>NC_138896.1:58537743-59973516 GCF_965194825.1 Balaenoptera physalus | reverse complement strand
AGGTCTTTCTGAGACCCCTCAACATGCCCTGGATATCAAATAACTCCCAAGAAGATGCTAGGACTTACCTGACAGTGCCAGACCCCGTTCTATTCCTTGGCTCTCCTGGGTCGTCCTCCCTGCCCCCACACAGACCTTTGCTAGATCTTTGATGTTCCTCTCTGAACTCCCTTGGGAACCTTGTCCCTGGACACACAACTTTGGACATCCAGCTGCACTCTGACCCATGAAACTGGGAGCTCTGGCCCTCTTTGGGAGCTGGACCCATAACAACCTACTTCATGTATTAGACTAAAACTGAAATACTGCACATTCCTAACGAAAGCTGTTGGAAACAGTCCTCCACCAACATTGCCTAATTACTAATCAGTGTAACAAAGGTTATGCAATTTCTATGCAATGTAACAAAGGCACAAATGTGTCACAGGAGGACAATCACATGAACTTGATCAAATTATAGCACTAACTTCTACATAACCTAATAGACAACACTGTATCAAAGAAAAGACTTGATTCTGCAGCCAACTGGTCCTGGATTCAAATCCTAGGTCTGCCAAGATGAAAGGAACAAACAAGATTGAATATGCCCGGCACATAGTAACTACTAAGTATAGGTATTTGTTTAATGCCATTAAGTCAGTTGTGCTTACTATTACAGTTATCAAGACTATGATCCTGGCCCCTGCACACCTAGAGTAGTACAAACAAAAAACAGAGACTTTGGACTGGAAGAATTAAGATTTTTTAAAATTTTTATTTCCATGGGAGACAGAAGAAAAGATTTTCACAAGGTCTTCTAAGCTCCAAAACTTCAAAATCAATCCTAATTGCTCCCATCAACTCTACTTTTCCCCAATATAGACCCACAGTCATCTGTTTGCTCCTTTGATGGTCTAACAATGACAGAGTCAGACATTTGGGCCTCCCCTACCAAACCTAAATTTTGTTCCAGATTGGGAGAAATGAACATTCTTTACCATTACCCCTGCACTCTTTTATTTTTACCATCTTTACTGGAGTATAACTGCTTTACAATGGCGTGTTAGTTTCTGCTTTATAACAAAGTGAATCAGCTATACATATACATATATCCCCATATCTCCTCCCTCTTGGGTCTCCCTCCAACCCTCCCTATCCCTCCCTTCTAGGCGGGCACAAAGCACAGAGCTGATCTCTCTGTGCTATGCAGCTGCTTCCCACTAGCTATCTATTTTACATTTGGTAGTGTATATATGTCCATGCCACTCTCTCACTTTGTCCCAGCTTACACTTCCCCCTCCCCATGTCCTCAAGTCCATTCTCTACGTCTGTGACTTCAATCCTGTCCTGCCCCTAGGTTCTTCAAAAACATTTTCTCTCTTTTATAAGATTCCATATATATGTGTTACCATACGGTATTTGATTTTCTCTTTCTGACTTACTTCACTCTGTATGACAGACTATAGGTCCAACCACCTCACTACAAATAACTCAATTTCGTTTCTTTTTATGGCTGAGTAATATTTCATTCTATATATGTGCCACATCTTCTTTATCCATTCATCTGTCGATGGACACTTAGGTTGCTTCCATGTCCTGGCTATTGTAAACAGAGCTGCAATGAACATTGTGGTACATGACTCTTTTTGAATGATGGTTTTCTCAGGGTATATGCCCAGTAGTGGGATTGCTGGGTCGTATGGTAGTTCTATTTTTAGTTTTTTTAAGGAACCTCCATACTGTTCTCCATAGTGGCTGTATCAATTTATATTCCCACCAACAGTGCAAGAGGGTTCTCTTTTCTCCACACCCGCTCCAGCATTTATTGTTTGTAGATATTTTTATGATAGCCATTCTGACGGGTGTGAGGTGATACCTCGTAGTTTTGATTTGAATTTCTCTAATGATTAGTGATATTGAGCATCCTTTCATGTGTTTGTTGGCAATCTGTATATCTTCTTTGGAGAAATGTCTATTTAGGTCTTCTGCCCATTTTTGGATTGGGTTTGTGTTTTTCTTCATATTGAGCTGCATAAGCTGCTTGGAAATTTTGGAGATTAATCCTTTGTCAGTTGCTTCATTTGCAAATATTTTCTCCCATTCTGAGGGTTGTTCTTTCGTCTTGTTTATGGTTTCCTTTGCTGTGCAAAAGCTTTTAAGTTTCATTGGGTCCCATTTGTTTATTTTTGTTTTTATTTCCACTTCTCTAGGAGGAGGATCAAAAAGGATCTTGCTGCAATTTATGTCATAGAGTGTTCTCCCTATGTTTTCCTCTAAGAGTTTGATAGTGTCTGGCTTTACATTTAGGTCTTTGATCCATTTTGAGTTTATTTTTGTGCACGGTGTTAGGGAGTGTTCTAATTTCATTCTTTTACATGTAACTGTCCAGTTTTCCCAGTACCACTTATTGAAGAGGCTATCTTTTCTCCATTGTATATTCTTGCCTCCTTTATCAAAGATAAGGTGACCATATGTATGTGGGTTTATCTCTGGGCTTTCTATCCTGTTCCATTGATCTAAATTTCTGTTTCTGTGACATTACCATACAGTCTTGATTACTGTAGCTTTGTAGTATAGTCTGAAGTGCAGGCGCCTGATTCCTCCAGCTCCGTTTTTCTTTCGCAAGATTGCTTTGGCTATTTGGGGTCTTCTGTGTTTCCATACAAATTGTGAAATTTTTTGTTCTAGTTCTGTGAAAAATGCCATTGGTAGTTTGATAGGGATTGCATTGAATCTGTAGACCGCTTTGGGTAGTATAGTCATTTTCCCAGTGTTGATTCTTCCAATGCAAGAACATGATATATCTCTCCATCTGTTTTTATCATCTTTAATTTCCTTCATCAGTGTCTTATAGTTTTCTGCATACAAGTCTTTTGTCTCCTTAGGTAGGTTTATTCCTAGGTATTTTATTCTTTTTGTTGCAATGGTAAACGGGAGTGTTTCCTTAATTCCTTTTTTTTTTTAAACATCTTTATTGGAGTATAAATGCTTTACAATGGTGTGTTAGTTTCTGCTTTGTAACAAAGTGAATCAGCTATACATGTACATATATCCCCTTATCTCTTCCCTCTTGTCAGATTTTCATCACTAGTGTATAGGAATGCAAGAGATTTCTGTGCATTAATTTTGTATCCTGCCACTTTACCAAATTAATTGATTAGCTCTAGTAGTTTTTATCATAAATGGGTGTTGAATTCTGTCAAAAGCTTTCTCTGCATCTATTGAGATGATCATATGGTTTTTCTCCTTCAATTTGTTAATATGGTTTATCACATCGATTGATTGGCATATACTGAAGAACGCTTGCGTGCCTGGGATAAACCCCAATTGATCATGGTGTATGATCCGTTTAATGTGCTGTTGGATTCTGTTTGCTACTATTTTGTTAAGGATTTTTGCATCTATGTTCATCAGTGATATTGGCCTGTAGTTTTCTTTCTTGTGACATCTTTGTCTGGTTTTGGTATCAGGGTGATGAAGGCCTCGTAGAAGGAGTTTGGGAGTGTTCCTCCCTTGCTATGTTTTGGAAGAGTTTGAGGAGGACAGGTGTGACTCTTCTCTAAATGCTTGATAGAATTCGCCTGTGAAACCATCTGGTCCTGGACTTTTGTTTGTTGGAAGATTTTTAATCACAGTCTCAATTTCAGTGCTTGTGGTTGGTCTGTTTATATTTTCTATTTCTTCCTGGTTCAGTCTCGGAAGGTTGTGCTTTTCTAAGAATTTGTCCATTTCTTCCAGGTTGTCCATTTTATTGGCATATAGTTGCTTATAGTAATCTCTCATGATCCTTTGTATTTCTGAAGTGTCATTAGTTACTTCTCCTTTTTCATTTCTAATTGTATTGATTTGAGTCTTCTCCCTTTTTTTCTTGATGAGTCTAGCTAATGGTTTATCAATTTAGTTTATCTTCTCAAAGAACCAGCTTTTAGTTTTATTGATCTTAGCTATTGTTTCCTTCATTCCTTTTTCATTTATTTCTGATCTGATCTTTATGATTTCTTTCCTTCTCCTAACTTTGGGTTTTTTTTGTTCTTCTTTCTCTAATTGCTTTAGGTGTAAGGTTAGGTTGTTTATTTGAGATGTTTCTTGTTCCTTGAGATAGGATTATATTGCTATAAAGTTCTCTCTTAGAACTGCTTTTGCTGCATCCCATAGCTTTTGGGTCATCATGTTTTCATTGTAATTTTTTCTAGGTATTTTTTGATTTCCTCTTTGATTTCTTCAGTGATCTCTTGGTTATTTAGGAGTGTACTGCTTAGCCTGCATGTGTTTGTATTTTTTACAGATTTTTTTTCCTGTAATTGATATCTAGTCTCATAGCATTGTGGTCGGAAATGATACTTGATATGATTTCAATTTTCTTAAATTTACCAAAGCTTGATTTGTGATCCAAGATATGATCTATCCTGGAGAATGGTCCATGAGCACTTCAGAATAAAGTGTATTCTGTTGTTTTTGGATGGAATGTCCTATAAATATCAATTAAGTCCATCTTGTGTAATGTGTCATTTAAAGTTTGTGTTTCCTTATTTATTTTCATTTTGGATGATATGTCCATTGGTGAAAGTGGGGTGTTAAAGTCCCCTACTATGATTGTGTTACTGTCGATTTCCCCTTTTATGGCTGTTAGCATTTGCCTTATGTATTGAGGTGCTCCTATGCTGGGTGCATAAATATGTACAGTTGTTATATCTTCTTCTTGGATTGATCCCTTGATCATTATGTGGTGTCCTTCTTTGTCTCTTGTAATAGTCTTTATTTTAAAGTCTATTTTGTCTGATACGAGAATTGCTACTCCAGCTTTCTTTTGATTTCCATTTGCATGGAATATCTTTTTCCATTCCCTCATTTTCAGTCTATATGTGTCCCTAGGTCTGAGGTGGGTCTCTTCTAGACGGCAAATATATGGGTCTTGTTTTTGTATCCATTCAGCCCATCTATGTCTTTTGGTTGGAGCATGTAATCCATTTACATTAAAGGTAATTATCGATATGTATGTTCCTATTACCATTTTCTTAATTGTTTTGGGTTTGTTAATGTTGGTCTTTTCCTTCTCTTGTGTTTCCTGCCTAGAGAAGTTCCTTTAGCATTTGTTGTAATGCTGGTTTGGTGATGCTGAATTCTCTTAGCGTTTGCTTGTCTGTAAAGTTTTTAATTTCTCTGTCGAATCTGAATGAGATCCTTGCTGAGTAGAGTAATCTTGGTTGTAGGTTTTTCCTGTTCATCCCTTTAAATATGTCCTGTCACTCCCTTCTGGCTTTCAGAGTTTCTGCTGAAAGATCAGCTGTTAACCTTATGGGGATTCCCTTGTATGTTATTTGTTGTTTTTCCCTTGCTGCTTTTAATATTTTTTTTTGTATTTAATTTTTGATAGTTTGATTAATATGTGTCTTGGCGTGTTTCTCCTTGGATTTATCCTGTATGGGACTCTCTGTGCTTCCTAGATTTGATTGACTATTTCCTTTCCCATATTAGGGAAGTTTTCAACTACAATCTCTTCAAATATTTTCTCAGTTCCTTTCTTTTTCTCTTCTTCTTCTTGGACCCCTATAATTTGAATTTTGGTGCATTTAATGTTGTTCCAGAAGTCTCTGAGACTGTCCTCAATTCTTTTCATTCTTTTTTCTTTACTCTGCTCTGCAGTGGTTATCTCCACTATTTTAACTTCCAGGTCACTTATCCGTTCTTCTGCCTCAGTTATTCTGCTATTGATTCCTTCTACAGAATTTTTTATTTCATTTATTGTGTTGTTCATCATTGTTTGTTTGCTGTTTGGTTCTTCTAGGTCCTTTTTAAACGTTTCTTTTATTTTTCCATTCTATTTCCAAGATTTTGGATCATGTTTACTATCATTACTCTGAATTCTTTTTCAGGTAGACTGCCTATTTCCTCTTCATTTGTTTGGTCTGGTGGGTTTTTACCTTGCTCCTTCATCTGCTGTGTGTTTCTCTGTCTTTTCATTTTGCTTAACTTACTGTGTTTGGGGTCTCTTTTTCGCAGGCTGCAGGTTCGTAGCTCCCATTGTTTTTGGTGTCTGCTCCCAGTGGCTAAGGTTGGTCCAGTGGGTTGTGTGGCTTCCTGGTGGAGGTGACTGGTGCCTGTGTTCTGGTGGATAAGGCTGGATCTTGTCTTTCTGGTGGGCAGGACCACATCTGGTGTAGTGTTTTTACCCCTGCACTCTTGATGACAGGAGGCCGTATCTAGATTCTTTGTTGGTTAATTAGCAGGAAAGAGACAGCACAAAGGACCTTCATTGTTTTTTAAAGTAACAACTTCCCAAGAGTTACTGGGGTTGGAATCAAGGTCTGAACATTTTATTCCCCTTCTGAATCCACTGAGTGTTTTAGATTAATACAATATTAGACCTGTAAACTTTGCCAAACACTACTTTCAGCATCACAACAGTCTTATGAGACAAGATTTTTAATTCTTGTTTTACAGCTGGGAAAACTCAGGCCCAGAAAGTTGAATGACATAGCAAAGATTCAAATCAGATCTGAAGGGCTTGGAGTCTGGTCCCTAACCACAAAACTACAGGGAAATAGTATCTTCTTCCTTTCTTCAGAGAGAATCAGGTACCATCAGAGAGAGTTTCCCTGACCTGGATAAGTTTAGGTCTGGGTGCTGTGGATTGACTGCAGGCCGATAAAGAAGGAATGAAGGAAGAGCCATGAGTAACACCATGAATGAGCAGAGGTACTGCTGACAAAAAGGTTTTGTTTTCTTCCCCACCCCCACCCCCATTTCAGAGCTCTGAGAGAAATCAACTAGCATAGCCAAAAGACCTGGTGGCAGAGACAGTGCTATGTGTTCACCCTGTTTCTTTACTTCTTGGCAATGTGGATAGACTACATTTCCCAGCTTCACCTGCAGCTAGATGGGGTCATGTGACTGAGTTCTCTGTGGGCAGACCCCACCCATAAGACCTCCCTCACAATCCTCCAAGCTCCCTCTCTTTCTCTGTCTCTAAGCCAGATGCAGAGGATCCAGTGGAGGTCTCTGATGCCTCAACGGATGGAAGAATCCTGGGTTCCTGAATGACTGCATGGAACAGTGCATCACCGCCCACTACCTGCATTGGGCTATGGCATGAATGAGGATAGACCTACACTGTGATAAGCCAAGGAGATCTGGGGGTTATGTCACAGGACCCAGCACATCCTAATGCCGACCTTCACTCATTGTAATTCCACCACATGGGCAGGGGCTTTGGCCTCTCCAGCCTTTCTTCTCACCCTTCAGTGAATCCTTGTTGTCTTTCCACTGCTCATTAGCACTGTACCTCAGCTTGCACTGAGAAAATGAAAGAAGATCAAATTTAAATCAGTCCATTTTTTTTCTTGTTAGCAGCTCTGGTCTTAAGAGGAAGCAAAAAAAACATTTTTTTTTTAAATGGAATCAGGAGGTTAAAATCATTGCTGAAGATGAGGTTTGACAATCATCTGTGGATTTCAGTTTTTTGCACTCTCTCTCCCCTTCATTAATCAACAACTGGCTGTGTTACTAGCCAGAGTCACTTCTGCCTGCACATTTGCCTCTGCTCCTTCTAGGCAGTTGTGCTCCAAGTGGGAGTCCACGTACCCACAAAACCTCTCCAAACAGAATGTTGATAGCCATCAATCACATGCAGACGCCATCACATGTCAGCCCTGCCTCAGCTTCAAAGCAAAGTGTCCTAGAATGCCATCAGTGACAGAAGTGCTGGCATCATCTGGTCCTCCTCAGTCATGTTGCATAGGATAAACCAGAGACCCAAAGAGGGCAGTTAATTTTGCCACAGTCACACAGCAAGTCTAAGATCAAGCCTCCTACCTCCCAAGGAAAATGCTGGAAGTAGGTATTTCAAAACTAAGGGAGAGATGAGAAAATGATGCCCAATGTGTATTTTAAAAGGCAAGCAAATAATATACCAAAATATCAGAGAGGGTCTGGAAAAGGGTCAGGTATCCCTGCAAATAGTATTCAGACATCCTTGAAAGGAAGGAAGGAAGAAAGAAAGAGCAAGGACTCTGATTCCCAGCACAACTACTCCTGAGAAGTCCTAGCCCCTGTGTCAGCTCTCCTGGTCTTTGGAAGATGCCCCACCAGGTGGTCCTTCTCATGTCCTGAATCTAGAGCATGAGAGCTGGGCCAGCTTACGTGTACGGATTTGACTGTCCTCATCATTACTGTCCACAAAAATACTGACATTAAGGGCACCCTGAACCAGAAAGGACACTCCGGAAGCAGTCTCTACAGGACACTCCCAGATGTTTACCTCCAAAATAGGGAGTTGGCAGGTTGGGATGGAGATGGAGAGAGAAGCATTGTATATAAAGAGTCTTGGGTCCTGGATACTCATGACTGAGAGATTCACCTGCTTTTATCCTTGGGTCCTCCTCAAGGATAAGCCCTGGCCATTGGCTTTAACCCAGGAGAAGTCACTCAAATTAAACTTACTCTAAAGACGTTCCTGATTAAGAATCAGATCTGAGGGTGTAAACAAATCCACTTTAACAGGCCAAATCAGAGTACTTCATAGACTTGTTTAGCGGCATTTCTCTCATAGGGTGCATAATCTAGAGGGAGCCATGTGATAACCAAATAGACACACAAAGAAATTATGATAACTGCTATGTCCTGGGTAGGCAAAGACCTGGTAGACCTGGTTTGGATTGGGAGGACTCAAGGAAGTGCTAGCTGCCTTTAGATTAGATGAAGCTGAAGACTTATCACATGAGGGAAGAAGAGAATGAATAGTTTCCAACAATTCGAAAAGGACTTTCAAGTTCCTATCAAGGAAATTGTCATATTGAGAGGGAGGAATTTTCTATATTTCTTGGGCTCTCAAGGGTTGGGAGTTAAGCCACAAGCTAAAGGGAAAGAGAGAATTCAGGATATAAAAAGTCCCTGCCACACGGGAAAGCCCAATGTTTCTGGTTTTGTGCTGAGCATGGAAAAAAGAAAGAGAGGGAGAAGGAAACATGTGTCCTGGCTTCCCTCCAGGCTGAAATCCCAGAGAGTTTGCGTACAATGGTAACCTTCCAGTTAGCACAAGGATTCATGAGATGGCTGGGGGCTAGCAAACCACTTTCTCGACCATAGCTTGAGGGAGGCTGCAGTGCTTTCAGAAAAGCCCTCCATTCAGCTAATCACAAAGTCCAAAATGGCTAAGGAATAATGGTACAACATGGATGGAGGGAATTCTCTAAATACTTGACCTGAGGTGGCAGCTTTGATTCCTTATGGTTGGTGTGTGGCAAGCAGGAGACCCAGAAGACTTTGTGAGTCCTGAAGAGGGGACGTGGAGGTACCAAGAACACTGAACACTTGAGTTTGGGGTCCAAACAAAGGCTGTGGAGAACCAGGACACAAGTCATTTTCTTATATTCCTTTTCACATTTCAGGAAAACTCTTCAAGTAATTATGTTCAAATTGGCTACATGGGTGGTAAATATTTTGAGTGCTTGATTTCTCAGAAATATCTTTAATTGAAAGTTTGGCTGGGGGCATATTCAGAATTTGAGACATGTCATTTTCTTTTAAAAAAAAGTATCTTCACTCTTGACGGTGAGAAATGTGATGTCAAGCTGATTGCATCTCAGGTAACCTGCTTCTTACTTACAGAAACTTTCAGAATATTCTTCTTATCCTTGGAGTTTTCTACTTTAATTTGGTTGCTTTTAAGTGTGAATTTTTTTTCCTCAGCATCCTGCTCAGCGTGGGTTAGGCCAAGACATGCTGGAGACCCTCCTTTCTTCACCTATGAGAAATGTCTCTCTATTTTCCATTGGTTTCTTTCATTCTACTCCGTTATCTCTGTCCTCTTCCTCCAGCTTTAAATGGATGAATGTTTAACTCTTTATTACCCAGTTGTCTATATTTTATTATTTTCTAAATAGTGAAAACTGGATACAACCTATATTTCTAATAAGAGAGGACTGATTAAATACATCGTGACACATTTGTTGGTGACAAATGGAGTCATTTTTTAAATGTTGATCTATAAAAAGAAATCTAGATGGTCATGCAATTTAAACAACAACCACAACAAAATTAAACTATAAATGTACTGGAAGAAAGCATCAGGAAAAAGACAAGTGTAATCTCACACTAGGGGAGGGTTTTCTGAACATGATACCAAACCCAGAACCATTAAGGATACATTGATAAATTCGAATGCGTGATGTTTTATATTTGTTTGACTCTTTTTTGGTAACATTTAGCAAAGATAGTGTACATAGAGAAAAGTGCAAACAAGTGTACAACCTGATGAATTTTCACAAACTGAACCTGTGTAACCAGCACCCAGATCAAGAAAGAGAATGTTACCAATACCCAGAATCCCCCTCATGCCACCTCCTGTCACTACCTCCCCAAGGGCCACCACTCTCCTGACTTTCAGTGCCTCGGAGCAGTAGTGCCTGTCTTTGAACTTGATACATGTGTAGGGTAATACAGCATGTGCTCTTGCTGGCTTCTTTTGCCCAGTGTTCTTGAAATTCATCCACATTGTGTGCGGAGTTGCAGTGTTCTCATCCTCGGTGCTGAGTACTTATCCACATGGGAATGTACTCCGATTTACGTCCATTCTACTGTGGACAGGATAACCTCTTCGACTTCTATTTACCATTGCGGGAGATTTCCTTGACTTATCTCCTAGCTTTGGTCTTTAGCCCTGGCTTTCCTATTTCTTATTGTCAGTCCTTTGATTCTTTTTTCTTCATTTTCATAAAATGAAACATATTTTTAGTTTCCAGGGATTTGTTTTTTGCTAACTGTTTGTTCTTTCTTATACATAATATCTTGTTCTTCGTTTTCGAAAGAGGAAAACATGGGCAATACCCACCTGCCTCTTTTTTTAAGGACAGTTCAGAACTTTCAAGTTCTTTTTCTATTTCCCAATTATTTCTGTCTCTTCCATAGAAGGTTTCTCTTTTTTGTTTATTTTTAAAAAATCTTAATCCTTCCCTTTGTGCTACTGGCTTTCCTTCAATATCTGGTTTTTGGTTGAGAATTCATATTCATGACTAAAGAGCAAAATTTCCTCTGCAGTTGGGTAGGTAGGTTTGTTTCCCTAACAAGCTTCTCCATAAGTGGGACAGCGGAAGGCAGGCTCCATGAGGAAGCAGGGGCTAGTGACCTGTTGATTCTCCTGTGGGTGCAGGGCTGGGGAGCTGTCTGTAGGTGGCATGCCCCACAACTGCCATGTAAGAGGGCTTGGGTTTCATATTGGAGTGATCTCTTGAGTGGAGCTGCTTTGTTCTTGATGCCCTTATTCCTCTCTAATGCTGATTTCTGATGAGGTAATTTCTTATCTGCTCAGCTTTTCTCTAGATCCCCAAAACCACAGGAAGATACCTTCCTAGAATGTTCACACATTTTCTTTAGAGACTAGTTCTTGGATTTTGTGCCATTGCCATATGCTCTATGTATGAGGGGAAGTGGGAGAAAGAGGATATTTCCAGGAGACTCACCTTTTAAAATTTCCTTTTTTTTTTTTTTTTTGATTACTAATCCTGGTGATCATCCCATGGCCAGCATTTTGTATTCATCGACCTCAACATGGAAGCTTTCTCTGCTCCCCCTGCTGTGATGAGGTTGTTCTCATGCTGGGTATTTTAAGCTGCAGTTTCTCCAGTTCTGTTGTCGTTATCAAATTGATTACATCTGTCTCTTCTCATCCAGGATTTCCTTTAACTTTCTCTTTTGCTGTTGGCTTTTGTCCTTGTCTTCCAGCAATACTGTATTTAAATTATTGTTCTTTGAAATCTCCCTTCGTCCTTCTAGGGGACTTTTGGGAGAAATGAAGGTTGGACATATGAGTCTTCCATCTTAAATCTGAAACCAGATGTGAACGTTTATAGGAGAATGGATTGGAGAGAGGCAAGAATGGCTTCAAAAAGACATGATTGTGATAATGCAGGCATGATATGACATGTCCTTAGGTTCAAATGGGGGCAGTAGCAATGGAGGAGTGGAAAGATTTATTAAGAAGTATGGAAGTAGAGTCAACAGCACCTGGTGAAGGATTAGACATGGGAATTGAGAGTAAAGCTTCAAGATGATCTCTGAAGGCTGGTGTAACCAGTGGACAGAGGTGCCATTCACTGCATCAGCATTCAACAAGGAATGTAGTACTTGTTTCTGCTGTTGTTTTTTTAAATCATGAAGAGAAGACTTTCCAGTGCATCAAAAAATTCCTGATTGTAGCTTAAACATTCATAAGCTTAAAAGCTCAAAATGTTCAGGTCAAACCCAGAACAGTCTATGCATTTCCAGAGTCAACCTTGCTGATAAGATACAACCAGGACTCCCTGGAGACTACACCAGGTGGGCTCAGGAAATAGGCATCCATAACTTCCAGAAGGCCCTGACCTTGAACTGTTCCTTGGGCTATTAAGCTGCTTAGACTGTGTCTCCTGAACAAGTTTTATGGTAACTTGCATGAATTTGGAGAAACGGAGTGTCTTGGGTAGAAGTTTAATCTTTTTGTTTCCTCTGGTGTACTCCAATATAATTAACTTCACGTCAATAAATGCTATATTTTTATAGCATACAAAATCTGAACTGTTATATTTTGATGTTGTTTGCACCCCATATGGAGGCAGTCTTCAGGGAGGATGCTAATATCTGATTTCAAGTGGGAAGGAGAGAAATAAGAGTATATCTTCAGAAGCAAGAAAAAGTAAAAACTGAACTCAGAGGAGGTAGTCTCCAAACCTAGAAGTCTTGGCCCCATCACCACATGCTCCCCCATCCCCTTCCTTGCATGCCTACCAATTCCTGCTGTGTGATCACAGCAGACTGAAGGATAATTTTAAGAAGAGTGATTCTTCAGTTGCAAATGTCCCACAAAAGAAATGCTAAACACTTTGGGGGTATTTTGTAGAAAATTTGTAGAAAAATACCAGACCTTGTTCTATATCTTGGTTTCAATAACATAAAATCCTATAGCAGAATAAGCCGAAGTCAAAAGACTGGACACATTGTGTTTTATGTGTTTTAATCCAAATTTGGGGCATCTAGAGTGATGAAAGTACTTGTAAAATTCCAGCCACATCAGAGCATTCTTAGGTCACATCTTCTTGGTCAGATTCATGAGGAAAGAGAATTCTAAGAGACTGAGAGTTCCTCCAAGAAGCCATAGACACTTTTTTAAGGCTTTTGCCGGGGAGGGGGCGGGGGCAGAGAATAAAAGGGCATTGAGTGCTTGGTTTGGGATAAAGGTAAGAAGGAGGGTGGAAGTTTCACCAAAGGAGGAAGGGATGAACAAGTTCAGGGCTGAAGCCCTGGAAACTGACACCTATTAGCTTATAAAGCACCTTCACTTAAATAATTTTATCCTTGTTTTCTGGGACAGGCAGGGGAGGTTACAGTAGCTCCATATTACTGGAAAATAAGCCAGAGACTTTAAAGGAACATGCCCAGGGTTTCACAGCTAGCAAGTCAGGGAAGACCCCAGGACTCCTGACTCCTAGTTTTGAACCCAGTGGTGCCTCTTAAAAGACTGTAATACTTCTCCATGGTTTTGTGCTGGCCACAAGCATCCAGGAAGGCCAAGAAGCAGCCTTATTGACGTTACACTCTACTGAAGGGAAAACAAATGATCAGTTCAGTCCAATCAGTCTAATTTAAAGTTGACTTTGTGTAAACAGGGAGGCAGGGAGACAGTAATTTGGATTTCCAGCTAAGACATTATGCTATATATAAAATTGCATTCTGATCACCTTGTATTGATTATCTCAAAGCAACATCCACAAACTAATGAGACCCAATCTGACATGAAATGCATAACCATTGATCTGGGCTTCAATTTGTTTGTTTATGCACTCAATGGAGGGTCCAAAACAGCTACTCAGGATTGCCCCATCACCATCTGCTATGCTGCTGTTTATGGTGTGTGTGAAAGAGAGTTGGGTGGTGATGAGGGTGCACAAGTAAGTACGTGTGTGTTTGGGTGTCTGTGTATGTCTGTGGGGGTGTTCCAGTGGACTACAAGGAAATCTGCTTGGAGCCTAGCACAGCCCTTCTCTAAAATGAAAAGAGGAGAAAAGAAACAAAACGAAGATGTGGCTTTGCTCAAGTTCCCCAGAAGCAGAGTCTGACACGGAGCTTCAGAGGCACATGATCTACAGAGGGGGTGCCCTCAGGAGAAAGAGGGTAGGTTGGCTCAGGATGGGGCAGGGGAAGGAGCTAAGCAGGAAAGTGCTCTCAGCGGGAGATGAGCTTCAGCCTGATCCTCTGGGAGCTCTGCAGCATGACTTGTGTCATAGAGCTGGTCCCACTTTGAAGCCCAAGAACTTGCTTTCTTTGCCCCCATATCAGTCCATCATTGGCTACAGATTTTGGGCTGAAGGAGGAGAAGGCGGGGATCTAACATCCCAGGTCAGGCAGGTCTTGCTTAACTGAGGGTCACCTGTCCAGAGAAGGGTCAACTATAAGCCAGTGGCAGCAGACATTAAAAGCAGGTGGGAGATAGATGCTGGCCCAGTAAAGGTTCATAACACCAACAGTATCCACTAGATATTACATATGTTTTTATTTTGTGAAAGGCAAACTCACCCAGAGTACAGTTTGTGTCTTCTGCATTTTCTGATCAGCACCTATTATCCCAGAGGTCAGAAACCACTTTGGTCATGAACCAACATCAGGCCTAAGGAAGGTCTATAGATACACCTGTGGCCTTGTGTGTCATAAAATAAGTCCAAGATGAAAATGTGAAATCTGAGTAAGGCCTGGAGTCTGGTTAGTTGTATTGTGCCAATGTCAATTCCCTGGGTTTTATAAAGCACTATAGTTTTGTAAGATTTGTCTTTGGGAGAACTGGGTGATGGGTATGCAGGAACTCTGTACTATTTTTACAACTTCTTGTGAGTCTATAATTCCTTCAAAAAAAAAAAAAAGGTTTTCTAAAAACGCAAGATTGGAGTCAGAATACGAGATTTGAGCCCTGGTTCCAGCAGCAATGAGCTGTGTGATCCACTTTGCTTTAGTCACTTTGAGGGGAGCTACTGTGCTTTATTCTTCTATGTATTTTTTAGGGCCGTGCCCCCCCCCCGAAAAAAAAACATGATGAAAGAAGAAATCACTCAGTGGTTCAATGAATAAATGACCGAATAGTTAACCCTGGAGCAAATTACTTAAGCTTCCTGAGCCTCAGCTTCCGCATCTGTCCCTGGGGTGATTACAAGGGTCCAATGCACTCACACAAACAGTGCTCAGTATGACCTAATCTTGTTCCTTATTCTGTTAGCAGGACTCAGGCCAGGCTGGTGGGCTCAGAGTCACTTGGGGAGAAGCTTAGAAATGAAGGTTCTCTGGCCTAATTCA
The DNA here is from genome assembly GCF_965194825.1 of Balaenoptera physalus. Taxonomy (NCBI): domain Eukaryota; kingdom Metazoa; phylum Chordata; class Mammalia; order Artiodactyla; family Balaenopteridae; genus Balaenoptera; species Balaenoptera physalus. The sequence continues at coordinate 59,958,225 of NC_138896.1, read as the reverse complement.
GAGTATGTGGTATGAGGCCCCAGAATCTATAGTTTAATCAGCCCACCCAAGTGACTGGGTCATGGAGCAAAGCTTGGGATCCACTTATGGCCAAGATCCCAGCATGTTATTCACCTGCTAAGTCAGAAGGAAGAAAAGAAAGTGAGGAAAGAGAAAGAGAGAGGAGGAGAGACTAAGGAGGTGATGGGAGATGGAACTGCATATGACAAGGGGAGCTGTCAGAATCCTCTCCAGCTTTCTCGGTGCAGGTTGCTGCCCAGGGTCAGGCCAGAGGATCCACAGAGAACTGGTGAAGCAATTTGCAGCCCAATTGCCCATGAACCCACTGATTTGAAAGTGTTTGTGGACCCTTTCTCTCTACCCCCAGAATATCTTAAGAATTTACCAGATTTAAAATGACTCAGACTTTGATTCCAAAAGAATTTTTTAAAAAAAGCAGGTAGAGTTGTTTCTATATATAAAAAGTCTGTCGTTATGGAAACGTGTCTCAAATAAAGCTCCTTTTAACACAATAAAAGTCCTCTCCTCTGCGTTTGCCAGCATCATTTCATAAGAAGAGAAGGAAGGGATACATCAGAAAGACATTCATATAAAGCTGTGGGGAAAAAATTAAATTTGCAGTACCTTAATACCCAGACAAGCATGCCACGTTCACACTTCTAGAACTAGCCCAGCAAGTCTTTCCCTCATCCTACTAGTCTCCAAATCAGACTGTCCTCTTTTTTTCTCAAAAAAAAAATGTGAAGATTAGCGTTTGGAAATGGCATCTTCCTTTTTTAAAGAATTACAGGCAGGCACTTGGCAGATGCTTTTAACTAGCTGTCAGGTTATCTTCAGGGGTGTGTGTGAGTGTGAGTGTATATGAGTGTGCACACACACACCCCATGCACATGAGCTCTTTGACCCACAGGAATGAGGAGGTGGTGGTTCCCTCCCTCTCTCCATCTGAGGAATGATTCCTTTGTGCCAGAACTAAGATCCACATTGGTTTCCTTCCTTTCGCTCCCTGCTGGTACCTTTGGAGATGCAGCAGAATCGCGCTGGGCTTAGAATCAAAAGATCTGAGTAGGCAAATCACTCAACTTTCCCATTTCTGGTTTTGGGAAAATACTGCTTGCCTTAATCTCACAAGGAGGTTGTGGCGATACCATGAAAGAACAAGAGTGATGGTGCACTGCAACCCCAAAGCTGGATGCAATTTATTGAGCTATTTGAGCTACTTATGAAATGTGAGCTATCTTTATTGCTCAACGTGGCTCAAATACTCTTACCCTATAGGGCCCTTATCCCCAGCACAATTTGGGGAACCCTCTCTGGGTGTCCCTAGGTATCACGATACCTAGGATAACACTTTTGGAAAACATCACCTGCCAGGCACTATTTACCTCATTTGTCGCTTAAAACAACCCCTGAGGTAGGTATTATTGTCCCACCTTTCAGAGGGGAAACTGAGACTCCCAAGGTTATATAACCAAAAGGCAGCTGGGTGAGTAGTGACTCCACATTTGGGTGGTTCCACAGTCTGTGCTGTCCCCACCAGGCATCCAGGTCTGTGCTCTGTGTCACTACTTTATGGGGTACTTTCCTGAGGCCTTCTCTGCCTTCCCATGTCTTCTGCTTGGTTTTGTTTTTGACCTTTGAGGGCTGAATCAACATATTCACCCAGTTCAATTCATTCAATTTGAAATCAAGAAAAAGTACATCTTCAGGCTCCACAATGACCCATTTTCCATCACCATTTTTCCTCACTCCAGTCTGCCCATGATGTGATGCAGAATGTCCTTCCCAATGCAGTCAAAATTCTTATCAGGCCTGCACGAGTGTGTGTGTGTGTGTGTGTGTGTGTGTGTGTGTGTGTGTGTGTGTGTTTGCTATCAGACTGATTGCTGTGTTTGTCGATGTCATTGATCCTCTCTCTCATTTATCCAGTAATTGATGTAAGATTCCAAATAAGTCCCCTTTTGTTCCGGAAACACAATATAAGAGGTCTGAAAAAGCCAACATTCACATGGCGTTAAACTTAAAACTCTTTGTAATCAACACTAATTTGACATGATGGTGCACAACACTTTTTATCTCCAAAGCTCTTTGCAAAAATTAATTACCAATTAATCTAAAAATGTAGAGCATTATGTATTTATCATCTGTGCACTCTGAACTTGAAAATGTTTGTCTTAAAAAGTGACTGGTAAAACTATCTCATATGCTTTCAAGTAAGGACGAGGAGTGCCAAATAATGCACTGAGAAGGACAGATCACAAGTGAGATGAAACTGTCAGATTAATCTGAGAACTATTAGTAATCCCTAGAAAATGCTACACAAATATTCAGTGGAAGTTTACTGAAGGAATTTCTCCAAACTAATAATGCTATTCGGTCCAGAGCAGTGAGATCTGACATGAGAGGCTGAGCAGCTCTGCACTTTCATTTGAATCCATGGAGCCTCTGAAAAGTGCTTTACACAGACACGTGAATCCTCAAATCAGAACGGGGGAGGGGGAGGGAAGGAGGGAGAGAAGAAGGAGAGAGGGAGAGAGGGAGGGGGAGGAGGGGAGAGAGTAGCAAAGGAAGTTGCCTACAGTTGGTTTGAGGTTGAAGGGACAATGCTTGGCACTGCTAAAAGCATATGACCTTTCTATAGAAGAACCATGAACTGCAAAGACTCACTAGGTCTTAACTTTCATTTTAAGATATGAAAAGTAAACTCTTTTTCAAGACTAACTGTTTTCTAAGTCAGTCAGTTTGCTACTGCCTCATCCAAAACAAGCCTCTCTCTAGCCCCACCTGGTGGTCCTTCTGCCTTCAAACCACAAGCTAGACTGAAAGCAAAAATTTTGCAACAACTCCATTTACAGTCCTGGGTTTGGCACACACAATGAACATGGAAGATTTTTCTAGAGACTGATCAGAAAACATATCCATCTAGAATTAGGCCGCTCTCTCTCTCTCTCTCTCCCTCCTCTCCCTCTCTTCCTCCTTCCCTCACCTCTTCCCTTTCACCACAAAACATGGTTACAATTTATTTCAAAGCTGACAACAGAGCTAAAAGCCCAGATGACACCACTAGACTCCTCACCATGGGAAAGCAGTGCCAGCTGAGCAGGCATGAATTCATAGCACAGCAGGAACAGTCTGTCATACCCGGGCTGTGAAAAATCTTCCAAATTTCTGCAATGGAGGGAAGCAAACAAGCCCAACAGAAGTATCATTTAGACTTTGAAAGAAGAAGGTACATGCCAGCTATGAGACCCAAGGTACCCAGGCAGCTTCTAGGCAGGGATGTGTAGTTTGTAGATTATTAGGAATTTTTAGGTAGACATACTGATGGATTAATATTTACATGGTCTGATCTGCAAGTGGGAGAAAGGGTGGAAAAGTTCATGGAGGGTTAAGAGGTGCCCATCCCTTCCAGAAACATCAGTACCTTAGACTGTCTAACCCTGACCTCCGGAGGGTTCCAGATCTCCAGGGACAACACAAGGGTCTGACCACTGGCTCTAAAAAGCTTTGAGGCTTTGCCTTGAACTTCCACGCCACTGCCCAACCTCTGCTCCCTGGAAAGCTGACTTCTTCTCCGGTTGCACTATAGCTCCGGCAGCAATACAACGGTGGGAAGGGAGTTGGTGCAGCAGTGAGCTGACAAATATCATTTTTAATTAAATAGTATATTTAAAAATGTGTTTCGCACGTTAAAAGCACAGATGGTGAGGCGTCCACGCCTTAGGAGACAGCTGTGCTGAGGAGAGAACAGGTGGGGAGGATGGCTCATCCTCACACCAACTTCCTGGCACGCTTTCCTCTGAGCAGGGCCGTCACCTGATCTGCCTCCTGCCCTTGGGCTGGGGATCTTGCTGGCAAACTCTGTCCCACCTAGACCAAGCCAGAGTTCCCTGTTGTCCTGAACTAGGGTCATTTCCAACTCAGGACATTGTGCAAAAACCATTTCACAACACTGAGGATACATTTTTTTTTTGGTCTTTTTGTGTGTGTGTGTAGTGGTGGTTATTATTGCTATTGTTTAGGATCATTTTTGTTGTTGTGGATATTTTTTCTTTTGGTTCGATTATTTTTATAAGAAGGAGACAAGTCAAAGAAAAATGGAAGCAGTGTGGTATACAATGACCCAGATAGCCCTGCAGATCCCCAGCGTTTGGGGACCACTGGAGTCATGTTTCCCTCTCCATGTAATACATTCATATTGACCTAGCAAAATGGTTCTCAAAGTTGAGGTCCCTGGACCCACAGCATCACCTGGGAACATACTGGAAATGCAAATTCACAGGCTCCACCCCAGATTTACTGAATCAGAAGAACTTCAGGAGTGGGGCCGAGCCCTCTGTGTTTTAACAAGCCTTCCCAGTGATTCTGATGCTCTTTCAAGTGTGAGAACCAATGCCTTGGGTATCCAATGCAGATTTGTTCACAGGGAGCTAGGACCCTGGTCTGGCCTATTCTATTTCTTATGGCAAAACTAACACATTACTTGCTAGCCCAGCTCCCTGGCTTCTTAGGAATTCCTGGAATTCTGGTTCATTGGTAGGTCTGGATTTCTGCATCTGCAGATGAAAGGCAAATCTGGAGTTGTGGTGAGGCTGCCAGGGCAATGCTATTTTCTGACTCTGTCCTCAATGCCTTCTTTCCAGCTTCTCCACCAGAAGATTCTGTGCTCAGAGAGAACAGTGAATCCGGCTTGGCCCCGGCCTCAGTGGGAGTTGACAATGTAGTGGTGAAGACAGCCTTGGAAACAGATCCTTGTACTGGAAACTGATCAGTGCTATAGAGCAGCCTGATCCAAGTGCCTGGGCACATAACACAGCCCAAGGGAATGCAAGGACACAATCATCCCTTAATCTCTCCAGCCCCAGCAGAGACCCAGCAGCGCAGGCAGGAGAAAAGGCACAGAAAATGAAGCATCTTCCCACAGGATACTGTCCCTCCTCCTTCCTTGTGAGATGACAGCTACAATGCCCAGGTGGTGTCTGCCTGCCTGGGTCCCTGGAAGCAATTCGGGAATGGAGTCAAGGAGGCCTCCCAAGCTGTCCAGCAGTGTGGCCTGGCTCTCTCTGAAGCTCCAGGTGGTGATGTAAGTGTGCGCACGTGTGTGCGTGGGTCATTTGCAAACCAAGGGAAAGCCTGTCCGTTCCTTTCAAACTCTTAATTACTAAGATGAAACAACTGAAACTAAATTTCTAGAGTTCTATGACCAAAGCCATCTCAGTCTGAAGTTTTGCCCCACTCCCTTTGGGGGCATATTTCCAATTAAATGTTCCGTACTAGCAGGGTAGCGATGACCAGGATCCTTACCTCTTCTAACCTCAGCAGAGGGAGCCTTCTGCCACCATTCTGACCTCTGCCACAGGCAAGGGGAGCTTTCTTCTGTCCGTCCACGTTGACTCAGGCTGCCCTTCCCTCACCTACAAGAGTCCTCCACGCAGCATCCCATCCATGGTCCTCCTGGGAGCTTGGGGTCCATGAGTCTGGGGGACTGGCCCCCATCCCATCCTGGCTCCACCATTTGTAAGCAAGGTCTTCACCTCTCTGAGCTTTCTCACATCTGCACTGAAACACGGAACACTGTATTCCTGTTATCCTTGGGGCGGGGGGTGGGGAATGGTGAAGATAGGAGGAGATGTCTGTGCAGTGGAGCCTGGCCCCCGGGTGGGGTTTGGTAAACGGTGGTATTAGGAAAGCAACTCACGTGTTGGTCTGGAGCCATTCCTTTGATCAGTTTCAACAGATTAAATGGGACCATGCGTTGTGTTCTCTGGCAATGCCAAGTCTCTGGCCTCGGCCTGACATTCACCCAGGGCAGGCAGCCTCATGACTACAAGAATTCCCACGTCAGGGCAGAAGAACTGGAACTGGGGGATGATAATCCAAAAAGCCAAAATGGCAATGAAAAGAGCTGAAGAAAAAAAAAAAAAAATCTCTGATTGCAGCCTGGGGAAGGCAGTTGTTTCGTTGATTTTATTCCACTGCCAGTGGACAGGACCTCAGCGCTGCACCTCCTCTTGCCCTGGCTGAGCAGAACCTGGTGGACATGACTCCCCAGCTTCATCCTGACCACCAAGCTCATTAACATGCCCATCACCCAAAATATCTAAGTGTGCAAGGCTTACAGGGGCCCAAAGTGGGCTGAATGAGCTGCGGCATTATCTTCTGGGCACGAAACGCTGTCCCAACCCTGCCCCCTCACAACAGCCAAACCAAATTGACTAGGTCTTCATAGTCACCGGAGTGGTGCCTCTGTGCCTGGCCGGAGGCTACAACCTAGTGCTTTTCCTTATTTCTGGAACCTTATTCCTCAGAGCCCAGGGGGTCAAGCTGTGTCAGAAAGAAACCCAAAGCTCCACAGTCACTCGGGGAACTCTACTGGGAAGTGTCATGGGGAAGGGGAGAAAGCAATGCACTAGGGACCCTCCTACACGGGACAGAAACACAGTTCCATCAGTATCACTGTCATCGCCATTTTACATATGACAGAACTGAGGCTCAGAAAGGTCAGGCTTTGCCAAAGCCTGCACAGCTGGCAGGGGAAAGAGGCAGAACCCTGCGCCCTAAGTGTCTGTACATCCCCCTACGGCATCCCCTTTCCTATTGCACTCAGCAGAGAGGCGGAAAGAAGGTCATGATCCTAAGCCCCCCTCCTTTTAAAGGAAGGCAGCCACAGGAATACTGGCCAGTGCCTGGGCAGATGGGGGTGTGCTGGGGAGACCAGGGTCCTGGGAAAAGCCAGTGTGCCCTGGGCCTAAAACCCAGCCTGGCCTCATTTAGCCCTCATTTCCCCCAATCCTGGGCCTGCCAAAATGGTTTTTCATAGTTTTTCATCAGTTTTGCTCACTCATAACTACCATTCCTCAATACAACTGTGCCTCAGCCCATGACCCTCCTCTTCCAAAATTCTTCCCAATGAGCAAGAATCCCCCACTATTTTTAATTCATCCACATCTCTACCTTTCTCTCTTTCTAATTCTCCCTTCTTTTCTCTTCTTCTCCTCACTTTTCTTCTCTCCTGTCCCTTTTCCTTCTCTGTGTGTCTTTGTCTCTCTGTTTCTAATTCTCTCTTTTTAATTCCCTCTCTTTAATCTCTCTCTCCCTCTCTCCCTGTCCCTCAATGGCTTTCTTTACTGTTCTCCCTGTCTCCATCATCTCCTCCCACTATCTCTCCTTCCCCTGCTTCTCTCTCTCTTTCTCTCTGACCACTCTCTTCCCCCGCTTCCTCTCTTACTCCTTCCGCTAGGCCATCCGTAAGACCAGGAGCTAAAATGACAAGTCACAACAACCCACAGGGTATAAGATGACCTGGAGCACTTCATCCTTGCACAAAAGCCCTCAGCATCAACCTGAACCTGGTACCTTTCAGCTGCCTGATTAAAGCACCAAGGGAGGTTTGGTCTGGATATGGTTTTATAGTGTTTGCAGAAGGGGTAGTTGCCTTTTGTCCCCACGCCAAAATGAAGCAAAGCTTTTTGGAAGGGGAAGTCAAAAATAAAAATCCCAGCCAGCCCCTGTTAGTATTGTTCTGTGTGCCAGTGACTTGATGCTTGTTCACTGGGAAGAGGGTAACTGCAAGGCCACCCACGGCACTGGCCTGGCCTCCTCCTGGCCAGGCTCCTCCTCAGCATGGTGGGGGCCACTTTGAACAGGAGACAACAAAACAATGGGGAAACTGGGCTCGGAGCCTTCGACCCGGACGCAGAGGCTAAAAATGACTTCTACCCACGTGAGTAGTGTTTTTCAGCATAAAGGGGACAGGAGGGAGCCACAGGCTTTGTAAAGGTGGCTTAGAAAGGAAGGGAGTGTGCCAGGGACACATTTTATCTATTTCTGCAGCCCACAGCCTTCAGGGCCACCCAGGCAAAAAAAAAAAAAAAAAAAAAAAAGAGATAGATGTTATTGGCATTTGCAATTCCATCTCAAAGCTGAAGCAAGGTCTGAAGAAGTTGGGGTTATTTGGTCCCAACCTTTCTCTTTCCAGATGAGGCGACTGGGGTCCAGCCACCACAGGTTTATTGCCAAGGCTGCCCTACTGAAACAAGAGAACACTTCAGACCCTCACTCTACTTTCCACCACCTGCCACATCTGCTTTGTAGATAGATGAGCATCAGAAGGGGCCTGGAACTCAGCAGCTGTGGCCCAGATCCCTAAGGGCAGCATGTACACACACACTTTGAAGAATTCGGATTCTCTTTCAAAGCTTGGCAAGATGATGAGGGTGTCTGTCCTCAGTCCCACTGCATCATTTGTTCTCAGACTATGTTTTCTAATTCTCATTCCTCAGATGGGTAGCAGTTTGGGGATTTTATTTTCCAATCTTTTAGTAACTTCCATCTCCACCATTTCCTGGTATCTCAGACTGGTTTCTCTTGATGCAGAGCCTGAGACAAGGATTCTGCTGCACGTGCCATATTAAGGGAGTGCTGTCAGAAACAAGGGAGGGAGGGAAGCAGGATAAGGCAGAGAAAGGAGCCAAGCAAGGATGGGGGTCTCAGGCAAAGTCTAGCTTTGATTTGACCACACAGGCTCTGGAGACAAACTACAACACAAAGTTGTGCACCCTTTAGGTCCAACTTTTGCACTCCCATATGCATCCATCACTGGCTGCGGGCTTCCCCAGGATAAGACACGTGCATGCACCAGAGCCAGGCAGCTCCTATCAAAGGAAGACAATTCTCTGGAGAAGGAGCACAACTGTGAGCTTTCAGCAGCCTACACTCCCAGCAGTTAGGGGGTGGGCATCCCAGCGTGATAAATGGGATCTGGACAAGGCACCAATAGCATCTGCTACATTTGGCAAGACCAGAGTTAGAAACATCATATAGTTCTTGATGGATCCTACCTTCACCACGCCCTCTTTTGTACCCCTAATCTGAGCAGCATCAAAAGTGCCATGTGCTGTTCCTCTGTCTCTACTGCAACAATGCCAGACTCACTAGGTCTCATCTTCATCTCCAGGAGCCACTGTCCTAGTGCAGATTCCACCATTTCTCACCTGGGCCAGTTCATCAGTTTCCCCATCAGTCTCCCCACCAGTCTCCCTGCTTCTAGTCTCGTCATTTCTAACCCATCCTCCTGCCAGCTACCAAAGAAAACTGAATCATTATTGCCTTATGCTCCCAGCTTAAAACTCTTCAAAGGCACCTTATTATCCTCAAGATAAAACCCAAGCTCCTTAACATGGCAAACAAGACTCCTTGTGACCTGGCCCAGATGACCACTCCAGCCACATCACATGCCCCGCCATCCCCATTTCATTCTCCAATCATACTTTATTTATTTATATATGTATTCTCCAATCCAAAACATGCCTTACTGTTTTACAACTCTGTGCCTTTAAACAGTATTCTGGAATGCTCTTGTTCCCTTCTCTACCTGGCTATTGCTTACCCATTCTTCCAGAATAAGTTTAAATACTTCCTTCTGCCTTTTCTGACCTCACAAGCCACCACTTCACCTTGAGCATGCCTCTATATTACAATTCCCGTGTTGTATAGACATTATTATTTTGTTAATCAGTATCCCCCACTAGACCGTGAGTTTTCTGAAGGCTTGAACCATGTCTTACTTATATACACATCCCTTTCTAGTTCAATGCCCGGCCTATAGCAGGCATCCATACATCTTCCTTCAAGAAATTAACAAATGCCTGGGCACCTCTATTCAAGGACCTGAATATTTCATCTCTTTATATCATTACCAATCCTGTGAAGTTAGGGAATAAGTCTTCCGGGTAGTTAGCCTCTCTCTCAAAGACTCTCACATCTGAGCGGTTTTCTAATTTCATGCTAATGGTACTATTCATACTCATTCCTGTCTCTGAGTCACTGCTTACGTGTCCCAAGTCCTAGAAATATTACTTTTTTCTTCTATCCAAATCCTATGCGTTAGTGGGTCACAGTCTAACAGCTGTGCTGCCATGAGGGTACTCCCACTAAATATTAAATATGTGACTTTATTTTTCTTCTTTAGACAGTGAAGATTCAAGTTGTGCTACAATCTTGGCATAGAAAGTAAATATCTTTTTAATGCTGGAGGAATGTCCCTTCAAATAGTAGGTGCAAAGTGAGTAGTCTCAGTCTTTCTGCATAACGAAGTCATTTTCACTCGGGAGGTGTGGGAAACATGGTTGGTGAATCAGGGCATTCACCAACACCCACTTCTTCTCCCCTTCCTGAGTACATGGAAGATCACACTTTGCAGGCCCTTGCAGGTAGCTGGGCCGTGTGACCAGTTCTAACCAATGAAAGAGAAGCAGAGGGGAAGCACATCACTTCAGAGCTGAACAGGGGAAGATCTGTGTACAATTCCAGAGTCTCTCCTCTCCTCCTGCAGTGATCCTTGGGGAGGCCTCAGACTGAGAGCAGCCTGATTCGCTGAGTCACCACTTGGACGACAGCTGCCCTAGAGAATCCCCCACACATGGCAAGAGCAATAAACTCCTCTTGCATTAAGCCACTGAGACATCAGGATTGTTTGTTTCTGCAGCACAGCCTATTCTGTCCTGATTAATATGGGAGGATTGGAAAATAAACCACCCCAGAACCACATGGACAAGCATAGGTTTTAGTCATCAAGTGCTTGACCCCAATAGGGTCTTGATTGAGTGCTCCCAGACTGGCTGCATCCTAATGAATGCATCTGCCTATAAAAGAGAAGCCCAACATTGAAAGTTACAGATTTGGGCATCCAAATGTTATGCACCCTTGGACAAGCCTGGAAAAGAAGAGATAAGATCTTTCTCACTCGAAGGCTCACTGTGAACTGTGCCAGGACCTGGACTAGCAAAAGCTCATGGCAGGAGTGACCAGGCATCCACAGGAGTAGCCAGGATGAGCAGCATGGCCAGTCTGTATCAGTCTCCTTGAGTCTGAGAGAGTCCAGCCAAGCCTCCTCAAAACAAACATAAACTTCTCATTTTATTTTCAGTCCTTGGAGGGCTAGAAAGACCAAGTCATTTTACTCTGTGGAGACACCCCATTTCACTGCGCTCCTGCTGAACACTGCACATCTCTCAGGCCTTAGAAGATGCTGGAATGAACCAGACTCCAAAGTTCCCCAAAGTGCAGCTCAGGCTCTCAAGAACTGCAGGATAAGAGCTGGTCTCCAAGGGGTGTGTGAGCCCCAGATCATGCCCTGCCTCTCCACACTGTGGGAGAACTATAGCTCTGAGTTTGGTCAGAAGTAGACTAGCTCTGGAACCCATAATTCATTCAACATGTTTTGACTGAATGCTTATTGTGATCTCAGCAGTATTCCAGGTGCTGAGGATTCAGCAGTGACCAAGACACAACCCCTGATATCATGGAGCTTATTTCTGGGGTTGGTGAGACATGAAATAAACAGAACAAATTCTCATATCAGGTTGTGCCAGAGTCACGAGGACCATAACGTGGTGGTGTAATAAAGATTAAATTGAGGTGGGGATAGCTGTTTTGGATTAAGTGGTCAGGAAAGCACTCTCAGAACAGGTGGTTTTGGAAGTGAACCTGAATAATAATGGTAATAGCTAACAATGATTGAGGGCTTTCTTTGTGCCAAGAGATGTTCAAAGTGTTCAAAGCACTTTCCATGTATGAATTATTTAAGTCCTCTCAACAACTCCATGAAGTCAGTACTATTATCTCCATTTTACTGCTTGAAGACACTGGGGTAGCAAAGGGATTGATTTCGCGCCTAGGGTCACACAGCTAGACAGAGGGGGAGGCAGCGTCCTAACCCAAGCAGTCTGGCTCTGGCGTCTGTGTGCTTAGCTACTGCACTATACTGCCTCTTAGCAAATGCTATAAAGAAATACGTCCTGGGAAGATCTTGGCAAGCACCCTGGGACAGGGTACAACAAGCACAAAGTTCCTATGTTTGGAAAGCAGACATCCCTCCCACAGCAATTTCTGTTTGGACCACTGAGTCATTTCCACTTCTGGCCAAACCCAAACCAACTGTTAAAATCAGGGTAATGTCTGAGGCCTATCACCATCATGCTTGAAAACCCCCAACCAAATACCACACAAAGAAGACATTGTCCTTGAACTTGAGATCAAGCCCAACATAACTGCTCTCTGAAATATTAAAGCCTTGCTATGGCTCCCGCAACCATCCAGGACCTTATAAAATCTAATTTCATCTTGGCAGAGCTCCTTGCAAGATAAACACAAGCCTACTCAAGGAAGTCTTAATTCAATAACATTCAAAATATGCCAGCAATTGATCAAGCCAGACCTGCAGGCTCTGTAGAGGCCAGATACGCACTGAGCCTGTCCACTCGATGGATATTTGTCAAGTAACCCTCAGCATGCTGAGCCTGTGCTGGGAACGAGGATTTGATGGTAATATGCAGGATCCTGACTTCAAAGATTACGGTTATAGCGACTTTGGGTGCCCTGCTTGACATGGTGAGAATTTCCCCCTAATTACTAAAGAGGTGACAGAACTTTGGAAGTGGAAAATGAAGAAAAGGTTGGCATATGCTCTGAACCTCTGATCAGGAAAAACACTCAAGACTATTAAAGTGGTTCGGTAACATTTGAAGGTTTTATTTTCTTCTCTCCACTTTGGCAAAACAGAATCATTTCAAGGACGGACAGGATGTAAAATACAAAGTGAAAGAAAAACTACAATAAAGTTTATGCCCCATAATCCAGATGCAGGGCTGTAGGAGAGCTAAGAGCAAGGCTTCCTCCCCCACATGCTGAGGCCCTGCCAAGTGCTGAGGACTACAGGTGTGCCCGGGCACCAACAGGTGAGAAGAACCACTGTCACTGAGACAAGATAAAGACTCCACTACAGGGTCTGCCTCTGCTGGAGACACAGGTAGAGATTTCAGCTAATTTCACAGTCTCAAGGCAGGTGGGCTGTGCCCTGACTGCAGACCAAATGTGAAAGTAGGTAATATTAACGAGAGTTTGGCATCCTTAGACCAATGTTTTCAAACTTGAGTCTACCCCAGAATCACCTGTAAGGCTTGTTCAAACACAGATTGTTGGGCCCCAGCCCTAGAGTTTCTGATTCAGTAGTTCAGGGTAAGGCCTGAGAAGTTGCATCTCTAACTTCCCAGGTGATGCTGATGTTCTTGGTCCAGGGACCACACTTTGAGAACCACTGCTTAAGGAAATGAGAGGAGGTGGTAGAGTAAAAGGAGATTCCCAGAGGTACGTCAATCACTCAAGCCAGATGGAAGCAGGTGGGAGCAAAGCTCCAGGAACTCTGTCTTGACGGCTTGTCCAGGAAGGTCTCAGATTGGGACCCACCACCGAAGGCACTTCTCTCCTGAGAGGAAAGAAGGGAACGAGCACATAGAACACGAACTGTGGGCAGGCACTGTGCCCAATGCATCAATAAGGCTCATTATAATCTCACAACAACCTTATAAGCTAAGCATGATGTTCCAGTTCAGATGTGGAAACCCCTGAGAGCTAGACAGATGAATCAGAATTCAAATCTCTCAAACACTAAAGCAGAAGCTCTTTCCTACAATATATTTATCTTTGGGGTGCTTTCTTCTGTGACATTTCATGCAGATGCCTCAATAAAATTCTAAGGAAAATTTCCAAGGCAGTTGCAATATTCAGTAAACAGGGTTCCATCAGGGAGGTGGACTTGGTTGGTCCAAAGATTTGTTCAAGGCATCAGTCCTTTAGGAGGTTTCTGGGATCCCCTCAGAGGGTTGCCTTATGGTCCTGAGAGCCTATGGATGGGGATGCCCACAAATCTTCAGCTTATCCATGAGGACCCTGCATACAACAACCTTCACCGTCACCCCCATAACCACTATAGGGTGTACCATCCCTGAAAACTGATAAGAAAAAACCAGGAGCTGTTATTTCTGGAACACTAAACCAACACACACACACACACATACACACACACACCCCCCTCACGTAATAAAGCCATGGATTGGGCTTCAGTGTGTTTGAGACACAGCCCCCCTTCCTATACATTTATGGACCCTGGGGGATTTCTAGTCAAGTGACCCCTTGCCTGACCTCTGTGGGATGGTAAAGGACGTGGTCCCTCATTTGGGAATGAGGACTCATTTTTCCCCTTCAAGCTTGTTCAAGCCTGTTCTGCCTTATAAGTTTGCTTAAAGCAAAATACCACATGTGAAAGGAGATACACTGTTAAGTAAAACGACAGATACACCATAAATGCCTTACGGGTCAAGGAGAGATGGCTCCAGAGACAGGCAGGTCCCACTGAGCACCCCTCTCTCCGTGTCCCTGACACGCCATTTTCATGGGTCTGCTCCCACCTGTGGGGTTCGGCAAAGACAGGGGACCCTGAGGGAGGGGCTCCGATGGTGACAAGGCTCAGGGATTACCACCAGCCTCCTGTTTGGAACATTTCAGAGTTCTGCTACACTGGGAGCTGCCACTCCAACTGTGTGTTTTTGGGTAATCCAAGCACATGGTTAAGTGTTTCTTGAATCATGATTGGCAGGACCCCACATAGCAGGTAAAGTCTGGGATTGGCTATTATCAAAATGACCAAATGAGCTGGCATCGTAAGTGGACAAAGGAGGAAATGCAAAGATTTTGTGCTGTTTATGTGTGTGTGCTTGACTACTGAGATGAGCTGTGTGGACTACCTCATCCCACTCTTTCCCAAGGGTGCACCAAACATATTTTGACCCATTGTTCCCCTCTGTTGAGCAAATATGCCATAACTTTTGGAAGGAAATTTGACAGAGAGAATCTAAAGCCTTAAAAATGTTTATAGCTTGGAATCTAGTAAATCCACTACTGGGAATCCAGCCTGAAAAAATAATTCTAATGGATGAAAAACTTTATGCACAAAGATATTCATCATAACAGTGAAATGACTGAAACAAAATAAATATCCAATGCTAAGTAAAAGCCTGATACTCTGAGTTTTGATCTTGGGAAACCTGTTTATCTAAAACTTCCCCACTCAAGTGTGGAAATTAAAGTACATCTACGTTCTAAAATATATAACCAATAAAAATGTTTTCAAAAGAATAATAACATGAACCGTGCTTATAATGTTATAATTAATAACCATTGAGTAGAAGGTCATTTCTACTAGTTATGAATATTGGATAAATGGTAAAAACTGGATATAAAGAAATATGTGAGAGGAGTCAAGACAGCAGTGTGGGAAGATGCCGAGTTAGCGTCTCCCCACAACCAGGGCGCCTGCTGGCCGCTGGTGGGGAACTCTGACCCCCAAGGAGATGGGAGGAACCCCGGAGTGAACCAGTAGGACGTAGCAGGACCGCGGGGGGAAGAGAAGTGGAGGCCAGACAAGATTGGAGCCCCTGAGGCCAGTAAGATCAGGAGAGGCAGGTGGAAGGGACTCTCCGGGAAGAGCAGGAGGGGAGCAGAGGGAAATCGCCTGGCCCACTCGGGCCAGGGAGCTTGCTGACCTCCCAAGCCGGTTTCCCCCACCTCCAAAGCCCCATCCAGGCCGCATGGGTCCTGGGGGCATAGGAAGGAGGGCAAGGGGAGAACAGGAGAGGCAGGTGGGAGGGGCCATCTGGGAGGAGCGGCAGAGGAGTGGAGGGCTACTGCCCCACACACTCAGGCCCAGGGAACCTGCTGAGCTCCCAGGCAGATCCCCTGCCCTCCAAGGCCCACCCTCCCCCCGTCTGCATTGGTCTTGGGAGCATAGGAGGGAGGCTGGGGAGATCAGGAGAGGCAGGCGGGAGGGGCCCTCCCAGACCCCAGACCAGAGGAGCAGAAGAGGAGAGGAGGGCGTTTGCCCCACCCACTCGAGCCCAGGAAGCCTGCTGGGCTCCCAGGTGAGGTCCCCTGCCCTCTGGGACCAGGAGTGGGGGGCACGCCTGGGGCCTTTCTGTTCCTTGAGCCTAACCCCATCCCCCACAGCCCCCAGGGCCTTTTCCAGCCCTGTGGGTCCTAAGCATAGGCCCTGCCCACCACCCAAACCTCACGCTGCTTAGGCCCTGCCCTCCACAGCCAAGGCCTTCCCCCCTCCCACCCCTGCACTTTTTTTTTCTTTTCTCTCCTCCTCTTTTTTACTATTGTTGTACTGATGCACCTTCCGCTTGTTGATTCATCTATATTTTTATTTTTACATTCTTTCTAACATATCTGTTAGTTTCCTAGTCCAAGTTTTACTTTGTATTTTCTTTTCTTTTTTTTTTTTTTTTTTTTTTTTTTTTTTGCTGCCCTACACAGCTTGCAGGATCTTGATTCAAGAGCCCAGGGTCAGGCGGAAGCTCCTGCAGGGAGAGCTCCAAGTCCGAACCACTGGACTAACAGAGAACCTCAGACCCCAGGGAATATTCATCACAGTGAAGTCTCACAGAGTTCCTCACCTCAGCACCAAGACCCAGCTCTACCCAAGAGCCTACAAACTCCAGTGTTGGAAGCCTCAGGCGAAACAACTAGTAAAACAGGAACACAATCCCACTCATAAAAAAAAAAAAAAATGAGACGGCAAAAAAATATGTCACAGATGAAGGAGCAAGGTAAAAACCTACAAGACCAAAGAAATGAAGAGGAAATAGGCAATCTACCTGAAAAAGAATTCAGAGTAATGATAGTAAAGATGATCCAGAATCTCGGAAATAGAATGGAAGCACCAACTGAGAAAATACAAGAAATGTTTAACAAAGATCTAGAAGAACAAACAAACAGAGATGAACAACACAATAACTGAACCGAAAAATACACTAGAAGGAATCAATAACAGAATAACGGAGGCAGAAGAACGAATAAGTGAGCTGGAAGACAAAATGGTGGAAATAACTGCCAAGGAGCAGAATACAGCAAAAAGAATGAAAAGAATTGAAGACAATTTCAGAGACCTCTGGGACAACACTAAATGCACCAACATTTGAATTATACGGGTCCCAGAAGAAGAAGAGAAAAAGAAAGGGTCTGAGAATATACTTGAAGAAATTATGGTGGAAATAACTGCCTAGGAGCAGAATACAGCAAAAAGAATGAAAAGAATTGAAGACAATTTCAGAGACCTCTGGGACAACACTAAATGCACAAACATTTGAATTATACGGGTCCCAGAAGAAGAAGAGAAAAAGAAAGGGTCTGAGAATATACTTGAAGAAATTATAGTGGAAAACTTCCCTAACATGGGAAAGGAAGTAGTGACCAAACTTCAGGAAGCACAGAGTCCCATACAGGATAAACCCTAGGAGAATCACACCAAGACACATATTAATCAAACTAACAAAAATTAAATTCAAAGAAAAAATATTAAAAGCAGCAAGGGAAAAACAAAAAAAAAAACATACAAAGGAAACCCCATAAGGTTATCAGGTAATTTTTCAGTGGAAACTCCGCAGGCCAGAAGGGAGTAGCAGGATACACTTAAAGTGATGAAAGTGAAAAACCTACAACCAAGATTACTCTACCCAGCAAGGATCTCATTCAGATTCAATGGAGAAGTCAAAAGCTTTTCAGACAAACAAAAGGTAAGAGATTTCAGCACCACCAAACCAGCTTTACAACAAATGCTAAAGAAATATCTCTAAGCAGGAAACACAAGAGGAGAAAAAGATTCACAAAAACAAACCCAAAACAATTAAGAAAATGGTAATAGGAACATACATATCGATAATAACCTTGCATGTAAATGGATTAAATGCCCCAACCAAAAGACACAGACTGGCTGAATGGATACAAAAACAAGACCCATATATATGCTGTCTACAAGAGACCCACTTCAGACCAAGGGACACATACAGACTGAAAGTGAAGGGATGGAAAAAGATATTCCATGCAAATGGAAATCAAAAGAAAGCTGGGGTAGCAATACCTGTATCAGATAAAATACACTTTAAAATAAAGACTGTTAAAAGAGATAAGGAAGGACCCTACATAATGATCAAGGGATCAATCCAAGAAGAAGATATAACAATTATAAATGTTTATGCACCCAACATAGGAGCACCTCAATACATAAGGCAAATGCTAACAACCATGAAAGGGGAAACTGACAGTAACACAATAATAGCAGGGGACTTTAACACCCCACTTACACCAATGGACAGATCATCCAAACAGAAAATAAATATGGAAACACAGCTTTAAATGACACAATAGACCAGATAGATTCAATTGATATTTATAGAACATTCCAACCAAAAGTGGCAGAATACACTTTCTTCTCAAGTGCACACGGAACATTCTCCAGGATAGATCACACCTTGGGTCACAAATCAAGCCTTGGAAAACTTAAGAAAACTGAAATCGTATCTAGCATCTTTTCTGACCAAAACGCTATGAGGTTGGAAATCAATGACAGGGAAAAGAACTGTAAAAACCACAAATACATGGAGGCTAAACAGGGTGCTACTAAAAAACCAAGAGATCACTGAAGAAATCAAAGAAGAAATTAAAAAATACACAGAAACAAATGGCAATGAAAACACAATGACACAAAACCTATGGGATGCAGCAAAAGCAGTTCTAAAGAGAAGTTTATATCAATTCAATCTCATCTCAAGAAACAAGAAAAATCTCAAACAAACAATCTAACCCTACATCTAAAGCAACTAGAGACAGAAGAACAAAGAAAACCTGAAGTCAGTAGATGGAAAGAAATCATAAAGATGAGAGCAGAAATAAATGAAATAGAAACGAAGAAAACAATAGCAAAGATCAATAAAACTAAAAGCTAGTTCTGTGAGAAGATAAACAAAATTAACACACCCTTAGCCAGACTCAACAAGAAAAAAAGAGAGAGGATGCAAATCAATAAAATTAGAAACGAAAATGGAGAAATCACAACTGACACTGCAGAATTACAAAGAATTATGAGATGACTACAAACAGCTATATGCCAATAAAATGGACAACCACCAAGAAATGGACTAATTCTTGGAAAGGTACAATTTTCCAAGACTGAACCAGGAAGATTTAGAAAATATAAACAGACCTATCAGAAGTAACGAAATTGAAACTGTAATTAAAAATCTTCCAACAAACAAAAGTCCAGGACCAGATGGCTTCACAGGTGAATTCTATCAAACATTTAGAGAAGAGCTAACACCCATCCTTCTCAAACTCTTCCAAGAGGGAGGAACACTCCCAAATTCATTCTATGAAGCCACCATCACCATGATACCAAAACCAGAAAAAGATATCACCAAAAAAGAAAATTATAGACCAATATCACTGATGAACATAGATGCAAAAATCCTGAACAAAATACTAGCAAACAGAATCCAACAACATACTAAAAGGATCATACACCATGATCAAGTGGGATTTATCCCAGGGATGCAAGGATTCTTCAATACACGCAAATCAATCAATGTGATACACCATATCAACAAACTGAAGGATAGAAACCATATGATCATCTCAACAGATGTAGAAAAAGCTTTTGACAAAATTCAACACTTATTTATGATAAAAACTCTGCAGAAAATGGGCATAGAGGGAACCTACCTCAATATAATAAAGGCCATATATGACAAACCCACAGCAAGCATCTTACTCAGTGGTGAAAAACTGAAAGTACTTCCACGAGGATCAGGAACGAGACAAGGATGTCCACTCTTGCCACTCTTATTCAGCATAGTTTTGGAAGTCCTAGCCATGACAATCAGAGAAGGAAAAGAAATAAAAGGAATACAAATGGGAAAAGAAGAAGTAAAACTGTCACTATTTGCCGATGACATGATACTATACATAGAAAATCTTAAAGATGCCACCAGCAAACTCTTAGAACTAATCAATGAATTTGGTAAGATTGCAGGATATAAAATTAATGCACAGAAATCTGTGGCATTCCTATACACCAACAATGAAAAATCAGAATGAGAAATTAAGGAAATACTCCCAATTACCACTGCAACAAAAAGAATAAAATACCTAGGAATAAACCTACCTAAGGAGGTGAAAGACTTGTATTCAGAAAACTATAAAACACTGATGAAAGAAATCAAAGATGACATACACAGATGGAGAAATATACCATGTTCTTGGATAGGAAGAATCAATATTGTGAAAATGACTATACTACCCAAAGCAGTCTACAGATTCATGCAATCCCTATCAAACTACCAATGGCATTCTTCACAGAATTAGAACAAAAAACCTTACAATTCATATGGAAACACAAAAGACCCCAAATAGCCAAAGCAATCTTGAGAAAGAAAAACGGAGTTGGAGAAATCAGGCTCCCCAACTTCAAACTATGCCACAAAGCTACAGTAATCAAGACAGTCTGGTACTGGCACAAAAACAGAAATATAGATCAATGGTACAGGATAGAATGCCCAGAGATAAACCCACGCACACATGGTCACCTAATTTATGACAAAGGAGGCAAGAACATACAATGGAGAAAAGACAGTCTCTTCAATAAGTGGTGCTGGGAAAAATGGACAACTACATGTAAAAGAATGAAATTAGAACACTACCTAACACCATACACAAAAATAAATCCAAATGTATTAAAGACTTAAATGTAAGACCAGACACTATAAAACTTTTAGAGGAAAACATAGGAAAAACTCTCTTTGACATAAACCACATCAAGATCTTCTTAGACCCACCTGCTAGAGTAACATAAATAAAAACAAAAATAAACAAATGGGACTTAATTAAACTTAAAAGCTTTTGCACAGCAAGGGAAACCATAAACAAGACAAAAAGACAACCCTCAGAATGGGAGAATATATTTGCAAATGAAACCACAGACAAAGGATTAATCTCCAAAACATACAAACAGCTCATGGAGCTCAATATCAAGAAAACAAACAGTCCAATTAAAAAATGGGCGGAAGACCTAAATAGACATTTCACCAAGGAAGACATACAGATGGCCAAGAGATACATGAAAAGATGTTCAACATCACTAATTGTTAGACAAATGCAAATCAAAACTACAATGAGGTATCACCACACGTCGGTCAGAATGGCCACTATCAAAAAAGCTAGAAACAATAAATGCTGGAAAGGGTGTGGTGAAAAGGGAACCCTCTTGCACTGTTGGTGGGAATGCAAATTGATACAGCCCCTATGGAGAACAGTATGGAGGTGCCTTACAAAACTAAAAATAGAACTACCATATGACCCAGCAATCCCACTACTGAGCATATACCCTGAGAAAACCATAATTCAAAAAGAGACATGCACCACAATGTTCATTGCAGCACTATTTACAATAGCCAGGACATGGAAGCAACCTAAATGTCCATCGATAGATGAATGGATAAAGAAGATGTGGCACATATATACAATGGAATATTACTCAGCTATAAAAAGAAATGAAATTGAGTTATTTGTAGTGAGGTGGATGGACCTAGAGTCTGTCTTACAGAGTGAAGTAAGTCAGAAAGAGAAAAACAAATACCGTATGCTAACGCCTATATACATGGAATCTTAAAAAAAAAAAAAAAAAGGTACTGATGAACCCAGTTGCAGGGCATGAATAAAGAGGTAGACATGGAGAATGGACTTGATCACATGGGGTGGGAGGGCGAAGCTGAGGTGAAGTGCGAGTAGCATCGACGTATATACACTACAGAATGTAAAATAGTTGGCTGGTCGGAAGCAGCAGCATAGCACAGGAAGATCGGCTCAGTGCTTTGCGATGTCCTAGAGGGGTGGGATAGGGAGGATGGGAGGGAGGCTCAAGAGGGAGGGGATATGGGGACATGTGTATGCATATGGCTGATTTGCTCTGTTGTGCAACAGAAACTAACACAGTATTGTGAAGCAATTATACTCCAATAAAAATGTATTGAAGGGCTTCCCTGGTGGCGCAGTGGTTGAGAATCCACCTGCTAATGCAGGGGACACGCGTTCGAGCCCTGGTCTGGAAGGATCCCACATGCTGCGGAGCAACTGGGCCTGTGAGCCACAACTACTGAGCCTGCGCGTCTGGAGCCTGTGCTCCGCAACGAGAGGCCGCAACAGTGAGAGGTCCACGCATCGCGATGAAGAGTGGTCCCCGCTCGCCGCAACTGGAGAAAGCCCTCGCACAGAAATGAAGACCCAACACAGCCATAAATAAATAAATAAATTAATTAATTAATTAATTAATTAAAAACAAAAATCTATAAGGCTTTTCAGGCAAATTGGTTTGCAAGTGTCTAAATTTCAAAAAAAAATGTATTGAAAAAAAAGAAGTATGTGAACAGCTGTACATAAAGATGGCAGATTGAAAATATCTGATTTTCCTCCTTTCCCAAAGCATCACTAAAGCTATAGTAAAGGGGGTTTTCTTAAAGGCATAATTTCAAAAAGATGGAAAGAACAGGGGAGGAGACAGCAAGAAAATGTTGAAAATTGCAAAGTGAATGGATGATGGACAAGGGGTAATTGATTTAGCAAACTGTTGAAATTTGAATTTTAAAATGGCAGCAGGGAATCCAAGGCCAATCTGAATAACACAGCAGAATCATCAAAAAGCTCAGGTACCATGATCATTAAGTATTTCAGGAAGTGAGGTGAAAGCGAAGCCAAATCGAAAAGGATGGGTGAAGAGTCAGGTAGTGCTCCAGGCCCCGTGCTCACCCCACACTGCAGGATGATTTCCCGCCTCGGAAAATCTGGAATTCTCCTTCTGAGAAGGTTAGGTTAGGCAGAAAGCTCCCAGAAAGCTGGCACAGATGATTGTGGGCAACTCTACCCAAAGCAGTCGAGTTAGGTAAAGTTATGTGTACTGAATGCAGAGGCCAGCCCTCTTCCCTCTCTCAGCTCCAAGAACACTGACAGCCATGCCTTCACCCTCTGCCCAGCCCCAGAGGAAGGACCAGAAGATACTGACACCACAGGTTCCCCAGTCAGACGACCCTACAGTGATGATCACAGTCTCCAAGCCAACTCATTTGCTCAGGGTTTCCAAGTGTTTAGTCCCCACCTCTTATATATGAACACACAACCAAGAATCACCAGCCTTCTTGGAAAACCGCTAACATAAAATATAAAGACCAAAAAAAACCAAACAAACAAACAAGAAGGCAACTCAGAGAAAGTAAAATTTCTACAGAAAGAACAAATTTCCATAAAATACAGATTGTCAGTGACCTAGAGAAATAAGAGAAGAGATTGGATCTATGAAACGGGAACACCAAGCTAAAGAATACGCTGCAATAGTGTTTTCCAGAAAATTGTATCTGTCTCTGCACGACTGGTACCTCACATTGCTCTCATCTGCCCCCAAGCTTATTGCAGGTACACCTGCCTGATAATCTAGGTCACATGAAAACCTTAGCTGCAAGGGAGTCTGGGAAATGTAGTTCTTAGCATTTCACTCTCTACAGCAAGCTAGAAGGAGGGTGGAAAGGGTGCTGAGTAAGCCAGTCTACATTATCAGCTACAAATAGTGCATTCACTACAATGATAAAATCACATCTTTTGAACTAAAATCCACTTTTAATCATGATTTTCTATCCCCATTACCTGTATATAATCAGATCAAATAAAGTCCAAATTCCATTCCTTCCACAGGAAATAGAATTGGCCTTTAACAAAGTCATGAGTAACCTCTGAGTGAAGTTAAAATTCCCAAGCATTGTTCCCTGATTTCTACCTTCTAGAAAAAAATATCACCCATTTGTAAACCAGGGATATGATTTTCTGACTCTTTTTTCCATTGCCTCTTCCTTCACACTGAAGAGTCCCCAAAGTGCAAACACATTCCTAGCTGAAGTTATTAATTCCTGCAAATATGGAGGACTTAACTGATAGGACTGTGAAATATAAGTGCCATATGGACAGAGTATCAGATGTTTGTTTCAACAGGTGACAAATGATCCTTGTGGCATCAGCAAAATCCAGAGGAAGTGAAGAGTTTGGGTGCTGGCAAGGAACAACCAGTGACTGGCGCTTCATGGTGGGCTTCAGCTCCATTCTTCTCCAGCCCTGCTCAGTCCCAGACCTCCTCACCCTGTCCTGCCTAAATCCTGAGTCCATCTGTATAAGGCTACAAGGTGCAAGACAGCCTCAGCCATACTATTCAATGGAGATCTGGATTTAATTGTGCTGCCAAAGACCTAGGATCTGATGAGCCAGGAATGAGCCATGGACATCCAAGTCATCACAGAGCTGTATTTCCCCGAGTATGCCACCTTTTCCCTGAAGACAGGCATAGATGTCTTATTCCACTTGGCCATTCCTGCTAGAGCCCCAGCTCTTTTGGTTTGGCTACAACCCCAGTCCCTGCCCACCTCCAGCTGCTGTCTGGGATTGCCCATAACTGGAGGGTTAGCAATACCTACTGTAGTCCCTTGCAACATATTGAATATCACATCCTGTATCTCACTGGCAAATTGAACCACCCAGACCAAAGCTACTGCTTTGAAAACACACTGAGATCCACTCCTTCAGCCAGATCAGATACTAAACCTTGCTTTCTCCTTCTTCCTCTTCTCCATGAAACCATGAAACAGAAGTCTCAGAAAAGGACCCCATTTTGAAGGACCCCACTTGACTATGACAGTGGAGGCCACTCAGCCTCTGGTCACATTGGCCCTGCAGGAGCCACATCTGGCTGGAATGGAGAAGTGGGGTCAGCACGTAACAGACCTTCACTAGTTCCTTTTCCTCATGTCAAATAGTAGTAATAATCTCTCATATTTATAAACAGGTAGCTATGAGTCAGGAACTGTGCTACATGCTTCGCAAAATCAATTCACTTGACACCCATAGCCACCCTTCATGGTTGATATAATTACCCTCATTTTACAGATGAAGAAATAGGATTGGATGCGGTCAAATGAGGCACTACAAGTCACACAGGAAGTCTGAAGCATCTTTGTGAAATAAAACAACACCTTGAATCCTATGCATGCATCCCTTGGATGACCAATACATAGATATTCCATAGTTTATTGACAGGATCTTCACCCTGAGGCCTGCAAAGCCACTGGATTAGAGGAGGATTAGGGCTAATGAAGAGGGGTCATTACTCCCCATGTTCATTTCCTGAGAAATACCTGGTCCTCACACAGGAAATGGAAACCCAGGAGGCAAGCTGCAGGCAGACAGATGCTTTCATGTCTCTGCCTGTTTTCTCTTGGACCTAGACCTGATCGTTTAGTAGAGTTTGGATTAAATAAATCGGCCTCTTCACCACTGCTCTGCATGGGAACACTGCCTACCTCCCCATCCCATTGTGTTTTTCTGCAAACAACCATCTGTATTTCCTCTACCGGTGGAAAATTACTTCTTTTGAGAAGCCTGATCTTCCATCTCCCTTGGGCTGGAAAGAATTAATCTTTTTTTTTTCTTTGTGCTCTTTTAACAGAGTGCTGTATTATAACCAAGTGTTTACAAAGAGGCAGTGTCATATTGTGGGAAAAGCTTTGAATCGGGAGCTGGATGACCTGGATTCTGGAACTGCCACTTGCTAGCTCTGCAATCTTCAACCAGGCCCTTGGTCTCACCTGTAAAACGCAGATAACACTTGCCTCACCTGCCTTGCACATGGGGCTAAATAAGATGTTTGTGAAAGTGCTTGGAAATTCTCAAGTTGATGCCTGGGTCGGTGGTTTGGGGGTTTTGTTTTTGTTTGGTTTCTGTTTTGTTTGGTTTTTTGCTTCTCCCTACTTGTGTTAGGGGGTTTTGTATCCCACTCAGAGCCTGCAGAGTGCTGCTACAGGGCTCCACGGGGCTGGGTTCTCTGTGAATGTTTATTGAAATTAAAAGAATGCAACTGTGAATGGTGAGATCTCTCATCCTTGACACACAAGATGTAATCACCATACCTCTCTCCCTCCTTTCCTGCATGCCTGTGTTGTGTGATTGTGCGCGTGTACATGCGTGTATATGTGTGTGTGTGTGTGTTCCATTGTCAGCAGCATCCTTTTTTCTAAGCTGTGGCATCCCAGACATGCAGAGGAGTCCTGGGGCTGACTGACTAAAACTGACAATGACTGTGAAAGGGAGTCTTTTCTCCAGGTTCACAATGTCAGTGGGTTTCAGTTTTTGTGTGGTTTTTTTTGGGTTTTTTTTTGCATCTGGGCCTGCTGTGCTCAGTCTTGAGCTTTCAAATGAGAGCAGACCTAGCTTGGTAGGCAGGCTCTGGAGGTCAGCACAAGCAAGAACCAAGGGAGACGAACACCCCAGCTAGGTGGGCAGCTCAAAGACAGGCTCCATGAGCTTCAGCACAGCCTGCACACAAGGCTTCTATGCCCGAGAGGGCACAGGGCTCACAAACTAACCTAAGCCACTAATTTCTGACACTTCTCT
Organism: Balaenoptera physalus; assembly: GCF_965194825.1. NCBI lineage: Eukaryota > Metazoa > Chordata > Mammalia > Artiodactyla > Balaenopteridae > Balaenoptera > Balaenoptera physalus. The sequence goes on along the minus strand of NC_138896.1, from coordinate 59,932,077 downwards.
GTTTGGAGGGATATGGAGAAATTGTTGGTACTGTGAAAAGCAGAAAGGTTTCCAATTCAGGACAGATAAACACAGCATAAAGAACAATACCTCCATGATGGGCAGATGTATAGGTGGTGAATCTATAGAATACAGTACGTGATTTTCTGTGTGGATGACTTCAGCATATCTAGGATGATCCTCCTTCATCCCACTGATACAAATTCATGGTGAGGCTGAAAAAAAAAAAGGAAGTGACTGAGACACACCTAGATGATGTGAAAGTTCATGTGTTCTTAGGGGAGTTAAGTTCTCTCATCTTCCATTCCATTTCATAAATGTTTAAGAAGCACCTTCCACATAGAAAGTAACTGCTGCACTCAACACTAGGGAAAGACTGGGATAAACCACAGCCCCGACACAAAGCTACCCACAGCCTAGTGAATGGCTATGTGTAAAAGTGTCCAGCCAGACCCTGAGCAGGTGCTCATTCTATGGTAGTTTCTTTTCTCTCTACATCCTTCTCTCCCTTATCACAGTCCCAAGCTGACGTTGGAAACATTGCTATTAAATCTTTAGTTCAGAAGTCCAAACTTTTCACCATTCAAACTGATTCTTAATCTCTTCCATGAATCACATCTCTGATGGATTTTTGAATAACAAATATTTGGTATTTATAAATTATTCTTCAGCACATGTTAACTCAAATTACCACACTGAGTTGATAAAATTAAAGTTCAAAGAAGGAAACTTGATTTATCTGCTAGATGATTGTCTCACGGGTAAGTGTCTTTTAAATGTTGAAAACAGCTCAAAGCTATTTCCTTTCCTATCTACACAGAATCTTGGGGTCCAGGTACCCCAGGTTGGAAGCCACCACCATCTTGGTAATATTCATTTATTCCTGCAAAAAGCATCCCTTTCTCCTAAGAGTTGCCTACATCTTGCTGTGATTCAGTTTATGATTCTTGCCTAAGAGCAAAAGTTGATGGGGCAAGTGAGATCATCTGAGGTTAGGAGCAGGTGATAACTTCAGAGGTCTCATGCTGGAGGGAAAAACAAAGAGCTGGTAGTATAATCCTAGTACAGATGAATTTTTCAGATTTTAGTTTTGCCCATGGCTGGTTCTGAGAAGGACTTAGTGAAGAGTTTCAGGTATTGTTACTGAGATGGGTTGCTTATGCTTAGCTTAGAAGTAACCATAACCAAATATACCACTCTGAAGCATCGACCATTACAAAAAATTCTCCAAAAGCTTATATGTACACAACAGAAAATGTATTAATGCATGGATCTGTGCTCTGAGGTTTAGCAGGAAGCATGTAATGTTAAGACTGAGGGTCTTCTCTCCTAAGACTTCATCACCCCGTCATGTTACCAAAGGCATGGCAAACATGGATAGACCCTAGATGAAGTTTCCTTGAAGGTTCATGGACTGGAGAACACAATTTGAAGTGAGGTGAAAAAAGAGGGATAGAGACCCCATGATGGTTTCACCTTCTTTCAAGATGATTTTATTTAGAAACTTATTTCCTTCAGGTCATAATCCAGTAAAGACTACCCTTCCCAATGAAAGGTCTAGAGTTGAATCCCCCAGGCAGGAAAGAAAGTTAGGGCTTGTTGCTAATCACGGAGTTGACTTCCCAACTTTTAATGCTTTTGCAGTGTCTTCTGCTTGGATAAGCAAGAAAGCCTCAGTTAGGCGCCCATATGTGCAAACTAGCCCCTGCTTCTTTCTGTTTATAGCCAGTAAGAAAAAATGGCAAAGCTGATCTTTTTACAAGGACAAGGTGACCAACTCTAGGTATCAGTACCGCCCAGTTATAACTAATGGGAAGCTAAGTGAGATTGAGAAAAGACAAGAGGAGACAGATTAACCCATAATGTACCATTAGGATTGATATTTGAAGTCCAAACTCTGAAGCCCATCCCTTTGCAGGGATGCTTATAATATTTTATGCTATTGAAAAACATGAATTAATTTGTAGTGTTTATTTTAGTCACATCATTTTAAAAGATACTTCTATTTTAGTTTCTATTACAAAATATAAGTAATCTAGATCTATCAAGCTTCTTTTCCTTTGCTCTCCTTCATGGAAACAAGAAGAAACCTGAGAAAGAGGTATAGGGAGTGGGCTGGGGGCACAGTCAATATTTTTTAAGTGTGTTTTCATTGGAGGCATTTTCAATGAAACTATTTTCAATAACATTCTATTAACCTTTGTTCTAATTTATTTTCCTTTATAAAAAGTTTTCCATTATATTTAAGCCAAAATGTTTGTGAAGGTCCTTTTAAATTCAAAGAAAATGAAGTCAGGCATTTTTGGTGCAGAGAGTAATTCTAGGCCCAGTAGGGGAGCACTTACGACTGAACAAAAATTCTTTTCTCATATGAAATGCGAGCTCCCAGCCTGGGGTTCACACATTAATGATTGTGTGAGTCATTATTATATATGCCTCCAAAGCTGAGATTCTGTGCTAACCCGCTCTGTACAGCAGATGTCGAAATGTTAACTGTGGGACAGCAGGTATGGCTGGAGTCGTTCTTCTCAAGGTCTTCTCTACATCACTCTTCCAAGCCCTGTGATCCAGCCAACACCAAGTGACAAGGTTAACCAGAGGCATTGTTACCTGGCATCGATTCCCCTTCCGTTAACTAAGCCATGATTCTTCCCAAGAGTGCATCTTTCACCTCCTCCTATATTAGGGAGTCGTTGGTGGTAGCTTCTCAAATGTCAGATGGTTTATAACTTCTGGCTCTGCGTCTGATTTTTTTCAATGAGCACTATGAGTTTGAGCAATTGCGGGGTTTGGGAAAGAAATTTTATTTGGAGGTGTAGAGTCAGAAAAGCATAAACTTCCTGGATAGAGACCTAGTCTAAAATCCCAATTAAATCCTGGAAAAGGTGTTTGATGGTAAGTCCCTGAAAATTGCTCAACCTCAGTTTCCTCATTATGAAACAGAAGGAAATCTATTTTGATATGACGTGTTGGGGGAAAGGAAAGCTATAAACAATCTGTGGGAAGGACTTGGCATAGTACCTGCATACAGTAAATACTTTGGGCTCCCTCCCTGATTCCATGTTTTTGGTGATGCAGTTTTGCTGTCGTTTCCACTGGATGTGAAATAGATTTCTTTGTTCCTTGAATTTGGACTCAGTCATCTGACTTGCTTTAGCCAATGAAATTGGGTCCCAGTAACAAAGTGCCAGTTCCAAACCGAGGCATTAAAAGGAAATATATGTTTCTATTACCTCTCTTGCACTTCTTTCCTCACCATGAGGTGAGCTTTTCCAGATACCTCAGCCTGTGTTGTATAATGAACAGATACAGAGCAGACCTGAGCCCAATCCTCAGTGAGAAACTAAGCCCAGTAAGCCTGTCAAGTAAAGCAGAGTTTCCTAGCCAAACTCAGACTAAACTAGTTGATGCTCTGCCAAACCACAAATGAGCAAGACTATATTATTATTAATATTATTATTATTATTATTATTATTATTATTATTATTATTATTATTATTATTACTAGCCAGAGTTTGGAGGTGGTTTGTTACACACCAAGAGCTGACATACAATACTGGAAAAAAAAATGTTTTCTGGTTTAAAACAACTTTTGACTAGCAGTTCCCATACATACTTTCCTATCTATCATCTCACTGAATTACCAATGAAAATATAGCAAAAGGTGAAAAACTGTACTATCCCCAAAACTTAGGCTGAAAGGCAATCCATGAATCCGGAAAGAACAGATATAACCCAGAGATAACTGCATCTAAAAATTAATAACAACAGAACTGAAAATTGAAAAGCAACCCCTCTCTACTGCCTGTGTATGCTCCCAACTCTTCTGTAATAAAAACAGAATATTAACCCTCTCCTCTACCCACTCTCCAAATGGTCTATAACTAAGCACCATTTTTTTCCTACATCTGGGATAAGATTACACCACCAAAAAATGACCTGAATAGTAGTTAAGGCAATATGTGTTTGAGTATATCTGGGGCAGTAGGAATTCCAGGAGAAAAGTGCCACAAGCAGGAGCAGAGGCAAAGAGACCCCTGGTAGCAGTGCATTCCGGGAACTGTAGATTTTCACATACAGCATTCAGAGTCCAGTAGTATGGGTGCAAGAAAAAGACACCACCCAATAAAGAAAGTGAAAGGCTGCCAGAAATAAGAACTGAAACCATCCACTGCACAGATTTATTTGCCCGTTAACTGAATGTCTGTGATAAATTCAACCACAGCACAAGTGGACAGAGAATATAACCAAAGCCTGGCTGTTGAAAAGTGCTGAAATCTGGTCTGAAAGAAAATACAGCATAAAAATAGATCTTACGTTATGACGGCAATATCTAACAAAATTACATAAGCGTTTTCCCTTTGACTCACCAATTCCACATCTCAGAATCTACCCTGAAGACACATTTGCACAAATACCAGACAATATGTGCTCAAGATTATTCAGAGGACTAGTTAGACAAACCAGGGTATCTCCAGCCAGTGGACTACTCAGCTACCACACAAAAAGCATGAGGAAAGGCTGTATGTACCAATGTAGAGTGATCTCCAAGATACACTAGGTGACAAACACAAGGTTCAAAACAGTGTATAGATTATGATACCTTTTGTGTAAGAAACAACAGGAAATACACACACACACACACACGATTATTTTTGTCAAAAGAAATAATGGAAGGATAACCCACAACTAGTAGAGATGGTTACCTGTAGAAGTCACGGGTAACAGGAAGAGCAATAGAATGAAGGGGAGGGGAATGGAAGCAAGCACTTTCTGAGTATTCACTCTTACATCCTTTAGACTCTTGAACCACAGAAATGTTTTGCACATTCCAAAAATAAATAAAGTTTGATCCAAAAGGAAAAAAAGCAAACTCTAAAGTTGAAAATACAGAAAATATAAGCATTTCAACTAACATTTGGAATCAGTATTTGGATTATAAATCCTGAAGAATAATATAACAACAAAATGAAATGTGTGGGCCTTTGTTAAGATCCTGATTCAGGTAACCCAACTTCAAAAGAAGAGTTGAGACAATCAGGTAAACATGACTATGGAGTGGAAATGAGATAAGACTAAGAACTTGTTATTTTCCTTAAACGTTGTAATAGTGTGGTGGTAACGTGGGGAAAGTTCTTATCAGTTAGAGATGCATAATGAATTATTTAAGGATGAATTGATATGATATCTGGGAATTGCTTTGAAAGCTGTCAGCAAGGAGAAAAACAGTGTTGGGTGTGAAGAGGGATGAATAGAGCAAACGAGACTGGCAAAACACTGAAATCTGTTAGAACTAGGTAGTGGGTACATGCAGGTTCATTTATTAATCCAGGTACTTTCATGTATGTGTGAAAACATCTGTAATAAAAAGTCATATCAATTTGAGCTGTTAAAAACAAATGCAATAATTCTATATGTACTGACATAGGAATATCTTCAAAATATATTATTAAGTGAAAAACTAAAAAGGTGCTAACAACGTGAAAACATTATCTTATTTGAGTGAAATATGTGTGTGTGCCATAAGTATGCAAAAAAATATTTCTGGTGGATGCCATGAAACTGTTGATCGTGGTTATCACCAGCAAGGGGTTAGGTTGTGGAGGAAGAGACTTACTTTTTATTTTACACCATTCTTTGCTGCTTGATGTTTTAACCTGTGAATATATCACTTTAATAATATAGTTTTAACATTTATCTTTTAAAAAACAAAAAAGAGAGAAAAAGCTGATTCTAGATAAATCTTGGTTTTCTGATTATAAATGAGAAAAATAAATATGAAATTATTTACAAATCTGTAAAACAAAGAAAAAAGAACACACAGAGGTTACACAATGTCCCTGGAAATAACCTATCAGACAGTCCAGAATAAAATTTCCTGACCAGGAAAGAGGATATATATGTGTGTGTGTATGTATGTATGTATGTATGTATATATATATACTTTTTATAAAAATATTTTTGGGGGATGGTAAGTGGTCATCGGAGATTTTTATTTTCACGAGTATATTTTTAACCTCGCAAATAAGATAATGTTCACGCAATTCAAAGGAATAAAGACCAAAACAAGGTATTCAGCTCAAACTTTGATCAGTAACCATTTACCCAGGAGGCTCTCCAGACAATAAAATAGTAATTTGTAAAATAATGTCTTTCAGCGTCGGGTTCCCATATACAAAACAAAAGGCATTTTCACAATTCTCCTGGACAGTCCCTTTTTCTCGTGTTAAACTTACTGTCAACCTGCTTTGAGCTGCACGCTGTTGGAACAAAATTATTCACTACAACTCCAAAGGGCTCCCCACTCTACATAATGATACCATTTTACAACTGGCTTTTACTAGGATAAAACTACCTGGGAACAGCTGACTTGTCAGTCAGTACTGAGAGAAGGTCAGCCCTGCAATCAAAGGGAAGGCTCCTTGCAGTATAAGATCTGAAGTCTTTTATGAGACTTTTTAATTAATATCATAACATGTACTGAAAGAGGCTTAAGCTAAAGCAAAATAGGTTGTTTTTCAGTATGTTTTCATTTGTCGTTCTGTTGGTAGAGGGTAGAGCAGACCTTCTTGATGTTCCTAAGCATGTCAGAGTGAAATTATTAGGAGCAATGCAATGACACAGGCACAGATGAGTTTTACAGTCTAAAGCTGATAAACTCACAATTAACTTAGGACACTGTAATGCCATTTTTTTTTCTATGTGTATTTAGTGATGATGTTTGGCCATCAGGTCAACTATATAAAAATATTTTTTAATCGGTGAGGTGAGAAGGATTTTTTTAAAGAATTGTCAGAAGTTTTACATACTATAGTAGACTGATTTGCTAAAATGGCAACCAATATCCCTTTTGTTGATGAGTTCCTCTTTGTGATGTGACTGCAGCACCTCCCATCAAGACGTGGAGTCTATTTCCCCACCCCTTCAATAGAAGCTGGTGGTCTCAGTCACTTGCTTTGGACAATAGAATATGTTAGAAGTCATGATATACCAGTACAAAACCTAAGTCTTAAGGGGCTTTGCATGCATGCTTCTGTGCTCTCTCTTGGAATCCTACCCAGCTGCCATGCCTATAGCCTACTATAGGATGAGGGTCCACATTAGGACCAAGCCACTCCAAATGAGGCCAACCCCTAGCCAACCTAGCAGCTGACCATGGACGCATGAGTAAGACCATTCTAGACCAGAAGAACTTCCCAGCAGAACTCAGCCCAAACTGGCAAACTATAGAACTGTGAGTTAAATAAGTGATTATTATTTCAAGTCACTAATTTTTGATGTGGTTTTGTTCGGCAAAAATTGCTAAATGATGCATTCATATTCACTGTCATATATGTGGGATGGCAAAGAAAGTCAATCTCGGGGATAAGAGGGATCTGAAAATATATTCTCTTTAAAAAATTATGTTTTAAAATCAAAATAATATTTAAAACATGAAACAATGAAAAGGGTAAAGCAAAATTAAGAGGCCAAGAAAGATGTCACAATATGAAATGATTAGACTACTGACAGCAATTAATATAATTTGGCTAAATTCTTATTCGACTAAAAACAATGCAAAAAATAACAATATACTCATGAAGATTTAGAATATAAAGATAATTATGGAATTGCAAAAACTGAATTAAAAAGTAAGTTTGTATAAATAAATGGAAGAGGAAAACAGAATAAGTTCAAATTCTTATTTTAAAATATAAAGGGTAGTTAAAAGACACCAATTATAATATCAAATACACATCTGTTAGAATATATTTGGAAAAACTTTTAAAGGATTAAAAATATGATTTTACAGACTTTCCTGGTGACTCAGTGGTTAAGAATCCGCCTGCCAATGCAGGGGACACGGGTTCGAGCCCTGGTCTGGGAAGATCCCACATGCCGCACAGCAACTAGGCCCGTGCGCCACAACTACTGAGCCTGCGCTCTAGAGCCCGTGAGCCACAACTACTGAGCCCATGTGCCACAACTACTGAAGCCTGCACACCCTAGAGCCCATGCTCTGCAACAAGAGAAGCCACCGCAGTGAGAATCCCGCGCACCGCAATGAAGAGTAGCCCCCGCTTGCCACAACTAAAGAGAAAGCCCACGTGCAGCAACGAAGACCCAACACATCCAATAATAAATTTAAAAAAAAAAAATAAATTTTAAAAAATGGTTTTAAAATAAACTGCAATCAAAATACACAAACCATTGAAGAAGAGCAAAGCAATGAATGCAAATCCATATAGCAAAAGAAAGAAACAACAACAAAGAAAACCATGAATACCAACAACCAAATAAAAAGAAAATGACAGAAGTAGGGGGAAATATATCAGTTATTGCAATGAGCATAAAAGGGATAAAATTCCATATTAAACATGCTTGATACAAAAAGAATCCAATTAAGCAAGAAGCCTGAATTTGAAAAAAGTAGTCTGCAAATACAAATAAACAGAAAACTACAATTGGGATAATAAAATCAGATAAAGCAGAATTCAAGGCAAACATACTAAAAGGGATGTTTAATGATTCTATAATTATCATTTTATATTGATAAAGAATAAAATCCACAGCAATGTCATAAATTTCCATGAATCTTTATGCATCAATCAACATTGTTTCAATATATAAAATGAAAAGTAACAGAAAAACAAGACAAAATTGTAAAAACACAGTTACAGTGCTATTGACAGATCAAATAGATACAAACAACCATAAAACAGAACTCAAGATCTTGTGGTTGTTTATCTTTTTTGACTCTCAAATCCCTACGTGAGTTTCATGAAAGGCTCTCTCCTTGCACAGAAGCATGTGCATATTGTCTATATGTCAGGGGATTTATGAATCCCCTGAAGCCCTTTCATAAATTTCTTTGTGGCTCCCTATGGGTTAACAATACTAGATTAAAGTATTTGAGTTAAATAATTCATAAAGATTGGCTTAATAATTAGCAAACTTTAACTCTATGGAGAATAGTTTTCTAGTGCCCATGGCCTGTTCACATAAATCCATCGTACATTAGACCACAAAGACAACCCAGAGTTCTAAAAAAGTATTTTGCAGCCACATCCTCTAATCAAAATGCAATAAAGCTAGAAATTAATAAGAACATGTTAACCGTAAAATAAAACCACTTGAAATTGTTAAAAATCACCTTCCAAAAAGCTCTTTGGCTGAAGAGGAAAAGAAAGTGACCACTAAAAAAATGAACAAAAATAAGAATACCATGTACCATTTCTTAGAAGTGTGGATGTATTATTAAGTTCACTTATGAATTAGTTATTAAAAGCTAGCTCTTTCAGTAAATTGTGTTGGGACAACAGGCTAATAAATCGTCATTGGGGATAAAAAGGAAGAACAAAGGCCATGAAGATCTAAGTCAGTTTTGAAATAGAAGAGGAAATACGGGAGCAGGGAGAGGGTTACTACACATGATACTGAGATATAGGAAAAGGCCATTGTAATACAAACAATATGGACTGGAATACAAAGGGATAAACAGAACAAATGTGGAACAGAATAGAGACCTCAGGAATAGATCCCACTTTGTATGTGACTTTGACACATAGTAAAGGTGACTCTTCAAAACAATGGGAAAAGGATGGTTTGGTTAGTAAAGAGTAGTGAGAAAACTGATTCTCTAAGACATGAAGAAATAATGCAGGGAAGGAATTCCTGAAAGGCCAACATACAGATAAAGATACTCTCCCACTCACAAGAAAACAGAGAAATAGAAATTAAAATGACAATAAGATAGTTGATATCTGTTAAAATGCAAAAATTAGAAAGATGGTTAAGATGTCAAAAAACAGGTTCCTCGTGCAGTACTGGTGGGTATATATACTGGTGCTGCTCTTCTGGAAAGTCACTTAGCTGTTGTCAGTAAAATCTAGTGTGCACACACCCTGTTCCTGTCAGTCCTCTCCTGGGCCTTCTTCATCCCAGAGAAATTTTCCATCAGTTTAGTAAAGTGGCAATTTAGAAGATGCTTTTAATGCATGTTTTTGGTATTGTAAACAACCTGAGTATCCAACAATTGAGAATGGGTGTAGAAAATACTTACAACATAATGCTATTTATCCTTAAAGTAATATGAGTGAGATCACTTTCAGCACCGTGGATAGTCATTTAAAACATGGCATTGGGCAAAAGGTTTAAAAAAAAGAAATTTGAACACAATACTATTTGCATAAACTTTACACACACAAATACACACAAAACAACATTATATTTTCCAAATATAAATGAATTTAAGAATATGCATAAAGTACATGAGAATGGATATCTATAAAAAAAAGATACATGAAACCATGGAACAAGAATAAAGAGGAAATTAAATAATTGGGTACATACCAGATAAGGGCCTTACACAGACTTATGATTACAATGTGCTATGATTAACTCAACTTTCTGTCCTGTATCTTCTTTTTAAATTATGATTTAAAACACCAGCCTGCTCACACTTTAGATTCAGTTTGTACTTGCAGAGCATCTACTAGTATGAAGCACTTTCACACCCTTTCTTTCATGTAATGCTCACAAGAAACATGGATATTTTGCTATGATTGTCTACATTTTGCAAAAAGGAAACAGTGCCTGCATTTAAGGAATCTTCCCAAGGTCACACAGTTAGTGAGTTGGAAAGAAGAGGTTGAGACCTGGGTCTATCTGCTATACTGCAATCCCTCCAGCACACTCCATGGTTTCTGTGTGGTGTTAGGGCTCTTGAAGCATCATTCAAACTCATGGATCATAAATCATGTTACTACACCTTATACACACTAGACTGGATATGACATCCTGAGAGCAATGAACAAAGATATTGATCACAACGCAACAACACAAGAATGCATAAATCCTGCCATGAAGTCTCCTCTCTATGGGGTCCCAAAGGAATACATAAGAAGGTATAGGTGCTTTAAAAATGCAATTGAATATTATGGCTCAGCCTGCATGCTTTCTCCTTCCTCTCCCTCAAATAAATATGACCAGGCCCTGAGTCTATTAAACCAGAATCTTATCCTCTTTGGAGGCAGATGGGAGCAAGGAGAGTCACTGGAGCCTCAGGTAGTGACAGTCTATCACAAGGCATAGCAGGATTTTACATAGTAATTCTGTCTTTGAGCAGGAGTTTCAGCTGAGGCTCCAAAGCAGAGAGAAATAAGTGCTTACGACAGAGACCTAGGAATATGTATGCCCCCCTCTTCTGGCCATACTACTAGACTACATTTTATAGTATCTCTTGTATGTAGGTGGGGCCCTATAACTAGATTTCAACAACGGAATGTAAGTGGAAGGAACCATCTCACCACCTAGCCAAGTCACTTAAAAGTAGGGCCATCATCCTTGCATCAGTAGTTATTTCTATTAAAACAAACCACCTCAAACTTAGTGGTTTAAAACAACCACCATCTATTTAGAGCGCAATCCAGCAGGTTGGCAACTTAGGCCTCACCACGTGGGGCGGTACTTCCGGTCCCACCGCGGCTCCCGTCTGTGTTTGCAGTGAGATGCAGGTCAGTTGGCCTCTCTGCTTCTGGTATGTGGCTGGCAGTTGGCTGAAGTGACAGGGCAGCTGACTGCATATCTCCCATTATCCAGCAGACAGATCAGGATTGTTCATATGGGAGTGGCAGGATTCCAAGAAAAGAAGCAGAAGTGTGCAAAGTTTCCTGAGGCCCAGGATCAGAACGGGAACAATGTCATTTCTACCACACACTATTGGCCAGAGAAAGTCACAAAGGCAGCCCAGGCTGAGGGGGCAAGAATCTAGACTCCACGTTTTGATGGGAAAAGTTATAAAGCCAAATTGCCAACCGTATGGATACAGGGAAGGGTAGAGAACTACAGCCAATTTTGCCATCTACCAACTTCCCAGGCATTTTCTTATAATGCTGGTCAACCTTGTAGAGAACTCCATAAAACTTCTTGTAGAGGCTCTACAAAGATTCTTAAACCCCAGTTCACAGGTCTTCAAGGGATTCATTTCAGGAAATCCATGAAGTGTTATGAGAAAAAAATTGCAGTTATGCAAATTAACTTTTAACTGATGTTACCATTTCCTTCAATTTATTAATGAGACAGAAACTACATAGTATTAGCAGTACGAGTGACACTGTCACCAACAGAAGTCACCAATATTCCCTAGTACAGTATATTACAGTTGTTAGAGATATCTCAAAATGTTGTTGTGATCAAGACTACTTTAAAATTACATAACTTGTTAGACCTGCCACCTCAGTCTCAGTATTTAATATGTAATAAAGAAGCACACTGTATTAATATTTTGATTACTGTATTCTATTCACTTAAAAACATTACTCTGAAAAAGTCTTCCTAAACTTCACCAGACTACCAAAGGAAGCCATCGCACAAAATAAGACTCTCCACATAGAAGACAGCAAAGACACTAGGAGAAGAAGCCTGGATACTGAACAACAGCACAGAGCAGAGCTCCCCCCCCACACCAACCCACTTTGGTCAATAACATGAACAATAAATAAAACTCCTTTGTTTGAAGCCACTGAGATTCGGGTTTGTTATTGTAGCACTTAGCCTATGCTGGCTGAGGCTGTGCTTGACACATCTGTGTAGTTTGGACCACTAGTGACCAAAATCGTTCAGCCCATCTTTGACACCCAGCTTACAGAAAATAAGGTGGGTTAATTAAAAGTAGAATCATTAGGATTCATACCCCTTATTCTACCCCAAAACAAGTGGGGGTGCCCCCAAAACTCACTTTTAAAGATTGTCTGGTAGGAGGAACAAGTAGAAACTTCTTTCCTGGCTGATGGCGTATATAGAGCCCAAGAAACTTGTGATGAGATTAGAATATGAGAGAGTTGTTGGCATGGGTTCCCTAAAACCTGGAGAGGTATGAAGGCAAGGGACTACCTGGAGCATCACCTCAGAGCAGAACAGAAATGAACTTCACTTTGAGAATTGGTGGATCAAAGGAGCCAAGTTCCCCTGTGGACCCTGTGAAGTTTAGCCTATGCTCAAGCTAGCTTGAGAGGACCCCATTTAAGAGGACTGGCCACTAGGGCAAAGCATTCCCAGTGATGTGCCTTGGCTGGATGGATAGGGAGGAGCTGTAAGAAGTCAGCAGAGAGTGGGTCCATTGCCGAGGATATAGTGAGACACAGAGGTCCCCACTGGAGGTCTCTGAGAATACACCAAAGAACCACCAATTGGATGCCTGCCTTAACAGAGGGCTTCTGACAGCCATGTCAGGTTAAAAGACAACAACAAACAAAAAACATTGCCTCTGTCTTTTGTAAATCCCCCACTCCATATTCTCTGACTCTGAAGAAGCCAAATTCAGCAGAGTTAGTTGGGAAGGAGGTGGGACAAGGAGACAGAAAGAATGGACCACAACCTCCTCTCTCTCCTGCCTAGCCTCTAGCCACAAGTTAAGTCTGACTTTGGAGGAAAGAAGTTCTGAATTGGAGAGTCTGAATTTTTCACATTAGATTGGATTGGACTTTTTAGTCTTGCAAATGAAACAGTTCTAATACCTCAAAATGACTGGAAAATCAATGGAATATCCCTGTGACATCATCTAAGAAGTAGGGAAGGAAATTTTTACAAAAAAAAAAAAAAACTGTTTTTGGGGAAAAGAATGATTCCTATTTATACACCATTAAGCTCAGTGGCAAGAGCAACCCAAACCAACTCACAAAATCCACTGGAAGATGGATTCCACATCCTTCAGCCCAAAGTTTCCTCCACACAGTTGATCTGGCTGGAAGGAACTACAAAGCAGCAGGGCTTCCTACAGACTTGGCAGCTATGCCCTGGCTGCGACCACACCAGTGGGAAGAAGGCAGTGCTTGTGCTATTCCCAGGATGTTCTGAAGCTCAGAAGATCACTGTATATCCTTTTTCATCCCAACTCAACCCTTCTCAATAGAATCTCAGATATTTTCTCTACTGAAACCTATTGCATTATAATTACAAAAATTACAAAAAAACTCTTCCCCTGAAACATGTCTATGACTCCAAATGTCTTGTTTCCCAAGACATGTTTTACTTCTCAACCAATTTGCCCACTATGTTCTACTTCTACCAACAAAGCATATCATACAAAATCATCCCAGACGTATGATCAAACACAAAAGATGTATTTTCCATAAATATTACTTAACCTAACAATTTTCCTGTTTTAATGTGATTAACTACTCTTTTAATCAGCATTACCCACATCAGCCACATTGATCTGCTGAGATTTGCCATGGGAAAAAGGACCAGAGGAAGACATGAGTTTGTGTGTTGATCTTTAAGCTATACATAACAGACACTGTAAGTGTCCCATCCATAATCCTCAGACCTTGCCGTTTTTGTGAGTGAGGCAGACTCCCAACTGCCAGTATCTGAATCTCTTTGCTTGAGGGCTTTTTCCAAAGCTCCTGGCAGGCCTCTGAGTCTTGGAAGTGCCAGGGAATTAACATTTCCCTGAGCAGCCTTCAACTGATGATTGATGGAGTTGGTGTATAAACATCCCAACTCCCTTGCCACAGAGCACGATATATCTGAGTCCTGTGTTCTATTCTTTTCCCAGAGTGTCCCTATAGGATAAAGCTCCAGTTGTCCACGGTGGTAAATGGTTTAACACACAATTTATTAGCTGACTTCCCTTCCCCGTCCCACTTCTTCAGCCACTTCCTGAGTTCTTTCCACACCTTGCAAATAAGTTATCTATACTCAAAATCTTGTCTTGGGGTCTGCTTCCCCAAAACTAAGACAGCACAGTAGCCCTGCCTGTTGGTTAAATGTGGCCCCAAAGAATATCCTAGCCTCCAAACAGCCTGATTAGCTTCTCCTCTCCAGAAAGAAGGTAAATGGAGAGGCAAAAGTGTGAGGTCAGAGGGCAGAAAGCCTGCCACAGCTCACTCAGTGCAGTGAGAGACAAGCCTGGGCTTCACTTTGCTTATTCTGCATGGAGATGTCTCTGAAACCGCCTGCAATAGAGTTTTCTGCCTCTATTCCCAGGCATGGGAATCTTCATGGTTTGCTTTAATCAAAGTAGACACATCTGAGAAGAGGGGAGCTTCTGAAACCAGATGGGTTCGGTCAAGCATTCTGCTGCTCTTTACATCTTTCTGAAAGCATTCCTTTGAAAATGGCTGGTGTTGGTTAACAAGGTGATCATTATTCTAGAGGAAAATTTTCAGAGAGGGAGAACAGATGCAAGCACGTGACTCTCATCTGGACCACAAGGCCGTATGAAGCCAAAGGTAAGCAGGACATCCCGACTCAGAATTAACTGTGACAGATGGCTCCTGAGCGTCCCCTCTGGTGGGACCCAGACTTCTGTCCCACTTGCTCATGGAGAGTTTGTGGTCACCTCTCCTCCCCACAGAGGGAGGTCTTCTCTTCCAACAAACTCCTCGCCACATGCTTTCTTCACTGGTTTTTCCTTTTCTGAAATCATGATTCTGTAATCACATGCTTCCTCTTGGGCTCCCACTCCCCTCTAGAGCCAACTAGCCTTCCATTTCTGTGCCTCACCTCATCTCTGGAAAATGTGGCTTCATATTTCAGCTTCATCTCGCAGGGCTCCAAGAGTAGATACTCTTTATTGTATAGTTTTTGAAGGGTCTTGAATCCAATCACGACATCAACTAGAGTTGACAGGCTTCCAGATTTACAGGATTATATTAGGTCTTCAGTCATTTTAAGATGAGGTTTCATTTGGCAGCCTGCAATTAACTCTTAAAATGTTCATACCCATTGACAATAATATTATCGTAATAAATAATAGTAATAAATATACATAGCAATTGCTACATTCCAGGTCTGTTCTAAGGGTTATAGACATATTAACTCATTTAGTTCTCACAATAACCCTAGGAGGTAAGTACTATTTTCTCTACTTTATAGGTACAGAAACTGAGGCAACAGACCTGCAAAAAAAAAATTGCACAAGTTCACACAGTAAGTATGTGGCAGAACCAGGATTCAGGGCTGTCACGTACGGATGTGCAGGTTGTGCACTGCACTCCACCAGGAGGAAGCATTTGCATCAGCTCATATATTGGGTTAGCCAGACTCAGGGTTGCATACCAGCCCTGACTTTGTTGAAAATACAGCATCTTACATAGATTTGCAATCATTATATTTTTCAGATATTTTATTTTTAAGTAGTCCACCTCTCACCTATTCTTCTCCTTATAGAAACAGGTTTTAAGGAGACATATTTTGTAAGATCGAATGAACTAGGCGGCAGAGGTAGACTGGGGAAAGAGAGAAGAATCTGGCTAAATATACGAGTCAAGAGGGTAAACTTGTAAAACAGTTTTGTTTCAAATTTTATTTCTAGTTTTGCAAAGTAGCATCGTAACTAAGAAATTTTCCTCTGTGTTGCTGTAAAAAGTACGAGTCGACCCAGAAGGTCACCAGGGAACTGTCGGGGCTCGGCTCCCTGAAAAAGCACTTTACCCTTCCCAGAGAATGAGCCAGCACCCCACACTTTTCCTGGATTTGTGATCCCTCTGCCCTAATCAGCGCCTTCCCCAGAATAAGGAGCTTTCGGTGGGTGGCAAAAGAGAAGTGATGGACAAACTCCACTTCCAAACTGTCATTATGGGACATTTCCTTGTATCACATCCCAGAGCATCAAAATAAAATAATTGCACTAACGCTAGAGAGAATTTACAGGAATGTTGTAGAAAGCTTTCCAGAGCACTCGTTCACTTGTTTATTTAACAAATAATTATTGAGCAACTTCTACATGACAGATATTGTTCTAGGCACTGGAGACACAGCATGAAAAAAAACAAAAACAAAAACAAAAAACTTTCCTCGGGAAGCTTACAGAGGGGTGAGAGGAAACAGACAAATAAATAAGCATAAATAAGCATATAATGTCAGATGGTGATGAGTATCATGAAGAAAAATAAAATAGGTTATAAGGGAGGCAGAGTAAGGAAGACAGGGAATGGGGCACTATTTTATTTTAAATGCTTAAAGATAATCTCTCTGAGGAGGTGGCATTTGAGTAGAGACAAAACGGAGTGGGAGATGAGTATGCATAATTGTGAAAGAAAAGCATCCCTGGAAGAGCCAACTGAAGGTGAATGGAAGCTGCTGTTAGAAAACGAGACAACAGACACAAAATGGAGTCGCTTAGGCTAAGCTCCACATCACCGAACCGAGATTTAACTAACTTACAGCATCAACTCTCCCAGAAATGGGATCTTAAAGAGTCAATCATGAGTCACCTGATTAGCACTAGTTGGATAATCTGCCTGAGGGACCCATGCCATTCCCCCCAGGAAGGTAACCTTGCAATAACCAACCCACTTTTTTGCCTAGTTTCACTTCCTTGTTCCTGCTCCTGTACAAAATGTCTTTCATATTATACAGCTCCTTGGACTCCTTTCCATCTGCTAGACTGGATGTTGCCCAACTCAAATCGATTTTTGCTCAAATAAACTCTTAAAATTTTTAATATGCCCCAGTATCTCTGAACAGTTCTGGTGTCACAAGAGGGAATTAAAGGAGAGCAACGGTGGCCCCAGGAACCATGAGCAACTAGGTGCAGGTTCTGTTGAGTTCCTGAGCTTGCTGGCTTCTTGCTGCCCCTAGAGCTGGGGGGTCAGTTCCTTTCAGACCCTCGCTCCATGGCCTTTGCATTATGAGCTTTCAGACTTTATATGAGCTTTTTTTTTTTTCGTGGACTGGGTCTGGAAAGCAGCTGAGTTGGACTGGATCCAACTTAGAAACCAGACCAGTTCCAGGGTCAGAATTGGTCCTACTTGGAAACCGGACCAGGTCTGGGGTTGGACTGGGGCCAACCTAAGCTGAACTGGGTCCAGTGTGAGGTCTCAGGTGAGTAAAATTTATTTCAAGCCTGAAAAAACAGGTTAAACTTACCAAAGATAATCTTGAATTACAGTGGCTGCAGTGGAAAATTTTAACCTAGGTAAGTTTATCCACTTATGAAGTATCCTAGAGAAAAAGGGGTCTCAGCCAAGCACTCCCCATAAAGGGTAGAGGAGAAATCATTTTTCCTCCTCTACAGTTTCTGATGACCAGGATGGGACCTGCTGGGGCACCCCACTCACTCCAGAGCCTGCAGATGGGATCCTGAAAAAACTGGCTTGGAAGCCAGCAAAGGGTAAGAATGCTTACCAAAGTCAGCTCTCCAGATCTCTTTCTGTGGTGCCTCTTCAAGAAAGGAAGGTAAAATCATACTGTCCCTTCTTTTCCAAATTCATACTGGCAGGCAAAAAACATTTGTAAGAATTGAATCTTTGACTTGTGACTCATGAATTTGCTTTCAGGTATCCATTGGTTGGTGATCCTTTCTCTCCCAGGGATGGCTACTGCCTTCTTGTTTGTCTCGTTTTGTATCCTGAGACTTGGCTTGGCAACCATCAGGTTCAGGGGCCCTGAAAATTTGGCTGGACAGAAATGCACTCCACTTGTGTCCAGGGTCGTACCAACTGCTGATAGCTCTCAGGGTATTTGTCTAAGTCTGTCTTTCTTTGGGTAACCTTGGGAGTGCTTCTGGATCTTGGGAGATTGGCAACCCCTAAAGGAAAATAACTTTGCAGTAACCAACCCACTCTTCTGTCTAGTGAAACTTCCTCATTCCCATTCCCTCTGGCTATAAGCCTTTCACAACTTTTTTTTAATCTTTTAAATTTTTTTTTTAGATTCCATATATATGTGTTAGCATACAGTATTTGTTTTTCTCTTTGACTTATTTCACTCTGTACGACCGACTCTAGGTCCATCCACCTCACTACAAATAACTCAATTTCATTTCTTTTTATGGCTGAGTAATATTCCATTGTATATATGTGCCACATCTTCTTTATCCATTCATCTGTCGATGGACTACCCAATGTAAAATAGATAACTAGTGGGAAGCAGCTGCATAGCACAGGGAGATCAGCTCGGTGCTTTGTGACAACCTAGAGGGGTGGGATAGGGAGGGTGGGAGGGAGACGCAAGAGGGAGGGGATATGGGGATATACGTATGCATATAGCTGATTCACTTTGTTATACAGCAGAAACTAACACAACATTGTAAAGCAATTATACTCCAATAAAGATGTTAAAGGAAAAAAGAAAAAAAAAAACTTTCGTATATCACATAAAAAAAAAAAAAAGAAAAAGTCTTTCACTTTCTACAGCTCCTTGGAGCTGCTTTCCATCTGTTAGACTGAATGCTGCCCAATTCAAGTGGATTTTGCTCAAGTAAACTCTTAACATTTTTAATATGGCCCAGTTTATCTTTGAACAGTGCACATTCATGGGAAGCAGGCAGACAGGTGTGGATGAAGATGAGTGTGCTGAAGGGCGAGCAGGAGGCGGTGGGAGCAGGAAGGGTGCACATGACCTTGCAACCAATGTAAGGGTCTGGCTTTCACTTTACTTTTTGCTTTCACTCAAAAGTCACTGGAGGGTTCTGAATTTAAGAGTGACACGATCTGGCCAAGGTTTTTAAAGGATCATGTTGACTGTTGTTGGAAAATAGGCTGTAAAGGGGCCAAAACTAATTAGGAGGCTATTGGAATAATAAAGCCAAAAGATGGTGACTTAATCAGGGTGGGAGTAGCGGAGATGGCAAATGGTCAGATTCTAAATAGATTTTGAAAGTAGACCTGACAGAATTGTTGATGGACTGGGTACATGGGCTGGGAGAAGAAAACTGGAATCAAGGCTGACTTCATGACTTTTGACCCAAGAAACTGATAGAATTTACTGAAAAGCTGCAACAGAATTAAATCAAGAATGGGCATGAACTGAATTAAGTTTGATTTGGGATATATTAAGCTTTGAGATACATGTTGCATATCCAGGTAGATCTGGCAAGTAGGCATTTGGACTTAAAAAGTTTAGAACTCATGGGAAAGGTTAATACTGGAGATATACATTTGGAAGTTATCGCCCATATAGCTGAAATTTGAAGTGATGAGCATCTTCTTATTTAAGCATCCTGAATTTTACTAATTGATTGGTCTTATGCAATAGTAAACAGGATAAAAACAGAAGAATAGAAATCTCTGTCTCTGGAGCTGATATAGTCAAAGTAGAAAAGCCTTTGTACCTTTAAGATCGCAACCAGTTTACTAGCTCTAAAGGAATTTCATGGGCACAAATGTGAGCATAAAATATAAGGATGACCAAAAAAGAAAATTTAGACCAAGATCATAATTCATAGAATATATCAAAAAGGACATGTGAAACACACACACACACACACATATACACACACGTATGGGAGATGCAAGTTATATACATACATATATGTATATAAAGCCATACACACAGACATGCACACAGAGTTGCAGTGGGCATTTGTGCTTAATTATTCATAAAGAATAAAATCAAGTTCCATCTTATTTTTAATTCTCTATCTCTAGTCCTCCTTCTCTAATTCAAGACTTTCAAATCTCCTTTCTCTTCTTCTGTCCCTCCCTGCTCATCTCAAATCAAAATTCCAATTTATAAGATGACTCTTGCCACACCAAACACTTAGAATTGGGGGAGAGCAGTATTTTTTACAAGCTAACTTGGGATCTGTTATCATTTTTTAAAGATGACACTTGATTTCTCACCTGATGTGCTAAAGAATGGCAGAGAGGAGGCCTCTGGGGAGAGAATGAGATTTTCATAGTTTAAAGGCTAAAAATAACAGCCCCATAACACTGAATCTCATTACCAAGCAGCGAGCACTCTTGCCTCTCCCTTCCACTGTGGCTTTCGCAAGATGCCTTTCAGAAGCCCACACATTCACTCCACCCCCATCACACGTAAACACAAACACACACCCATACACATACACCACCAGCTATGCTGTTACCTCCGGTAAACTTGGAAAATACGTGTCAAAGCTAGAACCTTCTCTTGTCACGTTATCATAATTTACTGCCTGGGAAATGACTCTGTGGTGGCAGACCGTTCTGCTCCTTATGTGGCGATATGGGCAGAGCCAGTGAGCATAATGAATGCAGCTGCACATCCAGAGTGCTGGGAGGATGGAAATCCAGGCCCAGAGTGAATCAGAGAAAGAGAAAACCTGAGCTAGAGACACGACCCACCTCACTCAAGCTCTGTCAGTCACTGTTTACATCATGCTCGCCCATAACATAGATAATGACAATACTTCCAGAAATATTTCCATATTTCTAAGCTGCTCTTCTCTGGGGAAGTCGAAAAGTTCATAGGGGTCTTGTAAATAAGTTCCAAATCTTCAGCAGACAATGAAAGAAACGTGAAATCAGCATTTCATCAATCTCTGGATCAGACCTCCCTGTGCCTGGGCAAGCAGCGATTGGCAAGGCTTCCTAAAGGCGATAAGCCAGAGGGAGAGCTCCATAGCCCACATGGGCATGCTCTTGTCCTGCTCTGCTCTTTGCCCTTAAATCCGGTATCCCCAGAATCTTGTTCTAGAGTGTTCCAGGGGGAAACACACGACACCATAAGACTTGCCTCTCTCCTCTTCCTACCTCCCCAAGCCCCTTCTTCACTGCCTTCAGGAGAACAGCATTTCCTATCCTGCCAAGGCCTCGAATTAGCAGAATACAAGATTAACGTATTCAATTCCACTGACGCTTGATGTACTAGGGTTTATAAAACAATTTCAACATCTGTGGGGCACTTTAGAGTTTTCAAATGTCTTCACACCCTTTACCACAGTGAATGCTTTCAACAGGTTCTGGGAGAAGCAAAATGGGTGTTACTCTCCCATTGTAGAATTGAGTAGGGAAGGCTCAGAGTTAAGGCAACACAGAGGCCAAGGTCAACAGGAAAGACTGGCCCACAGCACATTAACTGGAAGCCCCTAAGTTGAGGTCCACCCAAATAAACTATATTAACTTGTCTTTTTTTATAGGAAAAAATTCCTGGAGTCATACGGAACTGACTTTGCCACTCAGGCAAACATTAATTCCTCCAAGCCAATTCACTAATCTCTAAAATTGATTTACTGTCCCTGCAAAGGCTATGATGATTAAGGGAGATGGAGAATTGCAAGCACCAGGCACAGAGCCTGCCCTCTGTTCTAGGAGCGTTAGCTTCCTTCGTGCCTCTTCCCCACTCTTTGTGCACCAGCTTCAATACCCACAACTCTATTATCATTGCCACAATCGTTGCTCTGATGGTGGTTACACTCACCTGTTCTTGGAGCTTACTATGCACTGAGCCAAGTGCATTCCAGGCACCCATATTTAATCCTCACCACAACCCTACTGAGTAGCACTGTATTATCTGCCTTATCTGAAAGCCTAAAAAAAAAAAAGAAAAACTGATGTTCAGAGTAGTCATGCAGAGTTGAGACTTCGTCTCTGGTCTGCTGACTCCACTGTCCCAATCTCAGCCACTCTGGTACACTGCCTGCACACTCGGCTAGCCTCAAAGACCTGCCCTCTCCCTCTCCATTCACATGCCCTGGTCCTCGTACGTCCTGAACCACCTTGTAACTAGACCAATAAACAGCTACTAGGTACTGTTCACAGGGCCCTCACCTAGGGTTGCCACATCTAGCAAATAAAAATTCAGAATGCTCAATTAAGTTTGAATTTCAGGAAAGAAAAACAAGCTATTTTAGGATAAGTATGTCCCAAATATTGCATGCTGTGCTGACTTGCACTGGACATATTTATCCTAAAAAATTATTTATTGTTCACCTGAGATTCATATTTAACTGGGTAGCCTGTATTTTATCTGGCAACCCTAGGCACTTCTCAAACCTCAGCAGCCTCTGTCTATTCTGTGTGTCCCATGTCTGTACACTCTCTTCCTCAAACCATGCTGCAGTAGTCTGTTACATCAGGGGATTTGGGGGAAACCACATCACCAGTACTTACATCCTTAAGAAGTTCCCCTTTCTTGAATCTGAGCCAGTCTATGACATTAGCAAGAATACAGTGCAAGTGATTCTGTGCCTGTTCTGAGCCTACAGTTTCAGAAGCCCTGGAGTTTCTGCTTTTGCTCTAAGCACTCATGTCAGAATTCTCACTACTCCGCTGGAGAGACTACAGGGAGAGGCCTTGCGGAGAGAGAGAGAGAGACCCCGAAACTACATGAAGGGAAACCAAGGAAAGCAGCCAACAGCAAGAACCAAGGCCAAACGTATATCCTAGTCAAGCCATTCCAGCCAGGCCCCAGCCATTCAAATCATCCTTGACCAAGTGTCGGGCATGTGAGTGAAGAAGCCATCCTGCACATTCCAGCCCAGCAGACACAAGTGAAACAGAGACATTCAATCCCCACTGTGCCCTGTCCAAATTCTAGACCCTCCTAATCATGAGAAAGTGATGATGCTTTCTACTACTAAGTTTTTGAGGTGGTTTGTTATGCAGTGGTAGGTAACTGAAACACATGCCACACATTATTTTCCATAAATTTTAGGGGTTAACGTAAGCATCCAGTTCAACCCAGTTTAGTAACTGGATTACACATGGATTCCTCCCAATCCAACCTTATAAATTCTGATTCTAGATCCAAGCTCCTTCTGCAGCGGTAGCTTTAAAGGCTGCTGGAATCCAAGAGTCAGTTCCCGTATTTCTCAGTTACAGCTGGGAAAGAAAACACGGCAGGGATGTCGGTGTTGCTATGTAGCAGTAGCAGCCCAGCACCAGCCCACACCCAGGGACAGCAAGGCCGCGAGAAGACTGTCCAGCACCTGCCTATTCTCAGCGGGGGCTCCCGCCAATCCTATTAGCTTTGTGCTTACATAATCACAAAACCCACCTACACACCTTTCAAAAGAAAAATTCCAGGAACTGGGGGCCATAATATACACCTGAATTATTATCTGGATTGGTACACTGAGGGGAGGATTGATAAAAACACGGTGAGGAACAGACATAGAGAACAGACTTGTGGTTGCCAAGGGGGAGGGGGATGGGAGAGGGATGGATTGGGAGTTTGGGATTAGCAGATGCAAAACTACTAATACATAGAATGGATAAACAACAAGGTCCTACTGTCTAGCACAGGGAACTATATTCAACATCCTGTAACAAAACATAATGGAGGGCTTCCCTCGTGGTGCAATGGTTGAGAATCCGCCCGCCAAGGCAGGGGACACGGGTTTGAGCCCTGGTCCGGGGAGATCCCACATGCCACAGAGCAACTAACCCCGTGTGCCACAACTACTGAGCCTGCGCTCTAGAGCCCGCAAGCCACAACTACTGAGCCCATGTGCCACAACTACTGAAGCCCGTGCACCTAGAGCCCCTGTCCCGCAACAAGAGAAGCCACCGCGATAAGAAGCCTGAGCACCGCAACGAAAAGTAGCTCCCACTAGCCACAAATAGGGAAAGCCCATATGCACCAACGAAGACCCAACACAGCCATAAATAAATAAATAAATTTATATTAAAAAAACATAGTGGAAAATAATTTTATAAATAAATAAATAAAGGCGGGGGGGGGTTGGGTAGTTTTAAAACTTAAAAAAAAAAAAAAAACACGGTGAAGAAAAACATGCTAGCAGCATCAGCAGAAAAACACCGGGGCTTCTAATACTGATTCACGATTTAAAAGATAATAATGCCATCATTTGACCACCCAAAATTGGTTAAATAGTACTCTCTGCATTACTCATGTTTGATGTCCAATATAATGATTAGGCTTGATTTTCATGGAAAATCTCTGCATAGAAAATTAAGAAGAATTCATAATTCCCCAGAATTAATGTTAAAGTCACTGAACCCTTAAAATATGTATATCATCTGAAAATGTATCAAGGGTTAAAACCTTTTGACAGAATTAGTTAATGTTGCTGGAACAGAAACCTCAGAGGAGAGACATTCAGCAGAGAAAGCACTGGCGTGAGGTCTTTGCGCTAAACCATGATGCAGGCGCTAGAGAGTAAGAAATTAGCTCAAGGAATGGCAGTTCTTTTTAAGGACTCAGAGAAATCCCTTCATTTTGACTTAACTGATTTCTCCAGAGTGGACCTTTCATGGAGGAAACTGCCCTGTGGCTGGATCCTTTCACTGAAGGTATATTCATTTAAGTACCTCTTATGTGCCAAGCACCGTTGTAGGCTCTGCAGATTTCATGCAATAAGTAGCACAGGGTTCTGGTCCTCAACCAGCTTACTGGCTTATGTAAGACCCATAGGGGAAAGCAGACTCTTGAAGCAGAGTATTGATAAACGCAGTAGATGGGTAAGTATAGCACAGGCTAAAGGAGGAAGGAAGACAGTCAGCAAAAGCATCCACATAGGCCTAAGACCTCAGACTTACTCAACTCCTGATTCAATTTAGGTGACTAACCTTCTCTGTGACCTTGAGAAAGCAACTGCGTTTGCGAGGAGACCACTGGCTTAGCTTCATCGAAATGCTGACTATTTTCCATGGCATTGAGTTCATGGTGTTGGACAGAGCTGGGTTTGAATCACTGGCTTTGGACATCTTACCACCTTCTGAGACTCAGGTTCCTCATCTGTAAAATGGGGATAATAACATTTCCTTCACAAGGTTTTTGTCAAGTACAAATGAGAGCGGGATAATGTACATCAGGTTCCTTGGAAGCAGAACTCAAGACTAGGATTCTTGTACAAGTGATTTATTAAGAAAATGCCCCCGGGGAGACCAGCAAGGGAGAGGAGGATGCCTGGTGAGGACGCCATCTCAGGGAGAACCTGTGGAGGGTGGCCTGAGCCTGACTCCACAGGGAAGCTCTGGAGGGTGGGCTACATCTGAGGTTGTCTCCACTGGAGGCAAGAGGGCAGGACTTTCATATCCCTGCATCCACCTGTCACCAGCTAAGAGCCTCCACGGGGGGTAGAGGGGAAACCTACGCTCACAGGCACAGTGAACTCTGCACATGTGAGCAAAGCAACTCCCACAGCAGAGCACCAGCTGCCAAAGAACAGACGCCAAGGCCGACTGTTTGCAAGCAAATGTCCATTGAAACTGGGAGGGCAGGCACAGACAGGGCAAAAGAGACCCAGGGGGTTCTGGATGGAATACCAGTAGCATCCACTTCAGTCCACACTTCCAGGAACATAATTGTTACTCAATAAATGACCTTTGCTCTTTTCCTCAGCATGGGGAGGGGGGACATCTCTGCCTTTCACACACTGCAGTCAAGACAAGTCCTTAGGCTTTCTCTTATTTGCAGCTCAGAATCATGTTTTATGGCAATAAACTGAGATTCCCAGGTGTGCAGGGAAATCCACCCAGGTCCAAGGAGGAAGAGGGAGTGTGAGTCACTAACACACCGATTAACCCCTCTGCTGCAGCAGCTCATTAATCCAGGAGACGCTCTTTCACCCCCATTTCACCTGCAGGACAGGAAGTAGCTGATGTGGGGACAGGGTAGGCTGGGTACTCACTCTTCCCATCATTTCAGCTTTGGTATTCAGGCTTCCTTCTTGCTACCTAAACTTCCCCTCCCCCATATCCCATGTGTCTAACTAATAGCTCATGTCAATGACAGCTCTGTTCCTCTGGTCCCGTTAAATTCACTGGTCACTGTCTCTGAACAGCACTTTTAGTCTTCACTAGAGATGTCAATCTTGCCCTCCCCGTAACCTCAGCCTACCTTCTGAGAGCGCCACCTCCCACCGCCCTGCTAAGTGAACAGTGGGCCACAAGACCCTGACCCCTGGTTACATCTGATGGCACGGAAGAGGACCGCAGATACCAGCTAAGTCACTCAGGTTCTTTCTTCCAGGGGTCTGGAATGGAACACACAGGCTACAGGCAATCTCCTTCAGGTGCTCCTGGACAGTGCTATCCAGCCAGGTCTGAAATGGTCTTTTATGGCCTGATGAACTCCAGACCCAAGGAAAGAGAGAAAACTGAATTAGATGCCCAGAGAGCATAGCACCCTGTAGAGAAACATGCCGTGAGCTACCATGTTGCCACCTCCTGCCTTTAGATTCTGGAAAATTTCTCCCCTGCTCTCCTCTGTTTTAAAGGACCTTGTTTGAATGAGTTTCTCCTTCCTGCAAATAATACTCTTTGATTAAAACAATCTCCAAGAGAAAGCTTCCTGAAGTCCCTGGGGGATTCCACAAACTTACTGGAGAGAACCTCTGGTTGGACCAAGACTGGTCATGCTCTGAGCCTTATACCAGGCAGAGGCTCAATAAATAATTGTCAGCTGAATGAATGAAAAGTTGCCCCCAAAGGGTTTCTCTGGCTGCCTGAGAGTCCTCATTTACCTGTCTGACATCCACAAGCACTACAAGGAAAGGCATCACATGGGCCCAAGCACAGCTTGGATTCTCTGCCTCAAACTTGTTCCAGTAATCATTGAACACCTGTTTTCTTTGGCAGCCCAGGTTGTCCTGAGCCATTCCAGTGGATATTAGAGTTCTTCCCTATTCCCCATCTCCAGTGAGTGATGGCTTTTGCAACAAGGAAAATGTTCAGTGTTCTCTTGAGTCCCATCAGTAGTCAGAGCTGTAGGGATTGGAGCACAGACAGAATCAAGCACAAACAGCCCACGGTGGAGATTTAGATCCTGGTTACCAAGAATAGGATTCACAAGTAGTTTTGGAAATGAGGTCAAACCCATTTATCTCCAGATGGTCCCAGACCAAAAAAAATTAAAAATGCAAAGGGTAATGGAAAATTTTCAGGCATCATATGGTCATTTATCACATCTAACCAGCACCTTGATTCCTGAAATGCTGGGTATATCTATCTTGGAATTTAGCCATGTAGTTGTCCCACATTTGTAGACTTTACTATGCAAAGTAAAAACTTTTTATTCAAGGATTCATAAGCCAATCAATATTCATACCTCCAATCCAAAATAATCACTCCTTCCCCATTGCTGTCAAACAATTCATTTGTGTATTTTAGCATTACTTTTTCTTCCTTGTATTATTCATTTAATAATATTTATTAAACATCTACTATTGTCAAGCTCTTTTCTGGACACGAGGGTAGTGTAGAAAGCAAAACAAAGTTCCCTATGT
Source organism: Balaenoptera physalus (assembly GCF_965194825.1). Classification (NCBI taxonomy): domain Eukaryota; kingdom Metazoa; phylum Chordata; class Mammalia; order Artiodactyla; family Balaenopteridae; genus Balaenoptera; species Balaenoptera physalus. Next base: position 59,904,194 of record NC_138896.1, on the reverse strand, counting down.
TCATGGAACACATATTCTAATGGACATAAGGGGAGACAGACAAACAAACAAACACACAAAAAAAGTAAATATATATGAGTAAGAAGAAAAATAATTCAGAACTATGGAGATACAGAGCTCCCTGACTGAAAAAGAATTGCTATCCGGTATGGGATACTCAAGGAAGACCTCACTGAGATGGTGACATGTGAGCAGAGATCTGAAGGAAGTGTGGACTCAACACTGCACATGTGTGGGGAAAGAACATTCTGGGCAGAGGAAACTGTAAAGGCAAAGGCCCTGAGGAAAGAGATGCTTGTTATGTTTTACAAAAAAGGGAGGACAGTGTCTCTACAGTGGAGTGAATGAAGGTAAGAGGATGGGACATGAGGTCAGAGAGGTGTGTGTGATTACTTTCTACTAGACCATGAATTCTAAAATCTAAAAAGCAAGCCTCTACCTTACTCACCTTTATTCTCTCCCTAGCTCTTACTACAGCTCCTGGCCCATAAGAGTATTTTAATAAATATTTGTTGTAGTTACAGATTAATGCATAGTTTACTAATACTTTATGCCATTTCTAGTGTGTTCCTTTAATTATTATAAAGAAACCTAATCTAGCTTTCATTTCAATTAATATTGAACTAGTTTTAATTCCTGAGTCAATAGATGTAATTCTATTAAATAAATGAGGGATGGAGGGGTGGATGGATGGATGGATGGATGAACACTTAGGTATATAGATGTCAGATTTGAGCAAAACCCTAGAACCTAGCTATGATCATACACCTGTACTTATGTCCATGATCCCATGAGCTTCTCAATTCATCGTTAACTTATTTGCAATTTTATCCATCAAGTGATGCAGCATGAGGAGTTCTAATCCCCAGCCCACATAGGTGAGATTGTGGTTCACTAAAGAACGGCTGTCTCAAGCTCAAGAATGCTGTGCTGTAGTCACTTGAATATAAACCCAGTTCTGAGCATCTTTATCTCCCTGGCCTTGACAGGTTACCATGTACCATGTGACTCTGACTTGTCTCCTGATTGTATCCCTGCCTTTTTCTCACCTTCCTGTATAGTTAGCTCCAGCATAACACTAGCAGGTAGGGCTCAACTGCCTCAGTTGTGTGTAGAACCAATGAATGCACCACAGGCCATTGAGATCCACCAGGTTCTTAGCCAAGGTTTCTTCCCTTGTTTCTTTTGCCTGGGTGTTAGCCAAGTCTGAGGTCTTCCTTAACTAATAGGGGACCAAATTAAATGCAGAATGAACAAATGAATGAGGAAGCCTCAGGTCTCAACCAGACCCTGCAAGGAGAAAATAGAGACCACCCATTAAGTTGAAGTTAAACAAGTTTTAAGTTAGTTTTAAAATTTTTCCACCAGAATTTCAAGAAGTAAACAATTGGCTTTTAGTACATAAATAAAGTTGTTTCCTTCTATGAGGCTGGTAAACACATTTACCCATGAAGTTGGTATGACAGATCTAAGAACATTAGTTGATACGTTACACTAGAATGTACAACTACAATTCATTCTCCTTTAAAGACACTCTGCAAATTTGATCTATCTCACATACAATATAAATTCTAATTTTTATCTTTCACTAAGTATTCATTCACACCACGCTGTGTTTCATGAAGGTCCCTATAAACTATGGCTGTCGTTCAAATACAAGACTTATGATAAATTGCTCTCGACTTTGAATGCTAAGGAAAGTTTGTGTCTTGTGCAAAACTGGTCTACCTCTTTTTATCTGACAATAAGAACTAGATAAACTGGATTTCCTATTTTTTTTTTTTTTTGGTCTTAACTTCTAAGAAGTTCAAAATTGGAGCATTAAACTCTGTTTCATTGCCCCTCAACCCAGTTTCCTGGTATAATTACTACATGATTTCTGATTTTCATTTAGCTTTATTTCAGCTTTGCCAGTGTTATAAGCTTTACACTAATGTTCAGGGAAGTTTGAGGGATGCCTCCATGAAAAATAGGAAAAATATGTATTTCTGGTAAATGAAGAGGTATGTGACTTACTACATTAAAACATGGGATTTTGAATCGTATAGGCCTAAATTCAAATATCAGTTTCAACAGTCATTAAAAGTGTGAGCCTGATTGCGCAAATTGCTTAAATTCTCTGAACTTTAGTTTCTTCATCTGATAAATAAGAGCAATGATTTTTAAATATTGTGAGGATTAAATAAGATAATGCATAGAGAATGCTTAGAACCCAATCTAGTACTTTTTAAGAGTTCAATGAACAATATCTCTATGTCAACAAATAAAAGCCATTGAGAGGCAACTCTGATTTACACAATATATGCAAAAGTGTTTCTTGAATACACTTCTTGAGTAGCTAAAAGTTTAGATTGTGGAACTAATTTATGTGGGTTTAAATCCCAGCTCCATAAATTACTGTCTGTAACATCGGGCAAGTTTCTTTACCTTTTTATGCCCCAGTTTGCTAATATTAAGTGAGAATGAAATCAATATTTACCTCAAAAGGTTATTTTTAAGAAGGCAATATAGTATAGGTGCTTTTAAAAAGTGTCCAACATACAATAAGCACTCAATAAATGCTACTACTGCTAGAAGAAGGAGGGGGGAGAGGAGAGGAAGAAATTATAATAGTAGTAGTTGACTCCTAGATTCAAACTAAATTTTCAGAAACTTCTACTCCATTTTGGTCCCAAGAAAAACTGAAAATAATGGAGAAAACTGAATTGGTCTAGAAACACAGAGAAATTTGTCCTGGGTTTGTTTTCACTTACACATTGGGTGCTTTGTTGATAGTAACATTAAAGACAAATATTTTAGGAGGGGAAAAATGTGCAACATAAACCCAGAAATGTATACATTGTAACTTCTCTATAATAGAAAGGAATTTGGGGGGAAGATGTATCTCTCTTTGTATCCTTACTGAGTCAAGAACCATATGAATTGATATAGCTCAAACCCAATCATTGTTGATTCCCTGTGTATTTCTTTCATTTTACTCTTTGCAGCATGTTTTCATATTGAGCCACCATCTCTTTTGATCCTCTGAGTGAGCCAAAAAAGAGAGCAGGACAGGTACAATTATTAGCAATAATAAAGCAATAAAGTGAATTGACTCTCTTGGGGCCTAGTAAGGGCTCTATCAGACTTCCACACTGGAGAAGTTTTTCATGTGTAAGAAAATCATTCTATGGTGACCGTTGGAACATCTAAGGAGAAGATTCCAGGATGTTTCAGCTCCTCCAGAAAGATGCCTCACCCTGCACGTCTCAGAAGAGGAGGTCTTTGGGAGAACAGGGTGCTTCTTTCTGTTCCTCGTGTGTCTTGTTTTAGCACACAGCCCTGTCATCTGCAAGCTGTCCACTAAGCACCCACCAGCAGCAATAAAGGAGGTACCTCTAAATCCCTGGGACTTAAATGGAAAATTGAAGCACATGATCACAGGATTAGGAACAGATGAATCTAGGGATGCTGAAAAACACTTTAGAAGAAGTTGCCAAATCGTTTTGCTCTTTGCCAAAATCTCTTTTCTCTTTATTTAAACGCTTCTGGATTATAAGAGAAATGTAAGTAAAACCATAATTTTCTCTACCCAAATGAACAGCTTCTGTGGGCTAAGAAAAAGAAGAAAAGCCTCAGAAAGGTACCTGTGACTGTTCCAGCCCTTGGGAGGAGGAGGAGACCTCTTGAGTCATTCAGACTCAGGCTGCTTGGAAACTGACCATACGTGTAGGTTGGGATCTGGGCTGGTTATTAAGCTATTGTCTCTCAGCACCACCCACCCTTCTGTTCTCTGTTTTATGATTCTGAGGCTGTACTCCACAGATAAAATTTCTCCTTTGCCATCTGGCTTCCTGTTAGAATCTGCCAATAAAGGGTGTTAAAGGGAAACTGCAAGACTAGAGGAAGGAGAAGGGATTTTCTCCTTGCTGTCTGCCTCCTCTTACTGTCAATGTCACCTCAGCAATGGTGCTCCACCCTAGCAGCAGCAGCAGTTGGTTCCAGGCCTTTTTTTTCCATACACCCAAGCCAGGCTCACTGGGTTTCCTTCAGGGATACCAGCACCAGCCAGGTGGCACCTCTTGCTTCATGGTCTGGGTCTCAGCTTTCTGGAGGCCTTCAATCTAAGTTTCTAGGTTCTAATAACCCCAACATCTTCCCTTTGTTCTTCTTGCTCTAAGGGTGGTAGATGTTTCCTGAGGTTACTACATCTTTCTGCAGTTACAATCCTCCAAGTGCCTGTTCAGCAGTTCAATCCCCTATATTAAATTATCGCTGTTAAAATACTGACATGGTTCCTGTTTTCCTGATGAGCGAGACATTGCATTGGGCAATGAACGCACCTATAGATCAAGTCAGTGAAACCTACGAAAGTACATTCCATGATACATTACTTCATAGGGGGCATTAATTAGTAGGTAGTCCATGAATAAAGGGTAAATAACTTTGAGAAATGATGGACTGAACAAAGACAGTTTTATTTACTGCAGGATTTTGCAGAGCTTCTAATGACCTAATGTTTGTAAATCTCAAAGACAAAGTAACAAATCGCAGCCAGCCCTTTGGATCACATTTGAGTCATCTTTTCATTTATCAGCTATACATACATCTAATTGGATATTCACATTCCCTCTCACCTGTTCCTCCCTCTTCCTTCCTCCCCACTGTCATCATCCTAGTCTTAGCCCTCCCTCAACACCCTTATCTGCCAGCCTCCAACCTGACCATCTTGCCTTTCTCCTCATCCCCCAAGTGAGTCCTCCACAGTGGAGGTCAGAAAACTGCAGCCCACAGACCAAGCCAACCAGTTTCCTGTTTCTTCATGGCTAAGAAGCCAAGAATTTTTTTAAAAATTTTTATATGGTTACATTTTAAATGGTTATATAAATACTACGTAATAGCCTCAAGATTGCCTCTTGGCCTTTAAAGCTTCAAATATTTACTATCTGGCCCTTTAAGAGAAAGTTTTCAGACCCCCGCTTGACCCTCCTGTTGGATGCATTTGTCCTAAATCCCCTATATTTTTTTGTGATATCTTCCCACCAGTTGCTCCTACTTGTTTAACCTAGATGTTTAGAAGACTATGAACAAGGAAAATCATCTCATGAAACACTCCTCACTCACCAAGTAGGGAAGTGAGGCCCCTCTTTTAGGTTTTGAGAAAGAGGAAAACTGCTGTCACCTGCTGACTCTGGAGCAGAATCAGGAAACAGTGAAAGTATATAAAGCCCCTTTCTGGGGATACAACAATGTGCACTAGATAGTGATCAAACAGGAAGAATGACTAATTTTGTCAGAGCAGAATCACCAGGCGGGAAGGGGAAGGTACAGATAGAGATGAGCTGGTCTGTGTTTAACCACTGGCTTTGGAGGGAGACGTGGAGTGGGAGGTGAAATGCTGCTTTCTACAGTGTAAATACTCCCACCGTCCTGGTTTCACGTTATCAATGTGACATCACTGGATGCAGAGCTGGGAGAGACACAATCGGCTTTCACTTTAGCATGCTGGGGACAGGACAGGAGCCAACGCAGGAAAAGCGGGGCTCCGTTTCTCAGGGCTTCTGTACCCTGACCACGGAGAGGAAAAAGGTGATTCAGAATCAAGTCCACAGCTGATCCTTGGTGCAAGTCTGAAGTTTAAGAAAGTGGGTCATCTGCTCCCTTTGTGATGCCATTTCTTCATGGGAGCTGGGGAGGTCCACCTTGTGTCTATGCGGAAACTCCTTCGATTTCTTCCACAGTAAGAAATGCTCTTGAGAAATAAATCAAGGCAATATTTGGGTTGTTTCCAGTTTGGGGCTATGATGAATCAAGTGGCTATGAGCATTCTTGTACAAGTCTTTTTTGTAGATATATGTTCTTATTTCTAAATACTTAAGGATGGCATTACTTGGTCAAAGGATAGATGGATTTTTACCTTTAAAAGGAACTGCCAAGACTTTTCCAAAGTGGTTGCACCAGTTTTCTACTCCAATCAGCAATATATGAGAGTTCCAGTATTTCCACATCTTCAACAACACTTGGCACTGCAAGTCTTTAATTCTAGCCATTCTAGTGGATGTGAGCTGGTATCTTCTTGTGGTTTTAATTTGCATTCCTCAAATGACTAATAATGTTGAGCAGTTTTTCACATGCTCATTAGCTATATATCTTATTTTCTGATCAAGTCTTTGCCCACTTTACTGGGATCTTTGTCTTTTCCTTATTGATTTGTATATTTTTTTAGATTTTTTTTGATATGGACCATTTTTAAAGTCTTTATTGAATTTGTTACAATATTGCCCATGTTTCATGTTTTGGTTTTTTGGCTGTGAGGCCTGTGGGATCTTAGCTCCCCGACCAGGGATCAAACTTTCACCCCCTGCATTGGAAGGCAAAGTCTCAACCACTGGACCGCCAGGGAAGTCCCGATTTTGTATATTTTTAAATGTAACTACCTAAACATTCAAAAATAGAAACTATATGTACAGCAAACATTTTCTTTTCATTTTTTTATCTTCATTTTTTTCAGCTTTATTAAGATATTATTGACATATATATAACATTGTATAAGTTTAAGGTATCCAGTGTAATGATTTGATATATGTATATATTGTGAAATTATTACCAAAATAAGGTTAATTAACACATTCATCATCTCACAGTTACAATCTGTGTGTGGTGAGAACTTTTAAGATCTACACTGTTAGCAACTGTCAAATACACAATATAGTAGAGTTAACTACAGTCATCATGCTATATACATTATACCCCCAGAACTTTTAACTGGAAGTTTGTACCCTTTGACCACCTTCATACATTTCCCCCACCCCCACCACTGACAACCATCAATCTGATCTCTGTTTCAGGGGGTTTTTAGCTTCCACATGCAAGTGAGATCAGAGAGTATCTGTTATGTCTGTGTCTGACTTATTTCACTTAGATGTTGTCACAAATAGCAGGATTTCCTTCTTTTTTATATCTGAATAATGTTCCATTGTGTGTGTGTATATATATATATTTTATTTTTTTTTTCTTTATCCGTTTACCCAACAATGGACATTTAGGTTGTTTCCATATCTTGGCTATTGTGATTAATGCTGCAATGAACATGGAAGTACAGATATCTCTTTAAAATACTGATTTTATTTTTTTCACATATATACCCAGAAGTGGAATTGCTGGATCATATGATAATTCTATTTTTAATTTTTTGAGGAATCTCCATACTGTTTTCTATAAGGGCTGTACCAATTTACATTCTGAATTCTGATTATTCTGAATTCTTTGTCAGGCATTTCATAGAAATCTATTTCTTTAGGGTCAGTTATTGGAGCCATCTTAGTTTCCTTTGGTGGTGTCGTGTTTACCTGATTCTTCGTGATCCCTGATTCCTTGCATTGATATCTGAGCATCTGAGTGAGTACTCTCCTCTTCCAGTCTTTTCATCAGGGACAATCCTTCACCAGTAGCTCAGCTTGGGGTACTGGTCAGGTGAGCTGGTATCGTCCACGGGTAGGCAGGGCTTGCTATCAGTCTTCCTAGCTAGGTGAAGCCACTGCCCATGCTCTGGGGTTAGCTGGGGGTGCTGCTGGCTGGGCTCCACAGTTGGGTGAGGCCACTAGCTGGGCTCTGCAACCAGCTCTGCAAGGTCGCAGCTGGGTTTCCTAGCAGGATGGTGCCACTGGTTGGACTACGCAATTGGGCAGGGCAAGGTGCTGAGCTCCACAACTGCTTCTGATCAGATGAGGGTCTCAGACTGTGCTCCCCAACTGGATGGTACTGCTGTCTGGACTCCATGTTCAGGCAGAGCTGCAGGCAGGGCTTCACAGTCAGATGGGGCCACAGGCTGTGCCTTGAAGTTGGTTGAGGGCCACAGGCTGGGTGTCGTGATCAGACATGCCGATATCTGTGCTCTGCTTTTGGGCAAGGCCTGGCTGGGCTCACGGGCTGGCAGGGGCCTCTAGCTGTAGCCTGCAGTTAGGTGGGACTAGAAACTGTACTACATGGTCGGGCAGTCCCTGTCTAGGCTCCTTGCCCAGGAGAGGCCTCAGACAGCATTCAGCAATTGGCAGGGCCATGGGCTGGGATATGCTGCAGGGCGGGGCTGTAAGCTGGGCTCCATGGCTCTGATGCAGGGTGGTACCACAGGCTGCATTTTTCAGGCTCTCTGTTATGTGGGGCCAGAGGCTATGCTCAACAGCTGGGCAGGGATGCAGGCTTGGCTCCATGCCCAAGTCGGGTTGTAGGATGGGCTCTGAGGAGTCCCAAACCAAAGCCAGGACTCTGCAAGGCTGCCTGGCCTGACTCAGCATCCTCACAGACCCCAGGTTCATCGTCCAGCAATACACCCCCAGTGGTCCAGGAAAGAAATCACACCCCCTCCCCCATTCTCAGCATCTCCAAGATCCTTCCTAAATCTGACGCTAAAATGTAAGACAGTGCTTCTAGCCAGCTCTCACTAGTCTTTACCTCATGTCCACACTTTCTCTTTACCCGCTTCCTTGGACTCTGTTTCTCAGGCCATCCCTCCTTCCCTGGTCACCTTCGCCCAGAACAGGAGTGCCAGTTATCTTTTGTCCCATGACCCACTGCCTTGGGCCGGCTATGGGGTCACTCTACAAGAAAAATGAAGTCCTAAATAGGCCAACGATTAAATTAAATTAAAGCTATTTTTCAAGCAATGAGAATTGTAGTAAGATGCCCATCCAAAGAAACCAACAAGTGATGCACTCAGTACATAATTTGTATTATCATTAAAGGTCAAAAAGTCCTAAATAGGCCAACGATTAAATTAAATTAAAGCTATTTTTCAAGCAATGAGAATTGTAGTAAGATGCCCATCCAAAGAAACCAACAAGTGACGCACTCAGTACATAACTTGTATTATCATTAAAGGTCAAAAATCAGTCATCAGTGAGGACTGAAACAATTATGTGGAACTAAATCTCTACCAGCCAATAAGGACCAGGAAAACGTGGCTGGCATGCCATCAGGGAGTCATTTGGCCTCAAGAGCTCATTGCCCTGGCAAATGAGAGTTAGACTCTAATTATCCCATTGGCAGATTGCAGAAATTTTTAAAATATACTCTCTATAACTGTCACAGTGTCAAAACAATTATTTGCTTGCTTGAGCAGGTGTCAAGCATTGTAAAGTATATATGTCCTTGTAAAATTAAATGGGAAAGTTTCAGAAATTGGAGGTGTAAGCTGAGGTGCTAATAATAGCATATGCAGTTACCTAAAGTCAGGAGGGGAAGAGAGAAGAATGATGATTTTTCCTTTTCCTCTTTTGTTTCCCGGAGGCAGTGAATTCTAAGGACACAGGAGGTAGAGGTAGAATGTGCCACCTGAACTTCAGAGATGGCTTCCAAGCCCTCTGCCTGTCATCCTTGCCCTTGAACCATCACTGGTCCTTAAACATGCATCAATTTTCTCTGCACAGTCTGTGGACTTCACCTGTATTGTCTCCTATGACCCTCCACAACAGCCCTGCAAGTTCAACGAGGCAGCATCTTTGACCCATTTTACAGATGCCAAAACCAACTAATGAGTGGTGTTCCAAGGCTCCTGACTCCAAAAGACCCACTCTTTCTTACGTGACCTCCTATGGAACTGCCTTTCTTCCTGGTCAGGTAACCTAGAATAACCCTCCTGTTGCTGTTTCGTGGACTCTGAGACCCTTGGACAGATAGTTAGGAAATAAAACAGGCAGCCAACAACACAATGCCTTTTGAGCTAGTCACAACTAATAGACATTGAATGAACGTTGAGTGGTTGACTGGCTAAAATAATAGCACCAGGAAGCCTCCCCCTGCCAACAAGGAGTACCCAGTTCAATCAGTGTTGATTAGCCTACTATGGACAAGACATATGTACAAGTGGGTGTGTTACCCATGAAATAAGGCAAGATTCCCTCCCTTGAGAAGTTCCCACTTGAGTCAAAGATAGGTATGTTTGTACTTTCTGAATATAACGGCAGCTCTCATGAAGGTACAATATGTTCAGAAATCAAAGGGGAGGAAGAAATATTCACAACTTAGGGTCAAGGGACTCTTCCTCTTTTCAGTGATTATTGGGCATCTCCCATGCTTTGCATGTTTCATGCACATTTTCGACAATCTTCACACTCTACAAGAATGAGAGCCACCCACCTGTGTCACCCCACCCCCAAAGTCATCTCTAGGTTCTGAAGGGAAGCAGTATGGATTCGTTGTGGATGAGTGGGTGCTGGTGGTGCCCTGCCAGAGCCCCTTTACAGGATGGCATCACCCCCCAGATATTATGAGTATTGACCGTCATGAGCTCCAACTGGCCCCTTCCTTCAGCGAATTGCCCTCAGCTGACGTGAGCCTCCTGGCCTCAGGAGCCATGTCCCCACCACCAGGGATGACCCACAGCAATGATGGATAGGGGTCAGTCAACCTCCTGGCCTCGGGGTGGGGACCACTCCATGGTGAAGTTTACACTCCAGGGTTCCCTGTGGTTCAGGCCAAGGCTGAGTGTCCTGAGACTATATCCTTGCTTTCCCTTTCCCTCTTCTCCCCTGCCCCACTGCCTCCCTCCAGGTTTCTCCTAATAGCAGCCCCTTCATAAAACCAAATAAAACCATAAACCAGGGTACACAAATCCCTGTGGTTCAGGCCAAGGCTGAGTGTCCTGAGACTATATCCTTGCTTGCCCTTTCCCTCTTCTCCCCTGCCCCACTGCCTCCCTCCAGGTTTCTCCTAATAGCAGCCCCTTCATAAAACCAAATAAAACCATAAACCAGGGTACCCAAATCCCTGTCTCAGGCTCTGCTTCTTAGAGCTACAACAATCACCTACCCTTTCAGAGCCCTGTTTCCTCACCTATGAAATTCCGATCATGCGTCACAGTGGTCATGAAAACTAGCTGAGATGATGTCATTCAAGTTCCTTGTACAATTCCTGGGCTCAATTAATCATGGCATTTTTTTCCCCTTTTACTTGCATTTCAAGAGGGTTTCTGGTCTCTGAGATATCGAACACAGAGACCCCAGGCAGCAGCATCAGGTGGCCACAGGGCCTGAAGGACCACAAGCAGCCACGCATTTGTCAACCAGGAGCCAGTCAACCTGCATGGACTGAAGGGCAAGTCAGGACTTGTGCCAACCAAGTGCATTTTGTACCCCATTTACCACGACAGGTGGGGGCAGGAGCTGGTCAAGGACCTGGGGGGAGGCCAAGTGGCAGGGGCAGCAGTGCCATTGGAAAAGTTTTCAATTCAGGACATGTGTAGGTTAGCGTTGCTATTCAGCTTTTAAGCAGAGGGGCAAAGAGATCGCCCATGGGATAAAACAGCTTCCTCTGAAATATTGCCTCCTGACTCCACTGTTTCATCTCCGATGGCTCCTGTCTCCCTCTGCCCTCTCTTTTCAGGCTGCCATCCTACAATCACCGCAGGGCGAGCCCAAGCTGATGAGGGCACCTGGCTTTTGTGGCAGCTCTTCAAAGCTGGAGGTCAGGTGTGTTTCTAGGATTTAATTAAGCTGGAAATGAAATCCAGCCCTGGAGTGGCTCATCGTCTTTATTATCACATTTCTCACTGCTTGTCAGGCCACAGTGGCTCCAGGTCTTGAAAAGGAAGACGCGGGATGCTTCCCAGGCAGGGCTCAGTTAATCTGTTTCACACAGCATTTCAGGTACCTTCCTCCATTTCAGCAGAATGGGAAAAAAGACAGTATTCAGGGGCCTTTCTGGAGAAAAGAATCACCTTACAACGAACAAAGGAAAATGTATTTTGAAATAAAACACCATTTCAAACATATTTTCTTATTACAATATGTGTCCAGGATAAAAAATGTATAACATACAAAAACATAAAGAATAAAAAAAAATCATTTGTAATCTTACCAATGAGAAATACCACTGTTAAATATATGGTCTCCTTCCTGTTAAATACAGGTGTGTGTTCCAGGGCTTAAAGTGTGGGTAGGGAAAGACAGAGAAAGAAAGAGTCCCCTCTTCTGGATAGAAGAGTCCTGATGCTATAAGGGTTGTGATTCACTCTATAATCCTTTTATTTTTTTAAGTTTATGTATATATTCACTAACATTATTTCACATAGGACACTAATTCACTAAGATCAACGAGGTTCCCCACCCCCACTTTCAAGCAACCTGGAACCAGGAAAAATCATCAGGACTTCAAAGAATTTCCATGCTTGGTAATACTGCAGACTATCATATTGCAGTCATGTTTTCTGTGCCTAATAACATATTCTATAGTCTCTCAGATTAATCAAATGAGATGAGGGGATTTAGACACTGCTGTGCTCTGAGCAGGGGGCTTAACAGGCTCCCAAAGTAATATCATTTGACATTCGGAGCTAGCAGACTGCAACTGCAGAGGGCATTCATTTCTTAGCCTGATTTGTGTTTGGCAGGTGGCAGTCCCCTTCATGTCCCCTTAGTGTGGCGAGGCTTGGAAGCGACAGGGCACTGACCTTCCTCGCTCTGGAGATGTGATTGCTTTCATACTGATCGCACAGAAACACTTAGCAAACCTCATACTGTTAACTCCATCCCACGCAGGCAACGCTGGCATTTTATGACTGTCATGCGTTAGCCAGCTGAAAACTCACTAAGATGGGGAAGCTGTGCCGAATTAATAACTTCAAAGGTAGTCACTTAATCAGTTTTCATGCAACTTGGCCAAAGGCAAAAGTTACAAAATCATAGACTGTGGAAGATAGAAGGGGCTATTGAGAACTTCTCATCCAGCACCTTCATTTTACAAGTAAAGGAAATGGAGGACCAGAGAGGGAGAAGGGATTTTTTTTTTTTTTCCTGGTCACAGAGCTAGGAGGGAGTAGCGGTTTTCAACCTGCTTGTTAGCAGCGCCGGATCTTAAATGGAATCCCACACGATCACTACAATATGCATGAAACATTTAAGAAACAGCACCGTGATTGAAGCAGGGCTGGCCTCCAAAGCTTCACTGCTCCTGGTCCAGCTCAGCTATGAGGCATCTGGGGGAAGCCCTGAGTCTCCAGAAAGCACAAATCCAAACCATCTTCCTATGGCATGCTGGCTCCAGTAACATTTCTTGCACCTCCAAATATTCTTTATATAAACAATCCATATTAGACTGATAAATAATTCAAATTAGAAACTGAAATCTCAGTCTTCTCATCTGCAAAAGGAAGACATTAATGGGCCCTGTGACAGCTAGTAAAATATCCATTATAAGTTGAGCAGACAATGCAAATGAGTAGGCACTATGACAGCCTCTCCCAGCATCAGTTTTAGCCCTGACCCACTGTAGAAGGCTTTGTGCTTTAGGTGGGACTAACCCCAGCCCCAGCTCCAGGAGTGGTTCAGAATTGGCCCAAGACACTTAGCTCTGCCACCAAAGCGGCAAACGTCAAGAGTAGACTCAGATCCACTGAGTAAGAACAAACATTGACCTTGGCTTGGGCAAATCAAATAAGGTTTACTAATTGAAGGATACAGAAGGAAGGCAGGGTAGTAAAAACATATACAGCAGAGAGGTCGACAATATTCTCCAAAGGAATTACAAACTTCTAAACCATAGATCCACAGTTACAGATGGTAAATTGGAGAGAGTAAAGTCACATCAATAAGGTCACATAAAGGCGGGGACTGCTCTGCAGTTTAGCTAGTCTGAGTAAGTCTTGGGGCTCCCCTGTTTGGGTCAGTTGTACAGCATCACTTTTGAGTTTATATAATATACAATATAACTAAAGGATATGGTCCAGTGCAATATACTTGGACACAAATATAACCCTATTTATCATTCTTAGCCTTCCTGGGCTAACATAGCCTGGTTTAGTGATCCTCTGAACTTAGGCCTGCCAAACAAAAGCAGAGCTCAGCCACCCTTTCCTTTCAAGTCAGGCCAAGACACCCTTAAACCAGCTATGAGGTTCTTCTTGTAGTGTAATTATAACTCATGGCTACAGAGATTGGTTCGAAGATAGACATGTGCCCTAATTGGTCCCATCAGAAGAATGTTCAGGATTTTTGTTCGACAGCTTAGGTAGAGATATTCTTCCCCAGGGACGTTAACAAACAGGCAGGTAGTTGTCTTTCATATCATCTGCCTTCCTAGAGCCAAAAGGGGACCCCACCTTAGGATAAAGTTGACACCATGGACAGGATAACAGGAAAACAGGAAGAAACTGGTTCCTTCTGGGCATCATTGAGCTGCTTGATCACCTAAAGTCAACACTTCTGGGATTTCTATTCCAAAAGCCAATACACTCCCTTTGTTGAAACCAGACTGACTTGTGTTCTTTGATACTTGCAATGGAGGGCACTCTTACTGATATGCAAACATACGGTGGTTTCCTAAGTTCATGAAAGCCTGAGGACACATTTAAACGCTTCCAGTCTCATGAGGAAAATTCACTTTAAGAATTATGCAGTATTAGGCCAGCAAATCCAATCCTTCAGCCAACAGTTTAGGTCAACAAACATACTTGGAAACCTACTCTGTTCCATAACCTGTGTTAGGCCGTGCATCCAACAGAACACCGGCTCTCCAGGCAGTAACATCTAACAAAATACTAACAGTAGCAATTAGGTTAGAAGAGCCTGCAAGTTATTTTTCAATACTCCAAAAGGCCCAAGAGGAAAATAATCACATCTTTAACCAGAATAAGACTGGACCTGCTAACTGTGTACAGGACTCTGGCTATTTTTGAATGTGGAAACACTGGTTATTTCACGGTCAAAGTTCTGACTAGAAGTTAGAAATGGAAAAACGAATTTGAAGCTAATGAATTGTGTTTTCTTTTTATGGCAGGAAATCTAATGTAGAGAGATTCTGTAGATTCTGTAAAAAAGAAGAAAGAAGAGAAGGAAGAACGGAGGGAGGGAGGAAGGAAGGAAGGAAAAAAGGAAGGAAGGGAAAAAAGGAAGGAAATATTTAAAGCAGTGCAATGGGGGGAGGGGGTGGATCAATCTGTAAGTCAATCACTTTCACACTTGCTAAGGTGTCTGAAACTTCATTCTTCTGAACGACATCATTTCCACCTCTGCTGACTTGCAAGAAAAGCCACCTTTGAAAACACCCAGAAACAAGATGCTAATAAAGATGAATAAAGAACTTCATTTTCCCTCTACTTCACAACACAAGAACAGCATGATATACTGAGCTCTCAAAGAGGTATGTATTAGTTTCCTAGAGCTGCCATAACAAATTACACACACTGATGGCTTAAAACAACAGAAGTTTATTCTCTCACACTTTAGGAGGCCAGAAGTCTGACTCACAGTGTCAGCAGGGCCTCACTCCCACTCCATGCTCCAGTGGGGAGTCCTTCTTCCCCCCCACCCCCACTCCAGCCAGTGTCTGGTGGCTCCCAGAGTTCCCTGGCCTGTGGCAGCATAACTCCAATCTCTGCCTGTCTCCACCAGGCCTTCTCTGTGTATCTCTGTGTGTCAATCTCCCTCTCTTTCCTCTTACAAAGATACTTATCGGGACTTAGTCACTCTAAATCCAGGATGATTTCATCTGGAAACTTTAACTTCATTCCATCTTCAAAGAACCTGTTTCCAAAGAAGGTCGCATTTAGATAGGACTTGAATGCATCTTTTTGAAGGACAGTATTCAAGGTACTGAGTCGGTGAATGCATCCTCCTGATTTTTTTGGACACTCATATTTCTGACTGTCTGAGGAAACCACCGTCTGAACCATCACCAGACCCTGGAAAGCAGTATAACTGAAACTGAACTCATTCTTATTCCTCCCAAATGTGTTTCTCTTCCTGGATCTCTTACTATTAATGTCCTGCATCAAATCGGTTGCTGTCCTCTGTTTTCCATCTGAAATCTCTCTTGTGTCCATTTCCTTCCAATTCCACAACACTGTTTCAAGGATTTGTATTCCTTCCCAGGCACCAGCCTCATGGTCGCCTTCTTGACCTTGGCTTCATCACCCCCTACCTCTAGTCCATCCTCCCCACCACATTAAATGATTGACTTTCCTAAAATAACAATCTGTACAAAAGCCAACAATGACTTTCCCCTTTTATCTCTAGTCAGACCTCACACTTTCTTCAAGGATTATTTCAGTCGCTCAGATGCCACCCACTCCAAGAAACTTTCTGTCATCTCCCCAAGGAGACGTTTTCTCTTCTCTGAATTCCCATAGTTCCTCTTCCCCACCTTGTAGTATTTTAATAATTGGTAGTTTTGGACCGTGATCTACAGTTATTTCCACCAAGGGCTCGCCTTTGCCTCCCTAGAACTGGTCACATATTGAGTCATTTATTGGTCACTTTCTGAGCTTTTCTCTTCATCCCTGCTGCTCTTGAAAACTAATGCTCACTTATAAGTTGGGCCACAGCATGATCCTACCTTCCACCCTGCCATAGTTGACTGGACAGGACAAGGTGTGGGACAATCAGATTCTCTTCCGTGGACCTGGAAGTTGTAGTCACAGTTCCTGCAGAAACTACTTACTTGAACAGAAGAGGAATTTATTTCCATTAATGTTCACACTCATGTGGTCGGTGGACCTCTCTGTTATTGGTCCACCACAAAACAAGTGTAGAAATCGAGAGCGTGCATTTAGAAACTTTTATAGAAATTTGACAGAGTAATTTTATGTCTGTTTGACTCCAATGATTAAAATATAAGAATTGTATTTTGTATTTATTTTTATTTTCTAATAAGTTATTCTCAATAACTTTTGTGATGTAAGTTGACTCACAAAAGTTACAAAAATAGTACAGAGCGTTCCCATGTACCCTTTGCCCAGCTTCCCCCAATGGCATTATCTTACCCCTCGTACATTGTCCAAACCAGGAAACTGACTCTAATATCTCATTTTCACTGTATTTTTCAAAAATATCCATGTGTGGCACACTAGAATTTTTTAAAACTGGTTATTCACCACAGATAATTTGGAAAAAGCTCGTTTACATAATCTTATTACAAAAGTAACTGAAGGTAGCAACAGAAATTGAAAAAAGAGTAGAAATGCTACATGTTTGGGACCAGCTGACTTGATCAAGCCCCTGCCCAGCCCCCAGAGTAGCTGTGGGCAAATTCCATACCTAGAAATGGGGTTAAAAATGATTAACTGAAAAAAGGAAATGATAATTATTCTGTATCACTGAACTATAAGGATCAGATGGTATAATGTTTTCAAAGGCACTTTGAAAAATACTTATAACCATAAGCCAGTGTTCTTTCCATACCAATAAAATATTTATGTCCAACTTACAAATGCACCATATAGTGATACACAGACTGTGTCCCAATATAGCACAATTATAAGAACTCCTTATAAGTGCTTGACAATTTTCAAGACCCTTCCACATGCATATAAACCTGTAATTCTAAATATAAACCTGTTTAATCTTCATAAGGGTTGTTTTCCCAATTTTATCCATGAAGCTCAGAAATGTCAAGTTGCCTGCACTGAGTCAATCAGCCAGAAGGACAGTCAAGATAGGAACCCAGGTTGCCTTTCTCTGAACACAGCTCCCTTTCACTTCCCTACATCAATGTGCATTTTGCAAAAATGTAACATTATCTCAGCTCTGCAGTAATACAACAACCCAAGGGAAGAAAAAGATAATTTGTGCAGATTTTACAACTGACATTGCTAACTTAAAGACCCACTTTAAAAAAAATACTCAGTGTTTTATGATAGTTGGCCTTTGTCACATATGTTTTCCTCTTAGTTATATGTAATTCTGTCCTTTTCTTCCCCTTTTCCCCAAAGTGGCACCATAGAGGTTGCTAAGCAATTGTCCCTGACAAGGTCTCAGCGCCTGTCAATAAAATGAAATATTCTCCCATTCTCTGTTCCCTTTTAGTATTGAGGAGGGTGTCAATCAAAGAACATCAGTAAATGCTGGCTTTTGAGAGAAGGCAGAGAGGCCCTGACAGGCAGGGAATAAAAGATGACTATTTTTAAACTAACAAGTCCTTTCTTAAAGTAAGGCAAGTTGAGTAAGAGACAAGCTTCACTGCTCTGCTTTTCTGGGAGGTGAAGAGGCTCCTCCAGGTCAAGCCACCATCCTGATTTGAGAAGGATGTCTTGTTTGTCCAAAGAGTAATTTTCAATGGCATGCTACTGCTCTTTGTAAATCTAAGAGAAAAACACCTCAAGAAATAGGTAACTGAAAATAACATTTTTCCCCAAAGGCTCATGGATTTAGAAGATTCTCAAAAGCTTGGCCATCATATTTAACTAAATAAGACCTTCAGAGAATGGAGAATTGATATTCAGGGTGAGTGTGATTAAATGGTATCAAATTTATCAACCTATGTTTATACTCAATAAATACAATTTAAGTCACTGTGTATATACCCTATCAATGGCTGCCACATTTGTGCAGAGCATTGAGCTACACAAAGACAAATACACAGAGATTAAGATAAAGGGACATTTGCACCCCTACAAATGTACAATTTGACACAGAATTAATATCTGCCCACAGACCTGTAATACTGAGCACCTAGTCAAGCCAGAGAACATTTGTCTTACATGTAAGATTGAAATCATCAATCAAACCACTATTCTACCCACCACCTCCCTGAAGGGAACTTTCAAATTATCTCACCCCAAAGTGACCTAGTTCTCAGAACACACAGCTTGGTTAACTTAGAATGTACCAAGTCACTCTTGAGGCCACACCTGAATCCTTTTTCTGAATAGACTCATTAACCTTTGCTCAAACATAAGTATATGTTCCTAGCAGGTGGCAGCATCCTTCAGTCCCTGGTAATATCGAGATAATTCTAGCACAAACACAGAAATGTCAGTGTTGCTAAACTTTTTAATTACACAGCCATGTCATCTTCACGTGACATGGGAAATGGCACATGGCAAAGTTCTACTTCAAATTCCTGCACGGAGAGCAAATGCATGTGAGGAAGGGAATACAGTGGACTCAACACAAAGACCCATGATGTTCAAGTGGGAAGATACCTTTGACTTGGTGAGGCCATGAGAATGGAGGTGGTTGGGAAGAGCCAACCCCCCAGGAACAAGTGTTGAATTCTCCACCAGAGTGGCATCGGGGAGCATCGGATTTCCCACACCTATGCCAAGCCAAGAAGTGTGAGACCAACCCCTGAGGAGTGAGAAGCATGAGACACACTTTTATAGTCTTTCTCTTAAAGAAAAAGTAAGAGACTTGCTGGCTTACATATTTTTCAGAGTGAGAAACAATGCATTCTGGATAATATTTATGTTTTGTTATTAGTTTTTAATCTTCCTGGCATTAAGTGCCCCCCAAAGTGTTTAATCCCTCAACCCGTACTTCCCTTCTAGCCACTCTCCAGCCTCAGACACAGACAGAATTTCAAACAGCATCTTAGGACCCAGGTTTCCAGGGGACCTTAACACAGGTACTTAAATCGGGAACCCTCAGGCTGCCTGGTTTCATTTCCAGTCTCAGCACATCACTTGCATATCAGGGAACGGTACCCATGCCTGTTCCCTCTATGGAAATGGAACCACTGTGGTGCAGCAGAAGGAGGGTGAGCTTTGAGGTCATTGATCCGAGTCTGGGCTCTAACCCTTCTCTCTGAGCTCCAGATGTCTCCTCTTTAAGATACGGCTAGTAGTGCCCACACATTACAGTTGTTAAAAGAACTAAGTAAAATGCTTAGCCCAATATTTGCCACATAATAGGTGTTTAATAAATGCTAGCCTGCAGCCTTCCATTTGCATATGAGGCAGAAGATTATTCATCTTTGTATCACCAACAGCACAGAACTTAATATATTGGCTCTTGATTTTTATTTTTTGTAACATCTTTATTGGAGTATAATTGCTTTACAATGGTGTGTTAGTTTCTGCTTTATAACAAAGTGAATCAGCTATACATATACATATATCCCCATATCTCTTCCCTCTTGCATCTCCCTCCCACCCTCCCTATCCCACCCTTCTAGGTGGTCACAAAGCACAGAGCTGATCTCCCTGTGCTATGAAGCTGCTTCCCACATTTGGTAGTATATATAAGTCCATGCCACTCTCTCACTTTGTCCCAGCTTACCCTTCCCCCTCCCCATGTCAAGTCCATTCTCTACTTCTGTGTCTTTATTCCTGTCCTGCCCCTAGGTTCTTCATAACTTTTTTTTTTTTGGATTCCATATATATGTGTTAGCATATGGTATTTGTTTTTCTCTTTCTGACTTACTTCACTCTGTATGACAGACTCTAGGTCCATCCACCTCACTACAAATAACTCAATTTCGTTCCTTTTTATGGCTGAGTAGTATTCCATTGTATATATGTGCCACATCTTCTTTATCCATTCATCTGTCGATGGACACCTAGGTTGCTTCCATCTCCTGGCTATTGTAAATAGAGCTGCAGTGAATATTGTGGTACATGACTCTTTTTGAATTATGGTTTTCTCAAGATATATGCCCAGTAGTGGGATTGCTGGGTCATATGGTAGTTCTATTTTTAGTTTTTTAAGGAACCTCCATACTGTTCTCCATAGTGGCTGTATCAACTTACATTCCCACCAACAGTGCAACAGGGTTCCCTTTTCTCCACACCCTCTCCAGCATTTACTGTTTGTAGATTTTTTGATGATGGTCATTCTGACTGGTGTGAGGTGACACCTCACTGTAGTTTTGATTTGCATTTCTCTAACGATTAGTGATGTTGAGCATTCTTTCATGTGTTTATTGGCAATCTGTGTATCTTCTTTGGAGAAGTGTCTATTTAGGTCTTCTGCCTATTTTTGGATTGGGTTGTTTGTTTTTTTGATATTGAGCTGCATGAGCTGCTTGTAAATTTTGGAGATTAATCCTTTGTCAGTTGTTTCATTTGCAAATATTTTCTCCCATTCTGAGGGTTGTCTTTTTGTCTTGTTTATGGTTTCCTTTGCTGTGCAAAATCTTTTTCATATTTATTGCTATCACTACTCAACCCATCCCCCAACCATTTCTGCCTTCAACGTGACTGACCATAACCCACAAAATGTACTACAGTGTTGCTAAGCAGCTAAGTGACTCTGAAAGTTAATAATAAAAGGAATACATAGATAACCTTGTCCTTGACCTTCAAAGGTGGCAATAGGAATGGTATGATGTCATGTGAGTAAACATATCAAATCTCATGGAATGCTTACACCTTCCAAGTTACCCAGAAACAGAGACTGCTCTCCATATAGTGACCTAGCCATTCTCTGCAATGCTCACTGATTCTATATTACGACTGGTGGTTTTTAAAAAGGCTAGTCTATTATCCACAGTTATTCTCTTATCCATACTCTACAGCTGTGTCTGTGTATAAGCAGGTGGGAGCATGGAGATGGTGTGAAAACCGTGGGGGACAGAACTAAGCACAAACACCAGGCCACATAGAATGTCACAGCACTGCCTCGTTGTCTCTCACGTGACCACATAATCCGAGAGACGTCACTGTCTTTAAGAAACTCAGAAACATATCCCTAGCTGTCTGATAGAGATATCCAGACTTTGAGGATGAGAGAAAGGAGCCAGAGTTAAAAACATAAAACTAAAGGTGACGATTACAGAAGGTTTCCCATTCCTCCCCCCAGGTCTACCATGGCTGAGAAGTGTGTGGGTGAAGTTGTATATCTAACAAATTGCAGCAGCACTTCACTTTGCCCCTGACCTGTGCTTCTGAAAGAGCAGTGTACCCACCATATTTTAAAATTGGACCAGAATTCCAAGATAAATACTTCTCCCACTGAAAATCTTACAAAAGCAAAAATGAGAATTAAGTTAAAAGTTCCATTTCTGGTAAAACCAGGACACCTATAATCTAGAGACTCCAAAATTTGTGTAAGAGCCCTCAAAAGCAGCTGAAATGACGCAGAGGCTGCACAAGAAGAAGTAACAAGAAGAATGGGGTGAAAAAGCCCAGCAGAGGTAGATTTCAGAAAGTTCCAGTAAAAAAATATGCTTCCTGAAGACGAGGACTCCTCCTGAAGTAAACTGTAACTCTTGTTTGTCACAAAGAGTGCAGAAACTGGGGTAAAAAGGCTGGAGGAAAAAGCACTCCAGGACTCAATTTGATTTGGAAAGACAGAGGAAATGAGGCTATACTCAGAAAAGAAAAAGAAAAAGAAAAAAAAAAAAAAAAAAGCACAGCTGAGCTATATTTTCAGGAAGCAGTCTGTCTCTGTGGCAGCAAAACAAAGAAAACCCTTGGAGTGAAGTCTGGAAGGCTAGTCTGGGCATCCGTTAACCCTCTCCCACCATCACCAAGGAGCAGCTCATCCAGGAAAATAAACTGATTAAAATATGAATAATAAAGAGATACAGGTAAGATATCGATACAAACTTACTATACGAAAAACAGGAGAGAGTAGCAAAACTTACCAACAGACAAAAACCTTTACCAGAAAAACGGTGCCAGGGAGCAGATCAAAACTGTGACCACGCTTTTACCACAATTTATATGCAATATTAATGAAATAAATACCTCATTGAATAAGGACCACAATGCAGAAATGCAGAAATTCAAGGAAAAGATGGTGAAGTTTTTCTTAAGGACATTGCTAAGTAGAGACACATTTAACACAACAGAAGAAGCACTTTCTTCAATCCATTGGGTAACATCAGGTAATAGAGAAAAGAAGAGGAAGTTTTAGGAAACAGATGATACTAATTTATATTTAGCTCATGATTGGGAACTAATATATGCCTAGAAAAGTAGGCGGCCATGGAAAATTACAATTATGGAAGTAAACACTAAAACAAAAATTCAAACCTTTATAAATTACAGAACTACAGGGACTTTCCTGGAGGTCCAGTGGTTAAGACTCTGCGTTTCCACTGCAGGGGGCCTGGGTTCAATCCCTGGTCAGGGAACTAAAATCCCGCAAGCTGCGTGGGATGGCAAAAAAAAAAAAAGAAAGTTTAAAAAACATTACAGAACTACAAACCAACAAACAAAAAGAAAGCCAAAAGCAAACCACATAGTGGAAGACTTTAAAAAAAAAAAGGGAGAGGAAAAAAACATAAAATAATTTAACATAATGCAAATCAAATGTATCTGTTACATCAAAAAATATAAATGTGTTTCACTCGAAATTGAGTTATTTGTAGTGACATGGATGGACCTAGAGTCTGTCATACAGAGTGAAGTAAGTCAGAAAGAGAAAAACAAATACCGTATGCTAACACATATATATGGAATCTAAGAAAAAAAAATGGTCGTGAAGAACCTAGGGGCAAGACGGGAATAAAGACACAGACCTACTAGAGAATGGACTTGAGGATATGGGGAGGGGGAAGGGTACGCTGGGACAAAGTGAGAGAGTGGCACGGACATATATACACTACCAAATGTAAAACAGATAGCTAGTGGGAAGCAGCCGCATAGCACAGGGAGATCAGCTCTGTGCTTTGTGACCACCTAGAAGGGTGGGATAGGGAGGGTGGGAGGGAGGGAGACGCAAGAGGGAAGAGATATGGGAATATATATATATGTATAACTGATTCACTTTGTTATAAAGCAGAAACTAACACACCATTGCAAAGCAATTATACTCCAATAAAGATGTTAAAATAAATAAATGTGTTTCACTTATGTATTAAAAGAAAGAGATGTTCAGAGTGGCTCACAAAACAAAATCAAAGTCTGTGCCAAAATCAAAGAAACACATCTTTTTTTTTTTTTGATGAGATTTCTCCCAAGAGGAGGATTTATTTATTTATTTATTTTTTGGCGTATAGTTGATATACAATGTTGTGTTAGTTTCAGGGGTATAGCAAAGTAATTCAGCTATACATATACATATATCTATTGTTTTTCAGATTCTTTTCCCACATAGGCTATTACAGAGTACTGAGTAGAGTTCCCTGTACTATACAGTAGGTCCTTGTTGATTACCTATTTTATATAGAGTAGTGCATATATGTTAATCCCAATCTCCTAATTTATCCCTCCCACCCACCTTCCCCCTTTGGTAACCTTAAGTCTGTTTTCTAAGACTGTGAGTCTGTTGATGTTTTGTAAAGTTCATTTGTATCATTTTTTTAGATTCCACATGTAAGTGATAACATATGACATTTGTCTTTCTCTGACTTATTAATACTTCACTTAGTATGATCATCTCTAGGTCCATCCATGTTGCTGAAAACTGGCATTATTTCATTATTTTTTATGGCTGAGTATATCCTATTGTGTATATGTACCACATCTTCTTTATCCATTCATCTGTCGATGTACATTTAGGTTGCTTCCATGTCTTGGCTATCGTAAATAGTGCTGCAATAAACATACGGGTGCATGTATCTTTTCAAACTATGGTTTTCTCCGGATATGCCCAGCAGTGGGGTTGCTGGATCATATGGTAGCCTTATTTTTACTTTTTTGAGGAACCTCCATGCTGTTCTCCATAGTGGCTGTACCAATTTACATTCCCACCAACAGTATACGAGGGTTGCCTTTTCCCCACACACTCTCCAGCATTTATTATTTGTAGATTTTTTGATGATGGCCATTCTGACTGGTGTGAAGTGATACCTTATTATAGTTTTGATTTGCATCTCTCTAATAATTAGCAATGTTGAGCATCTTTTCATGTGCTTTTTGGCCATCTGCATGTCTTCTTTGGAGAAATGTCTATTTAGATCTGCCCCTTTTTTGATTGGGTTGTTTGTTTTTTAGACACATCTTTAAAAAGTGATTCAGAGAAACAGAAAAGAGAGCTAAGTAGTTATATCATGCAACACCAAGCAATACACAAAGCAGCAATCACAATACTAACACTACACAAGGTATGGCTCCAAAGCTAAGCATTAACTGAAACAAAGAAGGGCACTTGGTAATATTTGCTGTTCAAATTGAAGATTTTCAAGTTACGAACACCTATGCACCAAACAATTTAGCAGCAATATTTATGAATCAGAAATCTCAGTAACTATGAGGAGAAATAAAGAGATGCCCTAGTAACAGGAAGCTAAGTCATTTCTGTCAGCTCTTGACAGTTAAGTAGACCAAAAAAGTATAACAAGAGGCAAAGATATAGAAAATCTAAATAACAAAGCTGATGAAGTACAGGCATACCTTGGAGATATTGTGGGTTCAGTTCCAGACCACTGCAATGAAATGAATATTGCAATAAAGCAAGTCACAAGAATTTTTTGACTGCCCAGTGCATATAAAAGTTATATTTACACTATTCTGTAGTCTATTAAGTGTGCAATAGCATTATGTCTAAAAAAAGTACATACCTTAATTTAAAAATACTTTATTTCTTAAAAATGCTAACCATCATCTGAGTCTTCAGCAAATTGTGATCTTTTTGCTGGTGGAGGGTCTTGCCTCAAAGTCGATGGCTGCTGACTGATCAGAGTGGTGGTTGCTAGAGGTCAGGGAGGCTGTGGCAGTTTCTTAAAATGAGAAAACAATGAAGTTTGCCGCATCGATTGACTCTGCCTTTCATGAACGATTTCTCTGCAGTGCTGTTTGATAGCATTTGATCCACAATAGAACTTCTTTCAAAATTGGAGTCAATCCTCTCAAACCCTGCTGCTGCCTTATCAACTAAGTTTATATAATATTCTAAATCCTTTGTTGTCATTTCAACAATCTTCACAGCATCTTCACCAGGAGCAGACTCCATCTCAAGGAACCACTGTCTTTGCTCATCCATAAGAAGCGACCTCTCTTCTGTTCAAGTTTTATCATGAGATGCAGCAATTCAGTCTCATCTTCAGGCTCCACTTTTAATTCTAGCTCTCTTGCTATTTCCACCACATCTGCAGTGACTTTCTCCACTGAAGTCTTGAACCCCTCAAGGTCATCCATGAGGGTTGGAATCAACTTCTTCTAAACTCCTGTTAATGTTGATATTTTGACGTCTTCTCACAAATGTTCTTCATGGCAGCTAGAATGGTGAAGCCTTTCCAAAAGGTTTTCAATTTTCTTTGCCCAGATCCATCAGAGGAATCACTATCTATGACAGCTATAGCCTCATGAAATGTATTTCTTAAATAATAAGCTTTGAAATTCAAAATGACTCCTTGATCCATGGGCTGCAGAATGGATATTATGTTAGCAGAGATGAAAACATTAATCTCGTTGTACATCTCCACCAGCACTCTTGTGTGACCAGATGCATTGTCAAGGAGCAGTAATATTTTGAAAGGAATATTTTTTTTCTGAGTAGTAGGTCTCAACAGTGGGCTTAAACTATTCAGTAAATCATGTTGTAAACAGATGTGCTCTCATCCAGGTTTTGTTGTTCCATTTAGAGAGCACAGGCAGAGTAGATTAAGTACAATTTTTAAGGGCCCTAGGATTTTTGGAATAGTTAATGAGCATTGGCTTCAACTTCACATCACCAGCTGCATTAGCCCCTATCAAGAGAATCAGCCTGTCCTTGGAAGCTTTGAAGCCAGGCATTGACTTCTCCTCTCTAGCTATGAAAGTCCTAGATGGCATCTTCTTCTAGCCTTCTTCAAAAGGCTGTTTTGTCTACACTAAAATTTTGTTGTTTAGTACAGCCATCTTCACGAATTATCTTAGCTAGACCTTCTGAGTAATTTGCTGCAGCTTCCACATCAGCTGCTTCACCTCGTACTTTTATGTTATGGACATGGCATCTTTCCTTAAACCTCATGAACCACCTCTGTCAGCTTCAAACTTTTCTTCTGTGTCTTCCTCACCTTTCTCAGCCTTCACTGAACTAAGGAGAGTTAGGGCCTGGCTCTGGATTAGGTTTTGGCCTAAGGGAATGCTGTGGCTAGTTTGATCTTCTATCCAAACCCCTAAAACTTCCTCCATATCAGCAATAAGGCTGTTTTGCTTTATTACTCATGTGTTCACTGGAGTAGCATTTTTAATTTCTTTCAAGAACTTTTCCTTTGCATTCACAACCTGGCTAACTGTTTGGTGCAAGAGGCCTAGCTTTTTGTTTGTCTGGGCTTTCAACATGCCTTCCTCACTAAGCTTAATCATTTCTAGCTTTTGATTTAAACTGAGAGACATATGACTCTTCCTTTCACTTGAACACTTAGAGGCCATTGTAGGGTTATTAACTGGCCTAATCTCAACATTGTTGTCTCAGGGAATAGGGAGGCCTGAGGAGAGGGAGAGCGATGGGGAATGGCTGGTCAGTGGAGCAGTCAGAACACACACAACATTTATCGATTAAGTTCATCACCGTATATGGGAATGGTTCATGGCATCCCAAAACAATGGCAAGAGTAACATCAAAGATCACTGATCACAGATTACCATAAAAAAACAAAATAATAATGAAAAATCTGAAATATTGTGAGAATTACCAAAATATGACGCAGAGACAAGAAGTGAGCAAATGCTATTGGAAAAATGGCACCAATAGACTCACTTGACACAGGGTTGCCACAACCTTCAATTTGGGGGGAAAAAATGCAGCATCTATGAAGTGCAATAAAGCAAAGTGAAATAAAATGAGGTCTGCCTATAGTCCTAATTGATATATATCAAATTCATTACCCTAAAATAACAAATGCATTTTATATCAGTTCCCATGGAATAGTCATGAAGTTTGACCGTGTATTAGGCCACAAATAAAACTTCAATAGATTCCAAAATGTAGAAATAGGACAGGGAGGTTTTCCAATCATGATGGACTAAAACTAGAATCTAATTACAAAAGGAGAAAACAAAAGGGTCCTTCTACTCCTAAAAGTTAAAATTTTTTCTCTTAAACAACTCTTGAATCAAAGAGAATTAAACTGAAATTACAGAATTTCTAGAAAGCATGGATGACAAAAAACATAGAACTTATAAAAGTCAGCTAAAACAGTTTTCAGAGAATAATTAATAAACTTAATCACCTATTCAACTAAGATAAGAGTAAAATAATTATACATTCCATTTTTATATGACAGCAAAATAAACCAAAGGAAAGAAATTAATAAAGGTAATAACAGAAATTAATGAATTAAAAACTAGGAAAATAATTGAACCAATAAAGTAAAATATGATTTTTGCAGGGTGTAGGGAGGAAGAGTTAAAGTATATATAATTCTCTATCTTATGTTTTTGTTTGTTTGTTTGGCCACACAGCATGGCTTGTGAGATCTTAGTTCTCTGGGCAGGGATTGAATCCGGGCCCTCAGCAGTGAAAGTGCAGAGTCCTAACCACTGGACTGCCAGGGAATTCCCTCTATCTTATGCTTTTTAAAAAGGAGGCCAAATACAAAAAGGAAAAAAATGACAAGATGCACAGAAAACTAAAGAATCATAGAGGGTGCTTTGCCAAATTCCATACAAATAAACTTGAAAATCTAGATAAGATAAATAATTTTCTAGGGAAATAGAATTTAAAAAAACTGATCCCAGGAAAAAAAAAATAGAAAATTTAAACACATTGATTTCCATAGAAGAAACAGAAAAGTTACTAAAGAGTTACCTTTTAACAAAGCACCAGTCCCTAACAGTTTCACAGTGGAAATATACTAAAACTTTGAACAGTAGAAATCCAACATAAAATGTTTCAGAACATAGAAAAGAAAGGAAAATATATAAATTATGAAGTAAATATAACATTGGTACGAAAACCTCAAAAATTACACAAAACAGAAACGAAAACAGCATCTGACAAAACTGCCAAATCATATCAGTGGGAGAAAGATAGACTACTCAATAGTCAACTTAGTAGCCTTTTGGAAGGAAAAAATGAAATTGGAGCTATAACCCACATCATACCAGTTAAATTCCAAATGGAGCAGACATCTAAAGCTAAAAAGGAAAACAGAAAAGTGCTAAAATAAAACAAAGGAGAATTCCCTTATAATCTCAGTGAGTGAAAGATATTCCTAATTATGTTCAAAATCCGAAAACCATAAAACAAGATTAATAAATTTGTCCATAAAGTTATTTTTAAACCTTCTGAATGGCAAGATACATCATATGACTGCAAAAACAACTGAAAACCCGGGAAATATATATATGCAACATATTTCATTGATATGAATTCTTGGCATAATAAGAAGCTCCTATATATAATCGTGAAAAAGATCACAACCCAGTAGAAAAATGGGCAAATAACATGAACAGGCAGTTCACAAAAATGGAAATACAAATAGTTCTAAGCGTCCAAACATGAACTCATTTCTATTAGCAAAAACCCAGAATTTTAATAGCATATGCTTATTAATGAGTTTATATGGGAACAACCTCTCTTGTCTATCACTGGTGGGAATGTAACCCCTTTGTTGAACAATGACACAGTGTATTTCAAAAATAAAGACAGGGATTTCCCTGGTGGTGCAGTGGTTAAGAATCCACCTGCCAATGCACGGGACATGGGTTCAATCCCTGGTCCGGGAAGATTCCCACATGCCGCAGAGCAACTAAGCCCGTGCACCACAACTACTGAGCCTGAGCTCTAGAGCCTGCGAGCCACACAACTACTGAGCCCACGTGCCACAACTACTGAGCCCACATGCCGCAACTACTGAGACCGTGTGCTGCAACTACTGAAGCCCGTGCACCTAGAGCCTGTGCTCCACAACAAGAGAAGCCACTGAAATGAGAAGCCCTCGCACCGCAATGAAGAGTAGACCCCGCTCACCGCAACTAGAGAAAGCCCGCACGCAGCAACAAAAACCCAATGCAGCCAAATAAATAAATAAATAAATAAAAATAAAAATACATATACACTTTACCCCTCATATTCCTCTTCTCAAAAACTATCTCACAGACATACCTGAACAACGTTTGAATTGGCATATGTGTAAAGTTGGTAATCAAGGTTTGGGAACAACAAATGCCCTTCAATGGCAATTAGTTAAGTAGATTATGACTCATTCTAACAATGGAAAATCCTGTAGTAGTGAAAACACACAAAAAAAGAGAAAGCTCTCTATGTACTAATATAGAAACATCACCCAGATACATTGTTAAATGAGAAAATAAGATAAAGAACATTGTAAGTAGGACAAGTCTACATGTAAAAAAAGGCAAGGCATGTTTTTATTTGCTTAAATATGTACAAGGAAATTCTGGAAGAGAACAGAAGAAACTAATAGTTTCTTTGAGGAAAAAGGTGAGGAACTGGGAAAATGGAAAGAGAAATTAAGGAGAAATTTTTACTCTTTACCTTCTTTATTGTTTTTAATAAACAAAAATATTTTAAATAAATAAAAATAAACTTGGGTCATAAAAAAATAAAACTAATTAACAAAATTAGACTGTATACTTGAAGTCCCAGATCCCTCTAACAATTTCCCAAACATTTTGTAAATCAATGTTATCTTACTTTCTTCCTTTAATGCATCACATCAAGACCAATATTTGTTCTAACAAAGAGCAATTTTCCCAGCAACTGACTGAAGTAAATTATATTTGAGACTTTTATATAGACATTCACACATATGCACCATTTTGCCAAAGGTAATTTTTTTCAAAAATTATAAAAAGTTGAGATTTGGAACTTTAACCTTAATGCATCTTCACTGAAAACTCTTCATTTTTAAAAATGTTCATCACTAACAAACCTGTTTATATTTTTAAACTCCATTTTAGTTATTTTCTAACAAAATATTCTTTGCAAGAGAAATCTTTTATGATACTGTACTGGACACTTGCTAAATTAGGATGAGGGAACTATGGAAATCATTGGATTTGGAATCAGAAAATATGAGCTTGAATTTCAAAGCCTTAATGTTAATTCCTTAACTTCCCTTTAGGAGCCAACCTAAGTGAACTCAGATATTGAAGCTTTCCTAGTGTCTTCATTGCTCCTCCCTCTGGCCAAACCTCACCCTCTTATACACACTGTTGCCTTCAAGACCTGGAGAACTAAAGGTCTGCTGTCTGTTCGCTTGTTTACCGTAAAGCAAGATTTCTCAGCCTTGTCACTACTGACGATTTGAGGCTGATAATTCTTTGCTGTAGGGAGCTGTCCTGTGCACTGTAGGATGTTTAGCAGCATCCTTGGCACCTACTCACTACATGCCAGTAGCACCCTCTCCAGTTGTGACAATTAAAAGTATCTCTAGATATTGTCAGATTTCCCCCAGAGGACATCTCAACCAGTTTAAAACCACTGCCTTAAAAGTAGAAGAACTCTCTGTGGTTGTGGGACAGTCTGAACATCTCATGGGCAGTCTAGTGGGTAATGAGGGATCTCACAGAACTTGAGGATGAAAGCGATCCACAGAGATACCTGCGGTATTTAATCACTCAGTTGGGTATAGTCAGGACTGAGAGCCCCCAGCTCCCACCAAGGACATCCCTTTCAATCATGAGAATACCTAACCCCTCTATCCAGGTCCCCTGCCTCAAGAGAAGCGTTTTTATTTAGGAAATGCAACACTGTTCTTATGCTCAATGTTTTTAGCCAGAGCCTTTCTCTGCTATCATCTAATTGTTCTTACTCTGTAATATTTGCATAATTTCCACAGCACTCCTGATCCAGCATTTATAAACTGTTGTAATAACAGACTGAGATTCTAACGAGTGAAGTTCTCTTCCCAAACCCCTGACTAACATAAATGAAAAACCAGAATCAAGTTCTAGCTCCGCCACCTACTTGTTAAATGACCTTGGACAAGTTATTTAATGTCTCTGAACCTCAATTTCCTCAACTGTTAAATGCATGTAGTGAACAAAAGAGATTCTTCAGAGGAGTCAAGATGGCGGTGTAGGAAGACTCAGAGTTCACATCTCCCCACAACTAGGGCACCTGATGGATGCTGGTGGGGGACCCTGATGCCCAAGGAGACGGGAAGAACCCCCAAGCGAACCAGTAGGATGTGGGGGGACTGAGGAGGAAAGGAGAAGTGGAGGCCAGACAGGACCAGTGCCCCTGAGGGGTGACTGAGAGCGGGAAGGGGTTTCCACGCCTGGAGGGACCCTTGGGGGCTCAGATCAGCCAGGATCAGGCTCAGCGTTTCCCCTGCCCAATCTACTGGGGAAGTCGGCCCAGCTCTCAGGCTGGGTCCTACGCCCTGAGAAGTCCCCTCCGGGCTGAGTTAGTCCTGGGGACATAGGAGGGAGGCTGAGGAGATCAGGAGAGGCTGGTGGGAGGAGCAGAGGACATTTGCTCCACCCACTGGGGCCCAGGGAGCCTGCTAAGCTCCCAGGCTGATCCCCTGCCCTCCAAAGCCCACTCCAGGCTGCGTGGGTCCCCGGGACATAGGAGCGAGGCCAGGGAGATCAGGAGAGGCAAGCGGGAGAGGCCCTCCAGGATGGGAAGAGCAGGAGAGGAGGGCGTTTGCCCCACCCACTCGAGCCCAGGAAGCCTGCTGGGCTCCCAGGTGGGGTCCCCTGCCCTCTGAGACCAGAGGCAGGAGGCGCACCTGGGCCTCTTCTTTTCTGTTGAGCCTAAGCCCCACTCCCACAAAGCCCCGCCCCCCACCTGTTCCAGCCCTGTGGGTACTAAGCATAGGCCCCACCCACTGCCCAAACCTCACCCCTGCATAGGCCCCACCCTCCACAGCCAAAGCCTTTTCCACTTTTTTTTTTTCTCCTCCTCTTTTTTACTATTGTGGTGCTGTTTTACCTTCCAGTTGTTGTTTCATCTGTATTTTTATTTTTTTTCTAACATAGCTGTTAGTTTCCTAGTCTAATTTTATTTTTTACTTTGTTATATTGTTCTCCGTTTATTTTTTCTTTTTTTTTTTTGTTGCCCCGCATGGCTTGTAGGATCTTGGTTCATGAGCCAGGGGCCAGGCTGAAGCTCCTACGGTCGGAGCTCCAAGTACAAACCACTGGACTAACAGAGAACCTCAGACCCCAAGGAATATTCATCAGAGTGAGATCTCCCAGAGGTCTTCACCTCAGCACCAAGACCCAGCTCTACCCAACAGCCTACAAACTGCAGTGTTGGAAGCCTCAGGCCAAACAACCAGTAAGACAGGAACACAATCCCACTCATAAAAAAAAAGAAACGGCAAAAAAATATGTCACAGATGAAGGAGCAAGGTAAAAACCTGCAAGACCAAATGAATGAAGACGAAGTAGGCAATCTACTGAAAAAAGAATTCAGAGTAATGATAGTAAAGATGATCGAGAATCTCGGAAATATAATGGAGGCATGGATTGAGAAAATACAAGAAATGTTTAACAAAGACCTAGAAGAGCTAAAGAACAAACAAACAGAGATGAACAACACAATAACTGAAATGTAAAATACACTAGAAGGAATCAATAACAGAATAATGGAGGCTTAAGAACAAATAAGTGAGCTAAGAGACAAAATGGTGGAAATATCTGCCAAGGAGCAGAATACAGAAAAAAGAATGAAAAGAATTGAAGACAATCTCAGAGACCTCTGGGACAACACTAAATGCACCAACATTCGAATTATAGGGGTCCCAGAAGAAGAAGAGAAAAAGAAAGGGTCTGAGAAAATATTTGAAGAGATGATAGTGGAAAATTTCCCTAACATGGGAAAGGAAATACTTACCCAAGTCCAGGAAGCACAGAGAGTTCCATATAAGATAAACCCTAGGAAAAACACACCAAGACACATATAAATCAAACAAACAAAAATTAAATTCAAAGAAAAAAATATTAAAAGCAGCAAGGAAAAAACAATAAATAACATAATAAGGAATCCCCATAACGTTATCAGCTGATTCTTCAGCAGAAACTCTGCAGGCCAGAAGGTAGTGGCAGGATATACTTAAAGTGATGAAAGAGGAAAACCTATAACTAAAATTACTCTATGCAGCAAGGATCTCATTCAGATTTGACAGAGAAATCAAAAGCTTTTTAGACACGCAAAAGCTAAGACAATTCAGCACCACCAAACCAGCTTTACAACAAATGCTAAAGAAACTTCTCTAGGTGGGAAACACAAGAGAAGAAAAAGACCCACAAAAACAAACCCAAAACAATTAAGAAAATGGTAATAGGAACATACATATCGATAATAACCTTGCATGTAAATGGATTAAATGCCCCAACCAAAAGACACAGACTGGCTGAATGGATACAAAAACAAGACCCATATATATGCTGTCTACAAGAGACCCACTTCAGACCAAGGGACACATACAGACTGAAAGTGAAGGGATGGAAAAAGATATTCCATGCAAATGGAAATCGAAAGAAAGCTGGGGTAGCAATACTTGTATCAGATAAAATACACTTTAAAATAAAGACTGTTAAAAGAGATAAGGAAGGACACTACATAATGATCAAGAGATCAATCCAAGAAGAAGATATAACAATTATAAATGTTTACGCATCCAACATAGGAGCACCTCAATACATAAGGCAAATGCTAACAACCATGAAAGGGGAAACTGACAGTAACACAATAATAGCAGGGGACTTTAACACCCCACTTACACCAATGGACAGATCACCCAAACAGAAAATAAATATGGAAACACAGCTTTAAATGACACAATAGACCAGATAGATTCAATTGATATTTATAGAACATTCCAACCCAAAGTGGCAAAATACACTTTCTTCTCAAGTGCACACGGAACATTCTCCAGGATAGATCACATCTTGGGTCACAAATCAAGCCTTGGAAAATTTAAGAAAACCGAAATCGTATCAAGCATCTTTTCTGACCAAAACGCTATGAGGTTGGAAATCAATGACAGGGAAAAGAACTGTAAAAAGCACAAATACATGGAGGCTAAACAGGGTGCAACTAAATAACCAAGAGATCACTGAAGAAATCATAGAAGAAATTAAAAAATACATAGAAACAAATGACAATGAAAACACAACAACACAAAACCTATGGGACACAGCAAAAGCAGTTCTAAGAGAGAAGTTTAAATCAATTCAATCTCATCTCAAGAAACAAGAAAAATCTCAAATAAACAATCTAACCCTACATCTAAAGTAACTAGAGAGAGAAGAACAAAGAAAACCCGAAGTCAGTAGACGGAAAGAAATCATAAAGGTCAGAGCAGAAATAAACGAAATAGACACGAAGAAAACAATAGCAAAGATCAATAAAACTAAAAGCTAGTTCTGTGAGAAGATAAACAAAATTAACAAACCCTTATCCAGACTCATCAAGAAAAAAAGAGAGAGGACGCAAATCAATAAAATTAGAAACGAAAATGGAGAAATCACAACTGACACTCAATAAATACAAAGGATTATAAGAGACAACTACAAACAACTATATGCCAATAAAATGGACAACCACCAAGAAATGGACTAATAATTGGAAAGGCACAATTTTCCAAGACTGAACCAGGAAGTATTAGAAAATATAAACAGACCTATCACAAGTAATGAAATTGAAACTGTAATTAAAAATCTTCCAACAAACAGAAGTCCAGGACCAGATGGCTTCACAGGTGAATTCTATCAAACATTTAGAGAAGAGCTAACACCCATCCTTCTCAAACTCTTCCAAAATATTGCAGAGGGAGGAACACTCCCAAATTCATTCTACGAAGCCATCATCACCATGATACCAAAACCAGAAAAAGATATCACCAAAAAAAGAAAATTATAGATCAATATCACTGATGAACATAGATGCAAAAATCCTGAACAAAATACTAGCAAACAGAATCCAACAACATACTAAAAGGATCATACACCATGATCAAGTGGGATTTATCCCAGGGATGCAAGGATTCTTCAATACACGCAAATTAATCAATGTGATTGATACACCATATTAACAGACTGAAGGATAAAAACCATATGATCATCTCAATAGATGCAGAAAAAGCTTCTGACAAAATTCAACACCCATTTATGATAAAAACTCTCCAGAAAATGGGCATAGAGGGAAACTACCTCAACAAAATAAAGGCCATATACAACAAACCCACAGCAAGCATCATACTCAATGGTGAAAAACTGAAAGCATTTCCACGAGGATCAGGAATAAGACAAGGATGTCCACTCTCGCCACTCTTATTCAACATAGTTTTGGAAGTCCTAGCCACAGCAATCGGACAAGAAAAAGAAATAAAGGGAATACTAATTGGAAAAGAAGAAGTAAAACTGTCACTGCTTACAGATGACATGATACTATACATAGAAAATCCTAAAGATGCCATCAGAAAACTACTAGAGCTAATCAATAAATTTGGTAAGGTTGCAGGATACAAAATTAATGCACAGAAATCTCTGGCATTCCTATACACTAACAACGAAAAATTAGAAAGAGAAATTAAGGAAACAATCCCATTTACCATCGCAAGAAAAAGAATAAAATACTGAGGAATAAACCTACCTAAGGAGGTGAAAGACTTGTATTCAGAAAACTATAAAACACTGATGAAAGAAATCAAAGATGACAAACAGGTGGAGAAATATACCATGTTCTTGGATTGGAAGAATAAATATTGTCAAAATGACTATACTACCCAAAGCAATCTACAGATTCAAGGCAATCCCTATCAAACTACCAATGGCATTCTTCACAGAATTGGAACAAAAAATTTTACAATTCGTAGCGAAACACAAAAGACCCCAAATAGCCAAAGCAATCTTGAGAAAGAAAAACGGAGCTGGAGGAATCAGGCTCCCCAACTTCAAACTGTACTACAAAGCTGCAGTAATCAAGACAGTCTGGTACTGGCACAAAAACAAAAATATAGATCAATGGTACAGGATAGAAAGCCTAGAGATAAACCCACGCACATATGGTCACCTAATTTACGACAAAGGAGGCAAGAACATACAATGGAGAAAAGACAGCCTCTTCAATAAGTGGTGCTGGGAAAACTGGACAGCTACATGTAAAAGAATGAAATTAGAACATTCCCTAACACCATAACACAAAAATAAACTCCAAACGGATTAAAGACTTAAATGTAAGACCAGACACTATAAAACTCTTAGAGGAAAACATAGGAAAAACACTCTTCGACGTAAACCACAGCAAGATCTTTTTGACCCACCTCCTAGAGTAATGGAAATAAAAACAAAAATAAAGAAATGGGACTTAATTAAACTTAAAAGCCCTTGCACAGCAAAGGAAGCCATAAACAAGACAAAAAGACAGCCCTCAGGATGGGAGAAAATATTTGCAAATGAAACAACTGACAAAGGATTAATCTCCAAAATATACAAGCAGCTCATACAGCTCAATATCAAAAACACAAACAACCCAATCCAAAAATGGGCAGAAGACTTAAATAGACATTTCTCCAAAGAAGACACACAGATGGCCAACAAACACATGAAAAGATGCTCAACATCACTAATTATTAGAGAAATGCAAATCAAAACTACAATGAGGTATTATCACCTCATGCCAGTCAGAATGGCCATTATGAAAAAAGCTAGAAACAATAAATGCTGGAGAGAGTGTGGTGAAAACGGAACCCTCCTACACTATTGGTGGGAATGTAAATTGATACAACCACTATCGAAAACAGTATGGAGGTTCCTTAAAAAACTAAAAATAGAACTACCATATGACCCAGCAATCCCACTACTGGGCATATACCTTGAGAAAATCATAATTCAAAAAGAATTCAATGTTCATCGCAGCACTATTTACAATAGCCAGGACATGGAAGCAACCTAAGTGTCCATCGACAGATGAATGGATAAAAAAGATGTGGCACATATATACAATGGAATATTACTCAGCCATAAAAAGAAACGAAACTGAGTTATTTCTAGTCAGGTGGATGGACCTAGAGTCTGTCATACAGAGTGAAGTAAGTCAGAAAGAGAAAAACAAATACCATATGCTAACACATATATATGGAACCTAAAAAAAAATGGTACTGATGAACCTAGTGGCAGTAAAGGAATAAAGACATAGACATAGAGAATGGACTTGAGGACATGGAGGGGGGAGGGAGAAGCTGGGGCGAAGTGAGAGTAGCATGGACATATATACACTACCAAATGTAAAATAGTTAGCTAGTGGGAAACAGCAGCATAGCACAGGGAGATCAGCTTGGTGCTTTGCGATGACCTAGAGACGTGGGATAGGGAGGGTGGGAGGGAGGCTCAAGAGGGAGGGGATATGGGGATATATGTATGCATATGACTGATTCACTTTGTTGTACAACAGAAACTAACACAGTATTGTGAAGCAATTATACTCCAATAAAGATCTATTAAAATATATATATATATATACGCATAACAACAAAAAAAAGAGATTCTTCTCTCGTGAACGTGAAGAAAAGAAAAATGCATGTAGCAACACCTGCTCCCAGGGGTAGGAAGTAAATGATATATTCCATGCAAACACCCAGAAAGTACCTGTCCATATATTATCAATAAATGTAGCTGCAACTGCTCTTGCAGCTTATTCCTTTTTTCTTTATCTTAACACCATCTGAAGATTGGGCCAATAGTTCAGCTTTCCCCACTCCATGGAACTGCTGTTTGAACAACTGAATTATTTAAATTGGGTAATGGGCATTTTATTTTCATTATATTATTTGTTTAACTGTACATGTATATGTTGTTCACATCAAATCACGAGAGAGTGGTGATATATTTAGCCTCACAAAAAATCAAGCTAAACTTCTGCTTAGTTTGAAGAGCAGAATGCCAAAATTTGAAAGATGTCCCCATGAGAACAGAGAATGTAGCAGATTTAGTGAGGAGTTTGGATGCAAAATAACCAAACTTAAGTAGCTTGCAGCCTTAGTTCACACTTCTCCCTGACCCCGCACATTTTAAATGAGCAAATCAAAGACCCAAACAAAATTACCCCCATAGAAAGATGAGTAATCATTACAAATGTAGCGGCACGGGCCAATGCTTAATATTCCGGTAAAAACTGGAAGAGCTATAAGAGCAAAAAGCAGGTATAATAAAATTCAGAAAAAGAATTACTCCGGAAAGCAAGGGGAAAATCTTTCAGACACATTGCTCTTTATTTTCAAGTAAAGAGAACAAAAATTCCTCAGATAAAAAAATTTGAAGAAAAGATAAGAGATAAAAGAAAATATAAACCAACAGAAAGAGATGGAGGGTAAGCTGTCAGCTCTCAGAAAAGAAATAATGGCTTAGCACCTGATAGAAGGGAAAATGCGGGATCCTTCAAGTAAGACAGTATGAGTTTCAATGTCACCACTACCATCTTCTAGTTCTCTGAACCCTGAGCAAGTGAAATCCCTTGCTGAACCTGTTTTCTCACCTATAACATCAAGATGAAATCTACTTCACTGGGTTATTATAAGAACAAGAGAATAACCTCACCTAGTAACAGGCTCACAGGACACAATAAATGTCTCTCCCTTTATTCATCTGTTCATCTCTATCTGTCCCTTCCTTTGTCCCTCTCCATCTGTCTGTCAGACTCTCTCTTTTCTTACTAATAAAAACTACACCTAACTCTTGTTTATCTGTGATAATAGGAAGCAGGTACAGAGAAAAATCTGAAATCTATAAATTATTCAAAAGACTCTCTAAATCATTAATTTCAATCAACTTTCCCAGTCAGAATTTTTCCACAGTTCATAACAGAATCTATGCTGATGTACTAAATTTGGATATTCTATAAAGCCAATAAGAGAAAGAAGCAAAGAATACAGATGATAGATGATAGCTAGCTACCTAGATGATAGATGATTGATAGATAAATAGATAGATAGATAGATAGATAGGGCTGATAGATATACATACACACAAATATGAATCCATACATTTGGCTAATGGGGAAAATCTCCCTTATTCTAAAATAACTGAGTAAGCATGATCCATTTCTACCAACTCAGTCAAAGATAATATAATAATAATGTAACATACTAATAATGTAATGGGGTAAGTAAAGCAATAAAAAGATAGAAAACATCCTGATACATTACTCTGGAGAATAGACCATTGACTTCATTGCTTGGGTCATTCTCTCCTTGTTATGCTCTAGACCAGTGCTATCCAATAGAATGTTCTGCAATAAAGGAAATTTTCTATATCTGTGTTGTCCATTATAGTAGCCAAGTAGCCACATGTGGTTATTGAGCACTGGAAATGTTACTAGTATAACCAAGGAATTGGAATTGGATTTTTAATTTTACTAAATTTGGATTAATTTAGATGCAAATGTAAATAGCCACATGTGGCTAGTGGCTACCATATTGACCAGGGCAGATCTGGGCTAATTAAGTCATATAATGCAGTAAGTGGAAATAATTTCATTTAGAGTCATTTTCTCCATCTTGACAATTCTCTTCTCATTAATGGTGATTTGCCCCCTCTCCTAATAGGGACCAGCTCATAGCAGTGGCAGATCTCAGCTTCCATTACTCTCTCTGCTCCTGCCCAGACTACCATAGAGGGACAAGTAACATTGAAATGGCCAAAGATGGAGGTGTCATTGATGAGCCAGCCTAGACTACTGATTGGATAATTTGCTGAATGGATGTAAATATCTCTCTATGCTTTGCACTAAATTAGAAAAGATATTCCCAAGAACATACTCTCCACAGCCTGAACAAGGTGTTTCCCAAGGCTGTTTCTTATAATGTTCCTCACCGTAAACTCATGACTCACCCAGAGTGCAAATCTTTGGGGGACCGTTATTAGTCAGCCCAGGATCACAGCTCTCTTGGGTCTGGAAGGAGATGTTTGCATTTCAAAAGAAGGAATTAACTGCACATCCTTTATGCAATCATCCTTAATGGTTTTTTTTTTCTCAACTGTAATTTTAATAACTACTGGACAGCTGTAAATTCCAGAATGTGCCCCTAGAAAGAACTTGAACACAGACATCTATGCTGCCATTTAAGTGCATAACTGTTACCCTGAGAAGGTAGCCAAACTGGAAATAAGAACAATAACCTCTTGGAAAACTTGAGGACTTTACAGAGGATTCATGCCTGAAGGGAACATCCAACCTTTTCTAGGAGGTAAACAGCACTGATTAACTCCCCTGAGTTAACGCTACCTTACACAGCTCCTGACCTGACCTCCAAGATGTTATGACAATCCTTCCCAATGGCAGGATGTGCCATCTGCTGGGCACAATGCATATATGGCCCTCAGTTTTCAAACACCCTTTTCTGTGTGAATTTTTATCATGGAATTTAAAGCAAATGTTCCTTAAAGGAAAAGATCATCCTTTCTGCTTATTCATATCACCTAGCAGTCACCTCTTATGCAGTGAGGGCTCATTAGATAGCTTTCAATTATGCAAAGAGAAACACACCATAATTGGGATAAACAGAACTTTAAGCATGCTATGTTACCCTTGAATGATTTGAAAGAAACTTTTAAAGTATGTTTGAAAACAGTAATGCTTAATTCACATGAGCCTTTCATGTTATTGCCATCATTAATGAAAATGATAATCAGAACTGTAGCTTCTCTCCCAGGAAATATTTCTTCTAGTGTTTTCTCTTGCCCCAAATAAAATGCAATGTCCATCCCTTCCTATATACTTCATTTCTTCTTCAATTAATTATGATTTACAGAAATCTTGCCCCAAATTCATCTTATATTTTCTTTCCCTACACTCTAATCTCTAGCTAATGATTTTTCGAATTCCATTTCATTGCTGAATGTCAGGTCAGATTAAATCAGTTCTGTTCAGAGGGGTTTTATGTGCTTTTAATTGGTATATAGGGTGGCTACAGGAAGTTAACATCAAACCTTGGAATAAGTGTAACATCTGAGATTTATATTAATGGGGGAGACTTGTCTTGGGTTTTCCAATTTCAGAGCAGTGAACTGCAGGGCTTTGTGGGGATCCAATTAAGGTGACTAGAGTATATGTTTGTGTGACACTTGTTTAAACAGTTGAATTACAACTGAATCTTAAAAAGGACTGAGATCTATAAGGAGTCCAGGAAAAAAAGAACAAGAATGTCATAGTAGTAGTTATCTAGCCGATAAGAAAGTTTTGGTCACTAAACATAGTCTACTCTCAGGTGTGGCCTGAAGAAAATACCCACATAGTCATCCAAACCATTCCTTCTGCGTCTACTCACTAATAAACCTTCAGTACAAAGTCTATATATCTATTATCTTAGTACAAAAAAATTTCTTTGAGTACCATTAT
The DNA here is from genome assembly GCF_965194825.1 of Balaenoptera physalus. NCBI lineage: Eukaryota > Metazoa > Chordata > Mammalia > Artiodactyla > Balaenopteridae > Balaenoptera > Balaenoptera physalus. The sequence continues at coordinate 59,862,375 of NC_138896.1, read as the reverse complement.
ATGGTCAAAGGAAATGAAATCTTAGTTTGTAAATTAATAAATAGCCTCCTCTAAACATGACTGAGTTCCCTGAGCCTGGTCAAATCTGGGGCACTGACATGTTTAGTTTCTGGGACTGCCCACCATAGTTCTGACATTGCAAACCCTCTAAGAAGTCAGCCTATCTCCTCAACTCATTTCTTTACTCTCAAAGTTGTATGTCTGAAAACACCTTGACAAGCCTCGTTCTTTTCACTATACTTGCAAACATATTTTTTTCTCTCTAAGAGGCTAGAGTAACAATGGAAGATGGACATTTGCCAACTGCCAATAAATGTGAAGTTGAAATTTTTCATTTCTTGACTTTATGGATAACTGTTCTACCCTCTATGTTTGGCTTTGAAGTAAAACACCTTCCGAATCAAATGCATTTTACCCTCCAGAGACCTGATGGAAAGGGAATATATCTAAGAGGCTGAATTCTAGACACACCATTTGCATTCACTTGCCATATGAGATTAGTCAAATCCTTAACCTCTCTTACCCTCAATGTCCTTATCTGTAAAAATAATACTTTTATCTCAAAATTACTATAAGTATCCAAGGAGACAATATATAAGTATCTGGCACTTTATGGGTACTCAGAAGTATTCATTTCCTTTTCCCCAAGTAATTTTTTCTGGCTAATAGCTTCAGCATTCAGTAGCACTTGCAGGTCTTGTAATATCTTACTAAAAGGAGTCATTCCAATTACTATTCTAGCAGCTTTTTCTGAAATTACAAGTCCTAAGTTTATCATTCTGCATCCAATATTAGTTGTATCCTTATTATCAGCTGTAACTCTGAATGCATGGGTTTTATTGTTATTAACAATGAAAAATTTTCCTACAATTCTTTCTAGAGCACTTTGGATTTATTACACAAATAGTCTATGTTTAGACATCTAATGAAAGGCCAGGCACAAAGCTAATCCTCTTTCACTCCAATAATTACCATAATAAAGTTGTTAATATCAAGAAAGGTTGCAGTTTGTTGAATATATATACACTTAAGTCCAAGAGGAAGCAAAGGCTTTGACCATCCACCTATATTTATTAGAATAGTTCCCCTACTGGTTGTCTCCACCTGAAATCTGTTCTCTAGCTCTGACGCCAGATGGTCTATGCCCAAGCTTTGGAATCTAACTCTAGCTTTTGACTTACAGCCTGTGTCCTTAAACAAGAAAGACTGTAGAGTGTAAAATACATAATAATGGAGGCATGCAGATAAGCACAAGCCCAAGATCTGGGTGGGGGGTTGGGGGGTGGGATGGATCAGAATGGAAAGAAATTACTCTCTGGGCAAACAAGTACATTTCTTGCAATAATTTTAGATTACATCTAGCCCTGATGTCAGCTATGTTATTTCTGACTAAGACACCAAGATTTGTGAGGAAAACCACTAAATATTTTACAACGCAATAAAAATGCTAGCAGGCCAAAGGATAATCTTTAAACTATTTGGAAAGCAGAAGAGTCAGATGCAAAGGTTTTATTTCACTGTGATTTGGTTAAATCAGTCTTGCTCCAATATCCGAAAGACATGTAAATAGAAACATTAATCACAAATGATGCACAACCTTAAAGAGAAAAAAAGATAACCCAGAGGTCAACCTGCCACTGGGAGACTCAGTGAAACTTGTCCTGACTCCCAATTCCATTGCCTGTAATAGTCATAAGTCCTCTCCACAACATCTGCCCAATTGAAAGTTCATTTCCTCCTGCTTCTGTTGCCTCTGAATCCCTAGGTGTCTTTAAATCCACAGCAATCTCATTTCCTTTACCAGTTTCCAAAAGAAAACCATCACTCAAAATCAAGTATTTCATGATTTGGGGAGGCTTCCTGAAGACTTGGGGTGACACAGGAAGATGGATTACCTCACAGTGCACACATCTTCCCAGAATCTGCTGGTTTCACTCTCAACACCTCTAGAGCAACCAACGAAACAATCTCTTCCATTAACCACACAAAATATTTTTAGAATATATCCTGGCCCCTCGAGACAGAAGAGGAGGCAGGTAACTAGTGCCACCCTAAGCTCTTATAAAAATGCTTTCTCTCAAAGATATCTCTCACTTTCTTAGGAGACTTCCAGCAAATTTTATTTTCTCCAGCTCACCACACTATGACAGACAAAATGGTGTCTTAGGCAGAGATGGAAACCAATATTTGTGAGTGTTTATTATGTGCAATTGCTTTATGTTTACCCCCTTATTTCCCTCACAAAGACAACCCTGTGTGGTCTACATCATACAAAATAGAAAACTTAAGTTCAATGAGGTTTGATTATGTCCATGTTTCAAATGCAATGGAACTGAGTCTAACTTAACTCAGATTGACAGCAAAACCTAACCTTACCCCCAGTCTACAATTTTCTCCACACTTGCCCTCTTAGCAAAAACCAGTCACTCAACCAGTTCAAGGTTAATGCTTCAAGCTGTGCAATACACCAAGGAACTGCAAAGGAACAGGAGAACTCCAAACTCCACTCAGCCTCCTTTTCTCTCATTACAGTGAAATCCCAAATCCCAAGTGTTCCTCTGAGCAACATTGCTATTGTCCTGTGAAAGGTTCGCAGCTTAGTCAAGCAAAGAATGTTAAGAAAAGCCTTTACTCTACTGATTTGCAGCTAACAAAAAGCAAGGGAGTGCTTTTGTACCTTTTGCTTGAAGACAAAGAAAAAAAAATGAAGAAGAACTTAATCCATGTAGATGCCATTTTAAATCTCTACTTTATTTCCTCCATTTTAGAAAACCTAAACCAACTAGCTGACCAGACCATTTTTATTTCACATTTATGCTGACATTTCCCAATTGCAAAAGTCATAGGGGAGATATTTACAAATACAACAGTGAGGGAAGAAGAAAAAAAAACGTTTCATGTTCAGCCTAACCTACTTCCCACAGCATCTTTAAATATTTCTTTCTTTGGAGGAGCAGACGTTGGTTGCAACCCTGCACAAAGTCTGAGAACGAAAATGCCTGCTCCCTTTTGAAAATGTCTAATCTCAAGATCCCACAGCCATCTTCTGTGGAATTTCCGTGTGTGTGTGCATGTCCTCCCACTGAATTCGTGTGTGTGTGTGTAGATGTGTTGGGGTGGGGTGGGGGGCGAGGAAAGACCTAGGGGATAAGGGTAAGCATTTTCTATTAGAAATGTGCCTGGGATGTGCAAAAAACAAGAAATAGCCTCAACCAACAGCCAGCCTGAATTACTTAAGCACTGTCTTTAGAAGGTGATGCGGCATGATTTGTACAATAAAAGTATGGGAAAAGTGTAAACATCCATTAACAGGGAAAGCAATAAATTACAGTACAATCATGTGATGTGTCTTATGCAATCAGTACAAATAAATAAATTAGAGTTTTATATACAGGCATGGAACTACGTAAATAAAAAAGTAGCTATAGAATAATATGGATAGTATAATCTCATATGTTAAAATGTACATATTAAATGTTCATAAGTCTTATTGTAATAATCACGTATTACATCATGTTATATACAAATGGGTCATATGATTTATGCCCAGGAAAGGAGGTGGTAACAGCACTTGCCTCTGGATGTGACTATAGATGTCTTTTGCTTTCTTCCTTTGGCTTGTCTGTATTTTCAATTCATGCTATAATGAATATGCATTGTTCCTTTCAAAATACATTTTAAAGTTATTTTTAAATGAAAAGATATGCACATGTGAAGAATCCTTTTGCATTCCAGCAGCATCCGAACCCAATTGAGCGCACCTTCCTTCAAGAAGTATTTCTGACAAACCTGAGTGTCTGCAGACTGGGATTCCCTCACTAGACAGAAACCCTCCTCAGGCTTCTCAGAGCATCAAGCCAATTAGAGCTGGTGTCACCTTTACACTCCTGGCTTTTGCTCCTGCATGGTCAATGGCAAGCATGAGCTTCCATGGGCAGGCACAGCAGCCGATTGGAACTCAGATGACATGGGGGCACCTGTCTCAGTTTTGTAACTGAGAATGAAGCCCAACTTCCTAGACAAGAAGTACATGTTCTTTTCACATTGTTTCAGCGACCTACTGACAAATAACATACCACTGCAAATTTAGTGCCTTAAAACAATGGTCATTTTATTATGCTCGCAAATGCTGTGTGTCAGGAATTTGAGCAGAACATAGCAGGGATGGCTTGTCTCTGCTCCACGGTGTCCAGAGTCTCAGTTGAGAAGACTCAAGCAGCTGGGGGCCGACATACTGGAGGCCCCTTCACTCCATGTTTGGTGCCTGGGACATCATGACTTTAAGGCTAGGCTGCACATGTTCACCAACATGTGGTCATACCATGTGGCCTCTCCATGTGACTTGTGCTTCTCACTGCATGCACAGGGGAGTGAGTGGCACAAGAATGACCATTCTAAGAGAACCAGGGAAAAATTGCATGGCCTGCTGTGAGTTACCCTTGGGGTTCACATAGTGTCACTTCCACTGGTCCAGATAATCATAAGTTAAAATAGCCAAGATATGGAAGCAACCTAAATGTTCATCGACAGAGGAATGGATAAAGAAGATGTGGTACATATACACAATGGAATATTACTCAGCCATAAAAAAAGAATGAAATAATGTCACTTGCAGCACCATGGATGGACCTAGAGACGATCATACTAAGTGAAGCAAGTCGGACAGAGAAAGAAAAATATCATATATCATTTATACATGGAATCTAAAAAGATGATACAAATGAACTTATTTACAAAAGAGGAACAGACTCACAGACTTAGAAAACAAACGTACGGTTACCAAAGGGGGAAGGGGGGGAAGGGATAATTTAGAGGTTTGGGATTAACATATATACACTATTATATATAAAATAGATAAACAAGGATCTACTGTATAGCACAGGGAACTATATTCAATAATTTGTAATAAACTTTAATGGAAAAGAATCTGAAAAAGAATATATATATGTATATATACATAACTGAATCACTTTCCTGTACACCTGAAATTAACACAACATTGTAAATCAACTATACTTCAATAAAAAGTTGTTTGTTTGAAAAAAAAAAGATAATCATAACACTGCCTGATTCAAGAGGTAAGGACATAGACTCTCCTGATGGGAAAAGTATCAACAAATTTGTGACCATTTTTCAAAAACCATCACACACATTTATCAAGTTTTTGCTCTGTGAGAGCCACTGGAGCTGGAGCTATAAAGGAGAAAAACAGAAAGAGCTCTATATTGGAGATCAGAAGGGCTTTCTGCCCTGTTTTTCCAATAACTCACTGCCTCGGTAATAAATTCCATTTCTCCCTCAGCAAGATAGAAATAGTCATGTTAGGTTGAACCACATAAAATTGCCAATACTCAACCATTTCTGACCTAAAACAATTGCTATTGGTTCGACCTAATGCTACACAGAAATGTAAGGCTAAAAAGTGATAAAATATTCTTAGGGGGGTAAGTATTTAATGCTCCTTATTTTTTTTTTTAAACATGAAGTTATTTAATCTACCGCTGAATAACTGTAACTATCTTTAACTGAGCTCTTGTGACACGCTTTTTATTTATTTATTTATTTATTTATTTATTTATGGCTGTGTGGGGTCTTCGTTTCTGTGCGAGGGCTTTCTCTGGTTATGGCAAGCGGGGGCCGCTCTTCATCGCAGCGCGCAGGCCTCTCACTATCGCAGCCTCTCTTGTTGTGGAGCACAGGCTCCAGACGCGCAGGCTCAGTAATTGTGGCTCACGGGCCCAGTTGCTCCGCGGCATGTGGGATCTTCCCAGACCAGGGCTCGAACCCATGTCCCCTGCATTGGCAGGCAGATTCTCAACCACTGTGCCACCAGGGAGGCCCACTCCTTATTTTTTAATGCTCCTTGTTTTTTTAGCTTTCTTGAATAGGCTTTTGTAATATTTCTACTAAATTTAAAGAGAAATTGATATTCCCTATTGGCTTACTTTTTAATTAAATAACAAAGGTCTAGTCTATGGCCAGAGTGTATGTCCTGTGACTATGGTTCTCCTCTAGTACTTCCTTCTAAACATCTTTTCTAAAACCTTCTTGGGGTTTCACTTACAGCACAATAACAATGCTTACTTTTTATTAACCAAATTCTGGACCCTTGCTTATTTTAAATTATATTTGAATAATGTGCCAAATGCTACCGTATACTAGTGTGTGGTACGTTCAGTATTCGATGGGTTACTTCCTCTTGTTACTCACAAAACCATACTGGTGGTCGTCAAACACCAACTGCACTTATAATCAACCACATTTTCTACTATTATAGATTCATGACCACAGAGACAAGCTGGTCTAAGGGTATAATGACATATAGTAGAGACAGATAGGCAAGAAAATATTTTTGGCCAAAACTAGAGGAGCAAGAGAGGTGAAACAAGAGGCAAATTACTAAAAGGTAATTTTGCCACAAAACGTAACTGCAAAATACTAAGACTCAGTCTCTTGAATGGCCCTAAAAATGGGTCTAGCGACAAATTGCAAGATTTGGAATTTCCAAACACGTTTCGAGCAATGGAGTAATATGCAACCTCTTAAAGGTAATTTTTCAAAAGGCACAAGTCGGTACTGTTAACATTGGGGGTGTTCATTCTCCTGTACAGCTCTAGGTCAGCCATATTACTTCACTGGTAAGGTAGTTAGTATCTATGTGCAAAATAATAAAAGCCTAAATAAAGCCAAGTAACACCACAATTAATACAGTGCATATACCAGGGGCAGCCGTGAGGAACAAGAAAGAACCCTGTCCTTGGATTTGAAGACCCAGAATTGAACTTACTAATAAGGTGACCAACTCACCCCATTTTGCCCACGACTCACTCCATTTTAAAATTGAAAGTCCCAAGTCCCAGGAACTCCCTCGGTCCCAAGAAAATAGGGGCTGTTCATCAATCTACTTACTAGACAACCTTGGGTGAACCATTTTTCCTTTATAAAATTCAATTTCTCTGACTGTAAAATGATTTTAAAAAATAAAATAAAGCCTAATTTGTCCACTTGCTGTGAAAACAATGAAATTAATGTTTCAAAGCACACTTTTTTTAAAAAATTATTATTTATTCATTTATTTATTTTTTGGCTGTGTTGGGCTTTCATTTCTGTGTGAGGGCTTCCTCTAGCTGCGGCAAGCGGGGGCCACTCTTCATCGCGGTGCGCGGGCCTCTCACTATCATGGCCTCTCTTGTTGCGGAGCACAGGCTCCAGACGCTCAGGCTCAGTAATTGTGGCTCACGGGCCTAGTTGCTCCACAACATGTGGGATCTTCCCAGACCAGGGCTCGAACCCGTGTCCCCTGCATTAGCAGGCAGATTCTCAACCACTGTGCCACCAGGGAAGCCCCGAAAGCACACTTTTAAATGTCTACAAGCCCTTTGTTATCTGACCCAAGGGCACCTGGACAGCTGCCTGCCCTCCAATGCCCTTGTGGTCTTGGCCACTAGCCTTTGTTATAAAAATTCTTTAAGTAATTCCATGAGGAAGAGACACTACCCTGCCCTCCTTATCCAGAATGGTCCTGAATGCTGCCCAAGGTCAGAGGAACCCTAAGACCCACCACCCAGGGAAGGTGACCTAGTACAGGACTTGGAGGAGCCCCACATTTACAACACATTTCCAGTGAGGACCAGCTTTGCATTTCTCTTGCCAAGTGAGAGTCTCATTAACCACCCTTCATGTGTAGAACTGAATCCCCCTCTCCTCCCACCCCAAACAAAAAGCAATTACAGGAGGGGCAGAGGGAAAAAGTATAAAACTCTGTGTTCAGCAAATTTTGAAAATATTTTCCTTCTAAGAGCTATCAGATGCGTTTCCTTTGCCTAATGCAAATTAGCAATTGGAGAAAAAAGAAAATGCTTTCAGACTATTACACTAATAAAGAAGACGTTAAGCCACTCCAGTCAGAAAGCTGAGCAGTAATAACAATGGAATTTTTCCAGCCTATAGTTTAATTAAAAGTTGCCAAAATTAGCATCCGTGCCCCTCTCCTTCCTCACTCCACACACTCCCCCACCTTCTCTCCCCACGCCTCTCTCACACCTGGAAACAATAACGATATGCAGCTCCAAATGAACTGAGAAAATGAAAATTACCTTCCTAGAGGAAGGAAAGTGCATTTGACATCCACCTTGCTCCAGGACTTGAGAGACTCTGATATAATTACCTCAGAGAGGCTGCGGGCAGATGGCAAGCTCGGCAGCACTGTGTCCTCAGTCAGCAGGACACTGCCGAGATGCTCTTCATGACATTTTGTTCAAGATGTTTCCAGCACACAAAGCTCAGAGCTGGCAACCAGCAAAAGGGCCCACGGAGCGTTCATTAGCCTGAAACCATGGCCAACTCACACCTGTGCTCTGCGGGTCCGCACCTCCATCCCTCGGCCCAGCCCTCTGGGCAGAGACCAGGGATGGGATCAAGGGTGAGGTGGCTTCTGGAGCAGCCGGCTTCTTACCCATATGCTCATATGGGCTGGAGGGGGGCGCAGCAGAAGAGCTAGTGAAGGGCATGCTATGCCCAATGCTGGCCCTCCTGGGACATCATCCTCCAACACTTTTCATCTGTGGGAGTCACAGGAGGAAGTCAACACAGGCTGCTAACTCTCGGACAGAAGTTTGGGATGATTGTGAAAGACGGTAAGGGAGGGCTGAATAAGAAAGGCACAGCAGAATTATGGCCCCACCAAGTGTGGAATGTCTCTCCCCCTTGAATGCCCATCTCATCAACATCCTGCTTTCCAGGAATGTCTCTGTCAGTGTCCATAGTAGTCAGGGTAACACACTAGCTGCTGTAACAAACAACCCCGCAATGGAGGGTTATTTCTCTCTCCTGACATATTCCCATGTGGTTCCTAGGTTCCTCTCTCCCAAGAGGATCCAGGGTTCTTTTACCTCACACACATGGTCTCTGAGAACACTGATCTAGGGAAAAACAAGAGCATGGCTGATTGCACAGAAGGACTTACAGCCAGGCCTGGAAGTGGCCTTTGGATGTGACAATACTAGGAAAATACTAGGAAGTCTTTGGCCATTTTTTTTTTCCAGCCACGCTGTGTGGCTTGTGGGATCTTAGTTCCCTGACCAGGAATTGAACTCGGGCCACGGCAGTGAAAGTGCCGAGTCCTAACCACTGGAACACCAGGGAAGTCCCAGTCTTTGGCCTTGGTAAGAGTAAATGAGGTCAGGGCACTCGAAGCCAGACAGCAGTGTACTAAGTCTTAGTGATGACTACTTTAACAAGACAACTAAGAGTTCATTAATTTGTTCCCTACTAATGAGGAATTTCTAGTAATTGAGACAAAACTGAGCTTACCTTTGTCAGCACATCTCCTAAATGCAAATTAGAGTATAGATCATACAGAACAGAAGGATGCTGGAATAGCTAAGAGATGGTGCTATTTTTAGCCGACTTCAGGATTCCTCAAACGGGATGATCGTCTAAGCACAGGTCCAAGTCACAGTGGACGATGTTGGTATGTGAGAAGAGTTAAGTTAAAGAAAGGGCCTGGGCTCAGGGGTGAGCCCAAGGGCAGCCAGTCCCTGAAGGGAGAGCTGCAGTCACCGTGGAGAGGAGGTGGGCTGACAGCTGTAATGGCCCGCATTCATGGGCCATGTGTTCATCTTGTTTAATGCCCACAGTCCAGAGGTGTCCTTCTCCCACTGCTGGAGGGAGCTGACGGGAGTGGAGACATCAGAGCCCGAGGGCAGCAGTGGACTGGGGCAAAGGGCAGATCAGCTCTGATTTCAAGTAACTCAGAAGTTTAAGTATCAGAAATTAATAATTCTGCTTAAAATCTCTTCTAGCTATAAATTATATGATGCAATAAATCCTTCAATACCTTTACTCATTCAACCAATATTCATTAAGTACAAACCAACCATGTACCAAGCACTGTGCCAGGTGCTGGAGTGAACATTCACTTGGTTTCTTCCAAGAGTTCACAGCATGGGACCTTATTATAGTCTACACTGCCTTATTTCATTAAACTAAAGGGAGAGTGAAACAAGAAAATATATACTACCTCTACTTGCAATAGGAAAATAAAGCAGAGAGGCAAAGCAAATTTCTCAAGGTCACACAGATGGGAAATGGCAGAGGCAAAATTCAACTTGAAAGTAGAATTGAACTTCCTGAAGTCTATTTCATTTTGGATTGTACCATATCAGACATACCTCCCCACAACATGTTTACCCAAGGCTGACTTTGCTGTGTTTTGGTTTCTGGAGTTCTTTATTACATCCTCTGAAGGGATCCATACTTACTCCAATACATGGGGCCGTGACTGGAAACCTACACTCCCTTTGCCAGAATGTCAAGAAAGCTAACAACAGCATGTCTTTCAAGGCTCTGATCACAGAGAAGACAAACTCAAGCAGAAGTTCGTATTGTTAGAGTGATTATAGTGATTATAATTAATACTAGACAACATAGTGATAAGAACATGATGTATTTAGAATGCCTAATTACAGCCATTTTATCATGATTTTCTTCCTAAGCCTAATGATCATGATCATCATTATTAATAATGATCATAACCACAGGAAGACAATGACAGCAATGATGACAAATGGCTCAGAACCAATTTGGTGTTCTCCGGGAAGCATGCTCCTCCAAGTCTCTGGCTGGTCAGAATGACTTTGTTAGTTGTGAAGTGACTGATATAATGCAATTATTATATTTAATAATAGATGACAAGTGGCGTTACACTGCAGAAGGAAAAAAGGGAGCTCGGGCCACCAGCACATCACGGGGATGGTGCCACTCCTCCTCCAGCACAGCTGATATGCAAATGTATCCACAGCCATAACCACCAGCGCCCCCTCCCATCAGGCACTGTGGTCAGCCATCCAGAAGCTCTGCGGTAGGAGAGCCAGGGTCTGAGGGCTTTGCTCTCCCACTTGGTCTGGTTCCTGGGACCACTAACGTGTTAGTCTACTTCCATCCAGACTTGTAGCAAGACCCAGTTTGATGGTTAATTTTTAGTTTTGATGGTCAAGTGTGAAGTTGATTGGTCCAAGGGATGCCCAGATAGCTGGCAAAACACCACATATATGTGTGTGTGTATCTATATATATATCTATACCTATGTATATAGAGATATATATATTTATATAGATAGATACACACACATACAATATTGGTTCTGTTTCTCTGGAGGATTCTATGATACCTAATGTATCTCAGACACCCAATGGAAGAGATACTTATGGTTCCGGTTGACATGGGTTCAAATATATTAGGGCCAGGACAATGCTAGTTAAGGCCTGAACCCCCCAATGGAAGTTCCCAGGGTACCACAAGAGAGGAGGGTTGTGCTTCTTTTACTGGAAGATGCTACAGAATGTTCAATCTGAGCAGCGCCAAGACCATGGGGCTCTAGCTGAAGAACTCCCTAGCACTCATCACTTTTGAAATGTGGGCATCCCCTCGGTTCCCGCCTTACTCTACAGCTGCCCCACTTGGGCTGCTGGAAGCCCTCTCTTCTCCTCTGCTGAACAGCCACGTACTCTGCAGCTCCCACCAAAGAGGCAGAACCAGTGTGAACATCAAAATAATCACCAGCCTCTAGCTCCCCAACAACGTGGTCACCCAATGAAGCAGGCTACAGAGAAGGGCAGTAGAACCATTTGTGAGAGGATGGGGAGGCAGAGGGTGAAGAGAGAGAAAGCAGCAGCCAAGTCCAGCAAGAGCAGGAGCGTCAACAAACACACAAAGAGCCCGTCGTCCTTAGTCCTAGACGTCCTGAACACAAACCAGCGACCTTACAAATACTAGAGGTACCTCGACATTAAACAAGACATATTCATGGACTCAGAGAAGTGTCATTGAAATTCTTTCATGCATTCAACAAATATGCATCAACAATGTAAGGCACTGTGCTAGACTTGAAGATAAAGCTGTAGAGAAGACACACAGCCTGGTCCCCAGGAAACTCACAGCCTAGAGAAGACAATCAATAAACAAGTTCTTAATTGTGATACGTGCTCTGAGGGAAGAGACTGACACGCAACCCTGCAGAACAGCAAGCAACCTGGGTATTGGGAGTTTAACTAGTCCAGGTCCACTGTACATCACAGGTAGATATTTGAACCTCAAGACTCTGAGTCTTGAGTGTGTTGTTTCCAAATAGCAAGTTTCATAAGCATATTTTCTGAAGCAAATACCACATAATGTTGAACATGCAAAACCAGCAACGATATCAACCACAGTTGGCACAGTTGACCATAAAGTCTTGGACTTCGCGATGAACTTCCCAGTTCATCAGTACTTTCCCACAGGAAGCTGCCATATTTCCCATTCACCCAAGAATCTTCTGATGCTTACGAAGAAGCCAAAAATTGTGTCACATGCAATAGTTTCGAGCAATTTCAAACCCACCCTCCAGAGTAACCCCAGAGCTTTCTGAACACTGCAGGAGGGACACACAGGTAAGCACCCACAATGGGCAGTAGATAGTCATAAACAATTCCAGGATTCAGGAGATGAGCAAAGCATTGCTCTAGTTTACCATCAATTTGCCCTTCATCCCACACACAATTCACCTTACATGAGCACCCAAGATGCCCTCCTCTCCCTAATCTCCCTCCTCCTTCCTGTCTCCATTTCTACCCTCTGACCCTCTATTCTCACCCCAGGGTCCACCTTAATAGGCCACAGGGAAGTGCCTACTGCCATTTGTAAGAGGAATTTTAAAGCTTGCAACCCTCAAAGTGAAGCATCTACAAGATCTTTCTCAGGATAACACTGGCCCCTTCTTTAGTATAACTTGTATGTACAACTGTGAGTCTTGGCCTCCTTGCCTTGACTTCCAAGAGTGCAGAGAAAAAGAAAAGAAGGGGAGGACAAGGAGAGAAAACTACCCTGCCACACCTGGTTTTGCAGGGCTCCCACAGATCTTTTCTAACTGAAATTAATGACTAATGGGCCTTTCCACATCTGAGACTGTGCGCCTTCCTATTCCCCAAAGGCTGGGGTAGCTAGACCCCACACACTCTTTAGTTTGGTATCTAAACAGGCCATGCTCTGAGCTAAGGCTGTACCATTCAGGAAAGTGTGAACCAGCCACATACTGCCCTTATTCTCCTGAGCACCAAGGTTCAAATCCCAATTACAGTCAAAAAGAAAAATAAACTTCATGGGAACTTGGAGGCCACTGTAAAATCCAAGCTCTAGTCCGAAAGAAATAGCCTGTCAAGTTCTTCAGAGGGAAAGAAGGAAGGTGTAATAGAAAAACTATAGGAAGCCACTGTCTGCCCAACTTTTTATCCATTTTCTACCTCTGGGTCTGTGATCATTGATGGCCCTTCTGCTTGGAATCTTCCCATATCTTCCCTCATCAAATATTAGCAATAGTTTTAGGCTTCATTAAAAGGCTGCTTCCTACAAGAAGACTTCCCTTATTTATTTCCCTCATAAACAATAATATTGTAACAGTAACGTATATTGAGAGTTTACTCAGTATTGCACGTATTTTTTATTGCCAGTATTATTTTTTATTGCCAGTATTGCACGTATTTTTGCTCATTTAATTTTCAAAACCATATTATCAATATTATTATCCCTATCATTATCTTATTCACTGTCATTGTTGTCCTTATCATTAATCTTATTTTTCAGATGAAGCTCAGGTAGGTAATTTTCCTAAGAGCACCCAGTCAGAAAATATAGATGTACATAGTAGAACCACAACCCTTTGTATTAGTTATGACATAACACGACGCCCCACTTCCCATCCCCACCCCAACAGGAAGCCTGTAATACAGTAAATGCTCAACTAATGCTGTTTTTAATTGAACTGAAATAAAGTTAAGTAATAAGAAGTAGGATACTTAAGGATAAAAGATGAATGAAACCATAATATAAGCTTAGTCATTTCCTTGAAAGTGTGGTCATGGGTGAGTCACATTGTTTTAGTAGTTCCAATGAAAAGATGAAGAAGCCTGTTTGAACAGATGGTAATCTGGGGATCAGAGACTAGGCCTCGCTAGCCATCCAGCCTTTGGAGACATCCTCAAGCAGTTAAGAAGAGCCGAGACTGGCATCTAACCAGCTGCAGAAATGTGTACGTGACACCAGTGTTGTTAATCCCCAATTGCCCTGCCCTCCCACCAGAAAGGCTAATGCACATAGCATTGCTCCAACTGACTTATTTAAGAATAAACTTCTGTATTCGTTTTCTATTGCTATGTAACAAATTACCACAAACTCAATGGCTTTGAACAACACCCATTTTATGATCTCATTGTTTCTGTGAGTTAGGAGTCCATGCATGGCTTAGCTGGGTTCTCTGGTCAAGGTCTCACAAGGTTGAAGTCAAGATGTGGGCCAAGGCTGTGGTTTCATCTAGGAGCTCAACAAGGGAAGAATCTGCTTCCAAACTCCCTTGTGTTGGTGACAGAAGTCATCTCCTTGTGGGTTTCATGGCAGCTTCAAAGTCAGAAATGGAGAGTCTCTGTTTCTTGGAGTCTCTGATTTCAAAGAAGCCCTAAGCCCTCGTCTGAAGGGCTCATCCAATTAGGTCAGGCCCACACATGACAATCTCCCCAATCATTAACTCAGTCAAAATCCTTTTACCTTCGTCATATAACATGATCATGAGTGTGATTCTATTAGAAGCAAGCCACTAGTTCTGCCCACACTCACAAGGAAGGAATTAAATGGGACACAACGGTAGGGGGAGAAGATGATAGAGGCCATCTTGGAATTTTGCTCATCACAGCTTTCCTCCATCCTTCCCTAGAATAGATTCTGTTGCCTCAAATAAAAGAATTCAAGCTCAGGTCTGGGACAGGCTAACATAACCTTGTCTCCCCAATTTCTGAGTTAAGGTGTCTTCTAAATTATTGATTCTATCACCCAGATACTAAGTCTCCCCTATCTTAACCATCAAGACACAAAAATGTTTATTTGGAGTCCTTATTTCCTTCTCCTCTTTTCTTTTTAGATGTTCCCATTAGTTCTCAATAATGATTTGGGTCATACTCCAGATTTCCTTTCCCTCTCTCCCATTGTTTCTAACACAATAACAGTAATGACAATGACAGCACTGTGATGACAGTGTCAGGCAGTTCTGACAGGAGGGAATCATTTGCCCCCACCCCCTTTAAAGACTTCCACAATTTCACATCTGTCAGGGGCTGATGGGAAAACAAACCTAATTAAGTTTAATGTCAAGTTGTATCACCTCCTATTCGTGAACTCTTTCTATTTCTTTGTCTCAGAATCCGTGGAACGTGATGGACAGCAGCAAACCTCTCATTAGCACAGTTCCCATTGCCAGTTCAGGTACGTGAATGTTCCCTCACCAGAACTTGAGATTCCAGTCAGATTCTCAATTCCATCTGGCTAGTCATCCTCATTATTATGCAAATGCAAGCTTTACCTGCAGGCAAGAGCTTTCTTCTTAATATTTAAATTCCATCTCATCTTCACTGATCTCTAAACAACAGCCCATCTTTGAACTTTCCTTGGAGAACATTTTAGGGATGAAATGTCCCCCAAGATTGTTTGAGTCCCTCTTTAAAACAGATTGGAATGATTTGGAGAGAGGTGCATGGAAGTGGCAGGGAGGACTACTGGCCCACCTCTGCTTCCAGAAGAGGATTTTTGAGTGCTTTGGCTGAAGTGTGATACAGGGCGCCCTGCTGCTAGGGCAAGGCCCTCAAGGGAGAAATCAACTGGCAGAGAAAAGACGTCGAAATGCCAGGCAAGCCTGTTTTGAAGAGGACATGGGAACCAACAAGAGGACCAATTGCCAAGGCAAACAGTCCATATCAGACAACTAAAAGGAACTAGGTGGCTGGCAGCAAACTAGGAATCCAGGTCAGGAGGTGGGTGGGCTCAGGGACTGGGCTGGGAACTGGAGGCAGGGATACAGGTGCTGGTTTCCCCAGTCACTGAGTCTGGAGTGCAGATCGCACTGCCATACCAGGGTCCCAGTTAGCAGACTGACACGGCAATTTAGTGCCCAAGAGATGCCAGTCATGCTCTCCACCAATCATGTCCTCCTCTGCCAAGTCCCTCTTCTCCGAGAGCCTATACCATCTGCAGGTACGTCATCAACCTGGACACCTTTGATTGCAGCCATGTGGACACCCGGCCAAAGCCAAACCAATCAGACTTTCCCACAGGAAAGGTGGAATTAGGGTTCAGAGTCTAGTGGGTCTCCCTCGACCTATCTCTCTCTCCCTCTTCCTTCCTCCCCTCTCTCCTGTCTCTCTTCCTCAGGGTTTGAAAAGTGTGTACAAAATCAGACCAAGGAGTCCACTTTCCAGCCTGTGCCTTTCGTCCTCTAAGAAGAAAGCTGCAGAGTCAGAGTGTAGCAAACACAAGGAGAAAACCATGAAAGATGGGGATGATGACTTAAAATGATTGGTCCCTAACTCCCCACTTTATGACCTATTTTATATTTGGAACCCAGAGCCAGAGACCTTCATGAGGTAAGTAGGCAGCACACGCTAGAGGACAGCGTGGCACTCCACATGGCCCTCCACCTTCCTCCTTTGACTTACAACCTGGCCCCAAATGACCAAGACCCAGGCCCTCATGGAGTTTCAGCAGCTGCTTCAACAGTCCTCAGTCAAAATGTAAAATAGATAGCTAGTGGGAAGCAGCCGCATAGCACAGGGAGATCAGCTCGGTGCTGTGTGACCACCTAGAGGGGTGGGATAGGGAGGGTGGGAGGGAGATGCAAGAGGGAGGAGATATGGGGATGTATGTATATGTATAGCTGATTCACTTTGTTATAAAGCAGAAACTAACATACCATTGTAAAGCAATTATACTCCAATAAAGATGTTAAAAAAAAAGTCCTCCATCACAGGTTCCTTCCCTTTGCCACCATCTTTAGCTCCTGAAGACACTGAGACATTTTTTTTTTAAGTGGCACAAAGACTGAAAGATAGTTTCCTTATCATTTTCTAATTTATCTCCAGTACAAAGGTCAGCATTTTAAACTTTTCTTCAGAAGAAAGAAGTCGTTTTCAATGCTTGGGACAATTGTGCACCTTTTTGTCAAACAAAATGATGTCAAACCATCATTTTCCCCTACCCTATCTCAAAAGGGTATGAACACAGGTAAAAGCAGGGGGAGAAGGATGAGCAAGGTAAAGAGAAGGGGTAGAAGGAAGAGGAGAAACATCTTACTTACCGAGCTCACTGCGCCAGTGCTTGACGTGCATTGTGGTTTTAATCCTGTCAGCAGCCCCGCGAGGTGGCCACTGCACAGCCGAGCAGGGACTGGAGAGCAGACAAGCACAGCCCTGGAAGCAGAGGGCCTAGATGTGAATCCCAGCTCTGCCAAGTATTTAACAACTGTTTCCTCAGCTGTAAAAGGAGGATAACAATAGGTGAGGCTTACAGGAGTTCATCTGTAGTAGGGGCGGGGCAGCGTGTGGACGTTAGCACGTGGGCCATGGGGGGGGGGGCGGGCTCACAGGCGTTAGCACGTGGCCAATAGCGTGCAGCTCTTAGCACGTGGCCAATAGCGTGCAGCTCTTAGCACGTGGTCCTTGCGCAGGGCCAGCCGTAAGTGGGGGCGGGGCAGGGCAGCCATTAGCGCATGGCGGTAGCGTGTGGCTATTAGCAGGGCGGCCGGCGCCCAAACATTAGCATGGGGTGTTAGCGCACAGAGCGGTTAGCGGTCCCACTCAACCAAGGGTCAGTGTCATGGTGGCCCCGGTGGCGGCGGTCACCCTGGGTCGCAGTCCGCGGGACCTGGCCCCCGTTTGGGCGGCCTGAGGAGCCTGAGGGCCGGCTGGGTCCTGGGCGCCTGGCTCCCTCAGCAGTGACGGCTGGGCGGGGTCTGGGGATCTGGCCCTGAGGGCGCCGCCCGCTGAGATCTGCCTCCTCAGCCGGGCTGGGCACTGGCGGGAGGAGCCGGGCAGGGTGACCGGCCGCGCAGGGACCCCTCCCCTTAACGAGGCCTGGACCTTGGAGGGCGAAAGTTGAACCTTGGGACCTTGAACAAGTAAAATGAGGGGTAATGCTGTCGCTTTGCTTCTGGGATTTGTGTTCAGAATAGAGAATAACATTTGCTTTGGTGGAGGTTTACAGGAACATGTGACCAGCTGCAAGAACAAAGGATCTGACACCAACAAGTTTTCAACAACTAACCATGCCCCTCCTTCCCCTCTCCTATAAGAGAGTTTTGCTGAAAGCCTTGGAGAATTGAGAATTCGGGCTTTTTAAGGCATGAGCCATCCGTCTCCTTGCAGAGCCCTGCAATAAACCTTTCTCTGCTCCAAACTCTGACATTTCAGTATTGTTTGGGCTCACTCTGCATCAGGCACACAGACTTGTATTGGGTAACAAAGACATCAATAATCTTTGAACAGTGCCTCTAGTAGAGCGGGTGCCCAGTAAACCTTGGCTACTACTACTGTGAAGAAAACCAAGGCGCAGAAGAGTTCTTTGCCCAGGGTCACATGGCTAGCAAGTGATGGAGTCAGAAGTCCAGTCTATAACCATCCTGTTCTATAACTTCTGTGTAGTTGGACTCTCAGTGCTCCAATCTGTATCTTAGGAAACTGGGAGGCTGTCAAACTGGTCAAAAAGAAAAAGGGGGGCTTCCCTGGTGGCACAGTGGTTGAGGGTCTGCCTGCCAATGCAGGGGACATGGGTTCGAGCCCTGGTCTGGGAGGATCCCACATGCTGAGGAGCAACTGGGCCTGTGAGCCACAACTACTGAGCCTGCGCATGTAGAGCCTGTGCTCCGCAACAAGCGAGCCCGCGACAGTGAGAGGCCCGTGCACCGCGATGAAGAGCGGCCCCCGCTTGCCACAACTAGAGAAAGCCCTCGCACAGAAACTAAGACCCAACACAGCCATAAATAAATAAATAAATAATAAAATTTAAAAAAAAAAAGAAAAAGGGATAGAGAACTGAAGTGAATATAGCCACTTGGATTCCCACTGCAAGGTCCTGCTTCCTTTTTCTCTAGGAAGTCACCCCAACAGCAAAGAGAATGGGAAACAGAAACCCAAAGTCCACCTTCAACAAACTAAAATAGACTGTTGGAACTCTGAACTGTGCTAAAAGACAAAGGGCTATGAAATCCAGTGAAATCCAGCAGGTACAGATCTCAGGCAAACTGTCAGATCACAGCTGTCCAAGCAAGATGGTACATACTAGGGAGAGAAATAATCTCTCATTTGGAGCAACAAGAGGGCATCAGTGAGCTGTCAGAGGAGGTTTTCTACGATCCTATTTAGCACAAAGTGTCGCAGGGGAAAGGAGCTCAATGAGGAATCACACAGACTTTGCAGGAAGCTGACTGTGACTGATGTAAATAGGAGATAGATTCTCAATTGCAAACAACCATGCATTGGTCCTTTTGTCAGGGGACAACCAAAAGCTAAAATGATTCATTCACTCCCAGGTGCATCCAACCCTGTATCTTAAGGCTCTTCCTCACCCAAACCTAATGGAAAAACCTAAAGGAAAAAGGAAAAGAATCCATGAAGAATGTGTTTCATTCAAAGATGATCTAATAAAAAAGAATCAACACAAGTTTGTATAAAAAGACCATATGAAAATGAAAGACAGAGATAGAGAAACAAACAGGAAATGAGAACACTGACCAGAAAACAATACAAAAATTGTTGACAAAGGACAGGAAAAAAAATGACTAATATCACTAAGCATTTAAAAGATATTTTTTAAACTTAAAGTAGAAGAAAACAAAAGGCGAAATCTTCATGACTTTGGATTTGGCAGGGATTTCTTGAATATGACACCAAAAGCATAGGCAACAAAGGAAAAGTACATAAATTGGGACTACCTCAAAATTTAAAACTTCTGTGCATCAGAGAACACAACAGTCAAAAGACAACGCATGGAATAAGAGAAAATATTTGCAAATCATATATCTGATAATGTGTTAACATCCAGAACATATAAAGAGCTTCTACAACTCAACAACAACAATCAAAAAAAAAAAAAAACCCAACCAAAAATTTTAAAAATGGGTAAAGGACTTGAACAGACATTTCTCCAAAGAAGATATACAAACGGCCAATAAGCACATGAAAGATGCTCAACATCACTAGTCATAAGGTAAAAGCAACTCAAAACCACAATGAGATAGTATTTTGCACCCATTAGGATAGCTGCTATCAAAAAACAAACAGAAAATAACAAGGGTTGGCAAGGATGTGGAAAAATTAGAACACTCTGCACTGCTGATAGGATGTAAAATTGTGAAGTAGCTGTGGAAACAAGATGATGGTTCCTCAAAAAATTAAAAATAGAATTACCATATGATCCAGCAATTCCAATGCTGGGTATATACTCAAAAGAAATGAAAACAGGGTCTCAAAGAGATATTTATACACTCGTGTTCATAGCAGAATTAATCACAAGAGCCAAAAGATAGAAGCAACCCAGTGTCCACCAAAGGATGATGAATGAATAAACAAAATGTGGTAGATACAATCAATAGAATATTATTCATCCTTAAAAAGGAAGGAGATTCACATATGCTACAATATGGATGACCCTTGAGGACATTATGCTAAGTGAAATAAGCCCAGTCACAAAAGGACAAAATACTATACGATTCCACTTATATGAGGTACCTAGAGTAGTCAAATTCAGAGACAGAAAAAAGAAGGGTGGTTGCCAGAGGCTGTGGGGAAGGAAGGATGGGGAGTTACGTGAATACAGAGATTCAGTTTTGCAAGATAAAAAGAGTTCTGAAGATTGGTTGCACAATAACATGAATGTACTTAATACTACTGAACTGTGCACTTTAAAATGATTAAAACGGGAAATTTTGTGTCATATGTATTTTATCACCACTAAAAATAATAAATAGCATATACATGTTATACACAACAATAATGTAGAAATGATATTACTAACAACAATTGGGAGGAGATGGGGAAGACAAAGGTGGAAGGTGGTATAAGGATTCTGACTTTGTCATTTTTTTCTAGGCTGAAGTCAAAATACATCATTTAAATCTGATAAAGCAATGGAGTAAGATAAATATATTGAAAGGAATAAGTGTGAACCCTAGAAATTTGACCCCCCCAAAAAAGAACTGACAAAGATTGGGTACAGCCAGGGGAAAGATGGAGAGAGAAGAGGTAGAAGCAAAACTGACTACAGCAAAGTCAATAGAGTTTAAATGAAGAGAAGAGTGAAATTACCAACGTAAACACCAGAAGAAATTAAAACAGAGCACAAACTTTTCAAATCACCAGAAAGTACACACACATACCACCCCACCTCCACACACACAAAGGAAGCTCATCATATAATGATAGATTATAAAAAGGAAAAAATAGAAGATATAACATCAAATATGATGACAGAACTAACATCCAACTCATTTGTTTTAATAATAAATGTAAAGTATGTAAACATCGAGTAAGAGACCAAATTCTTATATTGGGTCATGAAGAAAAAACCAACTATATGTATACAAGAGACATATCTAAGACAGCCTAACTCAGAAAGGTTGAAAATAAGAGGCTGCACAAAGGTTTGCAAAAAGCAAATGAGAATCGAAAGAAAACAGAAGCTCTGAATCTCACTCTTAGGGTTGAATTCAGGGCAAAAAGCACTAAACAGACCATAGGATAAATCATCAAAAACAAGGGAAAATATGGGACTTCCCTGGTGGTCCAGTGGTTAAGAATCGGTCTTGCAATGCAGGGGATGCCAGTTCGATCCCTGGTCAGGGAACTAAGATCCCACATGCCACGGGGCAACTAAGCCCATGCACTGCAACTAGAGAGCCCACATGCCGCAACTACAGAGCCCGCATGCTGCAACTACAGAGCCCACACGTTCTGAAGCCCACGTGCCACAAGTAATGAGCCCCTGCACCACAACTAGAGAGAAGCCCACGTGCTGCAACTAAGACCCGACACAGCCAATAAATAAACAAATATTTTTAAAAAAAGGAAAAATAAACAGAAGCACATTAACAGGAGACTTTAATCCACTTCTCTCAACCCATGACTTAATGTGAAAAAGAATATAAGTAAGATATGAAAAACCTAAATACACAAATTAATCACATAGGACTGACTGATACATTCTAAAAGATAAAAATACTATTTTTGCAGGGGTTTGGTTGTCTCAAACCAAAAGCTTTGAGAACAACTATCTTTGCAGACTTAGAACAGACTAAGGAGTTAGGTCTGGAAGACAGCTGGCAGCAGACATCTGAATCCCACTTCTGGGTCTCTAGGCAAAGAGCGATGGAGTTAAAGAATCACCAGCAGGGCCATGTGCCCTCCACCCTTTAGCCTGCTGCTATTCTGCTGGCAATAGTAGCCTCTCAATCCCATGGACACTACCAGTTCCCCTGTAGCCCGGGCCACTGCGAGGCACTGTCCAACTCTACAGGGTCACTACAGCCCTTCCCAGAATGGTTCATCTCGCTGCCGACCACCACACTCTAGTGCCGATGTGGATTCAGGGCAGAGCCAGACAGATGCTAGAAGCCGGATTCTACACTCAGTTTGTTGTTTGGAGTATTTTGCGGGGAGGTAGGCAGAAAGTATGGGGGACAGACCACAGATTTTGGATTCAGACTACAAGTGTCTGACCTATAACTCAGCCACTTATAAGCTTTGTGAGCTTGAGCAAATCATCTAACCTCCCTGGACCTCAGTTTCCTAAGTCTCCAAGCAAAGACTGATGCCATAGATGGGGGTGCTTCACAGGGCTGCTGTCAGGGTTGGAGATAATGAGTATAAGGCACTAGTACATAACTGACAAGTAGCTCCTGGTCAGTAAGTAAATGGTGGCTGCTTAGTCACCGCTATTATCCTCAAAGCCTGCCCTGGGAGCTCTCTTGCTGGATAGAGGAAGTGAACCTCATTTCCTCCCAGGTCATAACGATGCCAACTGGGCATCAGAGAAAATGCAGACTAATGGAATGGCAAGTCTGCTCTGCTCTCCCATATTTTATTTCACAGCCCAAACAAGGCGTGCTATTAACATAGGCTTCATACACACACACATGCACAAACTCACCGCTCCCTGGGGTGCTTTGCCATAGGATCACTGAGGCCTTCCTTTGCTCATTTAATGTATGTAGCCAGGGCCTGTCATGGACAGTGTGGCTTCATCTTTACGGGCGGCTCTCTCTTGGGAGTGTCTCGTCAATAAATCCCTCCTCCTCCATCTCTTTTGCTTTTTATCAGTCCAGCTCCACAAGGTATCATTATCTCCACCTGCCCTTGAAAATGTTTATTTCAAGATGTCTCTCTGATGGCTAGTCATGCAGCTTGGATGATGACCTTGCAAATAAAGATGAGCAGAAAATTTTACCCAACCAACTAGAGGTTATTCAAATGTTTTCTATCTGTGAAAGTCAATTATCTTTTCTGACAGTTTCTTGGTCTGTTTGCAAAGGAATACAAATATAGGTGGAAATTATGTTGTGTTTGGAACATGGATAATAAGAATAATTAATATTTATTGATCACTTACTATAAATGAATTGCTTTGCATAATTTACCCCAGCAACTCCTCCCAATAACCCTGTAGAGTATAGGAAATCTCATCCCAGCATGTCCAGCTAGGAAAACTGAGGCTCAGAAAGGATAAATAATATGTCCAGTGAATACTCAGGCAGTGAGTGGCAGAGTATGTGTTCTGTGGTCCCATGGTCTGGGTCAGTTCCTCAATTCCAGGCTGTGAACACAGTGGTCATTAGTCTGAGCCTGTGTCACTACCTGCTAAACCAAGGCTTGGATGCTGTTATGTACTGCATGCATGTGTCCCCCCAAAATTCACATTGAAATCTTAATCCCCAATGGAATAGTATTAGGAGATGAGGGCTTTGGGAGGTAATTAGGCTCAGAAGAAGTCACAAGAGTGGAGTCCCCATGATGAGAAAGAGACTAGAGCTCCATCTCTCTTGGCCATGTGAGGACATGGCAAGAAGGCAGCCATCTACAAGCCAGGAAGTGAGCCCTTACCAGGACCCGTCCATGCTGGCACCCTAATCTCAGATTTCCCAGCCTCTAGAACTGTGAGAAATACATTTCTGCTGTTTAAACCACCCAGTCTATGGTATTGTGTTACACCAGCCCGAGCTAAGACAGAAATCTACTGAAAAGTCCGCCTGAAGATTCTCAACAAGTCCAGGAACAGATTATAAACTGTGCTCCTGGTCACAGGCAAGGTTTGTGACAGGTTGTGAATAAACTCCAGGACAAGCTCCTTCTAACTTGGGAGGGTTATTCCAAAACAGAGGAAGAACAAACAAGGCAATCTCCAAGAAAAGACAATATCATCTGCAAAATGTCAGGGGATTGGTACAAATGTCAAAGTGAATTTAAGATGAAAGTTTCCTGCTCCCAACTCCCTCTTCAGAGGCCATCTCTACCTCTCACTTGCACCTCGATAAAGTTGCGTTTCACACGCTGATCTTTCCAACCTCATTTCCACCATATCATCTTCTCTTTAAAAATGCTGTTAAGGGAGTCCTTTGCTAATACCCCTATTCCTACATTCAGTTTAATGCAGCTACATAAGGAAGCGTAAAGCTTGATCCCACCCGTGCTCACAGCTTGGGGGAAGGCAGGGAGCCCACTGCATGGCCATCTGCTATATCTGGTGCCTCGAATTCCAATCTGGCCTGGCAGCTGGGGCCCTGGCCCCTCCCTCTGACCCTCTGGTCCTCAGGCTGAGGGCTCTTCCTGCTCCAGCGTGCTATGCTGTAGTGTCTTTTCAAAAGCCATGGTTGTAGAACAGCACCGATTTTTCCCTTTTCTTCTCCACAAGACTCTCTGGGGATTTCCTCCACTGAAGCACAGCTCTGAGGGCTTCCCACTTCCTCCTGTCTCCAAGCTACTCTCTGGATCCCATTGGCCAATCCCTGCTCGTCAGACATCAGAGCCCCTGATCTGCAGGGAATGGGAACAGTAGCTGATGAAGAAACACAATATCAAGACATTTCAATGCTCACACAGAGTGGGAGGGGAGAATTTCAACAAGATCCATATGAAGGATTGCCTCGGAAAGGCCAAATCCATCCGTGGGTTCTGAAGACAAGCCTATGAGGTTTCTCCTCTTGGCCTCTGCAGCAAAAGCTTTCTGTGGAACAGAGGCTGGAGGCTCCAATGTCAGAAGACCAATGTGCTTTTAATCCCACATGCCCATCATTTAGGAAGGATGTCATTACTACTTAGAGCAGAGAATTCTGAGACTTCGCAAGGGCTCACAGGCTGAGATGAGAATTAGCTCACAAGGTCAGAGATATTTCTAGAGTAAATGGGTCAAAAAGAGCTCTGCTTCCTGACTGTCACCCTAGAATCAATGTAAAGAGAAAACAGAGTGGGAACTAAAATGACTGGTGCTTTGTTCCTTCTTCAAATGCATTTTGCCATCTTCAAAATCTCCATCAATATACAGACTCATGGATCCAACCCCCATTGCTACAAATAAGAGAACTGATTCCCTAAGGAATCACATTACCTCCTCAGGACCATATGGGCTCAACCAATTTCTCAGGTGAGGCTGGAAGCAGGCCTCCTGTTCCCCAATCCCAAGCTCCTTCCTTTGCATCACGAGAATGCTTTCAACATGAATATCAAACTTAGAAGGAAGTGGATCACAAACTGCAACCTGCTGAAGTAGAAATTAATCATTTGGAAAGAGGGGCTGTGCAGGGTCCCTAAGCAAAGCTTTGCCTCTCTACCCCAGGCCCATATGCCACTTCCCTTTGCCAGGGCAGCTCCTGGACTGCTGGGTGCCCTTCTGCTCAGGACATTGAGCAAACTAGGTCAAACGTGGTATTCAGCAACCTTTCATAAGCGCTGAAGGTCATCTCAATGCTCAGCATTTTTGCATCTTTTCAAATAAATAATGAAAGTGGAGACTTCTCAATATGGCATAGCTGGGCTGATTCCCTGGGAGCTGCATTCACATGGCACCACATATTGCCAGCATATGTTTCTCCTTGTAGAGTGGATGCCAAATTAAGATTACATTAGGGAATAAATTTTCATAAAGAATTAAGGACATCATACAGTAACTTGTTAGAAAAATGTACTAGGGAGGAATCTGAGCAAAGGGAAGTTCTGTTTACAACAGCAACACACAAAAGGGAAGTTTAAGGAGTATGATTAAGGAGATAAGGTCTATAAAACTACTAAAGAAATCCTCAAAATGTCACCAGATGATCACCATGAAGACTGAACTATACCTTACTGATGGATATGCACATGAAATATTGCACAAATGCCAATTCTTCCAAGGTCATTTAACATATATTTAACAGAATCCCAAGCAAAATTCTGATGCTACTTGTTGTAGACAAATTTATGGCCCTCCCCAATATGTCTATATCCTAATCCCAGTACCTTTGAATATGTTACCTTACAGGGTAGACTTTACAAATGTGATTAAGGGTGAAGACTTTGCAATGGAGGGAAATTATCCTGGATTATCCAGAGCCCAACCTAATCGCATAGATCCTTTAAATTGAAGAATATTTTCTGGCTCTGCTCAGAATGAAAAACAGTCAGAGAGATGCAGCATTGTTGCCTTTAAGGGTAGAAGAAGGGGCCCATGAATCAAGGAATGTGGGTGGCCTCTAGAAGCTAGAAAGAGCAAGAAAACTAATTCTCCCCTAGAGCCTCCAGAAAGGAATGCAGCCCTACCAACACCTTGATTTTAACCAAGCAAAACTTCTAATCTGCAGAACCATAAGGTAATCAATCTGTGTTGTTTTAAGCCATAAAGTTTGTGGTATTATTTTCTAACAGCAGCAAAAGGAAACCAATATACTAGTTTTAAACCTGACCAAATTATGAAATAGTGACGTATTATAAAATTACCCTAAGAAGAAAAAAATAGGGACCAAATTGGGGGGGGGGGATATTTTAAATATTCTTGATGTGAAAATCATTAGAGGAGACCATCCTGTTAGGTATTAAAATACATCTGGCACTATAAAAAAAATGTGGAACCACATAAATGCTTCAGAAATAGACTCTATCACATTAAACATTTTTACATTCTTGTAGGAAACATCACTAAACAATGGGGAAAAAGAGATTGGTATAAGAAATAGTTTGGGATATCTGATCAGCAAATTTAAAATAAAATTACTTTATATCCTCAGCTTATACCATAAATCAAAATAAATTTTAGATCACTAAAAGAGTGAATATTTTAAAATCTTATATAAGATGTGGCAAAGAAAAATTAAATATGTTTAAATATATACAGGAATTAAAATTTTCTAAGCTTTAATTGATGGGAAAAATTCAGATTTAATGGTATAAAATATTTATTTTGTGACTTCTAAAATAACATAATGAAAACTAAGAGAAAAATAAGGGATTAAAATTCTTTTTAAAGAAAGAGAAAGGGTAAATATCTAAATTACATTAAATGCACAATTATACACAAATAAGATGCTCAGTAGATGAAAGAACAAAAAATATGATCTGATCATCTATGCAGGAGGAATTGAAATTAGTAAACAAACATGCATAAATGCTCCACCTTGCTGTGATCAAAGAAAAACAAAATATTCACTAAGTACCATTTTACACCTATTATATTATCGAAAATAATGATAATACTCAAGGCTAATCAGGTTCTGATGAAGTTAGTACATTTATACACTGTTGATTGCAATTTAAATAGATTCTGTTTGTAAAGTAATTTAACTATACATATCAAAAGCCATAAAATATTAATTTTCTTGGACCTAGTAATTCCATCAGTAAGAATTTATCCTAAGGAAAAAACCCAAAGGAGAGATAAATGTCTTTGTATGAAGATATTCATTTACAATACTAAAAAGCTAAAGACAACAGACAAGGAATAGTTAAAGTGAGCTTTTACTTGATGGAATATTGGACAGTCATTGAAATGACAACTATGAAGTCTACATAACAACGTGGAAAATGTTAATACAAAGTGTTAAATTTAACACTGAAAAATATTAGGTTGAACCATATGAAATTATTATTTTTGTAGGGAAAAAATGGTAAAATATTGAAAATTCCACATGGTTCAACCTAATAGCTCTGCCATGGATACAGGTAGATAAAAATATCTTCCTTTGGACTAGACCTATGAGGAAACACAAAGAGAAAAATGGCTGAAGGGTGGTAGTATCAAGCGTTAACTTTCCAGCCTTGTTATTTTTCATGTTCTTCTGATATTATGTGTAAAACCCATTTTAATGTTAAAACATTGAAGATACGATTGCTATACAGATAAAAACAACTCTTGAAATAAGTTAAAGAGTACAATTTTGTTACATCTTCCCATTTCAATTCTTTAATTTACCATACAAGAATCTGTGAATTAAGTGTTCAACTAGAGTAAGAACTAGTTTTGAAAAGATCTATTCAAAAATGTCAACTTGAGTAATAAGGCAACATAGCAGGGGGTTTAAGCACCAGCTTTTAGAGTCAAATCCCATTTATTACTTATAAGACATTGGAAAAATTACTTCATTTAACCTCAGTTCCCCATCTGTAAAATGGAGACACTATTGGTGCTTATGTGAGAGTTGTCGTAAAGATTGATTGAGGATGATTATCAACTGCTTATTTGAGTTTCTGGCAAATAATAAGTATTCAAAAACTATGAGAAAGTATATCATTAGTAATGAAGCCATAGAAATTTTTAGATAAATAATTAATGGAGTTAGCAATATTCACAGAAGAGTACTTCTATGTACCTTAGCTTGGAAATTATTCCAAATTATATAATTTTTATCTTGTCTTTTCGAAAAACATTTTTAATCAAAGCAGATCAGCCCACACTATGGTATATGTAGAGTTATCTTCAAAATTAAAACATATAATAAAGACTTAGTGGTAAGTGCAGATGTAAATTAGAAACAAATTTCCCTTCTCCATCTTAACCAACAAAACATGAAGACTAAGTGACCCCACGTCATAGTTTTTAGAAGTATCTGCCATAAAATCTTTTGTGCTATTACTCATCACTTGTGGATATGCTTTCTAATTCTCTGGTCCAATAAGATGCTGAAGGCTATAACTGATTCCCTTTTCTGTCTATGCCGTGTGTGTTCCTTTTGGGGATTGCCCCTCCCTCATATGGTGCATCAACCACATAACTTCACCTCCTCCATCACAGGGGCAGTAAGAACCCAGGCTGGATAATGAAATTCCCTTTTCACAAACATCACCTGAAAAGAAAGTCTCTCTCCCTCTGAAATAGTAAGAAGGCTAAGGCTTGAGCTGGAAGGGCCATGTTGGTTGAGTTTAGTGGACCCTGATGCTCTGTCCAACTACCCCTTTCAAGCCAAGCCACTCATTTCCCCAACTGCCAAAGTGTTGGCTACTGATGGCTCAGAGGTGCGTCTCTCACCAGGAATCTGCCACGAAAAAACACTTCATCAAAGTTATGCTCCCTCCCGGAGAGTGGCTTATAACCAATGCCCTGCTAATAGAGAGATACAATGGCAGAGACTCTGTTTCAATGTGGAGACAACTCTGAAGGCTTCTAAAGCTTCCCGTAGGATTAGCTGAGGCTGCAGCTGCAACCAATCCAGGGGTCAGAGTCTTCCTCTGCCCAATCATGGCTTTCTCACTTCTTCCTAGGTATAATTCCCAAGAGCTCCGCCCAGTAAATCTTTATGCAACTCTCCATTCAAGAGTCTGCTTCCTGGGAACCCAACTTAAGATAGTTGGTGCATGAATTGAGCCTGTCTCATAATGATACCAAGAAGAGACAAGAAATAGAGAAATCCAACTATGTTCTCTGAACACCTTGATCTGATCATGCTACCCTCCTTAGTACCCTCCTTGGTCTTCCAAATTCCATGAGTCAATAGATTCCATTTTTTACCTAGGCTAGCTAAAACTGGGTCTCAATCTCTTACAGCTGAAGGAGTCCTGCCTGGTACACCAATGCTGTCTGTCTCCTGCAATACTTAACACAGCCCTGTGTCCATAAGCAATGCTCAACAGTATTTATTGAACTGAGTTGTTACATGGTTATATCTGTGTTTCATATAATGACAGCCTTACAAGATGTTCTACTAAAAAAGAAGAGGGGAAAAGGCTGTAACACAAAATAAGCTTGATGTACTAGATATTATATGCACCTCCAGATTTAATATATATTATTAAGCATATTAAAAATTCTGAGCAGTGTTGCAGTAAATTTTTTTAATTACAAAGAAAACCTGCTTAACTTCTTTTTAGGCAGAGTTTAGTCTACCTATATGGCCACAGAGCATTGTGAGTGTAGGTGTAGCACCCAAATAGGCTTAGTTTTTGCCTACAGTTTGGAGACCACCAAATTTCAAGCTTCTCCTTCAGTGTGTTCACCGACCCTCTGGTGTCCTGGGAATTAGCACAGCTTGCACCATATTTATTACCAGAGACAGTTGGAGGAACAGCAGCAACCTTCATCTTCTTCAACTGACTGTTTATTACAACTACCATGTTCAATACATTATATTCCTTATGGTCCACAATTCATAAAGAAAGAAACTGAGAGCCTGGGAGGTTCAATAATTTTCCCTGAAATGTTTTCTTTTCAGCCTGATTCTCCTGCCCCTAGATGCCCAAATAATATCCAAAAAGCCAGTTCTTAAACTGGATAAAGCCCTACAGCCAAATGTCCAAATAGGACTTGGCAACATCAATTCCACCACATCTGAACCTCAAGCACAAACTTTTTTTTTTTTTTAATCTGATGGCCGAGAGACTCAGGATGCATTGAGTTAAAAGATAATAGGACTTGGCAACATCAATTTCACCACATCTGAACCTCAAGCACAAACCTTTTTTTTTTTTTTTTTTTTTATCAGATGGCCTAGAGAATCAGGATGCCTTGAGTTAAAAGACATACTTGCTTACTGGTTGGAGGCAATAGATGAGGTATCCCAGGACTTCTTTGCATCATAAGCCCAAAATGGGCCTAGAAAACCCAGCTCTATAAATGTGCTCCCTAGGAAATTACTCTGCATAGTCAGAGAAGGAAAAATAGAAGCACGCAAAGATTGTAGATAAAAATGAAACAGACTCCACAACTGTGGCCTTTGTACTCCATGCCACTTCTTGATACTTTCAAATCCAGGAAAGTAATTCCTTGTGGAAGAGTTGGAGAATGCAAGGCCCAGCCAGAGCCTAAAGCCCACTCCTGTACCTGTAGTTAGAGCTACTCCCTCCAGAAATGACAGTTCAGGACAAAGCACGCTGTCTGCCCAGAATCACTTTTGGACGAGTAAACCCAGTCCAAACAAACACCTGAAAGCCCAGCCATACCCTTGTTGACTTAACAGTTGGTTTCTATCGGATGTCTTATGTGTAAGACTGCTTTGCTGGGTTAAAAGACACTAAGGCTAGAGATAGGATGAGGGAGCTGGTTGGCATAGGGCCAAGGTCAACATCAGACTCGGACTCTGAAGGCTTGGAGAACTGTCCGTGATTTCAGCTATTCACATCCCTCCCAGCTGCAGTGGTCCTGATAAGCAAATCACAAAACTATGATTTTGTTCCTGCTTTAGCACATCAATCAGTTTTCCTGCCCCTCCCACATCCTTTCTCAGAGACTCCACTCCAACCAATAGCTTCAGGCCAAGTGACTTTTCCCTCTAGCAACAGTGAATAGAACTGATGCAAAGCCAGCCATCCCATTGGCTGGCCAGGAACCAATAACTTTTCTAGATAATTTGAACTGAGACACAGGGACTGCTGAAGGTCAGATGTTGGCACTGCAGCATGTGTCAAGGGCAGACTCGTGACCCAAGCTGGGTGACCCAAGACAGAGCTTCAGAGACTGCAAGCTCTGCAGAGACGAGAGAAGATGTGAAGATAAAAGCAGACAACAAAGAATGAAGCCCCAGAGAAAGAGAAATAAAGAGAGCAGCTGCCTGACAACTTCTAATACTGCTGGTAAAGCCCAGCTGAACTGCCTACAACTGGGTTTCATGAGATTTCCCGGGAACCTTTCCACAAATCCTGTTTACACAAATTAGCCTTAAGTGGGTGGGTTCCTGTGGCTGGCAACCAGTGGCCTCATCTGAGGAAAACATATCCATATTTTGAAAAATCACTGATTCAGTGCCAGCCAGGCATGACTGTGCTAAGCATTGCAGGTACCCTTCTACTGGGAATCCAAACTCAGAAATAAGTACTTATTTTAGAACAGGTGTATAAGAAGTGTTTGGGGGAACCTAAGGTGGGGGGGGGGCAAGAAAGGCTTCCCAGGAGAAGGAGGTGATGTGAGGCAGCTGAGCTAGAAGGATAGGGAAACATTTGCAGGGTGTGCAAGGTCATCCCAGGAAGAATGAAGAGCATGAACAAAAACACACTGGTGCAAGCAAGCCTGGCAACATTTGAAGACCACAGTAAGAGCGTCACTGTGTCAGGAACAAAGGAATGGAGGAGAGGAAGGGAAAAGAGGAAGAGGAGACTGGACTTGTTAGCAACAATCAGCATGAGAGGAATGCTAAGGGGTTTAGATTTGATCTTTCACCCAAAGAGAAGACCACTGAAACTCTGAAAAGGAAACAATATGTGTATTAGTATTTTAGAAAGTGAAAGGGAGACAAGGGTGGAGTCAGGAACTCAAATAAGAAACCTGTAATACTTCATACAAAAGCATCTCTTGACTAAGACAGGCAAGGTGGGGTTCAGGAGAAGGGCACACATCCAAGAGATATTAAAGAGATGGACTCTATAGGACTCTAGTGACTACACGTGGCGGGAAATGGAGAATCAAGGATGACACAGAGATTTCTAGTGGAGTGACTGGTGGATGGCCAGGCCATTCACTTAGAGGGGAGTCCAGGGTAAGAGGGGAAGGGCAAGGGTTAAGGGAGAAAGAATGAGTTCAGTTTGAGGCATGGCTTCAAGATATTCACTCATGTGAAGATGACCAACATCAGTTGTATCTATTTCATACTCAAAAAACATTTGTGGAGTGTATATTACACATCAAACACTCCTCTAGGTCCTTAAGTAAAAATGGTCATCAGCCCTTCCTCTCATGGAGCACACAGTCAACCATGGAGGACGATTATTAATCTAATATTCACATAAATATACAATTGCAAACTGTGCAAAGGACCCCATGAGGAACAAAGCCAGAGCTATGAAGGCATATGAATGGGAGGCCACATATGGTAGCTTAGGGAAGCGCCTCTGTGAAGCAACCTCCGAGCTGTGTGTGCAAAGACAAGGAAGAGTTAAATAAGTGAGGAGATAGGGCAGAATTCTACGCAAAGGGGGAAAGTGTACAGACACCTTGATGTTAGAACGAGTGGGAAGAACAAAGAGAATAGAGCAAGAGGAAGCTGCAGAGGTAGGCAAAACGTGAATAATGAGGAGATGCTCAACATCGCTAATTATTAGAGAGATGCAAATCAAAACTACAATGAGGTACCACCTCACACCAGTCAGAATAGCCATCGTCAAAAAGTCTGCAAACAATAGTCCACCACCGGGACAGGGATGGGGGCAGAAGTAAACACCAAACAAACATGTGATCGGTGACATAACAAACATCCTGAATCTCCATTTCCCTTCACCGTCTGCCTGCTGTGTAACTGGGGGCAAGCCCTCTTTTCCTTACGCATTTCAGCTCCCTCATGTGTAAAATAAGGACAGCATTTACTTTAACAACCTCATAGGGTTGTCCTAAAAATTACGAGTTACTGGCTATGAGAGCATTTGAAACACTTGTAAATCACAATACAAGCATGAGGAATTAGTATTCATCTTGAATCACTGTTTGCTTCATAGTTCATCCTTCCGCACATAGTTCCACTGGCTCCCAGCAAGGTAATGGATGGTGCTGTCATCACCCAAACACTATTGCCCTTTCCTTTTCCAGTCGTTCCAAATCTGAGTCACAGTTAAACAAATGTAATGCGTTTTGCAGGTAGAGTTGGCAAGATGTGCTCCATTTGTTTTTTGGCCCAGTCCTTTAATTGCACTTGGAAGTAAACAGCACACTACAGAGTGAAGATCAGAGTGTGATTTGGAAAAAAGAGAGAAAAAGGGAAACTGAAATGGATTTGGGGGGGGGGAGGGTACATCACACAAATTTTAAAGAGTTGGGAATAGATGCAGTTTCCAAAGGGCACTCAGAGTTAAGTCTCCTTGCTAAGTAGACTCCTGTGTCTGGGTTTCATGGTCCCAGATCCAAAC
This sequence comes from Balaenoptera physalus, assembly GCF_965194825.1. Classification (NCBI taxonomy): domain Eukaryota; kingdom Metazoa; phylum Chordata; class Mammalia; order Artiodactyla; family Balaenopteridae; genus Balaenoptera; species Balaenoptera physalus. The sequence goes on along the minus strand of NC_138896.1, from coordinate 59,828,251 downwards.
ACTAGTCTCCATTTAGTTCATGGAAATCATTTAAGTCTCCCCATTGTCCACCAACGCACCCTGTTCTGCCTCCACACCTTCCCTCCTAAGATACCTTCTGAGAACAGCCTCTCCGCCCCCGCCAAGCCCAGCTAAAGTCTCTCCTTATTCAGGAAGCTGACCTCCTTTTCTAAATTTTTCCAGAACTTGGAGTCCAAACCACAGTTTGGCACATCACTATAGGGTCTCCCTGACTCTGCCATTACTTCAAGTGCACTGGCCTTTTCTAATATCGTTGACATTAAACAACCGTCACATTCTGAATGCTTGATATCCATTATCTCATTCAAGGTACACAGTCTCCCCATTTTACAAATGAGGAGATTCCGTCTAACGGAGCCGACTGTGATTTTTCACATTTTCAACAGAACAATACTTTCTGTAACTACCAGTGAGAGTTATTTGTGTTACAGATTTTATCAGTTTCACAGAGGGAAAATGTTTGCCCAAAGGTGGCAGGTGTCTAGGCCTCCTGGGCACGACAGTAGGTAAAGTTCAGGCTGGTATTTCTCCTAACAGGCAGGGTCCATCTCTTTGTCTTCCCTGTAGTTCCCACGACGGTGTCAGTTACTGAGGAGATGTCTGGGCATCTGGGAAAGAGGATGCCGTCATAAAAAGAGCTGCTGAGAGGCAGACAGGAGGACCCCAAGGATCCACACTCTTTTTCAAATTTCTCTCCAGCGCGGAGTATAAATCAACCACGTTCCAGCCCCTCACACCATCATTCTAAACCAGATTCTCAAATAGCTTTGGGGAAAAAATGATTTTCTTTTCCTCTTCATTATTAAACAACATTTAATTTGCTAACATTTTTAATGTTATTTTAATCAGAGCAGACTGTGATTTTCACAACATTTTAAACAGAACAATACTTTCTGTGTCTTAGCACTTTAGCTTACTGGAGTGTTATTTGCGTTTCTGTGAACTGATGCAGATTCACCACAATTAGCCATCACCATGGTAATTTTGTGCATTTAGTTTTCTGTTTTTGTTGCATATGCTCATCAAAGAGGTTGAAGCTTTAGTGATGCAGCAAAATTCATTACCTGCCTTTGGATTTAAGTGCCTAAAATTTAAAGACATGTTTTCAAATCCTGATGGCATTGCATTTCTAGCTTACTTCTCAGAGATAAATAAAATGTGTTGTCTAGAACCAAGCAAGCAGCTTTTACTTGCTCTTCCTCAAGCTGGGACTGACAGATTCTCTGGCAAAAATGTCATGGCTTTCAGTGGGAACAAAGCCCCTGAGAGCTGGTAGATCCTTCAAACCCTCTACGGGGCCCTTTCCGTTTTCTTGAGTGATCTCAGATGCTACACAGTTGAATTGAACCTTGCTTTCCACATCAAGTGCGAGGATAATGTTATACAAACTCTGGAGTCTAGGCCTGAAGAGACCTGACAGTTTCCATTTTCACTCTCTTAGGACCCAGCAGCTGTGTGAAGAAATGTTGAGTGACCACCTGGAGACTGAGGCCTCACCAGATGCCAGCCATTCTAGACACCTAAGCACCAGACACATCAATGAGTCCATCTTGGACTTTCTGGCCCAACTAAACTCCCAGCTGAATGTAGACACATGGGTGACCCCAGCCAACACCATGTAGAGCAGAAGAACCTCCCAGCAGAGCTCAGCCAACCCACAAAATCGTAAGAATATAAGTGGTTAAATCGAATGATGGTTGCCAGGGGATGGGAAAAGGGGGAAATGGGGATTTGTTGTTCAGTGCGTATAAAGTTACAGTTATAAAGGTGAATATGTTCCAGAGATCTGCTGGTCAACATCATGCTATAGTTAACATACTGTGCTATGGACTTAAAAATTTGTTAAGAGCGCAGATTTCATGTTAAGTGTTCTCAAAACAACAACAAAAATGCAAAGGGGCACAAGGAAACACAAGAAAACTAACGTTTTAAATATATTTGTTACTTTGATTGTGGCAGTAATGGTATCACAGGTGTATGATATGTGCAAACCTATCAACTTTTATACTCTAAATATGTGCAGTCTTTTTAAATCAATTATACCACAATAGAGCAGAAAGAAAGAGGGAGGGAGAGAGACAGAGAGTGAAAGAGAGAGAGAGGAAGGAAGGAAGGAAGGAAGGAAGGAAGGAAGGAAGGAAGGAAGGAAGGAAGGAAGGAAGGAAGGAAGGGAGGGAGGGAGGGAGGGAGGGAGGGAGGGAGGGAGGAAAGGAAGGCCTCCATCTTTCAGGCAAGCCTCCCCAGTGCCACCTGCAACATCATTTACAGGAATACTTCAGTACCATCCAAATAAAGCAGTTCAAATAGGAGATGTCTTCTGAATGTGAAATGATCCAGCTATTTAATGCAGATTGTTTTATGGTATTAATAAAATTGAGTGTTCTGGGAAGTGCCTTTTAAGTGCACCAGGTCTAAGTCCAAGGTTCTAGAAAGCTTTTCATTTAAATGCAAACCCACTGGAAATGTGAGCCATGCCAGCATTAAGGAGATGTCCAGAAGAATGGGTAGGGTCCAAACAGCCTAGTTCCCCTGGTCCATGCATCCCTATGGTCCATTTCATCCAGGAAAGCTAGATAACATTCAAAAGCTTAGGGGGTGGAGAGCTGGGGAGGCCGGGTGGGAAGCCAAAAAGGAAAGGAAGGTAACTACTGCTTGCCTGCAAATGAATTCAACTCAAGAAAAGCTGCAAGGTAAAAAGAGGAACTGGAATTTTTTTTTAATTAGTTTGGAACCCAGTCATCTGTGACGAGCTATGACTGTGGGCAAGTCACTCTCCTTCCGTGAAGTCACTGGAGATAACAGTACTTAGCCCACAGAGCTCTTGTGGAAAACAAGCAAGGAAAGGGGGCCGGCAGTGTTTTGTGAAACACGAGATGCTGTACAAATATGAGGTATTGTTATCACCCGAGCAGCAGCTGCTGCTATAGCCTTAGTGATCAAAATAGCAGCAATAAAACAAGGTAATACTCCTTAGTGGAATACTTTGGATTTTCCCCACAAGTAAAAGATGCTCTCTGATTTAATTCCTGAGAATTCCATGTGAGCATGCGTCAAGTTCCCATCAGGAGACAGAGATCACACCCGTATTTTAACAGAGAAATTTTATTATAAAGACTTGTTATCTTGATATAAAATTGTTAAGGTGGTAACTAAGTGAGCTACCTGATTGGCCTGGGACCAGGCTGGTTGCTAGGATATGGGACCTTCAGTACTAGGAGGTTCTGCTCTCTCAGCTCCTGCCCTCTGACCCAGACGAAGGGTGGGACCACTTCTCTGCCCTCCCCAGCACCATGACAATGCCCAGGAACCGTCCAGGGCACTGACAGTGACATCTGCAGGCCTGATACTCAGTTGTGTCTGTGGCCCTCTCCCAGGGAGCCTTGCTGCCTGTTTTGCAAACTTCTAGACAGCTGGGCTGAGCGGAGCATTAGGCAGCTTTAAAAATTGATGTGGGTGATTATTCCTTCATGAGCCACCGCAAATCCAACAGCACAAGGCCAAGGGCAGACACGTGGCAGCCGCCGACTCCCTCTGCTGTTCCTTGTGGATTAGAGCCCCTAAAAGAAGGCGCAAAGAAGGTCCAGCGGACAGCACACACAACTCGCCACCAAAGGAGGCGCCACCAGACCATGGCAGCAGACGTGTGCCGGGACGTGTGGCTCCAGATGGCCCGCAGCAGCCCCTCGTCCTCCCCCCACAGCAACAACCCTGCACGCACCTCCGCCTGAGGACCAGCAACAGGGACGGAGATGAAGAGCTAGTGGCTGCAGCCCCAGCCTCCATCCCTGCTGCCCTGAGAGGTGGGAAACCTCCCTCCAGGGGCTTTTATTCACTACTTTCCCAATTAGCACATTATTTGATCTTATTTTCTCCCTTCCTCCTCCTCCTTCTATTCTTCTCTTTGTCTATTTGTCCTTCCCTCCATTTATGCCTGTTAGCCTGTTTTCCCCTTTCTAGTGGGTCCAACCCCTCTCGATCTGTCTGTTGACATTTAGATTCGTCTCTGTGTGTGTGTGGATCTGTCTGTCCACATTTCTCTGCATGTGTATACATAAGTGTGTGTGTGTGTGTGCCCTTCCCTGATGCTTTCTTTCTCTTGTGGCTTCTGTGCCTCTCCTTGGTCACCACTTGCAGCTCTAATCTTTCTGGGTAGAAGAGTGCCCTGGAGTAGGGGAGGACTTGGTTTTATTCCCTTGCTGCCTCTGCCAATGAAAAGAGGAAGTGGAGCAAAGATTAATTCAACTCAGGACAGAAGTACAGGGTCCCAACCATGTGCTAAACAATGAACTGCAGATGAACGGTTCAATCCTGTGCATTACTTACTAAGTGCCTACTATGCACCGGGCCACAGGCTCACTCATTACTAGAGACTCAAAGAGGAATCAGATGGGGCACATGTGCTATAGATCCCATGGTCTGGTGAGGGAGGCATACCTGAGAAAGATGCTGCAAAAAAGGAATCTAGGCTCAGAATAAAATCGCCTTCCCCCAGAAGGCTGTGAGCACTCGGACTTTGAATACTCCTGTACCCCCCTTTTTGCTGCTCTCTGCTTTGTTGCCTGGAACTTCAGCTCCATGGGTTTGCCTTCAGTACTTGAAAAAGCAGGCACATGGAGGAGACCTTCAAGACGGCGGAGGAGTAAGATGTGGAGATCACCCTTCTCCTCACAAATACATCAAAATTGCATCTACACCTGGAACAACTCCTACAGAACACCTACTGAACGCTCACAGAAGACCTCAGACTTCCCAAAAGATATATATTTTTTTTTTCCTTTTTCTCTTTGAGTGTGTATGTGTATGCTTCTCTGTGTGATTTTCTTTGTATAGTTTTGCTTCTTACCATTTGTCCTAGGGTTCCGTCTGTCCGTTTTTGTTTATTTGTTTGTTTTTTAACTATAGTTCTTAGCACTTGTTATCATTAGTGGATTTGTTTTTTGTTTGGTTGATCAAGGGATCAATCCAAGAAGAACACGTAACAATTGTAAATATTTATGCACCCAACATAGGAGCACCTCAAAACATAAGGCAAATGCTAACAGCCATAAAAGGGGAAGTCGACAGTAACACAATCATAGTAGGGGACTTTAACACCCCACTTACACCAATGGGCAGATCATCCAAAATCAAAATAAATAAGGAAACACGAGCTTTAAATGATACATTAAACAAGATGGACTTAATTGATATTTATAGGACATTCCATCCAAAAACAAGAGAATACACTTTCTTCTCAAGTGCTCATGGAACATTCTCCAGGATAGATCAAATCTTGGGTCACAAATCCAGCCTTGGTAAATTTAAGAAAATTTAAATCATACCAAGTATCTTTTCTTACCACAGTGCTATGAGACTGGATATCAATTACAGGAAAAAATCTGTAAAAAATACAAACACATGGAGGCTAAACAATACACTAATTAATAACTAAGAGATCACTGAAGAAATCAAAAAATACCTAGAAACAAGTGACAATGAAAACACGACAACCCAAAATCTATGGGATACAGCAAAAGCAGTTCTAAGAGGGAAGTTTACAGCAATACAATCTGACCTCAAGAAACAAGAAACATCTCAAATAAACAACCTAACCTTACACCTAAAGCAATTAGAGAAAGAAGAACAAAAAATATCCAAAGTTAGCAGAAGGAGAGTAATCATAAAAATCAGGTCAGAAATAAATGACAAAGAAATGAAGGAAACAATAGCAAAGATCAATAAAACTAAAAGCTGCTTCTTTGAGAAGATAAACAAAACTGATAAACCATTAGCCAGACTCATCAAGAAAAAAAGAGAGAAGACTCAAATCAATAGAATTAGAAATGTAAAAGAAGTAACAACTGACACTGCAGAAATACAAATGATCATGAGAGATTACTACAAGCAACTATATGCCAATAAAATGGACAACCTGGAAGAAATGGAGAAATTCTTAGAAAAGCACAACCTTCTGAGACTGAACCAGGAAGAAATCGAAAATATAAACAGACCAATCGCAAGCACTGAAATTGAAACTGTGATTAAAAATCTTCCAACAAACAAAAGCCCAGGACCAGATGGCTTCACAGGCGAATTCTATCAAACATTTAGAGAAGAGCTAACACCTATCCTTCTCAAACTCTTCCAAAATATAGCAGAGGGAGGAACACTCCCAAACTCATTCTACGAGGCCACCATCACCCTGATACCAAAACCAGACAAAGATGTCACAAAGAAAGAAAACTACAGGCCAGTATCGCTGATGAACATAGATGCAAAAATCCTCAACAAAATACTAGCAAACAGAATCCAACAGCACATGAAAAGGATCATACACCATGATCAAGTGGGGTTTATCCAAGGAACGCAAGGATTCTTCAATATATACAAATCAATCAATGTGATAAACCATATTAACAAATTGAAGGAGAAAAACCATATGATCATCTCAATAGATGCAGAAAAAGCATTTGACAAAATTCACCACCTATTTATGATAAAAACCCTCCAGAAAGTAGGCATAGAGGGAACTTACCTCAACATAATAAAGGCCATATAAGACAAACCCACAGCCAACATCTATCTCAATGGTGAAAAACTGAAACCATTTCCTCTAAGATCAGGAACAAGAAAAGGTTGCCCACTCTCACCTGTATTATTCAACATTGTTTTGGAAGTTTTAGCCACAGCAATCAGAGAAGAAAAAGAAATAAAAGGAATCTAAATTGGAAAAGAAGAAGTAAAGCTGTCACTGTTTGCAGATAACATGATACTATACTTAGAGAATCCTAAAGATGCTACTGGAAAACTACTAGAGCTAATCAATGAATTTGGTAAAGTAGCAGGATACAAATTTAACGCACAGAAATCTCTTGCATTCCTATACATTAATCATGAAAAATCTGAAAGAGAAATTAAGGAAACACTCCCATTTACCATTGCAACAAAAAGAAAATAATACCTAGGAATAAGCCTACCTAAGGGGACAGAAGACCTGTATGCAGAAAACTATAAGACACTGATGAAAGAAATTAAAGATGATACAAACAGATGGAGAGATATGCCATGTTCTTGGATTGGAAGATTCAACGTTGTGAAAATGACTATACTACCCAAAGCAATTTACAGATTCAATGCAATCCCTATCAAACTACCACTGGCATTTTTCACAGAACTAGAACAAAAAATTTCACAATTTGTATGGAAACACAAAAGACCCCAAACAGCCAAAGCAATCTTGAGAAAGAAAAATGGAGCTGGAGGAATCAGGCTCCGTGACTTCAGACTATACGACAAAGCTACAGTTATCAAGACAGTTTGGTACTGGCACAAAAACAGAACTATAGATCAATGGAACAGGATAGAAAGCCCAGAGATAAACCCACGCACATACAGTCACCTTATTTTTGATAAATGAGGCAAGAATATACAATGGAGAGAAGACAGCCTCTTCCATAAGTGGTGCTGGGAAAACTGGACAGCTACATGTAAAAGAATGCAATCAGAACACTCCCTAACACCATAGAGAAAAATAAACTCAAAATGATTAAAGACCTAAATGTAAGGCCACACTCTACAAAACTCTTAGAGGAAAACATAGGCAGAACACTGTACGACATAAATCACAGCAAGATCCTTTTTGACCCACCTCCTATAGAAATGGAAATGAAAACAAAAATAAAAGTGGGACCTAATGAAACTTAAACGCTTTTGCACAGCAAAGGAAACCATAAACAAAATGAAAAGACAACCTTCAGAAGGGGAGAAAATATTTGCAAAGAAGGCAACTGACAAAGGATTAATCTCCAAAATTTACAAGCAGCTCATGCAGCTCAATATCAAAAAAACAAACAACCCAATCCAAAAATGGGCAGAACACCTAAACAGACATTTCTCCACAGAAGATATACAGATTGCCAACAAACACATGAAAGGATGCTCAACATCACTAATGATTAGAGAAATGCAAATCAAAACTACAATGAGGTATCACCTCACACAAGTCAGAATGGCCATCATCAAAAAATCTACAAACAATAAATGCTGGAGAGGGTGTGGAGAAAAGGGAACCCTGTTGCACTGTTGGTGGGAATGTAAATTGATACAGCCACTATGGAGAACAGTATGAAGGTTCCTTAAAAAACTAAAAATAGGACTTCCCTGGTGGCACAGTGGTTAAGAATCCACCTGCCAATGCAGGGGACACTGGTTTGAGCCCTGGTTCGGGAAGATTCCACATGCCACAGATCACCTAAGCCCATGTGCCACAACTACTGAGCCCACGTACCACAACTACTGAGCCCATTCTCTGCAATAAGAGAAGCCACCACAATGAGAAGCCCGCATACCCCAACGAAAAGTAGCCCCTACTCACCACAACTAGAGAAAGTCCACGCAGCAACGAAGACCCAACGCGGCCAAAAATAAATAAATAAATAAATAAATAAATAAATAAATAAATAAATAAATAAATTTATAAAAGCTAAACATAGAACTACCATATGGTCTAGCAATCCCACTACTGAGCATATACCCTGAGAAAACCATAATTCAAAAAGAGTCATGTACCACAATGTTCACTGCAGCTCTACTTACAATAGCCAGGACATGGAAGCAACCTAAGTGTCCATCGAGAGATGAATGGATAAAGAAGATGTGGCACATATATACAATGGAATATTACTCAGCCATAAAAGGAACGAAACTGGGTCATTTGTAGAGATGTGGCTGGACCTAAAGTCTGTCATACAGAGTGAAGTAAGCCAGAAAGAGAAAAACAAATATCGTATATTAATGCATATATGTGGAATCTAGAAAAAATGGTACAGATGAACATATTTGTAGGGCAGGAACAGAGATGTAGACGTAGAGAATGGACATGTGGAAACGGGGGGAAGGGAAGGGTGGGACAAATTGGGAGATTAGGTTTGACATAAATACACTACCATGTGTAAAATAGATAGTGGGAACCTGCTACATAGCGCAGGGAGCTCAGCTCGGTGTTCTGTGACGACCTAGATGGGTGGAATGGGGGGGTGGGAGGGAGGTCCAAGAGGGAGGGGATATAGGTATACATATAGCTGATTCAATTCACTGTACAGCAGAAACTAACACAACATTGTAAAGCAATTTTACTCCAATTAAAAAAAGATATTGATACATGCACCCCTATGTTCATTGCAGCACTATTTACAATAACCAAGACATGCAAGCAACCTAAAAGTTCACTGACAGAGGAATGGATAAAAAAGATGTGGTACATATACACAATGGAATATTACTCAGCCATAAAAAAGAATGAAATAATGCCATTTGCAGCACCACAGATGGAACTATAGATGATCATACTAAGTGAAGTAAGTCAGACAGAGAAAGACAAATATCATATGATATCACTCACATGTGGAATCTAAAATATGACATAAATTAACTTATCTACAAAACAGAAACAGACTCACAGACATACAGAACAGACTTGTGGTTGCCAAGGGGCAGGGGGAGTAGGGGAGGGGTGAATTGGGAGTTTGGGATTAGCAGATGCAAAACAGTATATATAGGATGGATAAACAACAAGGTCCTACTGTATAGCACAGAGAACTATATTCAATATCCCGTAATAAACCATAATGGAAAAGCATATAAAAAAAAAAAGAAGAAGAAGCGCTTCCTGGAAAAGGTGATGATGAATCTGGAAAAATATGTAGATGTTAACCAGATGGAGAAATGAGAGAAGGGCATCCAAAGCAGAAGGCATATCATGAGCAATAGCACGAAGGCAAACAATAACCAGCTGGGCTGTGCAGGAACCCACAGCAGCACAGGGACTGGTGCAGGTAGAGGAGCTGGCAAGTCGGGAGATGCTCGCGTCATAGAAGGCCTTAGGAGCCAGGCTGTGGGGAATCCTGTCAGCCCCTCCCACTGCCCTCAGCACCCGCTGTGCCACATAAAGCTTCTCCCTGCAAGTACCTGTGCTCTCTGCCTGCAGGCACCCTTGGACCAGTGGAGCCTGCTGGGTGCTGTGTGGGGCAGGCCACAGCAGCAGGTAATTACCAGCCCTGGGAGTGCACTCAGCCAATGACCAATGGGATTTGGGAGAGAAAACCTGGGTTTATAACCCCTTCACTAACAATTCTGGGGCACAGTCTCCCAGGCACCCTGCAGGTGATCTGCTCACAGGCACATCCTTCCCTGTCTCAAGTCCCTACGCCATCTTGTGTTCCTGTCATCCCCCAAATAAACTGCTGGTGTTTGGTTCTTTGTCTTAGGGTTTGCTCTGATGCACCCCAACATGACTCAGGCTGATGCAGCCTCCTATGGGCAAGAGAAAACCCCCAAAAGCCTCTGACAGGAGCGACACAGTCAGACCCACATTCTAGAAGGGCACTCTGGTGGTTGGTTTGGAGACTAGATAGGAGGTGACTGGAACAGTCTGTCTAGAGATGAGGAGGATGCCAGCGGGATGACCACAGGAGGGGAGAAGAGTCAGGGTCAGGTTCAGAAACACAGAGAAGAGAGGGCGCCGATTGATGAGGTGAAACCCCTTCCTTCAGGAGTCAACAGACTCCCATAATATGTGTGATGGAAACCAAGAAAAGGTGGGATTTGGCACCAAGGGGCCTCAGAGTGAGACAGCTGCCTCATCTAGGCAGGGGGCCAGGAAGGAGGTGGCCAAGGCATCCCCGAGATGGTAGCACCCAGATGAGCGGTGAAGAATGAGTCAGAGCCTAGCAAAAAAGTGGGGGAAAACGGGGGCAGGGCGAGGAGTGACTGCTCAGGAACCACCAGTAATCAAGACAGTTGGGGTGCAGAACAAATGGCGGGGAGCCCCAGGTGAGGGCAAGAGGCACACGCCACAGGATCCCCTGCTGTTCTTGCTGTGAGTTCAAGCCTGTACTGGGCTCCACCAGGACACAGGCCCTATCCTGAGGGTCAAGTGCCAGGAAGCCACAGACCAGACCCCCAGAGACGTCTGAGACTCCCCCAGCCCTGTGTGGGGACATGTGTGCACAGCTGGGGTGCTGACTTCTCCCCACAATTTTGCCAGTGGAGAGAGCTCCATCCCTCGTTTTGCTGGGACAAGGATGCCAGCAGATGTCAGGGAAGTTCACACAGCTCGAGATGGAGGTGAGGAAGAAACTCCAAAAAGGCAGCCCACACAGTCCAAGATGCTCAGGCAAACATGTAAAAGCCCTGCCCACCGAAACTTCCCTCTGGCTAAAATAGAGCAACTTTGATTTATTGATTTCTCTCTTTGCTCAGCATCTGTGGAGGTGGCATAATAGACTAAAAAGATGGCCAGGAAAAGGGAAAGCAAAGAGAAGGCTGGGTGTGGATGAGTCGAGTACAGAAATCATCCCCTGAAGGAAGCTGTGTGAGGAGCACAGCTGGCTCATTTTCTCCCCCGACTGGGGCGCCACCAAATGGCTCTTCACTTTGACCAGCACCAGAAGACTTGCTTCTGAGAAGCAAGGAATTCTGAGGAAGGAAGGAATTAGCATCTGTTGACAACTTTCTGCACATAACAATTGCCAACTCTGCGAAGTGGGGGTTATGATTCCCATTTTACAGATGAGGAAACAGCATCAGAGAGGCCCAGGAACTCATCTTAGGCCATTCAACTTGTCGGCTGCAGTCAGAACTCACACTCGCAGCAATGATTCTATATTGTTTTTTACCTAGAAGAATAAATCTGACTTGCCCTGGGTTTGGAACATTCTTAACTATCCTTCCTACCCTGTTTAAAATTGCTTGTGTAAACCAGCTCATGGTTTAGTGGATATTTACAAATTTTATAAAGTCTTTTGTTTTTAAAAATAAACTTTTAAGAAGTACTTCAAGGAGTATTCTCTACTTTAAAAAGACAGAAAAGCGATATAGAAGATATATTTTGGTATATAAACATATCTCCTAATGTCCTCCAAGAGGAGGAATCCTCAAGGAATTTATTCTAAACCCCTCATTCTCCTCCCTATAGTATTTTAGGAAAAGTGGGCTTTTGGAGTCAGACTTGGTTAAGATATTGACTCTGCCACTTCATAACTGTGTGGGACACAGGACGGTCACTTACCCGCTCATGTAAATCTAGTACTTCATAGGTTTTGTTATAAGGATTGAATATGATGACATAAGTACGATGCCTGGCACATACATGACAATCCATTAATCCCTTCCCAGTTTCCCCCCTTTTCCCCCCCACAACTTTCCCCTCCCTGGATGCTGTTACCACCTCCACAAACCAGCAACCTCAAAGATGACACAGCTCTTCGTTGGCTTATCCACAAACCCCCTGTTCCACTCTGTACCTAAATGTGTCTAGAGGGTGTTCCCTTAAATTCTGTTTGAATGACCTAATCTTGGTGGTGGGGGCAGAAAAGAAGCAGACGTCAGCCTTTGCGGGGGGTAATGGAGTCCCTGTTGCAGAGAATGTCGTGCATCCCTAGTGGACCACACTAAAGTACAGGGAGCAGGGAATAAGCAGGCTTTGGCGTAAAATAGAAAATGAATCATATAATTTTGTACCACACAGTAAACTCTAATAAACAAAGTTTTAAGTCATTGGTCAAATCCTGCTTGATTAAGTAATGTAAATAAGCTGGGTCCAAAGAAATGAAGTTCTCCATAAAGGTGTGCTGGCCTCGGGAGGACAGTGGGGATACTGGTCTTGCCTGGTGAACCGGAGGGTCAGGAACACACTGGATGAGGGCTGAGCCCCTGGCAGGGGTGGAGCTCTGCTGGGCACAGCAAACTTGTGCAAAAAAAAAGGCCTGGAGGCCCAGCTGAACCCAGATAACAACCCCAAAAAGTTGGCCAAAACTTAGGAATCTAGCAGCTTACAGGTCACATTGCAAAAGGGTCACTCTGCGGCTCTCAATACTGCCTGCAAGTCAGCATCACCTGGAGACTTGTTCAAGCCCTGATGCCTCAGCCACACCCCAGGCCAATTAAGTCTGACTTCCTGGAGGTGAGACCATGCGTCACGATTTTCAAACACCCCAGGTGATTAAAGATGCTGGTTTCGTGCAGCCAAAGCTGTGAACCACTGCCCTAGAAGCCAAAAGAACAATAAAGAAAGGGAGCAAGTAAATGTGAAGGAAACAGGGCAGTAACACTGACCATGAGCCGCCCTGCCCTTTGGCTGCCCTGGGCCCTAGGATCTTCTCTCAAGCAAATGCTTCTCCTGCTTAAGAGTCGAAGTTTAAAAACAGCCTCTGATCTAAAGGAATAAGAATATGATGCTACAACACACTACCAAGTCAAAATATATGACATTCCTAATTAGATATTTAAGCTAGGGGAAAATGGTAACCTGTTGAAAATGATAACACAATTCTAAATACTGTCTGTTTAAAAATGTATAATAGTTTTGTATGAAATTGCAAGGAAAGCCCTTAATTCTCCTTTTTACAGAAAGAATCAAAGGAATAGTTTCTTATCTGAAGTAAAATAAAAGTTCAATGTTTTTTTTCTCAAAAAAAAAAAAAAAAAAAAAGGGGTCACTCTGCCACCTCACATCCGCTCTGGTAGGGTCGCTAGCCATCCCGCTTTATCAAACCTTGCGAGCACCCGAAACTAGTCAAGACTGGGAGATCGTGAAGAGCAGAGGCCGGAAGTGCTTCCGTCTCTCACTTTTCATCAGCAATACCTAAATAAACAGGCCTTTCTCTCTTCTCAGCCTAAGTCTGGGGGACCATGCCAGCAGGCTGAGAGTAGGGGACACATCTGAGGCTGTCTGCAAATGAAGCAAACTTCAAGGCTGTGCCTATCACCTCTGGCCCCAGCTAAGCTCCGGCATGCATGTCCCTCAAAACATCTTCTACATCATTTCAAACCAATCCTTAGGAAAAGTCAACGTCGGAGAGGTGGGAAAACAGCACTTTGGGAACCAGAGAGGCCTTAGTTCAAATCTCAGCCCTGGAACTTCCAGGCTTGTAACCTGACGTAATCACATAGCCTTCGGGTAACCAACTGTCCCTGTTCGCCCAGGACTAAAGGGGTTCCCAGGATGCAGGACTGTGAGTGCTAAAACCAAAAAAGTCCTAGGAAAACCAGGATGAGCTCGTCCCCCTACTTAAACTCAGAGGTCCCATCTGCCCGTCTGTAAACATGTACCGAGGTGACCTAATATGCATGGAGACATGGAGATGGTGAAGACAAGAGGACTCACTGGTGCCAGAAACATTCTAAATCCTCACTACTCCATCCTAGAGATGCTGCCTTGCTTTTTCAAAGAATCAAAAATAATGAGAGAAAGGAAAAATAAGCAGGAAAGCAACAGAGCTGGTGAAAGAAATGAGGAACAATGAGAAAAAGGGAAAAGCAGAGGCAGCAACCACAGCCAACAGCCCATTATCATGGGGCCCTTCTGAATCCTGCAGGAATCCCGCATGGGCATAGCGAGAGGCATGGGGCAGAGTGACAGAATAAAAACGGCTCCTTCTCGGGGCACTCGGCTCAGAAATGATCAGAAATGATGCTCAGGGCACCCGTCTGCTCTGAGACCTTCTTTTCCTTCTTTTTTTTTTTTTTTTTTAATCTTTATTGGAGTATAATTGCTTTATAATGGTGTGTTAGTTTCTGCTGTATAACAAAGTGAATCAGCTATACATATACATATATCCCCATATCCCCTCCCTCTTGCATCTCCCTCCCACCCTCCTTATCCCACCCCTCTAGGTGGTCACAAAGCACGAGCTGATCTCCCTGTGCTATGCGGCTGTTTCCCACTAGCTATCTGTTTTACATTTGGTAGTGTATATATATGTCCATGCCACTCTTTCACTTCGTCCCAGCTTACCCTTCCCCCTCCCCGTGTCCTCAAGTCCATTCTGTACCTCTGTGTCTTTATAAGAAAAGAAAAAAAAAAAAAAAAGGTTATGAAGAACCTAGGGGCAGGACAGGAGACCTTCTTTTCATCTTTCTCCCTAAATACTGGCATAGCCCCCACCCCCACCAGCGCCTGCTCCTGAGCCGGCAGGAAGGGGCTGTGTCCTGTCCCGGTTGCCAAGCCTCCTGGAGCCAGGACCACGGCACTGACAACATGTGTGTCCAGGTGTTCTTCCAGGTGACATCTACACTGCGTGTTCTCACTCTCTGCCCATGTCCGGCAGCCATAAGCTTCGGCTACAACTGCTTAGTCTCCGGGCACTGTCAAGTGGAGGTTTCAGCTGCTTCCTTTTGAAAGAGACTCAACTGTTGTCGCTACCTGAGTGTCAAGTGCATCTCTCTATGCTGAAAGGCTACTGGGGACACGGCACTTGTTCAAATAGGAAACGGGTTCCAGGTAAATGAGAGGCCTCAGCAAGGTCTCAGCAATCAGGAAGGCAGCTGTTAGCATTATTCCAAGGAGCAAAGAGGTCCCCTACCTTGGTCCTCTCAATGCCGAGAATTTCAGGGCACTGCTAGCAGGGATCTGGGAAAGAGCACTGGACCAGCAGTCAAGAGATCCAAATTCTGGTCCTGGCTCTGTCCCTACATGGTCATGTGACCTTGGGTGAGTCCTTGAAATTCCCTATGAAGGTTCCTCACCTATAAAATGAAGATAAAGATAAGGCTAACAAATTCCCATCCAGTCTACTGTGCAGGTTTCTTGTGGGGAAAGGGGTATTAAATCAGTTTATAGACACTAAGACAGTTTTGATAACATTAAGGTAGCCAAAAATTGGAAGCAATTCAATAAGAGTGGAATGCATAAATAATTGTGGTACATTCATACAATGAAAAACTATGCAGAAATTTTAAAATAACAAACTACTGCAGAATTTACCAACAAAATAATGGATCAAAGAAGCCAGATATAAAAGACTACAGATTGCATGATTTCATATATATGAAGTTCAAGAACAGGAAAACTAATCTATGGGGATAGAAATCAAAATAGTGGTTACTTACAGTAGTGACAAGGATTGACTGGGAAGAAGCACAAGAGAACCTTCTGGGATGTTGGAAATGTTCCATATCTTGATCTCGGTAGTGGGTACGTGGGCATTCACATATGTAAAAATATGTAGTTTTATACTTAATATCTGGGCGCTTTAGTGTATGTCTGTAATACTTCAATTTAAAACTCTCTTCAATAAATGGTGTTAGAAAACTGGACAGCCACATTCAAAAGAGTGAAACTGGACCACTATCTTACACAATAGACGAAATTAACTCAAAATGGATTAAAGACTTGAACATAGACCTGAAACCATAAAGCTTAGAAGAAAACATAAGCAATAAGCTGCTTGACACAGGTCTTGGTGGTAATTTTTTTAATCTGACACCAAAAGTAAAAGCAACAAAAACAAAAATAAACAAGTAGGACTACATCAAATTAAAAAGCTTCTGCACAGCAAAGGAAACCATCAACAAAATGAAAAGGCAACCTACTGAGAGGGAGAAAATATTTATAAATCATGTATCTAATAAGGGGTTAATATCCAAAATACATACAGAACCCACACAACTCAATAGCAAAAAAACGAGCAATCCAATTTTTAAATGGGCAGAAAATCTGAATAGATATTTTTCCAAAGAAGACATACAGATGGCTAAAAGGTACATGAAAACATGCTCTACATCATTAATCATCAGGGAAATGCAAGTCAAAACAATGAGACATCTCATACCTATTAGAATGGTTATTATATAAAAAGACAAGAATTAACAAGTGTTGGCAAGGATGTGGAGAAAAGAGAACCATTGTGTACTGTTGATAGGAATGTAAATTGGTACAACCACTATGGAAAATAGTACGGAGGTTCCTCAAAAAATTAAAAATAGAACTACCATATAATCAAGCAATTCCACTTCTGGGTATTTTTCCAAAGAAGATGGAAACACTAATTCAAAAAGATATATGCACCCCTGTGTTCATTGCAGCGCTGCTTACAATAGCCAAGCTATGGAAACAATCTAAGTTTGCACCAATGGATGAATGGATAGAGAAATTGTGGCATATATATATATAACGGAATATCATTCAGCCATAAAAAAAGAATAAAATCTTGCCATTTGCCACAGCATGGATGGACCTCAAGGGCATTGTGCTAAGTGAAATAAGTCAGACAAAGAAAGACAAATACCATATGATCTCTCTTACACATAGAATCTCAAATATGAAAAAAAAAAGTTCATAGATACAGAGAACACTGGTGGTTGCCAGAGGTGGTAAGGGGGTACGAAATGGGTGAACTGTTTCATTTTTCTTTTAGATAAATTGAACAAAAATAAATAAATAAAATATAAATAAATAAAAGTATAAAAGACTAGCCAGATACCTGAATCACTATGCTGGGTAGATTCACAGTTAGGAACTTTGTTCTATGCTGATTTGTCCTTGCCTGTGACCTCAGTAAAGCTTGAAAATTAAAGTGCAAAATATACAGCATTTCAAAATGAGAGGCAGTGCCATCTACTATTTAAAAGCAAAAGGCACACGTGTATTCACACACAAATACAAAAGATGCTGCCAGCTCTTGGCTACTAATAAAGATGAAAATTTCTAAATGATCTACTGCCAGGCTTGATCTCGCTGATTTGTTTCTGATCCAAGCGGAAGGAAAGCAGAGGCTCTGCAGTAAGATGGAAAGTACAGCTCCGTTTGACAGAGGGAAATATGATTAGAATGCACCCAGGCGGAAATAATGACTTGCCTCCGCCCCCAGGACCAGCCTGCCCTCCCGCCTGTACCCACAACAAGCCTTGCATTGCTAACGACAGGATGCTGGGAGGCTGGTGGCATCTCAAATCCATCCTGACTCATCATGTAATCAGGTAATACACAACCTGAAAAGCCCAGACATTTCCAGAAGGATGGTGCACACAAGCACATAGCACAAACACCTCCATGCTCCAGGCACTGAAAGAAATTCTCTCATTAGATTGGTTCCCCAGATGAGCCTGGGAGAGAGATTCGGAATGGTGTGGTTTATTGAGAGGGTGCTCTTGGAAGTAACCCACGGGGAGGGAGGAGAGCAGAGAGTTCAGGAGAAGGGAGGAAGGGTGTCTGTGGTCTCAGCTTGACAAAAGATCCAGCTTGTGGAAAGCTCTGGAGCATGAATTACATCACAGTTGGTCAATCATTCACTGCAAACCGTTCTCTGGTGGGGCAGGGATGGGTGGGTTCTTTTACCTACCAGGTGAGGTGGCCACAGCAGCAGAGGGCAGCTCTCCAGAAGAGAGGGCAGCTATGGGCCATTAGCAGCCAATGTTCACAGCAACTAGGAGAGTGTGGATCTCGGGATCTGGGATCCCCAGTCAAGGGGATCTGGGTGGGGCACCAACAGACCTGAAATACCACCTGCATGCTGACAACCCCAGGTTCCTATCTCTAGCCACATCTCTCCCCTGAACTCCAGACTCATAAAACCAATGGCCTTCCCAACATCTCCAGGTCACATCTGATTGGCCGCTGAAACTGCATTTGTCCCACACTGAACTCCTGATCATCACTCCAAAGCCTCTGCAGCTTCCCTTGTCCATAAATGGTTGATTCTACTCTTCCAGCTGCTCAACCTTTATCTCTCTTTCACTCACTCTCCAGTCCATCAGCAAATCCTTTCGGATCTACCTTCAAAATAGAAGGCAGAATTGGACTACTTCTCACTCTTCCATCACCACCATCCTGATCCAAGCCACTATTGCATCTTGCCTGGAATATTGCAGTGGCTTCCTAACTGGTCTCCCTGATTTAACCTTTGTCCCCCTAAGGTCTATCCTCAACACAGTTGCCAGAGGGGTCCTGTTCAGGAAGTGGAACAGTACCACACCTCTGCTCCAATGGCCCCCATCTCATGCAGAGGGAAACCAAGGCCCTTAGAAACCATAAGGCCCTGAGTGATCTGGTGTCTTACCCCTCAACCTCCTCCCTTACTGCTCTCCACGCCAGCCACACCACCCTCCTTGCTGTTCCTCAAACACTCAGGGGGGCCTGCTCCCCCCTCAAGGCCTTTGCACTTGCCAACTCCCCTGCCTGGAAAGCTGTTTCACCAGACAGCCTCATGGCTACTCCTTTACTTCCTTGCCATCTCAGCTTAAAAATCACCTTCTCAGTGACAATTTCCCTCATCATCCCAAACCCTCCCACCCCCACATTTCATATCCCCCTTTCCTGATTTAACTGTTTTAAAAATTTATTTTACTGAAGTATAGTTGATTTATAATGTTGTGTTAGTTGTACAGCAAAGTAATTTTATACATAGGTATATTATTTTTCATATTCTTTTCCATTATGGTTTATTATAGGATATTGAATATATTTCCCTGTGCTATAGAGTGGGACCTTGTTGTTTAGTTATTCTATGTATAATCGTTTGCATCTGCTAACCCCAAACTCCCGGTCCATCCCTCCCCCATCCCCTGATTTAACTTTTTTATCCTTAGTATTTGTCACCATCTAAAATATTTTACTTATATTCTTGCATATGATCTGTTTCTCCCAGTAGAATATAGGCTCCACGAGGGAGGGGATCTTTGGGAGTTTTCCCCTCCATTACTGTAACTCCGGTGCCTAAAACAGTGCCTGGCACAGAGAAGACATGCAGTAGATGTTGGCCAAGTGAATGCATGAATGAATAGATGTATGAAGTATATAAATATATTTATACATACATATATAAAATATTTAGAGGAACTATACCAATAGAACTGTGAATAATTTTTTAATCTTCTTAGTTTAACTCTCTTTTAGGATTGTTCTAAATTTTCCACATTAAACTTTATCAATACATATATAATTTTAATGTTTGTTCATAGGATTTTTTAAAATAATCCCATCTCAGAAAGGCTCACACCCTATTGCTTCCACTGGCTAACCAGAAATCCTCATCCCAAGAACAGTCGCCCCTGTGACCTGCCAAATATCAGATTAGCCTGTTTCGCCCTCAGCTCTTGGGAATCCAGAGTGATCGGCATGAAGCCAATGGGTGGGAGATGGCAGAGGAGATGGCACTGGGGCAGGGGGAGTAATTCCTCTCCCAGGTGCTTGCAGGAACCCATCACATAAGACCACTCTTCTCACCATTGGCCTCACCTAAAAACATGTTAGAAAAGCAAATTCTTGGTCCCCATCCGAGACCTGTGGAATCAAGCTCTGGGGAAAGACCCCAGAAGCCAGGGTTGAATAAAACCTACTGTCGATTCTGATGCAAACTCAGCATTGAGATCACCACACCTAAGCCATTCAAAACGGGACTGCAGGCAGGAGCAGGGGGTGGAAAACAATGTGGGGTCAATATGGGTGGGGGAAGATGGGAGAGGAAGCAAGTGTCTTCCTTGGTTCCATCAGGGAAAATATGGCAACTGCCAGAAATGTGATAGATTTGTCAAAAGTATGTGAAAACGCCTCAAGAATCGGTCTGAGTCTGTGTTTGCTCACACAGTGTACCCTGTGCCTGGCACAGGGCCTGGAGCCTATTAAATATTTGTGACTGAATTAAAAGTGAATGTATGAATAAATTAGCTCTATAAATTATGTAACATGGCATGGTTTCGTTTGTGCTATGATGGTAAAAACTGAAAAATTTTCTTCAAAATTGGAAATGACAACCCAGAAACCCTCTGAGCACCATCTTGCCAAGGTGCCCAGCCCTGGGACATCAAAACCCTCGGGGTGGGCTTCCCTGGTGGCACAGTGGTTGAGAATCTGCCTGCCAATGCAGGGGACACGGGTTCGAGTCCTGGTCTGGGAGGGTCCCACATGCCGCGGAGCAACTGGGCCCGTGAGCCACAATTACTGAGCCTGCGCGTCTGGAGCCTGTGCTCCGCAATAAGAGAGGCCGCGATAGTGAGAGGCCCGCGCACCGCGATGAAGAGTGGCCCCCACTTGCCGCAACTAGAGAAAGCCCTCACACAGAAACGAAGACCCAACACAGCCATAAATAAATAAATAAATAAACCCAAAGTTAAAAAAAAAAAAAAAAAAAAACCCTCGGGGCCTCCTCCATCTCTTTAATCCTGAGATGCCTAAATACTAGGTTGCCAGATAAAAAGCAGGGTATCCAGTTAAATTTGAATCAGATAAACAATGAATCATTTCTTAGGATAAGCAAATCTCGACTATTGCATAGGCTATACTTATTCTAAAAAAAAATTATTTGTTGTTCATCTGAAATTCAAATTTAACCGGGCATCCTGTATTTTTATTTGCTAAACCTGGCAACACTACCATGGACTCAACTCTCTTCTTGGAGCAAGCCAAGAAAAGCTTCTCCACACCCTATTACTTATGGGAATGGTGCAAGATTACAGGGTCCTGCTGCTCCTTTCTTCACCCCTGGAAATGCATAGGGTATCTCCCTCCCAAGGCTCAAGGCTTTGCTCACTTGGATAACGTGCTCATGTTCTCCCAGGCCTGTGACTTTATTCTCTTTGCTTTGACTCTTTATACCATCCCTACCTCCAGCCTCCCATCATCCTTTTAACTCCCTCTTGCCCTTTGAGCCTCATTACCTCTTGGTGGAAACCTTCCCTGGAAAACACACAGACACACGCAGAGAGTCTGAGTTAAACTCTGCCCTCTGTGAGTACAAGTGCCCATCCTGGCAGTTAACTGCCCCCGCCAGGTGGGAAGCACATGTAGATGCCCCTGTCTCCTCCTCTGGCCACCTGATCCTTGCAGCGGGACTGTGTTTGTTCACTGCTCCACTCCCCACACTCTTCCCACTACCTGGCTTTCAAAAGATGTTTGATAAATAAGTGAATAAATGAATGTACAGTAAACGCTTCGGGAAAAAGCATCCGGGTCTTTGGAAAGCAATCAAGAACTAGTGGGGAAATGGACTTGAGGACACGGGGAGGGGGAAGGGTGAGCTGGGACGAAGTGAGAGAGTGGCATGGACATATATACACTACCAAATGTAAAATAGCTAGCTAGTGGGAAGCAGCCGCATAGCAAAGGGAGATCAGCTTGGTGCTGTGTGACCCCCTAGAGGGGTGGGATAGGGAGGGTGGGAGGGAGACACAAGAGGGAGGAGATATGGGGATATATGTATATGTATAGCTGATTCACTTTGTTATACAGCAGGAACTAACACACCATTGTAAAGCAATTATACTCCAATAAAGATGTTAAAAAAAGAAAGAACTAGTGGGGAGGGAGGAGTCCTCACAGGTATCTGGCCTTGGAAATCTCTCTCCCTCAGGACAGGTCAGTGGTCTCCAAGCCAGGGACACCCGACTCACCAGG
Organism: Balaenoptera physalus; assembly: GCF_965194825.1. Lineage (NCBI taxonomy): Eukaryota > Metazoa > Chordata > Mammalia > Artiodactyla > Balaenopteridae > Balaenoptera > Balaenoptera physalus. Next base: position 59,806,083 of record NC_138896.1, on the reverse strand, counting down.
AGGACACACAGGCCCCTGCACGGCAGCCCAGGGTCTAGCCAAGCACTTGGCAGACAGACATGCCTGCGGCGATTCTCCCTGACCAGTCAGACCGTGGGCCTGAGACCTGGCAACCAACCTTGGCCATGCCCATTGGCCAGCAGCTTTGCCAGGGCCCTCTCAGAACTGGTCTTGAATCACCTGGGGTTTTATCCCACCATTTTGCAGGTCCTGCTCCTCACTCTACGTTTGGTCTAACTTAGCGCCCATTAAACAAGGAGCCAAATTCTGCTCTTCACTCAGCCTCCTCTGAACTCCCAGCCCAGGAGAGCATCTCTTTGTTGGATGATAACCTGGGTTTCCCTCCTACTTGCTGTGTGAGTCCTGAGCACCTGTGCTTTATGCCATTCCATGAAGCATTCCCAATTAAAGCCTGGAGAATAATTCTCCACCTGCAAATGGAGAATTATTCATTCAACAGCAGTAGCAATACTAGATCACAGGATGGGTCATTAAATCACTGAACATGTACATCCAGTGCCAAAAAAAAAAAAAAACACGCTTCTGAAACATTTATGGCTGAGATTTAAAACTGCTGGAGTTGAGACATTCAGAGGTAAGTGTCCCAGGACTGCCTTCAGTCTGACTCTGAGGCCTCAGCTCAGAAGCAGGGAAGGCAGCTTTCATCACTCTCCAGGTGATACCCAGGAAAGAAATTGGTCTCGAGAGGCTACAGAGCAATCTGTGTGGCTTCAAGATGAGGCTAGAGAATGCAGAGAAATTTTGCTTCCTCTTCTAAGCTTTGAATGTTAATTCTCTTCTATAGAGAAGAAGAAGGGCCTAGTTATCAGTAAACAAAGTCGGGCTCACCCTCTTTTGTGTCTCTACCATGGTTTGGTGGTGGTGGTGGTGGTGGTTTTTCTTGGCTGCGTTGGGTCTTCATTGCTGCACACGGGCTTTCTCTAGTTGTGGCGAGCGGGGGCTTCTCATTGCAGTGGCTTCTCTTGTTGCGGAACACGGGCTCTAGGCACGTGGGCTTCAGTAGTTGTGGCACATGTCTCAGTAGTTGTGGCTCATGGGCTCTAGAACGCAGGCTCAGTAGTTGTGGCGCACGGGCTCAGTTGCTCCGCGGCATGTGGGATCTTCCTGGACCAGGGCTCGAACCCATGTCCCCTGCATTGGCAGGCAGATTCTTAACCACTGTGACACCAGGGAAGTCCTCTACCAAGTTTAGAATGTGGTGTCAGTGAGATGGTCTTGCTGCTGAGGGTGGCTCCCATTGGAATTGAGGAACTACTCTGCACTCTTTTTAGATAAGTTGGCCCCAAGATTAAGCAACACGACAGCCACTTCCTGGTCGCCATTTCTTTGTCACTAGAACCACCTGCTGGTGGTCCACCATCTCCTTTTCCTTGGCATCGTCCACCTTTATCTTTTCACTGGTTGACATATGCAAACCATGTAAGTCCAAAATTCACTTGCTCTAAGATCAAGACAAGAGAAGATGAATCCAAGCAATACCACTGATGGCAAGATGTCTAGCAAAGCCCTCCAGGGCTAGAGTTGCCAAAGACAGATGAACTCAGGTAGGGGGACCAAAGGGACCCAGACCTCTGGCTGCAAGTCAAAAGCCTGTGCCTCTCACAGTCGTCCTATAGATTCCCATGGTAGAAAAGGACCTAAAATTAGTAGGGAACTGATGGAGGAACCATCAGAGCTGGGTCCTTTGCTTTCTTCTCCGAGTCTTGTTCAGAACGTGGTGGGGGCCTGGGGAAGCAGCACATGCCCTGCTCTCTGCGTGTATCAGTCACCAGGACATCCAGAAAGCTCCTGAGGATCTTTTAGTTGTATGACCTTCCTTTTCTCTTCTCCGTACAACTTTAAGACCTTAAAAGGTCACGGCTGCTAAAGACGGGTGCAGGTATCATTCATCCTAATGAGGTGGGTCTGGGGGGAGAAATCCCTCAGGCCATGTCCTGCTCCAAAGGTGGAAATCTCCTGCCATCCTAGAGTCCAAGCCAGACACAGGTCACGTGCCTTCTCACAGAAGCCTCCTCCTCCAGCAAGAGCCAGATGGAAGTTTGTGGAGTCACTTGCTGAGACATGAAAACCTCCACAAATGACACAACCCCCCAAACGACAATTCAGGTAGAGGCACTTTTTTCACCCCTAAATAAGTATAAAATTGCTTCAAATCTCCATTTACTCCGGGATACGCATTCCTCTTGTTCCAGATTTTGGGGAGGGAGCGTCAGTTTTCTCACAAAACTAGGCTGTACCTTTCGGATGTCAGAGCTTCCAGAGAAGAGAAATGGCTACTGATCCCTCATCCCCAGAAAACCCCCTGCATCCCTACTCCAACTTCCTCATGCTCAGCAGAGGACAAGACACGTGGTTTACCCTCCAGTCCCCCAGGAAGATATTCTTCGGCTCCTTCAGAAGGTGGGAGAGGGACTTCCTTGGTGGTCCAGTGGTTAAGACTCCACGCTTCCAATGCAGGGGGCACGGGTTCGATCCCTGGTCAGGGAACCAGGATCCCACATGCTGCACAGCCAAAAAAAAAAAAAAGGTGGGAAGGGAGGTAATACTGATGGGGCACTGGCGATATGCCAAGCACTGTGCTGGTACCATCATTCCTCTACCTCACTACGCCACACACTACCACACAACGCCAAGAAGTAGGACTTACTGTCCCATTTTACAGATGAGGAAACCGAGACAGAGAGGCCCAGCACCCCCAGCTCACAGTGGTAGAGCCAGATGCTGATCTGAGGCTGGGACATGAAGAGACCCTTTCCTGGATGGCTCACAACTTGTTTTGTGATTTTCAAAAACTCACTTAAACTCCCTGTGGGAGCTATTAATATTATCAACTCTCCTAAATTGGAATAATCTTGTCTGTTCATCTCCCTGTTCCCCATTTCCTGGTCCTGCAGTGCTGCTGAATTAGATAACGTCTACAAAGCTCTCTGAGTTCCTTGAAGGGAAGTTTTGATAAACACAAGTTATTAATCTTCAAAGCACCCAGAGTTTTGAATGAAGAAGTTATAAAAATTATGATAAAGTCCTGCTGGGGCTGGATAATGAAAGGAAGCTTTATTGAATTTTCAAACACTTCCTTTTCTGCCAGAGAGTAAAGGTGAACCCCTCCAGCTAGAATGGGCACTAATTCCAATGCTCATCCCTGGCTCTAGCTCTTCTCTCTTCTCATGTAAGGGAAGGTCAAGTGCCTCTTTCCAGAGCCTTCCACAGTGGCTACATGGCAATTCGGAGCAGCAGGTGCCTCAGGCTTCTGAACAACGCAGCTCCATCATTCTCCGGCTCTGCCTCCCAAGGTGCAGCCGAAATGATGCTTCAACAAGGCTTGACAGGAGACAAGATGCCACCGCTGATAAGATCCAGAAACTCAGTATTCAACAGGTGTCCACTCCTCAGCATCCCACTCTCCTCATGCTGACAGTGTGATTATCGTGGGTCAGAAAAGGACCTAGCATTGTCCACCCAAGCCCCACAAGCGAGTGGGAACCAAGCTGTGCCTCGCCTCTGAGTTTGTGCTGTGAGGGGAAGAGGGAGGAGAGACGGAGGCGGGAGGACGGATGACGGAGACTCCTCTGGGGGTCCAGACGGCACGGCTGGTCCGGATCATGCAAATGCTTGCCCAGGGGCAAGAATGCAGGGGAGGGAAGGGGCGCTCAGTGGCAAAGCCGTCATCTCACTGTCAATGACCCCCTACTACATCCCTTACCTTAGCCTCCACCTTGGCCCTGGGTTCATGATGCAACCACATGGACAGTGGCTACTGGACATCTCCGAGCACAGCCCAGCGCTCAGAAGGCCCTAGTTACCTCCCCTACCTTCAAGGTCCCATCAAGCCAGCTGAGATAATCCTCCTGAGGTGAGGGTGTAAAAGAAGGCACCTAATCATCACACAAGACTCGACAGGTCTGACCCACCTGCAGGAGCTACCAAAAGCCTCATTTTCATAAAACCTATCTGCCCTCCTAGGAAGAATGGCAAAGGGCAATTCTGGGGGATCGGTGTGTGAACTCCAGGATGAAGACTCTTGAAAAAATAGAAAGAACAGAGACATCTCCTGTCTTCGGGAGAAATATAAACAGGAGAAGGGACTTGTCCAGAGGGAGGGGAGAACTGAATTAAGCGGTCTGGGCTCTTTCCTGAAACAGTGGTTTAAGTTTGGCAGAGATGACCACCTCTGAGGACAGTATTCGGACCAAGTTCCTTGAGCGAGAGGAAGCTATAAGAAAGTCTAAGGGCCCAAGGCTTTCCCTTTAGAAGCCAAAACACTTAAGAGGAACAAATCCTTTGCCACAGTCCAACTAGACTTTCTACGGTCCCCACCAAATGGGGTCCCCAGGCCCCTGACACAGAGATCTGCACCCACAGTAGCTATAGGAAAGCTTCCTGGTCTCCAATAAAAGTGCAGGTGCTTTAGAGACAGAAGGGACTGGGGCCTAAATCTGTCTACCTGGGAAATGATTCTACCTCAGAGTCAAAGATCATTGTTGCTAAACCTTCTGTCATGCAAACATGACCGTGCCATGTGGCTTCTAAAGCAAATAACTTATTTTCATTACCATTATGATTATTATTCAGCCTTGACTGCGCACGTTAAAACCTAAGAATTTTAACATCACACACGGATGTGGATCCAGATGTTTCTGTGCCCTTGAGCAAGGTGCTGAGCCTCAGTTTCCCTGTGGATTAAATGGGGGTAATAACGGCACCTCCTTCAGGGTAACATTGTGAGCTTTGACTTTGTTAACTGCATGTGAAACACCCAGCCCAGGGCCCCCAGCACAGGAAGTGCACCCAGTAAAGGAGAGTCGCTCTAATGAGTGACGAAACAGCAAGCAAGACAGTACTAACAGTGTGAGAGGAATCTGGAGGAAGGAGAAAGATGGTGGCTGAAAAAGGATCCCCTTTCTCAGGTGAGGGCAGCTTTTTAAGGTAAGAAGAAAAGGATGAGCAACAGCCAGAAAATAAGGTCACCTGGCTGTGTGGAAGATGAGCCAGGCCAGAATAAAAAGGATTAAGAGGCCAGAGAAATGAGGCTGCCTTATAAAAAGGACCTTGAACTCAGGCAGAAGGGTTGGGCCAGCTACAGTGGGCCATGGGAGGCCCCTGCTGAGGTCCAGGCTTTGGGCCACCTGTATTCACCAGTACACATCCTAGGTGGAAGGGCCCACCTCTGTGGAAGGACCCCATCCTCTGTCCTCTCTTCAGCCCTCCTGGCAGTGGGTAGTGCCCACAGCACATCGTGCTACCCAAGCTCTGACTCATCTGGGGACAGGAGGACCCCCTAGGAGGCTGTGCAGGTCCAAGGCCAGAGCTCCCAGCGGGAGTCTCAGAGATCTCAAAACCCTGCGGTCATTGCTTGACCCAAAAATAATTGCCAAACTACCTTTTCTACAGCACCAGCCCAGGGAGTGAGCCCTGGCTCTCCTCCACTAACTACACAGCTCACCTTGAAAGCCCACTCCTGGAGAAGGAGCCAGTTTTTCTCCACCTCCAATAAAGAAAGCCTCGGTCTATTAAGAGAAATGTCCTGCAGACCAGGGTGCTTGGGAGGGGCTGCCTTGATTAAAGCAGGATGTTCTGTCAACACCCTGAATATGCTCTCTCGGTTTGGGGCTGTTAGTGCAGCGCAGAGGCAGCAGGCGACATGAATTGCCTTTTATCTAACTGGAAAACGCCCACCAAGTTTAGAAGTACTCATTTAGACAGGGAGATCAATAAAAGAAATGGGGAGCGGATGGCCGTGGAGGTGTTTGGAAATGAGCTGGTCCTCTCTACATCTGCTTAATAAAGATTAACTCATCCTGGTTGTAGCACAAACCCCGGGCTACCCTCTTGGCTCCAGATGCCAGCAAGTTCCATTTGTTTTCCACGAGCAGACATTTCTTAGGAGCAATGGTCAAGAGACCCTTTCCCTTGCCTTCTCTTTATCTGAATTCAAGAGTTCTGGTGGGAGGGAGGGCAGAGGCAGAAAGAAGGGCCTTAGGAATTGGACTAGGATTTTTCTAGCATCTTCCCCAAATGGTATTCCCCTGACCCAAACTCAAGTGGAATAAAACAAAAAAGCAGAGATCCACAGGAAATAGATAAGAAAAAGAAAGGAGAGATAAGTGAGGAGAGATATCAGGCCCCCTTGCCATTTCACATCATTTTACTGTGTATAAATCCCACTGCACAATAATGAATACTTTCTGAGCTTCTGTGTTAAGAACTCCTCAGCTGAAACCCTCTTTTCCTCCTCTCTCTCTTAGTCGTCACTGAGTTAGGAGCTCTAAAATGTCTTCCTTATTCCCACATTGCCACCCTTGTGACCTTTTCTCCACCCTTGTCCCTGCTGTCACCACCCCCACCCCTGCCTTCCCCATCCCCATCCCCATGCTATACATAGGAGGCTGAAACTGTGGAGCCCATCTCTCATTTCAAACACAAGCTTTTGTTCCAGGCCACAGCACTGAAGCCGAGTCCCTTCAAAGGGAAAAATGCTCTGTGGCTGAAGGTCCAGAAATAGAAGTGGTGTGTGTGTGTGTGTGTGTGTGTGTGTGTGTACATGCACACGCACTTGTACATGTGCTGGGCTGCAGGTATTTCACTTACCCTGGGGAAATTGTGAGAAAGCTGAGAACCCTGCTTTTGATTTATGTGTCCCCCCTTTGACCCCTGCAGAAGTTCCTCCCTGGGCAAGGGCTGCGGGAGGGAACCTGCTGGCTCTCAGCTTTAATAAAGGCCTTTTATCTTGCACAGTCCTTGCACAGGCTCTCATACTTGGGCCATGGGTCGGTTGCCATGGAAATGACTGCAGAGTCACAAATAAGGCGGTATTATGTTCTCTCAGCAGGACCAGATGAGAGCTAGAAGCTAGAGAGAGAAAGAGGGAGAGGGAGACAGAGCTAGAGAGAGACAGAATAAAAATACCTCCTATTGGTAGTGAGCCAGAAGGAAAACACAAACAAAGCAATGGGGAGCTGCTTGGGAGAAAGCAGGTTTCAGACAGGGTAGGAGAAATGGCATTGTTTCCTTTGAGGGAGGGCTCTCATTTCTAGAGGGAGGGAGGAAACCCTGTTCCAAAGGAGCCCATGCACCTCCATCTCTTCTACTGGCTTCTTTCTCTCCCTCTTCATTGGGTAATGTTGCAAAAAACCTGGAAAGGAAGGACTGGGGTGATACAGAATGAGGCAGGAGTTGAAAGGGGGTAGTAGGAGGTGAGTCAAATCATTTCTCTTTTCCTCTCTGCTCCATGATGCAGAAAGGCCCTGCTCTGATTCTCAACAGAAAACTAAAAGCCTCTTGGTCTGTGACACTCTAACAAGTTTCATGCCAAACGTCCAGCCTTCTAAAAAGCCGTACGCCCTCCTGGATCTCAGCACCCTTATTAAGCTTTTTCTCCTGAGCTGAGTGCCTCTGGAGAGAGAGTGATCACACTGTCCTCCCAAGGTCACTTGTTCATTCAAAGCTTCATTGGTTTCCTCACTGTGGACACAGCAGTTTGAGAATCAAGACCTAGATTCAGACTCAACAAGCTAATAAAAAGCACCAAGCTTATTCCAGCTAAACCATGAGACTTTCTATAAGGCAAGGAACTTTCAAATTCTCCCTTTGCCACACTTGTGTTTTTAATGGATATGTAGGTATAGATTTCAATAAGCAACAAGGTTTTCGACAAAACATAAAAAGTTTCCTATGATCTCTTGATCCATTATCAAAATAACCAGATTTTCAAAATTATTACAATCTTACATGCTTTCTCTGAGCCTCACTCTTCTCGTGGTGGCCACTACAGCTAGCTCTGCCTCGGTCTGGAGTCTAGACAAACTGAGCAGCTTCCTCTGTAATATGGTTTGAGTAGCGCTAAAAGTCTTGCCAACCTAAAATTTTCTCCCCTACCAACTAATATCAGTGCCTAAAACCCCACATTCATGTTACCCCTTTCTGTCTTCAAAAGATCTGTCTATTCAAAAACACAGATGTTAGGACAAACTTCCCTAACTTTTCACTGTGAATGTGTTTTCAGATTAGCTGAGGAAATGGGACATGGATGAATAAATTCTGATGCATACAAGGGGGGACAGATAGAGGAGTATTTCTGTCCCCCATTGTATGCATCAAAATTTATTCATCAGAATACTCACATCTGTCCCCTTGATAGTCAAGGAAATGATACTATTTGTCCCTAAGGTATAAAGCTGCTCACTCCTGGGCCTTCCCAGGATGGGACCAGGAGCAGCCTCAGTCAACATGGAAGCATAAAGAGTTTCCAAACAGCTGAAAGAGCATGAAACTTTCTTATCTCTCTAAAGACTCCCTGGCTTGGCACAGTGACTCCAGACCCCTCAGGATCCCTACCCCCCTCTACTTATTTCCCTCCACTGTGGAGTGGGAGGTGGACAGGGTAAGCCTTGAGCTAACTCAAAAGGTCAACTGCAGAGTCGGGTGGGGGGATCCCAGGCAGGTAGCCAGCAGCCAGCTTAACTAAGATCTCCCTAGGTTCCTGAGCAATGGAAGAGTAGAGAAATTACTTTTCTGATTGGGACTGGGAATAATTTGGTCAATCAAAAACTTAGCTAAGGCAGGGAATCATAAAAAAAAAAAAAGTGATGCATAACACCCTACACAGTTTGTTGTTAACTTAAAATATAAGCATGCATTTTTCTGCTAACTTTTTATGTGGGGCCAAGATGTGTTCTTTGAACATTAGAACATTGATAAAAAGTTCTCCATCATCGTTCTTCAAAAGCCACATTCATAACTCACATTTTCCATTTTCCATTTCTTTCAAGCAAAGTAAAATTTTAAGGACAATTATGAGGTAATCTGAGCACAAAATCCTTCCAAATTTTTCTGTATTTCTACAGTCATTTATAGTTGTCTCACCCACATCTAATTCAATAGCAGGGGGGGTTTTTTGGGGTTTTTTTGTTTGGTTTTCTTTTAAATATTTATTTATTTTTATTTTGGGCTGCGTTAGGTCTTTGTTGCTCCGTGTGGGCTTCCTCTAGTTGCGGCGAGTGGGGACTACTCTTCGTTGTGGTGCGTGGGCTTCTCGTTGTGGTGGCTTCTCTTGTTACAGAGCGTGGGCTCTAGGTGCAAGGGCTTCAGTAGTTGTGGGGCACGGGCTTCAGTAGTTGTGGCGCACAGGCTTAGTTGCTCCGCGGCATGTGGGATCTTCCCGGACCAGGGCTCGAACCCATGTCCCCTGCATTGGCAGGAGGATTCTTAACCACTGCACCACCAGGGAAGCCCAATAGCAGTTTTTTTAGCACCTCACATTTATTGAGTATTTTCAAAGCATGCAGTTTTGTTTTCATAGAAACAGCTCTCTTTCCATACTCAATGTTCATTGGTTTACATAATATTTAATTAAATTGTATGTTAATGTAATGAATTGGTTTAGTAGAGATTGGTTAAGAGACTGATATTTTTCCTCTGAAGGCAAACTCTCATCCTAAGAAGTTGCCTGGAATTGACCTTTGAGGCAAAACGCATTTTAAATATCAGAGGTCAATTATTATAGATTGAGAATTCTTTATGTAACAAATAAGAAAATAGCTTCTCGGGATACAAAAATAATTGCGGTAAGGTGGACATCTGGGGTGAGAGAAGGAGGTCACCAAAGCCTCTCCCTGAAAGCAACTAAAATACAGGAGGATATTACCAAAACAGCTATTTCAGAACCCTGGAAAGCAACCAAAAGCACACAGCAAACTGAGAAGATTTATTCATCAAAAACCACTGGATTTTCTACAAACAATAAATGCTGGAGAGGGTGTGGTGAAAAGGGAACCCTCTTGCACTGTTGGTGGGAATGTAAATCGATACAGCCACTATGGAGAACAGTATGGAGGTTCCTTAAAAAACTAAACACAGAACTACCATATGACCCAGCAATCCCACTACTGGGCATATACCTTTAGAAAACCATAATTCAAAAAGAGTCATGTGGGCTTCCCTGGTGGCGCAGTGGTTGAGAGTCTGCCTGCCAATGCAGGGGACACGGGTTCGAGCCCTGCTCTGGGAAGATCCCACATGCCGTGAAGCAACTAGGCCCGTGAGCCACAACTACTGAGCCTGCGCGTCTGGAGCCTGTGCTCCGCAACAAGAGAGGCCGCGATAGTGAGAGGCCCACGCACCACGATGAAGAGTGGCCCCCGCTTGCCACAACTAGGGAAGGCCCTCGCGCAGAAACAAAGACCCAACACAGCCATAAAATAAAAATGAATAAATAAATAAATAAGCAAAATATGGTTAGGAAAAATATATTAAAAAAAAAAAGAGTCATGTACCACAGTGTTCATTGCAGCACTATTTACAATAGCCAGGACATGGAAGCAACCTAAATGTCCATTGACAGATGAATGGATAAAGAAAATGTGACACATATATACAGTAGAATATTACTCAGCCATAGAAAGAAATGAAATTGAGTTATTTGTAGTGAGTTAGATGGACCTAGAGACTGTCATACAGAGTGAAGTAAGTCAGAAAGAGAAAAACAAATACCATATGCTAACACATATACATGGAATCTAAAAAAAAAAAAGGTTCTGAAGAACCTAGGGGCAGGACAGGAATAAAGACGCAGACATAGAGAAAGGACTTGAGGACACAGGGAGGGGGAAGGGTAAGCTGGGATGAAGTGAGTGAGTGGCATGGACTTATATACACTACCAAATGTAAAATAGATAGCTAGTGGGAAGCAGCCGCATAGCACAGGGAAATCAGCTCAGTGCTTTGTGACCACCTATAGGGGTGGGATAGGGAGGGTGGGAGGAAGACAGACGCAAGAGGGAGGGGATACGGGGATATATGTATATGTATAGCTGATTCACTTTGTTATACAGCAGAAACTAATACAACATTGTAAAGCAATTATACTCCAATAAAGATGTTTTAAAAATCTAAATTAATATTTATTTTAAAAAGTTGTTTCAAAATAAAGCCTCATATTTGAAAACAAGCAAACAAACAAAAAAAAACCCCACTGATTTTGGAGAAGAACAGTTGGAATCTACAGCATATTTGCCCAGGGCTGATCCCATCAAGCTCCCTTACTCTCTCAGGTCTGTTAGCATAGTAGTTCTAACAGGTAGAACAGACTGTATGACCAACAGCTTCAGTGCCAGAAAGGGATGACTTAATTTGGAGCTGGAGGTGAAAATCTGGTGCTCAGTGAATAGTAAGCAGCAATCTCAGTGGTGACCAAACAAGGAAGGTCGGTCATTACAACAGTCTGAGGTGGTGGTCCTATTTGGAGCAAACATCAGCCTAGAGGACTAGTCAGAAATTTAATAGGGAAATGCAAGAAATGAGCACTCACAGAGGCACCTGGTAGTCTTTCCACCTATCTCTGGCAGACCTGGAGTTGGCATACACGTGCAGGAGGGACCAGAGGGAGCTTTATAAAGAGTAAACGCCAGGGCCACTTTAAACTGCCTGAACTTTGGATGCCTCCTCAAAACAACACACAGATCCATCAGCATTGAGTGGAAGCCTGCTGGCTAACAGTATATAAACACAATCTCTGAAGAATCATTGGCTGGCCCCTAAGCTATGCTGACACAAGGACAAGACCTAGGAAATCAGGCTTAAAAATATATATTAATATATTAATTTATTATTATACTTATATATTTTTTTAAGTGAGCAAAGACATAAGCAGCCACACACCACAAGGGAGATAGATTTCATAGGAAAGTTACTAAACAAACAAAAACCCTGAGGGGGAAAATTCAGAATCAAGATTTGCCACTACATAGTACCTAAAATTTCAAGGTTTCAACAAAAAATTATGAGACATAAAAAGAAATAGAAAAGTGTGACCCACATGCAGGGAAAAAGCAGACAAAGAGAAGTTGTCTTTAATTTATAAATTTATATATACATATAATTAATAAATTTACAGTAATTTATTAAATCATGGATTATGGATGAGCGAGTGTCACCAAATAACAAAATATAAACTTTTACTTGAAATTTAATTTTCAGCTTCATGTGAAATAGAATGGTGTGGACTCCTATAGTCGTATATGTAACATGGAGAATACGTTGAGCTAGATATTTGGAACTCTATAAACTTTGAAAGAAAATTAAAATGAAGCCAACACTTTCTTTCCTTGTGAGTTTGTTATCCTGGTTTTTTTCAAGTATTTTTATTCCTGTACTTTCAAACTCTAGACCTAGATTTTTTTTTTATAACCTGACTGCAAGTCAAAGATATACACATACTCCTACAATGAGCCTCCCTTGGAATATGCAAGAAGATTAAACAGCTTGTGAAATAAAAACCCCATGTGTGCCAAACATGTGGGTGTATTCACTTCTTAATTCGGCATAACCGACATGATTTTGTCTAAGGCATAATTTCAGTGTGGGGAAAATACCAATGAGAACTTCAAAGATACTCAGTAAATCCTCATCAGTTTACTAATAGTATTTCTTATGCTTTCCGTTGCCTGGAATAGGAAGACTTCAACTTTCTTTGTAGCCTGTGTTGGCAAAGAAGAGAATATATTCTAATCACATCCATCAAAAGCTTTGAGACCGAGAGTGGGCATACAGATAGTGCTTCCAGGTCCAGCGCAAAGCTCAGGCCCACCCACCCTGAGAGTGCCCCAAGAGCCACAGTGGCTGGCCGCAGTCTCCATTCAGCTTCTCTTTACCAACAGCCCCTGACGGTGCCCTGCGGGCCTGGCCCCACCCTGTCCACTTCCACGGCATCCCTGCAGAGAACGACTCCCTACTCCTGCCAGAGACCTGCACGTGCACACAGGTCCCCAGGTTGACTTCCTCACAAGCCTACCAGTGGTAGCATCCATCTACAGCTGCTGATAACTCAACTATGGTAGAGAAAAAGTTTCTCTTCTGTGATTTATGATGATTGATGAAGACTGTTCTAAAACACAAAACTGCCAGGCAACTGGTTAAGAACACATTCATCTGTAAGCAGATTAAGAACATCCATTTGAATTCAGAAAGTCAAGGTACTCACATCAAATAAGTCCCAGGGATTCATTAAAGGAAGCCCGGCAGCTCTCTATCAGCTATCACGAATGCCTGCAAGTTGGAAAATTCAACTTTTTAACAGGTGTCTCGTGGTTCAGAGTGTTGACCCAGGTGGGCCCTTCCCACAGCCGTCTGAACTAGCTACTCATGTCGCTGCACAGTCCCCAAGACTGGGTGAGTCTAGGGCTAATAAATTAACTAGTCTGGTGGGTGAGAGCCTTCCTCAGTACCCCCACACATGCGTTACCCAGTCTTATGCTTGCCAAGCTCATGGACCACTTATATCCAGGAAGCTCTCAGAAGTCTCTTCAGACCTCAGGCAAGCTGCCAGCTCCAAACAAATAAAGCTTGCATATGCAATCTAGAGCCATGTTTTATTTAAATTCCAGTGTTCTGCTCAGAGGTCTTCTGGTTCCCCTGGGCCCACTAGGGCATTGTTGCTCTGGGGCACTTCATCCAAGTTTCTACCTCTGTCACAGCTTCCACAAACCTTTGAGGTAAGGTGAATTTACATGGGCATTTCAAAAAGCAGAATTTTTATACTTTTCAGAGGTCTTTACAATTCTCATTTCAAATATTCTCTGAGAAGATTAATCGCATTCATTTGCAGATGGAAACTGTAAAAAGCTTTAACCCTTTAAGCTTACAGGACTCCCAGGAAGGAAGAGGCGAGGCAGGCCTGGGAGACAAACCAGGCAGGGCTGTCTGCCCACCCCGGCCTCCTCCGCTTCTGTCACAAGACCTCTGGCATCTCCACACAGGCCCACATCTCCCACAGGCCTCTCCCCAACTTTTCTTGGAATTAAACTGGAGTTGAATAGTTTTCTGATGTATAAAAGTATGCATGGACATTGTTCAAAACTGAAGAAAGAAAAGCCATAAATATGCCTACCATTAGCAATAACCATTATTGATATTAATGTTAATAATGATTCTTTTAACAAATAAAATTAATATATTTACTATTTCATTCCAAATGCATACATGCATTTTATATATTCCATTATGTAGGAAACCTACTGTGTTTTACGTCCTACTTTGTTTTACGTCAGTATTATTTTCTAAGCGTCACACATCCTATCAAACATTCTTCAGAATCACAGATTTTAGTGGCCACAAAAAATTTCATCCTATGGACATACTGTAATAATTAACTTTATTTAATTACACAAGCAATATATGAAGTACAGATTTAAAAAAAAAAAAGAAATAAGAATCACCCACTCTGCCAACACCAAGTTAACATATTGGTGATTGCCTCTCTAGATTTTTTAAGAGCATATAAGTACAAATAAAGATAAATGTGGATTCTACTATATTTCTTACTTTGTCATCTGATTTTTAGTTAATAATATGTACTAAACATTTTCCATTTCTAATAGTTATTTTTCTTTGTTATTATTTTAATTAATTATCATATTTCACTGCATGGATAGACCATGATTTCCTGTTTTAAATATTTAACTGACTTCAATTACTAGCCATTATTAACAATGCTTCTTCATCTTTATACATAAAGCTTTTTCTTAATAAATTTATTTATTTATTTTTTGGCTGCATTGGGTCTTCATTGCTGTGCACGGGCTTTCTGTAGTTGCAGCGAGTGGAGGCTACTCTTCACTGTGGTGCATGGGCTTCTCATTGCGGTGGCCTCTCTTGTGGAGCATGGGCTCTAGGCACGTGGGCTTCAGTAGTTGTGGCACGTGGTCTAACTAGTTGTGGCTCACGGTCTCACTAGTTGTGGCTTGTGGGCTCTAGAGCACAGGCTCAGTAGTTGTGGCTCATGGGCTTAGCTGCTCCACAGCACGTGTGATCTTCCTGGAGCAGGGCTCGAACCCATTTCCCCTGCATTGGCAGGAGGATTCTTAACCACTGCACCACCAGGGAAGCCCTATACATAGATCTTTACATGCATACCTAATTCATTTATTAATAAAAATTCCTAGAAATGATAGTGCCAAAGAATACTTTTCATTTGTTAAGGTTTCTCGGTCATATTGCCCAACTGTCCTCCCAAAAATTGACCCTCAGATCTGCCATCAACAGTGTTTGAGTGTTCATTTTCCCACATCTTAAACAACCCTTAACATTATAATTGTTTTAAATTTTTTTTCACTCTGATAGCCAAAATAAGGTCTTTCATTATTTGAATTTGCATGTGTTTACCATAAAGATTGAGTTTTTTCAAACCTTTCTTCTTATTAAAATCATCCAATTTGTGGTTAGGTTGTTCGTCATTTTCTTGTTGGATTATAGGTCTCTTTATAAATTAAAGATATTAACATTCTATCATATATATTATACTTTCTCTAATTTGTCATTTGTCTGCTAATTTTTTACTTTTTTTTTTAATATTTCCATAATAAAAAATAAATTTCAGGACTTGCGGGTTCTGGAAACATGGTAGACTGAGCCATTTTCCCAGCTCTATTCAATACAACCACATAGAAATTATAGATCGAAAGAAAAAATATTAAATATATAGCTTAGGTTAAAAGAAAGGAGAAATTGCTTGGTGCCAAAAGCAAAGGAGCAGGATAAAACCATGTGCCAATGTCATGACACTTGAGAGGCATGTCAAACTGAACACAGGCCCTAAGGATCTTGTGCTTTAATAGTTCCATAGGAATGGGAGGTACGGCTTTAAATCCACAGAAGGTAGAGAGCAAAAGCAGAAATCATTCCCTAACATCAGACCATGGAAAAGCTATTATCTTCATAAAAGAAAACACTGGCTCTTAAATCAAATGAAAACCCACTCTGTAGCAACTCTTTTCACAATCCAGCATCCATGAAACTGCTACAGGAAGAAAGAAAGAAAATGTAAGAAAAGCTCTGCTGAAAATGAACTCACAATCCAAAATTACAAGCCACATTCACTAGTCACTGTGACAGTGACCCAGTATACATAAAAAATGGGCACAATAGAACTTGTGATAAAGAACAATCTTAAAAGACTCTTGGATGATTATCTTTTAAATGATTAAAAAGATAAAAGAAGAAATACAATCATATGAAAGCAGAAAAATAGGAAAAAATAATTGGCAAATGAACTTTCAGAAATTAAAATTTCACTGCACAAGATTAACATAAGATTAAACATAACTGAAAAGTTAATTAACTGGAGTAGAGAGAGGAAGAAATTAATGAGACAAAGAGGTAGAAAATGTCAAACAGAACTTTTTAAAAGGAGAGTAGAAAAGCAAAGTAATATTCTAAGAGATAATGGATGAGACTCTTCTCAGATTAATGAAGACATGAATCTTCAGTTAAAGTATAATGAGCTCTACAAATGATACATTTTTAAAACCCTACCCATAGGCTCATATTGTGAAAATTGAACATCAAAGTCAAAATGCAACACCATAAAAGGGACTTGAGGAAAAAAAATAGATTATCTATAAGAACAACAATTAAACTGACAGCAGAGTTCTCACCAGTGACAACAGAAGCCAGAACACAATAGACTAAAACCTTTAAATGACTAAGGGAAAATAAATTTCATCCCAGAATTCCATATGCAGCTAATACATGACTCAAGGAGGAGGGGGAAATAGTCACTTTCAGATAAAGGCTGAGACTTACATGTCATAACAGAAATATCTATTAAAGTAAATAATACAGGAAAAAGAAAATTGAACCCTAAGACACGAGTGAGAGGCAAGAAGCAAGGGTAGGGCTTCCCTGGTGGCACAGTGGTTGAGAATCTGCCTGCTAATGCAGGGGACACGGGTTCGAGCCCTGGTCTGGGAAGATCCCACATGCCACGGAGCAACTAGGCCCGTGAGCCACAACTACTGAGCCTGCACATCTGGAGCCTGTGCTCCGCAATAAGAGAGGTCGCGATAATGAGAGGCCCGCGCACCACGATGAAGAGTGGCCCCCACTTGCCGCAACTAGAGAAAGCCCTCGCACAGAAACGAAGACCCAACACAGCCATAAATAAATAAAATAAATAAATAAAGATACATGAAATTGCTAAAATTAAAAAAAAAAAAAGGAAACAAGGGTAAGCAAGGAAACTTGTAAATAAATAGGTAAAGTTATGCAAGCACTGAATGAAAAAATAAAATTAGTAACAACAGTAAGGACTTATTTGGAGGACTTGAAACAAGTAGAACTAAACTTCTATAAAAAAGAAACATGGGCATGGGAAAAGGGAAGATCAGAATTAAAATGTTCTAAAGTGCTTGAATTATTCAGGATAAGGTTATTGTTGTAGTTGTTGTTTTAATTAACTATGCACGTTAAAAATTTAAATGTAACCAATAAAAGAAAAGAAATAGAATAAATAAATTTCAAAAACAGCTGAAGTTAAAAAGGGCAATAGAGAATATTTTATTAACCTAAAAGAAAGTAGGGAAGAAAAAAAAGCAGAGAAAAAGCATGGTAAATAGAAAACAGAAAATAAAATGGTAAGTATAATTTTAAATATAGTCATAATCTTATAAATTAGTTGGATTTAATGTGTTAAAGAGAAATCCTCTGATTGAATATTTATAAATTTGGCCATATGCTATTTACCAAAGACTCATCTGAAACATAATGAAATATAAACGTTAGAAGTATCAATATATGTATGGGAAGAGATATCTGGGTATACTGAACTAAAGAAAAAATAAAATGCTGGTATAACAGCATGAGTATCATAAAAGGAAGACTAAACAAAAAAATATAGATATGTACCTATGTAGATATAGTTGTAATCATTACATAAGGATAAAAGAGGCAATTCACCAGTAAGAATAATAACTCACACTTATGGAACACTTACTATGTGCCAAACACTGTTTTAAGTGCTTTTTATATGTATTAATTTATTTAATCTTCACAATGATCCCCAAGGCACAGCCCATCTTACAGATGAGAATACTGAATTACAGGAAAGGTCCAGAGCTAGTCAATGGCATAGGTATGATTCAAACCCAGCCAGTCTGCCTCCAGTGTCTAAACCCTGCACTTTTTGCTAACAGCACAGCTTCAAAATATATGAAGCACCCATTTACAGAACTGCAAAGAAAAATTAGCAAATTCACATCATAATAGAAAATTTAATATGCATATCTCAGTACCTAATTAAGCTAATAAAAAATTAGTGAAGATATAGAACACAATTAAAATACTTGATCTAATGGCTCTATATAAAACACCATTCCCAACAATTAGAAAATACATATTCTTTTCAAGAAGCATAAAACATTTATAAAAACAGATCACAGAAAATGTTGCAAAGCAGTTCGCTATATAAATCCCAGAGAATGAAAAGCACAGAGGCCATGATCTCTGACTACAGTGTAATTAAATTAGAAATCAATAACAAAAAAATAACCCAAATAACCAATATATTTGGAAATTCTGAAACACACTTTTAAGTATATTAATAGTCAAAGGACAAATCGTAATGAACATAATAAAATCTTAAGAAAAAATGATGCCAAAAATACTGCATATCAAAGTTACAGAAGGTAGTTAAAGTACAAAGTAAATGGTAATTTTATATTCTTAAAAGTGTATATTAGAAATGAAGGAAGATTAAAAATTAATGCGCTTCATTGTGCAACTAAAGATAGGAAAAAACTCAAGAAGATATAAATGGAGAATTGATAAAGTAAGAGTAACTAATATAATACACAAAAAACCTCTTACAAGTTGTTTCTAGAAGTTTTTATAAAATTAGTCCTGAGGAAGAAGAGTACAAGCCACCTCAAACACAAACTTGGGAGATCAGGGTCTCCCTCCATTCACCACTGTGTGACCCGTCGGTGGGTTTCTTAATCTCTCCGGGCAGCAGTTTGTACATCTATAAAATTAGTCAGTTAGATCAACTCAGAAACTTTACTCTTCCAAGACTCACAGAGACCATTTACTAAGAAGAATACATACGGAATTATAAAGCAAACGGCAGCTATAGGAGAAATGTCTTTGGTCCTGATGCAAACAACTTTACAATATATATAACCAGGAGGTGAGGAGACACAATCTATGGGCAGCTCCTCCCTTGGTGCCACCTGAGATTGGGCTAGGAAAATGCTAGCAAATTCCCAACTGAGCAAGGAAACAACTTTATTCAAAATCCTGCTCCTGGAGAATTCATAACTACCAGCTGTAGAGGTTCTAAGATTATTGGATCCATGTGAGTCTGAAGTCCCAAATGTATGGCAAGTTCAGGGCGTGCACAGTAAAGAGTAAACACTCAAAAATATTTTTGAATAAATGAACTAAGATGATGCATGAAAGGAAGTACTGATCTAGACTTTAGGGTAAAGCCAGTTGAATTAATCACTCAGTTCACTTATTTAAAAAAAAAAAAAAGTTGGACTAAATGCCTAAGAGCCTAAGTCTTTAAATTAGACTAAATCGTGGCTGACAATGATGGATACATATCCTGACTAACTAGAAAAATGGACTCCAGCCTTTCTCATGTGCCTGTGGATATTAGGGCAGGAAAGGGCCACAGAAATCACAGGTGGTGTGAATGCAGCCCAAAAGTTTCTTTCGACTTCTCTACCTAGCGAATGACAGATTGAATGCAGTCCACGATTTGACAAAAAGACGCTCACCATGTGGACAGGTTCCTTGATAACTGGAAGTGTGCTCTCTCTTTTTTTTTTTTTTTTTTTTTCAGAGTTGCAAGGATCTTTTTTTTTTCTAATTTTATTGGAGTATAGTTGATTTACAATATTGTGTTAGTTTCAGGTGTACAGCAAAGTGAATCAGTTATACATGTACATATATCCACTCTTTTTTTAGATTCTCTTCCCATATAGGCCATTACAGAGTATTGAGTAGAGTTCCCTGCGCTATAGAGTAGGTCCTTATTATGAGTACACCATAGCATCTAATTTGATCTGTCTGTGTTAAATCAGGTTTGTGATGAGTCTTGTTTTTAAAGGGATGAGGGGGTAAAAGTGTGCTAACAGCACTGAAGGTAACCAATGCCCTGTTACACAGATTGGTGCACAGGTGTGCAAAAAGCTCCAAAAAGTCAATCTATAATCTTAAATTCATAGAGTAATAATAATAAGCATCAAAAATGTAGGAACCTATACAGATTCAAAAAAGGACTTCCTGCCCTTTCCAAAAACATGAGGAAGCCCAAGTCAACCCAAAAAACTTCAGCTAATGGGGCTCTTCCCCTGCACGACTTAAACATGTGTGTCCTCCCAGAGCAGACCACTCCCCAGCGGTCAATATTAACCACGGAGGGGAGAGAAGCCCAGTTCCTTGTACCCTTAATGCCACTTTCCCCGTGTCAGTGCTCCCCTCATTACAGGTGAACTAACATTAGAATGGAACATTTAGGGTAGATCTAGAAGAATAAATTTGACAGTTTTCAGTTTCCTGTCTCAGACCAGAACTGGAAAGTCAGAAAACATCTCTCTGGGGAATAAGGCTGTGTAATTGTTTTGGAGATGGTGTGGCAGCCTCCCAAAGACCTAACTGTTTAAAAGATCATCTCCTATCACTTATATGTGGAATCTAAAATATGACACAAATGAACCTATCTACGAAACAGAAACAGAATCATAGACATAGAGAACAGACTTGTGGTTGCCAACACAAGTTGTGGGGGGGGGGGAGGGATGGAGTGGGAGTTTGGGATTAGCAGAGGCAAACTATTGTATATAGAATGGATAAAGAACAAGGCCCTATTGTATAGCACAGGGAACTATATTCAATATCCTGTAATAAACAATAATGAAAAAGATTGTATATATGTATAACTGAGTCACTTTGCTGTGCAGCAGAAATTAATACAACATTGTAAATCAACTATACATCAATAAAATTTTTTAAATAAATAAATAAAAGAACATTTCTAACATGCCTTGGCTGTGCTGAGCTTTCCTGAGCACTCAGTCTACAAATGGTCGGTGTGTTTGGAACATTAAGCAGGGGCCAAAACCTTGGGCATGTCACCCACTGACCCTTCCAGGAGACTGAGGACCAGCTGCTTCTTGGTGACATGGGTCTTGGCTGAGAAACGGGTCCCTCTTTTCCTTTATGAGATTGTCTCCCTCTTGCTTCCTGCCAGCTTTGTCCAGCTCCCCAAGAGGAGGGCTCCTTCTGCCCAGTGGTAAACCATCTCCTCTGAAATTCGGCCAAGCCAGCCAGAAAAAAACAAGATCCAGGATTTCCTCATTCAAGGGAGACAGAAGACAAGAACTTTCAAATTTGCTTCTTCAATAAAAGCCCAGAAGGGGACTTCCCTGGTGGTCCATGCTTAAGAATCTGCCTTCCAATGCAGGGGACGTGGGTTCAATCCCTGGTCGGGGAATTAAGACCTCACATGCTGTGGGGCAACTGAGCCCACGTGCCTCAACTACTGAGCACATGCGCCTCAACTAGAGAGCCCACGCACTCTGAAGCCCACACGCTGCAACTAGAGAGAAGTGTGTGCACCACAACGAAGAGCCCACACGCTGCAACAAAAGGTCCCACGTGCAGCAACTAATACCTGACAAAGCCAAAAATAAATAAATAAATAAATATATATATATATATATATATATATATATATATATATTTTTTTTTTTTTTTTTAAAGCCCATAAGTCACCATTTGCCCTCAATTCTCTACACATCCCTTCAAAATGCTGGAAACTAATGGGAATTCATCTTTACAAGGCTCGTGTTCTTACGCTAAGAAAAAATTTAAATGTGAAAACACAAAAGAAGGATGCTTCTTTTTGTCTCTGTTCCCTTCCTTGAGGCTCTTATTCTGCCTTCCTCTCTCCCCGCTCCTTTGACTTCCAGATATGCATTGGGCAGTCAGCACAGCTCCAAATTCCACAAAGTCATGTATTTTTTAAATGTCGGTCTTTAAAGGGCACCACTGCCAATGGTTCAGTCGCATTGCAGGGATTTAATCACCTAAATGAAGTACACTCAAAGAAATGCATGTTGGGCTTTTTTTCTTTCCACAACTCCACTTCAATTTCTATTTTTCCCCCTCTAATTGAAACTAATTTCCCTTGCTGTTTTGTGTTACAAAACACCTGGATGGGGTTATTATTCTGGAAAGGTAATTATAAAATCAGAAGGCTAACCACGATGCGGATTTCCTAAATCGCAGGTGGCAATGGTAGTAAGTGCCAACGAAAGGGAAAATATTCACAAATGCAGGCTAAATTCTCTTGCAGAGAAACCCCCACAGGCCTAGCAATGCCCCAAATCAGGTGATGCCTGAAGGCTTCCATTGTGACACACTGTCCAGATCCCCCTGCAGGACTAATGAACCTAAACCTGCACCTGCACCTGCATTGAGAGCTCCTGGCAGACCACCTCATCTCTCAGCGCCCCCTGTGGTGACTGACTTGTCCAAGGTCACATATACTTCTGCAAGCAACTGGCTCCATTGACTGGTCCTCCCGGACCTTCTCATTCCAACTTGGGACAACTCTGAAGGGCCATCCCAGCTTCAGAGCTCCCCGAGGCACCATCCTGAGGATTTCATTGACACTGACACTTCACTGAAGCTGGACATCACAGCCCAGCTTCGCCCTCTGCCCTGTCCTGCTCCTGCCCTTCCAAGGTGTAGATCCCAAGAGCACTTCCTAGAAAGCCCCCTGCACACTCAGTCAGCATCAGGGCAGGCTTCCTGGGGAACCCAACCTGCAAAGAGGAGAGACAGAGTTGGATAAAAACAAGCTGACCTGACATTCACTGTATCTTCCAATCAAATCAATCAACACTAATCCATTTATTTCATGGCTAAGAGTTTTTTAAGACTCATCAGTACCAGCTCACTAATGGCTGCTCACATTAGTCCCAGCCTAAAGTCCAAGAAAAAACAGATGACAGCCCTGGGAAGTCATCAGGAAAAGGAAAGCTAATTGGCAGCATGTACGAACAGCCTCAAAAACATTCACATGCTTTGACCCAATAAATTACATTTTTATGGGATATGCTTGTATCCCATCTGGTTCCCAAAATTGCTGGAGGTGGCTTACAAAAGTGCTTATTATTCAGCAAACCAAACTAAATAAATCAACAATGTGAGGCAAAATAAAGACAACATAAAGGCAGCGGTGAGGTGAGTTTGCAAGAGTGGCTATAAGAACAGGCCAGATAAAGGCCTTTAGAGGCCCCCATCCCCATGCAGGCAACTCAAAGGCAATACTAGACCAAACACAAAACATACATCTTGCATCGAAATGAAAATAGCTCTTTTTCTAGACGCCCTGCTATTAAATTCTCCATGGGTATACGGAAAATGAAAAAGTATAGCAATAGTGTTTGAGGCACCTCATCGTGTGTTTGAACCACCTGGTGGTAACCCAGCCTGCTGAGGTTTTATACCACTGCTGAGGCTGATTTGGCTTTGGGAAGAACTCTGGCAGGTTAAGCAATACCATGTTGTATATAATCAATGAAAACAAGACGGTGGCTGGGAAGCGGTGAAGGTGCTCCTGGGACTGTGGCCTGAGGAGGCGGAGGAGATTCGGTCCCGCCATTTAGTTCCTAGAGCATCTCTCCCCCCAGGGGGCTGAGAGCAACACTCCAAACACAACTCAGAAATAGTCATTTTAAAGGGACCAGAACATAAACAACAAGGTCCTACTGTATAGCACAGGGAACTATATTCAATATCCTGTGATAAACCATAATGGAAAAAATATTAGGAAAAGAATGTCTACATGTGTGTAACTGAGCCACTTTGCTGTACAGCAGAGATTGGCACCACATCGTAAATCAACTATACTTCAATACAATTTTTTTGAAAAAAATAAAGAGGCCAGAACATGTTGGTCTAAGTTGTGGTGGTCCCACTCGATCCAAGGATAAAATGGAGAAGGTCTAAAGGAGTGGAAGGCCTGAATCCCTGTCTTAGCCAGCTCAGGCTGCTCTGACAAAATACCATAGACCAGGTGCTTAAACAACAAACATTTATTTCTCACAGTTCTGGAGGCTGGAAAGTCTGAGATTTTGTTCTTGGTGAGGGTCCTTTTCCTGGCTTGCACTGTATCCTCACATGGAAGAAAGAGTGGGCTCTAGTCTCACTTCCTCTTCTCATAAGGGCACCAAACCCATCATGGGGGCTCCACTCCCATGACCTCATGTATACATAACCACCTCCCAAAGGTCTCACCTGCAAATACCATCACATTGGGAGCTAGAGCTTCAACATATGAATTTTGGAGAGACACAGACATTGAGTCCATGACAATATCCTTTGAACAGTCCTCTAAAGGTTATTTTCCACACCAGACCTTTGACAAAATTTGGGCAGCCAAGTTTTCAGTTACATTCTCTGCCAAATAGCTGGAGAGCAGATGCCTTCTGTCTGGGCAGAGCCCTGGGCACTGACATCAGTTGACACACAGGAGGGCTTGGAGGTTCCAAGGAGAAGAGCGCCTGGCTAAGAAGGGGTTCTCCCTTTTTCCAATTTTCCCAATAGAAGAATGGACGGGCCATCAAGGTCTTGACATACTCGGTCATGGAGTTGTATGTTACAGTGATTCTTAGTCTAAAAAAATCTTTTTAAGCAGGAACTACAAATTGTTAAATATAGACTTTAATGTTATTTATTTAATGTTATTAAGAACTTTAATGTTTTTGATGTATCCTCTAAGAAACCCTCCTAATGCTATTTAATGTTATTAAGAACTTTAACGTTATTGATGTTAAACACCAGTAAAGCACCTATAACTCACAGAATATTGAATTTTTAGATCTAGGAATACATCCTTTAAAAATCTTCCTAGGGCTTCCCTGGTGGCGCAGTGGTTGAGAATCTGCCTGCCAATGCAGGCGACACGGGTTCGAGCCCTGGTCTGGGAAGATCCCACATGCCGCGGAGCAACTAGGCCCGTGAGCCACAACTACTGAGGCTGCACGTCTGGAGCCTGTGCTCCGCAACAAGAGAGGCCACAATAGTGATAGGCCCGCGCACCGCGATGAAGAGTGGCCCCCGCTTGCCACAACTAGAGAAAGCCCTCGCACAGAAACGAAGACCCAACACAACCAAAATTAAATAAATAAATTTAAAAAAAAATCTTCCTAAATGACATAAAATAGTGTACACAAAGACATTCATTACAGGTTATAATAATGATAACCTGGAAACAACTTGGATAACCTTCAACAGAGGAACACTTAAGTAAGTAAAGTAGTAGGAATCAAGAACAGTCAATAACAAATATTAATTACTAATTATGTTACAATGTTTAGTAAACAGCTTACGAGGAAAACTGCATTTGCTGTGGAGATATAACTGTTTTAAAAGCTAACAAAACCCATGCACATAAAAATGACTAGAAGGATATATATAAAAATGATGATAATGTTTGGTAACAATAACTATATAATTGTATTTCTTTATTTTTTTAAATTTTACATTATCTTTCTTAAACTTTTATTGTAATAATAGTTATATAATAAATGTGCAAGAAAAAAAAAAAGATGTGGAGAATATTCAAAGGCCTGACAGATTCATAGAATTTCCAAAATGGCATCCAGAATGGAGCACAAGGTAGAGTTCAGGAAGATCCACTGATTGATTAGGGCCAGCCCCAGTGCCTCCGAGGACCCCACCACAGCGAAAGAACCCGCACTCAAGTGAGAGCTGACATCCTGACCGAGTGAGGGACCTTCCTTCCCAAAGAAACAACTCCAGGATTTGATTCAAACTCAGCTGTGTCCTGAGTCTCCATTTATTTCCTAAGCCAATGTCTGAATTGAACCACTGCTGCATTTCAGTCTCACCAAAGCCTCTGTCTTCAGCAAAAAAAAAAAAAAAATTGCAGTCACTATAGAAGAAAAAATAATAAATGAAAAGGGCAAGTCTCACTTTCCCTGCGTGAAATCTCACAGCAATTTCTGGAATGGAAGTGGTACTGCCTCTAATTTCCCCTGGGGAGCCTGAAGCAGGGACGAAGTCCTTGTCCCTACAAAACACTGACTGCCTCCCAGCTATGGAGATATATTTTCAAAACTAAATTTCAGAACCTATGCTTTTGACCATCGGGACGGAATATTTGAAGTTGGAGTTGTTCTGAACAACCAGGACTTCTGGTTCACAGTAAATGGCCCTTCCTCAGCTGGTGACCCAGGCGCTGCCCCCATGGTACTACATATGAGAAATCCAGTAGCTGTATTTTTCAAAACCCTTTGGAACATAAATGGACAAAATAGTTTTTAAATTACTTCTAGGTATGAGACAATGAACAGTAGGACGTAGATGCCAAAATGGTAGAGTTTCTAAAATATTTTAATGGTTTGCGTGGATGAGGCAGCAGAATGTTTGAAAGCAGAGCTGTTGAAGGAAATCCTAGCTGAGAAGCTGTGTTGGTCACGGCTATCACTGTGGTGCCATGTTTGTGAAGGGAGCAGGGAACTCAGGAGATACTTGAAATGCCTCCTTAGGGCTGAATTTCTGAGGCAATAAGTGCACTGTGAACAAAATTTATCCCACAGGCCTCCACATTTTACATCCAGGGTTCTCCTACAAACAAGCTATTCCCTCCAAAATCCTCTCCTAACCACTGAGAAGCCAGTCTTGGTGACTGGATCTTTCTTGTGATGTAAATCCCATGGATAGGGTACTAGTTTAAGCTGTCACTAGCCCCTTTTGCATAAGTTCCAGAAGTTTCCTGATTCAAGTTTTGTGAGACGAAAAGAGGAGGTACAATGAGGACACTGATTGCCTGAGAGGCTTGTGGGCAGAGAATCATTGAGGAGACACAAAGGGTC
Organism: Balaenoptera physalus; assembly: GCF_965194825.1. Taxonomy (NCBI): domain Eukaryota; kingdom Metazoa; phylum Chordata; class Mammalia; order Artiodactyla; family Balaenopteridae; genus Balaenoptera; species Balaenoptera physalus. The sequence goes on along the minus strand of NC_138896.1, from coordinate 59,779,378 downwards.
CCACAGTGGGCAGGCCCAGGGCACTCAGCTGAGCCTCACCCATCCTGCTGCTGGGATCCAGCTTCCTTACCCCCCTCATCACCAGCAGGGAAAGGACCACTGGGCCTGCATTCATCACCCGTCTCCACCAAGCCTCTGTGCGGCTTCCCTGAAACCCAGAAACATCTGGGGCAAAGTATATAAAGGACAACTAAGGGACTTCCCAGACAGTCCTGTGGTTAAGACTCCACGCTTCCACTGCAGGGGTCCCAGGTTCAATCCCTGGTCGGGCAACTAAGCTCCCACAAGCCGCACAGTGCAGCCAAAAAAAAAAAAAAAAAAGGCAACTAAGAACAACTCCAAGGATTCTGGAGCAGGTCAGTGAAGGAGATGAGGACCCCCTCCCCAAAAGATGGAGCTGGGGAGGACGAGATGGTGGGACCACAGCCTTTCCTGGAGTCCTATGATCACAGGCCCACCTTCTCTCAGTCACATATGAGGACACATGTAAACTCAGTGGACATAAACTAAACCGTAATATCCGTGAGAGCAGGCATCACACCTATTCACTCACCACTGTACCCGCAGCTCAGGGCCCGCTCTGGAGCAGAGCCTCTAATGAGTTGCTGCATGAAAGGATAAGCCCTCTTGGACTTCAGGGTCAATTATGGCTTCCCTGTCGTCCCTGTGGTCTCTGCACACCCTCCAGAAGCTGCTGGTGTTGCAGAAAATAGATGATCTTTGCAGAACACCAGTCTGCTTTGTTTTCCCCCAAGGAGAGACAGAGTCTTCTTTGGGGGATCATAGAAACTCAAGAGCCATGATGTGGAGTTACAGGGACAGGCAGATGGTCCAGACCCTGCCCAAGCCTAACATAGGACCTGCAGCCTTCAGAAGATAGAGGTGGTCCCGCCACAGCTCACCTTTAGGTTGCCCTAAAAATGTCCCCTAGGCTCTGATCTCCCGTTGTCTCAAGGGTCGTCCCTGCAGCCATCATCCGGCACCTACCTATGCTCTGCAAAGTTCACTTAGCAAGACTTTGCCTCTTCTGTGTTTTCCCAATTTTTTATAATAGGCCTGCACTGATTTTATAATGGGAAAACCCACTCTATTTTAAATTGTTTAAAATAAATTCAAGTTTTCTAAGGTGAAAGAGAAATTTTGCTCCAGTTACTGCTCATGGCTGTGAATCCGGGGAGTTTATTTTGGTACCATCAACACCCACTCCAAAGTCCCATATGGCCTGTGCATAAGTAAATATATTCTACTTTTTTAAAGGGCTGTACACAGTTTCACTCTGCATTTCAAATAGAAATATAAACTTCTCAGTTGTTATGAGAAAAAAAAAAAAAAAAAAAAAACCTACCCAGGATCCGTGGAACTAACCCTTCCTTTCTTCCATGTTTCATCCCAAGGACATGGAGATCATTTTTCAAGGATTTAGCCATCGATTTATCTGAGCTACTTCGCTCTGCCCCTTACAGAGCCATTCACAAATTTGTGAAATACCCAAGATTTGCTCTCAGCGCTCCCCTTCCGCACCTGTCCCCCTTATGATGCCCCTTCATTCTTACATTCATGAAACAAATGATCCAGTGCCAGCTATTTGCCAGCCTCTGGACTAGGCTCTGGGGATACAGCAAGGAACAAACAAATCAAAAAATTCCCCGCCCTGAAGAAGCCTGTGTCAAAAACAAAGGGAATTTCCCAGGGATAAATCCTCAGGGATATTCAAACAGGACAGCAGGCAGCTGGGCAAGACCCAGGTCTGTCCAAGGGGGTTGGGGTGTTGGGAGGAACCCTTACCCAAAAAGCTGAGTCTGCAAGGGAGGAATTTCAGGGCCAGCATTCTCCCACCAGGGCCAGCACTGAGGACAGAGGGCCTTGCCCACAGCACCAGACTACCCTCCAGGCCAGCCAAGCCCAGACCTAAGTCTCCCACAAAGCAAGGGCACCAAAACTTCATTTTTGAAAACATTCACAGTTTCTATTTTAAAAGACGCATCAAAGTGTCATGGGAAAAATCAGAACTTTGCTTGACTTCTTAACACTAATTTTACAACTTAATTTTTTTCTTTTTATTCAACTACCTAGGGGTAGAGGAAGAACCATAAACACTTTAGTTCTTAGGACCTCCAAAATTACTCCTGATGCGGCCTTGGCTTCATATTACCCTGGTTGTGTGTCACCCTCCACTCTTAAGTGTAAAATCAATGTCCCCAACCACTGACCCCAAAAACAACACTCCCCGGTCTGCCCGACCAGACCCCCTCCCAGCTCAAGCTTTGCCCTTAGCCTGGCCTGGGCAGCTGCGTGTCTACCAGCCTGAAATGAGGCCTGTAAACTCTTCTCCCTCTCAAAGTCCCTCCTCTAAGGAGCTTACATCCTGGCTGTTTTCATTTGCATGCAAATCTTAAATAAACAGCTTTCGTAGAATAAACTTGGCCTTTAAAACACAGATACTCACACTTTTTCTCAGTCTCTCTGCCTCACCCCTTTTCCTCTTCCAAATACCTTTGTCTCCTTCTTGTCCTCCCCACACGCATGCCTCACTGCCCCTGAGCCATTTCCCTGGGAGAACCATCCTCCTGACGGCCTTGCCGCCCTGCTCCTGCTCACCCACAGTGACTCGCCAGTTTCTCTCTGTCCTTCTGCAGTTGAACTTCTCAAGCCCATGCGCTGCCTTTCTGGAGTTGCCACCAACTCACCCCTTACCTCCTGCACACTGGCCGCCCCACCTCGACCACAGCCATGAAAGCAAGGCCACCGCTGCCACCTCTGTCTCTATAAAATCACCAATGGCCTCTTGGTCATTGAATCCAGTACCTTTACTCAATCCCGATCTCTCTCTGATAATTCTGACACTACCTCTAATCATGACAATAACTACTGTTTACTGAGCTCTTAAGATGTCTAGATGGCATGCTAAGCCTTTCGTGTTCATTACATTATTTCATCTTCACCAGTTAAAGAGGACCACAGAAGAGGGACACTCCACTGAGAGTGGGGAGGGTCTGTCTCCTTGCCCTGACTCTAGAGCTACTTTGGCCAATAAAACACAATGGAAGCACAGCTGTGCCAGCTGCCAGGCCTTGACCTTAACAGGTCGGCAGCCTCTGCTTTCTGTCTCCTAGAACACTCACTCTTGGACCTCCCAGCTGCCATGATAGAGAAAGCACACAGAGCAGACCTCATGCAGAGGGATGCCCCCCCAGCCCCAGCCCCTCAAGCCATCCCAACACAGGTCCCAGACTTTCTGGAGCAGAGACATGTTGTCTCCACCTGGCCCTGCCCAAAATGCAGATTCACAAATACAACAAGTTGTAAGACATTAAGTTGTGAGTAGTATATGCTGTAATAGATACAGAACATAGAAGTTATTATTACTATCACTTTTATTTTTTATTATTGTACTATTCTTTATCACTACTATTATTCATTTTATGCTGAGGAAATGGAGCCTCAGAGATGTTCAGTTCGCTGCCCGAGGTCCCACAGCTAGTCCTCTCAACACCTCAACCCTGTCTCGGCACGAGGATGCTCCACTTTGAAGATTTCCCTCCCTTCAGTCTTCTTTCTGTGCTGGTGTGCTGCCCTGTAGGATGAGGATAAAGCTAGATAGTGCGGGTACCACATAATAGGCAATGAACAAAAGGTCTGCCAGTAAACGCTGTCTTTACCCTTGTTGATTGCATACCATTCCCTGGCCATTTGATTCTAGGGAGAGATGATCTAGGTGCCAGTCTGCCTGCCCCTGCTGACCAGTCAGGGAGTTCCATCCAGTCCCACCCTCAGCTCCATCCCTACCCTCTACTGCCAACTGCCCACTGAACAGATCCCCTGAGGGTGGTCAGGTCTCAGTGCACAGACAAGAAACTCCAAATTGAAGGCATCAGCCCCCATCCTACTCTACTACATGATTAGAGGTAGTGTCAGAATTATCAGAGAGAGATCGGGATTGAGTAAAGGTACTGGATTCAATGACCAAGACTGGAGCCCGCCTCTCTGGCCCGTTTCTCTCAGTGGCAATGCCGATCTTCCCATTTCCATGCATAAAAAGAAGGCAAGTTGATCCTTATTAGTTATCTATTGTATAAGGACCTACCGTATAGCACAGGGAACTCTACTCAGTACTCTGTAATGACCTATATGGGAAAAGAATCTAAAAAAAAGTGGGTATATGTATATGTGTAACTGATTCACTTTGCTGTACAGCAGAAACTAATACAACATTGTAAATCAGCTATACCAGCCGTCCCCAACCTTTCTGGCATCAGGGATTGTTTTTGTGGAAGACAATTTTTCCACAGGTGGGGGTGGAGGGGATGGTTCAGGCAGTAATACAAGCAATAGGGAGCGATGGGGAGCGGCAGATGAAGCTTCGCTTGCTCGCCCACCACTCACCTCCTGCTATGCGGCCTGGTTCCCAACAGGCTGCGGACTGCTAGCAGTCCGCAGCCTGGGGGTTCAGGACCCCTGAGCTATGCTCCAATAAAAAGTAAAAAAAAAGAAGAAGAAGGCAAGTTCAGCTCTTACATCTTATTCAGCCCTGACATCTAGTCACCAGGTTCCTTTTGTAGCTTCCTTTGCAAAGTCCATCCTTCCCCATCTCTCCACTTCATAGATACCACGCTGCTCAGGCCATCTTCACCCCACCTGCGGAACCAAAGTCTCCATCCTCTTCTCTCTGCCCCGCCTGAATCTAGTCCCTTCACACTGTCACACAAATAGTCTCACTAAAATATTGGGTTGTCCAGAAAGTTCATTTGGGTTTTTCAAAACATCTTACAGAAAAACCCGAATGAACTTTTTAGCCAACCCAATATAAGACTCTTAGCTTGCAGCTGTCCTCTAAAATCCCTAAGGCCATACCCACAAGTTCAAGTACAAAGTCCTCAGCTTGGTGCTGAAGTGACTCCACTATGTGGGCCCACCTTACCTCCCCTGCCCACCTTGGCCATCACTACAGCTCAGCAGGCACCCTCTGCCCCTCTGGAAGTCCCTAATTTTTTGTCATGATGCCCTCTCCCACCAAGACAAGGTTATGGTGAAGAGAAGGTAAGAATGGGGTGGAGCTCAACATCCAAGAAGCCTGTCTACCTCATTCATGAGGCCTGCCACCCCTCCACAGCTCCCTGATCAACCTGCCCTTGAACCTAGGGAATGTGGAGCGCCTAAGAGAACTTGTTTTGCCATTTGGTTTCCACCTTCTTGCATTGTTAATTACCTGGGCCACAGTATCTTGGACAATAGAACTAGGCAGACAGCAGGTTGTTTATATCAAATGAAATGAGAATTGAAATAGTCCATCCTAGTCTTGCCCTCACCCCTATTCTTTCTCATTTGGGAATGTGGAATAAGTAAATGGATGCATACGCACCCAGTCAAGACATAGATAATTGAGTAAGAATGAAGGATTCTCGAGGAGGACCTTCAAGATGGCAGAGCAGTAAGAAGTGGACATCACCTTCCTCCCCATAAGTACATCAAAAATACATCTACATAGGGAACAACTCCTACAGAACACCTACTGAATGCTGGCAGAAGACCTCAGACTTCGCAAAAGGCAAGAAACTACCCACGTACCTGGTCATGTGGCTGACAGGGTCTTGGTGCTCCGTCTGGGTGTCAGGCCCGAGCCTCTGAGGTGAGAGAGCCAAGTTTAGGACACTGGACCACCAGAGACCTCCAAGTCCCATGTAATATCAATCACTGAGAGCTCTCCCAGAGATCTCCATCTCAATGCTAAGACCAAGCTCCACTCACTGACAAGCAAGCTCCAGTCTTGGACACCCCATGCCAAACAATTAGCAAGACAGGAACACAACCACACCCATTAGCACAGAGGCTGCCTAAAATCATAATAAGTTCACAGACACCCCAAAACACACCACCGGACGCAGTCCTGCCCACCAGAAAGACAAGATCCAGCCTCAACCACCAGAACACAGGCACCAGTCTCCTCCACCAGGAAGCCTAAAAAACCCACTGAACCAACGTTACCCACTGGGGGCAGACACCAAAAACAACGCGAAATACGAACCTGCAGCCTGCAAAAGGGAGACCCCAAACAGAGTAAGTTAAGCAAAATAAGAAGAAAGAGAAATATGCAGCAGATGAAGGAGCAAAGTAAAAACCCACCAGACCAAACAAATGAAGAGGAAATAGGCAGTCTACCTGAAAAAGAATTCAGAGTAATGATAGTAAAGATAATCCAAAATCTTGGAAATAGAATGGAGAAAATACAAGAAATATTTAACAAGGACCTGGAAGAACTAAAGAGCAAACAAACAATGATGAACAACACAATAAATGAAATGAAAAATTCTCTAGGAGGAATCAATAGCAGAATAACTGAGGCAGAAGAACGGATAAGTGACCTGGAAGATAAAATACTGGAAATAACTACCACACAGCAGAATAAAGAAAAAAGAATGAAAAGAATTGAGGACCGTCTCAGAAACATCTGGGACAACATTTAATTCACCAGCATTCGAATTATAGGGGTCCGAGAAGAAGAGGAGAAAAAGAAAGGGACTGAGAAAATATTTGGAGAGATTATAGTTGAAAACTTCCCTAATATGGGAAAGGAAATAATCAGTCAAGTCCAGGAAGTACAGAGTCCCATACAGGATAAATCCAAGGAGAAACACACCAAGACACATATTAAACTATCAAAAATTAAATACAAAGAAAAAATATTAAAAGCAGCAAGGGAAAAGCAACAAATAACATACAAGGGAATCCCCATAAGGTTAACAGCTGATCTTTCAGCAGAAACTCTGCAAACCAGAAGGGAGTGGCAGGGCATATTTAAAGTGATGAAAGGGAAAAACCTACAACCAATATTACTCTAACCAGCAAGAATCTCATTCAGATTCGACGGAGAAACTAAAACCTTTACAGACAAACAAAAGCTAACAGAATTCAGCACCACCAAACCAGCTTTACAAGAGATGCTAAATTCTCTAGGCAGGAAATACAAGACAAGGAAAAGACCTACAATAACAAACCAAAAACAATAAAGAAACTGGTAACAGAAACATACATATCGATAATTAACTTAAATGTAAAAGGATAAAATGCTCCAACCAAAAGACATAGACTGGCTGAATGGATGGATACAAAAACAAGACCCGTCTATATGCTGTCTACAAGAGACCGACTTCAGACCTAGGGACACATACAGACTGAAAGTGAGGGGATGGAAAAAGACATTCCATACAAATAGAAATCAAAAGAAAGCTGGAGTAGCAATTCTCATATCAGACAAAACAGACTTGAAAATAAAGACTATTACAAGAGACAAAGAAGGACACTACATAAGGATCAAGGGATCAATCCAAGAAAAAGATATAATAATTGTAAATATTTATGCACCCAACATCGGAGCACCTAAATACATAAGGCAAATGCTAACAGCCATAAAAGGGGAAATCGACAGTAACACAATCATAGTAGGGGACTTTAACACCCCACTTTCACCAATGGACAGATCATCCAAAATGAAAATAAGTAAGGAAACACAAGCTTTAAATGACACGTTAAACAAGATGGACTTAACTGATACTTATAGGACATTCCATCCAAAAAAACAGAATACACTTTCTTCTCAAGTGCTCATGGAATATTCTCCAGGATAGATCATATCTTGGGTCACAAAACAAGCCTTGGTAAATTTAAGAAAATTGAAATCATATCAGTATCTTTTCCAACCACAGTGCTATGAGACTGGATATCAATTACAGGAAAAAAACTAAAAAACACAACCACATGGAGGCTAAACAATATGCTACTAAATAACCAAAAGATCACTGAAGAAATTAAAGAGGAAATCAAAAAATACCCAGGGGGCTTCCCTGGTGATGCAGTGGTTAAGAATCCGCTTGCTAATGCAGGGGACATGGTTTCAAGCCCTGGTCCGGGAGGATCGCACATGCTATGGAGCAACTAAGCCTGTGTGCCACAACTACTGAGCCTGCACTCCAGAGCCTGCGAGCCACAACTCCTGAAGCCTGGGCGCTTAGAGCCCATGCTCTGCAACAGGAGATGCCACCGAAATGAGAAGCCCACACACAGCAACAAAGAGTAGCCCCCGCTGACCACAACTAGAGAAAGCCGGCCCACAGCAACAAAGGCCCAACACAGTCAAAAATAAATAAAATTTTTAAAAAATACCTAGAAACAAATGACAATGAAAACACGACGAACCAAAACCTATGGGATGCAGCAAAAGCAGTTCTCAGAGTGAAGTTTATACCAATACAGTCCTACCTCAAGAAATAAGAAAAATCTCAAATAAACAACCTAACCTTACACCTAAAGCAACTGAGAAAGAAGAACAAAAAAACCCAAAGTTAGCAGAAGGAAAGAAATCATAAAGATCAAATCAGAAATAAATGAAAAAGAAATGAAAGAAACAATAGCAAAGATCAATAAACTAAAAGCTGCTTCTTTGAGAAGATAAACAAAATTAATAAACCATTAGCCAGACTCATCAAGAAAAAAAGGGAGAAGACTCAAATCAACAGAATTAGAAATGAAAAAGAAGAAGTTAACAATTGATACTGCAGAAATACAAAGGATCAAGACAGATTAGTACAGGCAACTCTATGCCAATAAAATGGACAACCTGGAAGAAAGGGACAAATTCTTAGAAAAGCACAACCTTCTGAGACTGAATCAGGAATAAAAAGAAAATATAAACAGACCAATCACAAGCACTGAAATTGAAACTATGATTAAAAATCTTCCAACAAACAAATGTCCAGGACCAGATGGCTTCACGGGCGAATTCTATCAAACATTTAGAGAATAGCTAATGCCTATCCTTCTCAAATTCTTCCAAAATATAGCAGAGGGAGGAACACTCATAAAATCATTCTACGAGGCCACCATCAACCAGATACCAAAACCAGACTAAGACGTCACAAAAAAAGGAAAACTACAGACCAATATCACTGATGAATATAGATGCAAAAATCCTCAACAAAATATTAGCAAACAGAATCCAACAACACACTGAAAGGATCATACACCATGATCAAGTGGGGTTTATCCAAGGAATGCAAGGATTCTTCAATATATGCAAATCAATCACTGTGATACACCATATTAACAGGTTGAAGGATAAGAACAATATGATCATCTCAATAGATGCAGAAGAAGCTATTGACAAAATTCAACACCCATTTATGATAAAAACCCTCCAGAAAATAGGCATAGAGGGAACTTACCTCAACATAATAAAGGCCATATATGACAAACCCACAGCCAACATCATTCTCAATGGTGAAAAACTGAAACCATTTCCACTAAGATCAGGAAAAAGACAAGGTTGCCCACTCTCGTCACTATTATTCAACACAGAATATAGATTTGGAAGTTTTAGCCACAGCAATCAGAGAAGAAAAAGAAATAAAAGTAATCCAAATTGCAAAGAAGCAGTAAAACTATCACTGTTTGCAGATGACATGATACTGTACTTACAGAATCCTAAAGATTCTAACAGAAAACTAATAGAACTAATCAATGCATTTGGTAAAGTAGCAGGATACAAAATTAATGCACAGAAATATCTTGCATTCCTATATACTAATGATGAAAAATCTGAAAGAGAAATTAAGGAAACACTCCCATTTACCACTGCAACAAAAAGAATAAAATACCTAGGCATAAACCGACACAAGGAGACAAAAGACCTGTATGCAGAAAACTATAAGACACTGATGCAAGAAATTAAAGATGATACAAACAGATGGAGAGATATACTATGTTCTTGGATTGGATGAATCAACACTGAAAATGACTATACTACCCAAAGCAATCTACAGATTCAATGCAATCCCTATCAAACTACCAATGGCATTTTTCACAGAACTAAAACAAAAAATTTCACAATTTGTATGGAAACACAAAAGACCCAAAATAACCAAAGGAATCTTGAGAAAGAAAAATGGAGCTGGAGGAATCAGGCTCCCTGACTTCAGGGTATACTACAAAGCTACAGTAATCAAGACAGTATGGTACTGGCACACAAACAGAAATACAGATCAATGGCTTTCTATCCCAGAGATAAACCCACGCACATATGGTCACCTTATCCTTGATAAAGGAGGCAAGAATTTACAATGGAGAAAAGACAGCCTCTTCAATAAGTGGTGCTAGGAAAACTGGACAGCTACACATAAAAGAGTGAAATCAGAACACTCCCTAACACCATACACAAAAATAAACTCAAGACGGATTAAAGACCGAAAGGTAAGGCCAGGCACTATAAAACTCTTAGAGGAAAACATAGGCAGAACACTCTATGACATAAATCACAGCAAGATCTTTTTTGACCCACCTCCTAGAGAAATAGAAATAAAAACAAATATAAACAAGTGGGACCTAATGAAACTTCAAAGCTTTTGCACAGCAATGGAAACCACAAACAAGAAGAAAAGACAACCCTCAGGATGGGAGAAAATATACGCAAATGAAGGAACTGACAAAGGATTAATCTCCAAAATATACAAGCAGCTCATACAGCTTAATATCAAAAAAACAACTCAATCCAAAAACGGTCAGAAGACCTAAATAGACATTTCTCCAAAGAAGATAAACAGATTGCCAACAAACACATGAAAGGATGCTCAACATCATTAATCATTAGAGAAATGCAAATCAAAACTACAATGAGGTATCACCTCACATTGTTCAGAATGGCCATCATCAAAATATCTACAAACAATAAATGCTGGAGAGGGTGTGGAGAAAAGGGAACACTCTTGCACTGTTGGTGGGAATGCAAATTGATACAGCCACTATGGAGAACAGTATGGAGGCTCCTTAAAAACTAAAAATAGTACTACCATACGACCAAGCAATCCCACTACTGGGCATATACCCTGAGAAAACCATAATTCAAAAAGAGGCATGTACCACAATGTTCACTGCAGCACTATTTACAATAGCTAGGACATGGAAGCAACCCAAGTGTCCACTGACAGATGAATGGATAAAGAAGATGTGGCACATATATACAATGGAATATTACTCAGCCATAAAAAGAAAAGAAATTGAGTTATTTGTAGTGAGTAGGATGGATCTAGAGTCTGTCCTACAGAGTGAAGTCAGAAAGAAAAACAAATACCATTTGTTAACAGATATATATGGATCTAAAAAAAAAAAAGGTTCTGAAGAACCTAGTGGCAGGACAGGAATAAAGATGCAGACGTAGAGAATGGACTTGAGGACATGGGGAGGGGGAAGGGTAAGCTGGGACAAAGTGAGAGAGTGGCATGGACATATATACACTACCAAATGTAAAATAGATAGCTAGTGGGAAGCAGCCGCATAGCATAGAGAGATCAGCTCGGTGCTTTGTGACCACCTAGAGGGGTGGGATAGGGAGGTTGCGAGGGAGACACAAGAGGGAGGGGATATGGGGATATATGTATACGTATAGCTGATTCACTTTGTTATAAAGCAGAAACTAACACACCATTGTAGAGCAATTATACTCCAATAAAGATGTTAAAAAAATAATAAAATGAATGAAGGATTCTCTTTCTTACAGGGAAGAGGAAGTGAGTAATTAAGAACACTGATCACAGACCCAATATCCTTAAATTTGCTGTGTTGTACTCTCAGCGTATGATTTCTACCCCCATTTTCCAATATAGCTGCACTATATCCAGCCAGCACATCTGCATCCCAACCAGCAAAAATGAGGGAAGGAAAAAAAGAGCATGCCCCTTCCCTTTCACTTACATCTCCAGAACTTAGTCATAGACATATATGTGATAGAGGCCAGAAAGTGTATTCTTTATTGCAGGAATCCATATGTCAAAATAAAAACTAAGGGTCTTAGAGCTAAGAAGGAAGGTGAGAGCAGATATTGTGGAAAAACTAGCACCTCTGCTACAGAATCTATTTCTCTCCTACAGAAATCACATGGTTTGTGAGGGAAATGACCATCCTTCTAGCTGTGCCACTAGAAAGACCTCCAATGCTGGAAACCAAATTAATCACATTGTACTCACAAATTTAATAAACATTTAATAATAGACACATATTATGTTCAAGAAGCTCATAATAACTAGAGAAGCAGACATGAATCTTTCACTCAAGAAGCTCACTTTCTTGTGATTCTATCTGTATCAGCTAGCTATCGCTGCATAACAAACCACCCCAAACTTAGTCATTTAAAACAATGAGTATTTACTATTGCTCATAAGTCTGTAAGTTAGATGGGTGGTTGTGCAGATCTGAGCCAGGCTTATCTGACCTCAGTTACACTCACTCATGTATCTGTAGTCAGCTGCCGGGGAAAGCTTAGTTGATCTTTGCTGGCCTTGTCTGAGATGTTCAGACTGACGTGGTTCTGGTCCACATTCTCTTTCAGCCTCCAGCAAGCTAGCTTGGGCTTGATCACATGGGTGGAAGATGGAATCCCAAGAGAGGTAGTGGAGAGCACAAGAACTCTCAAGGCCTACATTCAAAACTGGCAACTGTCATTTCCACCAAATCATACAGGCAAAGCAAGTCACGAGGACAGCCCAGATTCAGAGATAGGGAAATGGACTTCATCTCTTGACGAGAGGAGATGCAAAGTCACTTTACAAAGGACACAAACACAGAGAGGTGGGTAATAGAGAGCATTTTTGCAATCTACCCCAGGACTGTATTTCTTCATTGTAAAGGCCCTCCACCATAATAATGGAATAGAATCAAAAAGCTTGTCTCTCCCTCTAGGAACCAACCCAACAACTGTTTTTGTTTTTGTTTTAATCTGTTCTGTCCTGTACTTAAGAGTTCTTAGAATTCTCAGGGGACTGTAAAACAACAACAGTAAAAAATTAAGAATCATTGTTGTATCGAGTGTGAACTCCTATACAGGAACAAAGTACACTGGAGTGGAACTAACAATTTCTTCTGGAAGTCACTTAGATATTTCAACCAAGACACTAATGTTCCACCAGGGAACAGTTTTCAAGTTCATATATTTTATGCATGCTTATTAAACATATTTTGTTCATGTACACATATATATATATAAGTACCATATTCAGTACAACAATACAAATATACAATCAATATAAAGGCCAAAGGAATAAACAGAAAATCATGGGCTTCCCTGGTGGCGCAGTGGTTAAGAATCTGCCTGACAATGCAAGGGACACAGGTTCGAGCCCTGGTCCCAGAAGATCCCATATGCCGCAGACCAACTAAGCCCGTGTGCCACAACTACTGAGCCTGAGCTCTAGAGCCCGCAAGCCACAACTACTGAAGCCCACACGCCTAGAGCCCATGTTCCACAACAAGAGAAGCCATGACAGTGAGAAGCCTGCGCACCACAAGGAAGAGTAGCCCCCGCTCACCACAACTAGAGAAAGCCCGCACACAGCAACGAAGACCCAACACAGCCAAAAATAAATAAATAAATTTATTTTTTTAAAAAACCCAGAAAATCAATCTTTTGTGCTAAATCTTGGTCCAAATAACTATTGATAAGATTCTGGAATAAAGAGGAATAAATGCCTGGCTTCAAGATCTGCTTTGTTGCTGTACAAATACCACTGAAGTTGGCATCCATAATAAAACATTCATTCCAGTTTCAAGGCTGTTTCGAGTTTCCCCATTATCCATTCCAGTTTTCAAGGGATAATCACTTTTCCAAAGAAACGATGCCTAAACACTAAGATTAGCAGGCCCAGCACAACGCCCATATAAGCATTCCAGAGAAAATTCTTTACCCTGCTTCATCCTGGGTCCCACTGTCCACATTTTTGATACTCTATTAACTGTAAAAGAAAAAGACAATATATAAATTTTAAACCTGGAAAGGATGAAGTCTGCTTAGAGAAGTGAGTGGCTTCTGAACACAAGAAGTATTTGGAGAATGAATTCTAGGGGGAAGAACTCTAGCCCAGAGGAAATAGAAGGGACAGTAGTATTTGCAGGCTGACCTCCAAAACAAGGCCCAACATGCCCCAAATCAAGAGTCCACTAAACCACAGAGGAGTGGAAGTCTGGGGAAAGACTCTGAAGTCACCTATGTTAACCAGAACTAGGCACTTGCTTGGATCCTTTCTTGCCGCCTACCTGATGAGAGTGGAGTAGTCCAGCCGTTAAAAAGAATCAAATAATGCCATTGGCAGCAACATGGATGGACCTAGATATGATCATACTAAGCGAAGTAAGTCAGACAGAGAAAGACAAATACCATATGATATCACTTACATGTGGAATCTAAAATATGACACAAATGAACTTATCTACAAAACAGAAACAGACTCACAGACATAGAGGACAGACTTGTGGTTGCCAAGGGGGAGGGGGGTGGGGAAGGGATGGATTGGGAGTTTGGGATTAGCAGATGCAAACTATTATATAGAGAACGAATAAACAACAAGGTCCTAGGGAGTTCCCTGGTGGTCTAGTGGTTAGGATTCGGCATTTTCACTGCTGAGGCCTGGGTTTGATCCCTGGTTGGGCAATGGAGTAAGATCCTTCAAGCCGCATAGCGCACCAAAAAAAAAAAAAAAAAGGTCCTACGGTATAGCACAGGGAACTATATTCAATATCTGGTGATAAACCATAATGGAAAAGAATATATATATGTATAACTGAATCACCTTGCTATATAGCAGAAATTAACACAACACTGTAAATCAACCAAACTTCAATAAATTTTTTTTAATTACAAAAAAGTTAAACTATCTTATTTGTTTCCATACTTAGGGTCTGTCTTTCCCCACTAGAATGCAAGCTCTGTGAAGGCAGAGATCTTCGTGCCTTTTTCATAGCTATTTCCCAGCACCTAGAATAGAGTCGGCTCAGAGTAGGCACTCAATATGTAAATGCTGAATGAATAACTATTGATTAATATAAACACGGATCCAGTAAGAGGTCTGGAAATTTACAGTCTGCAGGCAGCTTTGTGTGTGTTATCTCAAAAGAACTTAATATGATCCCGTTTTACTTAATGAATGTGTATTGCATGAATGAATGAACGAATGAATGAATTTGCACGTCCACATCTGAAGGGAAACTGTCAAAGACTGTAAATGCCAAAGTCCAAATGGCTTCTGGTGCCAGGTGCTCCGTTTCATCCCCACGGTAATAAAGGACCAAAGAATTTCTGACCAGGACAACCAACCCAGTGGTGGTCCAATCAGTGGCCTTGGCAAAGAGTACTAGTGAGAACCAGAGAGCTTGGCCACCAGCTGCTTTGAAACCTCAGGCAAGTTGCATCTCTCTGTGAGTCCCATTCCTCCCCCCAAAACTAGCACATTTGAACTCGATTATTTCTGAAATTCTTTCCACCACTAGAAGGAAATTTTGTGATTCCAACCACTCACAAAATCCCACTCTTTGGAAGCTGCTCACTGTTCCTGAAGGACCCCCACCCTCAGCCACCTGCTCCTCCCACAGTTGGAGCCTTGGAGTCCCAGCCTCCCTGCCTGCCATTGCAGCAGGGGTGCCCCAGATGTGCAGAGCCCTCCCGACTCAAGCACAGCTCCGGCTACCTGAGCCCCATCACCTCCAAGTTAATTCACGCATTTGTTTGGCTTTGTATCTCCTTTGTGTGTCTCTAAAGAGCACTTAAAAGGAAAGAGTCAAACTCATGTCAAAGTTTTCTTCCTCTCCAGTGCAGGAAGGCTGGCTCCTTGTTTTTCAGCTGACCCAGAACTGCTAATCTTGCTGATTTCCTACTGTAACTGCTTCCTCACTTACCACACAGTGGAGATCTGATTCCTTCCTACTGAGACAAGTAGTTGTGGCTGCTCCTTTGGGTTTTTAGTATTCTTCCAAATTATTCTGATTGATATAGACCTCTATCCATGCTAATTATGCACAGCTTCTCTTATAAAGTGTGGTTTCCATGGCAACAGCAAAGGGAGAACAGGTGTGCGGAAAGCTGTGATGTATTAAATGACAGTTACCCTCTGCCTCTCCAAGGCAGATTGCTTTTCTCTGCGTTTATATATAGGAGACAGTAATTAATCTGTGTGAATCTCATTGCTGGGGGGTGGGGGTGGGCAAAGGGATACAGAATGATTAACGAGAGTCCTAATTATCCTCATACCTTTGAATCTGAGAATTTCGTCACCATCGGATAATTCCAAAGTAGAATTGTTGAACTCTCACTCGCACAGAGATGCTGTTGCCTAAACTCGAGGTGATCATTTGGAAAAGGAAGCATTCTTCTAGCTGCCATAGTGCTGAGGTGGGCACCTGTATCACGGCATTTTGCAGAGGGCTCCAAAAGTGGACCCCCGGGCTCTCTCAAATGACCTGTCAAGGTAGAAAATTAGAGCAGGTCAGCGACCCATACTCCAGGGACAGCCTGGCCTCACACATTCTGCAGCAGAAATACCACCACAAAACAGAGAGGAAAAGCAGGGCAGCATCATGCAAGGCTGGCCGCGTGCAGGACCCAGGGCGCTGCTGGGGAAAGTGTCCAAGGAGTCAGCGAACCTGGGCTCCAGTCATGTGCCAAGACTGACTCTGTATGACTTAGGCCATTTCCCTTGTCTGAGTCTCAGTTTCTCTATCTGTAAAACGATGGTGTTAGATCAGAGAATCTCCCAGAAATAGAAATCTACATCTCCAACTGAGCTAAGGTTTGCTGCAGTAACAGACCCAAAATGTTAAGGGCTGAAAATAAAGCTTTTTTTCTCACTCCCACTTCATGGCCATCATGGGTCACTTGGGGGCTTCTCTGTGTTGTGATCTCACTCAAGGACCAAAGTTGATGGAAGAGCCATGGAGAGAATGCTCTGAGGGGTCAGCAATGAATTGATCATCGGCCAGTTCTGGTCATACGTCCTCACTTAACTGCACGGAGCTGGGAAGTACAATCCCACTGGGAAGGCAGAGAGCTGGAAAAATTTGGTGAGCAACATTAATTGCTAGGATGCAGCCCTTGCTAAGAAACCCTGTGCTCTGGGTGGACCACTGGGGTAACAATAACAACTTTGTAAACCTCACCTAAAAATAGGAACAGGGAAACTCATGAGAGAATACACCAAAGTGACTGGAACAGTGTGCTGGGGTGGTAGATTGGTGATTTTTTTTTTTCCTTTCTTCTATTTTTCAAAGCTTACAACAATGCAGTCTGACTGTACCTGTGATTTAAAGGATTAATTTCTCTGAACTCAACATATATGTATCGAAGACCTATTTAACCTGAGCACAGTGCTAGTTGCTGTGGGAAATGCAGATGTGATTAAGTCAGCCTCCCCAAGGACTATTTTCAACATGTGAGTGTGTGGAGCTGGCAGACAGGTGGAAAAAAGTTAGGATGCTGGAAGAAACAGTCCAGGGTGAGGGCTTAGACAGTGGGACAAGAACGGTAGAGGTGCTAGAGGTGGACCCAGAGGCAAAAACATTAAAGAGGACCATTGAAGGGGGAAATAACAGGAAGAGAAAGCAATTTGGGGAGAAAGATGACAATCTTGGTTTGAGTCCTATTGATACACCAAAGTCAGAGCGAAATTCGGCCTGGAGTACACGTTACAGCTGGACGTGCAGATGTTCACAAATGGTAGATGCACGAGGCTCCCAAGGGGAGGAGGAGGGTGGAGGGTGCCCATGGGCAGGACTCAGGCAGGGATGGGGAGAAGAGTCAATTACGTGGCCAGGAGAGGTGGAGCCAGGAGAGTTCCCCACCACTGAAGAGGGTAGATGGATAGAGGTGCAAGTGCCATGAAATGGTTTTATTTGCTTAAAGTCTTGATTCTATAAAACCCTCTATTTCTATGGCTTCTTTAATTTGGTTCCAGAAATGTAAGTAAAGTTTACATATACCCTCTCTGAGATTATAAAGGTTCTTGTCTTTGAATTCTCCAAAAAATCTTTTGGGGCTCATTTCTAAATGCTCTCCATATATTCTCTCTAGTTTTAAAATAATACCCATGTAGTTATCAATTAATTATATAGAATTGATTGACTGCATTTACTTTTCCAGGATATGTGTCATGAGCTCTCTTGTAATATCTTCTGTGTTGTATGCAACTGAAAGGAGAGATGGGTTGTCATTATATACTTCAACTTTAAATGGAGTGGATATGGAATAAATCAGTAGGATTCAAAAGAAAAAAAACTCACGCCATGGAAGTCACGGAAGGTGAGAGTTTCAAAGGAGGGTCACCCCAGCGTTTTCATGCTGCAAGAAAGTCCAAGAAGGTGAAGAACAGGATCAGCCTGAGACTGGAGCAATTCCAGGGCTGCCTAAAAACAACTGAAGCAGCTTCAGGAGAGTAGAGAGAGGGAGGATCAGATGGCAAAAGACTGAAGCACGAGTGGGTGCTGCGGACGTGGAAACAGTGAATATAGCCAGCTCTTTCCAGAAGTTCAGGACTCAAGGGAAGGCAGTGTCAGAAAAAGGAAAAGGTGTGTTTAGGATACGTAGGGGAAACCCTTGGTTTGTAAAAGCAGAAAGGAAGGAACCCAGGAGAGGAACAGATTGAAAATGCTCACGGGAATAGAAAAATATACATTTGAAATGCTGGTATTCAAGCAATTTTCACTTATGAAAACAGCAATTTCATATGATTCGATCTAATAAAAAAGCAATGAAAGCTAACTATTCACTTGGAAAAGAGCACATTATCCAGGTTTGTCTGGCACTGGCAATGTGCCAAACGTATATCAGAGCTCTTCCAGCCAGACTCAGGAGATGCTAGATTTACAGTATCCAGTCCAAGTCCTAGAGAAGTTTAGGAAACAGACATGAAACGAATCATTTGGATTTGCCATGGTAAACGCCCCGTGGGTGTCACTTTCGACAGAGAGTAAGGACTTCTGGGGAACCAGGAAAAACCTAGAAGAATGTCAAGAGAATGCCCAGGCAGGGCATCTGGTCAGTCTGGAGGGGCAGAGAACATCGCCAGGTGAAGGATGGGGAAGGAGGCCAGCATCCCAGGCAGCAGGAGAGCATGGGGACCTCAGGAAATACACATTTTTTGACATTGCTGAAGTTAAAAGTCTAAGGGGAGATTGTTAAGAAATTAACGTGGAGATCAGACAGAAGCAGACTCTGAGGTCCCATGAGTAACAGGAAGAAACTGCTACAATATACTTGCTCCAACAGCATATTCTCAGGGGCCCTCCGAAGAGTCTGCTCTCAAAGCTTCTGCAGCATTCGTGACCCACCACGTCTACAGCTCTGACTCAAGCCACTGAATGGGGCTTAGACTACTGGCAGAAATATGGACCAGTGGTCAGTGTTTTAATCCCTGTGATCCTAGTGGTCAGACACAGACGGCCATACGTATTTGTGGACACGGCACAACACAACATTTAAGAGGAAGACTCTCGAGGCCAGCTGATTCACTTCAAATCACATCTCTACTACTGACCAGCTGGGTAAAGAAGACAAAAGAAGCCCAGTGCCTCAATTTCCACATTAGCCAAATGAGGACAATAATGCTACCTATAGTAAAGGGATGTTTTCAATATTAAGTGAGATGATAAATGTAGATGTACCTTGCCTGCCCCCTAGCAAGTACTTAACAAATGGTGGTTAACGGTAATAGGCACGGTTAGAGTTGTATCAGCAGAAAGGGCAAGAGCGTGGGACATTATGTTTCCTGGACTTTGGGGCACAAGTTCTAATCTCCATCCAGGATAGTAACCCATGGACAGGCCAAGACATCCCAACAGTGTAAGGAGGGTGTGAGGTCCAATCACAAAGAGCATTCCTGCCCACAAACATCTTTTGGAAATCTCCCAGAAAGTGTGCTAATGGTGTTCCTCCCTCTCTAGACAAATTTTAAAAACTATAATTAATTGCCTGATTCCCCTGTTCCATACCGCATAGATTCCGCTTGTCACTAATGTTTTGGACTGGGGCCCAAAAAAAGTAGACTGAGTAGTGGAAATGAGTGGTCTCACCCCAAAACGCCCAGGGAGCATCCCTAAACAACAGGTGATGCTACTTGTGTCATCAATATGCACATCAGAGAATTTGGACTCGAAGAAAAATGAATCTGTGCTTCCCTGGTGGTGCAGTGGTTAAGAGTCCGCCTGCCAATGCAGGGGACACGGGTTTGAACACTGGTCCGGGAAGATCCCACATGCCATGGAGCAACTAAGCCCGTGCACCACAACTACTGAGCCTGCGCTCTAGAGCCCGCGAGCCACAATTACTGAGCCCATGTGCCACAACTACTGAAGCCCGTGTGCCTAGAGCCCATGCTCCGCAACAAGAGAAGCCACCACAATGAGAAGCCCGCGTACCGCAACGGAGAGTAGCCCCTGCTCGCCACAACTAGAGAAAGCCCACGCGCAGCAACGAATACCCAACGCAGCCAAAAATAAAATAAATAAATAAATTTACTTTAAAAAGAAAAGAAAAATGAATCTACTACTATAGCCAACAAACACATTCAGACCCACATAAAGCTTTGACTTTTGTTCTCTCCCCCTACCCCAACCCCTGCACCCTGGATCTCCTGCTTGTTCTGTAAGACCCATCAGACTCATCCTTTGTTAGATAAGTGAGGGTCCAGCAAGACCTCAACGGTTCCCAGTCCGGGATCTCAGTACCTAGAGTTCACCCAAGGAGGAAGTGGGCTTCATGGGGTGGAGAAGACATGTATGACTTTCAACATTATCAAAATCTCTATATCAATGGTATTTATTTATGGTAAGACCCCACAGAACCCTTAATAATTCTTAACCTAAGATCCATGAAGTGAGAGATTCTTTTTAGGTCTGAAATGGAAACATTTTACAGGTAACTTCAGGAAGCAGCTTCCTCTTTAAGGTAAAGGGAGCAAGAGAGGTGAAGCAGGTTTTCCAAGGTCACCCAGCGCCTTAGTTGTAGAACTGGGCCTTGCGTCCAAATGCTTTCACGCTCCTTCCAAAAAATGTTCCACTCCTTTGCATTGCTTGCTTTGACGATGAAGTTGGAGGTCCTGTGATATGATAAGAGCCCTACTTGCAATTCCTCTGTTACTCTCAAGCTTTTGGGAGTCAATGCAATAGAGCTGATAAAGTTTTGATGATCCAGTAATCAAATAACATCAAGTAAAAAAAAAAAACACTAGCATCCTGTTCCAGCCACAAGAGTAATTCTCATGGGGAGACAACGTTCAGATTGTCTGAAGCTCTGACTCCGGTGGTTTTATTCCCACATCTTTTTTATTTCTAAAGTGACTTGGGAAAAAGTAATAAAGAACACTATAGCAATAAAAACAAAAGGAAAAAATAAGGACCTGATACAGACACTTGACTAAAAAGGAAACTTGACTTCAAAGTTAGCCTGCTTTGTGCTTTAAAAAGAAAAAGAAAGAAAAAGAGACAATAAAATTCACGTATAGCTTTAGCACAGAGTTTTAGCACAGAATGGGGAAACACTGAAAATACATAGGTCATTCTCAGAGGGTTTCCCAAGCACCACAAGAGACATCAAAAAATTATCAAATTCCCAATTACTGCCGTCCGTATAAATGTTTTTCACAGTTGGAAAACAAAGTTGAAAATCAACCAGGACAAGTGAGCAGAATATAGATGCGCTTGAAGCCTTTACCAACCCATGGCCCCCAAAAGGGTCAAGAAATTCAAAAGCTGAGTTAAAGGGAGATTTCCCACGGGGAAGTGCCTGCCTCGGTGCAGGGAACACTGTCTGCCTGCCGGTCCTCAGCTCCTTCAGGGAAGCAAGGGTCCAGGCTCAAAGCTGCCCTGGACAGCACGCGAGCAAACCAGACAACACTTTTACTGATGGGAGTGGCGGGTACTAGGGTCCCTCCCTCACCAATCACTGATATACGCAACTGCAGAAACTCACAAAGGTCACCTCGTTTTTTTTCATCTGTGACTCTAGTGCCCAGAATAGAACAGACTTAATAAAGTTTCTGGGGAACCTTGGGATAAAAAACTGAGGTTCTGACAGGGTAAGTATTTCATCCAAGGTCACACAGCGAGCAAGTTGTGATTCCTTGTGTAGTGTTCTCTCTGCTGTTTGCACCTGTCTTTCCTCTTGGCTAAAGTCATAACACAGGCAGATCACACCCAAATCACCACATTATTAATCACTTATCTTCCTTAAAGATCCCAGAATGAAAACTAACCCAGTGTAGATTGCTTGTGATAATTCTCCTCTCTGTTTCCTTATGTCTTCACAATGTTATTTCGCAGCTCCTGGCGTTGAGCCGGCCTTGTGATTTGCTTTCACCAATGGAAAGTGACAGAAGAGGCATTAAGACCTGGCTGCTTCCACTCACTGTCATGGAACCCTATGCCTGCCATGTGAATGAGCCCAGTTTAGCCTGAATGCCTACCACTTCCACCAAACTCAGATTTGGTGACTCAATTTCCAGAATCAGAGAGGTTAAGTGACTTGCCCAAAGGCACACAGCAAGTTTAAATAAAAGCAGCACTCAGTATAGGAAGCTTTTCTTGACTCCCTTTTAGTGCTTCTTCCACTGTGACCAATAAAAAATGCCAGTTAATGAGGTTAAACAAAGAGCATTGGATTTAAAAAAAGAAGCTGCAAACAGGAGACTCTCACAATTAAATCTCTACTCTGCACTTGTCATGCAAGTTCCAGGTCTACACTTCCAGTTCAGTAGAATATCATTACTCAAATTACCCTCCATTCCTCAAATCCAAGTCAAATCAATATATCCAAAAATCAAGCACCTTTGTTTTTGTTTTGTTATTGTTGTTGTTGTGTTGTTGTTTTTCATTTTCCTTTTATTTCCCGGAATGTATGGTGCCAGGAAGACCCAGGTTCAAATCCCAGCTCAGTCACTTAACGGGCTGTTGTAACATTCCTAAGCCAAGGGCAGAATTTTCTGCAAAGAAATACAAATCTCTTTGACCTTAACTTCCCTACCATTAATTTACTGCCTAAAAATAGTTTCCTCTAAGAAGTAAAAAAAAAAAAAAAAAGAAAAAGAGGGTGTTAGCCTAACCTACATCTCTGGAGAAACAGCCAGTGCAACTTCATGGATTCAGTTCCTAAAAATGTATCTGCAAGTTACAGGATGTGGCTTTTTCATATGTGACATGCCATAGAAAAAGCACCGAGAGCCGTTGTGTTTCTGCAACTTATAATATTGTTTAATTAGAATTTGTCTGTCAAAGAAGCAGCTTAAGCAGCAGTTATTAAAAGGGCGTAAATATCTCAGTATCAACCCTTCTGCCCCAGAATTTAAATAGATAAAAAAAAAAAAAAGGCAAGGAAAATGCCAGGGTGCGGTGATTACCTTATCATATGAGCTGGTGGGGTGGGGTCAGCAGCTGGGCTCAAAGACCAACCCAGGATACAGGCATGTCGACAGATGTCTGTCTGGGGAGATTCACCCCCCCTACCACCAGGACAATCATTTTAATGTTTTACTCTATTGGGCCCTACTTTTCCTTAAAATTCATTACCTGTTATATTCAAATTTACCATAACTTCTCTGGCCAAGAAAATCCACAGGTGACAATAACAGATGATCTTTTGCCTACAGTGACAACTTTTTACATTTAGTAGCTATAGCAACAACAAACAACAGAGCCAGGTATGTTGTACTGTCATGGCTGCACCTTCAACAGGGAAGTGGATCTTCTTTGCTCCACAGTGCATCACTGAAAGGGCTGTCTAACAACATTCTGTGGGGTTTTTTCTCTTTTTTTTTAATATTTTAATTTTATTGGAGTATAGTTGATTTACAATGTTGTGTTAGTTTCAGATGTACAGCAACGTGATTCAGTTATACATGTACATATACTCATTCTTTTTTATATTCTTTTCTCATATAGTTTATCACAGAATACTGTAGAGTTCCCTGTGCTATACAGTAGGTCCTTGTTGGTTATCTATTTTATACATAGTAGCGTGTATATGTTCATCCCAAGCCCCTGATTTATCCCTCCCCACCACGTTTCCCTCATAAGTTTGTTTTTGATATCCGTAAGTAAGTCTGTTTCTGTTTTGTAAATAAGTTCATTTGTATCTTTAGATTCTACATGTGAGTGATATCACATGATATTTGTCTTTGTCTGTCTTACTTCACTTAGTATGATCATCTCTAGGTCCATCCATGTAGCTGCAAATGGCATTATTTCATTCTTCTTTATGGCTGAGTAATATTCCATTGTATATATGTACCACATCTTCTTTATCCATTCATCTGTTGATGGACATTCAGGTTGCTTCCATGTCCTTGCTGTTGGAAATAGTGCTGCAATGAACATTGGGGTGCATGTATCCTTTAAGATTATGGTTTTCTCCAGATATATGCCCAGGAGTGGGATTGCAAGATCATATGGTAGTTCTATTTTAAGTTTTTTAAGGAACCTCCATACTGTTCTCCATAGTGTCTATAACAATTTACATTCCCACCAACAGTGTAGGAGGGTTCCCTTTTCTCCCCATCCTCTCCAGCATTTATTGTTTGTAGATTAACAACATCTTATTTTTTGAGTAACTTAGCAAAAGCTGCCACCTTACTGGGTTTGCAGAGCTGGATCCTAAAGACCAAGTTTAAATAAGACTGGGGCATTCTAGGTAGGAAGCAACCAAGACCCGAACCCCTGATGCTCCGGATACAAAGACAGGACAATTCATTAGGATATGTTCAGGGGTTCCAACCAAGACCTATAGCAGGGCAAGTCAATAGATCTGAGAGAAAATTTTGTCTGGGAAGGGAGAGGTCAGTGTAACACAAGAGCCAGAGCTTGACTGGGGACACACTGGTCCCAGCACAGTTAGATCCAATCCTGGACATCCCTCCCCACAAAGAGCCATGCCCATTCATGTGCTCGTTGTCTGTGGATGCTTTTGCTCTACAAAGACCAAATTGGATAGTTGCAACGAGACATCATGAACAGCAAAGCCTAAAATATTTACTACCTGACCATTCCAGGAAAAATGTGTTGACCTCTGCTTTAGGAAATGGTGGCTGAGCCTCTGAAATGATGGGAAAGCTGTAACTTTGGGGTACCGTTAGGCACACACTGGAATCTGAACTACCAAGGACATCATTGCAGAGTGTCCAAATCATACAGCTGGTGAGTGGCAGAGCTGGGGCTCAAGCCCGTGTCCTCGTGATTCCAAGTCTGAAAAACAAATGGATATAAACTCCCTTTCAGCAGAGAAGGACTGAGTACAAACGACTGCTACCAACCCAAGCGTGCATCCCAGGGCTTCCTCTTGGAAGGGCTGACAAGGGAGTCATTCTCTCTAAAGGATTTGCTTTGAAGGAACCCTTTGTTAAACTTTCCAGCTTCGCAGCCCATGAAGCCTCTTTGGGGATGGTTGTGAAAGTCAAATATTTTCAGTGATTTTACAAGATAAACCAGAACCCGGATGGTGGGCCAGTTATTTATTTACTGCTTCTCAGCTCCAAATTTACCCTTCAATACCTGCCCTGTGATAACAGAAGCATTTCTCCTTCACGGTGAGCACAATATTAGGTTTGTCAGTAGAGGGCGCTGGCGGGACATCACAGGAGGCGGGGACTTCCTGATTCATCTTGCTCTGTTTTGCTTTTCCTAGCTCCACCTGCACGTTCTGTCAGCCGTGCAAGGTGGGACAACCAAAGGCACTCTGCCCCGGATATGTGCCCAAAGTAAGCCGTCCCCCAGCGACCTCGCCTTCCCCACCAAGGCCCAGAGACCGCCTTGCTGTAGCCCTCTGGTTGCAGACACTGAAAGCTCCCAGCTGCCACCCCACAGTGACACCTCCCCAACTCCCTCTGCACTCCGAACTCCCAGCCTCAGCTCACCCACACCCCATAGAGTTGTTGCTGTTTGCCCAGTTACCATGAACTAGGGCTCCTATAACCCAGCAAACTCTCCCATAGTCCAGGGTGCTGCAACCAGACCTCCTCCAGTGAGGACTGGACACCCCCTTCCACATCTGTCATTCCATGGGTACCTTTTAGAGTTCTTTTCCCATCTTTACACATACTATCTTATCATAGCTTTAAAATTCTTTACATTAAATTTCCCCAGTGTTGAAATCACTGAATACAGTGATTGAATGTAGACTAATTCAGAGAGGAAAGTCAGCCAGTAGCAAGGATGTGCCCCCACGCTGATGAAATCACCCTGAGAGACCACATGCTTTACTTCTTTGAATATCCCTCAGAATGTGGATACATATGCTACCAAAAGCTACTTACTGATGAATGGATGAATGAATGAATGAATGAACAAATAAACTATCTCGACTATGACTGAGAAATAAAATACAATGGGGATTAAATGGGTAACCTAGCAAACAGAGGCCAGTCTGACACAGAAACTCAGGAAATTTTATCGATACCATAAAACACTCTCCACAACATGTCAAGCCTGTTTCTAAAACGCAGTATTTTTTTTTTCTAAGTGTGTATAAGCTATGCCTGTCCATATTAGAATATCCACTTCAATCCTCTTCTCATTCAGCACCCTCATGTCGCCATAGCAACCCACAGCCCAGATAACAATCAGCTTTTATTAAGAGAATTATAAAAAGGAAGCTTTTGATGTTTTTCTCTAATATTCTTATTTTTCCATTATGAAAATCTGGTATTTTGTAAGGTACACCTCCACGAATGAAGCTATATGAGCTCTACGTGTAGCCAAGAGTGCAGTATTTTGGTGCTGGAATATACAACTTCAATTCAATTTCACCCTCTGCCAACATCCGGCAACTACACATCAAAAGTGTCGATCGGGGGGCTTCCCTGGTGGCGCAGTGGTTGGGAATCCGCCTGCCAATGCAGGGGACACGGGTTCGAGCCCTGGTCTGGGAAGATCCCACATGCCGCGGAGCAATTAGGCCCGTGAGCCACAACTGCTGAGCCTGCGCATCTGGAGCCTGTGCTCCGCAACGGGAGAGGCCGCGACAGTGGGAGGCCCGCGCACCGCGATGGAGAGAGGCCCCCGCTTGCCGCAACTGGAGAAAGCCCTCGCACAGAAACTAAGACCCAACACAGCCATAAATAAAATAATTAATTAATTAATTTAAAAAAAAAAGAAGTGTCGATCACATGAACACTACACAGCAAATAAGGGCAAGTGAGGAATGCATCTTGCCCTCACCACACACTAATTACAATCCCCAGAGGCCGTCATCGTAAGAACATTCTTCCAGGTTTTAGATAAGGAAGCGTAATGGCCAGGGAGAGTAAATGACTCTGCCAGGCACAGAGCTGTCACCAGTGACACAGCCACGTTGCCCATATGCACCAAGACTCCACATTGGTAACAAGTATTTTATTTTCTTCCCTTGAGATGAAGAAAACTGGCACAGCACTTGGTATTTTACATGATTACTTCTCATCTTCCCAATCATTCTTCAAAATAGGTACTGTTATTTCCATCTTACAGATGGGAAAATAGAGATTCAGAGAGATTCAAGGACTCTCCCGATGAGAGACATCTGAAGAGCCCTGAGTCTCATTTTCCCCTCCATTCTTGGTGACTTAGAATAACGGGTCAGCAGGACCGAGTTATTTCAACTGAAGAACATGTCACTACCGGCCCAATTCCTGAGCTCCCCAGCCTTCCCCTTCCTGGAAACACCAAGGAGCTCTTTTTTTTTTTTTTTGAAATTGAATGCAAACTAAGACCACTTGACTGTTACTGAAATGAATAGCCCAGTTTGCTTTTTTTTTTTTTAAAGAAATTCACGTTCTTTTATTTATTTATTTATGACTGTGTTGAGTCTTCGTTTCTGTGTGAGGGCTTTCTCTAGTTGCAGCAAGTGGGGACCACTCTTCATCGTGGTGCGCGGGCCTCTCACCATCGCGGCCTCTCTTGTTGCGGAGCACAGGCTCCAGACGCGCAGGCTCAGTAATTGTGGCTCACGGGCCCAGTTGCTCCGTGGCATGTGGGATCTTCCCAGACCAGGGCTGGAACCCGTGTCCCCTGCATTGGCAGGCAGATTCTCAACCACTGCGCCACCAGGGAAGCCCCCAAGGAGCTCTTATTGCCATAGAGATGCATTTGAACTGTTGGGCAGTTTCTGATAAAATTGAAGATATGCCTACCCTATGACTCCACAATCCCATTTCTAAGTATTGACTCAAGAGAAATGAAAACTTAAATCTACAAAACAATGTGTACCAGAATAGATATAGCCACTTTTTACACTAGCCAAGACACGGAAACAACCTAAATGTCCATAAACAGATGATTGGTTTAAGAAGACATGGTACATATACACAATGGAATATTACTCGGCCATAAAAAAAAATGAAATATTGCCATTTGCAGCAACATGGATGGACCTAGAGATTCTCATACTAAGCAAAGCAAGTCAGACAGAGAAAGATAAATATTACTTGATATTACTTATATGTGGAATCTATAAAATAATACAAATGAATCTATGTGCAAAACAGAAACAGACTGACAGACATAGAAAACAAACTATGGCTACCAAAGGGGAGAGGGAGGGAGGGAGGGAGGGACAAATTAGGAGTATGGGCTTAACAAATACAACTTACTATACATAAAATAGATAAGCAACAAGGTTTACTGTGTAACACAGGGAAAAATATTCAACATCTTGTGATAACCTATAATGGAAAAGAATCTGAAAAAATAAATATATATATACATATAAAACTGAATCACTTTGCTGTATACCTGAAACCAACACAATACTATAAATCAACTATACTTTTTAATTTAAAAAATAATTAAAATTTTCAATTATAAATTTAAATTTTAAAAAAAGAGTAGCTAGAGCAACTATACTCATAATAGCCAAAGTTTGGAAACAGCCCAGGTGTCCATGAACAGGAGAATGGATAAACAAATCATGGCATATCCATACAATGGAATACTACTCAGTAATGAAACAGAAAAAATTACTGATAACATGACACCATGGATAAACCTCACAGGCGTTTTGCTGAGCAAAAGAGCCAGACACAAAAGTGTACATGTCATTTGATTCCTTTTATGTGAAATTCTAGAACAGACACAACTAATTCATGGGGTCAGAAGTCAGAATAGGGGTTACTGATTGGGAAGGGGCACAAGGGGGCCTTCTGAGGTGGGGAAAACATTCCACGACTTGATCTGACTGATGCTCACTTGGAGTATATATTTGTAAAATTTCCTCAAGCTGGACACTCCAGATAATCCATTTTACTGCATAAATAAATGTGTCAGCACCAATTACAGGAAGGGCTCTGAAGAACAGGTGAAAAGACAGAGCCCACAGCCAGTGCTAGAGACAAGATAGGAGCCCAGGTCTCCTGGACCACTCTCATTCTCTCCACACCAACAGAAAGCAGGGCTTTCTCATCACACAGAGCAAGGCAACAGCAAAGCAAGCTTGTTTCCCTACTGTTGTCCAGAGTAGGGACAGCAGTAGCGGACTGTTGTCCGCTCAGCAGGCCGTGTGGAATTTGGGGTGTTTGTTTGGAGAGTGAATCATAGCTCGGGGGCTGAGAGTCCTCCTGCAGCTCCAGATTTAAATAATGATGTGTCAACATCTGCCTCCAATGACTCATTTAATCTTAACAGTGACCTTGTAAGCTTGTAGGATTATTAGAGCCAGCAGACACAAAAAAATATTAAAGTTGTTTGTCAAGAACCTCTCTGCTTCTGTCAAGAAAAACTTCCAGAACAGAAGAACACACATGCTCAAAACAGAAGGAAAACAGGAGGAATAAGATGCTATTTAAGCCTATTTTTGCCAAGAACCATCAACTGGAAGGAGTAAACTTCTGGTGTTTGCAGCTTTAAAAGAATTCAATATTTTTCATGTTCAAAGAGTCACTACATTGCAGTGCTTTAAGATTAA
The DNA here is from genome assembly GCF_965194825.1 of Balaenoptera physalus. Classification (NCBI taxonomy): domain Eukaryota; kingdom Metazoa; phylum Chordata; class Mammalia; order Artiodactyla; family Balaenopteridae; genus Balaenoptera; species Balaenoptera physalus. The sequence continues at coordinate 59,749,659 of NC_138896.1, read as the reverse complement.
AATGATATGCCTCTTGAATACTCTGTTATCTTCCCCACCTTGTGCTGAGGTCAAAAATTCTAAGTGACTGCCTCAAATCACACTGGACTTGGTGTCCAGGAACCTGATTTCTTACTCTAGCTCCATCACTGCTAGCATAGGTCCTTAGGTGAGCCACACCAGTTCTCTGAGCCTCAGTTTCCCCATCTGTAAAATGGAGATAAGGATTAAGGGAATAACACAGAGGTTACAGAGAGGTTTGGCACACATAGTAGGTACTAAGGAGCCACAAGCTCCTCCACACTATGCCGTCTTTCCCCTCCCCATCCTGAAAGCCGGCCCCAGAATACATCAACCTCCAGTACTCCTGGGAGCTAACCCCACCAGGGCTGCAGGATTGACCAGCAGGTGTCCCACAGAGCCTCAGAAGGTTCCTTGACTCCCAACTAATGCCTGGCAGACAATAAGGGCCAGACACACTGCAAGCCACTTGCAATTGAATGGGATCATTGCAGTCTCACCAGAACTCTGGGAGGCTCTGTATTAGGTCAGAAAGCTGAAGTTCAAAGCGTTACATGAACACACAGCTAATAGGTGGCTGAATCAAGATTCACACAGCAGACCACCTGGGCTGGAAAAGCCTCTGCTTTTCTCAGTTCAATACAATTAGCAAGGCTTTGGAGAAAAGACACACAAACCTGGAAGAGGAACAAAGGACTGTTTCATTTTCTACTGCTGGGTCATCAACTACCCCCAACACTGTGTATCTTAACACAACTACTATTTTTTTCACAATTCAGTGGATTGGAAATTCAGGAATTGAGTTGGGAATTCAGGAGACTGGTCTGGAAAAATCCATCTCCAAGCTGGCTTCTTCACAGGATGACTAGTACACCCTTCTGCTCTTGGCCTTTCTTTCTCTCCAGGGGGAACATCGCCTGGCAGTCTCAGGACAGTCACACCTCTTACCTGGCAGCTGGCTCCAAGAGGCAAGGGCAGACTTCGCAGGCTGGCTACACCCAGCACTGACACAGTGTCACTCTGCCATATTCCACTGGCCAAAGCAGCCAAAGGGGTCATGGGGTCAACCCAGATCAAGGGGATGGAGAAATAGGCCACACTTCTTGAGAGGGGAGTGGTGAGGTCACATGTGAGGTGGGAGGGGTGTTGTGCCTTCTTCGGAGGACATAATCTGCTATAAACCCCCTAAGCGCCCTGTATGTGCAGAATGTGAGAATCAAGGACATCATTACAACGATAACCAACAGCAGCAATCATTCCAGTGGCCTAATGATTATAAAATACTTTTTATGAGGCATGTATCATTAAATGCTCATAAAACCCTGTGAGATCAGCACAGTTTACAGAGGAATAGAGGAGAAGAGGCCTGTCTAAAGAGCTCACAGCCAGAAGGGTCTTTGGGGCTCCCAGTGGCTCTGTCTGCTGTGCTGGGACAGTGGCAGGTGAGCAGGGGCATGGGGTCCTAGAGGCCTTTCCTTTGTTACTACAGGACATTGGGAAGAGCTGCACGTATCACCTCCTGCAGGTACAGGTTCAATCACCATAACAAAGACACTGAAGAATAAGTGATGTCTGTGGCTCTTCCTACCTTATTTCAGACATAAAATGTCAGAACCTCAGCCTAGCAGGAGTAGGTCTCAGGTTTCAAGGCAAGGACTTGGGAATATGACAAGACCACTGAAAGCAATGAGAGCAGGAGTCCCAACTGTGGCTACAATTCGCTGTCCCCAGCTGGCCATTGGTTTTCCAACAACACAGCTCTGGAGAGCCCCTCTTACACAGCATGTTAAATCTGCCCCCACCCTCCACCACAGACCCCTTGGGTCTCCTTGGTGACAAGGAAAAGCAGCCAACAAGGGTGCAAGACCTTAACTTGAGATCTGTGTTTCCCAAGGGAGCTGCCCTCTCTTGCGAAAGAATGAAGAAGGAAACATACACAATTGTTACACACACAATTATTCTAACACATAAATGTACATTTCCACAGTTCAAGGTTGAACATATCCATGAAACTTGAAGCAATGAGGAAAGATACCTGTGTTCACTGGACCACTAAGCATCCTCCAGACTAGGTCATTATATTTTTATTTTATGAACTTCATTGCTTGACATCTCTCCCCACCCAGATTATAAACTGCGCAGAGGCATGGGCCATATCTCTCTTTTTCAACCCTGTATGCCCCATGCCTAGCACAGAGACTATCAAACATCAGGAACCGCAGGAATGTTTATTGAACAAATAAATGAATGAGGAACGTCTCAGCTCCCACCATATCGACCCTGGGCAGATATGGACCATATCTGTCTTGTTTACCTGTGTATCCCAGCTGCTGCATAGTAGATGGTCAATAAATGTTTGAGGAATAAATGAGGAAGGGCGGGGAGGGAGAAACCAAGGACCTTGGACTAAGAAGAAAGAATCGCACTCACATGTGCAGCAATAATGTTTTGCTGAAGTCCACACTCTTAAATTTCCTCAGTTTTGAGAAGCCCAACGGTCACCAGCACCCTGAGTGAGCTGCCTACTTGATACCTTGAGGGTCAAGATCGCAGCAACTGAGAAACAGCATTACTGGAGAATTTAGTCTGTTCTGCAAAATTTCTCAGCAAGGACAAATATAACCAAGGAAACAATCAGTTTCAAATAAAATATGGTTTTAAGAAAAAGGCACAAAGCTATTTGCATGTTATTTCGACCTTAATAACTGCACCTCTGCCTCCGGGTTCCTCCCAGGGTCTCATCTTGCTCCTCCCTCTCCTCTGCCCCCCCCCACCCCACCCCAACAAGTCATGTGAAATCTGGATTTTTTTTTCTCTTCTGATTTATCTTGGAGCTGCCTCTCCTCGCCATTTCTGTAGCATCACTGCAGCCCATCCGTGTCACTCGCCTCCCACCTTTCCTAACTGCCTCCTGCGCAAGGATGCAATGATCCAGCTAAAGCTTCCTGCAATACTGAGCCTGGGAGGAGCTTCAAGATGGCGGAAGAGTAAGACGCGGAGATCACCTTCCTCCCCACAGATACATCAGAAATACATCTACACGTGGAACAACTCCTACAGAACACCCACTGGACGCTGGCAGAAGACCTCAGACCTCCCAAAAGGCAAGAAACTCCCCATGTTACCTGGGTAGGGCAAAAGAAAAAAGGAAAAACAGAGACAAAAGAATAGGGACGGGACCTGCACCAGCGGGAGGCAGCTGTGAAGGAGGAAAGGTTTCCACACACTAGGAAGCCCCTTCGTGGGCGGAGACTGCGGGTGGCGGAGGGGGGAAGCTTCAGAGCCACGGAGGAGAGCGCAGCAACAGGGGTGCGGAGGGCAAAGCGGAGAGATTCCCGCACAGAGGCTCGGCGCCGAGCAGCACTCACCAACCCGAGAGGCTTGTCTGCTCACCCGCCGGGGCGGGCGGGGGCTGGGAGCTGAGGCTGGGGCTTCGGTCGGATCGCAGGGAGAGGACTGGGGTTGGTGGCGTGAACACAGCCTGAAGGGGCTAGTGCGCCACAGCTGGCCGGGAGGGAGTCCGGGAAAAAGTCTGGAGCTGCCGAACAGGCAAGAGATATTTTCCTGCCTTTTTGTTTCCTGGTGCGTGAGGAGAGGGGGTTAAGAGCGCCTCTTAAAGGAGCTCCAGAGACGGGCATGAGCTGCGGCTATCAGCACGGACCCCAGAGACGGGCATGAAGTGCTAAGGCTGCTGCTGCTGCCACCAAGAAGCCTGTGTGCAAGCACAGGCCACTATCCACACCGCCCCTCCCAGGAGCCGGTGCAGCCCGCCACTGCCAGGGTCCCGTGATCCAGGGACAACTTCTCCGGGAGAACACACGGCGCGCCTCAGGCTGGTGCAATGTCACACCGGCCTCTGCCGCCACAGGCTCACCCCGCACTCCGCACCCCTCCCTCCCCCCCGGCCTGAGTGAGCCAGAGCCCCCGAAGCAGCTGCTCCTTTAACCCCGTCCTGTCTGAGCAAAGACCAGACGCCCTCAGGCGACCTACACGCAGAGGCAGGTCCAAATCGAAAGCTGAACCCCGGGAGCTGCGCGAACAAAGAAGAGAAAGGGAAATTTCTCCCAGCAGCCACAGGAACAGCAGATTAAACCTCCACAATCAACTTGATATACTTGCATCTGTGGAATACCAGAATAGACAAAGAATCATCCCAAACTGAGGAGGTGGACTTCGGGAGCAACGATATATGTATTTTTTTCCCTTCTTCTCTTTCTGTGAGTGTGTATATGTATGCTTCTCTGTGTGATTCTGTCTGTATAGCTTTGCTTTTACCACTTGGTCTAGGGTTCTGTCTGTCCATTTTTTGTTTCTTTTTACTTAAAAAATTTTTTTCTTAATAATTATTTTTTACTTTAATAACTTTATTTTATTTTATTTTTATTTTATTTTATCTTCTTCTTTCTTGATTTTTTTTCTCCCTTTTATTCTGAGCCGTGTGGAGGACAGGCTCTTGGTGCTCCAGCCAGGCATCAGGGCTGTGCCTCTGAGGTGGGAGAGCCAAGTTCAGGACACTGGTGCACAAGAGACCTCCCAGCTCCACGTAATATCAAATGGTGAAAATCTCCCAGAGAGTGCCATCTCAACACCAAGACCCAGCGCCACTCAACAACCAGCAAGCTACAGTGCTTGACACCCTATGCCAAACAACTAGCAAGACAGGAAAACAATCCCATCCATTAGCACAGAGGCTGCCTAAAATCATAATAAGGCCACAGACACCCCAAAACACACCACCAGACATGGACCTGCCCACCAGAAAGACAAGATCCAGCCTCATCCACCAGAACACAGGCACTAGTCCCCCTCCACCAGGAAGCCTACACAACCCAATGAACCAACCTTAGCCACTGGGGACAGACACCAAAAACAACGGGAACTACGAACCTGCAGCCTGTGAAAAGGAGACCACAAACACCATAAGTTAAGCAAAATCAGAAGTCAGGAAACACACAGCAAACGAAGGAGCAAGGCAAAAACCCACCAGACCTAACAAATGAAGAGGAAATAGGCGGTCTACCTGAAAAAGAATTCAGAATAATGATTGTAAAGATGATCCAAAATCTTGGAAATAGAATGGAGAAAATACAAGAAACGTTTAACAAGGACCTAGAAGAACGAAAGAGCAAACAAACAGTGATGAACAACACAATAAATGAAATTAAAAATTCTCTAGAAGGGGCATTAACCAAGATGGCGGAGTAGAAGGACGTGCTCTCACTCCCTCTTGCGAGAGCACCAGAATCACAACTGGCTGCTGGACAATCACTGACAGGAAGACCCTGGACTTCACCAAGGAGGATACCCCACGTCCAAGGACAGAGGAGAAGCCACAGTGAGACAGTAGGAGGGGCGCAATCAGAGTAAAATCAAATCCCATAACTGCTGGGTGGGTGACTCACAGACTGGCGAACACTTATACCACAGAAGTCCACCCACTGGAGTGAAGGTTCTGAGCCCTACGTCAGGCTTCCCAACCTGGGGGTCCTGCAACGGGAGGAGGAATTCCTAGAGAATCAGACTTTGAAGCCTAGTGGGAATTGATTGCAGGACTTCTACAGGACTGGGGGAAACAGAGACCCCACTCTTGGAGGGCACACACAAAGTAGTGTGCGCATCGGGACCCAGGGGAAAGAGCAGTGACCCTGGGGGAGACTGAACCAGACCTACCTGCTGGTGTTGGGGGGTCTCCTGCAGAAGCGGGGGGTGGCTCTGTTTCACCGTGGGGACAAGGACACTGGCAGCGGAGGTTCTGGGAAGTGCTCCTTGGCGTGAGCCCTCCCAGAGTCTGCCATTAACCACACCAAAGAGCCCAGGCAGGCTCCAGTGTTGAGTTGCCTCAGGCAAAACAACCAACAGGGAGGGAACCCAGCCCCACCCATCAACAGTCAAGTGGATTAAAGTTTTACTGAGCTCTGACCGCCACAGCAACAGTCAGCTCTACCCACCACCAGAGCCTCCCATCAAGCCTCTAAGATAGCCTCAACCACCAGAGGGCAGACAGCAGAAACAAGAAAAACTACAATCCTGCAGCCTGTGGAACAAAAACCACAGTTACAGAAAGATAGACAAGATGAAAAGGCAGAGGGCTATGTACCAGATGAAGGAACAAGAAAAAACCCCAGAAAAACAACTCAATGAAGTGGAGATAGGCAACCTTCCAGAAAAAGAATTAAGAATAATGATAGTGAAGATGATCCAGGACCTCGGAATAAGAATGGAGGCAAAGATGGAGAAGATGCAAGAAATGATTAACAAAGACCTAGAAGAATTAAAGAACAAACAAACAGAGATGACCAATACAATAACTGAAATGAAAACTACACTAGAAGGAATCAATAGCAGAATAACTGAGGCAGAAGAACGGATAAGTGACCTGGAAGACAGAATGGTGGAATTCACTGCTGTGGAACAGAATAAAGAAAAAAGAATGAAAAGAAATAAAGACAGCCTAAGAGACCTCTGGGACAACATTAAACGCAACAACATTCGCATTATAGGGGTCCCAGAAGGAGAAGAGAGAGAGAAAGGACCAGAGAAAATATTTGAAGAGATAATAGTCAAAACCTTCCCTAACATGGGAAATGAAATAGCCACCCAAGTCCAGGAAGCACAGAGAGTCCCATACAGGATAAACCCAAGGAGAAACACGCCAAGACACATAGTAATCAAACTGACAAAAATTAAAGACAAAGAAAAATTATTGAAAGCAGCAAGGGAAAAACGACAAATAACATACAAGGGAACTCCCATAAGATTAACAGCTGATTTCTCAGCAGAAACTCTACAAGCCAGAAGGGAGTGGCATGATATACTTAAAGTGATGAAAGGGAAGAACCTACAACCAAGATTACTCTACCCAGCAAGGATCTCACTTAGATTTGATGGAGAAATCAAAAGCTTTACAGACAAGCAAAAGCTAAGAGAATTCAGCACCACCAAACCAGCTCTACAACAAATGCTAAAGGAACTTCTCTAAGTGGGAAACACAAGAGAAGAAAAGGACCTACAAAAACAAACCCAAAACAATGAAGAAAATGGTCATAGGAACATACATATCGATAATTACCTTAAACGTGAATGGATTAAATGCCCCAACCAAAAGACATAGACTGGCTGAATGGATACAAAAACAAGACCCATATATATGCTGTCTACAAGAGACCCACTTCAGAACTAGGGACACATACAGACTGAAAGTGAGGGGATGGAAAAACATATTCCATGCAAATGGAAATCAAAAGAAAGCTGGAGTAGCTATACTCATATCAGATAAAATAGACTTTAAAATAAAGAATGTTACAAGAGACAAGGAAGGACACTACATAATGATCAAGGGATCAATCCAAGAAGAAGATATAACAATTATAAATATATATGCACCCAACATAGGAGCACCTCAACACATAAGGCAACTGCTAACAGCTATAAAAGAGGAGATCGACAGTAACACAATAATAGTGGGGGACTTTAACACCTCACTTACACCAATGGACAGATCATCCAAAATGAAAATGAATAAGGAAACAGAAGCTTTAAATGACACAATAGACCAGTTAGATTTAATTGATATATATAGGACATTCCATCCAAAAACAGCAGATTACACGTTCTTCTCAAGTGCGCACAGAACATTCTCCAGGATAGATCACATCTTGGGTCACAAATCAAGCCTCAGTAAATTTAAGAAAATTGAAATCATATCAAGCATTTTCTGACCACAACGCTATGAGATTAGAAATGAATTACAGGGAAAAAAACGTAAAACAGACAAACACATGGAGGCTAAACAATACGTTACTAAATAACCAAGAGATCACTGACGAAATCAGAGAGGAAATCAAAAAATACCTAGAGACAAATGACAATGAAAACACGATGACCCAAAACCTATGGGATGCAGCAAAAGCAGTTCTAAGCGGGAAGTTTATAGCTATACAAGCCTATCTCAAGAAACAAGAAAAATCTCAAATAAACAATCTAACCTTACACCTAAAGAAACTAGAGAAAGAAGAACAAACAAAACCCAAAGTTAGCAGAAGGAAAGAAATCATAAAGATCAGAGCAGAAATAAATGAAGTAGAAACAAAGAAAACAATAGCAAAGATCAATAAAACTAAAAGTTGGTTCTTTGAGAAGATAAACAAAATTGATAAGCCATTAGCCAGACTCATCAAGAAAAAGAGGGAGAGGACTCAAATCAATAAAATCAGAAATGAAAAAGGAGAAGTTAAAACAGACACCGCAGAAATACAAAGCATCCTAAGAGACTACTACAAGCAACTTTATGCCAATAAAATGGACAACCTGGAAGAAATGGACACATTTTTAGAAAGGTATAAACTTCCAAGACTGAACCAGGAAGAAACAGAAAATATGAACAGACCAATCACAAGTAATGAAATTGAAACTGTGATTAAAAATCTTCCAACAAACAAAAGTCCAGGACCAGATGGCTTCACAGGTGAATACTATCAATCATTTAGAGAAGAGCTAACACCTATCCTTCTCAAACTCTTCCAAAAATTGCAGAGGAAGGAACACTCCCAAACTCATTCTATGAGGCCACCATCACCCTGATACCAAAAGCAGACAAAGACACTACCAAAAAAGAAAATTACAGACCAATATCACTGATGAATATAGATGCAAAAATCCTCAACAAAATACTAGCAAACAGAATCCAACAACACATTAAAAGGATCATACACCACGATCAAGTGGGATTTATCCCAGGGATGCAAGGATTCTTCAATATACACAAATCAATCAATGTGATACACCATATTAACAAATTGAAGAATAAAAACCATATGATCATCTCAATAGATGCAGAAAAAGCTTTTGACAAAATTCAACACCCATTTATGATAAAAACTCTCCAGAAAGTGGGCATAGAGGGAACCTACCTCAACATAATAAAGGCCATATATGACAAACCCACAGCAAACATCATTCTCAATGGTGAAAAACTGAAAGCATTTCCTCTAAGATCAGGAACGAGACAAGGATGTCCACTCTCACCACTATTATTCAACATAGTTCTGGAAGTCCTAGCCACAGCAATCAGAGAAGAAAAAGAAATAAAAGGAATACAAATTGGAAAAGAAGAAGTAAAACTGTCACTGTTTGCGGATGACATGATATTATACATAGAGAATCCTAAAACTGCCACCAGAAAACTGCTAGAGCTAATGAATGAATTTGGTAAAGTTGCAGGATACAAAATGAATGCACAGAAATCTCTTGCATTCCTATACACTAATGATGAAAAATCTGAAAGAGAAATTATGGAAACACTCCCATTTACCATTGCAACAAAAAGAATAAAATACCTAGGAATAAACCTACCTAGGGAGACAAAAGAACTGTATGCAGAAAACTATAAGACACTGTTGAAAGAAATCAAAGATGATACCAACAGATGGAGAGATATACCATGTTCTTGGATTGGAAGAATCAACATTGTGAAAATGAGTATACTACCCAAAGCAATATACAGATTCAATGCAATCCGTATCAAATTACCAATGGCATTTTTTACGGAGCTAGAACAAATCATCTTAAAATTTGTATGGAGTCACAAAAGACCCCGAATAGCCAAAGCAGTCTTGAGGGAAAAAAATGGAGCTGGAGGAATCAGACTCCCTGACTTCAGACTATACTACAAAGCTACAGTAATCAAGATGATATGGTACTGGCACAAAAACAGAAACATAGATCAATGGAACAAGATAGAAAGCCCAGAGATTAACCCACGCACCTATGGTCAACTAATCTATGACAAAGGAGGCAAAGATATACAATGGAGAAAAGACAGTCTCTTCAATAAGTGGTGCTGGGAAAAGTGGACAGCTACATGTAAAAGAATGAAATTAGAATACTCCCTAACACCATACACAAAAATAAACTCAAAATGGATTAGAGACCTAAATATAAGACTGGACACTATAAAACTCTTAGAGGAAAACATTGGAAGAACACTCTTTGACATAAATCACAGCAAGATCTTTTTTGATCCACCTCCTAGAGTAATGGAAATAAAAACAAAAATAAACAAATGGGACCTAATGAAACTTCAAAGCTTTTGCACAGCAAAGGAAACCATAAACAAGACGAAAAGACAACCCTCAGAATGGGAGAAAATATTTGCAAACGAATCAACAGACAAAGGATTAATCTCCAAAATATATAAACAGCTCATTCAGCTCAATATTAAAGAAACAAACAATCCAATCCAAAAATGGGCAGAAGACCTACATAGACATTTCTCCAAAGAAGACATACAGACGGCCACGAAGCACATGAAAAGATGCTCAACATCGCTAATTATTAGAGAAATGCAAATCCAAACTACAATGAAGTATCACCTCACTCCTGTTAGAATGGGCATCATCAGAAAATCTACAAACAACAAATGCTGGAGAGGGTGTGGAGAAAAGGGAACCCTCTTGCACTGTTGGTGGGAATGTAAATTGATACAGCCACTATGGAGAACAATATGGAGGTTCCTTAAAAAACTAAAAATAGAATTACCATATGACCCAGCAATCCCACTACTGAGCATATACCCAGAGAAAACCGTAATTCAAAAAGACACATTCACCCGAATGTTCATTGCAGCACTATTTACAATAGCCAGGTCATGGAAGCAACCTAAATGCCCATCGACAGACGAATGGATAAAGAAGATGTGGTACATATATACAATGGAATATTACTCAGCCATAAAAAGGAACGAAATTGAGTCATTTGTTGAGAAGTGGATGGATCTAGAGACTGTCATACAGAGTGAAGTAAGTCAGAAAGAGAAAAACAAATATCGTATATTAATGCATGTATGTGGAACCTAGAAAAATGGTACAGATGAGCCGGTTTGCAGGGCAGAAGTTGAGACACAGATGTAGAGAATGGACATATGGACACCAAGGGGGGAAAACTGCGGTGGGGTGGGGATGGTGGTGTGCTGAATTGGGCGATTGGGATTGACATGTATACACTGATGTGTATAAAATTGATGCCTAATAATAACCTGCAGTATAAAAAAACAAACAAAACAACTAATACTAAACTTTCATTGGGTTATTTGTATGGAAATATGTTAATATAAATGTTTCAGACATTATATGAAATTTCTAAAAATCTTATATTTGTATTTGTATGGAAATATGTTAATATAAATGTTTCAGACATTACATGAAATTTCTAAAAATCTTATATGTTCTGGTATAATGTTATAAGTAATAATCCTAGTTACTACTTTAAAATGTATATCTCAGAAATAACTAATTTTCTTGTCAACTGCATTATTATGAACTTTCATCAAATCTTTAACTGTGGTCATTTTTAAGTCTTTTGTCATTTACAGACAGTTCTGGGTGTACTCTGATGCTTTTGCAAATATGTTCCTATTAAAGGGTTTCATCTTCAAGAAATTCATGGAAAAGACTCTGACAAGTACAGGTTTCTGGTAACTGACTGTACTGCTGAACTGAATGAATAAGCATTTTCAGAACTCTAATGCAAAACTGATGAACTCAAAAAAGTGCTAACAAAAGATCAAGATGAAAAAAAAAATTTAATTACATGGGACTGAGTGAACTGATGAGGATGAGTATAATTTTTGTGACTTTCTGTCTGAATTAAAAAAAAATCCCACAAGGACTCAGAGGCAAAGAATATACAAATCAATTTTCACTGCAAAGTAAAGGAGCTGTTACAGTGGAGGATTACTGGACTGAATGTCAATATTATGACATAGTATGAGTGTGTTTCAGGTTTGGTAATTGCAATCATTGTTGCTTTTGTTGTGGTCATCCATGTACAATGCTTCGTGTCAGTCTATTTATCTCTTGTAAAAATAAAATACACTGTGTGTGTGTGAAAAAAAAAAAATTCTCTAGAAGGGATTCATAGCAGAATAACTGAGGAAGAAGAACAGATAAGTGAACTGCAAGATAAAACAGTGAAAATAACTATTGCAGAGCAGAATAAAGAAAAAAAAATGAAAAGAACTGAGGACAATCTCAGAGACCTCTGGGACAACATTAAATGCACCAACATTCGAATTATAGGAGTCCCGAAAAAGAAAGGGACTGAGAAAATATTTGAAGGGATTATAGTCGAAAACTTCCCTAATATGGGAAAGGAAATAGTTAATCAAGTCGAGGAAACTCATAGAGTCCCATACAGGATAAATCCAAGGAAAACCACCCCAAGACACATATTAATCAAACTATCAAAAATTAAATACAAAGAACAAATATTAAAAGCAGCAAGGGAAAAACAACAAATAACACATAAGGTAATCCCCATAAGGTTAACAGCTGATCTTTCAGCAGAAACTCTGCAAGCCAGAAGTGGGTGGCAGGACATATTTAAAGTGACGACAGGGAAAAACCTACAACCAAGATTACTCTACCCAGCAAGGATCTCATTCAGATTTGACAGAGAAATTTAAAACTTTACACACAAGCAAAAGCTAAGAGAATTCAGCACCACCAAACGAGCTTTACAACAAATGCTAAAGGAACTTCTCCAGGCAGGAAACACAAGACAAGGAAAAGACCTACAATAATAAACCCAAAACAATTAAGAAAATGGAAATAGGAACATACATATTAATAATTACCTTAAATGTAAATGGATTAAATGCTCCAACCAAAAGACATAGATTGGCTGAATGGATACAAAACCAACACCCATATATGTGCTGTCTACAAGAGACCCACTTCAGCCCTAGGGACAAATATAGACTGAAAGTGAGGGGATGGAAAAAGATATTCCATGCAAATGGAAATCAAAAGAAAGCTGGAGTAGCAATTCTCATATCGGACAAAATAGACTTTAAAACAAAGACTATTACAAGAGACAAAGAAGGACACTACATAATGATCAAGGGATCAATCCAAGAAAAAGATATAACAATTGTAAATATTTATGCACCCAACATCGGAGCACCCAAATACATAAGGCAAATGCTAGCAGCCATAAAAGGGGAAATGGACAGTAACACAATCATAGTGGGGAATTTAACACCCCACTTTCACCAATGGACAGATCATACAAAAGGAAAATAAATAAGGAAACAAAAGCTTTAAATGATAGATTAAACAAGATGGACTTAATTGATATTTATAGGACATTCCATCCAAAAACAACAGAATACACATTCTTCTCAAGTGCTCATGGAACATTCTCCAGGATAGATGATATCTTGGGTCACAAATCAAGCCTTGGTAAACTTAAGAAAATTGAAATCGTATCAAGTATCTTTTCCGACCACAATGCTATGAGACTAGATATCAATTACAGGAAAAAATCTGTAAGAAATACAAACACATGGAGGCTAAACAACACACTACTTAATAACCAAGAGATCACTGAAGAAATCAAAGAGGAAATCAAAAAATACCTAGAAACAAATGACAATGAAAACACGACGACCCAAAACCTATGGGATGCAGCAATAGCAGTTTTAAGAGGCAAGTTTAAAGCAATACAATCCTACCTTAAGAAACAAGAAACATCTCAAATAACCTAACCTTACACCTAAAGCAATTAGAGAAAGAAGAACAAAAAAACCCCAAAGTTAGCAGAAGGAAAGAAATCATAAAGATCAGATCAGAAATAAATGAAAAGAAATGAAGGAAATGATAGCAAACATCAATAAAACTAAAAGCTGGTTCTTTGAGAAGATAAACAAAATTGATAACCATTAGCCAGACTTATCAAGAAAAAAAAGGAGAAGACTCAAATCAACAGAATTAGAAATGAAAAAGAAGAAGTAACAACAGACACTGCAGAAATACAAACAATCATGAGAGATTACTGCAAGCAACTCTATGCCAATAAAATGGACAACCTGGAATAAATGGACAAATTCTTAGAAAAGCACCACCTTCTGAGACTGAACCAGGAAGAAATAGAAAATATGAACAGACCAATCACAAGCACTGAAATTGAAACTGTGATTAAAAATTTTCCAACAAACAAAGGCCCAGGACCAGATGGCTTCACAGGCAAATTCTATCAAACATTTAGAGAAGAGCTAACACCTATCCTTCTCAAACTCTTCCAAAATACAGCAGAAGGAGCAACACTCCCAAACTCTTTCTATAAGGCCACCATCACTCTGATACCAAAATCAGACAAAGATGTCACAAAGAAAGAAAACTACAGGCCAATATCACTGATGAACATAGATGCAAAAATCCTCAACAAAATACTAGCAAACAGAATCCAATAACACATTAAAAGGATCATACACTATGATCAAGTGGCGTTTATCCCAGGAATGCAAGGATTCTTCAATATACGCAAATCAATCAACGTGATACACCATAGTAACAAATTGAAGGAGAAAAACCATATGATCATCTCAATAGATGCAGAAAAAGCTTTTGAGAAAATTCAACACCCATTTATGATAAAAACCCTCCAAAAAGCAGGCATAGAGGGAAATTTCCTCAACAAAATAAAGGCCATATATGACAAACCCACAGCCAACATCATCCTCAATGGTGAAAAACTGAATCCATTTCCACTAAGATCAGGAACAAGACAAGGTTGCCCACTCTCACCACTACTATTCAACATAGTTTTGGAAGTTTTAGCCACAGCAATCAGAGAAGAAACAGAAATAAAAGGAATCCAAATCAGAAAAGAAGAAGTAAAGCTGTCACTGTTTGCAGATGACATGATACTCTACATAGAGAATCCTAAAGATGGTACCAGAAAACTACTAGAGCTAATCAATGAATTTGGTAAAGTAGCAGGATACAAAATTAATGCACAGGAATCTCTTGCATTCCTATACACTAATGATGAAAAATCTGAAAGTGAAATTAAGAAAACACTCCCATTTACCACTGCAACAAAAAGAATAAAATATCTAGGAATAAACCTACCTAAGGAGAGAAAAGACCTGTATACAGAAAATTATAAGACACTGATGAAAGAAATTAAATATGATACAAATAGATAGAGAGATATACCACGTTCTTGGGTTGGAAGAATCAACATTGTGAAAATAGCTCTATTACCCAAAGCAATCTACAGATTCAATGCAATCCCTATCAAACTACCAATGGCATTTTTCAGAGAACTTGAACAAAAAACTTCACAATTTGTATGGAAACACAAAAGACCCTAAAGAGCCAAAGCAATCTTGAGAAAGAAAAATGGAGCTGGAGGAATCAGGCTCCCTGACTTCAGACTATACTACAAAGCTACAGTAATCAAGACAGTATGGTACTGGCACACAAACAGAAATATAGGTCAATGGAACAGGATAGAAAGCCCAGAGATAAACCCATGTACATATGGTCACCTTATCTTTGATAAAGGAGGCAAGAATATACAATGGAGAAAAGACAGCCTCTTCAATAAGTGGTGCTGGGAAAACTGGATAGCTCCATGTAAAAGAATGAAAGTAGAACACTCCCTGACACCATACACAAAAATAAACTCAAAATGGATTAAGGACCTAAATGTAAGGCCAGACACCATCAAACTCTTAGAGGAAAACATAGGCAGAACACTCTATGACATAAATCACAGCAAGATCCTTTTTGACCCACCTCCTAGAGAAATGGAAAAAAAACCAAAAATAAACAAATGGAACCTAATGAAACTTAAAAGCTTTTGCACAGTACAGGAAACCATAAACAAGACGAAAAGACAACCCTCAGAATGGGAGAAAATATTTGCAAATGAAGCAACTGACAAAGGATTAATCTCCAAAATTTACAAGCAGCTCATGCAGCTCAATATCAAAAAAACAAACAACCCAATCCAAAAATGGGCAGAAGACCTAAATAGACATTTCTCCAAAGAAGATATACAGATTGCCAACAAACTCATGAAAGAATGTTCAACATCTTTAATCATTAGAGAAATGCAAATCAAAACTACAATGAGGTATCACCTCACACCAGTCAGAATGGCCATCAGCAAAAAATCTACAAACAATAAATGCTGGAGAGGGTGTGGAGAAAAGGGAACCCTCTTGCGCTGTTGGTGGGAATGTAAATTGATACAGCCACTATGGAGGACAGTATGGAGGTTCCTTAAAAAACTAAAAGTAGAACTACCATACAACCCAGCAATCCCACTACTGGGCATATACCCTGAGAAAACCATAATTCAAAAAGTGTCATGTACCACAATGTTCATTGCAGCTCTATTTACAATAGCTAGGACATGGAAGCAACCTAAGTGTCCATCAACAGATGAATGGATAAAGAAGATGTGGCACATATATACAATGGAATATTACTCAGCCATAAACAAGAATGAAACTGGGTTATTTGTAGTGAGGTGGATTGACCTAGAGACTGTCATACAGAGTGAGGTAAGTCAGAAAGAGAAAAACAAATACCATATACTAACACATATATATGGACTCTAAAAAAAAAAAAATCGTCATGAAGAACCTAGGGGCAAGATGGGAATAAAGATGCAGACCTACTAGAGAATGGACTTAAGGACACGAGGAGTAGGAAGGGTAGGCTGGGACAAAGTGAGAGAGTGGCATGGACATATATACACTACCAAACATAAAATAGGTAGCTAGTGGGAAGCAGCCGCATAGCACAGGAAGATTAGCTCGGTGCTTTGTGACCACCTAGGGGGTGGGATAGGGAGGGTGGGTGGGAGGGAGGGAGATGCAAGAGGGAAGAGATATGGGGACATATGTATATGTACAACTGATTCAATTTGTTATAAAGCAGAAACTAACACACCATTGTAAAGCAATTATACTCCAATAAAGATGTTAATAATAATAAAATAAAATAAAATACTCTGTAATGGCCTATATGGGAAAAGAATCTTAAAAAAAAAAAAGAATAGTAGATATACGTATACGTATAACTGATTCACTTTGCTGTACACCTGAAACTAACACAACATTGTAAATCAACTATACTCCAATAAAAATGTAAAAAAAAAAAAAAATACTGAGCTTGGTCAAGATGCAATGATCCAGCTAAAGCTTCCTGCGATACTAAGCATGGGGAAAGGACATCCAGCGCAATGAAGCCTGTTCTCAGTGAGTCACCACTCCGCCGAGACCCTCGCCCATGCCCGAGGCAGCTGACCAGGTCTGAGCAGCGAGTCCATCTACCTCCCTGCACAGAGCTCCAGCCATGGGCCGGCACACAGTGGGTGTCCACTGCCTGGGTGCTGAGTGGAGATCAGGGTGGAGAGGCCCCCGTGAAGCCGCCCAGTCGGCGACGCTACTCAAAACCTGGGGGGATTCAGTAGGCTCGTAATTCTAGATACTAAACTCTGTGTCCTGGTAAGGACCATTCACATTGACTCAGATCATTCCCCAGGTTTCAGGGAGAAAAGGGAGCCAGATAGAGAAGCTATGCAGCTCCACTAACTTAGGCCAGAAGCCATTAGAGCTCCTATTCCTAGTGCCCAGGCTGGGGTCTCCCCGAGAGGCTGGGAACTCTCCCCTGGGTCAGGGGGGTGCCCCGCGTAATCACGCTCAGGGTCCCTTGGACAATGGATGGTGTACCTGTCAAAGCCCGGCAAGCCCGCCTCCACCCCACTGTGGTGTCTTGCTCTCCTCCCTCTGCGATCCTCAGCTGGGATGAGCCCCGCTGGGGGTGCAGGTTGTGCTGATGGACCCTCCCGTTTCCTTGCTGATGACACACACGGACATCGTAAATCCACCAGAAACAAGAGATACAGATACATCTCTGGGACTCCTCTGTGACTGCTCGGTAAGGACACTGGAACTTTCTTCTTTTAATATCTTGACCTCAAAGAACAAAAACTCATACTCATTTCAGAAGACCCAACTCCTTTCGTTCATTCATTCAGAAGATGTTTGCAGGGTGCCTCTTCTGGATTCCTGCTTTGCACTCCTGAGCGGCCCCCTGTGATCAACGTACACAATTCTCTATGGGTTTTCACCTGAAGTCACACCTTCCCTTGGCTCCCTCGCCCCTCCCCATCCCACTCCCCCTCAGTGCCGTGCACCCAACTTAAGACAGCACGTCCCTGCAGAGCCCCAAGAGAAAGAGTCAGAAAGGACGCCAGCCCGTCCACACCTGAACCAGCTGTCAACTGAAATAAAAATGCACAACACAAGAGCTGTGAGTTTCAGTTTCATTTGGGGACTTACTGAGGACTGTAGCCTGGGAGACAGCCGCTCAGCTGCTCTGAGGACCTGCTCCCAAAGGGTGGGCAGGCAGGCCAGTATATATGTGATTTTGGCAAAGGGGTACGTGCACTCAAGCACGCATCTGGGTAGAAGTCGCTGCTAGTCACAAGGAACAGATGCCTCAGTTAATGATTTTAGTGGTCTTCTAAGTATAGAAAGATGAATCCAGGTTCATATAAAATTTCTCCTTAAATATTTCTAACTGTCTATAGGGCCTGTTTTGCCTGTTTTCCCAGAGTACAGACTGCCTCAATTTGACCTTCACCTTGAATTCCTTTCACGGTGTGTTGTAGGTCAGTAACTGCAGTGGCCTAATGACTTGATTCTTATAGAACTGGATAGTGGGCAACATTCTTTATTTTTTCACAGCCAAGTAAGATGCTCCTGTACCCCTTACCTCTTCTACCTCCTCTACACCCCAGACCTGTGGGAACTGTGATTAACGAGTTGGGGTAGGGAAAGTAGTTGCGGAAGCCACGGGAATCAAGAATTGGAAAGCCACAGCTGACTTCCAGCTTTCTTGTTTTCAGCAGCCCTTAGCTGGCAGAATGGAAAATGCAAAGTGGAAAAGAGATTGCATTAAACCAAGTTCAAAGTTTTGACTCCTACATAGGAAATGGACATTGCATTGCTAACCAAAGGACCTTGTACTACCCAAGAATGATCAGAAGAGTCAGGAAGCTTACCATGGAAGCCCTATTTTAGTTCATGGCACTTTCCTTTCCACCCTCAACACCAATCCTATTAGCACACTTCCCCAGGAGAGGACTCCACGTTAGCTAACCCCCAGCTTCCCCACATCCCAGCTGCTGGAGGCACACCACAATCTGGGTTTGATTCACCTTTCCAGACTTCTCTCCCATAGCCCCTCCTCCAGCCACACCCCACTGCACTCCAACATCCCTTTAGCTCCTCTGCTTTGAGCTTTTCGTTCTCGCCATTCCCCACCTCCTTCTCCCGTCCCAGTCACATGGATCCCTTCTCCCCAGGAGTCGCAGAACACACAGCTTCATTGACAGCTGAAGAGGCTCGACTCAGTCCCTCTGGACATGAGAAAATGGAAAGTACGCAAGATGAGGAGCATTTGGGGCAAGGCCAGCCCAGGGAGCCGGTAACTTCATGTCTTCTCCAAGCTCCCACTGTACTGCTGCTCTTTGCTTATGTGTCCAGTTGTTTTCAAACTTCACTGAGCATCAGAACATCCTGGGAACTGCTTAAAAATGCCGATGTCCTGACCCCCAGAGATTGAGAAAGTCTAGGGCTGAGGCACTCTGTGCTAGACGGATGGCATTAGCAGCCCCAATTCTTTACCCCTTCTGGTATCCTGCCCTTTGCTGTGTGACTTTGCAGTCCCCCCACCAAAGAAGAAAAGTCTGTATCCTGCCAGCCCCTCTAAATCTGGGCTCAGCCATGTGACTTTCTTTGGTCAATAGAATAGACAGAAGTGAGGATGAGCCACTTCTGCACCCAGGCCCCAGGATGCTGTGTAGATTTCTCTCTCATTCTTGCATCTCTGCAGTGTCCTAATGACACCACCAGGCAAGCCACCTGGAGGAAGAGAGACAGTGGGCCAAGCTAAGTCCCTCCAGCCGTCCCTTCCAAGGACAGCCTACGTTGTTCAGGAGCAGCTCACCTCAGACATGAGGACACACCCAGCCGGCGCCGAGGAACTACCCAGCCGAGCCAGGTCTGGATCACCAACCTGCAGCCTCTTCAAATAAACGCCATTATTTTAAGCCACCAAGTTTTGGCTTGGCTTGTTCCATGGCATTATCATGGCAGTAAATAACTGATACACAGAGGAACCTGCATTTGGATTCCCGTTTATTATATGGCGCATCAAGAACCCCACATCCTTGCGCTCGCCAAGCCTGTCACACTCTGCCTTGAACAGTGGTCGCCTGTGGCGGGGAAGGGGATGGTCTCTACCCTTCCTGCACAGATAGGAGCCCCTGGAGGGTGGAGACCCACCTGGGGTGTTTCCTTGTGTATCCTCCAGAGCTTTTTCAGGTAAGCCCGGAGACACCGTTTGCCAACTTATGGAGACTAGAATGAGTACAGAGAGAAAACAGAAGGTGCTAACTTGTAGTGACCCCTGAGCAGTGAGCAACTCTGAACAATAAACGCACTAGAGAAAAAGGAGGAGGGGGGTCACAGAGAGAAATTAAAATGGAAATTTTTAAGGGAATTTTCCCCCTTTATTGGCAGCACAATTAGCCAGAAGAGCCCCAACTGATGCTGTTATGACTACTCTGATAGGAAACTGAAATCGATTGGAGGAGAATCAGACGGAAAACAATAACACTTAGCATTTATATGACTTTTTACAGGCAGCACTTTTTGTTCCTTTTGTTCCTCAGAAACATGAACGAATTAATTGCCATAGCACCCCAGAGTAGATGGTAGGATTTCCTGCCTGTATCTTACAAGGGATAAAAACCAGCACTTCCTAAGCAAGGCGGAAGCCAGTGCCAGCACCAGGTACCCATTTTGTGTCTTTGCATCTTGCGACAACCCTCAGGGCTCACACTTTTTTATGTCTTTTGATCCAGAGTTCTGGAGATTCCTATTTATAGACTTAAAATATTAGTATATTTGAACTAGAAGGGACACTCAGGAAGTGCTGATCCAAATCTCTTATCTTACACATGCTGAAAAGAGGCTTATTTCAGCCAAGGACTGTCTAAGGTCACAAAACAATTCAGGGAAGAAGCAAGATCAGATCTATTTTTCTCACCCTAGGTCAACCCTCCACATCCCCCAAATTCCAGAAGATACAGTTATTAATGTCAGACCCACAAATGACTTTCACCCAACCTGTGTTCACAAATGATTTGATGTGTACAAGTCATTCAGTCATCAAACCTTTATGGAGCATGTGCCCTGGGATTCCTGGAGCACGAGGGATTCAGGAATGAATTCGGCTTGTGTGGAGCTGGGTGTGGTAGGCAGTTAGTCCCGGCAATGAACAGAGCTCAGAGAAGCTCTGACCCAGTGGAGCCACAGAAGTCCATGAGCTAGGGCACCATGGTATTTCTCAGCCATACATATTGTTCTGAGCATATAGTAGTTGCTCAGTAAATATACGGTGACTAGTCAAAGTGGGTATATTCCAGAGCTAGCTCAGAAGAGCCGAAAGCAGGAGCTGGGGAAACTTCCCTGCCCAAGAGAAAACTCACCAGCCGGTGCTTTGACTCCTGCAATCCCATCATTGGGTGTTTTAATTCACTAGTCATCGCCACTCCCAGAAATTACAATTACGATTACGATTGAGAAACATAACACTTACATTGTGCCTTCACCCTTCATATGGCTGATCTTCTTAAGGCCTATATGGCAGGGTCTCCTCAGCCACATCCCTGACCTCAAGCCAAGTCCCTACACCCTGACTTCACTCTCTAGCATATCAAAATGCTCAGACAGCCCTGAACCTGATGTTTAGACCTCCCAGCCTTTGTACAGACCGTTCCCTCTGCTAGAAAGCCTTTGCCCGACCTGTTTGCCTGTCAAACTCACCAGACTCTCCTGACCAACCCTGGAGAGCATCTTCCTCCTTGGTATCTGGTGTCACATGCCCACATCTGCTCTTAACGGGTCTGTCTCCTTTATAAAACTGTGATCCCTGAGTCTCCAGCAATTAGCCAGGGACCTCGCACATAGAGGTGCTTCACACATCTGAACTTCATTTTAAAACTGAATCCTACTGTAGGAACAATCTTTAAGATGCAGGGAATGAAGCACAGGGAACTATATTCAATAGCTAGTAATAACCTAAATGGAAAAGAATCTGAATAAGAATATATATATATGTATGTGTGTGTGTGTGTATATATATATATATATATACACATATATATCTGAATCACTTTGCTATACACCTGAAACATTATAAATCAACTCTACTTCAAAAAAAAAAAAGATGAAGGGATTGAGTGTAGACGGAAGACCCCTACGGGCATTGACAAAGAAAGAAGAACACAGAGGAGTCCAGAAGCCCCTGCAGGACTCATTTTAGCTCCTCCCTACTTACCCTGAGTGTCCCTTATATAAGATGAATAACACGTGGTCCCTCAGATTCCCCAGACCCTCGTTTGGCTGTTTACTGGGCGTACTCATTCATTTACCACCTTGCAGCTGCAGAGCCCTAAGAGGCAGCCAGGAGAAGTTTATGCAGGTCCCCAAGTTGCCTGTCTTACAGACAAGAGGAGATGTTCACCTGGGGAGGCTGTGACTCAACCATCACTCACCACAGGAAGCGATCACAGCGTGTCCCCAAAAGGCTGACGCATCCTGGGTCTTGCTGGCTTCTCCGTGGCTCAGAGCCTAGTGGGGAGGGGGAGCAGTTGACAATAAACACTGGAACCTCTCAAGTATCACCCATTCCCCAGCCTTCCGAGACGCTGCCACTTCTCTCCTTTTTCTCCACTGACCTTTCTTTCAGTCCCTAACTCCCAAAGTGATCCTCCCAACATCGAATGCATGCAAATGGCATTTCAAGGAAATTAAACAGTCAGACTCTCCCAGTACCTGCTCAGTTCACACAAAGAGTACTGATTTCCTGCTGATGGAAATAACTCAGCCTTAAGATCTCATTTCTCTCTCTCTCCAAGAGGGGCACAGCAAAACTGTCTTCCACTGAGCCATTTGGGAGGTAGGCAATAAACAAATTATTGCCATATAATTTGTTTTAAATAAATTTTTTAAAGGCATATATAACCAAAAAAAGGTTGGGGGGGGCCTTGCTGAGGACTCTCCCTTCTGCTGATGATTGCCTGATTTTCACATGGGGCTCATCAAAGTCTCCTAAGGTCATTCTTTAGTCAATGATCTTGACTTGAGTCCATGGAGTGAGCACAGACAAGGAGAATCACTGAGGCAGGGGACCCAGGACACTGGGGAATGTTGCACTTATCTTCTCCGTGCCAAAGACAGTGCCAGCCTCTGGGGCTGAGAGGGACAACAGATGGGCAAGGCCAGTTTCCTGCCTCAAGGAGCAGGTGGGGGAGACAGGCAAGTAAAGAGTCAATGAGGGCTTCCCTGGTGGCGCAGTGGTTGAGAATCTGCCTGCCAGTGCAGGGGACATGGGTTCGAGCCCTGGTCTGGGAAGATCCCACATGCCACGGAGCAACTGGGCCCGTGAGCCACAATTGCTGAGCCTGCGCATCTGGAGCCTGTGCTCCACAACAAGAGAGGCCGCGATGGTGAGAGGCCCGCGCACCGCGATGAAGAGTGGCCCCCGCTTGCCGCAACTGGAGAAACCCCTTGCACAGAAACGAAGACCCAACACAGCCATAAATAAATAAATAAATAAATAAAAATTTAAAAAAAAAAAAAAAAAAGAGTCAATGACAATGGTAGACATAGAGAAAAGACTCGTGGTTGCCAAGGGGGGCGGGGAGGGAGAAGGATGGACTGGGAGTTTGGGGTTGGTAGATGCAAACTATTACATTTATTGATAGAACTGATAAACAACAAGGTCCTACTGTATAGCACAGAGAACTATATTCAATATCCTGGGATAAACCATAATGGAGAAGAATATTAAAAAGAATGTATATATGTGTATAACTAAGTCACTGTGCTGTACAGCAGAAATCAGCACAACATTGTAAATCAACTATACTTCAATTTTTTTAAATGTGTATAAAAAAAAAGTCAATGACAATGGGATGGCAGTGAGATGGCCAAAGGACTAAAGGGAGGGAGTGGCCAACTCAAGCTGGATGGCCCAGAAAGCCGTCACACAAGAAGGAAAGGTGGGACTGGCCTGAGGGACATCCCCTCCAGGGACAGGAGCCCTCATGGATGTGCTGGTGCTTCACCCAGATCCTTTTTTTCTACACGGATGCACCCATGCCCCTGCTGCTGTGAATACTGGCTGCTAACTGCTCACAGCCACCCCTCCTCCAGAGACTTGCTCTGGGT
Source organism: Balaenoptera physalus (assembly GCF_965194825.1). Classification (NCBI taxonomy): domain Eukaryota; kingdom Metazoa; phylum Chordata; class Mammalia; order Artiodactyla; family Balaenopteridae; genus Balaenoptera; species Balaenoptera physalus. The sequence goes on along the minus strand of NC_138896.1, from coordinate 59,725,556 downwards.
CAAAGGATCTGCCCTGTCCTTACAGCCTTAGCTCCCCACAGAGACAACCTACAGCCAATGGCTGACTGACCGAGGGGTACAAAATGCTGCCTCAAGAACTGTTCAGAACACAATGCCACATTCCTTCCCATCACCTCCTCCTGGCTTGGTACCTCCAAGGACGTTTTCCTCTGCTTGCCTATGAGGATTATCGATATTTGGTTCAGAGAGGAAGGAGGAGAAGAGAATGTAGGAATCCTCTGTCTGCTTGCTTCTGGTGCCGGTTCTGTGACATCCCGACACAAAGACGACCCTAGAGCTACATCCTTCAAAATCCTGTCAGGGACAAAGCATGCACACTTTCTGCTGAGGCGCCAGAAGAGGAGGTGGACGCCTGGGTCCAAATACACTCTGAGTCTGTCATCATGTGACTGTCAAGAGATCAACTCAGCTTCCTTGCAACCGCTGACCTCACCGGTTTCCAGCAAAAGCTGCAGCTTGAGCCAGAAATCCCAGGACTGGGTCCCTGTTTGTCTCCCCACCCTATGGGGACCCTTTCAGATACACTTTATCTGTAGACTTCAAAGGATGGGAACAAGGCTGTCAACTCACTGTTATTAAAAATCAGAATGGGGAGTCACAAGACGTTTGGTTCAGTAACATGCCCAGTAAATCTGAGACAACAGACTGGATCTTTGAAGGGATCTAACGTTATTAAATAAATCTCTAATGGGTCCAGTTGGGAAAGTTCAAAAATAATTATTCTGGAGTTCCAAGAGTCACTGTGGTCTCTGGTGTTTCTCCTGTAATTTTTTCCCTGAGTTACTAAGAGTTACTGAGCTCTTCTAAGAAATTCTTGGCCCTTTATAAAAGGAGCCAAGGCCATAATGGGAACCATCTTTCATCTGAGAGCAGTTAGCAAATAAATGTAAGACCCTTCCTATTGTGCAGCCAAACACAGATTATTTAGAAAATAGTTTTATATAATGAATCTGAATTATGCCACAAAACAAAAAAATTAAATTCAAAAATCAAACAAAACAAAGGGCTAAGTAGGAGAATATCCCATGGAATATCACAGACTTTAGGTAAAAGCGGTGGAAACGCCTTGCTGAAGAAATGACATTTAAGCTGAGATTTAAAGGAACAGAAGGAGCTAGCCAAGCAGTGAAGGGTGAGGAAGAGCTTCCAAAGTAGAATGAGTGGTCTGTTCAAGAGACTAAAAGACCAGTACAGCTAGATCGAGGCAAGAAGGGTGAGGGCCATGTGCAATAATAAGGCTGATGAAGATGGCAGGGGCCAGAGCAGGCAGGGCCTTGTGGGTCATCAGAAGGGGTCTGGATTTTATTATAGATAGGGACAGAAGCAATGGAAGGATTTAAGCAAGACGAACATGATCTACCCTGTATTTTTTTAGAAGCACAGTCTGAATGTTGGGTGAGGGACAGCAAGAAAGGAAGCAGGGCCAGCTGGGAGGCTTTTGCAATCACACAGGCAAGAAATGTTCATGATATGTGTCAAGAAGATGGCACTCATTGATGGACATTTAGGTTGCTTCCATGTCTTGGCTATTGTAAATAGTGCTGCTATGAACATTGGGGTGCATGTATATTTAAAGAAGATGTGGTGTGTGTGTATATATATACACAATGGTACATTACTCAGCCATAAAATATAATGAAATAATGCCATTTGCAGCAACATGGATGGAGCTAGAGATTATCATACTAAGTGAAATAAGAAAGAGAAAGACAAATATCATATGATATCGCTTATATGTGGAATCTTAAAAAAAGATACAAATGAACTTATTTACAAAACAGAAATCGACTCACAGACATAGAAAACAAACTTTTGGTTACCAAAGGGGAAAGCAGGGGGAGGGATAAATTAGGAGTTTGGGATTAACGTATACACGCTACTATATATAAAATAGATCATCTACAAGGACTTACTGTATAGGACAGGGAACTATGCTCAATATTTTGTAATAACCTATAATGGAAAGAATCTGAAAAAGAATGAGTATATGTATATGTATAACTGAATCACTTTGCTGTACACTGGAAATTAACACAGCATTGTAAATCAACTATATTTCAATTTTTTAAAAAGATACTTTTTAAAAAAAAAAAAGAAGATGGTATTGGACAAGCGGAGAAGACTAGACCCCAGTTATATTTTGCAGATGAAACCTATAAAACTGACTAATGGATTAGAAACAGGGAGTGAGGAAAGAGGGGAATCAGGAGGGACACTTCAGTTTCTGGCTTGAGCAGCTGGGTGAACAGAGAGACAGGTGAAGAAAGGGGGCGGGACAGGTCAAGTCTTCCACTTTGGAAAGGTTAGATCTGACACATCTGAGAAAGATTCAACTGGAGATGTCAGGTGAGCAGTTGGAGGTTTGAATCTGGAACACAGAGAGAAGGCTGGTCTGGAAATATAAATTTGAGGCAACGCCAGCATAAAATGACATTTAGACCTATGGGAAAGGATAACATCAAGGAAAAGAATATACAGAGGGGGGAAGAAAGCCCAGACTAAGCTGAGAAGAACCCCAGCGTCTTGTGGTCTGGATGATAAAGGAGACAAAGAAAAAGATAAAGAGGAACAAGCAGGAAGGGGGTCTGCCAGGAGCTGATCTGATTTGTACCACCACCACCCCACTGAAAATGACCTGCCAAGGCCACCTAGGGCCTCCCTGCAGCCAAAGCCTAGGACAACTTTCATTGTCCATCATTTACAGACTCAATCACTCCTCGCTTCTTGAAACATTCTTCTCTCTTGGCTTCCATTAGGTTTTCAGCTGCAATTAACAACCACATCAAATGAAACAAAGAAAATTATTATCTCACATAACAGGAAGCATCTCCAGAGGTAAATCAGTCTTCAGGGCTGGTTGATTCATCAGTTTAACAGTGTCTTCAGGGACATAGGCTCGTCTGTCTCTCCACTTTGCTGTTTATAGTACAGGGACCTCTGAAAGGAAGGGATAAAAGAAAGTAGAAAAGCAAATGAATTTTCTATTCAAAAAAAAGTTAGACTCCTCAGATCTCTCCCCAGTTTCATCTGACCATTCTCTAGAGGAACGATTCTCAAGTGCTTAGTCTTGGGACAACTATACAGTCTTCAAAATTATTGAGAACCCCAAAAAGATTTTGTGAGGATTACATATATTGATATTTATCATGTGAGAAATTAAAACTGTCATTTTAAAATATTTATTTATTTATTTTAAATAATGGTAATAAACAGTAACTATACATTAACCCAAATAACATATTTTATAAAAAATAACTGTATTTTCTAAATAAAAAAAAGTACTGAGAAGAGTGGCATTGTTTCACATTTTTCAAACTTTTATAGCTGGCTTAATATAAGATAGTTGGTCTTCTATATGCTTCTGCATTCACCCTCTTGCAATATCACACATCATGTAGCCTCTGGAAAACTTCACTGTACACTCATTAAAAAATGAGAGTGAGGGGCCTCCCTGGTGGCGCAGTGGTTGAGAATCTGCCTGCTAATGCAGGGGACACGGGTTCGCACCCTGGTCTGGGAAGATCCCACATGCCGCGGAGCAACTAGGCCCGTGAGCCACAACTACTGAGCCTGCGCGTCTGGAGCCTGTGCTCCACAACAAGAGAGGCCACGATAGTGAGAGGCCCGCGCACCACGATCAAGAGTGGCCCCCGCTTGCCGTAACTACAGAAAGCCCTAGCACAGAAATGAAGACCCAACATAGCAATCAATCAATAAATAAATCTTTAAAAAAAAAAAATGAGAGTGAAAAAGGTAAATAAAGTCTTGGTATTATTATGAAAACAGTTTTTTTTAATGTATTTATTTATTTTTATGGCTGTGTTGGGTCTTCGTTTCTGTGCAAGGGCTTTCTCTAGTTGTGGCAAGCGGGGGCCACTCTTCATCATGGTGCGCGGGCCTCTCACTATCGCGGCCTCTCTTGTTGCGGAGCACAGGCTCCAGACGCGCAGGCTCAGTAATTGTGGCTCACGGGCCCAGCTGTTCCGCGGCATGTGGGATTTTCCCAGACCAGGGCTCGAACCCGTGTCCCCTGCATTGGCAGGCAGATTCTCAACCACTGCGCCACCAGGGAAGCCCTGAAAACAGTTTTAATCTTGCTGATCCCCTGAAAGGGTCTTAGTGACTCCTAAAGGTCCATAGACCATACTTTGAGAACCAATGCTTTAAAGAGGGTAAAATTGGGCCCCCTGGATTGGGGTACACCAGGGAAAATTGAGGGACAACTTACTGTACCAAAAATATGAGCGTTTACTAAAAGATCCACACTGACTCTTAAAACTCCACCTTCCTTCCTTGTCAACCTACCTCAACTCCCAGGACACTGTCAGTTGGGATAAATCCTCCAACCAGGAGACTAAAACACCTCTGAGAAATCTAGCCAGCCTAATAGAGAAGATCTAAAGATACTGATATCAGCAGTTCCCCAGTGAAACAGTCCCGTCTTCACCCTACAGTGAAAGCCATGAAGGGCAACACAGAGCTTCAAATGAGCTTTCTGATGTCCTTTTACTGACCAACAGACAACCAAAGATAACAAGATATTTGAGGAAACCTAAAATGAGCAATAACATATAACATAAAAACAAACATATTGGGTGGGGGGAGATTAGAGAAGCAGAGAGTATGCAGAAGATAAAAACTTCTAATGATTTTTAAACAATCATTAATGTCTCAGAGAAAATACTGTATCTACAAAACAAGACTAGGATGCATTTTAAAATATTCAGAGACCCCCCAAAAAAGGGTCTTTAGAAAATAAAAATAGGACCACAGATATTTAAAACCCACTAGAAGTGCTGTCAGATAAAGTTGAGAAAACCTCCCAGGAAGTAAAGCAAAAAGACAAAGAGATGGAAAAGATAAGAGGTTCAACTCCAAACAACAGGCATTCCAGAGAGAGAACATGGATAGAAAGAAATCATCAATAAGATAATTTAAGAAAATGTCCCAGCACTGAAAGAGCTGCGTTCCCAAATTGAAAGGCTCAAAAAGTTCTCAGTGCAAGAGATAAAAATAGACGCACACCGAGACTCATCATTTTTAAATTTCAGAACTGGGGACGAAGAGAGGGTGCTAAAGTTCTTGAGCAGAAAATATACATATAATATACACAAACACACTCACAATCAAAGTATCAAAAATCAGAATAGTACTGACTTTCTCAACAGCAGCAGTGGAAGCTAGAATTCAATAAGCAATGCCATCAGCATTGTGAGGGAAATGATTTCCAACCAAGATTTCCATATCCAAACTTTTTTTTTGGCCACGCCACGCAGCTTGTGGAATCTCTGTTCCCCATCAGGGATTGAACCTGGGCCGCAGCACTGAAAGCCTGGAATCCAAACCACTAGGCCACCTGGGAATTCCCCAAACTTTTGATTAAATGTGAAGGTACTACTCTTGGGCATATATCTAGAGAAAACCATAATTTGAAGAGATACATGCATCCCAATGTTCACTGCAACACTATTTACAATAGCCAAGACACAGAAGCATCCTAAATGTCCATCAACAGATGAATGAATAAAGAAGATGTGGTATAATATACATATACACAATGGAATATTACCTAGCCATAAAAAGAATGAAATAATGCCATCTGTAGCAACATGGATGGACCTAGAGATTATCATGCTAAGTGAAGTACATCAGAAAGAGAAAGACAAATATCATATGATATCATTAAATGCAGCATCTTAAAAAAAAAGTGACACAAATGAACTTATATACAAAACAGAAATAGACCCACAGACATAGAAAACAAATTTATGGTTACCAAAGGGGAAAGGGGCGGGGGATAAATTAGGAGTTTGGGATTAACATATACACACTACTATATATAAAATAGATAAAACAACAAGGATTTACTGTACAGCACAGGTAACTATACTCAATATTTTGTAATAACCTATAAGGAAAAATAATCTGAAAAAGAATATATATATGTATATATATATATATACATATATATATATATATATATATGTCTGAATCATTTTGCTATACACCTAAAACTAACACAACATTGTAAATCAATTATACTTAAATTAAAAAAAAATTTTTAATGTGAAGGTACTATAAGGTCTGTCCATTTTCAGACATGGAATACTCACAGTAAAATTTCTATCATTTCTCAGAAAGCTACTGGAGGATGTGCTCCACAAAAACAAGAGAGCATGCGGAGAAAGAGTAAGAGATAAAAACCCAGAAGGCAAGAAAGAAGGAAAGGAAATCCCCAGGATGATGGTGAAGGGAGATCTCAGATGACTGATGCATAGCATCCCTGGAGAACAGCTAGTTCAGTTTGGAGCAGGACAAAAATTTGAAGATATTTCTTTAGGAAGAGAAAACTGATAGAATGGCTAATGTTTCTGAGCACTCTAAGAATAAAGTCACACACTGTAGGAGAAGTTTAAGTTGAACTGGTGGCAAATACATAGAAAACTATGCACTGCTAATGAGAGTGAATAGAGGTATAGAATTTGGGATATCAAACTAGCAGTATTTAGTGAAACTAAACAATGCTTATATTTTATGAGTCAACATTCCCACTTTTGGGAACACATCCAAGAGTATCTCTTACTGGAAAGCACATGTACAGTGTTGTTTATTGTGGTAAATAACTTGAGCCAACTTAGGTAGCCACCAATAGCGATATGGATAATTGAAAGGTGTAGATACATATGATGGAATGTTATGCAGCAAGCAAATGAAATTAACTAGATATATAGCAATAGGGAGAGACCTCAAAAACTTAAGTTGAATGAAAAATTTAAAAAAACAGAGCAACCATCTGATCCAGCAATCCCACTCATGGGCATATACCAAGTCAAAACTATAATTTGAAAAGATATATGCACCCCAATGTTCACAGCAGCATTATTTACAATAACCAAGACATGGAAGCAACCTAAATGTCCATCAACAGATGAACGGATAAAGAAGATGTGGTATATAAATACAATGGAATATTACTCAGCCATCAAAAAGAATGAAATAATGCCATTTGCAGCAACATGGATGGACCCAGAGATTATCATACTAAGTGAAGTAAGCCAGACAGAGAAAGACAAATACCATACGATATCACTTATATGTAGAATCAAAATATGGTACAAATCAACACATCTATGAAACAAAAACAGAGTCACAGATATAGAGCACATACTTGTGGTGGCCAAGGGGGAGGTGGGTAAGGGAGGGAAAGAATGGGAGTTTGAGATTAGCAGAGGCAAACTATATATATAGGATGGATAAACAAGGTCCTACTGTATAGCACAGGGAACTATATTCAATATTCTGTGACAAACCATAATGGAAAAGAATATGAAAAAGAATGTATATATACATACATTTCATATATATATACAAAACAGAAACAGACTCACAGACTTAGAAAACAAACTTATGTTTACCAAAGTGAAAAGGGAGGGAGGGATAAATTAGGAGTTTGGGATTAACAGATACAAACTACTATACATAAAATAAACAACAGGGATTTACTGTATAGCACAGAGAACTATATTCAGTATCTCATAATAACCTATAATTGAAAAGAATCTGAAAAAGAATATATATATAACTGAATCACTTTGCTGTATACCTGAAACTAACACAATATTGTAAATCAACTATACTTCAATTTTAAAAAATCAAAGAACAGAGCAAGATCTATTGGACAATACCATTAATTAAAATACTTTAAAATACAACAAAGCATGAACCATGTATATAAACAGATGTGTGGAAAGTAGAATGGAAGAATATATACAAAAGATAAATACACAAAAATGGAAGTATATAAGAGGTAGGGAAATTGGATTGGAAATTAAAGATATATTAATTAAGATATATTAATTAAATATATTTTAAAATGTAAAAGACAGCAGCCACAAACCAGCAATGATAGGGTATAATAAACTGAGGAGAATGATCAATTCAATTTTGTGCACATAAGATACAAATAATCAAATCAACAAAGGCACACACATCTACCTCACAAATTTATCCCATCCGGTGCCACCCTCTTCACTCACTTCTCCAGCCACTTATGCCAACTTTCTGTTCCTTGAACATCCCATGCTCATTACCGCTCCAAAGCCTTTTTGGACTTCTGGTTTCTTCTTCCTGAATCGTTCCTCCCCTGGCTCTTTGCATAGTCCACCCCTTTTCATCTTTCAAGTCTCAACTCAGCATTTCACCATCTCAGACAGGACGTCCTGCACCCTGCTATGCAAACTCATTCCTTCAACCCTATTGTTCCCTATCCACAATATCCTGTTTATTCCTTTAATAGCAACTGGCAAAATGAGATTTTCTTGTTCGCTTATTACTTGCACCTCTCCACCCTTACAATGTAAATTCCATGAGGGCAGAGATTACGTCTACCCCATTACTCCTGTAGCCTTTGGATCTAGAATAGTGCCTGGCAAGTCATCAGTGTTCCATCATTTATCAGGAAAATTAAAAGGTCAATGAAGATGAGATCAGGAACTGAGAGGCCATGACGTTGGATGACTCATCAACGTGGATGTTAAAGACACTGAGATTGAGGACAGTGTTCAGGAGAGGAATAAGAGGGTCAGCCAGGTACTGAATTCTCCCAAGAATGAGGGAGAAAGATGGAGCAGTCAGTGGATGATGCATCAAGCAGTAAGAAAGAAGAGCATTACCAGATGGAATGAGTTTCAAAGGATCAGATTTTTGTGGGCAGGATAGAAAATGCCTGTTTCAGTGCAGCAATGGGAAGCAAGGAGGACCACCACTTCACCTCCCGGCCTTTCGGTAGGTAAGATGTAGGAGAAGAAACAGTCCCCCTTTGAGACAACCAAGGGATAACCAAGTTTCAAACAGAGAAAGGAGGCAGGAAAATCCAGAGAAAAAGGTAAAGATGAGGTTCCTGATGACATTTCCAGAGGGCACAATGGGAGGTGTAGGTTATATAAGAGCAGCAGTTCTCAACCAAGTGCAATTTTGCCTGCTAGGAACATTTGGAAACGTCTAGAGACATTTTTGGTTGTCATACTGAGGGGGTATCACCGATACCCAGTGGGTAGAGGCCAGGGATGCTGCTGACATGCACAAAACTGCCCTCCATAACAAAGAGCTATCCAACCCAAAATGCCAATAGTGCCAGAAACGCTGGGTTGCAAAACCCAGGAACAGAGGATAAACAGAGCCAGAAGAGATGAAAGTCCAGTTGAGAGAATGCCAGGGAACTTAGGCATTTAGCAGTTACTGAGGCAAACCAGGTTGGGTGGCATGATGAGACGAGTCCTGATAGGTTCTGGGATGGGAATGGGAAACCACACCAGTTGGTGAAGTTGAATCCACATATCTAATGTGATGGCAGCTCCCCAAGGAATCTCCATACAGCATGATGGAGATTCTGGGCAGAAGCTCCCCAAGACCAGCTTAGTGTAACCGAATGCACAGGTGGCATCTCATGCACATTCACCTTGACCCAGGATGCTCGAGCTCTAAATGCTTGAGTGTTGTCTTCTGAGGAACTGAGAAATCCTTGGAAATCATTAACATTCAAGATGCCTTGTGCCCTCTTATTTGCTATATTGTCTACGGTAATTTTCTTTAATTAATTCTCTTAACAAAATGGCAGGATGGGGAGGTCATGGCAAGCTCCATTTTAAAGTGACTTTTCTTAAAATTTCCTTAAAATTCCTGATTCAATTAATCAGGAACTAGATAATGAAGAGTGAAACAAGGGAAACAACTAATTTTATGGAACCCTTAGGTACCAGGTATTGTTCCAGGTACATAAGAGCCCTATGAGGAAGGGATTTGGAAACCTTAACAGCTGAGCAACATGAGGTTGCCAAGATTGAGTTTTGTAGATCACACACCAGCATAAATTTGTAGCTAGGATTCTAACTCAGTCCAGTGTGGCATTAAAGCTTGTGGGATTTCTACTCTGATATGCAGCTCTCAGAATCATGCCTTGAACATGTAGGCACATTAAACATTGGATGGATGGATGGATGGATGGATGGATGGATGGATGGATGGATGGATGGATGGATAGATGGATGAGTGGATGGATGGATAAAGAGACTGATGATGGACAAAGCACCTACATGGCTCATTCACTTTTTTTCCCTCCTACCTTGTCCCCTAGTTGTGGGTTTTTTGTTTACTTTGTTCTGTTTGGCTTGTTTTTTTTTGGAAATATGATCAATTTCTGATTACCCATGGTAACAGAAGAAATAGATAATAGAAATAATGAAAACAGAAGACGATCCAGAAATAATTTCTATTTAGTCTGGGGATTTTGTTCATGCCCTTTTAAACAGCAGATTTACCAACCTAATTATATTTTGCCTTGGCAAATATTAAAATTATTTTTCATTCCTTAAACACACACCAACCGGTGATAGGTAAGGTAAAGTGAGACACAGCCGGATGGCAGAAAAAGGCAAGAGGGGACATAAGTCTTCAGAGCAGAAAATTTACAAGCTTTATTACCTTCAAGTGAGTGATGAAGAATTTATTTATAACCCCAGAAAGAGTCCTGTAAATGTAATAAGAAATAATGAGTCATTTCTCTCTGGATGTTTTTCTATAGTATCATCTGTAAAAAGATATTATTCAGAATCTCTTTAGAGAGATTTTGACTTGCCGGGTTCCTTCATAATGGGTCCCATCTCCATCTTTGGGTGAGCACATGGAATCATGAAAGAAGCCAAGTTGGTGCAAGCTGTCTTCATGGGTCCTCTGGTTCTCCTGATCTCTGGGCATCAAGCCAGTCCCTCTGGTAACACTTCCTACTCCCTCTCCCATCAAAGTGGAAATCAAAAGCCACCCAGCTTTCCTAATCGATGGGCCAGTAGAATGTAGTTAGATCCTGGAGACAAAGGCTGGAAGAGCTTCCTCTTTGTGGACAGGCTCTTGATGGCCACACAGGGACCTTCAGGAAAAATGAAGCAATGCCGTCAGTGAGGTGCAGTGTGGAATGGAGATGCTGGAACACAGACAAAGTAAGCACTGAGGGTGGAGGACTCGTGGTTCCCTGGGAAAGCAGTGAGGCACTCCTTCTAGAGAAAGGCAGCAGAGCATCGTCTGCATTCTGAAGGCTGGTGTGCGGTCCAGCGGGCAGCATGGTCATTGCTCCATTGCCCACACTGCCCTAGGGAACTCTCCCCACTCCTTTCCCAGCACCTCTGCTCAGGACACTTGACAGTTCATATCACATCACCACCACCAGGCCATGCAGCCGTGACCTGGCCTCAGAACCAGGGAGGGAGGAAACTGGTCCCCTTTGGAGCTGCTTGGGTCCAGGCACAGGGCTTGAGTGTTGATGTCATCCTTTTATTCCCCCATGGCACCTGCCCAGTCCAAGAGCCTGAGCAGGGTACGGGTTCAGTGAAAATTTGCCAAATGTGTGTTACAAATATGGGTCTTGGCCCTGCAGAGTTAATTTCATCTTTTGGGATGGTTGCTCTGAATGTGTGGCTCAGCCAGAGTCAGCTAGCCGGACCCAGAGCAGGTATGAGACAATTCCTCTCTCCCCCTGCTCCTTGGAGACGAGATGTGGTCTGAGACACACACTAACTCACTCGCTTTCCTGCTCGCGGGAGAGGAGGAGACTTGCCAGGGCCAAGGCAGGTTAACAATGAACACTCCAGTGGAGCAAGGCTCCTGGGGTCCAAAGAGGCCATCTGTAGGAGGCTGGGGACTCCAAGGAGGCAAAGAGACAAGAGAGAGAGCGTGCCAGCGGATGTTCTGTCTGAATGGCACACACACTATTCCTGATCACATTTTTATTCTGTTGATCAAACTTGATCTTCAGGTTGAACATGATCAGGGTGCATGCCACCGCAGGGGCTGCTCCTGCTTGAGTTCCAGACCTCTAGGGGCAGCAGCTGCCTCCTGCCAAGCCCCTCACCTCTAAGTGCTGTTGATGGCGGAACAGCAGCCTCTGTCACTCAGCCAAGCAGCCATTCATTAGAGAGATGCTCCAGTGAAGAAAAGATGACGGACAAAGATGTGGCCAACCTAGCCTGGGAATGGAGCCAGGGCGTGGGACTGGGCGTGGCCTCGTCCGTTTTTGCAGCTGTGCGGCGAGTCCCCCGTGTTTCTAAATTGCTCATTTTCTCTCACGATGGGAGAAGGGTACACAACCCCTCTACTCTCCTGCTTTGTTTGCTTCCTTCTTTCTTTAAGTTTACGTCTTCTTTATTTGGCTCCTAAGCTTCCCCTTTCCTCACGGCCCAACCTCACTAAACAACAGAGCACATCCCACATGTGACTGCACTATATAAAGAACAGTATAGTGAGAGCCCTGAGTGTGACTCTGTGGGGAAATGTGCATGGGGCAGGCGTGGGAGCGAAAAGAACCTGGAGTTTGGAGTCAGAAAACCTGCCTCCGAGTGTCCCCTTGACTGACTGTGTGACCCTAGAAAACCCCTGTCCCCACTTCTTAGGCCTGGTTTCCTCATTTATAAACTGGAGATAATAATACCCATGAGCAGGTGACATCCTGCAGGCATCTGAAAGGCTGGGCTAAATTATAAAACCAATAAATAATGTATGAGGTCAGTTGCAAATGGCACCCCAGAGACTAAATGTTTCCTGTGCCAGCTGCAAAGAGAGAAACAAATTAGCTTCATTTGTATCCATGGTCTTAATTCAGAACACAAACAATCACATCAACAAAAAGAAGTGTCTGAAGGCAGGGGGCAGGAGGCACTCCACTTGGAATCCAGAAAAGGGAGCTTCAGAGAGACAACAGTTGATAGCCCATATCCCAAGACCGGGAGACCCTGGCCCTAAGAGTCCACCAACCCAGTGGCTGCTCAGCTATTAGTCCAATGCCATTAAACACTGGAACTGGGGTCCATTCTCAGCAGGGAAACTTAACGGTGAATTGATTACCACATGGTTTCCTCTTAGGGAGAGAAGGGGCTAGTTGGGTGATAGGTCTGTATAGTCTTCTTCAATTTCACTCTAGAGAGTCATTATAAGGCATGAATAAGACCCCAAGAGGAAGCACTTTATACGCTTCCCAGTGCTGGGTACTGCATAGACATCCTCAAATGCTGAGTGTCATGGGGCCAGTGTAAGGCCAGGCTCATCCATCAGCCAGGACATCTGGATGCATCTGACTTGTTCCTACAGGAGCCCAAACACCTCAATGAATCCTTAAAGTGTAGAGCTACAAAAAGGAGTTGTTGAGTCAAGGTCTGCTGGACGCAGGAAGAGCCATCTCTCTGTCCCCAGACCCTGCTTGCCCACGCCCCTTTAATCCATTCTGCCACAGACACACCACCAGTTTATCTCCGGTTCAGCTAATCATGTGCCTGCTAGCTTTAATCCCATTCTTCTTTAAGGAAAGGAAGTATGATTAAAAACCCTACCAACAATTAGCTGCTAATTCCACCTTCCAAATTCTGCTCTAATATTCCTCTTGAATTTGTGGCAGTCTCTCCTATAACTCCATAATCTCTGATCCTGGGTCATAGTGTTCTCATTTCCGGAATATCCTTTGGAAGGTCTCAGTAGTAATGAAGTCTGCTTTGTGCCACATGAGAACAATTTACAAAACCCCATCTCCTCTCTTGGACCCTGCACCTGAAATTCAGAGCTCTCCTCAATAATTAAATATAATTCAGCTTTATCTAACCACATGGTAATTTACTTATTATTTAGACTGGATCAAGGACTAGGACCAGAGTTTGGACAGAAGCAGTTACAGTGTGACCCAGATCTAGATTCACTCATTCATTCATTTAGCTGTTACTCAGTACCTACCAGGCTCCTCTGGTAGGAGGAAGGCCTGTGCTGAGCTCTAAGAATGGAGAAATGAGGAAGCTGGCGCCTGTCCCAAGGCTTAGGAGCCTGATAACCAGGGCTCAAACCCTGCCCTTGCCACTTGCTAGTGACTTAACCCTTCTGTGCCTCTAGCAACTTAAACTTTCTGAGCCTCAGAATGAAGATGAAAACATTGTCAACTCAAAAGAATCATTTGTGAGGATCGTACGGGAAAGGTCTTAGCAGAATGTCTGCTGCATAGTACGTATTCCATACATGTTAACCATAAACACCATGTGTGGTCAGCAGCTTCTGACATGGCCCCCAGTGATCCCCACCTCCTGGTGTCCATGACCTTGTGTAACCCTCTCTCCTATGGAGTATGCTGATCCTAGTGACTTGCTTCTAACCAACAGAAACAGCAAAACGTGATGGGATTAGATTACCAAAGACTATGACTTGCATGCTGTTGATATTCTCTCACTTGCTCTCAGTCTCTTTGGTGAAAGGCCCACTTGGCAACGAATGGAAGGTGATCTCAGGCCAACAGCCAACAAAGAGCCAAGTCCAAGAGGAAACGAATCCTGACAATGACCAAGTGAATGAGCCTGGAAGCAGATCCTGGTCCAGCTGAACCTTGAGGAGATCGTAGTCCCAGCCGATACCTTGACTGCAGCCTTGTGAGAGGAGAGACCCAGCTAAGCCACACCCAGATTCCTGACCTACAGAAACCATGGAATAACGCCTGAAGCTTTGGTGTAACTCCTTACACAGCAAGATATAAGTACGACACAATTGCTCTGAAAGTTTCTGGTGTACTTCAGGGACAAGTAGGAAACACTGTACAGCAAGGAGCAACAAGAAGGGATGTGGAAAGGAGATAAATTTCCAGCTAGATCATCAGAAGCTGAGACTCCCATGCTATTTGGGGATTCTCATGGGAACAATGAGAAGGCATAAAATGTTCTTTAAGAAAACTAAGGGGGCTTCCCTGGTGGCACAGTGGTTAAGAACCCGCCTGCCAGTGCAGGGGACATGGGTTCGAGCCCAAGTCCGGGAAAATCCCACAGGCCGCAGAGCAACTAAGCCCTTGCGTCACAACTACTGAGCCTGTGCTCTAGAGCCCACAAGCCCCAACTACTGAACCCGCATGCCACAACTACTGAAGCCCGTGTGCCTAGAGCCTGTGCTCCACAACAAGAGAAGCCACCGCAATGAGAAGCCTGTGCACTGCAACGAAGACCCAACGCAGCCAAAATAAATAAATAACATAAATAAATTTTAAAAAAAACAAAACTAAGGACTCGATTTCTCGTTAAATAATAAGACAGATATGAAGTCATAATGAAAATATCTTTCAAGAGAAAGAGCCAGAATGACTTTTTTTTTTAACATCTTTATTGGAGTATAATTGCTTTACATTGTTGTATTAGTTTCTGCTGTATAACAAAGTGAATCAGCTATACGTATACAAATATCCCCATATCCGTTCCCTCTTGCGTCTCCCTCCCACCCTCCCTATCCCACCCCTCTAGGTGGTCACAGAGCACCGAGCTGATCTCCCTGTGCTATGCAGCTGCTTCCCACTAGCTATCTATTTTACATTTGGTGGTGTATATATGTCCACGCCACTCTCTCACTTTGTCCCAGCTTACCCTTCCACTCCCCGTGTCCTCAGGTCTACTCTCTACAACTGCGTATTTATTCTGGTCCTGCCCCTAGGTTCTTCAGAACCATTATTTTATTTTATTTTTTTAGATTCCATATATATGTGTTAGCATACGGTATTTGTTTTTCTCTTTCTGACTTACTTCACTCTGTATGACAGACTCTAGGTCCATCCACCTCACTACACATAACTCAGTTTCATTTCTTTTTATGACTGATTAATATTCCATTGTATATATGTGCCACATCTTCTTCATTCATCCATCGATGGACACTTAGGTTGCTTCAATGTCCTGGCTATTGTAAATAGAGCTGCAATGAACATGGTGGTACATGACTCTTTTTGAATTATGGTTTTCTCAGGGTATATGCCCAGTAGTGGGATTGCTGGGTCATATGGTAGTTCTATTTTTAGTTTTTTAAGGAACCTCCATACTGTTCTCCATAGTGGCTGTATCAATTTACATTCCCACCAACAGTGCAACAGGGTTCCCTTTTCTCCACACCCTCTCCAGCATTTATTGTTTGTAGATTTTTTGATGGTGGCCATTCTGACCAGTGTGAGGCAATACCTCATTATAGTTTTGATTTGCATTTCTCTATTTTTTTATATATAATTTTATTGTGGTTTTAATTTATTTATTTATTTATTTTTGGCTGTGTTGGGTCTTCATTTTCTGTGCAAGGGCTTTCTCCACTTGCGGCGAGCAGGGGCCACTCTTCATCGCGGTGCACGGGCCTCTCACTGTCGCGGCCTCTCCCATTGCGGAGCACAGGCTCCAGACGCGCAGGCTCAGTAGTTGTGGCTCATGGGCCTAGCTGCTCCGCGGCATATGGGATCTTCCCGGACCGGGGCACGAACCCGTGTCCCCTGCATTGGCAGGCGGATTCCCAACCACTGAGCCACCAGGGAAGCCCACATTTCTCTATTGATTAGTGATGTTGAGCATCCTTTCATGTGTTTGTTGGCAATCTGTACATCTTCTTTGGAGAAATGCCTAGTTAGATCTTCTGACCATTTCTGGATTGGATTCTTTGTTTTTTTAATATTGAGCTGCATGAGCTGCTTGTAAACTTTGGAGATTAATCCTCTGTCAGTTGCTTCCTTTGCAAATATTTTCCCCCATTCAGAGGATTGTCTTTTCATCTTGTTTATGGTTTTCTTTGCTGTGCAAAAGCTTTTAAGTTTCATTAGGTCCCACTTGTTTATTTTTGTTTTTACTTCCATGTTTCTAGGAGGTGGGTCAAAACGGACCTTGCTGTGATTTATGTCATAGAGTGTTCTGCCTATATTTTCCTCTAAGAGTTTTATAGTGCCTAGCCTTAAATTTAGGTCTTTAATTCATTTTGAGTTTATTTTTGTGTATGATGTTAGGGAGTGTTCTGATTTCATTCTTTTACATGTAGCTGTCCAGTTTTCCCAGCACCACTTATTGAACACGCTGTCTTTTCTCCATTGTATATTCTTGCCTCCTTTATCAAAGATAACATGACCATATGTGCATGTGTTTATCTCTGGGCTTTCTACCCTGTTCCATTGATCTATATTTCTGTTTCTGTGTCAGTACCATACTGTCTTGATTATTGTAGCTTTATAGTATACTCTGAAGATAGGGAACCTGATTCCTCCAGCTCTGTTTTTTTTTCTCAAGATTGCTTTGGCTATTCGGGTCTTTTGTGTTTCCATACAAATTGTGAAGTTTTTTGTTCAAGTTCTCTGAAAAATGCCATTGGTAGTTTGATAGGGATTGCACTGAATCTGTAGATTGCTTTGGGTAGTAGAGTCATTTTCACAGTGTTGATTCTTCCAGTCCAAGAACATGGTATATATATCTCTCCATCTGTTTGTATCATCTTTAATTTCTTTCATCAGTGTCTTACAGTTTTCTGCATACAGGTCTTTTGTCTCCTTACATAGGTTTATTCCTAGGTATTTTATTCTTTTTGCTGCAATAGTAAATGGGAGTGTTTCCTTAATTTCTCATTCACATTTTTCATCATTAGTGTATAGGAATGCAAGAGATTTCTGTGCATTGATTTTGTACCCTGCTACTTTACCAAATTAATTTATTAGCTCTAGTAGTTTTCTGGTAGCATCTTCAGGATTCTCTAAGTATAGTATCATGTCATCTGCAAACAGTGACAGCTTTACTTCTTCTTTTCCGATTTGGATTCCTTTCATTTCTTTTTCTTCTCTGATTGCTGTGGCTAAAACTTCCAAAACTATGTTGAATGACAGTGGTGAGAGTGGGCAACATTGTCTTGTTCCTGATCTTAGAGGAAATGGTTTCAGTTTTTCACCATTGAGCACGCTGTTGGCTGTGGGTTTGTCATATATGGCCTTTATTATGTTGAGGTAAATTCCCCCCATGCCTACTTTCGGGAGAGTGTTGAAAATGAATGGGTGTTGAATTTTGTCAAAAGCTTTTTCTGCATATATTGAGATGATCATATGATTTTTATTCTTCAATATGTTAATATGGTGTATCACATTGATTGATTTGCATATACTGAAGAATCCTTCATTCCTCGGATAAACCCCACTTGATCATGGTTTATGATCCTCCTAATGTGCTGCTGGATTCTGTTTGCTAGTATTTTGTTGAGGATTTTTGCATCTATGTTCATCAGTGACATTGGCCTGCAGTTATTTTTTGTGTGTGTGACATCATTGTCTGGTTTTGGTATCAGAGTGATGGTGGCCTCGTAGAATGAGTTTGGCAGTGCTCCTCCCTCTGTTATATTTTGGAAGAGTTTGAGAAGGATAGGTGTTAGCTCTTCTCTAAATGTTTGACAGAATTCACCTGTGAAACCATGTGGTCCTGGGCTTTTGTTTGTTGGAAGATTTCTAATCACAGTTTCAATTTCAGTGCTTGTGACTGGTCTGTTTACTTTTTCTACTTCTTCCTGGTTCAGCCTGGGAAGGTCATGCTTTTCTAAGAATTTGTCCATTTCTTCCATGTTGTCCATTTTATTGACATATACTTGCTTGTAGTAATCTCTCTTGATCCTTTGTATTTCTGCAGTGTCACGTGTTATTTCCCCTTTTTCATTTCTAATACTGTTGATTTGAGTCTTCTCCCTTTTTTTCTTAATGAGTCTGGTTAATGATTTATCAATTTTGTTTATCTTCTCAAAGAACCAGCTTTTAGTTTTATTGATCTCTGCTATCATTTCCTTCATTTCTTTTTCATTTATTTCTGATCTGATCTTTATGATTTCTTTCCTCTGCTAACTTTGGGGGTTTTTTTCTTCTTCTTTCTCTAATTGCTTTAGGTGTAAGGTTAGGTTGTTTATTTGAGATTTCTTGTTTCTTGAGGTAGGATTGTATTGCTATAAACTTTCCTCTTAGAACTGCTTTTGCTGCATCCCACTGGTTCTGGACCACTGTGCTTTCATTGTCATTTGTTTCTAGGTATTTTTTGATTTCCACTTTGATTTCTTCAGTGTTCTCTTGGTTATTTAGTAGTGTATTGTTTAGCTTCCATGTGTGTGTGTGTTTTTTTTTTACAGATATTTTCCTGTAATTGATATCCAGTCTCATGGCATTGTGGTCAGAAAACATACTTGATACGATTTCAATATTCTTAAATTTACCAAGGCTTGATTTGTGATCCAAGACATGATCTCTCCTGGAGAATGTTCCATGAGCACTTGAGAAGAAAATGTATTCTGTTGTTTTTGGATGGAATGTCCTATAAATATCAATTAAGTCCATCTTGTTTAATGTATCATTTAAGGTTTTTGTTTCCTTATTTATATTCATTTCGGATGATCTGTCCATTGGTGAAAGTGGGGTGCTAAAGTCCCCTACTATGATTGTGTTACTGTTGATTTCCCCTTTTATGGCTGTTAGCATTTGCCTTATGTACTGAGGTGCTCCTATGTTGGGTGCATAAATATTTACAATTCTTCTATCTTCTTCTTGGATTGATCCCTTGATCATTATGTAGTGTCCTTCTTTGTCTCCTGTAATAGTCTTTATTTTAAAGTCTATTTTGTCATATATGAGAATTGCTACTCCAGCTTTCTTTTGATTTCCATTTGCATGGAGTATCTTTTTCCATCCCCTCACTTTCAGTCTATATGTGTCCCTAGGTCTGAAGTGGGTCTCTTGTAGACAGAATATATACGGGTCTTGTTTTTGTATCCATTCAGCCAGTCTATGTCTTTTGGTGGGAGCATTTAATCCATTTACATTTAAGGTAATTATCGATATATATGTTCCTATTACCATTTTCTTAATTGTTTTGGGTTTATTATTGTAGGTCTTTTCCTTCTCTTGTGTTTCCTGTCTAGAGAAGTTCCTTTAGCATTTGCTGTAAAGTTGGTTTGGTGGTGCTGAATTCTCTTAGCTTTTGCTTGTCTGTAAAGGTTTTAATTTCTCCATCAAATCTGAATGAGATCCTTGCTGGGTAGAGTAATCTTGGTTGTAGGTTTTTCCCTTTCATCACTTAAATATATCCTGGCACTCCCTTCTGACTTGAAGAGTTTCTGCTGAAAGATCAGTTGTTAACCTTATGGGGATTCTGTTGTATGTTATTTGTTGCTTTTCCCTTGCTGCTTTTAATATTTTTTCTTTGTATTTAATTTTTGATAGTTTGATTAATATGTGTCTTGGAGTGTTTCTCCTTGGTTTTATCCTGTATGGGACTCTCTGTACTTCCTGGACTTGGTTGACTATTTCCTTTCCCATATCAGGGACGTTTTCAACTATAATCTCTTCAAATATTTTCTCAGTCCCTTTCTTTTTCTCCTCTTCTTCTGCGACCCCTATAATTCGAATGTTGCTGTGTTTAGTGTTGTCCCAGAGGTCTTTGAGATTGTCCTCAAGTCTTTTCATTCTTTTTTCTTTATTCTGATCTGTGGTAGTTATTTCCACTATTTTATCTTCCATGTCACTTATCCGTTCTTCTGCCTCAGTTATTCTGTCATTGATTCCTTCTAGAGAATTTTAATTTCATTTATTGTGTTGTTTATCATTGTTTGCTTGCTCTCCAATTCTTCTAGGTCCTTGTTAAACGTTTCTTGCATTTTCTCCATTCTATTTCCAATATTTTGGACCGTCTTTACTATCATTACTCTGAATTCCTTTTCAGGTAGACTGCCTATTTCCTCTTTATTTGTTTGGTCTGGTGGGTTTTTACTTCGCTCCTTCATCTGCTGTGTATTTCTCTGTCTTCTCATTTTGCCTAACTTACTGTGTTTGGGGTCTCCTTTTCACAGGCTGCAGGTTTGTAGTTCCCGTTGTTTTTGGTGTCTGCCCCCAGTGGGTAAGGTTGGTTCAGTGGGCTGTGTAGGCTTCCTGGTGGAGAGGACTGGTGCCTGTGTGGCGGTGGATGAGGCTGGATCTTGTCTTTCTGTTGGGCAGGAAAGCATCCAGTGGTGTGTTTGGGGGTGTCTATGAACTTATTGATTTTATGCAGCCTCTCTGCTAATGGGTGGGGTTGTGTTCCTGTCTTGCTAGTTGTTTGGCATGGGGTGTCCAGCACTGGAGCTTGCTGGTCGTTGAGTGGAGCTGGGTCTTAGCATTGAGACGGAGATCTCTGGGAGATCTCTCGCCAATTGATATTACATGGGGCCAGGAGGTCTCTGGTGGTCTAATGTCCTGAATTTGGCTCTCCCACCTCAGAGGCTCAGGCCTGACACCTGGCCAGAGCACCAAGACCCTGTCAGCCACACAACTCAGAAGAAAGGGGAGGAATAAATGAAAGAAAGAAAGGTAAATAAAATAAAGTTATTAAAATAAGAAAAAGAATGTTAATATTATTAAAATAAAAAATTTAAAAAGTAATTTTAAAAAAAGGAGAGCAACCAAACCAGTAAACAAATCCGCCAATGATAACAAGCGCTAAAACCTAAACTAAGATAAACATATAAATCAGAAACTAGTCAGTCGCATACAGAAAACCCCAAGTCTACAGTTGCTCCCAAAGTCTACTGCCTCAATTTTGGGATGATTCGTTGTCTACTCAGGTATTCCACAGATGCAGGGTCCATCAAGTTGACTGTGGAGATTTAATCCGCTGCTCCTGAGGCTGCATGGGAGAAATTTCCCATTTTCTTCTTTCTTTGCACAGCTTCAGGGGTTCAGCTTTGGATTTGGCCCCACTTCTGCGTGTAGGTCACACTCTGGCATCTGTTCTTCACCCAGACAGGAGGCGGTTAAAGGAGAGGCTGATTAGGGGGCTCTGGCTCACTCAGGCGGGGGGGGAGGGGGGTAAGGAATGCAGGGCGAGCCTGCAGCGGCAGAGGCCAATGTGACGTTGCAACAGCCTGAGGGGCGCCATGTGTTCTCCCAGGAAAGTTGTCCCTGGATCACGGGACCCTGGCAGTGGGGGGGGCTGCACAGACTCCTGGAAGGGGAGGTGTGGATAGTGACCTGTGCTTGCACACAGGATTCTTGGTGGCTACAGCAGCAGCATTAGCATTTCCTGCCCATCTCTGGCATCCGTGCTGATAGCCACGGCTCGTGCCCATCTCTGGAGCTTGTTTAGGCAGTGCTCTGCCTTCTGTGGGCAGACAGGGAAGGAATCCCCTCTCCTTGCACACCCCAAAACAATGGTCTCTTGCCTCTTAGGCAGTTCCAGGCTTTTTCCCGGACTCCTTCCCGGCTAGCTGTGGCGCACTAGCCCCCTTCAGGCTGTGTTCGCGCAGCCAACCCCAGTCCTCTCCCTGGGGTCTGACCTCCGAAGCCTGAGCCTCAGCTCCCAGCCCCCACTTGCCCTGGTGGGTGAGCAGACAAGCCTCTCAGGCTGCTGAGTGCTGGTCGGTACCAATCCTCTGTGCGGGAATCTCTCCGCTATGCCCTCTGCACCCTTGTTGCTGCACTCTCCTCCGTGGCTCCGTAGGTTCCCCACCACCACCCCCTGTCTCCGCCATTGAAAGGGCTTCCTAGTATGTGGAAACTTTTCCTCCTTCACAGCTCCCTCTCAGAGGTACAGGTCCTCTCCCTATTCTTTTTTCTCTGTTTTTTCTTTTTTCTTTTGCCCTACCCAGGTACGTGGGGAGTTTCTTGCATTTTGGGAGGTCTGAAGTCTTCTGCCAGCGTTCAGTAGGTGTTCTGTAGGAGTTCTTCCACATGTAGATGTATTTTTGATATATTTGTGGGGAGGAAGGCGATCTCCACGTCTTACTCCTCCTCCATCTTGAAGGTCCCTCCCAGAATGACTTCTTGAACTCGTATATTGCCCAGGATATAAAACTGGAAAACTTCCAGAGAACTGAGGTCTCTTATTTTTTAGCCCCTTCTGCTGTTAGGCAAATCAGTTTGGGATTTATATCATCAAGTTTAATGGTGAAGAAAAGAAACGAAAATGAAGTTACTGAAATAAACAATTTCATTAACTTCAAAATCAGTGAGTTCAAAATCAATTAAATTTGTAATATCCTTATTTAGAACACAAGCAGTGAATTAATAACAGTGAAAATTAGTTTTTAGGAATATAAAGGGAGTGAGACTTTTACAAATAACTTTTGACACTGCAGTTTCCTAAATCAATAAAGATGTATAATTTTTTTACTTGCACATTTCTTTTTAAATCCTGAATCATGATTTTACATACACCTGCACTTGGACCAGTCCCATAAATCAGTTTGAAAGTGACCCAGTTTTTTCACATGAGCTGTAATATCCATGTATCTAGGTCTTGTCATTATAAGATAATGGAACCGAGATAAGAATATGGTCCACAAAATAAATCAAAGGAAAATATCTCTGAGATATTTACAGAAAGAGGTTCAAAAGAGAGGGCATAGGGGATGAGGAATTTGATGTGGAAGAATTGTTGCTAATTTGGTATCCACAAGACAAATCCTAGACCTTACTACTGAAAGAGCTGGTAACATCTCATAGAACTTCACACATTCATTTCTTTGACTAGTTTTTACTGAGCACCTGCTATGTGATAGGCACCATGCTAGGCCTCACCTCTGACAACCTCCTACTCAATATTAGCATTGGAAATCTCTAGAACTTTGATTTTTTTTTTTCCTGGAAAGCATAGACCTACTACAGGAGAAAACTCTCAATTAAAAGTGGCCAGTCTGAGTTTAACTATTAATTTGCTAAATTATTGTTCATTTCACCTCTCTAGAGCTCATGAGAAAAATGAAGGAGTTGTGCTCCTTCTATCTATAGTATCTATAACATTGCCTCTGATTCTAAAAGACTCAAAAATCAATAGCACCTTCAGAAGATCTAGATAGACATTTCTCCGAAGGAGAAATACAGATGGCCAATACACACATGAAAAGATGCTCAACATCACTAATTATTAGAAAAATGCAAATCAAAACTACAATGAAGTATCACCTCACACTGGTCAGAATGGCCATCATAAAAAAGTCTACAAATAGTAATTGCTGGAGAGGGTGCAGAGAAAAGGGAACCCTCCTACACTGTTGGTGGAAATGTAAATTGATACAACCACTATGGAAAATAGTATGGAGGTTCCTTAAAAAAATAAAATTAGAGCTAACATATGATCCAGCAAACCCACTCCTGGGCATATATCTGGAGAAAACCGTAATTCAAAAAGATACATGGGGCTTCCTTGGTGGCACAGTGGTTGAGAATCTGCCTGCCAATGCAGGGGACATGGGTTCAAGCCCTGGTCTGGGAAGATCCCACATGCCGCGGTGCAACCAGGCCCATGAGCCCCAATTACTGAGCCTGAGCGTCTGGAGCCTGTGCTCCGCAGCAAGAGAGGCTGCGATAATGAGAGGCCCGCACGCCGCGATGAAGAGTAGCCCCCGCTTGCCGCAAGTAGAGAAAGCCCTCGCGCAGAAACGAAGACCCAACACAGCTAAAAATAAAATAAATAAATAAATAAAAATTAAAAAAAAAAAAGATACATGCACCCCAATGTTCGTTGCAGCACTATTTACAATAGCCAAGACACGGAAGCAATCAAAATGTCCATACGCAGATGAATGGATAAAGAAGATGTGGTACATATATACAATGGAATATTACTCGGTCATAAAAAAGAATGAAATAATGCCATTTGCAGCAACATGGATGGACCTAGAGATCATCATACTAAGTGAAGTAAGTCAGAGAAAGATAAATATGATATCACTTATATGTGGAATCTAAAAAAAATGATACAAATAAATTTACTTATAAAACAGAGAGAGACTCACAGACAAACAAACTTACAATTACCAAAGGGGGAAGGGAGTTGGGGAGGGATAAATTAGGAGTTTGGGATTAGCAGATACAAGCTACTATATATAAAACAGATAAACAACAAGGTTCTAGTGTATAGCACAGGGAACTACAGTCAATATCTTGTAATAAACCATAATGGAAAAGAATATGAAAAAGAATATATATACTATATATATATAACTGAATCACTTTGCTGTACACCAGAAACTAATACAACATTGTAAATCAACTATACTTCAATTAAAAAATGTTTTTAATTCAATGGCCCCCCCTTGAGTGCCCAAATTTGGCTCATTCTCAAACTACAGATTTCCTGACCGAAAGGCAGGCTCTATCCCACCATCTTGACAGCCCCCTTTAGGAAACAAGAGTCCACAGCACCACCAGGACCATGCTAAGTGTGTTCTCTCACCAAAGTTTGGCACTGCCCAAGTCATCCCATAGGATTCTTGCTCAGGATTGCTGCTGATGGAAGAAACATCTGGAAGCAAGAGGACCTAGAGTCAGAAAAGCAGTCATCTCCTCTTCATTCTAAGGACAAGTCAAGTGTGGTCCAGAGAAGGTCTCTGAGCTGCACCAGCCATCCTTCAGCCTCTCTAGGGTTAGCATCAGCTATAGCCTGTGTGAGAAGAGAACTTTCTTACACAGGGGAACAGGGACTTGGTTACTGAGAAATCATTTTTCACGGCATTCCCTGGAGTTGTTTATCCATGATGGGAACTGTTCCTGCCTCAGAAATTACTGAAGGGGGAGAGACTGCTGAGTGACCTCAGGAGGAACCCTTGAACTAGAGATATGGTGGTTCTAATGTGTCTGTCAATCCCTTGACACTACTCCTTTAAGAAGGTGAAAGCTAATTCTCCCCCACTTGAAAGCAGGTCACCGCTGGAGGTTCACTTCTAAGGAACAGCATGAGGAGGAAGTGATGCTTCTGAGGGTAAAAAAGATAACTTCCACTGGCTCTCACTGTCTTGGCTTTCTTGCTCTGGGAGAAACCAGCTGCCATACCATGAGGACCCTGTACAAGGCCCTGCTGGGGAGGACGTGGCCTCCCCCACAACAGTCGGCACCAACTTGCCAACCCTGTGACAAGCCGCCTTGGGAGGGGATCCTCCAGCCCTAGTCAAGCCTTTAGGAGACCCCAGATGACATTCTGACGCTTTCTCATGAGAGATCCCGATCCAGAACTGCCCAGCTTGGCCACTCATCCATTCCTGACCCATAGAAATCATGAAAGATAAGAAATATTTCTTATTGTTTTAAGCCACAATGTTTGAGAAGAATTTGTTACACAGAACTAGCTGACTAATACAGTAGTGACCCTGACTCACTCTCACCTTGGGAAGATCCTATGCCTGAGAGGAGTAGAGGATGAGAAGAGGTTGGATATAGACTATGAGAATAGAATGGAGGACAGGGAAAGAGGGAAAGGAGGGAGGGAAGGAGGGTAAGAGGGAGAAAAGCAGCCCCCTCCATCTCCTCCAGCCTTCACTTATCTCTTCCTTCTCTGAATTTCTATCCCTCCCTTTATCTCCCCATTTGGACAGCTGTCTTCTGAAGACAGGAACAGAGATCCTATTTCTTCTATATTGCTCATAATACCTGGCAGTGTCCTGCACAAAGGGAACCAAGACCAACAGGTAAAACTGGGAGGCCAATGATGAGTCAGTATCAGAAGGAACATTCCAAGAGACTTTGGCAAGGAAGTTGTGGTGGAGCTTGAGGCTTCAGACGGGGCTGAGCTGTGGACAGTGTTTTGTGGACAGTGGTTGCAGAGCAGGTTCTTAGAGATGGCAGGAGACTGTTACTGTTGCTACCACTTTGGTGGCCCCCAAAGAACCACACCTCCCAGTATTTATGTCTTCGGGTAGCCCCCTACCACATTACCTCTGAATTTGGCCACATGACTACCTTTGTCCAATGGGGCAAGCATGATGCCTGTGGAGGCCTGATAGGTGCGTGCCCACATTTCCCTGCCCTCTAGTGCCTCTACCAGGACAAGGCTCCATCAACTCATCTGCTTCCTTACAAGGAAACTGCAACTTCAGATCAAGCAATATTTGAAGTTCATTTGTGAATTGAGAAAAGGTGAGCCATCCTGGACCCTCTCCCCTTTCCAGAAAAAATAATCATGTCCATTTTCCATGACCCCAGAATACTAGTAAACAGAACTCTCCTTTCACTCAAAAGACAGAAGATATTTTGTGACATAACAATAATGGGAAAGGAGGAGGGAGAGATGCAACTAATAACAGATATATTCACAACAATCTATATTACAAATATATATGTATATTTATATCTCAGCAGGCCCTGCAGAGTTACAGATGAGATAATTAAAATGCTTATGCTTTTAGCAATGATGCTTACTGAAATCATTTTATAACCATCCAAACTGAGGTTTGTTTTCAGCTATAATGCAATGCTACCTGGAATATTCTGACCTAAATTATTTACGTGCCTAAAAATAGATTGCCTTCCCCCATTACTGACTTTGTGGATATATCTCAGGATGTGGAAATTTTTGGTGAGCTCAGGTGGCTCCTAAGGCTTTCTCTGCATCTTCTGTGCCTATGACAGGGACTGGGCATTCTGTAGGAATCCTGTGAAGGGCCAAGAGGTTGAAATAAACCGCTGGGAAAGGCTGGGCCTTGTTAGGTGCTCCTGAGTACAGAAGGACTATCAGTAACACAACTGGGATCCACATGGATAACTGTTCTGTCTGGGTTCAGTTTCCCACCCTTCCAGCTCCATCAGGCATGGAGGGGGAGGGTGTGACTACAGAAGAACAGCACAAGGAGATTTTTGTGAGGGGTGATGAAACTGTTCTGAATCCTGAGTGTGGGGCTAGTTACATGAATCTATAGGTATTAAAATTCCTAGACCTGGACACCCTACAAAAGTCAATTTTATTGTATGCTAATTTAAAATTTTTTAATTAAAAGGAAAAGATAAATAACACTTGGTAGGTTCCATAAATGATCATTCTACCTGCAAATTTTATCTTGAACGGGTCCACTTCCCTCCGTCTCCATTACAAGCAGCATCTCTCTCCTGGACTTCTACATAGTATCCCTCCTTCCATGTTTGCTCCTATTGCCCATTCTCCCTGCTGCAACTAGAGATTTCAGGTCACTTCCAGGCTTGAAGCTTTCAAAGATTTCCTAGTGGGCTTTGGTTTAAACCCAAGACCCTCCCCTGCCTGCGGGGATTGCCATGATCTGGCCTCCACTTCCCTCTGCAATCTCATCCACCCACAAATCACACTGGACTCACTACGCTCCTTTAAACAGCCAAGCTCGTTCTGGTCACAGGGCCTTCACACCTGCTGTTTCCTCCTCCTGGGATGCTCTTCCTGCTTCCTCTTCCACCCCCTCATTACCTGAGTAACTCCTCTTCAATTTTTGGGTCTTAGCTTAACTGTCACATCTTCCCTGACCAGCCAGCTGAATTAACCTCACCAACATCACTTTTGCATGATGTCCTGTTCTTTGCCTTTATAGCACTTGCTCAAGCCTGTAACCGGGTGACTATGTGTTTGAGGACTGACTCTGCCCCACCCACCCACTCCCCCACCCTGGGCTGGCAAGGCTGCATGTCACTTGTGTGCTGGTGTCAACTCACAAGAGCTCACTGTAGAGCATTCAGGGAGGTCACTTGAAATCAGCCACGGTGGGAGTATTTACACCACAGAAATTGGCAGATGCTACAAATCAGGGCTTTTCTTTTCGGAAAGCTGGCTTACCAGCCTCTCTGTTGGTTTCTAGTGCTTGACACGGAGCTGAGAACTTTGGCATTTCTTAGTAAGTATTTGTTAAATAAATGATGGTTACTGTTATTGACGCTGGTTTCTTAGAGCAACCCTGTGATGAGTCAAGGAGGGACGATTTCAGTCATCATGTTACAGATAATGAATTTGAAGCCCAGGAAAGTTATCCAACTTGCCCAAGGCCATGCAGCTAGTTAGAGAGATATAATGATCTAACTGAGTTTCTCTGACTCCCAGGTTAGTGTTCTTTGAATTGCACCCCATGAAAACAAATCACGACTATGTTGGGAATGTGTAAAGTGAGTAGACCTGGGCTTGGTGAAGCAAATTTTGAGAAGGAAGCAGAATCCTAGACCCCAGCTCGTAAAGACAGAGATTAGTTAATTATCCTGTTCTCCATTCCTCCATAGAAAGGACTCTCCAAGCTATACCTAAAAGCCAGAGTACAATATAAGAAACAGAAACAACTCTAGTTTTCTAAAACTAAAAGGTATTTAGAGAACAATATGAAATTTCCTTTAAAAACTAAAAATAGAGCTACCGTATGATCCTGCAATCCCACTCCTGGCCATTTATCCCAAGAAAACCATAATGCAAAAAGATACATGCACCCCAGTGTTAATTGCAGCACTATTTACAATAGCCAAGACATGGAAGCAACCAAAATTTCCATACTCAGATGAATGGATAAAGAAGATGTGGTACATATATACAATGGAATACTACTCAGCCATAAAAAAAGAATGAAATAATGCCATTTGCAGCAACATGGATGGACCTAGAGATTATCATACTAAGCGTAGTAAGTCAGACAAAGACAAATATCATATGATATCACCTATAGGTGGAATCTTTAAAAAATGATACAAATGAACTGATATACAAAACAGAAATAGACCCACAGACATAGAACACAAACTTATGGTTACCAAAGGAGAGGGATAAATTAGGAGTTTGTGATTAATATATACTACTACTATATATAAAACAGATAACCAACAAGGACCTACTGTATATAGCACAGGGAACTCTACTCAATATTTTGTAATAACCTATAAGGGAGAAGGATCTGAAAAAGGATATATATATATATATCCATATGTGTGTGTGTGTGTGTGTGTAGATATATATATAGATATATAACCAAATCACTGTGCTGTACCCCTGAAACTAACACAACATTGTAAATCAACTATATTGAAACATAAATAAATAAAAATAAAAGGTATTTAATATATTAAGTATTGGGTGCTTACCAAATATCAGAAGTGCTGGGGAAACAGAAGATGCAAGCCTGCTGAGTTCAGTGACACACCACTGAAGTGCAACCCAGGGGTCAGGAAGCTGCTACCCTCACTGCTTCTGCCACAACAGCCTGAGGGACCCAGGAAGCTGAGGACTAGATACCGGACCACTGAGTTCAGCTGCCACAAGGGCCTCTAGACATGCGCAATTTATGACCTCACTTGCCAGGAGCAACACCAGTAGGAAAATGGACTCTGAATCACTTCCACCTTCTAGTTTTGCGTGACTGCATCTAATCAGAACCTAATTGGTTCACAGAACACGGACTGCAGAAGAGTCTTAAGAATGGGGGGTATGACCTTTCCAACCTCTACATCTGGGAAGAAAGTAAAACGGCAGTTGAGAGAACCAATCCACCCTACCGACCATAGCCCATATCTTCAGCACTCATCATCCAAATACACCTGACACATATGTAAGCTTCCAACAGCAACAATGTCCAATACAAGCAACTACCTCTCATACAAATAGAAGCATCTCACCTCCCCCCAAAAGGAGGGAGCCAAAGTCCTGTCTGTCACTGAGTGATCTTCAACCATCCTTCTAGTTCTGTCACATTCCCACCTTGGATTAAACTGTAATCTAAGGATTAAATTGTGCAGTTCACCACCAACAAGACATCTTAAAATAGTAAAGGAAAGAAAATGGTTAAAAAGTAAACACATATAAATATATATACAAAACAGAGCAAGAAAGAAAATTTGAGAAGCTACTGTAATCCTTGTTTCTGCCACTGGTCATGAAGCCAGAGAGGGACTTTTAACTTATTTCCTACACCACCTATTCCATGTTCCCTTACTCTCCTCCAGCACCAGTTGTGGGTGAGATTACTCTACTGCAAAATATATACTTATATATATATAACATATATATATATTACATGTAATATAGATGTAATATACATATATGTATACATATAAGAATATATATATATTTATATTCATACATCTTTTCCTTTCTCTGTTGTGTACATGTCTTAGTTTATTGCTTAAACTCTGGACCAAAGTACCCCAAGGCCCCCAAAGAATCCTCTAGTTTACAGACCTACTCTGCCCTGGCCCCATCCTATAACTATTTTCCCTGTACAAACTGGGTCAATCACGCAGCCAATCCATCTGCCCAATCACTGAAAGGCTGAGGGAAGGATAGAACAAACCCACCCTCTCCAGGCTCAGTATGTGAGGGTGAAGGTACAGGTTGAGGGCACCTTGGAAACAGGTCCTCTGCCTCAAAATACTTCCCCTACAACCCTTGCCAATACCTGAAATTCCACCATGAAGAAACAGCTGCTTTTTCAATGTCTCTCTTTGTTCATAAACTTCCTAACAGAAACAGCTTCTAAAAAGGAGCTGTTTTGTTGCCACAGGATTCTTTCACCCCAAAAGTTCAAACTGCAAAATGGGCAGGACAGAAACTCAGGAATGGCTTTACACAGTTAAACAGAAGAGTAGGGGGCAGCTGCGTGCCCCTTGGGGCAGAACCCCACGATTGGAATAACAGTGAGAGCAGAAAAGAAATCCTTCCCTTTATTTCCTTGCAGACAGCCTGGAATTAAAGGTGGGAAGCCCAGGTGTCAGATGGCAGATTACCTTTGTTCGAGGGATCCAGCAGGACTAAGGGATTTACGCAGAGTGACAGTCCGCGGGCAGTGGCTGGTA
This sequence comes from Balaenoptera physalus, assembly GCF_965194825.1. Classification (NCBI taxonomy): domain Eukaryota; kingdom Metazoa; phylum Chordata; class Mammalia; order Artiodactyla; family Balaenopteridae; genus Balaenoptera; species Balaenoptera physalus. Next base: position 59,694,196 of record NC_138896.1, on the reverse strand, counting down.
CCAAATGCCATCTAGAGCTCTTGCTATCTTAAAAGCAGACTCCAGGGACAAGCCTACAGCAGGAAGCCTGAACATCAATAACGACTACAATAATAGGTTATAGTAGGCTGGGTCCTCTGTGAGCTCCTCGTGTTTGAAACGCTTAGCATTCATCCAGGATGTGATCAGAAACTCCAATTCCATTGGCCTAAGACATTTCTCAAACTAGTCCTGATAACCCTGGAAGTTTACTTCCTGATTAAGATTTTGTTTGGCAGATGCAATTCACTGACATCTCTCAGTATGGGAAAGGTGACAGTCCTAGTCAAGTGATCCATACATCAGAAATAGGGAACCTGCACCAAGAGCTTAACTTTTTCCCTTGGTCCCTTGCCCAACTGTTCTACTGCCAAGGGAAACCGAGTCTGTTCTGATAAGGGAAACCTCACAACTCCTACAAAACCTTCCTATTTGGTAACCCCAGTTGGCCCAGATTCTGCTCAATTCCCTGCCCTAAATCACCTCTGTAATTTTAGATTTGCAAACCCCCCTCGCTGGATTGTAATGTAAAAAGTGCAGAACAGAGGCTACCTGATTCTCTACAAGGGCCCAGCCACCTCCACATTTCCGTAATTGTTTTATTGAAGTATAAATAAAACAGAATTATGGAGCACTCCCTATGCTCCTCCCCCTCAAAGTATATTCAACTCTTCTCTCTTCTAGAAATGCAAATCTGACCCTTTAAGAAACATGACATAGGAGAAGACCCATACCGAAATCTGGTTTGCTTCTTACCTTTGGCAAAGTTAATTTGAGAAACAGTCCAACAAAACAAATTAGGCCACTACTTAATGGCCTGGAATTCCAATTAAAGGAAGGAGCTTTATGAGGCTGCTTGACAGTGGGAAGGAGTGTCTGACCTAATCTTGGATCCCAGAAAGGCCACCTTAAGAGGGAGAGCAATTGCCCATCAGATTTGCCGTGGGTGAAAGGAAGCCATAAACTACAGGGAGACTGGGCTCGTTAAAATGGTAATGCTCCTGTCTCCACCATGAAAGTGCTCCCTAGATACTTCCAGAAATGAAATTTGGAACAATCAAAGAACCTAGCATTTCCTCCCCTCATCCAATCTCATTACTGTCATTTTATGTATTGATGTGCAACAAGGCCATTAAATTCAGACTCATCACTCCTGAGTGTGTGCAACACTTCGCGGACAACTGCAGGCAAACAAAAAACCTGGAATCTCAACTCTAGGTGATTAGACGGGGATGTCAGCGAGTAGTCAACAGATCTCATCCTCACTGACACCGCCTCATAATTCATTTGAAATGCCCTGAAACGCTAACCTCCAGAAAACCATACAACATGTACTTGGGGGATAGGGAACAGGGCATTGAATCAGGCCCAAGAAGAAAGCATAGGATGAGGCAATAAATGCAAATCAGAGAACCTGTAATATCTAAAGTCATCCTATTTCCCCCAGTGATCCATCATCTGATCAATATTCAAAGCCAGAATCATGGTCATCATCCTTGATTTTGTCAAATCCATCATTCATTCATTCATTCATTCACTCAAGTATTTAGGGGTCACCTATCACGTGCCAGGGACTGTGCTGGGCGCTGGGAGTGCAGCAGTGAACACGCCCACTGGTTCTGTCCACAGGTCCCACTGATATCTGCCTTAGATTGGGCCCTGTAGAATCAGATTCTTAGATAAGGAATTGCATGCAGACATTCCACTGGGGAGAAGTCTCAGGAGATACACCTAAAAGGAGGGAAGATGACAGGATTGGGCAGAGAGAGAGAGGCTGACGCCCAATCAAGTTGAAGTGAGGCCTCAGCTGATTCTACACAGGGCTCTGGAGCTCGGATGGTCCTTCAATGTTGTCCTAAATTGAAGACTTTGTATCCCCACATCTGCCTAGCCATGAGTGGATGCCTAGGAAGGGGTGTCACCTTGGGCAAAGCAGTTCTCTGTCACTGAGGGTAATTCCCAGAGGATACAGCAGTAGCCGTGGACACCAGATAATCCTAGCATCTGTGTCGGCCTAAAGAGGGACCCAGGTGGAGCACCATAGTAGCCCCTGCAATAACGCCATCCATCCATTGCCAACCTGAGCGCTGTCCCTGTTGGCCTTTAGGGTGCCTTGTCTCAGACTCCTCGCTCTTCTCTGCCTTCTATCTGGGCCCCTCCCCTGGTGACCTTCCAGTCTTGTCACTTGAAGCATCCTAAATACCTAACTCATCTTTGGAAGAACGTTTGAGTTCCCAGCTGGAGACTGTGGAGGTCTTCAGACATATTAAGGAAGGACTTCAAAATCTCTGTAAGAATAGTTTTCCTCTTTTCATTTCACTGATATCTAAAATTTTTAATATAATTATATACTGGATCATCTGGATTTCCACTTTAAAACCAAGTACTACCTTGAAATTTTAGTGCCCACATTTGCATTTGTTAACAACTACATGGGTTCCAGGTAGTAGGATTTTAATTTCCCCAGGCTAATGAGGGAAAGTCCAGAAACAAACAGTGAATAAATGATGCCTCGGGGCCAAATGAAGTTTGAAGTACTTCACATCCCTGCCCAAATTAAGCTTCTGCAGTGTTTAAGTAGAGAAAAATGGTGAGCACTTGAGTCATTTCTCACAAACAGTATAAGTAGGTCAAATTCAAAACACTCTACCTGATGGCAGCATCATTGTCACATTAAGAGTGGAAATTTTGCTTCCCCAAAACAACTTGATGTGACACACCGAATTCATTTTTCATTTCCCTTTCTGTTTAGTTTGCAGTTTTATTTGAATACAATTTACAATTTTGCTTTGGTTTCATAGTTGTGTAAGAGGTATAAATATGACTCTAAGCCTGGTTTTAGGGTTGTATGTATTTAGGTAAAATTATAGTGAAATCATTTAAGTCAACACTAAGAGATTCTGAGAATTTTTTACCCAAAAAGATAAAGTCAGGGCGTATCATAAATTATTCAGGTGGAAAACAGGGATCTAAACCGTTTCACGTGGTCCTCATGGTCTGGTCCCAGCTCACCTACCCAAACTCCTCATCACAATGCTTCCAGCTGACAGAAGGGTAAGGAAATTGTTCTATGATGTCTAAACTGACTGGAGCCAATTTTGCCTTCCAGTGGGAAAGGGAGCTGCATTTTTTGTAAAATAAGGAATTAAGCATTTGTTCTAATCCATGTCACTTACAAAAGCCAAGGCTGGATGAAAATGGAAAGATAAATTTCAAAGCCCCACCGATGTCTTTCTGTGCTTCTACCGGGTGAAGCTCTGAGGATACAGACCATTGGGTCGAGCTCAGTAAGTGGAGTTTCCATACGGAAAAGTATATACTCCAAAAGACAAAAAAACTGTAACAAATAATTCATGATAATAAGTGTATTATCAACATGCAGGAAAACTCTCAATAGAAGCAATAGCGCTACATAGATATAACCAGATTCAACGTGCATGCAGAAAGCAACTTTCTTCTTTCTTCCTTGCCTCCCTTTAAAGTCACTCAAAGGTGAGTTGTTCCTCCAGTGGGGAGGGAAGGGTGTCAAGTGGCTGACTAATGTTCAGAAATGACTCTCACGTGGGGTTCTTCTATGGGTTTCAAGGAGGTTTCCCCACTAGGACATTTGATTGCACCTCCCTTAGTGCAAGCAATACCCCTTCTCCTCCTAGTTGCTTGTGACTCCTTCCTCCACCCCTGGGCATCAGGCAGTCTGTCCACACCCTGCCCAAGCTTCCACAGCCCATCCATGAACCTATTCATCCTCTTGAGTGAAATCCAAAATTCCACTCCCATATCAAGGTACCTTTAATTACCATTGACTTTAATTACCATTTGCGGAAAGGTTGCTATTTCCCAATACCACCACCTTCCCTTCCTCCAATGCCAAGAGGGCTGTTCCACCTAGCTCTCTTTTGTTGCCCTTTCAGGCATGAGTCAGCCACCAGTCTACTGGGGCCCCTAAACTCCAAAGAATACATATCAAGGCTCCAAGGGGTCTCCTTCAATTACCTCTCACTACACATAAGCATCTTCTCCCTTCCCCCCATGGAGACATAGTGGGGAAATGCCAGAGCACTCCATCACCTTTCTTCAAAGATATTCTCTCACTTAGCCTTTTCAAGCTCAATTGTATTTTATCCTCAAGTTGGAGGTTGATTAAGGATCACAACACTGGTTCCCAGTTACCTCCTTCACAACCCTACCTAGGTGGTCTAGCACCTCATTTTAGAAAGTAGGTGTAGCGTCTATTATTTTTATGATTAGATTTTTGCCGCGTCTACTGAAACTAAGAAAGAAAGAGTCCTATTTTAACACCCTGTTAACAGAAGTGTAAATTCTACAAAGCCTGGGTATAAACTGAGTAACAGAAGGCTGTCCTCTATAATTAAATAGAAGATGATTTCAGAAGGCTTAAGATTCCTTTCTTTAACTCAAGATGAGAATTCTGTTTCTATGAAGACATGAGACCCTGCCATGAACAGTCAGCATAAGGACCCCATCATATCATCTGGAAAGAGAAAATTATACTAAAATGATGGTGGGATAAGGGAAGGAAAGGAGATCATTTGAGCAGAAGGTAATTTCCTGCTGGTCTGAGAAGGAGGCAACAAGTATGGCACATAAGCAACAAGAACTCAACACACAAGCAGCACTTCTACACACAAAGTGACTTATAATGATGCACAAAACAGAGTAGAAAGAGATTGACGGCTGAATCTGGGACGACAGAAAGCAAAATAGGCTTGGCGAAGTATGTTCACAACAGCCCTAAAGAAATGAGTCTCAACAACAGATGTTCCTCTGCACAAAAAAATAAAATAAAATAAGAAATTGAACTTTACACAATCTCAAACACACAACTACACCCATTAGGATAAACGAGACCCTTGACTTCCCTGAACTATTCATCTGAGCTGCAAATATGTTCATCAATTAAACTTTTTCACAGTTCCTGGGGACCATTAAGGTTTCGGTTTTTTGAGAGGACAAATTTCTATGTGGTCAGGGTCTACATGTCAGAGTTTTACAGCAGAAGTAAAGGATATTTAACTTTATTTTTCCTATTTCTGATAGATTTCTTGTCCATTGATGTTACAAAGAACTATGTGTTTTCTGTAGAAGATGTTTCTGTGCCCCCATTTCTTTGGGTTTCCAAGAAGAGACAAAAGTCTTACTAAATTTTAATGTGGGCCCTTCTTCAAAGAATCAGATAAGCTAGAAGGAATCTGAAAGTTGCAGCCCAATTCCCATCATTTTGTAATCACATTATAATATCATTTCATAAGTCACAGGGCAAGTAACTTATCCAGGAACATAACATATTTGCTTGCAAACTATTTTCTGAAAAGAGAGACATGCTTCAAACAGAGACTCCGTCATATGTTTCCAAGATGACAGCATCAAGAGAAAGGAAGACGGAGAGCCATACGCTGGCTCTGAAAATGTGTGCCCAGAAGTGACACATGTCCCCTTACATTTCATTGGCCAAAACAAGTCACATGGCTATGTCAACTTCAAAGGGAGTGGGAAAGTTCAGTTGTACAATGTGCCCTTCTTTGAGGGTCCTCTACAATGAAAGGGGTGCTGAATTTCACCTTACTACTCCCAAGTGTGGTAGTAAATGCTCCTGGCAGAAGGGGTCAAAGTCTTCTCCAGCCTTGAGCCAATGGTCTCTCCTTAACCTCCATTCATTCTCCTAAGCCCAATTTAAATCCACTCACCAATACATCTTCCTTACTATATTCAACCCAAAGTGGTTTCTGAAGCCGCTAAACTCTTACTCAATGTATATGCTCTGCACGTTTTCATCAGGTTGTTTCTGCAGACTACTTTATTTGGGTGTGTATGTCCATTGCCCAATTTGACAGCAGGCTCCTTGAGGGCAAGATGCCTTCTTATGCTTAAGGCAGCCATCCAGTGAACAGAGACAGTGAGTCAAAGAGGCATGTCCATGAGAGGCTCCTTGGAAGTACCCAGTTCACAATTAATGCAGACAACCATAGGTATTAGACCAAAGTTTCATTCAAGTATATTACCCACTAAATTAACAGTCATCAAGACCAGAGAGGTAGGTTGCAGTTGTCCTCAAGCACACATTTAAACTGAACTTTAGCACAGTGTGGAATTAACTACAACCCCTTCACTCTGAGAACAAATCACTCCTTGCAAGGTCATTGAATCAGCCTGAGATGGACCTGGTGAAGTTGGGTTTCCTAAAAGCAAAGACCGAGACAGGGATTTGTGTCCAAGTGATTTATGGAGGAAGTGCTCTCAGAAGAAACATACAAGGGAGTAAGAGGATAAAGATGAGGCAGAAACTAAGCAAAAATGAGGGTTTCAGATGAAGTCTATCCTTAACTCCATCCCACAGGGAGCTCTGGAACACAAATTCTACCTTGGAGTCTGCCCTACGTTGAGACAAGAGAGAGGGGTTTTGTAAACTCCCACCCACCCAACCCCAATGGTCAGTCCTTACTATTTGCTGCCCCAAAGTAAGGGAGGGGGTATAATTCCAAGGCATCTCCAGGTGAGGTGGCTCTACTCATCCAAGAGCAATCCTCAGGTTAGCAGCTGGAGGTGGGCAAACCAAACTGATAAAAATGGAACCCAGGGAATCTGGAGAGGACAGCATCACTGTCTGCTGTGTCCTAAAAACCAGACTACACATAGAGAGGCTTGACCATTATCCTTCACCTCCTTTACCTCCTCACTGGGTAAGAGTTTAGCGGCTTCAGAGACCACTTTGGGTTGAATATAGTAAGGAAGATGTATTGGTGAGTGGATTTAAATTGGGCTTAGGAGAATGAATGGAGGTTAAGGAGAGACCATTGGCAAGTACACGAGGATGAGTAAGAAGTACACGAGGATGAGTAAGAAGTACACGAGGATGAGTAAGAAGTACACGAGGATGAGTAAGGGACCCAGACGTAGGCTATGTGCAACAGCATCACTCTCCTATAAAAAGATCCTCAGTAAGTTTGTTCTTTATTAAAGAGAGTCGTTAATTCGAAATCACTGTGTCAGACTGACTCTCCTCTCTGCTCTCTTCATCTCCAGATAACCACAGCTGGCTAAGGTCATTCTGACCCTGATATTCCATCCTAATCACTAAGATGACAGCAGAGGGTTTTCTATGGGAAATTTGGTGAAAAGTGGGATGAATTTGCCTTTGGGCAGTCACAGAGGATTAGCTTCCATCGCAGGGCGGTGCTGAGGGATGATATTTTGAGAGAATGCCTTGAATTGATACCTCAAAAGGCTTCTTTCGAAGGGGTGATTTATATATCACAAGACAAAGAGGATTTGTATTCAAGAAAATGGATTCTTTTTCTGAATTGTTTTAAAGAAGATGGATAGCTTCTGGTAAACTGCAGTTCGGTTTCTGTGAGCTGAGTGTTTCCTAGAAAATTACTAAGGTAATATTGCCTCTGGGACCCATACAGCATCTCTGCCACCACCCATCCTGTGTGTGCGTGTGCGTGTGTATGTGTGTGTATACGCGCACATATGTAAAAGCGGCCACACAAACAGTTACCTAACCAGGCTGCCCTCTACTAGATAGCCCTCCAGAGAAAAAAATAATATTATCCAAACTACATATGCATATAAAAGTTGATGATAATAATGATGAAGGAAATGTTTAGCTTAGTAGTTTTATTGTTATTGTTTACATATTTGCTCACCAAATTCCTCCTGCAAAAGCACTGTCCTTGTCAACTAAAAACTTCATTATAAGGGTCATTCTCCATACCTTAAATAGCTCTGATGGATTCCCACATGATCTTGATACCAGCCTTCATGTACATCCGATGAAGAAAATCCCAGAGTCTAAGAGTTGTCCAAATTCAAGTAAAGAAAAGGCTTATCATTGCTATTTGGGCCTCAGATCCCTGACCGCTGGGGTGGCTGTAAGGAATAGAGAAGAGACAAATGAGGTCATAGTTAGTGAAAAGGTTTCCCTGAGAAGTGAGAACAACTTCCATTGAGAAATCTAGAAAGCTGCCTGAGGGGTTCTGGAAGCCACGGCACCAGCCTTGAGAAATCAGCTAAAGCCCCTTTCATTGAGGAACCAGCTACTGGGTCCTCAATTTCATTCACTCTTAGGGTGACTCTCATCTAGTGTGGTGCTGGTAAGCCAGGTCAGGAGAGGCAGGGAAAGCTCTGATTTGTAGTATTTGCTGACTTCCGTGGTGTAAATACTCTCATTGTGGCAAATTAGAAGCTACCAATGTGATGTCACCAAACAAGGAGTTGAGAAAAAATGCACACAATCAGCTCTCACCAGCCGGAATAAGCTGGCTCTACACGACCACAAGGAGAGGCACAAAAAGATGGAAGGTTGGACTGTGCAAAAGCACCTGTTCCTGCCTTTGCATTTTCCACCTGCAGACATAGAGATCACCCAAGAAAACACTTTCGAGTCACTTGCCCCCGGTGCAGAAAAGTTGTATCACTGCAGGTGTGAAGCTTTGTAAGACACAAGGAATACACTAAGCCCATCTTTGTCCAACATAGGAAAATGCTCCTTGGACTGTGTGTTATCCAATCCCGTGTAACTCACATGCCTAGCACAGTGCTTTGCCCGCATTGATTGTTCATCGATGGTTACTGAGGGAATGGTTTGATGACCCTTTTTTCTGAATGTCTCATGAAGTCTGATCACCCAAATCCAGCCTTCCCAGACCTGACAGTTTTTTTCCAAAATTATATGAAAAGTTAAAGATCCTGAAATTTGGAAGGGACGATAAACCCCTCAACTCCACTGAACACAGCCCTCTGTCCGGTAAACAATCTTTTCTTCAGTCCTTCTAGTAAGTGGTTACCAGTATCTAATTGAATATACCCAATAACAAGAAATTTACCAGCCAAAGTCATGGCAACACACTGGTCATAGCTGACCACTGTGTTCAGTGCTATGAACTGCAATGTGCCAAGAGCTCAAACAATGAAGATTTGATCATTAATGAGACCTACAAGGACAAAGATCTCTCAATATACTTCTGTAGGCTCATTCCTCCCATCATTCCTAACAATATCCCTGCTGCTTCTATTGAGAGGTGAATTTTTATGCTGATAGGGGATGAGGAGAGTGGAGGATGAATTGAAATAAGATGGTGAGATGCCCTGGGTCAAAGTGTGTTCCCTAATACACAAAAATCAGTTGTGTTTCTGTATACACATAATAAGCAACCAAAACAGGAAATTTAAAACACAATTTCATTTATAATAGCATCAAAAATAATGAATACTTATAATAAATTTAACCAAGGAGGCAAAAGACTTGTACACTGGAAAACACAAAACTGCCAAAAGAAATTAAATGCATAACTAAATGGAAAAATACCCCATGTTTATGAATTAGAAGACTAAACATTGTTAAGATGTCAATACTACCCAAAGCGATCTACAGGTTCAATGCAATCCTTATCAAAATCCCAGTGGCATTTTTTGCAGAAACAGAAAAACCCATCATAAAATTCATATGGAATCTCAAGGGAACCTCAACAGCCAAAACAATCTTGAAAAAGAAGAACAATGAGATGAATAAACTCTAAATATCTGCTGTACAACATTATACCTATAGTCAACGGTAATATATTGAACAGTTAAAATTTTGTTAAGAGGGTAGATGTCATGTTAAATGTTCTTTCCATGATAAGAAAGAAGGAAGAGAATGACAAAAACAACAACAGCAAAGTTGGAGGTCTCGCACTTCCTAATTTCAAAACTTACCACAACGCTGTAGAACAGTGTGGTCCTGGCATAAAGAAAGACATATGGAATAGAACAGAGAGGCCAGAAATAAACACTCACATATATGTTCAAATGATATTTGACAAGGGTGCCAAGATTTCAATGGAGAAAGGACAGTCTTTTCAACAAATGGTGTGAGGAAAACTGGATACCCACATGCAAAAGCATGAAATTGGACTCTTAGCTTACACCATATATAAAAATTAACTCAAAATGGATCAAAGACTTAAAAGTAAGAGCTAAAACTATGAAATTCTTAGGAAAAAACATAGGGGAAAATCTTCATGACATTGGACTTGGCAATTATTTCCTGGGTAAGACACTGGAAACAGCACAGACAACAAAGAAACATTAGATAAGTTAGACTCCATCAAAATTTTCAGCTTTTATGGATTTAAACAGGGGTCCCCAACCCCTGGGCCATGGACTGGTACCAGTCTGTGGTCTGTTAGGAACTGGGCCGCACAGCAGGAGGTGAGCGGAGGGCGAGCAAGCAAAGTTTCATCTGTATTTACAGCCGCTCCCCATCACTCACATTACCACTTGAGCTCTGCCTCCTGTCAGATCAGTGGCGGCATCAGATTCTCATAGGAGCATGAACCCTACTGTGAACTGTGCATGCAAGGGATGAGAACCCTACTGTGAACTGCGGATTTGAGGGATCTAGGTTGCACGTTCCTTATGAGAATCTAATGCCTGATGATTGGAGGTGGAGCCGAGGCGGCAATGCTAGCGCTGGGGAGCGGCTGCAAATACAGATTATCGTTAGCGGAGAGGTTTGACTGCATAGAGACCATAATAAATCAATTACTTGCAGACTTATATCAAAACCCTATCAGTGAGTGGCAAGTAAAACAAGCTCAGGGCTCCCACTGATTCTGCATTATGGCGAGTTTTATAATTATTTCATTATATATTACAATGTAATAATAATAGAAGTGCACAATAAATGTAATGCACTCCCCAAACCATCCCCCCCATCCCTGGTCCGTGGAAAAACTGTCTTCCACAAAACTGGTCCCTGGTGCCAAAAAGGTTAGGGACCACTGCATTAAAAGGCACTATCAACAGAGTGAAAAAGCAATTCACAGAAAGGGAGAAAATATTTGCAAATTATCTATCCAGTAAGGGATTATTATTCACAATATATAAAGAATTCCTACAACTAACAACAACAAAGTTTTTTAATGGATAAAGGACTTGAATAGACATTTTTTCAAAAAAGATATACAAATGGTCGATAAGCACAGGAAAAGATGTTCAATATCACTAATCATGAGGGAAATGCAAACCAAAACCATAATGAGATACTACTTATACCCATTAGGATGGCTATTATTAAAAATAATAACAATTTTAAAACTAAAAAAAAACAAAAAATAATAAGTGTTGGTGAAGACGTAGAGAAATTGAAACTCTTGTGCATTGCTGGTACAGCCACTGTGGAAAACACTATGGCAGCTCTCAAAAAATTAAACACAGAATTACTATATGATCCAGAAATTCCACTTATAAATATACACCAAAAGATTTGAAAGCCGGGACTCAAACAGATATTTGTACACCAATGTTCATAACAGCATTATTCACAATAGCCAACAGATGGAAATAACCTAAATGTCCATCACTGAATGAATAGATAAACAAAGTGGGGCATATATACACTGGAAGATATTATTTAGCCTTAAAAAAAGGAAATTCTGACACATTCTACAACATGGATGAACCTTGAGAACATTTTTCTAACTGAAATAAACCAGTCACAAAAAGACAAATACTGTATGATTCCATTTATATGAGGTATGTAAAGAAGTCAGTCCATAGAGACAGAAAATAAAATAGTGGTTGCCAGGGTTGGGGAGGGGGTGGGGCAGGCGGTATGAGGAGTTACTGTTTCATGGATATAGAGTTTCAGTTTTGCAAATAAAAAAAAGTTCTGGAGATGGGCTGCATAGCAATGTAAATGTACTTAACACTGCTGAACTGTGCACTTAAAAATAGTACTTAAGATAGTACATTTTGTGTTATGCATATTTTACCACAATTTTTTAAAAAAGAAAAGGAATGAAATTCTGGCACATGCTACAACATGGATGAACCCTGAAAACATTATGCTAAGTAAAATAAGTCAAAAGGGCAAACACTGTAGAATTGCACTACTATGAGATACATAGAATAGTCATAGATATAAAGTACAATAGTGGTTACCAGAGGCTGGGAAGGGAAATGGTTACACAGTTTCAGTTTGGGATGAAGAAAAAGTTCTGGAAATGGATAGTGGTGATGGTTGCACAATGATGTGAATGTACTTAATGCCAATGAATTGTACATTTAAAATGTTTAAAATGGTAAATTTTACATTATGGATACTTTACCACAATAAAATAATAACAATAAAAAGTGTGTTTCTTGGAATTGGGTTTGAGGCCTCTCAAGTCTTCTGCCATGATAGCCAAACATCATAAGGTTAACAAGCTTCCCTAAGATTCTGTAAGCAGCAATCACATATTAAATACTCAACAAAGATTATTTTCCTCCCTCAATGTGATACACTCTCCATTCTGATTTATGATAGAGAATAGGACAGATTGTTTTACATTTAACTCATTTATGACTGTCACCCCCACTTACATAAATATTCAGCGATATTCTATGAAAACTGCTTTTGAAAACTCATCAGTCACCATTTTGTTTCAAAACTGCAGTCTAAGTTCTAAACGTGCCATCAAAGACCTCTATGCATCTCTTTCTGTGGGTTTCCTAGTAAGACTAATAGAAACTTTGAGTGTTTCCAAGGAAAGGGGAACAGGGATACATTATCATATCATCACAGGAGCAAAGTTAAAAGATAAAGGTGTCTTACATACGACATCTTTTAAGCAGGAAACAATCCATTTGAGGTCAAACCAAAAAGGGAATACTTTGTTTTTAGTTTGCAATAATCCCAAGGGGCAGGAGGGAGGGATTGGCTTGTCCTTCTTTAATATCATGATGCTCTATGATATCCAAAATATGTTGGAATAGCCACCTGCAAGCACACTTACAGCAATTCCAGCAAAATGTAGTCGAACTCAAGTTACTTTTTAAATTTTTATTGGAGTGTAGTTGATTTACAATGTCGTTAGTTTCAGCTGTACAGAAAAGTCAATCAGTTATAAATATACACATATCCACTCTTTTTTAGCTTCTTTTCCCATATAGGCCATTACAGAGTATTGAGTAGAGCTCCCAGTGCTATACAGCAGGTTTTTATTAGTTATCTATTTTATATATAGTAGTGTATACATGTCAATCCCAATCTCCCAATTTATCCCTCCCCTCACCCCGTATCCCCTGGTAACCATAAATTTTTGTGTGTTTGGGTGGTTGGTTGGTTTGGTTTTTGTTTTTTGGCTGCATTGGGTCTTCATTGCTGCGTACGGGCTTTCTCTAATTGAGGCAAGCCGGGGCTACTCTTCAGTGCGGTGCATGGGCTTCTCACTGCAGTGGCTTCTCTTGTTGTGGAGCATGGGCTCTAGGCGTGTGGGCTTCAGTAGTTGTGGCACATGGGCTCTAGAGCACAGGCTCAGTAGTTGTGGCACAGGGGCTTAATTGCTCTGCGGCACATGGGATCTTCCCAGACCAGGGATCGAACCCGTGTCCCCTGCATTGGCAGGTGGATTCTTAACCACTGCACCACCAGGGAAGTCCCCATAAGTTTGTTTTCTAGGAACTTTTTAAAAGAAAAATCCATCCCAACCTAGTGTCAGATACTTTGCTGAAATGTTCTATTCAATGAATCTGGCTTTTCTCTTCCTCTCTCTCTCACGTATTACCAAAAATTCAAATATATTAAATTCATTTTCCCTTTACCCACTAATTTTATAATTCCATCAGGGAGAGGCTATCAGGTTTTGCGGGCATGATTCTTTGTTTACAGCTCTCATCTGCTTGTTGCTGATGATTTCATTATCCTCCATATGACTACAGATTTCTTTTCTCCTGGTATTTGCTCCATTCTTTTACAAGGAATTAAAATCTATTCCAATAGATATTCACTTTAAGTTTTCGGCATCTTTGCCATTTTTCAAAATCTGTCATTACATCTTCTTCACTTCATAATTGCTTCACCATGATTGCAGGAGTTGATGAGTTAGACCCAGAAAAACTCAATGCCCCAGTCCCATACCTTCTTGGCTGTACCCACAGAACTTTGGCGACAGTGTTTTTTTAGTTTTCTGTTGTTGCTGTTCTTTTGTTTTATTGGTTTTTGTTGTTGTTCTTAGGGGAAGGGGTATTCCATAGATGGTTCAAATTCCCTTTTTGTCTTTTTTTCATACAACATGAATCCTCAGTGCTCGGACATTCTAATATACTCATTTATTTCATTTCCTCCATTTTAATATATTTATTTTCTTAATTTTTCCCTTGAGGAGGAAGAGGGAAGATTTACCAGAATTCTGTATTTCATGAGCTCTGGAATTAGACAAACCTGGGTTCAGATCTCAGCTTTACCACCTACCAGATGAATAATCTTTGGTAGGTTACTGACCTCTCAAAGCACTGATCTCACCTATAACACAGGGATGGCACCATCATCCCTTCAGCATCATTTGAGATTACATGAGCCAGCCTATGTGAAAACCCTTAAAACCCTAACCCTAACCCTAATCCTATCTTACCCTCTCTTAATTCTATTTCATCTTCTGTTCCCTCAGTTGCACACAACTCCACCTCATCCCAAAATCCCCACTCCAAGGCAGCAAAGAATCCTTCTAGAAACCTCCAGAAAACCTTGAAAACCTCCAGTCTGTCTGCCACCCAAACAACACCTCAATGAGACCTGAAGCCCACCAAATGCCAGAAATTTCTCAGTGACTTCATCAACTGCAGAACATGGCTGCAACCTAGGATTGTGTAAAAAAGATGGTCCAAGGATTTTCCTAAGACACCTTGTTCTGTCCTCTCAAATCTTTAGTTCCCTAATCAATTTGTTTGGCCCTTGAGTCATCATTGTCAAATCACCTTGCACAAGGGAATTCTGTTTGTTTCTGTTTTATTTCGTTTTTTTCAAGAAAATTCAGAGCCTTGATTCTTTGTTGAAAAAAATAGTTTTGCTTCCTTCTTGATCCCACTCACCATCATTGAGCAAATACAACCAGGAATCCATTTTTACCATAATTAATCCCAATAGTTCTGTCCAAAAGTGACAGTAGCTTTTTTAAAGCTCCATGATTATTCCCACATTTCCAATTAACTCTTTATCTTTTTGCTGTAAAGTTCAGATGGCTTCCCCTAGGACTGATACTTCCTACTTCTGGAATGTACACTTGCTGTTTTTAGTGCTTATTATTTATAATCTTCTTCTGCTTCCCTAGTTGATGAGCAACAAAATTACTATGGAAGGTCTTCTGGCCACGAAATATCTTAAAATACACTCAAGAGGACCTGAGAATTATGATTTGAAGGAGACATCATGATAGTTACAGTGAGGAACTAATTGAGGAGGGCAGCTTAATTTACTAAATTAGGCAAATGTCACCGGACTCATCCCAGCTTGGAAATAAATACATCACCATCTTCTATCAAATGCTACTCACTATGTCTGGGCAGCCTGCTTTGTATTTTACATGCACTACCTCATTCTATCTTTACAGAAACTTTATGATCTAACTATTATTATTACATCAAGTTTACAGATAAGGAAACTAACACTCTAAAAGGCAAAATAACCTGCCCGGTGTCACACAGCTAGTAGCAATGGACCCAGGATTCAAATTCAGATCAATCTGACTCTAAATCTCAAGCCTTCAAGCCCAGTGCTCTTATGTGTCCCCAAACAACCCAGACCTTTTCATAATGATATTCAGGAATCTCATGGAAATCGATTTGACATTATAAACCAACAACTGACTTGTAGAGAAAACAAAATAATTTCACTTTAGTTAATAAGGTGCAAGAGTCTACAAAGCAATTTTAGGAGCTCAGAAATGAATTATAGACTGCCCTCAGAAGAGAGAGATTGCATTATGACAAGTGAGCATCCCATGTGATATGTTAAAAGTAATGCATACAACTCAATAACAAAAAAACAAACAACCCAATCAAAAAAATGGGCAAAAGACCTAAATAGGCATTTCTCCAAAGAAGACATACAGATGGCCAATACACACATGAAAAAATGCTCATCATTGCTAATTATTAGAGAAATGTAAATCAAAATTACAATGAGGTACCACCTCACACCAGTCAGAATGGCCATCATCAAAAAGTCTACAAATAACAAGTGCTGGAGAGGGTGTGGAGAAAAGGGAACCCTCCTCCTACACTGTTGGTAGAAATGTAAATCAGAGCAGCCATATGGAGAACAGTATGGAGGTTCCTCAGAAAACTAAAAATAGAATTACCATATGAACCAGCAATCCCACTCCTGGGCATATATCCAGACAAAACTATAATTCGAAAAGATACATGCACCCCTATGTTCATAGCAGCACTATTTACAATAGCCAAGACATGGAAACAACCTAAATGTCCATCAATAGATGAATAGATAAAGAAGATGTGGTACATATATACAAAGGAATACTACTCAGCCATACAAAAAAGATAAAATTATGCCATTTGCAGCAACATGGATGGACCGACAGATTATCATACTAAGTGAAGTAAGTCAGAAAGAGAAAGACAAATACCATATGATATCACTTATATGTGGAATCTAAATATGGCACAAATGAACCTATCTATGAAACAGAAACAGACTCACAGACATAGAGAACAGACTTGTGGTTGCCAAGAGGGAGGGGGTGTCGGGGAGGGAAGGACTGGGAGTTTGGGATTAGCAGATGCAAACTATTATACACAGAATGGATAAACAAGGTCCTACTGTATAGCACAGGGGACTATATTCAATATTCTGTGATAAACCATAATGGAAAAGAGTATATATATATATATATATAAAACTGAATCACTTTGCTGTACAGCAGAAATTAACACAACATTGTAAATCGACTATACTTCAATAAAATAAATTTTTTTAAAGTAATGCAAAGATCTGCCTTTAATCAAATAGGAATATATCTATGATTTCTACTGGTGATGTCACGCAGGTTCTGCGAACACTACTGTGGTTTGTTTCCAACATTTGAAATATAAGGAAATGCTAAATTTTAGTTAGAGATTAGTGAAAATAAAAGTGTATTTTCCCCCAAAAAAACAAAAAAAATAAAAAGTAATGCAAAGATCTAACAGAGGACACTCTAGCTGCCGAATCCAGAAAATTCCTTTCATTACTTTTTTAAATGCTCCCTCTCCCTCCTTCCTCCAAAAAGAAAAAGAAAAAAAAAAACAAACTGTTGGTTTGTAATCCAGACCAAATGAAATGCTAAATGACAAATATGACAAATTTTACTCCGGGCAATGAAAAGTCCTAAGGCAAAAGAACCCAACTTTTTTACTGAATACACAATATTTTTTATTCATCTGAGGTAAGGCAAGTGTGAGTGAGGTCAGGAGGCAGTGCAAGACTAGCAGCCGTGTCCATTCTCCACCAGGAATTCCTAAGGACAAAAGAAGAGGGTATAGACAGAGCCACAAACAGCATCAAGATTAAAGGTAGGTCACAATCGGCCAGCTGGGAAATCCTTGCATCCAGCTGTCATCAGGGACATGGAAATAAAGGGGAATATCTGCTTCTGACCTATGTTTTTCTGTGTCTCTTCAAACCCAAAGTTATATTGAAAACGGTTGTAAATATAGGACACATGTCTCACTGCCCATCTCGCAATAAAGTTTCTGGTTTGTAATAAAGTTCCTAAAGTGTTCTTTATAGAAAATGCCCTTTTTCTGTTGCTTTTCTTTTGTCTTCATAATCTCAGTGGTGACATGTTATGAAAGGGCTGTGTGCACTGCTAATAAAAGCTGTGTGCCGGGGTTTGAGTGACTGTCGTGTCTCCAGGCTGCTGGGGGGTTAACACGGCATGATGCCAACAGTGCCTCAAAAAATAACAATAATGTGATTTAGGTTTAGTGTCATTAAACTTGATTAGCTGAGTGAGCTCATGAAAATCCATAATTAACTACAAAAACAAGAAGACAGATGTTTTTGCCAGGAAATTGAGAGAGCCTGGTCTTCTATTAGACTGTTTTTCTTCCCACCTGAGGACCCAAGCCACTGCACTCCTCTCTTCCTATTCATATGCAACTGAGTATCCCCAAGTATGACTCATCTCTTATCTAATCAACACTACCTTTCATGGGGAGGTGGGAGAAAAAGGAAATGCAATTCTTTCAAAGGTGCTGAATCTCATCAGACAAATTAGTAAATGCTCTGAAATATATAACCATTGACCAGCCCTCACTCGTACTCTGAAGTCCCCTGGGCCCAATGGTTCTCATCTGGGGCTGATTCTGTCCCCCGAGGGACATTTGACAACACCTGGAGATAGTTTGGGTTGTTACTACTGGGGAGAGTGCTGCTGGCATCTAGTGGGTAGAGACCAAGGATGCTGCTGAATGTCAGGACAGCCCCCACCGCAGAGAGTCCGACCCAAAATGTCAGTAGTTCTGAGGTTGAGAGAATTGTCTGAGCCAAAGGCAAGCCCAAGATGGACCATCCTCTGACCCAGACCAGCTAAGCCCTCTCACTGGGGGGCCGCATCCTCGGATCCTCAGGTCAGCCCTGAGCCATACATATTGGTGATTCTGAGAGACAAGACACACAGGTAACAGTATTCAGTAGCCCAGCAGAGGTTCACACAGTGCGGGAAAGAGTCATCGTTTTAGGAGAGCCGGCATCAGTTCAAGAATGCGTGCTTTACATGAGGACCACTCCTTAAGATGGTATTTGTTATAGGGGCTGTGACCTCTCATATTACACTCCGCTCAACTGCTGGGGAAATGGCTTTTTATCACATTCTTTCTCCAGCTTCTCATTTTCAGCTCAGGCCCTTAAAGAGGAGGGCAAGGTCAAGAAACCACAGACTGAGTAATAGGAGAACAGGTTCCACTCACGGACTTTTATACAACTTGGTACAAATAACCTTTGAAACCTAGATTTCCCCAGGCATTAAAATAAGGTTGCTTATAATCTTTCTGTCTCACAGGGACAATTCAGAGAAGTGAAGAAAGACTTTCTAAAACCTCTTATTAATATATAAGGTTGAACCATATGAAATGGCCATTTTCATAGGACAAAATTGGTTGACTATTAGCATTTTCTTTAGGTTCAACTTCATTATGTCAGTCAGGGTTCTCCAGAGAAACAGGTCCCATAGGATGTATATAGATATAAAGAAGGAGATTTATTTTGAGGAACTGGCTCATGCAATTATGGAGGCAACTTCATCTGCAAGTTGAAAGCCCAAGAAAGCTGGCAATGTAATTCTAGTCCAAGCCCACAGGCGTGAGAAACAGGTTAGCCAATGGTGTACATCCCAGTCCTAGCCTGAAGACCTGAGAACCAGGAGTATTGACGTCCAAAGGCAGGAGAAGATGAATGTCCAAGCCCCAGCAGAAACAGTGAATTTGCCCTTCCTCCACCATTTTATTCTATTAGAACCACCACCAGATTGGATGATGCCCACCCACACTGGTGAAGGTGATCTTCATTACGCTGTTCATTGATTCAAATACTAATCTCATCTGGAAACACACTCACAGACACGCCCAGAAATAATGCTTTACCAGCTATCTGGGCATCCCTTAGCCCAGTCAAGTTGACACATAAAATTAACCATCAGACTAATACTACCGGTATTTAGGAAGTACTACAGCTATTTATAATTCCCCAAACACTCAATGCTATCCCATCTGAATTTGCAAACACCAGTGAGAGAGATGTTAATTTCAATTAAGGGGGGACCTTCAAGATGGCGGAGGAGTAAGATGTGGAGATCAACTTCCTCCCCACAAATATATCAAAAATACATCGAAAAAAAAATACATCTACATGAGAACAACTCTGACAGGACACGTACTGAATGCTAGCAGAAGACCTCAGACATCCCAAAAGACAAGAAATTCCCCACGTACCTGGCTGTGTGGCTGACACAGTCTTGGTGCTCCAGCTGGGTATCAGGCATGAGCCTCTGAGGTGGGAGAGCCGAGTTCAGGACATTGGTCCATCAGAGACCTCTCAGCCCCACGTAATATCAAATGATGAAGCTCTCCCAGAGATCGCCATCTCAACGCTAAAACCCAGCTCCTCTCAATGACCAGTAAACTACAGTGCTAGACACCCTATGCCAAACAAGTAGCAAGACAGGAACACAATCCCACCCAAGAGCAGAGAGGCTGCCTAAAACCATAATAATTTCACAGACACCCCAAAACACAACACCGGATGCAGTCCTGCCCACCAGAAAGACAAGATCCAGCCTCATCCACCACAACACAGGCACCAGTCCCCTCCACAAGGAAGCCTAAACAACTCACTGAACAAACCGTACCCACTGGGGGCAGACACCAAAAACAACGGGAACTACGAACCTGCAGCCTGCGAAAAGGAGACCCCAAACACAGTATGTGAAGCAAAATGAGAAGACAAAAAAACACACAGCAGATGAAGGAGCAAGGTAAAAACACACCAGACCTAACAAATGAAGAGGAAATAGGCAGTCTACCTGAAAAAGAATTCAGAGTAATGATAGTAGAGATGATCCAAAATCTTGGAAATAGAATGGAGAAAATACAAGAAATGTTTAACAAGGAGCTAGAAGACCTAAAGAGCAAACACACAATGATGAACAACACAATAAATGAAATTTAAAATAATCTAGAAGGGATCAATAGCAGAATAACTGAGGCAAAAGAACGGATAAGTGACCTGGAAGATAAAATAGTGGAAATAACTACCACAGATCAGAATAAAGAAAAAAGAATGAAAAGACTTGAGGACAGTCTCAGAGACCTCTGGGACAACATTAAACACACTAACATTCGAATTATAGGGATCCCAGAAGAAGAAGAGAAAAAAAAAGGGACTGAGAAAATATTTGAAGAGATTATAGCTGAAAACTTCCCAATATGGGAAAGGAAATAGTCAATCAAGTCCAGGAAGTGCAGAGAGTCCCACACAGGATAAATCCAAGGAGAAACAAGCCAAGACACATATTAATCAAACTATCAAAAATTAAATAAAAGAAAAAATATTAAAAGCAGCAAGGGAAAAACAACAAATAACATACAAGGGAATCCCCATAAGGTTAACACCTGATCTTCCAGCAGAAACTCTGCAAGCCAGAAGGGAGTGGCAGGACATATTTAAAGTGATGAAAGGAAAAAACCAACAACCAAGATTACTCTACCCAGAAAGGATCTCATTCATATTCAACGGAGAAAGCAAAAACTTTACAGACAAGCAAAAGCTAAGAGAATTCAGCACCACCAAACCAGCTTTACAACAGGTGCTAAAGGAACTTCTCCAGGCAGGAAACACAAGAGAAGGAAAAGACCTACAATAACAAACCCAAAACAATTAAGAAAATGGTAATAGGAACATACATATCAATAACTACCTTAAATGTAAAAGGATAAAATGCTCCAACCAAAAGACATAGATTGGCTGAATGGATACAAAAAGAAGACCCGTATATATGCTGTCTACAAGAGACACACTTCAGACCTAGGGACACATACAGACTGCAAGTGAGGGGATGGAAAAAGATATTCCATGCAAATGGAAATCAAAAGAAAGCTGGAGTAGCAATTCTCATATCAGACAAAATACACTTTAAAATAAAGATTATTACAAGAGACAAAGAAGGACACTACATAATGACCAAGGGATCAATCCAAGAAGAACATGTAACAATTATAAATAGTTATGCACCCAACGTAAGGGCACCTCAATACGTGAGGCAAATGCTAACAGCCATAAAAGGGGAAATCGACCATAACACAATCATAGTAGGGGACTTTAACACCCCACTTTCACCAACGGACAGATCATCCAAAATGAAAATAAATAAGGAAACACAAGCTTTAAATGATACATTAAACAAGATGGACTTAATTGATATTTATAGGACATTCCATCCGAAATCAACAGAATACACTTTCTTCTCAAGTGCTCATGGAACATTCTTCAGGATAGATCATATCTTGGGTCACAAAGCAAGCCTTGGTAAACTTAAGAAAACTGAAATCATATCAAGTATCCTTTCTGACCACAAGGCTATGAGACTAGATATCAATTATAAGAAAATATTGTAAAACACACATACACATGGAGGCTAAACAATACGCTACTAAATAACCAAGAGATCACTAAAGAAATCAAAGAAGAAATCAAAAAATACCTAGAAACAAATGACAAGGAAAACACAATAACCCAAAACCTATGGGACGCAGCAAAAGCAGTTCTAAGAGAGAAGTTTACAGCAATACAATCCTACCTCAAGAAACAAGAAACATCTCAAATAAACAACCTAACCTTACATCTAAAGCAATTAGAGAAAGAAGAACAAAAAAAACGCCAAAGTTAGCAGAAGGAAAGAAACCATAAAGATCAGACCAGAAATAAATAAAAAACAAATGAAGGAAATGATAGCAAAGATCAATAAAACTAAAAGCTGCTTCTTTGAGAAGATAAACAAAATTGGTAAACCATTAGCCAGACTCATCAAGAAAGAAAGGGAGAAGACTCAAATCAATAGAAATAGAAATGAAAAACGAGAAGTAACAACTGACACTGCAGAAATACAAACAATCATGAGAGATTACTACAAGCAACTATATGCCAAAAAAATGGACAACCTGGAAGAAATGGACAAATTCTTACAAAAGCACAACCTTCCGAGACTGAACCAGGAAGAAATAGAAAATATGAACAGACCAATCACAAGCACTGAAATTGACACTGTGATTAAAAATCTTCCAACAAACAAAAGCCAAGGACCAGATGGCTTCACAGGCGAATTCTACCAAACATTTAGAGAAGAGCTAACACCTATCCTTCTCAAACTCTTCCATAATAGAGCAGAGGGAGGAACACCCCCAAAATCATTCTATGAGACCACCATCACCCTGATACCAAAACCAGACAAAGATGTCACAAAGAAAGAAAACTACAAGCCAGTATCACTGATGAACATAGATGCAAAAATCCTCAACAAAATACTAGCAACCAGAATCCAACAACACATTAAAAGGATCATACACCATGATCAAGTGGGGTTTATCCCAGGAATGCAGAATTCTTCAGTATACACAAATCAATCAATGTGATAAACCGTATTAACAAACTGAAGGAGAAAAACCATATGATCATCTCAATAGATGCAGAAAAAGCTTTTGACAAAATTCAACACCCATTTATGATAAAAATCCTCCAGAAAGTAGGAATAGAGGGAACTTACCTCAACATAATAAAGGCCGTATATGACAAACCCACAGCCAACATCATTCTCAATGGTGAAAAACTGAAACCATTTCCTCTAAGATCAGGAACAAGACAATGTTGCCCACTCTCACCACTATTATTCAACATAGTTTTGGAAGTTCCAGCCACAGCAATCAGAGAAGAAAAAGAAATAAAAGGAATCCAAATGGGAAAAGAAGAAGTAAAGCTGTCACTGTTTGCAGATGACATGATACTATACATAGAGAATCCTAAAGATGCTACCAGAAAACTACTAGAACTAATCAACGAATTTGGTAGAGTAGCAGGATACAAAATTAATGCACAGAAATATCTTGCATTCCTATACACTAATGATGAAATACGTGAAAGAGAAATTAAGGAAACACTCCCATTTACCACTGCAGCGAAAGGAATAAAATACCTAGGAATAAACCTACCTAAGGAGACAAAAGACCTGCATGCAGAAAACTATAAGACACTGATGAAAGAAATTAAAGTTGATACAAACAGATGGAGAGATATACTATGTTCCTGGATTGGAAGAATCAACATTGTGAAAATGACTCTACTACCCAAAGCAATCTACAGATTCAATGCAATCCCTATCAAACTACCAATGGCATTTTTCACAGAACTAGAACAAAAAATTTCACAATTTGTATGGAAACACAAAAGACCCCGAATAGCCAAAGCAAGCTTGAGAAAGAAAAATGGAGCTGGAGGAATCAGGCTCCAGGACTTCAGACTATACTACAAAGCTACAGTAATCAAGACAGTGTGGTACTGGCACAAAAACAGAACTATAGATCAATGGAACAGGATAGAAAGCCCAGAGATAAACCCACACACATATGGTCACCTTATCTTTGATAAAGGAAGCAAGAATATACAATGGAGAAAAGACAGCCTCTTCAGTAAGTGATACTGGGAAAACTGGACAGCTACATGTAAAAGAATGAAACTAGAACACTCCCTAACACCATACACAGAAATAAACTCAAAGCGGATTAAAGACCTAAATGTAAAGCCAGACACTATAAAACTCTCAGAGGAAAACATAGGCAGAACACTCTATGACACAAATCACAGCAAGATCCTTTTTGACCCATCTCCTAGAGAAATGAAAGTAAAAACAAAAATAAACAAGTGGGACCTAATGAAACTTAAAAGCTTTTGCACAGCAAAGGAAACCATAAACAAGACAAAAAGACAACCCTCAGAATGGGAGAAAATATTTGCAAAGAAAGCAACTGACAAAGGATTAATCTCCAAAATTTACAAGCAGCTCATGCATCTCAATATCAAAAAAACAAACAACCCAATCCAAAAATGGGCAGAACACCTAAATAGACATTTCTCCAAAGAAGACATACAGATTGCCAAGAAACACATGAAAGGATGCTCAACATCACTAATCATTAGAGAAATGCAAATCAAAACTACAATGAGTCCACTCTCTAAATCTGTGTCTTTATTCCTGTCCTGACCCTAGGTTCTTCAGAACCATTTTATTTTATTTTATTTTATTTTTTAGATTCCATATGTATGTGTTAGCATACGGTATTTGTTTTTCTCTTTCTGACTTAATTCACTCTGTATGACAGACTCTAGGTCCATCTACCTCACTACAAATAACTCAATTTCATTTCTTTTCATGGCTGAGTAATATTCCATTGTATATATGTGCCACATCTTCTTTATCCATTCATCTGTCGATGGACACGGGGAGGGGGAAGGGTAAGCTGGGACGAAGTGAGAGAGTGGCATGGACTTATATATACTACCTAATGTAAAATAGCTAGTGGGAAGCAGCTGCATAGCACTGGGAGACCAGCTTGGTGCTTTGTGACCACCTAGAGAGGTGAGATAGGGAGGGTAGGAGGGAGACGCAAGAGGGAGGGGATATGGGGATATATGTATACATATAGCTGATTCACTTTGTTATACAGCAGAAACTAACACACCACTGTAAAGCAATTATACTCCAATAAAGATGTTTAAAAAATAAAATAAAATAAAATTTCAATTAATATTCCTATTTTATAAATAGGGAAACTGAGGCTGGAGAGGTTCAATTACTAGTCCAAGACAGCACAGTTAAGATGCTGTAGAACTAAGACTCAAACAGAGAAGATTTCAGATCATAAATTTTTCCCACCAGCTGCTCAGCCTGAAGCAAGTAAAAGACACTGCCATCTATTATTTGATGGGACCATTACACTCTGCGGAAGAAAAGATTTTACACCATAACCAGGATTAAAGTCAAGGTAAGAGTTGGCTTTATTTGCAGCTAAGAACCCTTGCCAAGAGGGAAGACAAGTCTCATTCAGGCTCACACAAGATCTGCATTAATTCAGAAGAAAAGGGAACCCCAGGTTGGTAAGAAAAGACCTCGGCAACAGCATCCTCACTTCCTCAGGCCCCTGGACCTGATGCACTCCCCTCTCCTGCCTCTCAAACCCACAGATGCACAAACATTTTTAATGAGCTTGGTGTCAAACCGCAATCGTCACAGGAGCAGGGCCCAGGTTTCTGATCAATGTGAGCAATATTTAGCCTTCCCCGGGCCCTGCCCGTCACCCTCACCTGTTCAGCAGTTCTGCAGTGCTATTTTTAGTGTGTTAAGTTAATAGAGATCCCTGGAGTGATGTGGAAAGGGGAAAGGCACTGGAAAAGTGCTGCTAAATTTGTAACCTGACAGAGGCCTGCAGCTAGAGTTTCAGTAGGGAGGTGATGGGGGAGCGAGGTGAAGAGCCCACAATCAGTTCATGTCTTAACTGATGGATACTGTTACAGGCTGCCCCGGCCTGGTCAGGGGGAGTAGAGACCAGCACAATTCTCCTTCTGCCTCAGTGATAAAGTAAATGAAATAAATGATGTGGGGGAGGGGTGGACTGGGAGTTTGGGATTAGCAGAGGCAAACTATTATATATAGGATGGATAAACAGCAAGGCCCTACTGTATAGCACAGGGAACTACATTCAATATCCTGTGATAAACCATAATGGAAAAGAATATATATATATAACTGAATCACTTTGATGTACAGAAGAAATTAACACAACATTGTAAATCAACTCTACTTCAATAAAATAATTTTTTAAAAAATAAATTAAGGGAATTCCCTGGCATCCAGTGGTTAGGACTCAGCACTTTCATTGTCGGGGCCTGGGTTCGATCCCTGGTTGGGGAACTAAGATCTCACAAGCCTCGCAGTGCAGCCAAGTAAAAAAAGAAAACAAAAAAACAAAAAAAAAAGACAGCACTGTTCTATGAGCTTAACCTTTAAAAATAAAATAACATAAAATAAATGATGATTCCATATATATGTGTTAGCATACGGTATTTATTTTTCTCTTTCTGACTTACTTCACTCTGTATGACAGTCTCTAGTTCCATCCACCTCACTACAAAGCTGCATAGCACAGGGAGATCAGCTCCATGCTTTGTGACACCTAGAGGGGTGGGATAGGGAGGGTGGGAGGGAGACCCAAGAGGGAGGGGATATGGGGATATTTGTATACGTATAGCTGATTCACTTTGTTATACAGCAGAAACTAACACACCATTGTAAAGCAATTATACTCCAATAAAGATGTTTTAGAAAAATAGATGATGAAATGAAATTAAAATAATAGTATTCAGGGAGGAAAATCAGCCCATAAGCTTACATTACATTAAAACATATGTTAGGAAATAAAAACCATTCACTCTTAACTGATGTCAAACCTTTGGTTTCATATTCAAATAACCTCTACCCTAACATTCCCTCTGGAAAGCTGTCAGTGTAATTAGAGCTATAACAAAGGACATACAGACTTACCCAGGAAAGAAAATTATGACAGGTTTGATCAAAATTACCCTATAAATATCACTTTGTTGTTTTAACTACCGTGTTTTAGTTCTAGGGCCATGAAAATGAGTCATATGCTACCAAAACCAGGCATGAAATTTGATTAATTTCTTTTATGGCAGCCACAAGTACAGATGTGCCCACTGAGAGGCTCGCCCTGTGATTCATGTATATAAGGTCCCTGGTGGGCAGGTCCCTAAATGTGAAAGTTATACTGAAAGGAAGGCTGAGGGAATAAAAATAGAAATCGAGAACTTTTTCTCCACCTTCTGCTGCTAAGCCATGAACATCCCAAGTGAGGTTTCCCTAGAATGGCAAAAGATGGAGTAACTTTTGGCCAAGGGAAGTGCATTGGGCACCACCATCTAACTACTCAACCTTGCACATCGTTCTGATTTTTTTATTCCTTGACAACTTTAGAAGGTGATGGGTTTTCACCGAATTTGGAAACTACACCAAGAAACACAAAGGCAATTTGGGGGTGAGGCGGAGAAAAAGGAAGAGAAAGAAAAAAGTACAGTTCCATCTGCCTTCTTGGAACAATAGGTTGACTAATGAACATTTTCAAAGGATGATTTTTTTTCGTATCATTTTTATTGTCGTTTATTGAACTTCACTATGAAGACTGAAGTTACAAAGGAAAATGTCTTATGAAGGGGAGAAAAATGACTTATTCCCATCACAAAACCAAATAAGGAAGCATCCCTACCATTTACTACATTGTTCATACAAACATAGGTCGTTTTACCTTGTTTCTGAATAAGAACATGGTCAGATACTACTTCCTCTAGAAGTGGGAATCACAGGTTTTGAAACCTGTTCACTGATGCAAGATTTGATTCTGACTGACTTGTCAGAGGAACATGAAATTTTTATCTCTCTGGGTCCATGGGAAAAAAGGCAAGGCTCTCTTTTCATAAAGGCTTTTGTTTAAAATATTAAATGTTAATAACTAAATTAAGAGGATTATTAAAAGAAAGATTTAGAGTTTCCAGACCGCTGGTTCAAGACATGTGGAACATCTGAAGGGTCAATCTAGTTTATTTTACAAATCTTCCAGATTTGTTTTGGTTTTTTTTAACATCTTTATTGGAGTATAATTGCTTTACAATGGTGTGTTAGTTTCTGCTGTATAACGAAGTGAGTCAGCTATACATATACAAATATCCCCAAATCCCCTCCCTCTTGCGTCTCCCTCCCACCCTCCCTATCCCACCCCTCTAGGTGGTCACAAAGCACCGAGCTGACCTCCCTGTGCTATGCAGCTGCTTCCCACTAGCTATCTATTTTACATTTGGTAGTGTATATATGTCCATGCCACTCTCTCACTTCGTCCCAGCTTACCCTTCCCCCTCCCCACGTCCTCAAGTCCATTCTCTATGTCTTTATTCCTGTCCTGCCCCTAGGTTCTTCAGAACGCTTTTTTTTTTTTTTTTAGATTCCATATATATGTGTTAGCGTATGGTATTTGTTTTTCTCTTTCTGACTTACTTCACTCTGTATGACAGTCTCTAGATCTATTCACCTCACTACAAATAACTCAGTTTCATTCTTTTTATGGCTGAGTAATATTCCATTGTATATATGTGCCACATCTTCTTTCTCCATTCATCTGTTGATGGACACTTCGGTTGTTTCCATGTCCTGGCTCTTGTAAATAGAGCTGCAGTGAACATTTTAGTACATGACTCTTTTTGAATTATGGTTTTCTCAGAGTATATGCACAGTAGTGGGATTGCTGGGTCATATGGTAGTTCTGTTTTTAGTTTTTTAAGGACCCTCCATACTGTTCTCCATAGTGGCTGTATCAATTTACATTCCCACCAACAGTGCAAGAGGGTTCCCTTTTCTCCACACCCTCTCCAGCATTTATTGTTTGTAGATTTTTTGATGATGGCCATTCTGACCGGTGTGAGGTGATACCTCCTTGTAGTTTTGATTCGCATTTCTCTAATGATTAGTGATGTTGAGCATCCTTTCATGTGTTTCTTGGCAATCTGTATATCTTCTTTGGAGAAATGTCTATTTAGGTCTTCTGCCCATTTTTGGATTGGGTTGTTTGTGTTTTTTGATATTGAGATGCATGAGCTGCTTGTATATTTTGGAGATTAATCCTTTGTCAGTTGCTTCCTTTGCAAATATTTTCTCCCATTCTGAAGGTTGTCTTTTCATCTTGTTTATGGTTTCCTTTGCTGTGCAAAAGCTTTTAAGTTTCATTAGGTCCCATTTGTTTATTTTTGTTTTAATTTCTATTTCTCTAGGAGGTGGGTCAAAAAGGATCTTGCTGTGATTTATGTCATAGAGTGTTCTGCCTATGTTTTCCTCTGAGAGTTTTATAGTGTCTGGCCTTACATTTAGGTCTTTAATCCGCTTTGAGTTTATTTCTGTGTATGGTGTTAGGGAGTGTTCTAGTCTCATTCTTTTACATGTAGCTGTCCAGTTTTCCCAGCATCACTTATTGAAGATGATGTCTTTTCTCCACTGTATATTCTTGCCTCCTTTATCAAAGATAAGGTGACCATATGTGTGTGGGTTTATCTCTGGGCTTTCTATCCTGTTCCATTGATCTATAGTTCTGTTTTTGTGCCAGTACCACACTGTCTTGATTACTGTAGCTTTGTAGTATAGTCTGAAGTCCTGGAGCCTGATTCCTCCAGCTCCATTTTTCTTTCTCAAGATTGCTTTGGCTATTCGGGGTCTTTTGTGTTTCCATACAAATTGTGGAATTTTTTGTTCTAGTTCTGTGAAAACGGCCATTGGTAGTTTGATAGGGGTTGCATTCAATCTGTAGATTGCTTTGGGTAGTATAGTCATTTTCACAGTGTTGATTCTTCCAATCCAAGAACATGGTATATATCTCCATCTGTTTGTATCATCTTTAATTTCCAGATTTGTTTTGATTCTACAGAGACCCACTGGCCATCTACTCAGTTCCTCTTTGGGAAGCTAGGAGGAGGTGAGAACATGTCCCAGAATGCACCTGTCACGTACATTCAGCCCCATCATCTGGGGTGGGGGGTAGGAGCTGCTCTTCCCATTGGCTGCCCTGAGGAGCCCCAACTGCAGTGGGAGGGAAGGACAAGAGGACTCGAGGTGGGGATGGCATGAGAATATTACCAGTGTCAGGAAGATCATCAAGGCAGGCTGAGGAGGTCTTGCCCAAACCCAGTCAGAAACTACAGAGGGTAGGGTTTTTGACCCACATGTCTTCAGCTGAAACAACCTTCACATTTCGCCTTTATCATCACAGAGCATCCCACAGTTTTTCAAGCATCATCCAGGACTGCTGTCCATCTGTCCTCCTGAGGTATTGCTGGTCCTGCCACCAGACTGTCTATCTGTTTCCATCAGACATTAGCCTTTTGGTTATAATAGCTAGTGAAAGTCAAGCATTGATTTTTCTGAGCCAGTTATTAGCTCTGTCTCACCGAAAGCCATATCGTAAGCCCTGTATCTGATGAGCACCGTTTTTTCAGTGAGAAATTGGAGACTGTCATTATCTCTGAGTACACAGAGGAGCCTCTGCCCCCACTGAAGCCATCCAAAAGCCAGAAAAAAGCTGGAGAAGCACCATTCTGGCTGCCATTATCCTAGCATGTTCAGTGGACTAACCTACTCTTCAAATCCACCAGTGGAGATTTCAAACCTGGGTCCCACTTATGTAATGAGAAGGTCCTTTGTAACAGATGGACTCCCTCTAGCCCTCTCCCACTCAGGCATTGAACCCCACAACTGGGGAATACAACCTGAACCGGCCAAACTATCATCTGACCTTTGGCATTTCGTCTTCACATTTCTGTCTGAATCTCAAATCTAACTGAGGGTGGGGGGAGAAGCCAGCATTAGATTAATAAGATTCGTGGGGAAATAATGATTACCTAATTTAGCAGTGAAGAGAGGATGGGAACAACCTTCAAATGTCATCATCCGAGGCACTGTTGAAATGCCTCCTTTCTCTGACACAGTTCTGTCAATTAGCTGAGCACAGCAATTACCATTCCTTTCTCTTTTTTATTTGCAAAGAACCAAAACTTTGTAAGGATGATAAATGACTCCCTGGAAAATTCAATGCTGGTTCTGCTAAATTTGCACTTTCCATATTGTAAGGGTTTTGGTGGATTTTTTTCCAGTTATTTCTCATAATCAATGGGGTAAGCAGCTAGGGGAAAAAAAAAAAAACCACCTTGTGTAGAATTCAGAGATGGGGGCCTTACAAGAAATCAGACACACTCAGATCTGTCCAAATGACCAGCAAATGAATACCTATCTCAGTGTAATTAGTACAGTCGAGGACATTGTTAGCCAAATGATGAAGTAAATCTCATTTTAATTGTTTTGAATCCTATTCCCATTCCCCTAAAAAGAAGAAAAGGAAATGTATTCAGATTATGACCTTTGAGAATTCTGGACTCATTAGCGTTTCATGTAACACAGCACAGAATTAAAGCGGGAGCAAATCCACAGTGTTCCCCTCACTGCAGCGTGTACCTCGTTAATGGCACATAATTAAGGAGGTGTCAGTGTTGGTCCCGGGTCTCAGTTGACAATGTCTCACAAACAGCATCTTCAGCCCAATATAATAGCCAGCTTACAGTGGTTAAACCTGTTCGTTAAAAAGAAGACAAAGGAGACTTAATTTTGCTCCAGTGCTAGGACAGGGGACAAAAAGAATAGGGAGGTGGACACTGAGACATATCCTGAACCGGGTTTCAGAAGTTTCTGTAGCCTTGGGGGCTCCCCACAGCAATAGAAGAGGAGGAGGCAAGAAGGAAGTGAGGAAAACCAGGCACAGATAGAGACCAGGGAAGGAATGGTGAAGGAGAAAACTGGAGAGAAGAGAGAGACAAGGAGACAGAGGCCATTCCGTCTGTCATTGCCCTCTCGTGCCAAGACAGACTGCCCTCCACAGGCTACAACTAACGTCACAGTAAAGGAAGAGATAACAGGAGAAACTGGGCAGGCAGAGCAGCCTAGAGATGTCTGTTTCAGAGACTCTCCACCCAGAAGAGCCCAGCAGCAGTCCAACTCCCCACATCATCTGGCTGAAGAGGTCTTTTCCATTATCCACTGCTGTATCACAAACCACCCAAAACCAGTGGCTTAGAACGATGACGATCTATTCTTCTTCATGATTTTGTTGGGGGGATGAGTTCTGCTCCGGGGGGTGTAGCTGTGGTCACTCCTCTGGCTGTGTTCAGGCAGACTCTGGGCTGGGGCTGGGACTTCCAAGATGGTCCCTGAGCATGAAGGGTGTTGGTCCACGTGGCATCTCATCATCTCATCGGGTGGTCATCTGGAGCCTCTTTACAGCATGGCGGCCAACTGCCAAGAGACGCTTCCAAGAGGACAAGCCCCCAAAGTGCGAGCACTTATCTAGCCCCTTCCTGCTTTATGTTGACCAATGACCCATTGGCCAGAGCAAGTCACAAGGCCAAGTCCCAGGTTAGTGCGGGAGGGGATGCCCAAGGGTGTGCGTTCCAAGATCCATGGTTCACTGGAGAACACCAGTCTACCACAAGGGCACAAGCCTTCTCAGAATCAAAGCCCTTTCTGAGGCTTCACCTCCTTTCCACTGAGGCTGCTGGAAGGCATGTGACACAGCAATGCTGTAGAAACTGCCATGGATTTGAGGTTTGCTCACACACACACACACACACACACACACACACACGCACGCACTTCCAGTGTTTCTTTGCTCTGTAAATGGTACCACGATCCATTCCACTGTGCATATCAGATCCTCCCTTGATATCACCCTCTCCTCCTCACACCCTAACTCAGCCCATTACCAAATCCCCTTCAGGGAAGGACATCAATTTAGGGAGGACACTATTCAACCCGATACAATTCGCACTAAGCATGTGGCAGCACTGAATGAGTAAACGGACAAACGAACAGACCAATGCAGGGGTGGATGGTCAACCAGGGGAAACCAGCCACCACTGCACGCCAAGACCACCAGATGGGCCTTTGTGAGTCCCCGCTGGACACTGATCTGTGAAGGGGAAAGCTACCTTGGGCCTCTGGACTCTCTTTTGGGGATGGATGTTCAAAATACAGTGTTTTTAAAACACTGCAGAAAGCGCAGAGACACCTCTCAAAGTGAAAAGGCAACGATGCCCAGAGTAGTGAGCCTCCAGGCTTCATGCAGGGGGATCTTCGGAGCACACAATGTGTCTGACAGGCGGCCACCCCCCAGTCTCTCACACCCCCGAGCTCAGTTCTCCCAGACTATCGTTTTTCTTAATGAGGCCTGAATTTGGGTTCATCCAACATATGACAAGTGCCCAGAGAGGGCCCATCTTATTTCCATGCTCAGCCCTCATTAGAAGTCTCAGCTAAGAAGCTGCGAAGCCCTGACACTGCACATTTATTTAGAACTGCAAGCACCTGTGCACTAGAAAACCAGGCCAGCAGAAAGTCTGGCCTCCTAGTCACCACTCCCGTCCCCAGCAGCCTCTATTCTCAGGGTCAGCCTGTCCTCCCTCGCCCCCATCTCAGCCCAGCCCGAAGCCAGAAGTCACAGTGATTCATGCACTTGATGAAGGCAGGGCCCCCCCGCCCCACACATGAGCACCTGGACAGACAGCCTTATCAGTGCAGTCCCCTCCCACGCTAAGGTGCTTCCCACCAAGGCTTAAAGAAGAAATCATTATTGTAGGGCTGGGAGACATAGGAAATAGCATTAGCCTAAGGAGGAAGCAGATTTCCTGAGCCCAGCTGAGAAATACAATTAAGGTGTAATATTTTGTCAAGGCTTGTCCTCCTCCTGACTGCTTATCAGTATTAAGAGACAATTTATACTTTGCAATTCTCTGGGGTGGTAAGTATACCTCACAGCAGGCAGGTGAGATTAAACTGTCCGTCATCAGGCACTGGCCTTCCCGTGTTGCTACACACACACAGCCAGGGAGATGCCAGCCCCTGGCCCTCGGTGGAGCTGCTGACCTGGAGCCCTAACAACCGTAAGCAGGACGCACCATCTCCCCCTTGACCTTAACTATTGCTGGGAAACTGGAATCAGGACCAACAGGAAGATACAGGACCCTCCTTACACACGGGGCATGGGGGGGTTCCCCTCTTCAACACACAAGATAAGATGTCTTAGCTTTACTCTCAAGGGTCTCTGGTCCCCCAACAAGTTGAAAGTGGGGTCCATTGGGGGCCCCCCTTCCCGCAGGGAACTCTGTCACTAAGCTGAAGGCACCCTGATTAGCTCACTTCCTCATACAAGTTCATGTGATGCACACATTCAAATAAGTTCATGCATCTCCAAGGGGACACATTTAGCCTGTCTTGAAATCCAGTCAGCCTGGATTTCTCTCTCTGTTATAAAGGGTTTCAGCACATTGAATAACTGAGAATCTGTTGACTCTCCTTATCTTCCTAAGTTTTATTCACTTGAAAATGAATGCTCATGTCCACAAAAAGACTTGCACAGGAATGTTCATTGCAGCTTTATTCAAAATAGCCCCAAACTAGAAACAACCCAAGTGTCCATCAACAGAAGGGATAAACAAGCTATGGTGTGTTCATACAATGGAATACTGCTCCTCAATGAAATATGACAAGCTGCTGACACATGCAACAACGTGGATGAACCTCACAGACATTATGTGGAGTGAAAAAAGTCAGACCCCAAAAAGTACAGATTGTATGATACCATTTCTATGAAGTATAAGATCAGTCAAAACTGATTTTGGTAACATGTCAGGATAGTGGTTATCTCTGAAGGGGGTTATTGACTGGACAGGTATTTTCTGGGGTGATGGAAATGTTCTAGTGGTCACACGGGTGTATTCCTTGTAAAAAGTCATCAAGTTGGACATTTAAGATTTGTTCATTTTACTGTATGTAAATTAAACCTCAGTTTTAAAAAACTTCTAAAATTGACTCATGGTGCCATTTAACTTGAATTATATCTTCCCCTCCAACTTACCAGACTGTCCCAACCTTCCAGCAGTTTGCTGAAAATAAACTTCTCAGCACTCTGGGACTGTTGGCTCCTCCACCAGACCATGAACTCCCAGCTCTTTATGCGGCCCTCTGATGGCTGCTGGATGAATGGGTGAATGGGTGGATGGATGCTGGGAGATGACCAGTCAGTGTTAGGCTATGTGATCAGATGACAGACTTCAGTTAATGGGTCCACAAGACGATGAAACCATAACTTATCCCATTCATCTGAGCTACTGGAAACCATGTTTAAAAACTGTGATGGAGGAAAAGCACTAACTTGGATAATCCAAACTTAGTCCAAAAAATGACTTGTATGTGTCTCAAAAATTGTTACTGTTGCCTAATTGTTTAGTTCAAAATTGTCTTACTTGTTAAAAGGCTACAATAGGCAGGAAGCAAACCAAATTAGCAGTGGAGATGGCAGGCCGGGAAAAATCTTTTATAGGCAATTAACGTCTGAGAATCCAATTCCACTGCAAATGCAGTTAATCTTTGGGTCTCCATTACTGGGAGTATCTTGTTTAGACTGAAAACTGTCCATCAGGATCCATGTTTCTGCTTTGAACCAGATTTTGGAGTCTTTTTCCTTTGAACTCTGAATGTGTACACAGGATTCTTTCCTCAGAGGGACAAGAAAAAAATCTTGGCTATAAAATGCATTCTCAATTACTTTACACACACACAGAGAAAAAGAGAGAGAGAGAGAGAGAGAGAGACCAGATCCCAAGGGAAGGGACGAAGGGGAGAAGAGGAGGGCTGTCTTGCTTCAAAGAGGGGTTCTTTTAACCTTTTGGGGTGAAGCTGATTCAAATACCTGAGCGGGAGAAAGGTTACACATGTGAAAATGTTAAAAGATTGACAGTTAGGGCTTCCCTGGTGGCGCAGTGGTTAAGAATCCGCCTGCCAGGGCTTCCCTGGTGGTGCAGTGGTTGAGAATCTGCCTTCCAATGCAGGGGACACGGGTTCGAGCCCTGGTCTGGGAAGATCCCACATGCCGCGGAGCAACTGGGCCCGTGAGCCACAATTACTGAGCCTGCGCGTCTGGAGCCTGTGCTCCGCAACAAGAAAGGCCACGACAGTGAGAGGCCCGCGCACCGCGATGAAGAGTGGCCCCCGCTTGCCACAACTAGAGAAAGCCCTCGCACAGAAACGAAGACCCAACACAGCCATAAATAAAATAAATAAATAAAATTTAAAAAAAAAAAAAAAAAAAAAAAGAATCCGCCTGCCAATGCAGGGGACACACGGGTTCGAGCCCTGGTCTGGGAAGATCCCACATGCCGCGAAGCGGCTAGGCCCGTGAGCCACAACTACTGAGCCTGCGCGTCTGGAGCCTGTGCTCCGCGACAGGAGAGGCCGCGATAGTGAGAGGCCCGCGCACCGCGATGAAGAGTGGCCCCTGCTCGCCGCAAGTGGAGAAAGCCCTCGCACGGAAACGAAGACCCAACACAGCCAAAAATAAATAAGTAAATAAATTTATTAAAAAAAAAAAAAAAAGATTGACAGTTAATTGTTTAAAGTGCTAAAGTAATAAAGGGCAAATTTGCCACCATTTCTCTCTGAGTACAGGGTCTGGGATGTTCAGATACAACTGGCTAGGCTTTCAAAAACGAAGGTGATATTGTTCTTTAAACCAACAGAACATGCAGCCGTCATGGACTAGACAACCACCCGAAACCTGGCCCTGGCGAGTCCCTGCCTGTATTTACAAAGCCACCGATGCTGGTGCAGGGTGTTGTCCTCCGATAGCCAGGGGCTTGCGGCCGGCAGGTTCTGAAGTCCGTCAGGAGACTAACTTTAGCAATCCCCTTAGACAAGAGCGCGCACACACATACACACACACACACTCACACTCACACTCACAAACCGTCCAGCCCCGCCAGCATCTCATCACCAGGATCCAGAAAGCAACACCTCTAGCAGGTGCCCTTGGTCCGA
This sequence comes from Balaenoptera physalus, assembly GCF_965194825.1. Classification (NCBI taxonomy): domain Eukaryota; kingdom Metazoa; phylum Chordata; class Mammalia; order Artiodactyla; family Balaenopteridae; genus Balaenoptera; species Balaenoptera physalus. The sequence goes on along the minus strand of NC_138896.1, from coordinate 59,657,342 downwards.
GATCCCGCAGGCGGTTTAGGTGAAGACCTCTGAAGCTTGTACCCGTAGCTCCAATCCACAAACCCAGTTTCCCACAAAGCCTTCCTCCCCTGGTCCTGGAGAAGCCCCATATCTGGCTTGTCCGGACCACACCCTGGGGCTGTCAGTGGGAGGGTGGCCACGAGTGGGCCTCCCCCAGTTCTTTTTCCAAGTTTCACAAGTCTCTGATGAGCACAGCTACAGAAGGCTGGCACAGCCTGCTTCACATTTGTCTCCTTAACAAATCCCACCCTCCCCCATGTGTCACATTCCCACAGGGATATGAGGACGTGACCCACAACCGTGGATGACACCACCACAGTTTTGCTTCACAAGCTGGTGTGATGAAGGGACTGAGCCAAACTGAAATTTGGGGACAGCCAATCTGGTCTGAGAAGAGGGGCTTACCTCCAGAATGAACTGAGGAATCGGGGGACCACAGAGCAGGGGCAACAGGAAAGAGGAAAAAAACCAGAGGCCACACTGGCATCCGCAGTCTTGACTCTCAGCTTTAATCCCAGCTTCCCGCCAGTTCTAGGCCTGGCCCAGGCTTCAAAAGAGGGATGGTGATGAGAGCTGCTCCAGATGCTGGGTCCAGAAGCTGGACTCTCAGCTCTGGCACTCGGCACTTGGGTAACACTTAGGAGACAGTGCAGCTGTGGGCCTGGGTTTACCCATCTGTAAAGTACAGGTTACCGTGGTCCCCACCACAGGCTTGTGTGGAGGACTAAATGGGTCATGTATGTAAGGCCCAGAGCATCACGCCCAGCACATGAGGACTACTCAGAAGTATATTACACCCTAGTGCTAACAGTTGCATGATATCGGACAATGTACATAACTTGTAAGGGTCTTGATTTCTGAGCTGTAAACTAAGGAAGTAAGATGAGCTTTGTATTCAATAAAGAAATTTAAAGACTAAAAAAAATAAAGCAGTCCACGACAGGTTAACATGAAGATAAATAAGGAGTTCAAAGGATTTGGAGGGCCGCTCTCGGCCCAGAATCCCCACCACCAATATTGCCTCCCAGAGAGAAGGCACTAACACCATGCCCGGCTCTTTTCTTATCACCTTCTGAGGGCAGCATGGGGACCCGCCTCAGTCTCAGCGCTGGGTCAGGATGTCCCTGGGTCTTCATTATCCAGATCCATTTTTCCTCCATGTGAGAGGACTAGGAACAGGAAGGAAGGAGAAAAGGGGGCATTGCTGTGACCTCCCTACTTTGTGCTGTTACCACGTACTCACTCAGAGGCTCCTACTGGCCCGCCGCTCAGAATCCAAGCCTCACTGCCCTTCCCACGGAAGGCCTGAGGCCAGGCCTGCTCTCAGACGTGGACGGCTCCCTCAGCTGCATTCTCTGCCCACTCCCCACCTCCACCACCACAAGCCCATCCTTGGAGCCCAGGAAAGTGGACGCCTCTGTAGTCAGGACACCCGGTGGTTTCCAGGCCCTGTGTCAGCACCTTTCGATGAGCTCTATTCTATTTTTAGTCGAGATGGAGCTGAAAGAGCCAAGAAATCTCCTGCCTACCTCTTTCTCCTGCACAAGGTCCTACCTAGAAAAAATCCTCTTGTTCTCAACCTGAAAAACAGAGTGTTGGAACCTGAAAGTTTATGGGCCGGGTGAGAACTGAAGAAGATGGAGACAGGGAAAGAGCAACACAGAGCAGATTTGTTATAGGAGGCTGAGTCCAGCGTGGGAGGGAGAAGTCTGCAGAGTGATGGATAAAAGGAAAGTAGTTAGGTGGGGTTGGGGGCGGGGGGTAGTGTTCAGGCAGGGTAAGAAGTCTGGGGGCCCAGGGTAGGCCAGGGAAGGAAGACACAAAGGTAAACATTAGGATGGGGAAAGCCCAGACCAAACTCCTGAATCTCTCCCACACACTCCTCACCCACCTGCCACCCCATCCCCAACGTGACAGAAAGCACTTCATACACCTGCATCCACAGAGGTGTTTGTTATGATCCTAGCTTCATCTTTTGCCAGGGCTCCCCCTCCACTGGCTCCTTTCCCCATGAATGGCAGCTGATTCCATAAACTAAGGGTGGTTTCGTTCCCCAGAAAAACCCATCTGAGAGTCCTCCATGCCCAAGGGTTGATGGCATGCCTTCAGATTTTCCTCCTGAAAGAAAGGCTTTTGCCAAACATTTGTTAAAGGCAGATAACATAAAAAGGGAAAACGCTGAAGGCAGAGATTAAGAGGAAATAATCAAGAAGAGATGGGTGAGGAAAGCAGCTTCTGCATCCTAGTTTCTTCCATTAAAGATGGGCAAAACATCCCCCAAATGGCCACAATGCTAACACCTTTGGATGCACAGACTTGCTTTCCACATATTCTAGGGAGTGACACCTGTGCAGAGTGTGCTGGAAGGTTGGAGTAGCCCCTGTTGACTGCAAGGCACCAAGAGTTTCTGGAGGACCCTCAAACTTTCTACTTCCCATCTTCAAGACCCCACTTTATTGAACTACCCCACTACACCCCTTAAACCTGTTTGCACCTTCATCCTCAGAGCCTGTCACTGGGGACACACCTCTGAGCTCAGAAAGTTCTCATGCACTTTTTTTTGCAAAGGGGGGTTTAGGGATTCAATTTCACACACACTGATAGGCTGCTGATGTAACAGGTGTGGCTATCTGGCTGATCCAGCAACCTTCAGTTCCCTGCTACGTTATAAATGAAGAAGCACTGCAAACAGCGGCGACAGTGAGCAACCAAGTAATCTAAAAAGACAGCACCATTTACAGCAACATGGACGGACCTAGAGACTGTCATACTGAGTGAAGTAAGTCAGACAGAGAAGGATAAATATCATATGATATCGCTTATATGTGGAATCTAAAAAAATGGTCCAAATGAACTTATCTACAAAACAGAAATAGAGTCACAGATGTAGAAAACGATCTTACGGTTACCAGGCGGTAAGGGGGGGAGGGATAAATTGGGAGATTGGGATTGACATGTACACACTACTATATATAAAATAGATAACTAATAAGCACCTACTGTATAGCCCAGGGAACTCTACTCAATACTCTGTAATGGCCTATGTGGAAAAAGAATCTAAAAAGAGTGGATATATGTATATGTATAACTGATTCACTTTGCTGTACAGCAGAAAGTAACACAGCATTGTAAATCAACTACTCTCCAATAAAAATTTTTTTAAATAAATAAATAAATAAGTAAAAAGACACCAAATAGGGAGCGAAGGGTGGGAGAAAACACAACAGTTTGGAGGCATTTGGTGCAAAACTGAGTGCAATGCCTCAAAATGGCTCCCAAGCAAAGCCACAGGAGATGGTGCTGAAGGTCAAAATCAGACAAGCTTCATGACATTCACACAACAAATGATGTATTGCATATATTTGGAATTCCTCATTATGCCTCAAAATCTTTCTCAAAAATAAGTATTTTTCCATTTCTTTGTATCTGTTAATAATGACTTCATTTTCAAAGAAAAAAAAAAGAGCACTAGGACAGCACAATGAAACACTCGCCTTTTTAAGAGATGAAAAGTCCTAACCATCACTCTCCAGAAACAGCCTGTGAACATCCAAGATAAACCAAGTACTGAAATTCAGGTAGGAAAGGCTCTCTCAAATCCTATGTGCTCTTACTGAACACAGAATTTTAACTCCCTTGGCTCTACTCACTTCCAGACCCATAGGAGCCAAACTAGAGAGAGTCCTCGTAAAGGCAAGGAAACAAGACATGAGAAATACGTGGAAGGGGATGTGTGCTGCATGTACCACAAAATGCTGTCCTAATGATGACCTGAGGTCAGCATAAACAGGGTGAATATAAATAATCTGGGGTAGAGGGAAGTGGGGAGTATAGACAAAATAAAAGGTAGTCATGAATTGATCATTGCTGAGGCTCGCTGTGGGGTATATACAGTTTATTGTATTATTCTCTCATTTTTGTATATGCTTGAATTTTTCCATAATAAAAAAAAGATATTTTATGGGGAGTTCCCTGGTGGCCTAGTGGTCCGGATTCTGGGCTTTCATTGCTGTGGCCCAGGTTCAGTCCCTGGTCGGGGAACTGAGATCCTGTAAGCCATGTGGTGCAGCCAAAAAAAAAAAAAAAAAAAAATTATTTTAAGGCTGAATTGATCTTAGGGTACTCTGCTTTTAAAAGGTGGAAATCACATCATACATTATAAAACCATTCTTTTCAAAAAGCAATCCAACAGCATAAGAAGGTACTTTAAAGGATATACTCTAGAAGATATACATTTATCTGAAAATACCTCATTTCTTGGCAGTAATTTCTTTATGTGCAGGGAAGGAAGTGTGTGTATGTCAAACTCTCTTGCCTCTGCTAGGGCCCAAATCTATTCTTTCTGCACTGATAACCTCTCTCTCCACATAGACCAGCCAGCCCTAAAATGTGCAGCCCAAGGCACGAGTAGCTATGGCCATGGGAGGCGAAAATGCTGGGCCTCCTGCCAGATCCTGCCAGAGGAGAGGCGCCCTCCCAGGCTGCCCACAGGTGCCTGGAACCAGGATCTCTATCCTCTGCTGGCTGCCGGGGGAGCCTGGCCAGGGCCGAGCTGGATCCAGGCTCTGAGATTTGGGCTCAGGCACACGTGCGTCACCACTGGCCTCTTCCTGGAGCCTGAAGGGTTTCACCTCACCCCCTGGGTGTCAGCCATTAGGGAAGATTGGTGCTGCAGAGCAATGCACTCTCTCAGACCAAAATTAAATTGAGTTTTCAGGAAACACAAGCACTCGAGTCTGAGGGGGGATCCAATCACTCATTCCAAAGCAAGTTAATTTATTCTTCATTTGTTCACATCAGCGATGTCTCAATGGCTTGAGCTCAAGAGCCGTGGGTAGGAGACAGCAGCCAGCCTTGGCATTCCAGTGGGCTTCCTTTGGAGGCTCCAAATTATTTCCTGTTTGTGAATACTTAGAGGTGCCAGCCTTCTCTGCATGTTCCTGTCAAGGACCATTTGATATGATTATCCTTGAGGGAACGGTGCATCGAGATAGTTAATGACTGATGAACAGAGAGTCACTCAAGGCAGTAGTGGCCATCCACTATTTTTACAGAAGCCCCCAACTCACAAAATGGTACCATCACCCATCTTATTACTCAAAACAAACCTGGGCACCAGCCCAAAAAGTACCCTCTCCAACACATCCAAGCCAATACAGTCCATTTTCATTCCTAAATTTCTCTCAAATCCACCCAGCTCTCCACTCCTACCTCCATTACCCTCATCCACTCTAATTTCCTTGAGCTTACTGATATCTGTGAGAAAGTTCTAAATGAGGCCAAGCAACGGAGAACACACCTCCAAACCCCAGGAAGGAAGATGTGCCTTCCCTGCAGGGGAAACTTGGCATTGTAGAATATCAAATTCTCCCCGAGTCTCAGCATCTGTCTCAACTCATCCCCAAAATTGGAGCCAATCAGGCCAGCATCGATGAGGGGGATTTGCTTCAGGGGTTGTCCCTGAAAGCCACTCTGAGCAGCAAGCAGAAAATCAAAAGCCCTATCCCAAGAAGAACAAGAAAGGAGTTTGGGGACCCAGTTAAGAATTTCACATGGGGTTACTAGCATAAAAAGTTGACGAGTCTTTCAACATGTCAGGCTGGTTTCATGTGAAACTCATTCTAATTCTTGAGGGACTCAAAGAGGCAGCCTGTTGACATGACCAAGAGCAGGTTTTGCTCGAGGTGTTTAGTATTGGACTTAAAGGCCTTTAGCTGGAATTTTCCATCTGCATTTCGCCCCAGGCCCCACCACACCTGACAGTATGACACCTGGCCAATTTACATATTTCCGCAACCTTCTGAACCCTCAAGGCATTTAATTGCTTCACCCCCATAACTTGAGCATAAATGGCAACAGAAGGCCCCAAAGGAGCACATTGTACAGTGTGTGACACTTCTCTCCCTGACCCAGCGTCTCTGGAGAAGGAGGGAGCCGGGAGCTGCTCCAGGACCTCTCGCCAAGTCCAGGGAGGGAGGTAAACCAAGTGTCCATCAGGTATTCACAGACCGCTCAACTAGAAGGGGAAGCCGAGAGCACTGGAAGCAGACAGGTGAGAGGCAGGTTGTGTCTCGAGCTTCCACGGCCAGGCAGAGGGGAAATGGGGGGTCAGAGCCATCGCCCAGCTGAGGGCTGCGCTCTGGGGCCGGCTGGTGTTCAGCCTCCCTGGTTACCAGCGCATGAACAGTTGAGATGGAAGCAGCACTATGGAGACCATCATGTGGATGGCTGCAGTCTCCTCCACGGACCCTGCTCGGGCCTGTGCCTTCCTGCCAAGAGCAGAGCAGCCCTGGGTAAAAAGGCAGCTTGATAGCACAGGGAGATCAGCTCGGTGGTTTGTGACCACCTAGCGGGGTGGGATAGGGAGGGTGGGAGGGAGGGAGACGCAAGAGGGAAGAGATATGGGGACATATGTATATGTATAACTGATCCACTTTGTTATAAAGCAGAAAGTAACACACCATTGTAAAGCAATTATACTCCAATAAAGATGTTAAAAAGAAAAAAAGGCAGCTGGAGGGTTTGGGCTGCAGCTGAACATCCTCTGCAGTGTTCACTCCAGAGGAGACGCCACGGTCAAGTCCTTCCTATCCTCAGTGGAGCTCCTCTTGGCCAGCAAGGCCCTGGCATTTCTATCTCCTGCCCTTACAAAGAAGGGGTTCAATCCAACTCTTTACGTTTGAAGCCCTTTTTAGACATCCAAACTCTCCACAAGTCCAGATGGAGCACACCTCTTGCAGGGTGGCCCTGGAGGAGGTAACAACCCCTCCCCAGGCAGACGTGATGCTTCAGGAAGCCCAGAGGAACCACCCTAGACTTGAGCACCAGAAGGAAGGGAGCACCAGCTCAGTTCCCCATGAGCTGAGCCTGTCACAGAACAATTCAGGGTTTGCTCTTCTCTGAGTTTCAAATCCCAGACGACACGTCATGTCCCTGGCGATGGCTGCTCATTCTACCCGTTAGGAACCATTGCCCTTTCCAGTTCCCTGGTTGACCATTCACTCCCGTATTCCTCTGTTTGTTTACTCATTTGCTCTTTCACTGCTATCACACACTGAGAATAAAACTCAAAGTCCTCATCACAGCTTACAAGGCTCCTGGTTACTTGACTGGAGCCTCCTGACTGCTCTCCATACACAGCAAACGTCCTCAGTGCTCTGGGCCTTTGCACTTCCTACGTGACTCATCGCTCCTCGGATCCCGCACCTTCCAGCAGGCTGACCTGGGCTTGCTTACGTGGTAACTCAGCAAGTTTCTGATGCAAAGGGAGGAAGCACCCGAGGTCCCTCGAGGCCTAGGCCGGGACCTGGTAGTTGGTCACATCTGCCACATTCTACCAGCCACAGCAGGTCACAGGGCAAGCCCAGATTCAAGGGATGGGGAAATACACTGCACCTCCTGAGGGGAGAAGCTCCAAGGTCACAGAGCAAAGAGGTTTGGATAGAGGGAGGGAGAGGAACTATCGCCATTTTTCAATCCACCATATTCGCATTGCTTTCCTATAAGGATCAGGTCTGGGAGAAATCTCCCAGGGGTGGGAGATGGAGTTTTCTTGATATGCCTTCTTATCCCTCTTGGATTTTGAACCCATTAAAGCAAATAATTGCAACTAAAGCAAATAATAAGCAAATAATTTCAACTAAGTCTCTTTTTTAACCTCTTTTTTTAAATGTCCATTAAGGAAGGAGATGGAAACGTTTAGCTAAAGAAAATACGGGGCTTGGGACTTCCCTGGTGGTCCAGTGGGTAGGACTCCATGCTCCCAGTGCAGGGGGCCCGGGTTTGATCCCTGGTTGGGGAACTAGGTCCCACATGCTGCAACTAAGATCTGGCGCAGCCAAAATAAATAAGTAAATAAAAAAAAAAAAGAAAATACGGGGCTTCATGACCCCTGCACAAGTTAAGATGGATAACCACACGTTGGCTGGGTGTGTGTTTCTAGCAGTCCAGTTTGTTAATGTCTTTGTATTTTGGTCCTTTCTAACATTCTGCCTGTCCTTAAAGAACAAGGTGGCTGAAGTGTCATTTCAGAGGTCCGGTGTCTATGATGTTATGTACGTGTGCCCTGAGGTCACACCTTCATGGGTTCGAGTCCTAGCTGTGACATTGCCTATCTGGAATCTCGGGCAACTCGTTCATCCTATTTAAGTCCCCGTTTCCTCTGTAATATGGGGATAATAACATCTATTCTGTGGGATTTGGGAAAGAATTAGAGAAAATATATACAGAATACCTAGAGAAATGTCTGGCACATAATAGATGAAACAAATAGTACTACTCAGGAAGTTGAAACTTGAATTTTCTTTCCACAAACAATTTCCTACATTACTTTAAAAATAAACCTTCTCGGGGGACTTCCCTGGTGGCACAGTGGTTAAGAATCTGCCTGCCAATGCAGGGGACACGAGTTCGATCCCTGGTCCGTGAAGATCCCACGTGCCGCGGAACAACTAAGCCCGTGCGCCAGAGCCCATGAAGCCACCGCAATGAGAAGCCCACGCACCACAACGAAGAGTAGCCCCCGTTCGCCGCAACTAGAGAAAGCCCGTGCACAGCAACGAAGACCCAACGCAGCCAAAAATAAATAAGTAAATTTTAAAAGTAATATTTTTAAAAAATTAAAAGTGAAAAATAAACCTTTTCGGGAGTTCCCTGGCAGTCCAGTGGTTAGGACTCGTCGCTTCCACTGCCATGACCGGGGTTCAATCCCTGGCTGGGGAACTAAGATCCCACAAGCCACACAGCGCAGCCAAAAAAAAAAAGTAAAAAAATACCTTTTCAATAGAATGGATAAACAACAAGGTCCTACTGTATAGCACAGAAAACTATATTCAATATACTGTAATAAACCATAATGGAAAAGAATAGTTTAAAAAAGAATGTATATATATATATATATATATTTATACATATATACACATATATACATATATGTATAACTGAATCCCTTTGCGGTACAGCAGAAATTAACACAACATTGTAAATCAACTATACTTCAATAAAAAATGAATAAATAAATAAATAAACTCTTTCAGATCAGATAACTGGCTAGTGCTTCCACACAAAGCCCTGGTAATCAACGCTTTAAAAAGACATGGCAATCCTCTTACTGGTTATGATTTTCAAAACCCAGGTTTACTTAAGGTAAACAATGCCAGTGTTAATCACTGTCACTCAGAAAGCAAATCTATCCCCCAACCTATTAAATACACCATCAGAAGACACGGGGCATTTTTTATACCCATAGGTAGATGAGTCAGGCCTCCAGGAACCCAGAGGCTGGGACCGCCCCAGAGAGAAGTAACCTCTTTCCAAATAAAGTGTGGGGTTTGGAGAAAATTAGACTCTAATTCAGAAGATGGCTAATAAAAGAATGGTATGATGCCATTTGCTCCAGGAGGTGCTCTTGTAAACCCTAGGGAAATGAGGCTCAGGTCGACAAGATGCCTCCTGGGATTTGGATGGATAACCGAGATGAATCAAGTGGATTATCAAGGTTCTAACTAGGCTGACTGCATCCTTGCCAGCTTAACCACAAAGGCACTTCTCTGGAAGGGCAGGGCTCCACCCTTGCTAGGGGCTTAGAAAAAGAAAGGTGCTGGTATCCAAGCGGTGGGCTCAGGGCTGCCAGGAAGCTAAAGCGTCGTGCTGTTGCGTGGGGTGCCTGCTGGGTGGCTGAAAACTGGAGACGATTGCTTTCCAACGACAAGCTCCAGCTCACACTTGCTCGCACGTACAGATTTATTACCCAAACAGTGAGAAGCGAAATTTTATGTCTTCGACAAAGAAGGAGCATTTTGAACTAGGGATTTACAATGACCAAGAGACAGCAGAAAGATACAGTCCTTTGCATCCATCCGAGCAGTGTGGCAGTCTGAGAAATGATTATCACTGCGTTCCTTGAGGGCGTTCATCAGAATTACAATGAGAAACTGGAAACTTCCACCGTGGAAAGGCCAGGACTGGCAGAAATGTGAAGAGGGCTGAAATACTCTTCTAGACTTCCTGGCTCTTCTCTCCTTCCCAGCTAACCTGCCCCCATAACTCACCCCTAGACCCTCTCTCCTGCATCCCACTCTCCCAACATCAAAGGCTAACCCTAGGGAATGATCTAATCCAGGGATCAGCTAACTTTTCCGGTAAATACTTTAGTCTTTCCAGGCCATGAGCCTCTGTTGCACGGACCCAGCTCTGCTACTCCAGTACAAAGGCAGCCAACAACAAAACCGTGTTCCAACAACACTTTTATTCATGGACCCAGAAATTTGGATTTCATATCATTTTCATGTGTCATGAAATATCTTCTCATTTTGATTTTTTTGCAACCATTTAAAAATGTATAAACCATTCTCAGCTCACATGTCACACGAGAACAGGTTGGCAGGCAGCACTGGCCCTGGGGCAGCAGTAGTCCTGATCCAGTGAAGTCGCACACACTGGGAAGTAAATGACTTCTAGGGTTGAAAGTATCACCTCTCCCACAGGGAACTGCACATAAGGGAGTCAACAATGACCCCACAAGCCCACTACGGGGCATATACCCTGAGAAAACCATAATTCAAAAAGAGTCATGTACCACCATGTTCACTGCAGCTCTATTTACAATAGCCAGGACATGGAAGCAACCTAAGTGTCCATCGACAGATGAATGGATAAAGAAGATGTGGCACATATATACAATGGAACATTACTCAGCCATAAAAAGAAACAAAATTGAGTTTTTTGTAGTGAGGTGGACGGACCTAGAGTCTGTCACACAGAGTGAAGTAAGTCAGAAAGAGAAAAACGAATACCGTATGCTAACACATATATATGGAATCTAAAAAAAAAATGGTCATGAAGAACCTAGGGACAAGACGGGAATAAAGACTCAGACCTACTAGAGAATGGACTTGAGGACACAGGGAGGGGGAAGGGTAAGCTGGGACAAAGTGAGAGAGTGGCATGGACATACATACACTACCAAATGTAAAACCGATAGCTAGTGGGAAGCAGCTGCATAGCACAGGGAGATCAGCTCTGTGCTTTGTGCCCGCCTAGAAGGGTGGGATAGGGAGGGTTGGAGGGAGACCCAAGAGGGAGGAGATATGGGGATATATGTATATATATATGTATAGCTGATTCACTTTGTTATAAAGCAGAAACTAACACATCATTGTAAAGCAATTATACTCTAATAAAGATGTTAAAAAAAATTTTTTTTAAATAAGGGAGTCAACAGAATCCATCCTTCCAATAATTAGTTATTGAGCATCTTCTAAGTGCCAAGCACCATGCTGGACCCTGGAGATATCCTGGGTGATCCAAACAAGTCCTGGTCCCTGAATTCCTGTAGCTGATGGGTTAGCAGGGAATTTCCCTAATTGTATTATGTGAAGACTTAGAGCAGGAAGAGAGGCTATCTTAGAATGACCAGAAAACTCCCTTGGATGTCAAATCCACACCCTTGAACCCAAAGTCAACCTTCGACAAACCCAAAGGCTGAACCGGCTACAACACAGCCCCGCCATTCCTCCAGCTGGATGTCTTCTGGCCCCAGAATTCCTTGAGGAAGCAGCAGGTGCTTTGTCCTGTGGAGAGTTGGATGTTTTTTGGGGGGGGTTGGAGTGTAGTACAGAGGTGAGGGGACCAAGTCATGAAGATCACTGAATGATATTAAAACTCAAATCACGGACTTGTGGTGGGATTAACATCTGTTCCCAGGCAAATTTACCGATGATAATTCAGAACTTTACGTTTTCTGGGCAACGAGACTCATTTACGCAGAGCTTTTGAAAATTCTGTTGTTCTGTCTCCCCAGCCTGTGAAGGGCGCAGAACGCAATCTGCACTTGCTTATTTTGTATCTAAGCAACTGTCAGATTCCATATCTACTAATAAGAAAGGGTATAATTATACCATGATACTTTAATTAGTAGCAGATGCCTGTGTTTGTGAATAAAATGTAAGATTTTGAGAGACCCGGAAGCTCAATTATATGCAAACTTCAGGTGCCTGATGTTTAAGACTCTAAACCTTCCTCTTGGTCAGCGAGGACACAGATGCCCAGACAGTGGCCTTTACCAGATTTGGCCGCAGTGAGGAAGGTTAGGGGCCTATTTGCATGCAATTTTCATATTATTGAATATCACTGTGTAATAGGAACAGACTTTCTCTAGCACTTTTCCGGTTATGGATGGTAATGTCTTTATTTTTAATGCACCACCTCTTTCTACCCACAAAACCTATTCAACTAATAAACCCTAAAAGAGAAAGGGAGGTGAAAGCCTGGAGAATTCGGGCAGACTACCATAAACTGGATTACAGTTTGGACAGCATCACCCAGACAGTATTTTTGAGTTTATCTATTGCAGAAGGTGTATTTCGTCGGGCCAAAAAAAAAAAAAGTCTTGAAGTTGACTAGCTTGATTTATTTTCATCCTCTCAGAATTCAAGGCAAGTTCCTACAAATAAAAAAATAAAATTTGCTTCCTCAGTTCTGAAAAGCACTACGTCTTGTATCCAGGCCTATAGGGAGGACAGAAGTGATCCAACATGTCCTTGGAATTGCTAATACTGCTGCTTACTTACTTCCACCTGGTAAATGTAAAGCCCCCGAGGGCTTAAAAAAAAAAAAATCATCAAAATTCAAAAAAAAAGAAAAAAAAGAGGAAGAGAGAAAGAGAAAGGGAAACTAATATAATAAGAAAAAAAAAGAGGGGTGGGGGCAGGAAGCCATTCTTCCATACCTGTATCCACCACTCACCATAAGGCACCTGGGCCATAAGGTGATCCACAAACTGATAGAGACTGTACTTCAGTCTCTTTGTTTGGCCTCGGTCCCTGGCACAGAGTGGGCCCTCATTTAAGGTTGCCAAAACCGACTGAATGGAACTCTCTGGGCCTCAGTTTTCCCATCTGAACAAGACAGGCTGGGGACAGGACAATCTCTAACATCTATTCTGTAATTCTACAACCCTATTACCAGTAGGCTTGCAGACTTCTGCAGGGGTCAGCTGTCCAGCCAAGTCTAAATTTTGGTTAGAGATAGAGAATAACTTGAAAAAGTCCAGACCCTGACCTTAAACACTGAAATCTCTAAGAATAATGTGTCTCCACCCACCTGAAAACAACTTCAAGGTGTTTTCAGATGGCACTTCCGCCAAATAGTCAGGAAAAGATGACTGTCTCTGAACGGATTTCCAACGAAGTGCTCCAACTTTGGGGTCCACTGACCAAATGAGAAAGTCTCTGGAACAAACCACTATAGGATAAAAGAAGCTGGACTCCATATGGTGACCTCACAATCTGGGGAATTTCAGGAGACCTTCCTTTGCCCTTGTTTTCTTAGAAACCAAAGATGGACTCCAGTCCCTCAAACATGGGGGGCCACAGGGCTCCACCCTAGAGTTTAGTCCCAGGGAATCTACGGAGGATGAAGAAGAGAGAACCTTAGGAGCCAAGATAACCATGTATATTCTTTTCCCCAGTCTGAATTCAGCCAAACAGCTGGACACAGGAGGAAAGCAGATCTGCGCTCTGTCCCCTACAGAGCTGGAGGGTGTTAGCAGAGCCTCTGGGCAGCGGGTGGGCCTATCCTGCAAGCCCAGTGCATGGTGGGAAAGGATGCTCTCATTCCCCGCCAGCCAGCTTTGACCAACCCACACTGCAGACTGGCTGCCGCTGCCTCCCCGACCTCAGGGAGCAGAACAAAGTGGATTGGGAACTTTTTCCTACTCTTAATTCCCTTCAGCTTCGCTGTACCCAGCTGCTGACATCCCTCCCGGCGGGAAGACTGCGTGTGTTTAACATAGCTCGAGGCAAAAAAAGAAGCAATTACTCTTGCCCAAATCTCTGATTCCACAAAACAGCCTTCCCAGACTTGCTGGTGAAGTCTCAGTTTCTTTAATATCATCCCAACAACCTCCTTTCACGACCCAACCGTGCTCAGCCACCCCAACCCACGCCTTTATCATTTTGTCTTGACCCTTGGCAGTGACAGCGCGGCGCCTGCTTTCTGCCGATGCCTGTCCATCCACTGCCACCTAGCGTTCGCACGCTGTCAGATCCGCCCGACTCTCAGGCAGTTTTGTTGAGAGCATTTCCTTGAGCAACTCTGTTCGTTCCCCTGGAAAGAAATACTAGGAGTGGGTTTGGCTTTGTCCCCTACTCACAGGGGAACTTCTGACAGTGGGGACACACAGCATGGAGCCTGTTGGTGTCACCGCTGTCCTAGGCCTCGTTTGGAAGAAGCCACCCGGACATCTCTAGAGCAGGGCTTCTCAAATTTTCACATGCATTCCAATCACAGGAGGATCTTGTTAAAATGCAGATTCTGATGCATCAGCTCTGGAGTGGGGCCCGAGACTCTGCATTTCTAACAAGCTCCCAGGTGATGCGGACGCCGTTGGTCCAGAGACCACGCTGAATATCCAGGTGCTAGGGAGGCAGGAGGGACTCATCGGCATTAATTAGCAGCTACATACGTCCTCAGCTCTGTCTGTGAATTGCCCAGCGCTGCTCGCACATCCCCCCCACAACCCTTGCCACAGTCCCCAGGACCCCCTGCTCCAGGGCGGGGTTGAAATCCGACTCTACCACTTATAGTGTGGCCTCGGGAAAGATGCTGACCCTCTCTCATCCTCAGTTTTCTCCTCTATCAAATGAGGACAATGATACTCCTCAGGGATAATACTCATAAAGCAATCATTCGTCCCATGGTTGGTGCTGAATGACTCCGTCTTATTCTCATTCATTGTCAGGAAAGCTCCAAGGTCCCTATCCCGCCGCCCCTGAACGGTTATTTGTTCTCTAAGAGATGATGAGTATTCGAATAGGCAGGGGCTTCCGGAGGCCAAAAGAGCAGACCCTGATATTAAGAAAAGCGGGGAGGTGGGGAGGAGGGGTGTCAGAGGCAGACAAGGTAATAACTGCTGCTGCCTTTTGATTCCTGCTGAAGCCTCTGGAACCTGCTTTGTCACTTGTGAATGGCTCTCCAGGGAACGCGACAAGTGATGGCCCAGCTCAGGGGCTGTCATCAGGCCATGCACACGCGCCTCCTCCCCACCCTGCTACTTGGTGCCGAAGGCTTTTATTTCTGCACAACTGGCCTTGCCCCCACCCCATGGGCACGAGGCAGAGGGAGAGGCAGGCAGCCAGCACCCGGCCCTGGGGGGCTTTGTGCCATCCGGGGGACAGCAGCAGGTGGGGAGGGGGTGCACCAGGACAGAGGTGGGTGGCGGGCAATCTTGCTCTGTTCCCAGGCTGAGGCCCCAAAGGGCTGACAGTGAGGAGTTAGGAAGGGCAGGAGTTATTTGTGCTTATTCCAGATGATTGTTTTGACCAGACTAACCTGCATCACAGTTCCCACATAAAGGAATAAAAATCACAAATTTTTTTTAAAAAATGTATTCCGAATCCTAGCTTCCTCAATCTGATGGCTAGAAAGTGTTTTCTGCCTAGTACATCCCTTTGTTATTTGAAGCCATAATCAGCCATGAGAAACAGCCATAAACTGAAGTGTTAGAAGCAGGGAGGTAATACATTTGCATTGTTTTGATTCTTCCCGAGGACTTTTCCATTCTATTTTTCTATATTTGAATGGTAATCTTATATAAAAAAAAAAAAAAAAAAAAAAGGCTGGGACTTCCCCGGTGGTCCAGTGGTTAAGACCCCGCGCTCCCAAAGCAGAGGGCCCGGGTTTGATCCCTGGTCGGGGAACTAAGATCCCACATGCCACAACTACAGAGCCCATGCACCACAACTACAGAGCCCGCACACTCTAGGGCCCACGCACCACAACTAGAGAAGCCCGTGCACCACAATGAAGAGCCTGCAACGAAGACCCGATGCAGCCAAAATTTTTTTTAAAAGGCTGCAAATCTTTGGCAGGCCTGGAGCATTTTATAATAAATCTCCAGAAAAGCCTTAGGAAAAATGACGTTGGCGTTACAGAGGGGACACTGAGGCAAGCCCTTCAAAGCCCTGGTATGAGAACTTCTCCTTTGGGTGAGCTCAGAGCAGGCTAGACTCATCTGCCTTCGAGAAGATGCCAATGGGTGGTCCCCTGCTGAGGATCTTTGGAGATACCCCAAGCTTCCCCAGCATTTCCTCCCTACATGCCTTTCTGTTCTTGAACTTAAACCATGCTCCTACTGACTCGAAGACAGCTTCCTCCATCGTTACCACTGACAACCTTCTGAAGTCATTGCACGGAAGACACTGCCAACTGTCTCTCCAGAAGCAGCCTCATCCTGAGGCCTGAGGGGCAAGAGCAGCTCAAACTCCAGGCAAGGAAGGGTTAGGTCAGAGGAGCACTGCTTACCTTGAAGCCCTTCTGGCAAGAGGGGAAGAAAAGAGGTTACAGAGGTGCATGCCCTCCCCCATGCAGGAGGCCAGCGTGGCTGGCATGCAGAGAACCAGGTGAGTGGTAGGGTAGGTGAGGTCACAGAGACTAGAAGCAAGATAATCTATCCAGAGACTGGTGGGCCAGAGCTGGGATTACTGAACACTCCTGGCATGCCTGCCTCAGGGCCTTTGCACGTGCTGTGTGCTCGGCTCTCAAAACTCTTCCCTCGAGATACATAAGGCTCCCTACTTCACCTTCTCGGTTCTCACCCAGAAGTCTCCCCGACCACCCCTCCAACACCATTTATCCACCTTTGCTTCTATATTGTTCCTTCCTAGCACTTATCATTACCTGCTATATGATATATTTCCTGATTTGCCTTGTTTATTGTCTGTCTCCTCTACCTGATTTCAGCTCTAAGAGGGCAGAGACTATTCAGTCCCATGTGCTTAGAACAGTGCTTGGCACTTAGTAGATGCTCAGTAAGTTTGTGTGGAATCAATGAATGAATCAGTGAGCCTGGGTTCACGATCAAGTCTAAACCCTCAAATCACATCAAGGAGTCATGGAGGGCTCACTGTGGGCAAAGCCCTGTGCCTCAGGCCACAAGGAAGTCAGTGAGCAATAATGCAACATCCCTGCTTCAAAACTCACACAGCCTATTTGGAAGACAAGTCATAAATGTCAGGAAAGGTAAACAATAACAGAGGATTTCACCCTTTGTGATCCACGGAGATTTTTCAGTCTCTAAGACAAAATCCCTGTGCTGTAGAGCACTGGTCTTTGGTGTTATGGAATTAGTGATTCCCTACTTGATGAAGAGTCCTCCATCCTCACCAAATGACACAAGCCTCTTAATATGTATCCAAGGCTGCCTTACAGACATGATAGGACTAGTGCATCAGTCAAGCGGCCGAAAACAGCACAAGGAAGATACATAAAAGTTCAGTGTATTAAGAGTTAAACAGAGGGCAGACAGCAGAAGCAAGAAGAACTATAATCCTGCAACCTGTGGAACAAAAACCACATTCACAGAAAGACAGACAAGATGAAAAGGCAGAGAGCTATGTACCAGATGAAGGAACAAGATAAATCCCCAGAAAAACAACTAAATGAAATGGAGATAGGCAACTTTCCAGAAAAAGAATTCAGAATAATGATAGTGAAGATGATCCAGGACCTCAGAAAAAGAATGGAGGCAAAGATCGAGAAGATGCAAGAAATGTTTAACAAAGACCTAGAAAACTTAAAGAACAAACAGAGATGAACAATACATGAAATGAAAACTACACTAGAAGGAATCAATAGGAGAATAGCTGAAGCAGAAGAACGGATAAATGACCTGGAAGACAGAATGGTGGAATTCACTGTTGTAGAACAGAATAAAGAAAAAAGAATGAAAAGAAATGAAGACAGCCTAAGAGACCTCTGGGACAACATTAAACGCAACAACATTCACATTATAGGGGTCCCAGAAGGAGAAGAGAGAGAGAAAGGACCAGAGAAAATATTTGAAGAGATTATAGTTGAAACCTTCCCTAACATGGGAAAGGAAATAGCCACCCAAGTCCAGGAAGCGCAGAGAGTCCCATACAGGATAAACCCAAGGAGAAACATGCTGAGACACATAGTAATCAAATTGGCAAAAATTAAAGACAAAGAAAAATTATTGAAAGCAGCAAGGGAAAAATGACAACGTACAAGGGAACTCCCATAAGGTTAACAGCTGATTTCGCAGCAGAAACTCTACAAGCCAGAAGGGAGTGGCATGATATACTTAAAGTAATGAAAGGGAAGAACGTACAACCAAGATTACTCTACCTGGCAAGCATCTCATTCAGATTCGATGGAGAAATCAAAAGCTTTACAGACAAGCAAAAGCTAAGAAAATTCAGCACCACCAAACCAGCTCTACAACAAATGCTAAAAGGAACTTCTCTAAGTGGGAAACACAAGAGAAGAAAAGGACCTACAAAAACAAACCCAAAACAATTAAGAAAAAGGTCATAGGAACATACACATCGATAATTACCTTAAACGTGAATGGATTAAATGCTCCAACCAAAAGACACAGGCTTGCTGAATGGATACAAAAACAAGACCCATATATATGCCGTCTACAAGAGACCCACTTCAGACCTAGAGACATATACAGACTGAAAGTGAGGGGATGGAAAAAGATATTCCATGCAAATGGAAATCAAAAGAAAGCTGGAGTAGCAATACTCATAACAGATAAAATAGACTTTAAAGAATGTTACAAGAGACAAGGAAGGACACTACATAATGATCAAGGGATCAATCCAAGAAGATGATATAACAATTATAAATATATATGCACCCAACATAGGAGTACCTCAATACATAAAGCAACTGCTAACAGCTATAAAAGAGGAAATCGACAGTAACACAATAATACTCAGGGGGCTTTAACACCTCATTTACACCAATGGACAGATGATGCAAAATGAAAATAAATAAGGAAACAGAAGCTTTAAATGACACAATAGACCAGATAGATTTAATTGATATTTATAGGACATTCCATCCAAAAACAGCAGATTACACTTTCTTCTCAAGTGCGCACGGAACATTCTCCAGGATAGATCACATCTTGGGTCACAAATCAAGCCTCAGTAAATTTAAGAAAATTGAAATCATATCAAGCATCTTTTCTGACCACAATGCTATGAGATTAGAAATGAATTACAGGGGATAAAACGTAAGAAACACAAATACATGGAGGCTAAACAATACGTTACTAAATAACCAAGAGATCACTGAAGAAATCAAAGAGGAAATCAAAAAATACCTAGAGAAAATTACAATGAAAACACGACGATCCAAAACCTATGGGATACAGCAAAAGCAGTTCTAAGAGGGAAGTTTATAGCTACACAAGCCTCCCTCAAGAAACAAGAAAAATCTCAAATAAACAATCTAACCTTACACCTAAAGGAACTAGAGAAAGAAGAACAAACAAAACCCGAAGTCAGCAGAAGGAAAGAAATCATAAAGATCAGAGCAGAAATAAATGAAATAGAAACAAAGAAAACAATAGCAAAGATGAATAAAACTAAAATCTGGTTCTTTGAAAAGATAAACAAAATTGGTAAACCATTAGCCAGACTCATGAAGAAAAAGAGGGAGAGGACTCAAATCAATAAAATTAGAAATGAAAAAGGAGAAGTTACAACAGACACCGCAGAAATACAAAGCATCCTAAGAGACTACCACAAGCAACTCTATGCCGATAAAATGGACAACCTGGAAGAAATGGACAAATTCTTAGAAAGGTATAGCCTTCCAAGACTGAACCAGCAAGAAATAGAAAATATGAACAGACCAATCACAAGTAATGAAATTCAAACTGTGATTAAAAATCTTCCAACAAACAAAAGTCCAGGACCAGATGGCTTCACAGGTGAATTCTATCAAACATTTAGAGAAGAGCTAACACCCATCCTTCTCAAACTCTTCCAAAAATTGCAGAGGAAGGAACACTCCCAAACTCATTCTATGAGGCCACCATCACCCTGATACCAAAACTAGACAAAGATACTACAAAAAAAGAAAATTACAGACCGATAACACTGATGAATATAGATGCAAAAATCCTCAACAAAATACTAGCAAACAGAATCCAACAACACATTAAAAGGATCATACACCATGATCAAGTGGGATTTATCCCAGGGGGCAAGGATTCTTCAATAGATGCAAATCAATAAATGTGATACACCATATTAACAAATTGAAGGATAAAAACCATATGATCATCTCAATAGATGTAGAAAAAGCTTTTGACAAAATTCAACACCCATTTATGATAAAAACTCTCCAGAAAGTGGGCATAGAGGGAACCTACCTCAACATAATAAAGGCCATATATGACAAACCCACAGCAAACATCATTCTCAATGGTGAAAAACTGAAAGCATTTCCTCTAAGATCAGGAACAAGACAATGTTGCCCACTCTCACCACTATTATTCAACATAGTTTTGGAAGTCCTAGCCACAGCAATCAGAGAAGAAAAAGAAATAAAAGGAATACAAATTGGAAAAGAAGAAGTAAAACTGTCACTGTTTGCAGATGACATGATACTATACATAGAGAATCCTAAAGATGCCACCAGAAAACTACTAGAGCTAATCAATGAATTTGGTAAAGTTGCAGGATACAAAATTAATGCACAGAAATCTCTTGCATTCCTATACACTAATGAGGAAAAATCTGAAAGAGAAATTAAGGAAACACTCCCATTTACCACTGCAACAAAAAGAATAAAATACCTAGGAATAAACCTACCTAGGGAGACAAAAGACCTGTATGCAGAAAACTGTAAGACACTGATGAAAGAAATTAAAGATGATACCAACAGATCGAGAGATATACCATGTTCTTGGATTGGAAGAATCAATATTGTGAAAATGACTATACTACCCAAAGCAATCTACAGATTCAATGCAATCCCTATCAAATTACCAATGGCATTTTTTACAGAACTAGAACAAAAAATCTTAAAATTTGTATGGAGACACAAAAGACCCCGAATAGCCAAAGCAGTCTTGAGGGAAAAAAATAGAGTGGGAGGAATCAGACTCCCTGACTTCAGACTATACTGCAAAGCTACAGTAATCAAGACAATATGGTACTGGCACAAAAACAGAAACATAGATCAATGGAACAAGATAGAAAGCCCGGAGATTAACCCACGCACCTATGGTCAACTAATCTATGACAAAGGAGGCAAAGATAGACAATGGAGAAAAGACAGTCTCTTCAATAAGTGGTGCTGGGAAAACTGGACAGCTACATGTAAAAGAATGAAATTAGAATACTCCCTAACACCGTACACAAAAATAAACTCAAAATGGATTAGAGACCTAAATGTAAGACTGGACACTATAAAACTCTTAGAGGAAAACATAGGAAGAACACTCTTTGACATAAATCACAGCAAGATCTTTTTTGATCCACCTCCTAGAGTAATGGAAATAAAAACAAAAATAAACCAATGGGACCTAATGAAACTTCAAAGCTTTTGCACAGCAAAGGAAACCATAAACAAGACGAAAAGACAACTCTCAGAATGGGAGAAAATATTTGCAAACGAATCAACGGACAAAGGATTAATCTCCAAAATATATAAACAGCTCATGCAGCTCAATATTAAAGAAACAAACAATCCAATCCAAAAATGGGCAGAAGACCTACATAGACATTTCTCCAAAGAAGACATACAGACGGCCACGAAGCACATGAAAAGCTGCTCAACATCACTAATTATTAGAGAAATGCAAATCAAAACTACAATGAGGTATCACCTCACACCAGTTAGAATGGGCATCATCAGAAAATCTACAAACAACAAATGTTGGAGAGGGTGTGGAGAAAAGGGAAGCATCTTGCACTGTTGGTGGGAATGTAAATTGATACAGCCAATATGGAGAACAGTATGGAGATTCCTTAAAAAACTAAAAATAGAATTACCATATGATCCAGCAATCCCACTACTGGGCATATACCCAGAGAAAACCATAATTCAAAAAGACACATGCACCCCAATGTTCATTGCAGCACTATTTACAATAGCCAGGTCATGGAAGCAACCTAAATGCCCATCGACAGACAAATGGATAAAGAAGATGTGGTCCATATATACAATGGAATATCACTCAGCCATAAAAAGGAATGAAATTGGGTCATTTGTTGAGACGTGGATGGATCTAGAGACTGTCATACAGAGTGAAGTAAGTCAGAAAGAGAAAAACAAATATTGTATATTAACGCACGTATGTGGAACCTACAAAAATGGTACAGACGAACCAGTTTGCAGGGCAGAAGTTGAGACACAGATGTAGAGAACAAACGTATGGACATCAAGGGGGGAAAGCTGCGGGGGCGTGGGGATGGTGGTGTGATGAACTGGGCGATTGGGATTGACATGTATACACTGATGTGTATAAAATTGATGACTAATAAGAACCTGCGGTATAAAAAAATAAAGTAAAATTTTAAAAAAAAGAGTTAAACAACTACCGTACAGCACAGGGAACTATATTCAATATCTTGTAATAACCTATAATCAAAAAGAATCTGAAAAAGAATAGATATATATGTATAACTGAATCATTCTGCTGTATACCTGAAACTAACATTACATTGTAAATCAAGTATACTTCAATAAAAGAAAAAAAAGAATTTTAAATCATCATGAAAGATATACCATGAGCAGATATGTTTAAAGTTACCTTGTGGCCTCTAGAGAACATTATTACAAGAGAGTCGGGGGCAGCAGGGGTCACTTGGGGTCACTTAGTGTCACTTAAAGCAGGATGGGTCAGAAAGGAAGCACGTTTGAGCCAGAATCTCGGTTTACCAAGCCAACTTGAACACGCCCTATTGAGAGACCTGGGCTCCCTCAGAAGAAACGAGGGGATTTCCCAGAAAGGATAGGAACCCTCTTTCCCATTAAGAGGAAAATCCCAGAACGCCATGCTCTGCAAGTTTCCCTCAGAAGCCCCCTCTCTCTCAGGAGAATTTCAACGCTTGGAGCACCACGCAGAGCTTGGTTTCAGGGGAGCAGCCTTCATTCCCAGGCAGTTTCCCTCTTGTCCTCATGAATAAGAAGAGGTGAGCCTCGGGGTGACGTCGGGACTGACTTACAGCTCCCAGCTGGGGGAGCAGGCCTGTCTTGTCACCCACTGTGTCACTTCCCTCCTTCATTCATAATTACTCTCCCTCCCACCACCAGGCTCAGGGAGCCGCTGCCTGGCAAGGCGCTGCCGTTCTGGAAGTCTCCAAATGTGAGCAGGTGTGGTGGTCAGGGGGAGGGGAAGGCAATTATCTCCTGAAATGCACAGCCACCAAAATAGCAAAGTGGTGAGTCACCGAAAACTGCCAACCATGAAGATCATGACAGTGATGTCATCACAAAGAGGAGGAAATAGGAGGAAATACTCTCGAATTCATCCTCTGAAAAGAGGTGGAATATGAAATGGGGGTGAGAGGGCAAGAAATCGCTCTCAGCAATGAGCACGACACCTCCCCACTTCCTACCAGCCCTTCTACACCCTCTCCTGGAAAAGGGGTCCTTGCTGCCCTAAGGGACTGTCTTGAGATGATTCATTCAGCAGACACTGTTCTGCACCTACTATGTGCTCAGATGAATCAAGTGAGCATCCAAAACAGTCTTTGCAAGGCACTCGCTCGAGTCCGATTTCAAAATTCCTCACAATCTCATCTCTTGACCGTTTTTATCTTAAACCTTCCTGAGAAAGAGCTGCCACCTAAAAATCAATGCCATTCAACTCAGTTTCCAAAGAGTACAGCCTAATCTGCCTCTTGGAAGAATCTGTTACATCCTGTACATGACAACACAGAGTTATGAGGGGAAGCGAGCGCTCCTTTAAAAATCTAACAACAGAATAGCTGGGTGCCGGCAGCTCTCCGCACCCTGGAGATGGGGGGATGCTGCCTCATCCAGCTGTCCCCTCCTCAGGGGTCAAGACAGCAAAAGACAAAAGCTGCGGCCACACTGCGGGGCCTCGTAGAGCCAAGGAGGGCCCTTGCCCAGGAAGAGTTAGACCTCAAGGTCACCAACCTCTCTTGGGAACATCCTTAACATCCTTCGGTTCCCTCAATAAT
This sequence comes from Balaenoptera physalus, assembly GCF_965194825.1. Taxonomy (NCBI): domain Eukaryota; kingdom Metazoa; phylum Chordata; class Mammalia; order Artiodactyla; family Balaenopteridae; genus Balaenoptera; species Balaenoptera physalus. The sequence goes on along the minus strand of NC_138896.1, from coordinate 59,633,343 downwards.
TAATGAGTTCAACAAATCTTTGACACATTTTCATTCTATATTTGTTTGAGTGGCATTTTTAGCATTTTGAAAATTATATATTTGACAAATCCAATAGCATTAGACAGCATATACGTTCCAGTTTGGGTTTGAACCCATTCACGTGAAGGTTTGGGAATATTTCTTGGTGGAGGAGGAGGCGGTAGGGATGCAGTTGAAATGCATGGTTAGGCTTTGGGGGACGGGAACTTGACCGTAGCAGCTATTCATGATAGTTTGGGATTCACTCATCAGGCACTACCAAGCTCCTTTTATTTACAATCCTCCTTTAATTCCTTCCTACCCTCCAAACATCTCAATCCATTCTCTTTCACAAAGAAACTTATTGTAAGGTCCTGCCCTCTTTTCACGGAGGAGAAACGAAAAAAATCATATTATTTCCTGCTCGGAGATTTATCGGAAATCCTGGAAGACAAAATTACATCCAAGATCAGTCAAAACCTCAAACAAAGCAAAGAAGCAGATTGCAGGGCTGAGGCCTGGAGGGAGCTCTGCTTGCCGTCTGGGGAACAGAGGGGACTCAAAGGCCAGGAAGCCCCACCAGGGCCCCCATCCCTGGTTCTGAAGGGGCTGTACATTCTGTCCAGGGCCGCCTCTCTGTGACACTGTTAATTTTCTTCACCTTGCTGTGATTCATGGTTCCTGATGTGTTTCTGTGGTCTTTTCTCACCACCTTTCCCTCAGCAGTGATGTCAGTGATAGAAATGAGGAGTTAAGAACATGCCTATTTGAAATAAGCTGAGGATGGTCTTGGTGGGTTGTCAAAGAATGGCAACTAGCAGCTAAGTGTCGTGTCCTTCCTCTGTCGTTTTCCTTAACTCGGTAACGAATAAATTAGGCTGCTTTGGGATTTTCTCTTTTCATTTTCAATTACAAGTAGCTGAAGCCTAAAATGCCACAAATACAAAAATAACATCTCTTTACATTTTGCCACTGAAAGGCATTTCAGAGGGAGAACTCTATGTTCTGTTTGTCTACATGTGTTTAGCTTACATCACATTCTTTCCCACCCATGTCCTGCTGGTATAATCCCTGATTTCTTTCCTGTCTCTCTGGTTTTGCTCGTTTTTCCATCTTCTGCAGGATTTTTCCTCTCTCAACTTCCCTCTCTCCTCTGGTTCTAAACCTGCCCACCAGTCTCCCAGTACCACAGCCTTTAACCCAGGAGTGCCCACCACCTTGTGCACGGGACCCAGGTTCCTTAGATTATGAGATCTTCTAGCTCTCAAACCTGCCCTGTCAATCTCTGGGCTGATGCCTGGCCTACAGTTGCTGGAGCTGGGGCTCGGGTGACTGAGGACCTGGGCCCAGCTCCAACGCCATCATTTATCCGTGAGCGGACAGGAGCAGATCAATGGCTTTGATCCTGTTGCCTTGTCTACACAATGTGAGTGACACATCTCAGGGGTGTAGAGGGGACCAACAAGATGATTTGTGAGAAAGCACATCAAAGGGTCTGGAAAGCACTAAACAGATGCTGACTCTGGTTTTCTTTCACCAAATGTCTGGCCATGATTTCTCTCACTCAGAGATTTCCTGCAAGGCTTTCTAAGACAATCCAACAGGACATCTGCTTCTAGAATAAGGCTCTGGCCTTATTCTAGAGGCCTAGAGGACTTACCCCTGGCCTCTCAGCAACTGTGTGGCTCTGAGGAAGCGTTGATTCTCCCAGGGCCTCAGCTTCCTCATCCATACAGTATGGGTAACAAACACCTCCCAGTCTTTCTCGCAAGTTACCAGGAGGATCAATGAACATTTTTCGAAATCATAAATGTTATAGAAATGAAAGGCATTATTGTTCCTTTTTTTTTAAGATTTTTTTGATGTGGACCATTTTTAAAGTCTTTATTGACTTTGTTACAATATTGCTTCTGTTTTATGTTTTTTGGTTTTTTGGCCACTAGGCATGTGGGATCTTAGCTCTCCGACCAGGGATCAAACCCCCCCTGCACTGGAAGGTGAAGTCTTAACCACTGGACCACCAGGGAAGTCCCCATTATTGTTTCTTAATTTGTAAAAAGGAAGCAGCGCTTGGCTTCAGCTCAAAAGATTTTCCCATGACCTCCTGCCTCTCCTTATGGAAAATCTGACTCTTAGAAGATTTCTCCTAAGAAATCTCACTCATTCATTCATTCATTCACTCATTCAGTCAATCAATCCATCAACAAAAATTTCCTGGGACTTCCCTGGTGGCGCAGGAGTTAAGAATCCACCTGCCAATGCAGGGGACACAGGTTGGAGCCCTGCTCCGGGAAGATCCCACGTGCCACAGAGCAACTAAGCCCGTGCACCACAACTACTGAGCCTGCGCTCTAGAGCCCGCGAGCCACAACTACTGAAGCCCGCACACCTAGAGCCTGTGCTCCGCAACAATAGAAGCCACAGCAATGAGAAGCCCGCGCACCACAACGAAGAGTAGCCCCCCTTGCCATAAGTAGAGAAAGCCCGCGCACAGCAACGAAGACCCAACGCGGCCAAAAATTAATTAATTAATTAAAAACAAAAACAAGAATTTCCTGAACACCTCCAATGTGCCAAGACCCTCCGCCAGGCACTGGGCATCAAAGCTGAATGAGACAGAGTGCCCACTATCAAGACTCGTGGGAGACAGACAGGTACCAGCTGAGATGGGCTTTGGTGGAGCAGGACAGGAATCTACAGAAGCACAGAGGAAGGGGGCCAAGTCCATAAGCTCTCTCTGGTCCAGAGGGTCCTGGTGTGAAAAATAAGGGGCTCGAACGAGACAAGCCCTAGGTTCATGAAGATTAAAAATAATAGGGTTCTAAGACTCAGGACGCCTGTATGCTCTAGTCCAACTGAGATACCACACACACTGAAACATTCTCTCTCTCTCTCTCTCTCACACACACACACACACACACACACACACACACACACACACACAGGCACAGCCCCCTTGCTGTGGGAAGGGATTTGGCACATAATTCATAACCAGGCACATTCCATCTAGCTCCCCCCACTCTTTTGTTCATGGCTGAGGGCACTGCAGGGGTTTTCTGGATGTAGCTCGAAGAAATCCAGGTTGGGCCAGCCTGGCACAAAGCGGCTGAAGTTAGTATGGAGGCTATCCCAGCTTCAGGAGGTGGCTCCGGAGCTACTTTTAGACTTTTCAATATGCAGAGCTGTTGCTTCACAATTTCCATTAACCCCTCTGAGGTTTTAGCTGTCAGATTAATTTCCCAGGTCTCCAAGGAATGCTGGACCTTTATTAACCCCGTTGGACCATTTTCTTTGGGGGTTCTTTTCTCTGTATGTGGAAAACACTCGACATCTTCATAGATCTGCTCAATTTACCTTGTGCTTCTTCAGCCAGAAAAGTCAAAAAGAGCTTCCAGATTTTAAGACTCCTAAGCACCCTTCCCCAAACACCTTTCAGAGCAAACAAACTCACCATGGGGGCGTGCAATTAGGAGAAACGAAGCATGATCTATGTATAAGCATGGTGTCTACATACACAAATGGTAATACGTATGACTTCATAAGTATTTATGTAATCAAACCACAAAAAAACTATCTGTATATATGTGCCACATCTTCTTTATCCATTCATCTACCGATGGACACTTAGCACAGGGAGATCAGCTCAGTGCTTTGTGACCACCTAGAGGGGTGGGATAGGGAGTGTGGGAGGGAGGGAGATGCAAGAGGGAGGAGATATGGGGATGTATGTATATGTATAGCTGATTCACTCTGTTATACAGCAGAAACTAACACACCATTGTAAAGCAATTATACTCCAATAAAGATGTTAAAAAAAAAAAAAAAAAGACTATCTGTGTGACCTGAGTTCCAGTTCTAGTTCTGCTGCCAACTATCTACATGACCTTGGGCTCAGCTTTCTATCTCTTTGGGCTTAAGTCACCTTTTGTATCAAATAAGGGAGTTGGACTAAATCAGTGATTTTCAAAACTTTGAGCAGCAGAATTCTTTCTTGAGACCAATGAGATTGTAGAGGTGCTCAGTGCATAAAAGAGATGTTCCAGTATATAAGGGAGATGCTCCAGTGGGTCATGCAGGTCCTGAGTCCCACCTGGTGGGCCTCTCTTATCCCCATCCTGGAGCCCTTTGGGATCGCTGGAGCACAGCTTGAAACCCCTGAACTGAATGAGTGTTAAATCCTTACCAAACCCCAAGCTGTGTTATTCTCATTGCCAAGTTCTTGCCTCCACTGGCCCAGCCACCATCTTAGGCTGTTCCTCTGTTTTAAACAGTTCAGATCTACACGCAAAACCTTCCTGACAGAAACTCATAAAGGCCACTTCACTTACGGTGACCCTGCACGACTCAGTGAGGTTCCCTCACCCCATAGCACTGGAGCAGAAGTGACCCACTTCACAGGAAGATGCCGTCGAGTGGGGAGACTGGACAAATGGCTTGAGATCTGCAGTGATAATCCAGACCTCCCAGCACACACAGAGCACCTCTCAAAAACAGGGGTTCACCCCGCGGCCACCAGGCACTAGCAGAGAACGCAGAGACGAAGGTGAGTCCTCAGAGGAAGTCACCTCCACTGGGAGACATCCAGCTCTGAGTATCAGTAACTCGATGGGAGAACCTGGCAGCTGTGGGCAGGGCAGAGTGAGCGCCATCCTGAGGGCCAGGGCCTGAAACCCAACCATCCTAGATGGGGAGGGGCCACTTTACCTTCCATCCCAAGGGCGTGGCTCACAGATGAGAGCCTCCAAACTTCTGGGGGTTCATTGATCCCTGTAGACAGTACCCTTGGTCAGGAAATCGATTTCAGGAAGTGTCTGCAGCCTCCACTGACTGTTCCACCAGGCAGACAAGTTCCCACAGGACCTGATGAGGAGAGATAGCAACTCATCCTCTCCTTCAACAAATACTGAATGCCCACCATGAGCCCTGAAATGCACCAGGAATTAAGCAATAAGCAAGACAACTATTCCCTGCAAAGCCACCAAATCCAACAGACGTTTATCTGTCTTTATGTCATGGAACTTTCAGCATTTGACATAACTGACCACCCCCTTCATGGATCACTGGTTTTCCATGGATTTTACAGACAAAACTCATTTTCCCACCTACCTGCCAGGCCTCTCTTCCAGCCCTTCTCAGCCTATCCTCCTCTGCTTGGCCCAAGACCCTATCCTAGCATCCTAAGCACTCTCTTTCTCTTGATTTAGACCAAGGGTCTTAACCTGGGGTCCCCAGGCCCCTAGGGGGTCAGTGAACTTGGAATGTGAAAAAAACTGCATCTTCATTTTCACTTTCCTCTTACTGACATTTAGCAATTCCTTCAATTATGAATGCAAACAACAAACCACAGCAGTATTAGCAGGACCTGTCACCTCGTCCCCAAGAAAAATTCCAGGGATCTTCTTCCCACACAGCAGCTGTAGCAGACTTCTCGAAATCTGTATTCATCACTACTTTACAATTATAGTAATTATTAGAACTGCCACTGGGTATTGTTATTTAATGAGTTAATACAGAAGCATCTATACTTCTATACCACAAATTTATTTTTAGTATTTTGATAACTGTATTTCAACATAATTGGTTTCCATTGTTATCTTATACATTTTATCTCACACATTTAAAATCATAGGCATTCCCAGACTACCAAAGTTATCCAAGGCACACAAAAAACGAAGAGCTGCCGCCCTTCATATGCCACCCCACAGAGGGTCTTATGTATGACTGCAGCTTTAGTTATGACCACCCCACATATACCTTCAGCTCAGACCCCTCCTCTGAACTCCAAACCTGTAAAACTGCCCGCTCAAGAGAAACCTTTGAATATCTCCAAGTTACCCTAAACTCATCATGTTCAAAGCCAAGTTCATCGTATCCCCCAACCCAGCAGAGAACACCCAGCCTAACTCCCCAGGCTTGTGCTGTAACAGTGTCCGGCCCTCTGTCTCTGACCTCCAGCCTCCCTTGTCAGTCCTTTGTACCCCACATTCTCCCTCCCACCAGAAATGGGGTCACAGCTGTCTCACTCCACCCCCTCCACCCTCCACCTCTGCCTAATTGACACTTACTTCCCACATCTCAGCCCACAGCAAAACCTTCCCTGCCCTCCTACCTGTCAAATTGCCCCATGGCATCATGTAACCCTTCTTTGTAGAACTACCTCCACTGCAATTTTACTTTTGCTTTGGTAATTACTTCTTAATGTTGGTGTCCCCATCTAATTACAAATTCCCTGAGAAAGGAATTGGGTCTATTTTTATCACCACCCATATCCCCAGCACCTTAGCACAATGCCTAGCACAGAACCGGCATTCAATAAACATTTGGTAAATAGATGAGTTAAATAATTAAAGTCCATGGAGTCTACAGTCTAGGAGAAAACAGATATGACACAAACATTCAAAATAATAATTATTTAATTCCAACTGTTGAAAGTGCTACTGAGAAAAGAATGATGTGCACTGCGAATTTATAACTGGAGAACCTGATCTACTTAGTCCAGATTAGTCAACGAAGATTTTCCCAAAAAAGCAACATGTGAGGGCTTCCCTGGTGGCGCAGTGGTTGAGAATCTGCCCGCCAATGCAGGGGACACGGGTTCGAGCCCTGGTCTGGGAAGATCCCACATGCCGCGGAGCGACTGGGCCCGTGAGCCACAACTGCTGAGCCTGCGCGTCTGGAGCCTGTGCTCCGCAACGAGAGGCCGCGATGGTGAGAGGCCCGCGCACTGCGATGAAGAATGGCCCCCACTTGCCGCAACTGGAGAAAGCCCTTGCACAGAAACGAAGACCCAACACAGCCATAAATAAATAAATAAATAAATAAATAAAATATTAAAAAAAAAAGCAACATGTGAGCTGAGACCTGAAAGATGACGACCAATTGTCCAGCTGAATGAAGGAACAGCATTTCAGGCAAAAGGATCAGCACGTGTGTAGTCTCGGGAGTGGGAAGAGCTGGGCAGATTCAAGCGACTGAAAGGAGGCCTTTGGAGCTGGAATGCCAAGAAGGAGAGGACAGGGACCAAATCACAAAGAATTATATAGGCCAGGGTAAGGGTTTGGGGCTGTGGTGGGTTGCAAAAGTGGCTACAGTTATTCCCCTACCAGGGTCTAGCCCCTTTGCAATGTGATTTTGCAGCTCCTCCCATCAAGAAGTGGAATCCACCTCCCCATCCCTTGAATCTGACCTGGACTTTTCTCTTGATTGAGCCAAAAGAATGCAGAGGAAGCGATATGCCAGTTCTGAGCCTGGGCCTCTAGATGCCTTGAGCCTCTACTCTCTCTTTCTCTTAGAACACTTCCCAGATGCTGAAGCATGAGAGATTATGTGGAACAAAGCCCAGCCATCCAAGCTGAGTCCCTCCTAGACCAGCCAGTTCCCAGCTGACCCTAGAATCAGGAGTCAGCCCAGACAAGCCCAGAAGAAACACCCCGGCGAGTCCAGACCAAGTTACCAATCATAAGCCATAAATGCCTGTTAGTATCTATGTTTGGCATCATTTGTTAGGCAGCAAAACCTAACTGATATCACAGCTTTATCCTGAGATCCATGGGACGCCTTTGAAGGGATTTAACAGCTGAGTGACAGGGTGAGATGTGCCTTTGTAAGAACTACTCTGGCTGCTGTGTGAACATTGGGTGGAGAAGGGGAGGACTAACTCAGAGACCAATTAGTGAGTGCTGCTGCCACCGAGGGGGAGGGGATGCCGCCCTGGCCTAGGAGGTGTCAGTGATGTGATGAGAAGTGGACAGGCAAGGGAGCGCTTTGAGAAGTGATAGCCACAGGACTTGGTGACTGATTCAGTGCTGTAGGTAATGAGAGGGGATGACGCCTCTGTTTCTGCTTGAGCAGCTGGGAGGACAATTGTATTAGTCAGGCTTCTCTAGAGAAACAGAATTCATAGAATGTGTATAGAGAGAGAGAGAGAGAGAGAGATTTATTTTAAGGAATTGGCTCATGCAATTATGGGGGCTGCAGTACAGGTCTGCAGTGTGGGTGGGCAGGCTTGGAACCCGGGAGAGCCGACGGTGCAGATAAAGCCCAAAGCAGTCGGCTGGAGAATTTTTTTTACTTAGGGAAGGGTCCGTCCTTTTGTTCTACTCAGGCCTTCAGCTGGTTGGATGGGGCCCACCCACATTACGGAGGGCAATCTGCTTTACTCTACCAATTAAAATGTTAATCTCATCCAAAAACACCCTTGGAGAAACATCCAGAATAACGATTGGCCAAATATCTGGGCACCCTGTGACCCAATCAAGTTGGTACATAAAATTAACCATCACACTGGTGCTGCCAGTTACTGAAATGGGGAGGCTACAGGAGCAGGCTCGTGAGCTAAGGTGCCGAGCTCAGGAAGCACGAGGCTCAACGGACAGAGGCTGCTGTGGCCAGGACCAAGGCAACCCAGGGAAGCCTGAGCAGTGAGGCTGGTTGCTTCTGCCCTTGCAGTCATTCCATCACTAGATCCTGATGTGACCCTAACAGCTGAGCAGCCATTGAAGAGACAACGGCGAAGCAGACGGCACAGCCCGCACCCCAGCAGATCTTGACAGTCTAGTTAGAGGAGAAAAGTGGAACTCAAGGACACTGGACCCCAGCTGGACTCATGGAAGAGATCCTGGGGCCGCCCTTCCAAAGCAGGCCCCCACTGCAGCCGTGGGCCCTGCAGCGGGCAGCCCGACTCCATGACTGCCCTGCCTCGTGGCCTGTGGGCCTGTGCGCCGCACACAAGGCCCTCCAGGGTCTGGGGCCTAACAGCCTGCCTCTCCAGACTCGCCTCCCCTCACTCCGCCCTTCCAGGAAAAGACACCCGGAAAAGGGCAGTGGTTAGGAGCACGGGCTTCGCTTTAAGGCTGCCTGGGAGCAAACAAAGGGCTCCCTGGTAAAGGGCTTCAATCCCTTAACCATTCCCCAGTGTCCTCTTCTATGAGGTGGGGATAAAACAGGACAGACTTGCATGTGTGGAGAATTAACTGAAATAATGCTTAGCACAGTATCTGGCGCTTAGTGAGTATGCAGTGAGTGTTAACTACTATTGTTAGATTCTTGCTGTCATCACTATCAGTACTATGGGCTTTAAGGTCCAACAAGCCTGGTCCACTCCTTACTGACTGCTAATTAATGATGAATCCTGGCTACGTCACTTAACCTCACCGTGCCCCAGGCCCCGAACTGTGAGATGGGACAATGGTTCTTCCTTCTCAGGGATACTGTGAGGACTAAAAGAGACGGAGCATTGAAAACACTGAGAACCTTCCCCTCCCTGGTGCTTGGTAAGTGAGCAGTACACTTTAACCTGCAGCAGCACAGGGTACGGTAGTTCTCAAAGTGCGCCATGCTGCTTGGCTCCCCTGTGGCTTTTCTGTTCGGACACCCCTGGCCATCGGCCAAGCATCATTCATCTCATGAAGCCTGCTCAAGCCCCTACTCCCCTAGAAGCTTCCTGGATATCTGCCTCGGCCCAAGCATCTTCTCCTGGGTATACCTGCTGGCAAGGATATGCCTCTATCACTTCCCATGTCTCTTCACATCGAGGGCACCTGCTTACATGTCTGGACACTGCGGGACCTCCGGAGCCCAACACAGGGCCTGGTACGCAGCAGAAGTTCTGTAAATGCTGGTAACACTGAACCAACTTGGCAAGAGAACATTCTGGATTCATAAGAGGTCTGCAGCTGCAGGTCCACAGCCCCTCAGACCTGTGGGTCTCTGAGAAAGGCAGGGAGACACTGAGACTTCAGGGAGGTAGCCTCTGTGCCATCTTCTCCCTACCGCCCCACACTCTCTCTTTCCTCCAGCCTCCCCTGGAGCCCCCCACCCCCACCCCAAGAGAGCAAGAGGGAAGCCACAAAGAAGGGAGAGGATGAGCAGGTGAGGAAAAGCCTCAGGCCTTCTCTCCTGCTAAGAGGCCTGAGTTTGCAGGTTCCCTGCGGCCCCAGCCCAATCCTTAATGAGTTGGCAAGAAAAGATGCCTCGGCCCGGTTTGCTGGTCCTGCCTGAGTCAAAAAAGGCTAACTGGCATCGCTCTGCTCCACAAGGCAGGAGGGTCACGCTGGGCCTGCCACGTTAGATGACACACCAGCAGCCTGGGACTCATGTGAACCTGGCCACACCTTCCTGCCACCTGCACTCCCGGTAATTGGACAGGGCTCTCCAGCAGGCCCCGTCCCCAGGGCTAATGGCCTCACAGCCTGGCCCCGCCGACGGCTCTGTGCACTCTCCCCAGAATTGTCTGCGAAAGCTCTCAGGGCTCCCCTCCACCGTTAATTCAAAGCTCCTCATGTCCACACAGACCCTGGGAGGTGGGTCTGGAAGCTGCAGCCTTCACACCAGAAGCCCCCCACCTGTCCTATTAACTGTCTCGTCAGAGCTACTGCACGCGGGAAGGAGCCGTGGGCTGGATGGCAGGGAGCAGAGAGATATTCGCTGTTTTCCTGAGAAACCTCACACAAAAGGGGAACTGTTCATTCACTCATGTATTCTTTGGAAATTTACCAAGCGCCCACTATATGCGGGGTTCTGCGTTAGATGCTAGACTCCCAGTGGTGAGCAAAGCAAACACGATCCCTTTTCTCCCTGGTGGGGTCCGCATGCTGCTGCTGGGGCCAGATTTGAATCAAGGAATCACAAAAACAAAAGCTTGGTTCTACTCTGCGAAGCTGCTACGGACTTCAGAGTGACAGCCTGTGTCCTACACTACAGGACAAGGGACCCAGACTGAGTTGGGGGCTCGGGATTAATCATCTCCAGAGATGCTTAAAAGGCATGTAATGAAATTACATACATTCTTAGGATGATTTCATCCTTAATAAAAAGAGGACTTTTTTGAGAATTCCCTGGGAGTCCCGTGGTTAGGACTCCACGCTTCTGCTGACAAGGGCCCGTGTTCAATCCCTGGTCGGGGAACTAAGATCCCATAAGCCACATGGCATGGGCACCCCCTGCCCACAAAACAAGAGGAACTTTTTTACAGATTATCTTACAAACGTTTAGAAACAGTTAGTTCTCCCCAGGTTTCATCCTTTCTACAGTAATCAAACACCTGAATATTAGCTGGGTACTTGGCTACCTAGAATAAAATTACATTCTCCCAGCTAAGTGTGACTATGTAACTAAGTTCCACACAATGGGATATAAAGCAGAAATGGTCTGAGCAACTTCCTGGACGTATACTTACAGGGAAAGAGAATGTCCCTTTTATTCCCTTCTCTACTTCCTGCTGCTGGAAAAGTGGTCATGACTCCTGGAGCTGGAGCAGCTGCCTCGGACCACAGGTGGAAAAGGAACATTGTAGATGACAGAACAACAACAGTTCATTCTAATTTAAACAGAATTTGGTACCTGCAGGTGGGCAGCCTCAGATAGCAAAGCATAAATGAGACGCTGTCCAAGTGGAGCCGCTGGGACAGCCGATGGCAAAGGTGCAGACATGATATCTCATCATATCTAAGGTGCACATTTTTTGCCCATTTTAACATTTCTGAAATTGATTTGCATCTTATAATTGAGGGCACATTACAATCGCCACGGGCCATTTTTTACATTTTAACATTGTTGAGTAAGAGGTACCCAGCAATTACTAACATCTCACATAAAATATGGCATCACAAGCTGGTCATATGAGGACTTGTTATTCCACACAGAGCTATTGGTTAAACCATCACTCATGGTACCTTGGAAGACGGACAACCTTCCAATGAAGGTGAAGCATTGGGGAAAATTCCAAATTTTGATGGACTTTAGCTGTCTTTTTCTTTCCTTCCACCCAACATTACAAGAGAGATTAACTCAGTCTAAAGCCAGCCAGTCACAAACACAGATGGAAGAGGACATAATTCTGCTAGGAGAGGTACTTTCTGTCTGTGGCTAGCAATCTAAGTTGACTGGAAGTCAGTACATTTATGGCCTTGAACAATAAAAGACAAGGAAGAAAGTTGCCCACAGGCAGAGCTGGGGATTTCAGAGGACAATGACTTTTTCCCAGAGAGCAGAAAGAGGTGGTCCAAATGGACTAACCAGTGAAATCTGTTCTACAGCCAGAAAAGGGAATATTTGCCATAGCCCAGTGTAATTTCTGCCACGGACCAATGTCTATCATATCTCCCATTTTCCTTTTTCAACATGGAGCTCCTGTTGTGATTAACCTGTGTCCACTGAGTTACTACATATTGGCCATGCTGTGATTAGATCATTTCCCTTTTAGTTTAAAGACCACCAGATCAAGGGAAGACTATCTTTTTGGGAGGATGGGTGGGAGATGCTCTGAGGAAACAGCCTGTTTTCTGTTGGTCCTCAGATATCTCCACCTAGTGAGTCTGTATGATTTGTGCTGTGACATTCAGAGCCAAACCTCTTCAATAAAGAGTTGAATATTTTATATATTTGTAAAAAGTTTAAAAGTTTTAATTATTTTGGTTCCTAGCATATATTGTTCCCTCCATGACACAATTAACCTCAATAATGAATTTTATTTTTTTAAAAACAAAACAACTCAACAAAATAAATTATGATTCTAAATTTGATCTTCTCATACTGTGGACTGAAAAAAACTTAATCTCTTATAAAATAAAGATAGGACCAGCTGACAATTTCTGAAAAACAAATCAAGGGAAGACTATCCTGATCTGATGGACAGGACTAAGCATCACCCACAGATCCTGGCTGTTCACCCAGAAGCTGACCCAAGTGGGACTCTGTTCCCATTAGGGGGTGGGGATGTGCTACATAGGGAAAAGGTACACACACAGATACTCGGCTAGCCCAAAGAATTGGCTATACCGAAGGTTACTAATGATGGGTGCTTACCTAATGTAATAGCTATATATCTATATCTATTTTTTAAACCAGCCTTCCCAGTTTAATGGGAAAACACAAGAAGCACTCCCATTAAAGCCAAGAACAAAATAAGAACGTCCACTATCACCCTTATTATTTACAATGGTTCTGGAAATACTAATCAAAGCAATCAACAATAAGCAGAAATATAAAGTATAAAAAAATTTAAAAGTGAAGGCAAAGTTATTTGTAGTTGGTATGATTATCAACCAATAAAAGTCCAAGACAATAAAAAAATTTTGTAGGCTGGATGGATCCAAAATTAATATAAAGAATTTAATAGACAGAGTTATCAAGGAAGAAAATATCTCATTTATAGTAACCAAGAAGGATAAAATATACAGAAATAACCTAAGATGTGCAAAATCGATGTGAAGAAAATTTGAATTACCCCTGAGGGATGTACACCAAAAAACGACTTGCATTAATGGAAAGATGTGCCATATTCTTAAATAGGAAATACCTCATATAAAAAAAACAAAACAAACAAAAAACCCAAGCAAACTTTTTTAAGAAAAGTCTGCTTTTAAAAGCAATGTGCAGGGGCTTCCGTGGTGGCGCAGTAGTTAAGAATCCGCCTGCCAATTCAGGGAACAAGGGTTCGAGCCCTGGTCCAGGAAGATCCCACATGCCGCAGAGCAACTAAGCCCGTGAGACACAACTACTGAGCCTGCGCTCCAGAGCCCACGAGCCACAACTACTGAAGCCTGCGCGCCTAGATCCCGTGGTCCGCAACAAAAGAAGCCACCGCAAGGAGAAACCCGCGCACCGCAACAAAGAGTAGCCCCAGCGGCAGCTCGCGGCAGCTCGCGGCAACCCAAGCACAGCAACGAAGACCCAACGCAGCCAAAAATAAATAAATAAAATAAATAAATTTTTTAAAAACTTTAAAAATTAAAAAAATAAATAAAAGCAATGTGAGGGCGTGGAGGCGAGCACTGAGGCCTGGCCTATCTCCCCTCCTGCCCCGGCCGCCCTGTGGCCCTTCCTCAGCCGCGCTCGCTTCCCGCACACCACCGAGGCCTGACCCCGGAGGGCTTCCAGACCCCGAGGCCCAGGGCGGGGGGCCTGGTGCTGGGCCGGGAAGACCCCTCTGGGCCCCAGGGCTGGAGACAGGGAGGAGGAGGAGACAGGAGAAGCGGGGAAAGAAGACGAGGAAGACGCGGGCTTCCTGCCGTCTCTCTTGGAGAGGGAAGACCTGGCCGAGTGCCCGGTACCGGACCGGGAGCTGGAGGCCATGAAACTGGAGCTGTGGGCCATGCAGCAGGCCCAGGGCCCAGAGGGGGAAGAGGAAGACGCCGGGGCCCTGCTGGCCGGGCAGCTGCTGAGCCCCGAGCCAGACACCCCCATGGAGACGGTGGAGGCCGACCACAGACCCATCTACATGGGCAATGTGGGCTACGGGGGCTCGGCCCAGGAGCTGGAGGCCTGTTTCAACCACTGCGGGGAGATACCCCAGGTGGCCATCCTGTGCGACAAGCTCTCCCGACACCCCAAGGGCTATGCCTGCATAGAGTTTGCCACCAAGAGCTCGGCCCAAGCCGCCGTGGAGCTGAACAAGAGCGTCTTTTGAGGCCGGGTCACCAAGGTGCTGCCCAAAAGAAACAACTTACCAGGGACCAGCTCCACGGACCGCGGGGGCCTTCAGGGACACCCAGGCGCCAGGGGGGGACCCTCCGCCCACAGCAGCCTCCAGGGTAGGGCCCGTGTCGGACCACGAGGGCGGAACCTGGGGCGTGGAAGAGTCTCCCCGTGGTATTCACCGTACTGAAGGGAGGACCCGATTTTGAGAGTGAGGCTGCAGCTGGGTCGAGTGTAAACACCTGTGCTCCTCGTAGGATCATTTACTCTGCGCAGAATCACTGCCCCACCCCCCTTCGCTCGGCGCGAGGACGGCTCAGAACGCACGGCGGAAGCCCCCGGTCACGAAACAGCGCACGGGGTGGACCTGGCACCGGGGCTAGTGGGGGCTTTGGAGGGCACCGGGCAAAGCTGCGGCAAGGTGAGGCCCAGGCGGCGCTGGGTATGCTCCCGGTCAACCAACGCCTTTTATAGAAAAGTAGAATCGTGTGTCTTAATGGTTATTTTTTTAAAACAAGCAATGTGAAAATGGAAATAGACCCACAGACACAGAAAATGAACTTATGGTTACCAAAGGGGAAAGGGGGGGAGGGATAAATTAGGTGCTTGGGATTAACATACACTACTATATATAAAATAGATAACCAACAAGCACCTGCTGTAGAGCACTGGGAACTATACCCAATATTTTGTAATAACCTATAATGGAAAAGAATCTGAAAAAGTATATATATGTGTGTGTGTATGTATATATGTCTGTGTAACTGAATCACTGTGCTGTACACCTGAAACTAACACAACACTAAATCAACGCTACTTCAATAAAAAAATAAAATAAAAGCAATGTGAGAGGACTGCCAGATATTAAGATATATTACAATACTACAGTAATTAAGTTAACATGGTGCTGTCACATGAAAGGACAGATAGATGAAAGGAACAGAATTTAAAGCCCCCAAAGATATCCATCAATAAATGTGTGTATAAATAGATAAACATTTAACATATGATAAAGATGATATTTTGAATCAGTAAGAAAAAGATTTTTTTCAACAAAATAAAATAATGTTAGGAAAACTAAATAGCCAGATAACAAGGCTGCCACACATTGCAAATATTTTTTCCTAATTTGTTGTTGGTCTTTTTACTTTGTAGGTGGTGTTTTTTTGCAGTGCAGGTGTTTTTTATTTCTATTTTGCTTTATGTAGTCAAATACATCAATCTCTTTTACTATGACTTCTGGGAAAGTCTTGCCCATTTTGAGATTAAAACTATTTTCATATTTTCTACTAATACTTTATGACCTTATTTTTTTAATACTTAAATATTTGCTTCACCTAGATCTTATCTTAATGGAAGATGTGACGTGAGGCCAAGTTTATTTCTCCTAGTGTGATTTCTCAGAGAACCAAGGTGTGTTCAGAAAAGAAAAGTGATTCTTCCTCTGCTTCTAGGACAAGAACCTGCTCCCAACTGCAGAGAATCAAACAGCCTGCACTGGTCAAAGCCACCTCTTCAGCTCTAATCCTGAGAATCTTCACAATAAAACCAGTGGCTGCACTGCCTCCAAGATAAAGGTCAAAGGCAGGCTGAAAGCACTTCGACCTTGCCCTGCTTTTCAGTGCAATCTCCCTCTGGCTGGCTCCCTGCCCCAGGGCACCCTCATTCATTATCTGGATGAAATGCCTTGTGCATACTGGGATTCACTCTTCACCACATTCCTTGTCTGGCTAACTCATTTTTCAAATCTAAAGTCAGTCATTACAGGGAATTCCCTGGCGGTCGGCACTTCTGCTGCAGGGGGCACGGGTTCAATCCCTGGTTGGGGAACCAAGATCCCACAAGCTTTACGGCGTGGCCAATAAATAAAATGTAAAAAAAAAAAGTCAGTCATTACCTACCCCTGAGCTGCCTTGCCTTACATCACACACACACACACACACACACACATACACACACACACACACACATTCCCCACCCACATCTCTCCCTCTGGGCCACAGGCACATGCCCCAGACCCCTCCACTCACATCACTACCAAAGCAGAAGCCACATTCCACATTGTGCTGTCCACTACTGTGTATCTTCCCTGCTGGACTCCAGACAAATGTGCCCCCTGCTTCTGCCCTTCCCCCACCTAGTGCAGAGGGACGCTGAATGAATGACTCCAGAATGAGTGAAGTTTCCCACCCTGCTCCCTTAGTAAGTATTTTTCTAATGCCGAGAATGGTAAAATCATCAGGAAGAATGTGATGTTCATAGCAGTGATATATGTAATGTCCAGAGTAATGCACACTATAAATGCTTCATTTCTAACAGAGTGATACTCAGTCCGCCATTCTGGTATACAACAGCATGGTAGTTTTTGCAAAAATGGCCCAAATTATGCTCTTCCCTGTATCCATACCTGTTTTCAGTGTGATTTTACAGCATCTTCCATACAGAGGTGGAGTCCTTGAGGCTGACCTTGGAACTTGCTTTAGCCAATTATGCGTGGCAGAAGCCACACTGTTCCCATTCCAAGCCCAGACCTCAGGAGTCCTTGCATGTTTTTTGCTTTTCTTGGAACTCCATCCAGCCATGTGAAAAGTTCCATCTAGCCTTCTGGAAGATGAAATACGTACGGTCAAGTCATCTCCATCACACCAGGTGACCCTGCAGCACCCAGTAGCAGACTGTCTAACTGACCAGCAGCAAACCACAGGCATACAACTAACCCTAGTCAGGACCAGTAGAATCACCCAAACCCCAGCACAAATTGCTGACCCACAGAATCATGAGCTAAGCATACTGCTTTTTTTTTAAGTCACTAAGTTTTGGAATGGCTTACTATAGCAAAAGCTAATTTACAACTGGTTATTGAATTGTTGCAGTCCTTCCATATCAGTTAGTAAATATCCACTACCAAATTCGCCACCACCAACAAATGGACCCCTGACCACTCTACACCCAGCAACAAGAGCTAATGCCAGGTCCAGCAGGGGCCTTCAGTACATGCTCTGTTTCTATAGCCTGGTCTCTTCTGACTAATCGATGTTAATGAGGTATCAGTTGTTAAATATTTTTCAAATAACCTCTGATCAAAGGGGAATGACTAAGTGAGCTATAGCGTATCAGAATATTACATTGTCACTAAAAATAACCATATGAACTGTCAGTCCATAAAACCCTGTCTATAAAATACTGTTAAATGGAAAAGAACAGATCACTACCAATTGGTATGCACCCACTGTAATAACATCAAATGTCTATGTACACAATGACAAAAATGAGAATTGAAATTATAGTACCAAGAGCTTGGTGTTTTTGTTCTCTGTAATTATTTTATTCTAGTGCATAATAAGACAAAACAACTCTAATCTTTCTAAGTAGAATGCATTTGGAAACTTGTCTTCTTGGAATTGAATTTTCTCAGAGCAAAGTCCTGACATTGAGTAGAATGCATTAAGAAAAAACTATTTCGTTTCCTATAGGCAATATACTCTAAATGTCTACTTAGATTTCTAACTTACTTTTAAAAGCTAAAAAGTCACAAAATGAAAACAAGGTCAATGTGTTCTAGAATAGATCTTGCTTATTTAAGCAAATACTAATTCACGTGTGGATAACTTTGCTCCATCAGCTTCTCTCCCCCATCCCAACATGGACAACAGCCCTGTTTTTACCAAATCAGCCCTCAAAATTCTTGTGATGCAAAATCTAGAGGATGAGTATACCAGACATTGCCAACTTCTTACCCAATATCTCTTCTTCCCGTCTTTATTAACAGGACCCTGATTTTTTTTCCCAGGGTTGCAAGGTGACAGTTATACTTACTTCCCCAGGATCCCTTGCAGCTAGTGATGGCCATGTGATCATTTCTGGCCAATTGGATGTAAGTATCAATCTACTGGATGAGGCTTCAGGGAAAGTAATTGTTTTCCCAATATAAAGAAACCATTCAGATAAAGAGACAAAGAAGATGTGGTACATATATACAATGGAATACTACTCAGCCATCAAAAAGAATGAAGTAATGTCATCTGCAGCAACATGGATGGACCTAGAGATTACCATGCTAAGTGAAGTAAGTCAGACAGAGAAAGACAGATATCATATGATAACACAGGTAGAATCTGAAGTATGACACAATGAACTTATTTACAAAACAGAAACAGACTCACTGACGTAGAAAACAAGCTTAGGGTTACCAAATGGGAAAGGGGGTGGGGGAGGGATAAAATAGGAGTTTGGAACTAGCAGGTACCAACTACTATATATAAAATACATAAACAACAAGGTCCTACTGTATAGCACAGGGAACTTTATTCAATAGCCTGTAATAAACCATATTGGAAAAGAATATATATATTCATATATATATTCATATATATATATGAATAACTACTGTACACCAGAAACTAATGCAACATTGTCGCCAACTATACTTCAATACAAAAAAATTTTTTTTTTAAATAAAGAAACTATTCATCAGGCACATGTCTTCTGCCTTTGTCCATTTCCCCTCTTCTGGCCTGGAATGCAAACACGATGCCTACAGACGCAGCAGCCATCTGTGAGAATGAAGAAAGCTACACAGCCTAAATGGCAGAGCAGAAAAGCAGAAGGACCTGCTGGACCAGCTGTGGAGCACCTTGCTATGGACTTTTCTGGGGGGAGAAAAAGAAACCTCTTACTTGTTTTAGCAACCATAGTGAGGTTTCTGTAACATGTAACCAGACACAGCCCTGACTGATATAAAGGTGGGATGGGCATTGAGAAAAAGGAGGATGGGACAGAGGGTATGGACAGAGAGTCCAGGCCAATCCATTTATGAAAGAAGTAGACGAGAGGAAGGAAGGGGCAAGAGAAGATCCAGCCCCAGTCTGTGGTTAGGGAGCCGTGTGGGTGTTGGCACAGAGGCCACCCGGAGAAGCTGAGAGGGGAGAGGAGGAAAGGGCTTTGGAAGTGTTACTAGAGCTCAGGAATCACATCCCCTTAAAGGTCTTCAACAGAGTCCTGTAACAATGGAATTCCTTCTCAGTTACCTCTGGCTGCTTCATTTTATTTTTGTGAATTGGGGAGGGGTGGCGGGCGGGTTGTCTCTGCGGTGACCCAGCCATGTGGAGCCCCAGGATTTACTAGGGTTATGTAAGCATCAATTCAGGGAAGTTTTGAAAGAGCAGAGACAAGGCAGCTGGAGATGTGAGGTCAAGTCCTCATCCTTTCATGATTTGCTGTGGAATCTCAAGCCAGTACATTTCCAAGTGTGGCTTCAGATCCCCCTTTGTGAAAGAGGGGAGCAGATCAAACGTGCCAGAGGAAGCCTTCCAGCTCGGTTCCTATAGTAGTCCAAGCGTTACTGCAAGAGAAGCATATCTGGACTCCTAGAAGGATATCCCTCCTTTGGGTAGCCTTCCTTTTTGGCTTTGATGGAAATACATGGTGTGAAGAAAAGAAGCACATGCAGCAAAAATGAAGGCCATCCCAAGTCAATAAACATCTGTTGACCAGCTGCTCTGAATTGAGCACTCCCATGAAGATGGCTAAAGGATACAGTCTAAGCTCCGTAGCCAGGGGCAAAGCCCTCCCCACCCAGCCCCCTCTAATCCAGGGCCTTTCTCCCCCTGTCCCCCACACACATCCTCACTTCTGGCACTCAAGCTGCTCACAGCATCCTCAGCCTCTTGCGATACTCCACGCCTCCCTCAATCTCCTCCAGCTATACCCTCTCTCCACGGGAGATGCCTTCCCTTTTTGACCTGGAAAAATCTTACTCATCCTTCAGTGCCCAGACCAAGCATTTTGAGAAAATTAAAAGCAGCTAGTCATTGGCCCAGGTGCTACCAGCTAGGCTGTGATGTTCCCCTCATGAAACTGACAATATCATAGACTATCAACGCCAGTCGAGAACTCCAACAAGACACAAATGATACCACTCGGGAATCATACCTGAATAGAAATTGAAAACAAAGACACTGTGCAACAAGGAGAAGGACCACACCTCCCCCCCTGAGGCTGACGTGAGCTGCCATGGCTTCTTTTCCAAGGACATCTCCATCCCCACTCCATTCATCCCACCTCCTAGACTAAAGGTATTAAGATGCCCAGTCACCAAATTGCCCCTCTTTCTAACAAGACTGACCCAGAAGAGACCCCACTTCCTTGTACTCGAGTCAGCAAACAGAAGCCCAAACCTCTATGAAGCGCCTCCGAACCGCTCTTACCCAGACACTCCATGGTTCCGTGGGGTGCATGTTCTCTTTTCATGTAGCAGGTTACAAACCCAAGTTCAACTACATGTGTATTCCTGGTGCCCTTGGCAGGTGGTCAGTGACAATCTCTTCCTCTCTGACCTGCTCCTATCCAGCAGAGCAAAGCTCCTCTCCCACGGACATCTACATCCCGTGTGCATACCTCTAGCTGCTGGAACACTCTGCTGTAACATCTCTCCTCAGTTCCACTCTCTCACTACCTCTCTCCCCAAAGCCTGTTCATCCCCTCATGACAGGGTTCACCTCTTCCTCTGCACTGAGCAGGTCCCTCGGGTGTCTGTGGAACAAATGTCCCAAGACCCCACACCACAAATCAGCATGGCTAGGCCCCCGAGAGTCTCAACCCCAAGCACCAAAATGTTCATAACTCTTCCCCCTTCGCGGACCACATATCACGTGGAACCACAGGACGGGAATATTAGGAAGTCTGTCTTCATCAGCACTTCCCATACTGCATCTCATTTTTGCCGTGTGCGCTGTTCTTAAATTTGCAAATTTGCCATCACTGCTGATCTCCCATCGAGGCCACCTCTGTGACTTGAACCTCCCCTGACAGTGCGATGCCACGTTATTGCAGAGGATTGCAACGGCAGGCAAATAACAGGAACATAAGTTAATGAGTTGAGAGCACCAAGCTCCTTCACCAGAGGGAAGAAAGGAAGAGTCCTGAGGTTTAAATGATGTCCATAAAACATCTGCAAAGAGGAGTCAGAGGGGCTGCTGGCAGCCTAGCAAACAGCAATTCTAGGAAGCAGCCTTTTAGAGATCAGTATGTCCTGAAGTGTACCTTTCTATTTCTTTTTCAGTTAAAACACATCGACGTGGAGGCCAGCTGCATTTGTCCTGGCCCTGGCACGACAGGACACCACCAGGAACGGCGGCAGCAGCCCATCTTCAAAGGCTCTCTGCAAGAAACTGCATCTGCTTTCACCAAGGAAAATGTGATTTTGCTCAGCCTTATGGAATGTGGAACAAATACTTTTTTAAAAAAATGACAGGTTTGGTTGGGGTTTTTCCTCCCTCTCCAAAATGGTTCCCTAGATGACAAGGGTAGTGCAAACACCACTCACTCACCAAAGCTTAAAGTAAAAACTTCTTAAGTCAGACAGAGAGAGACAAATATATGATATCGCTTACATGTGGGACCTAAAAAAATGATACAAATGAACTTATATACAAAACAGAAAGAGACTCACAGGTATAGAAAACAAACTATGGTTACCAAAGGGGAAAGGGAGTGGGGGAGGGATAAATTAGGAGGTTGGGATTAACAGATACACACTACTATATATAAAATAGATAATCAACAAGGACCTACTGTACAGCACCAGGAACTCTACTCAAGATCTTGTAATAACCTATAATGGAAAAGAATCTGAAAAAGAATATGTATATATACGTATAACTGAATCACTTTGCTGTACACCTGAAACTAACGCAACATTGTAAATCAACTCTACTCCAATACATTTTTTTTAAAAAAGAAAATTTCTTGTCTGCTCCCATTTCCCCACTCACTCCTGCAGTATCAGCCCCCATACTCCAGTACCTCATCAGAAAGGAAATAGGGTCACAGACACACACACCGTAGAGAAGGGGCCCAGGATGACTCTCTGAAAAAGAAGAGAGTTTTTCTTGTTGTCTCTTTTGCCGTTGTTGAGGGGAAGTTGAAATATAACAAAATGGCCTCTTTTCTTTTTTTTTCAACAAAAATTAATTCTGCAGCCACAGGAAGGGTTGTAAACCAGATGCCACCTCTCAATAGTTTAAGAAACATGTGACCTGGAGAATCATCTCAGTTTTGTCACCCGTAAAGCTGGGTTCTTTTATCTGACCCCAACATCAAAGGGATGTTATAAGAAACATTGGTACAATATCTTTAAAGTGCTTGTGATTTCTCAGAGAAAAAAAAAATTGAATATGAGGTGAGACTGTAAAATAAAGCGTAGGCCTGTCCAAAAGTGAATGAAACAAGTTCTTAGACCACATGCCACACTGGCCTTGCTGCTCAGAATGCCAGCCTGGCCACAGCTGGGGGAACACCTGGGCTCTTGGGGAGCACTGCCCAGCGTGCTGCCGAGCTCTGCACCTGAACTGCACTGGAATCGGAGACAAACCTGGTTCCTGAACACGGGTCTGCTTTGTAGTCACAGCATGGAGGGCCTCCAGGGAGTCAGAGGGGAGGGTCCGTCCTCCCACCTCACCACTGAGTCCTCCTGGTGCCTGAGCACCACTGCTGCTGACTCATCGCTTCACCGTCAGCACCAGCTACTCATCATCATTCCCCCCCTAGACTACCAGCGAAGACCCAGCATCACTCCACCCACACCTCTCATCACCCACCATCACCTCCCCACCAGCACATGCTGGTTCGCAAACTAACCCTACACACGGAGGGCGGAGAAAGATCAAGGATAGAGGCAGCCACTCCAGATGGGGAGGCGGCAGGTGTGACAAGCCAGGGAACTTGCACATGACGCTGGTCTTGGGCACCACACGTCAAGGGGATCTCCCGCCCGCCTGCCAGAATCTTACAAGTTTATACAGAGGCCTTAACTGGGTTCAGTCACATATACTCTCCAGATGGTTCCAACACCTTACTCTCTCAAGGCTGTGTCCTTGAAACCGGCTCCACTGGGGGATGGCGAGTGGAAGGTACATTCCAAGGACAGGGGAGGTAGGGGAGGGGGTGCAGCTCTCATGTCAACCTCAGAGGAAACAGGGTCCAGGGACCTGAGACCACTGGTCCAGACTGTCTAGTAGATTCACACAAACCTTTACATTTGTCATCAGAGAACATTTAACAAGTTGCCTAGGGCAATAATAATAATAATAGCTCATAATTTTGAGTGCTTACTATGTGTCACAGACCATTCTAAGAGCTTTTCATGCATTAGCTCATAATAACTTCAGGCAGAAAGTGCCATTACTGCGCCTATTTTGGATCTGGGGAAGCACAGAGGCGAAGTCATTTGCTTCAAGTCCTGCAGCTAATAAAGTGTCAGACCCCCAGCCCCAGAGCCCACGCCTTTGACCACTTTGTCACACTGTCATCTCACAAAATAAATCTAGGGCACGTTAGTGAAGAGCATTTGTTAAGTTCCCCAGGTTATTGGGGTACCCGTGCCAGAAAGCCAAGCAGAAGTTGCAGCCGCTCACACTCTGGGCTACTGGTATTTGCATGCCCCAAGTACACCACACGCTCAAGGACAAAGCTACAATCCTCAATGATAACAGCCAAGCATGGCGCCAACCACGTACACACTTGGTTTTCTTTATTCTCACAATACTCTCGTGAGGTAGGTGATATTGTTCCCACTTTATACAAGAGGAAACTGAGGCTCAGAGCAGATCAACAACTTGCCTGATGGGCATGCAATAGACACACCTGAAAAGATCCTGTTCAGAGTGGTCACCTGGACCCAACCTGTGCTGAGTTCTGTAAGGAGCTAGAAGCCACAGCCCTTGGGTCTGGTCTGTGCTGTGGCCTCAGCACCCAGGACGGAGCCTGAAAGGTCAGCTCCTGTAGATGAAGGCATGCATGCTTGCAGGAAGGAATGAATGACTGAATGAAACAGTGTTGCTCATAACTAAAATAAGAGCCAAATATACCTGGAGAAAACCATAGTTAGAAAAGACACACGCACCCCCAATGTTCATTGCAGCACTATTTACAATAGCCAGGACATGGAATCAACCTAAATGTCCATCGACAGATGAATGGATAAAGAAGATGTGGTACATATATACAATGGAATAAAAAAAGAATGAAATAACGCCACTTGCAGCAACATGGATGGACCCAGAGATTGTCATACTGAGTGAAGTAAGTCAGATAGAGAAGGACAAATATCTTATGATATCGCTTATATGTGGAATCTAAAAAAACGGTACAAATGAACTTATTTACAAAACAGAAATAGAGTTACAGATGTAGAAAGCAATCATGATTACTGGGGGGGAAACAGAGGAGAGATAAATTGGGAGATTGGGATTGATATGTACACACTACTATATATAAAATAACTAATAAAGACCTACTGTACAGCACAAGGAACTCTACTCAATACTCTGTAACCTATATGGGGAAAAAAAAAGGGGGCTATATGTATATACCCAACTGATTCACTTTGCTGTACAGCAGAAAGTAACACAACACTGTAAATCAACTATACTCCAATAAAAATTTTTTTAAAAAAGAAAAAGAAATGAAAAATTCGAGCTTATATTGAACCAAAAAGTACAGAGTACCCATATCCTAGAGATTATTTAATGTTGTGATATTAAATAAAGCTAGTATTTTATAATTTAAAAAATAAGATAAGAGCCAACAATCCTTAAAGGTCAGAAGAGCAGGAAGTGTAACAAAGGTTAATTTTAGAGTCACTGCGGGAGGTGGGAACACAGAACCACCCCGTCCACCAAGTCATTTTCCTCCAGGCCGACCTACTTCGGGTCGAGTGAGGGTTTGCAGAGCTGTTCCTCTGTTCCAGGCTGACTTGTGAAAGCGGCTGCTGCCCTTTGCAATTAGACACTCTCAGACCTCCATTCTGAGCCCTTAAATATATACAGTGACCTATGCGCTCATGTGGCCAAAGAAGGAGGAACATGTGAAATTGTTCCCATTAAAATCAGCCCTGGGACAACCACCGCGTCACCAAGTGGCAGGCCTGGCTGGGTCCTCGGTTTGTAGTATAGGATCGCGGTCTCTCTGCGCCTGTAAAGTTCCGGTTTTATAAAGTCCCTCTCTCCTACCGCATCTCCCGCCTCTGCCCCTTCCCCTCCCCCACACAAGTGCAGCCACTTCCAACAGCCGCTGACTTAATGAAAACCCTTCAGCTTTGTTTCTACCCTAACAGCGGATCTGTTCCTACCAGAATAACAAACCAAGTATGCTCTCTGCTTCGCAAGTTTGGGTGTTTTTTGTTTGTTTGTTTTTTGTTTTTCTTTGGGCGGGGAGAGACAGCAAATGAGGTGTGGGCACTAAACTAGTTCTCATCCGGTGCCTGGGAGACTCACTTTTTCGCATCACGTCTTCCTGGACTCACAATAAAGGTTGCTTCATCTCTTGGCGGGGTATCAGCTTCAGAGCCTCATCACAGGACCCCAATTACGTTGTTAACAGTAAAGAAGAAAGCTTGAACCAATTTTAGAACAAGAGTTAAGAGGAATAAAAATCCCCGCTGTGCTCTTTTAAAGCATTAGTTGGGAAATAGTTCCCTCCTGTGGTGTAAGTGGAAATTGCCGCTCTTACCCATTGGAAAGTTTTCCAATGTCTAGAGGTTAATAAATTTTGTGCGCTGCTATGAACCATACGGGCAATCAGGTAAAGCCTATGGACCTCTTCCCAAATGCATAAAGTAAAATACATAAAATTACAAAGGAAACCAATTATATTTAGATTTATTTATCCAATTATTAAACAAGTGGGGTCTATACTAATATATGTGCTTTTTTGACAGTAAATAACAAGACCTAGTGGTAGGTCTATTTACCATAAATGCAAAGTAGTGATAAGTATAAATGACGTTTTGAGAAATCAGTGGCAACTGTAATGTGATATACAAATAGCTAGGATTTCGAGACGGGACAAAATCACAGGTTCTAGTAGTACTGCAAAGGTCAATATTTGACCTTTTGTCACCATTTATAATTGAAGGAATTCTATATTTCAGTTAGAGCTTAGTAAACACAAAGCCTCAGTCTTTCCCCATTCTAGTAGAGGAGGAGACCTCCTGAATTCCATCCCCTTGGGGACCCCTTTGGGGTTGGTGGAGCCCAGCTAGTCTCTCCACCTTAATCTATTCATGGAGCAGTTTCCCCACATGAGGCAAGGAGGTTACCAATTTTGTAGTATTTCAGGGGGAAAATGCTACTGTTACCTCCAGGGTGTGAGAACTGGGGAATCTGAATGAAATGGCTATTCCAACACTTCACGTAACTGAAACAACACTGCTCTGAAAACCAGGACACCAGCTTCTCTTCCATCCTGGCTAAACTGGCAGAAATGGAGGCGAATTTCAGCAAGATAAAATACATATAACCCTAAAGTCAGAGAAGGGCCAACAATCTCACCAAATTCTCCCCAAGTTATGGGGAGTTTGCAGGTGCTGAGAACAATGATAACAGCCAGCAGCTCTGAGCACCTACCGGGGTCGGTCTTTCAGGCGCTGCTCCTTTGCTGCCGCACCATCAGGGAGATGGAGGCTTACAGTCCAGAATCACAAAGGACCCAGCCCAGGTCAGGCTGCTTCTAACAACCAGCCTTTGGCCTTCGCACAGCGCTGCTGGTGGTTTGTAACTTTGGGATTTTCAGGGGTGAAATCTGAAACTAGCCCCGAACTCGAGGGCAGGGGAAGAGCAAACAAAGCGGCAGCCAGTCCAGATCATAGGCGGCGTGTTAACAAGCGGAGGAGCTTACCTGCGAGGTCGGTCTTGGGCGCTGCAGAGTGAGTGGGTCTCCACATCCACCCACCCACCAGAATCTTACACGTTTCTGTAGAGGCATACTGGGTTCGATCATGTATACCGTCTAGAGGGTCTCAACACTGCGTACCCTCTCAAGGCTGCATCCTTGAAACCCTCTCCACTGCGGGAACCACAGGTGGCGCGTGCATTTCAAGGACTGGAGGGGGCGAGGAACCTCCTATTGCCCGGCTCAACTGCAGGTCCTGGTCGCTCGATGACCTCCCCCAACAGCTGCCTCAGTGGGAGGGACCCTGACCCCAGGAGACCCCAGTGATACCCACAACTTGGAATGAGAAGTTGAAGGGGAAGTGTGTCCTCTGGGAAAAGCAGCACATGAGCAGAACCCGGCGTTCAGCGGAGGGCCTCGCAGCCGTGGAGAATGACACAACAACACGGGCAACCAAGGACCCCCTGGCTGGAGTGTCCGGCCCACTTTCCACAAGCCTCTCATCCACCAAGCAATTCCACAGCCCGTCCAAATGTGCCCCTTCTCCCTGCTGGACTCCCCAGACCTCACCTGACTGCACCCCTCTCCTGCCCAAACCTTCTTGGGGCCTCTTGCCAACAGAGCTCTCTCACTGCTGCCCTTTCTCACACCTGGACTCCTCACACATTGCCTTTGTCCAAACACTGCCCAACCAGCCCACCACCGCCTCCCTGCTACACACACACACACACACACACAGGGTGAGGGGGCTCTCCCTTGGCCATCTAGACACGGTGGGAAGCGATGGAGATGAGATGGCGGAGTTGCAGGACTTGAGCTCATCTCCTCTCACGAAAACCCCCAAATCACAACTAACTGGTGAACAACCATCAACGAAAAAAGACTTGGAACCTACCAAAAAAAGATATCCTACCTCCAAAGACAAAGAAGAAGCCACAACGAGACGGTAGGAGGAGCACAATTGCAATATAATCAAATCCCACAAACTGGAAAATAATTCTGTTGCAGAGGTTCTCCCACAGGAGTGGGAATTCTGAGCCCCACGTCTGGCTTCCCAGCCTGGGGGTCTGACAGCGGGAGGAGGAGCCCCGGGAGCATTTGGCTTTGAAGGCTAGCAGGGCCTGAGTGCAGGAGCTGCACAGGACTGGGGGAAACAGAGACGCCACGCTTCCTTTTTTTTTTTTGGCCGTGCCGCACAGCTTGCGGGATCTTAGTTCCCTGACCAGGGATTGAACCCATGCCCCCTGCAGTGGAAGCGTGGAGTCTTAATCACTGGACCGCCAAGGAATTCCCCTTAAACTCCACTCTTGGAGGGCATACACAAGGTGTCACGTGCACTGGGATCCAGGGCAAAGCAGCGACTCCGAAGGACCCTGGGCCAGACCTACCTGCAGGTCTTGGAGGGTCTCCTTGCGAGGCGGGGGTGGCTGTGGCTCACTGTGGGGACAAAGACACTAGTGGCAGAAGCCCCAGAGAATATTCCTCCACGTGAGCTCTCCTGGAGGCTGCCATTTTCTCACCAAGACCTGGCTCCACCCAACAGCCTGGGATGCCTCAGGCGGAACAAAGGAACAGGGCAGTAACAGAGCCCCACCCATCAGCAGACAGGCTGCCTAAAGTCGTCCTGACCCCAAGGCCGCCTCTAAACAAACCCACCCTTTGACACAGCCCTGCCCACCAGAGGGACAAGACCCAGCTCCCCACACGAGTAGACAGGCACTGGCCACTCCCACAAGGAAGCCTGCACAAGCCCCTGGACCAACCCCACCCACCATGGGGCAGACACCAGAAGCCAGAGGAGCTACGATCCTGCAGCCTGCGGGACCAAGACCACAAACACAGAAAGTTAGAAAAACACCACAGAGAAATATGTTCCAGAAGAAGGAACAAGATAAAACCCGAGAAGAACAACTAAGTTAAGTGGCGATAAACAATCTACCTGATAAAGAATTCAGGGTAATGATAGTAAAAATGAGCCAAGATCTCGGATAAGCACGGTGGGAAGTAACAGCAGTGGTGTCCCACCGCCTACGCTCTGCATGCACCCCCCTGGACTCCTGATCCACCCCAAGTCCTCCTCAGCCAGCTCACCAACTGCAAGCTCTATGGCTGAAACCCCGTGAAATGCCCCAGGCCTCCCCACAAGCACACGGTTGCCTCCTTAGGACACCGTTTCTGAAGCAGGGTGTCCCTTACCTGCCTCACCCCGCTGTCTGTCCTAAGCAGCTATCTCCCCAGAGTGCCCAGGCCACCCCATGAGGACGGGCTGAGGGTTGCCCTCACACTTGGGATGCAGGCTCCACACCCATTTCCTGAGAGCCTGAGACATATCCCCACGTGTTGGTCTCAGTGGCAGGGCCTGGCTCCCCCCACCCACTAGTACCGGCCTTTATGGCATCAGTGGTTGGAGAAGGTGTGAGGGTGAGGGTCGGTCAGATAGAGCTTGGGATGGGAGGTGCCACTCAGGTCTGTCAACACCTGTTCTGAGTGTCCAGGCCTTGCCTGTGAAGTCCAGAGCTCTGGGGAAGAAGGCCTTCTGACCTCCTCTCCTGACCAGTGGGTGCAGACACGTTCCAGCAGACTGCTGTGTGCTCACAAGGGGTACAGCCCCTGAAAGACTGCTGGGGAGTCCGCATCACCCACTGAGCCTCCTTTGCTCCGAGAGCCCCGGAGGCCCAGGGCGTCGCCCCTGGAATTTCATTCAACTCTACAGTTTCTCAGCTACCAACCTGCTGCATCTCAGGAATGAGCCCCAAAGAGAGGCAGACTCTTCGCCTGGGAACAAGTTGGAGCTTCATCCCCCAGCACCCGCAGCTTCTAGTGGGCTCATCTCTACCCATCTCTATAGCAAAACAGGCTTCCCCACAACTGGGGCAACCCCTTGGCCTGGGCCTTACATGGCATGACCAGGCTGGGGCCATTTTAGGATTCAGGCAGCTCCCTCTGAGGTACAGGGCACTTTCTGCTGGGAATGAGAAACATGAATCTCCTCAGCACTGTCTAATGAGTGATTTACCTTCTCTCCATCCTGCCAACCCCCATATCTGACCAGCAGGTAAAAGCATTCAGGTCACTCTTAAACATCAGCAGAGGCTTCCAGGAGCCCTGCTATTTCTGCTCACCAGTTCTCCAAGGGGGGTCTCAGCCAATCCAACCAAACGAATGCAGTGCTATTGTCAGAGCACGGCATGGTATGCATGGCATGAACATTCTTTGCCCTCCCAGAGATGGCCTGAATGCCATAGGCAGCTATGAATTGAAGCTGATCAGCCCAGGTACATAAGAAATATCTATTTATTGATTGATTCAATTCTGACTCTGAAGCCCATCCCACAGGGTGATGAGAAACTCAGTCTCAGTCATTACTGGCTCCCCACACAAACACCCAATGTGGTGCCAGGTCCTGGGTCACCATTCCATGCTGCCCAGACTCATGGTCCCTTCAGTCACAGAAGCTCCACCTCATTTGGAGTGTGACACCCACTGGGCCTGCCGTGATCCCTCTAAAAAAGCTATCCCCTCTGAGATGTTGCTGCTTCCTTTAACTCCTGGCCCCAGAGACTCCAGCTTGCTGGGTGGAGAGCTTCCGCTCTCCACCCAGCAAACGACCCCTGGAACAGGAACATGCAAGGGGTTTAGCTACCTGGTTGGCATTGAAAGGAAGGAGAAGGAAATGGAGAACTCCCACAAATCCACACTTAAACCTATCGTTGTTCCCAGTTCAATTTCACTCTCCCTTGGAATATAAATTCCTTGAGGGCACAGTTGTATTCGCAGCACCTAGAATAATCAATAATCTCTCAATATATAATTTTGAATTATTGGGGAGAAAAAAATGAATAGGTGAATGGACAGATGGATGTAAGGAATGAGAGCAAATGCCCTACTATAAAACAAATACTCCAAGAGACAGGAGAAACTTTAGAAAGCCTTTAACTTTTCATCTCAGTGAGATCCCGGCTCCATCACTCAACTCCTCTGTGCCTTGTTTCCTCCTGTCCTGCAAAATGGGATGAAGTCACTGGCCAGCTCACTAGTGACTGCTCAGCTAAAATAAGTTAATGGAACTTAAATGCTTAGAAGAGGACCTGGAACGTGGCAGGCACCCAGGAGATGTTAGCTACTTTTAGCGGTAACAACAGCACCCAAGAGGAAGCTACGTTTGTCATTGTAGATGTTCAGATCAGAGACGGCCGCTGAAAGATCCCCAGCTCAGCCACTCGGCAGCCGTGTGACCATGGACAAGTTGATCAACTTCTCTCCAACAAGTTGACTCCTCTGTGTAGAGTATGAATAAAAATATCAATTTCATAGGGTTCTTCTGCAACAAATGAATTATTATTTAAAGACTCAGTACAGTCCTTAGAACCAGTAAGTACAAAGCTGATGTTGAGCAAGTTATTATATGAAATAAGAGTAGGCAACCATGCTATCAGTGGAACACAGCAGCAGTTGACTAGAGAGAGAAAGGTGAGATCAGTACAGAGTGCATCAGAATGTAAAGATGAGATGTGAAGTCATTAGGGACAGAACTCCCAAAACTGGAGACACAGACAAAAACAGAGAATCACAGGTTACTGGGAGCAGAAGCCACTGGAGCCAGAATCTTGGAGGAAAACACAAACCTGAGCACAGAACAGTTTTATTCATAATCGCCAAAAACTAGAAGCAACCAAGCTGACATTCCAAAAGTCATAATGTAAGAAAATAATACATTAACAATGTAAGTCCAAACCCTGTTTCCAAAAATATATATAAAAAAGACAAGATTTAGCTGAGTGAGGATGGGAGGGAAGAAAATAAGAGTATTAGTGTTCCAAATAACTAGAAAAAAAGAAAACATAATCCAAGCAATGAAACACAGGAAAAGGAAATAGAAAGGACAAAAATATTCCAAACAGACAAAACATCAAAAGATCATATGATTATAATTTTAACAAAGCTGTAAATTATTTTAAATTTTCCTATTAGATTACAAAACAAAAACAAAAAACAAAACAAAAAACACTAATGTATCCAGATATAAAAAAAAAACAGTGGAGATATTAATAATGTATATTAAAAAGTGAAAAAGGGTCACTTCATGTTCACAATAATTGGCTTGAATATGAATCACGTGGCTTCAAAATGTGTAGAGACTAGAAGAGTTACAAATACAGGAAAACTTAAAAAGAAACGCAAAGGTAATAGACTTGAACATATCCACCTGTATCACTTGGCGTCACTAGTTGAAAAGGATGTAACCAGCTTTTAAGCAAAAAGGAAGGCTATCAGGAGCCACAGAGCTGACACGAGCCAGGATCCCTTGCAGGCAGAGTACTAAGGCAAACAACTTGGATGTGCCCCAGATGAATTAACTACAAAGGCAAGACCAGTCAGTGGATGGGGACCCTGGTTAGCAGGGGCCGGCGGCTCTCTGGTACACAGGTTCTAGGCAAGTTCCTGTCTGATCACAGGCAGTGCCCAGGCCAACCCCACCCGCCCTGCGGTCATAAACTGAAGCAGCCCCAGCAGCAGAGCTGCTCAAGTCACTGTCCTAGATTTAGGTTGCCACTGAACTCCAGTTCCAGGAAGGGTCCCTTAGTTCCCCATATCCTCCCACCCCACATGCCTAGGTTCCCAAGCCCCTCCATGAGAACTCTACTCTCCAACCCAGATGCCAGATAAGTGAAAACAAACAAAAAAGATTTAACTATACCCAATAGTTATGTATTTTAAATGTATATAATAGGGATTCAGACTATAGATTCATTCCTGGAGGTAGCCTGTTCAACTTCAACATACTTTAAAGACATACAAAGTCAACACATTCTGTGATAAATTGTGTATCCAGAGCTACGTAGGAAAACAGCTGCATCTGACCTTAAAACATGGGAGAAGTAGGAAGAAAATAAGAAAATATAAATGTTTTAAAAAACGCACACATTTCACCATCCCCCTTTCCCTGATCAATTGACTGTGGTAATCTCACCAAACATTTCCAAAAATTAACCCCAAAAATGACACCTGAAGAAGAGATTACTCATCTGAAAGATCTGGGTCAAATCGTAAGTGATGAAAATCATGGTCCATCAATGATCAATTATAGGGCTGACAGCTGTAAGAAAACATTTAAACAACACCGTCTTCTTGTCTCATGCAGTTAGTCAAAGTGGGTATTTTTTAATTTCCCAACCCACTGTTTGTCAAAGAAATTAGAGAAATATAAAAGCTGAAGGATAAACATTTTAAATAAGAATTCATACTACAAGGAAGTAAGAATCTTTCAACTTTTATTTCTAGGATACATTTCATCCGGAACCTTTTGTTTTCTTTACAATTTCCCTCTAAGAGAAATGAATACAATAAAAATATCATCCAACTACCAGCAATGTTTGTAAGCAGAAAAGAATCTAAAATCTCTGGTGTGATAATATAGGATTTCTTAAAAAATATAAACTTCATACCAGAAATAAAGCCTGAATATTCTCTTTTTCTCTAAAAATATAATTTTTCCTTCTTTGCTCTTCCACATAAATCTTATAATCAACCATTTAGTTCTAAAGTCTATTTTTAAACTAGTAATTATAATGCCATAGCACTGTTTTTCTCCTACTTTGTATCCTGTTCTGTACTGTGAATCAACTAATAATTGCAGAAGTGTTAAAAAAAAAAATGCTGCTAGGTTGTAGCAAGATTTTCCAAGATATACTATTGACCATCCAAAAAAAAAAATTCCCCATTAGCAAACTGAAGCCTACTTAACAAATTGCATTTTGCCATGTTTATGAAATTAGAAAATGTGTACAAAAAAGCACTTTTGCAAACTGTAAAGCTCTTATGGGAAATATCTTTTTAATCTTTTTTGACTAGATAGGCTGCTGACTGGTACAGAAAATCAGGGACAGAGGCTCTGTGAAAACTTTTTTTTTTGTAACTACTTAAATTTGGGGAGAGATTATAAATTGCAAAGAAGTTGGGTGCACAGATCTGACAAAGATTGACTGGTTTGCAGTGACATATGACTACTTTTCTTAAATGAGAATAAAGACCAAGAGGCAGAGGAGTAGACCAATACTTTACACCAGACTGAGAAGTCAAGCCATCTGTCTCCAACTAGGAATAAGAAGTTAGTTTTTCCCCACTTCAGACCAGCTCCTTTATGCAGAGCTTCATTACTTATAGTCCATTTTAAAGTAGTATTCCAAAGCCCGACATAAATAAAACAGAAATAGTGTCCTTTCTTTAGTTTAGGAAGATAATCAAAAAGCCTAATTATAAACATAGGTACAACATAACTGAACCAGAGTGATACTCTCCTACCTCTAAATAAAAAGCATAATCCACAACAACTTTTTAGGGTATTTTGTGGAATACAGGAAGTTAAGCAAAGGATAAAAAAGTTTGGTAACAAAAATAATCCCAGTGAGGGCCTGCTTCTTGTTTGCTAGAATGCAAAACAGACAAAAGAGAAACTTCTTTCCATGAGCCACCTTAATGAAACTAGACAGTCCTATGAAGACACACCCAGCAATGAAGGGCTGCAGAAATTTGGTCATCTGTACCTAAGACACTAGGTGACCAAAGGAAAGCATCCTCAATCATCTAAAGGATGAGTGAACCAACAAGAGGGAAAGGGCCTGGGTTTGCTAACAGAGCTAAGCGAGCGGGGTATGCTGGGGAGGCTGCCACGAGGGGCTGTGGAGCCTCCTTCCCTAAAGTTTCTGAACCATCTTCCTGAGCCCTCTGAGGGCACACAGGAGGCCTAGTCTAGCACACGGAATGGGCTAAATGGCCTTGTAACTTCTCTTGTGGCCCTCCGATGCACTTACTCTTTTCTTTAGTGCCTTCTTTCCCCAAGAGAATATTCAGGCCAATTTTGTTTTGTTTTTGTTCTTTCTGCATTAGTGAGAATTATAAACTAGCAATTTGGAATATCCCTAATCTCACTGAGTATCTTACGATAGTAATGATAACTTGAGTAATAAGAAGGAGGAACTTAAGTGCAATTTACACAAGAGTCAAACAAGCCCATGTCATATTCTGATGATTCCACATTAATAAAACTTAGCTATGATATGTATAAAACTATTTTTGCCAAGGTTTTAACTACTGAACTTTGAACCAATTTCAGTATTCCATGTAAAGGTCATTTATATTGAAGTAACATGCCTTCATGTTTTCTACATACAACAACAAAGTAAGATTTTTTAAAATATACATGTATTTTAAACCAATTCACTCCCTTTACAATCACACCTTCAGTCCCACATTTAAAATATAAACCCAAACTGTCAAATGAAAACAACAGTGGACCAACTGATAGTATCATTTAAATGAAACAATAATTCAAGAGAAGGTTAGCATTACAACTTAGAAAATAAACATAAACAGATTCATTGGACATCTACTCATATGCCTGGTGTGTTCTGAAATGAACCTCACACAGAACAGACCCCACTGGGATATCAGACAACCCATTCCTTTCTCACTTTCTCATTCCATGAGGCATGTCTATGCATTCCACTAGGCAAGGCTCACTGAGGTTTATACAGTGATTAGTTTATCCTAACAGCAGAGACTAATATTAAATACACAGCCTATTCCAGAATTGGCATATGCTCCCAACAACTGTTTTGTGCACTCCCTGAATTATAAAATAGTCCAATCTTTTAGGAGCATAAAAATGAAAGGGCTTAGATCTATTCATATACATTGTGCATCAAATGTTAGTAGGTTAAGACAGTAAGGTGAAAAAAAGGAATGGAAGGGTACAGTAAATTTTCTTTAAACAATTCCATTACATTAGACAGCACTGTTAATGACATGTATTTATTTTAACCAGATTATGAAAAAAAGAAAAAGAATTATTACCAGAATTTGTATCAATTTCTTGGAGAAGCTAATAATAAAACATTAAATATACATATTTACTTGTATATTTATTTGAAGTATCTTTGGTAGCAATTGTGTTTCCTCCACATTATAGGATTTTTCAAAATAAATGTCAAAATTAATTCACTAATCAGCATATGAAAGATAAATTATGGTTATTATTCTTTTGGTTTTCTTTTGAACCTATTAACTTGCATTAATCATGCACTTAACTCATGATCTGTTTAACTTGTGTACATATAAAATGAGAGACTAATACCAGAAAGAAATTAGACAGGAATGAGAATCAATGACAAAACATAACAATGACAACTGTTCTTAAGGAATTTATTTTTAAATTATAAGATTTACAATGTTTTGATTATGCAAAATAGCATAATGAAAATTAAACCAAATCAATAAACCAAAAGAGAAAGATAACTTAGTTTTCTTGAATATCAGTACTGAAACCATCATTGTAAGCCTCTGATGTTCCAATCATATCTTATGTAGAACTAAGTATAATAATTTCAAACGTTTCACTTGTGGGTTTAATTTCTCATGTTCAACTTTTATGAACTGTAATGTAATTTATTTCAAATCCTATTACACTTAGTCTTTATACTGCAACAGCAGCAAATGGCCCATGTGCAATCAAATGTGGAACTGGGGCACAGCTTCTAGCCGCAGACAGAAATTACACACTGCATTCAGTACATCAGAGTACGTTATATTAACCAGAGCGTAGGGTTTAGTACACTTATTGCAGGGTTGGTATTTCTTTCCCTCCGAGCTGAACCAGCTGAGCTTCTGAGCTGACACACTACTGCTGTGGATAGTAAGGCTGCTGTGGGGGCTGAGGGAAGGGGTATGAAGGCTGCTGGGGTCCTGGGTATGGAGCCTGTCCAGGGCTCTGGTGATACACTGGCGGATATGGCATATTATACTGGCCGTACGCGTAAGGATTATAGCCCATGGGCATGGGCATTTGGCAATACCTGATGGGAAGAAGAACACAAGAAAGCTGGATTGGTAAATCAAACACTAGAAAATGAAACATACAATAATTATTCTAAAATGAAGTTTTTTCAAGAAAGCCATTCAATGGCGAGAAAAAACAGCTGTTTCAAGGTACTTGCTAGAGAAAAGTGTTCTATCCTGTTATTAATTGAAATCAAAGAAAAAAGTGTTGAATACTACCCAAAAAATAAGATTGTTGAAGGAAATAAGACTAAATATTCAACTATGAACAAGGAATAAAAACGGAGACCCTTCAATCTAATGTGGCAACCTAAGTACACTTCTGTTTCACAAGATTCAATGTTCACTGTAAGGCTCATAAATTTACTATTTACAAAGTTTTAACATTTGGAAGATACAATGTACTTACTAAGTAAAGTTTGGAAGACATCTTAAAAGGTAGTTAAATGTCTGGATTTTTAAGACTAAAAAAACTATCACAACGGCAGCTGATCTTTAAGAAAACACATGCCATAATTAGATAGATTTCTATTTAAGAGTTGATCAGAATGCCAAGACGTCAAAGTACAGGTATGTAAAGAAGGCCTTATCAACCTTGCTACGCTAAGCTCAGAAAAGGCACCTACCTGTTTATCACCTAAATAAAGAAGACCAAGGAAACATTCTGAATTCCATACAGAAGAGATATATTTAATATAAACCCAATATGTAAAAACTAAAAACAAATTAAATAAGCCTGGGAAATGGCTATTCAATGACTCAAATAAAGTGACTATAACTTACTTTTATTTCTATGTGAGCTGACAATGTAGCTTACTCATTCATGACACCTCCATTCAGACAAGGGGTGAGCTTGTTTTTAAAAGACTAACCAGAGCTAGAAACATTAGCCAATTCATTGGGATACACAAAGTTTCAGCCTTACCCGGGATACCCTGGATAGGTGGGGTATGGGGGTCCCTGGGCCTGCAGAGGGGGAGCTGAACCAGGAGTTTGTGATGGAGCTGGTGCAGTGGTCCCAGTGCTCGCTGGAGCTGGAGCTGGAGCAGTAGCAGGAGGAGTTCGATTTGCTGGAAGCACAGGAGGTGGAGGCCGGGCTGGGGGCTGGGGCTTAGTAGGCTGTAAGAAAAAGTCAGCACTGACAAAATGTATCAGGTTTCTGTCAAATTGCTATCAATCAAAATAAAAGGGCATAGGGACTTCCTTGGTGGCGCAGTGGTTAGGAATCCACCTGCCAATGCAGGGGACATGGGTTCGAGCCCTGGTCCGGGAAGATCCCACATGCCTCGGAGCAACTAAGCCCGTGTGCCACAACTACTGAGCCTGTGCTCTAGAGCCCGTGAGCCACAACTACTGAAGCCCTCACGCCTAGAGCCCGTGTTCCGCAACAAGAGAAGCCACCACAATGAGAAGCCCACCAAAATAAATAAATAAATAAATTAAAAAAAAAAAAAAAAAATAAAAAAAAAATAAAAGGGCATATGAGAAACTCTGGAATCCAACCAAATATATTTCTAATTCCCATTCTTAAATGTGGGCTTATAACTCCAGAAATGTACTGTAGTTGAAAAATAATTCTCCAATTTGTGGATACTCCATAGCCACTGCTCTTTCCCTGATGCCTAATATTTAATCATTTACTGTTCATTACTGCTCCCATCAATGGTTAGACATTTGAGGTGGGAAGAAGGAGCAG
This sequence comes from Balaenoptera physalus, assembly GCF_965194825.1. Taxonomy (NCBI): domain Eukaryota; kingdom Metazoa; phylum Chordata; class Mammalia; order Artiodactyla; family Balaenopteridae; genus Balaenoptera; species Balaenoptera physalus. Next base: position 59,594,729 of record NC_138896.1, on the reverse strand, counting down.
GTCAGGTACAGTTTATTACTGTTACCTCTTCCTGGCCCCGTGAATTTTCATATGAAAAATTTTAAACACCAGAAAATTTAAAAGAATACTATTATAAACAATCACATGTTTACCAATTAAATTAATTATTAACATTTGGCCATCTTTGCTTTATCTATAGCTATATCCATGTATTTATCTATCTATATATTTGCAGAACCATTTGAAAGTTAAGTTGCAAACTTCAGGACACCAGCCCGAAAGACTTCAGCATACAAGTCCTAATATTCTCCTACATAATCACAATACCATTTCACCTGAGAAAATTAATAATTATTTCCTAATATCATTGAGTATCCACTCCACATTCAAGTTTCCCTATTTATCACAAAAGCTCTTCTAGACGTTTTTATGAACCAAGATCCAGCTGAGGTTCATGTATTGCATTTGATTATTATGAATCGTTCCTCTCTTTTAATCTGGAATATGCCCCTGGTCTATTTTTTTCTATGACATATGCTTTTAGAAAAGACCAAGCCAGGTGTCTCACAGAATGTTCCAGTTCTAGACTGTCCAACTGTTCCTAACAGCACAATTTAATTTCTTATTTTATCACTGTATTTGCTATAAACTGAAAGTTGGTTCTAAAGACTCCATTAGATTTAGTTAAACATTTTTAGGCAAGAATCCATGAGTGATGCTGTATTCTTTATAGTGCAAAACATCAGAAAGTTGAGGTTGGTCACCTGATCAAAGTGGTGACCACCAGACCTCTACAATGTAAAGTCTGTGTTATCCTTTACAGCAAGCAAGCTGTCAAGAACACGTAAAACGTGCATTTTAAAAATGTGGTTGCTTACTGACCGGCATGGTTCTTGGCGCTGGAGTTGGAGGCGTTGGCGTGTGTCCCCCTGCTGGAGAGGACTGATACGCAGGTGTAGGAATTGAAGGAGCACTAGGTTCTCTGGCAATGCTTTGTTGCAAGTCCCTTATTAAAGACAGAAGTGTTAGAAATTAACACAATTTTGAAAACCAACACATACAAAACACCAGATCTTTTTCTTACTTTCATACTTCACGTATGAAACACAGAAAATATACTCAAAACAATGATGGTATTTTAAAATATACTACATTTCTGTTCTTGACTAGAACTAACTGAAATCTTCTTTCTTCCTACTATTGAATAAAATATAGTTCTTATTCTGTTTCTGAAGACCAGGGAAAAAGGTAAACTTTTTCAGAGATCATAGTTAGAGCCAGACTAAGGAACATGTCAAACTGAGCAAGTGAGCCTAAGAAATTGCCCTCTCTCTAACAGGAGGTCGTCCCCTAGATGAGAAACTCATAACATAATAATCTAAAAATTATCGGAAAACTACAACTGTACATAGTTACCTAGCTAATATTTTAATCGCTGTATTGTATCAGTGTTTACAAAAAACAACAACCTATTCGAAACCACTGAGCAAATTTCTTGATGAAAACTTTAAAACCATTGTGCAAATTTCTTGAAGAAAACTTTCTAACAGATATTCGAAATGTGGCACTGAGATAGTTTATGTTAAAAGATACCTCATCATCTATTATTAAGGTAAATTCATTAAAGATAGAGGTTGAAGGACCATTAAAATACAGTATTAAAAATTTTGTTAATATTTTAAAGTCTCCTCTAACAGTAAATTGGAATCTCACTAAACAAAACCCTGAAGTAAAATACACTCTATGAAGTACTTGGTATTGATCAACTTCTCACTGTGCTCATTCACATGCACAGAGCAGTAAACGTGACATGTCCTGAAATGTCTACAACAGGACCTATTGTCTTGATGTAACAATTAACAGCAACTCCGAGTCCCCCAGACCACACTTTCGCTGTCAAAAACAATCCCAGTTGTAAGATAAATTAGACACTCCACATAGAAAGAAAACTTACACACATTCATCAAGAAATCAAAACTACTTCTTAATGTTTGTAAATTTGTAATAAATGCTTCCAATATAAACTATAAGTTTTTAGTCAATATTAAAATTTGAAAAAGGTCAAACTTTGAAACATCTAATATATATGTGTGTATATATATATAACTCACATATAGTAAATATAACATAATTATATTTAATATTTTAAATATTTTACTTATTTATTATAATTATCTTTACAATTATTTAATTAGATTTTGAGTATATTTAATCATAAACACAATATCTAGCATGTATAATTATAATATATTATAAAGCATATAAGACATAATATTTTTTCCTTTGATAAACTCCAGAGATGGTTGCAGTAAATAACACATTTATAGGACAAATGAGAATTTCCTAGCCACTTACTAATTATATAAATCAAAGCTATTAAATCACAGAGCCATTTCTGTTTGTTTCACAAACTGGGCTTCTCTGCAAGACTGAGTCTGAACAAAGGGTTCTATGGCTAAAAAAAAAAAAAGGCCAAGGGTACAGATACAATGTCAAAAATAAAGTTAGACTAGTTGGTGGTACTATAAAAAACATGAAATCCCTATAATTATTTAGATTAATTTAATATAATTTTCTGAAAAGGTAATATATTCACTTGATTCAAAAACTAAAAAGTGACAGGCCACTATCTACAAATTCTCATTCCACCATTCACTACCACAAACAGACAGCCACTATTTTTTATTTCTTATGAATCTGACCAGAGCTTCCTTATCAGAAATAAACCACTTCAAACGTGTATTTTTATCTTCTCCCTTTTTACATAAGAAGCATACTTTACACTGTCTGTAACCTTGTTTTTTTTTTTACCATTATTTATCTCAGAGATTTTTCTACATGGGTAAATAGAAAACATCCTTTTTTTAAAAAAATTAGCTGCATAGTATTTCACTGTACAGATGTAGCTTTATTTCACCAGCCCTGGACATTTGCTTTGTTTCTATTCTTTTACTGGTACAAGCAACTTAGAAATGAATTCATTGATAAGTATGTCATTTCTAGCATACACCCTCAGAATAAATTCTCAAAAGCAGACCTTTCCAGGTCCCACACAAGTGCCCCACACAAGGACTGCCCCAATGTGCCTTCTCACAGCAACGGATGAGACCTGCTCCCCTACGTGTGCCAATAAAGCATGTTATCAAATTTCCAAATTTTTGCCAATCAGAAAAATGTTCTTTCTTTTTTTTTTTTTTTTTTGGCCATGCCACATGGCATGCAGGATCTTAGTTCCCCAACCAGGGATCGTACTCGTGCCCCCTGCAGTGGAAGCACGGAGTCTTAACCACTGGACCACCAGGGAAATCCCTGAAAAATGTTATTTCAGAGTAATTTTAATTCATATTTATTTTATGTTGAGCGAGGGTAGGTATTTTTTCATATGCTTAAGAACCACTCATATTTCATCTGCAGAATTTCTGTTCACAAACTTTCCCAATTTTTCTACTGAGTTTTTCCCTCCTCATTAGTATCTAGGAGTTCTTTATAAATTACGTAAATTTGCCTTTTGCCCATGAATAAGTTTCAAATATTTTTCCCCAGTTTATTACATTTTGACTCTTCTTATCATGTTATGATGAACCTTTTTTTTTTTTATGGCTTCTGGGTTTTAAGTCAGAATTAAAAAGACCCTTCCTATTTCAGCTTTACTAAGAAATTCTCTAATATTCTCTTTTCATTTCATTTTATACATTTCAATTATGATCCTTTTGGAACTTACTCTGAGGTAAAAATAAAACTTTTGTTTTCTAAATGGCTAGGCACTTGTCTCTAACTTCTTCTGACTGACTTAGGATCTTTTTTTACACTAAATTCACATATGTATTTGAATCTACTCCTATTTTCTGTCTTTGGTCTAATGTGCCAGTATCACTGTGTTTTAATAAGAGACAATATTACATATTTTAATATCTGGCAAATTAGTTTCCCCTTACTGTTATTATTATTCAGTTTTCCTGGCTAAACTTGTTTAACGGTTTTTCTACTTGAGCTTTAGGATCAACTTGTCTAGTTTTACATGAAAATCTGTTGATTCTTTTCTTAATCAAAATTATGTTGAGGGACTTCCCTGGTGGTCCAGTGGTAAAGAATCCGCCTTCCAATGCAGGGGACGCGGGTTTGATCCCTGGTCAGGGAACTAAGATCCCACGTGCCACGGGGCAACTAAGCCCGCGCGCCACAACTACTGAGCTTGCGTGCCTCAACAAGAGAGCCTGCATGCCGCAAACTACAGAGCCCATGCGCCCTGGAGCCCCCGCGCCACAACTACAGAGCCCATGCGCCCTACAGCCCACACGCCACAACTAGAGAGATGCCCAAGCACTGCAACGAAGAGACCACGTGCCGCAATGAAAGATCCCGCATGCCGCAACTAAGACCCGATGCAGCCAAAAAAATAAAAAAGAAAAAAATAAATATTTTTTAAAATTATGTTGAGTATGTAAGTTTATTTAGAACTGACATCTTCATGAAGCTGTCTCATCCTATCTAAGGACATGATACGTCTTTCAGCTTGCTCAAGTCCTCTTTTGTGTCCTTGAATAGTGTTTCAAAGTTTTCTTCATACAGGTCTAATAAATGACAAATTTATTCCTATGTATTTTATCTTTCTTATTGCTATTTTAAGTGAAGTCTTTTCCTCCATTATATCTTCTATGTGTTTATTTGTATGAAGGCTATTGATTTTTTTAAAATATTTATTTTATTTATTTATTTGGCTGCACTGTGGGACCTTTCTTTAGTTGCTGCATGTGGGATTCAGCTCCCTGACCAGGGATCGAACCCAGGCCCCCTGCATTGAGAGTGTGGGGTCTTAGTCACTGGACCAGCAGGGAAGTCCCAAGGCTATTGATTTCTACAAATTATTTTTATAATCACCTATCTTCAGTAACAATTCCTTTATTATTTGCAGAGTTTGAGGGTTGATTCTTTTGGGTTTTCAAGATGTATAATCATAAAGTCTGTAAGAAGTGATAGTTTTACCTCCTCCTTTCCAATTTTTCTATCTCTAATTTCCTCTTCTTTTCTAATGGTGAAGTCTGGTATTGCCAATATAATATTAAATAACAGCATTGATAATGGGCATTTGTCTTTAGGGGGAATGTTTATAGCGTTTCTCCATTAACCATGAAGCTGAGTTTTGTGCAGATATAAACAGATAAATAGATCTATTGTATATATACACGCATACACATATATTTTCATGTTAAGGAAGTCAATTAATTCCTATTTTGAGTACCAGAATAGTTATTTTCTCATGCTTCTTCCTCATCTATGAAGAGAATCTTTTCCTCCTTAGATGTAAAAATACTGAACCAATCACTGCATTACTGGAATAACCACCCACTCCCCCTTGGTCATGGTTCTTTATTAATATACTGGAGAATATCAATGGCAAGTATTTTATTTAGAAATTTCACATCCATATTCATAAATGAAACTGGTCTGAAGACTTTTGTTTTAATCTTTGTCAGATTTACTTATCAGTAAAACTAATTAGGAGGTTGTTTTTTTTTTTAACCTCTAGAACCATTTAAAAAGCATTCTAATTATTTGCTTTTTAAAGGTTTAGTAGAAAAACTGAAAACAACTGGCCCTGCTCTTTCTTGGGGGGGGGGTGGAAGAAAGTAGCTCTTAACTTCGCCCACTTCTTCAATGGGAAACTGTTTAAACATGGACAGAGACAAGAATAACGGTCAGGTCATCTGACGGGCTCAAGAATGGCTCATGAGTATAACAGTCTCTGGGTCCTTTACATTCATTACTAATGAGCACGTGGCTCTGTATACACCTGAAGGACAGGCTGACTGGATATAAAATCTTTGCCTCACATTTGCTTCCTTTGAGTTCCAACAAGCAATCACTCCACTCTCTTCTAGCATGCAGTGCTGCCAGCCTGAATTTTTTTCACCTTTTTATAAACTGACCTGATCTTTTTGCCTGACTGCCTTAATAGGATTCTGCCATTATCTTTTAAGACTAATAATTTATATGCTGGGGTGTTGACAGTTCTTGTTCATTTCTCCTGATCATATGATATATCCTTTCAACAAGACTTATTTTAGGAAAATGTTCTTGAGTCATATCACTAAATATTTGTTCTGTTCACTGTTTTGGTTTTTCTTCTTTGAAGGGAATTCAATTTTACATATATTGGATCTTCTCTGCCCACTTTCTCTAATCCTTTTTCATCCTTTCCTTACTTCGGTTTCATTTTCTTTGATTTCTTCTTTTCTACTTTGTGCTCCTGTGTTTTCTTCATCGTCTATTCTCCATTTTGCTCCTTCCCATTTCATCTTATACCTGTGATGGCTTTGTTCTTCTCTTCCACTTGTTTCCTGAATCCCGACACCTCACGTTTTAGCGCCTCCTGTTTTCTTACCATTTTCCTTGAGTTCTGGTACTTGTTTGTCGTGATCCTTAATGACTGTTTCCTAGCCTTTTCTTTTTTATTTTTTTAAATTCATGGTAAATTTTTCATCTGTTCTGTGACATTATTCTGGTGAATGTTCTTCATCTATTAAGTTTAGTAAAATTTTGTTCTCTTTCTCACCTCAATGTATATAGTATCTTTGTATCGATGCTGCGTCAACTCTCTATTCATTACTCCACATGGAATGAGTCCTATGTTACTCGCCCAGCTTTCCCAGTAGGCCCCTGCAGAAAGTGACTTTGCTGACATTTTCTGAGCTATAAACCCTCTCTCCCTCATGTTCTGTGCCTCTAGTTTCATGTAAGGAATCTATTTGCCACTTCAAAGTAAACTGCTTATGTTTATTGGCATTTCCTAAGATCTGTTACCCTGAGCTGTTCCGCTATCACTTCTGTGACATCACTGTTCTTCCTACATCTAGTTTCCACTCCTTTTCACTCTTTTGTTTTCAGATCATGCAGTTGTTTGCTTGTCGCTTTGTAAAACACCATGGAGGGGACTTCCCTGGTGGTGCAGTGGTTAAGAATCCGCCTGCCAATGCAGGGGACACGGGTTTGATCCCTGGTCTGGGAAGATCCCACACGCCACGGAGCAACTAAGCCTGTGCGCCACAACTACTGAGCCTGAGCTCTAGAGCCTGCAAGCCACAACTACTGAGCCCGCATGCCACAACTACTGAAGCCCACATGCCAAGAACCCATGCTCCACAACAAGAGAAGCCACCGCTCGCCACAACTAGAGAAAGCCCGTGTGCAGCAACAAAGACCCAACACAGCCAAAAATAAAAAATAAATAAATAGATTTATAAAAAAGCAAACAAACAAAGAAATACCATGGAGGAAAGGAAGGAAATTGCCAACTCACACTGCCAACTCACCACAAAAGTCTCCACATATGATTTTTTTAAAAGAGGTAGCAAGAATATTATTTTTTTAAAGAAAAATACTTCAAAAGTACAATTTAATACACAAAATAAACTTACTTTAAGAGTTCATCCCTCTCTGTCTTCCGTGCAAACACTATATCACTGCATTTGTTCTGGAACCTGATGAGTATTTCAGTCAGCTCATTGTAAAACTATGAGCAAAGAACAAACACAAGTGATAAACCAGAACAATTTTTAATCTAAGAGGAACACAATCTAAAGCTCCTTTGTCAATAACAGTTAAAGCTACAGAGCTAAAATCCTCTGCATGAGAGACAGTCATACCACTTAAGTCCAGTAACTTAATATTAAATATGACCTAAGATTCCCTAAGAAAATAAAAATAATAAAATCATCGTTAGAAAGCACTGTCACCAAAAATTAAGTGGCAACAAGTTAAAAGTTTCATGATCATGAACAAGTTTCCAATTCCTAGAGAAAAGTCAACTTCTTAATAAAGACTCTAAACCTATTTAAGTGGAAGTATTAGATTTGCACATTCACTTCAGAAATGCAGGCATCATTTCAGAAACCCTCAGAAGAATTTCCAAAGGCACTCTGGTGAGTTTTCTCAGCTTATCTATTTCAACAAAGCATTTTAAACTGAATTAAAATGGCATTTTACTATCCCCTCTCTTTGGAAGGCTTTGGCAGTATTTCTATGCTCTCTTCAGAGAGTTTGACATTATATCTACCGTATTTACATCAAGATAACTTTATTAAGAGATCATTATGGAGTTAAAGTACCAAAAGGAATTACGTATTTGAAAAACTTAAAAATCACTTGTTCCCTCAAAAGCAAAGTAATTGGTAAAAACAAATATAAGCATTTCCCTAAAATATTTAAAGGAAAGGCAAGAAAATACTTAAACATATTTAGTAAGCACTCTGAGTCATAAGCAGATCACAAATCTATCATAATCCAAACCACCAGCACAGAAAATAAAAGCCATACACACCCCCTTCCCCACCATATATCGGCTTTGACTACTACTCCTGTTCCCTCATAATTCACTCAGATTGGCCAACTTTCTATCCCCCAACAAAGTGTCACTGACCTTTTGACCTCTCTGTGCTAATTGCTGCTACCTGAAATGAATGCCTACACACCCTCTTTCTGCCTGGTGAAATATAAAATTCATTCCGCAAAGTTCCCATGAAATACTCCCACCTTCATTAAGCTTTCTCCCATTTATACCAAAGCTCTCAGGGGCCAAAGTCATTAAAGCTAAGAAATTCAAGACAGAATGATTTGGTCCAACTGGAAATACCAATTAACTTCCCAAACTATATCCTCACATCCACACTGGTTAGTTAGCTCTTGTTTCTTTTGTGCTTCATACCTTTGTGCCCTCCTTCAAATTAGCTACAAGTTCAACAAAGTTGTCATACGCAACAGCTAAATTCTTCAAAACTTCTTCTCTTAAATTAGCTTCATTGTTAGACTGTTTCATTTTTGAAAATTCCTGGTGTGAGACCTTGTTAAAAGAAAGATTTATGCAGTTACACTTATTTATCAAGTTAATATAGCTCATAACATTTGTACTGATACTTTCCCAACTATGAAAATCATATATGATTTCATGCAGTTATTACTAGATATTTACCTAATATATTCCTTTTGGAGTAACACAGTACTTTACAGCTTTCCTTAAGTAAAAAATACCACAAATTCAGTGGGTATGAAAATATAACCAATAACGTTTACAGATTTCTATTAATATGTAACATTTGCAAAAAACACAATCCTAAATGGATACAGATTTAGTCCAGGTTTATCCTTCCTGTAATTTTTTTAATAAAAATCTTATTAAAGTATATAAACTTTACCTGAATATTTTTAAGAAGTCCTTCTTGTTTCTTTAGAGATTCTTGGACTTTAGCTGTAAGACCCCCATAGATTCGATCCAGTTCAGTAACAGAAATAGCTTCTTCATTTATCACACCATCTTGAGCCAGAGCAGTCAAAAATTTGCTCGTCATGTCAAAATTCACTGATTTCAGGTCATTCTCCAGCCCCTCTCTTTCCTTCTTTACTTCATCAAGATTTGTCAGTAAGGATTTTAAGACATTTACAACCTAAACAATTTAAAAAACTTAGTTTAATCGCCCAAAAAACAGAAGCCAATTTCAAGAAAGGAACTATATACAAAGGTTCACCAGGGTCAGGGAGAGACGATCTCTCAGAGAGCCAAGTATAAATTGTACATCAGGTTTATTTAGATACAGACATTGCTGTAACTTTAGTGGATTCAGATTACAATAGCAGCAGCAATAATGATAACAGATCTACTGAACATCTATTATGTGCCAAGCACTGTCCTAAACACGTTACAAATATAATTTAATGTATTCCTTACAATACCCCATAGGGTATATATTTATTACCTCTATTCCACAGATGGAGAAATTGCGTCCCAGAAAAATTAAGTTAACATGCCTAAGGTTGCACAGCTACTAAAAGGAGCAGAGGTGAAATCTGAGACCTAAGTCTGCCTAACTCCAAACCAATCTCTTAACCTCGCTACACTATACTGTATCCTTGTCACGACGTAGAGGAAGGTATATATATATTTTTAATATTTATTTAATTTTATTTATTTATTTATTTTTTGGCTGCATCGGGTCTTAGTTGCAGCATGTGGGATCTTCACTGCAGCACACAGGATTCTCTCTAGTTGTGGCGTGTGGGTTTTCTCTCTCTAGTTGTGGCACGTGGGCTCCAGAGTGCGTGGGCTCTGTAGTTTGCGGCACATGGGTGCTCGAGTTGAAGCGCGTGGGCTTAGGTGCCCCGCGGCATGTGGGATCTTAGTTCCCTGACCAGGGACTGAACCCATGTCCTCTGCGTTGGAAGGCGGATTCTTTACCACTGGACTACTAGGGAAGTCCCCAGAAGGTATGTTTTTGTCCAGTAAAGAGATACCCTATTTTGCCGACCTAGCGAGACTGAGAGAGAGAGAGACATGGAGACAGAAACAGAGATACGGATATATACGGAGAGAGCACTCGAGAGAGACAGACAGACAGACAGAAAGCTATAAGCCGTATGTTTCTTTTATATCCTGGGAGAGAAAGAGCGGGCGGGTTCTGTACCTCTCTTCGCATCATGAGTTCTGCCTCTTACTCGGTCCAGGCAGTCTCTGACTAACACCCACATGATTCATAAACACCCCGTTGTAGTAATAGTGTTAGAGTGTTCAAGCGCCCTCTAAGGCCACACATGAGCTGCCCCCTTTCACTCACATCTCTTCACACTTCTGCTAGGATCAGCAGGGAGAAGAGCAACCCCAAGCCCCCTATTCTGCTTGCCCCAGGGATGCTCATAGAAAGAAAGTGGGGAAAGACAAAGGAAGAAGGGGCCGTCCATGAACCCCATCTACACCCCTGTCTGTCTTCCTACCAGCAGCACTTCCAGCTCCAAAGGATCTGCTCACCTACTGCCTGTTTCTAAGAAGCTCTGTCCGGCTCTTCAGTCCATGGCCTTAGTTAGCTCCCTGACAAGAGGGTCCAGGGCGACCTTCCCATGTGAAAACCAAAGACCTGAGGAAAAGTCTCAAGTTTCTTCTACATTTTGGCCTCTGTTACCACCATATCTCCTAAGTGTCCTATCTTAAATTCAGTCTCTTAACATGCAGAGCAGTGCAAAGAAATGGTCTTAGAGGTCCAAGAAGCATCAAACCACAGACACTCTAAAAGGAAGGAAGAGGAGAAAGAATCATACCTGGATGGACATCGCAAAGTCTATTAAAGGGATCTAGTGGAATTTGATGTTAGACAAAGTGGAGCAAAGTCTTGCTTCCAAATGACTTCCAGGACATATTGTTAAATGAAAAAAGGTATGTCGCATTTTGAGTGAGAAGGGAAATCAGAATATAAAGCTATACACACACATAATATATGATATGTAACTGTGTGCATATGTATTTTTCACAAAAATAAAAGCACTAAGCACAAACCAAAAACTAATGAATATTGTTACTTACATAGAGCAGATGGGAACAAGGTAGAAAGGAAAGGGGTGAGATTTCTCTGCATGAACCTTTTGAATCATGAACATCCTTTTACACATCCAAAACACAAAATTAAATCAAAACGTGAATACAGAAACAAATGAAACTAGTTGTCGAGCAAAGTGAAATATGATGACATCGAAAAAAATACTTCAACTCTGACTACACTCCCTTAGTGAATAAAATGGGCTTAGTTACTGTATAACCAAGGGCAGTTTACCTGGAAAACTCAATTTTCTCACCTGCAAAACAAGAATAATAGTACCTATATGTCAGGACTGTTGTAAAGATGAAATAATCCATATAAAGTGCTCAATGTAATTTCTAACAGGCTAAGTGTTCAGTCAGTAGTAGCCATTATTATCAACTGTTAGTTAGGTTTCATGGTTTAACTCTATACTTCATGTGCATTGTGGACTAAAGAGGCTTAGGCATCTAAGCACTTAGACAAGAACAGAGTAACAACAAGGAACAGACCAAGAATTAAGTATCCCTTATTTTGCTGAAATACAACTATTTCTGTAACTATGTGACACATTTTGCATTGGGGGGATATAACAGCATATAAATTTGAAAAGGCTGTGACAGTTTTATCTGTTGGCATATTTAAACTGATAATGGAACCTCAACCATGACTATGACCCTATGTGAAGGTTGCTTGGCTATTAGGAGAGTAAGAAATGTCATTTTCCTCTATATGTAAGTTATGTCTAACAAAAGTTAGAAAATGTTTAAGTAGCCAAGTGAAATAAAGCTGGGGGAGAAAAAGGAATATGCAGAATTGGTCTTAAAAAATAGTCTAGTAAACAAAGCTGAAAGTCAGGAACACTATTATCTTGAAATAGACTGACTGTCTCTTACATAGTATAAAAACTAAGATCCTCTAAGTACCTAAAACCAGATGCCCAAACAGAACAAAGACAAATAACTAGTTAGTTGGCCTGTTCATAATGAGAGAAAAAAACAGCCCCACCTGTTATGCTTGGACCTCTTAATAAAACATGTACTTTGTATCACTTTAATAATCAGCAATTCAAATGATTGAGTTTTTCTCATAAAAACTCTGGCTAATGTGTCACCAACTACGATGATAACTATCTGAAATAGCTTTAATAAACACATGATGTTTGCCTTTTCTGATAAAGGCACATGATGAATGAATATTAAGAACACTGAAAATTGTTGATTACCTCACCTCTCTGCAGAAAATCTAGTTTCAGTAAAATCACTTCATATTGACTATAATAGTTTTCTTCCCCTATGTAATACCACTGTGAATTAACAAAGCAGCTACTACTGAATAAAATAACATATCAGTACATGCTCACTCTGATTTTGCTTAGCAAAGACCATTTTTGCTTTTCTATAGAAAGCAGGAGAATAAAAGGACAAAAACCATATAAAGTTCTGAGTCATGCATGTGACACTAAAAAGAAAAAACGAGGATACTAAACAGAGATGTTTTTTCTAAAATAAAAAGGGGCCAGAACGTGTTGCTGTTCTATGGGTCTGCAGGCTCTGTTCTTCACAAGTTAATCTTCTAACCACCTTCCTTTTCTCCCCCACATCCTCAAAGCATCTAACTGGCAGTCACTGTTCCCTCAGGCACCCCTGCCTTGAGACGCAGGCTCTGTGCCCACCCACCAGCGCCGTCTTCTCCTCACTTCGGGGGCGGCTGCTTCCACAGAACCTCAGGAGCCACTCTGGACACACCCACTCACTCAATCTTCTCGGATCCTACACATGTCCACTTTTCTGCCTGTCTACTGTTCTCATAAAGTGCCAATTTCTTAAGCCTCCTAAGCAAGGAGCTCCAAATGCTGGAACATAAGTACTTCATCACCTAAATTCTCACAGTATAGTTGCAACACTTTTCAACTTCTACCCTGTATTACAGTAATCCTTGTGTATGTCTCATCTTCCACACTGGGTCGTGAATTGAGGGTGAAGGCTGGATATTATGTGCATCTAGCACAGTGCCTTAAACAGTAGCTATTCATTAAGTCTTAGCTGAGTAAATACATGAAATGCTTCTGTGCAAAGACAAATAAGGAATGACAATGATAGCTTCTGAGAACTACTATCCCAGGAAATTCACCTTTTTCAAGAAGTCTTCAGCACTATCTCTTGCCCTTTGGCTTATTTTCCTGTGTGCTTCGGGTCTCCTCTTATCCTCCTACATTACTTCACAGTGATCAGCCCACACTCTCCCCTTTTGGGACTTCACGAATCACACGCCCCACTACTGATTTTCTCCTTCCTGTCACCAGTAGAAATGTCATGATGATGTTATCCATTTATTAGATTAACAAGTACACCTTGACAACTTTCCCTTCAGAGGTACTCCCAGTGGAATATGGTGGAAGGTGGTATAGAATGACGTAAGAAACAAAGAATCTGTGGTCAGAAGAGTACCTGGCCAATCCAGTCCTTCCACTTCAAGGAAGTTCCTATACTTCCAAGCCTCTCCCTTTTATAAAATTTGAATTAAACCTGTGAACATATGAGGTACCTAGAATACAGTACCCAGTTCACAGGAGGCATTCAATACATGGAAATTATTACTACAGGATAGTAGTATTATTAATATAATTACTTTTTACACGGTGTATATATCATGTTACTCTAAAAACAAGCACCTCAATGTACATCAGCATTTTTAGAAAGATGCCAGTAAGAAAAAAAATTGGTAATTCATTGTATATAATGGCTTGAACATAGTTTACATAAGCAAATGATCACCCACACCAAAATGCATGTCCTCACCTCGCTGCCCTGCATGGTCTTCGCTGGGTTAGCAGACGGGATGGCAGCATTCAGCTCCAGCTCCGGCTTACACAGAAGTGCAATGGTGTCCCGGTGAGCCTGGTAACGCTCTTTCACCTGTCCATCTGCTTGCATAGCTTTATCCAAAACAGTTCTGAAGTTGCTTCCCTCTGTGGAGGGGAAAAAAAAAAATGTTACCAGAGCACAGTACTGATTTTAACAGTAATGTATATGAGCTGGTTGTACTTTTAATTCTCTTCTCCAACTTTACTTGTTTCCCCCTTCTATAAGTCCCAATTCACTAGATAATAGAAACTGAGCTATTAGTCTTTGCATTTTTGGTTTTGGAAAAATGACAAAATCAATTATAAAGCAAAAGCACAGTTATACCTTAAAATACATTTGTGGTTACTGTCCACCAAATAAAAGCCGATCGACATTAGTCTAATCTTTTCCTACAACTTGTGAATACAGAAAGATAACATTCACTCCAAAAATTGTCACAACTTATTTCAAAAGTATTCCTCTCTCAAAGGATCACTCCTTAAATCTGACTTAAAAGAAAAGCGGATATATTTTTAGAAAAATCTCAATAGTATTAATTACTTTTACAGAGAAATAAAACAAGTCTAGACATCATTTATCTTAACAAGCACAAAATCTTAATATTCAAAGTCTTAAAAATAATAATTTGGTTTCAGGTTAACTGTTAAAACTCATCTTTTACTACCCACTACTAAGTGAAATGAAATTACAAAACCATATATATAATACAATCTCATTTATGTTTTTAAAATATGCATAGAGCTTGGAATAGGAAATGAGAGTTATTACAGGATCATTTTAATTTTTACTTTCTTAAGAATTTGAACTTCTCATAATGAACGTGGGTTACCCTTGTTATTTTTTGTCTTACACGGAACTGAAGAAAAACACCTGGATTTTCATAATAGCAGTTTCAATAAAAACACGTTTACATCAGAGCCTACTTCAATCAAGCAAAAAACGTGGATCCAAACTGAGAACTTACTCAAGTCAAAGTCATTTATGCACATTCTTACCTGCTCTTAAAGGCTTATAGAGTTCATTGGATGGCGTCCTTTGCCAGCGTTCCTTGAATTTTGCTCTTAAATCATTGTCAGTTGTTTCTTCTTCATCCAACAGTCTTAGTGACTTTTAAAAAGAAGGTAAAGCAACAATGAAATATTTCTGGTGTAAAAAATTTAAAACATTTTTTAAATGATCATACTCAATACAGGTGAGAATTAGTGAGCTCCTACAGTACTGGTTAGAATATAAATTAGTACAATAATTTCTGTTGCAGAAACCCAAGTCACATTTAACAAAAAATCTTGTAAAAATTTAAGACTAGGTTAGCCATTACCTTACTCAGTAAAATTAAGAAAGAAGACTAAGAGATTATGCACATCCATGTACCAAGACTACTTTAAACAAGGATGTTTTTAAGATTAAAACAAATAGAAAGCCTTTAGACCACTGAAGCCATAAACAAAACAGAGAGAAAACTGATTAATTCATGAAAATAAAAGATTTAGACTTCACTCCCAATACAACAAACTGAAAATTAACATATAAAAAAATGCCTTTCTAATGCATAGCTGAGAAGACAGGATAGTAGAGGGCCTGAAACACAAGTGCTAATCCACCAATGGACACAAGTGCTAGAGTCAATGGTATCTGCTAATTCCTGATAGCTTAGAGCAGAGGTCTGCAAACTTTTGTGTCAAACATTAGGGTAAATATTTTAGGCTCTGTGGACTATAGTCTCTGTCACATATTCTTCTTCTCTTTCTTTTTTTTATAATTCTCTAAAAGTGGTAAAAATCATCCTTAACTAGTGAACCATATAAAAACAGGCCACAAGGTAGAACTGGCCTACTGTCCATAGTTCACCTACTACACATTCTCTAATGGCTTAGAGTGTGAATTTAACAGAACATGAATAGGAGACAAGAAACACAGGTGGAGTTAATAAGAGGAGGAGGTTAGATCAAGGGCATGATCTTCCCTCAAACTGGGTCACTTCCAAATGGGTGACACTCGGTGGACAAATTTTTAAAAAGGAAAACTGCCCGAGAGAAGGGAACTTACCTGTCTGAATCTTGGCTCTAAATAGAAAAGAAGTATCACCTTAAGATTCCTAATAAAAAGCCTAAACTTAGAACTGGAAATCATAATACCTGTGTGACACAAAGTCCTAAGATGAATTTCAGAGTAAAAGATTAACCACAAAGAAAAAAAAAAAAAGAAAGAAAAAATCCTCCAAATTGACAGTCTTAAAATACAGGAACACACCAAAACAAAACAAAAACAAAGAACAAAAAACACTGAAATAAGAGGAAACAAATCACAATTAGCAAAAAATCAGCAAAAATAACAAATCATGAAACCAAAGCACAAAGACCACAGATACTAAGATGATAAAATAAAGAATATAAAATAAATATATTTACTATGTTTAGAATAAGAGATAAAAGTATGACAGGAGAAAGAGAATGAGAAGAATTGAAAAAGAACCAAATAAAATTTCTGGAAATGAAAAAAATAAAATGAAAAAGTTAGGAAATTAATGGATAGTTAAAAACTGCTGAGATATAACTGAAGAGAACCAGTGAACTGGAAGACAGACCAGAAGAAATCACGCAAAATGAAGCACAGAGCAACAGAAAATACAAGTGGTTAAAAGACCCAGAAAATAAAGGGAGAAGATTCAACATCAGAGATCCAGAAAGAGATAATAATGAGAACAGGGAAAAAGTAATATTGAAAGAATTGAAAACTAAGAACTGTCCGGGATGGATGAAAGACACAACTCAAATTCACCAGATCCAACAGAATATCAAGCAATTTAAATGAAAATAAACCCACACCCAGACACATCATAATGAACTTTAAAGAAGAAAAATAAGTGTACAACTTCCATGCTGTTAAAAAGAAAAGAAAAAAAAAAAGAAAGAAATGGAGGAAACTCAATAAAACCAGGAAAAAGTGAGGGTGAGGAGGGACAAAAAAAGAAGGAAATCAAAAGAGTGAGACAAGTAGAAAATACAAAATATAGAAGAACATGATTCCAAATATATGAATAATCACAGCTAATATATATGGATTTAACCCTCTACAAACAGAGATGAAGATTGTCAAACTAAAAGAAAAGGAAAAACCTTACTATGCGCTATTTACAAAAGACACAACCATAAGGACACACAAGTTGAAAGTCAGACACAAGAAAACTACAGGCCAATTATCCTTTATGAATATAAATGTAAAATGCTCAACAAAATACTACCAAACCAAATCCAGCAGCACATTAAAAGGATTCTACACCATGACAAAGTGGGATATACTAGGAATACAAGGGTGGTTCACATCAAAGAATCAATTAATGTAATACTCTGTATTAGTAAAATGAAGTGGAAAAAACCCATATAATCATCTTGAGATACAGAAAAAATATTTGACAAAATCCAACACCCTTTTATGACAAAAACACTCAAAAGACATGATTCCGTTTATCTGAAACGTCCAGCCAATTAATAAGCTGGATGGCTAGCCTGAGACAATCTCCCAGAAAGAACAAGAGCACAAAGAGGAAAAGTAATAGAAACTTTAAGAGATGTGGGACTTCCCTGGTGGTCCAGTGGTTAAGTCTCCATGCTCCCAATGCAGGGGGCCCGGGTTCAATCCCTGGTCAGGGAACCAGATCCCGCATGCTGCAATGAAGATCTCGCAGGTGGCAACAAAGATCCCAAGTGCCGCAGCTAAGACCCAGCGCAGTCAAATTAATTAATTAATTAATTAATTTTTTTTTTTTTTAAAGAGAGAGAGATGTGAAGAATTGACCCAGAAGCACCACCATCAATCTAACAGGAATTCATTAGGAGAGAATGGAGGAAAAAACAGTAACTGAAGAAACAGAATCCATGAATCTAAGATGGAAAGGTCCCAATAGCTCCCAAGCAAGATAAATTTATCATTTAAAAAATTAGTGGACACTTTAAATTTTCTCAAAATCAAGACTAAAATTAAATTTGCTACCACAGAGATAAACACTCAAAAACAGTATCAGCTTCACAACTTACAACTTACTTAAAATGAGACTCTCCAAGTACAACTGACAGAATAACAGTGATTCTGACTCATAAGGCTATTAGGAACACCAAATAAAATAAATAAAAATCCTTCATATTAAGATAGGCAGACAACAGACATATCATATACACTAATAAAGCCAGTTTTTCCTTAATTATGAGATGAGCTTTTTTCCACATTAATATTTCCGTTTTATTTTAGTTAATCCTTTAAATAACCCTGGAAGGTATATAGTCTCATCCCCAAGGTTCACACTGTCATAAGTACTTAAGTACTCCATCTTTGCCCCAAAGTACTTGGATATGATGTAAATACAACATCCTCTGATAGTTAACTGAAAGATCAAAACATGAATTAAAGCATTGAGAACAGAAGTCACCTAAAAAAGATGTGACTCCTAAACTGACAAAAGCCAAAATAACCAGCCTGAATATATTTATAGCTAAAGAAACAAATGTATCAATAAAGAAACAAATGTATCAATTAGGTGAAAGCACAGTAAAAGGAGAATAACATTGGCAAATAGCTGTCTTTAGCCAAAAATCTTTAGTGTTCCATTCTTATTGATAAAATCTCCTTTCTATTAAAAGATAGGTATAGTGGGCTTATAAAACATTTGATAGCCTAACTTCCTTAGTCTGATTCGTTGTTCACCAGAGACCTAATCTTTCATAGGAAAAAAAAAAAAGAATTAATTATGAAAAGCTTGAACAGTTTGTGTGATAGTAATTTCTCACAGTATACTAGTTTTATACAATGGTCGTACGAGTTTCAGTAATGTGCATTTATATACCCTTAAGACACATATGACCCCATTTTCACTCAATCAGAATTCCTGTTGAGGCTGAAGAGCAGACTCTGTCTGGGCCACAGCAAAGTCACCTAAATGATGAGTGCTACCTTGTGAAACCCAATAGGAAGAAGCCTTGAGTCCTAATCCCTGCTGGACACCAAAGGGCTGAAAAGTTTTTACCTGAAAAGCAAATCTCTTAAAACATACCTCATCTAGGATTTCTCTATTTCTTTGTAGAAGTTCAGGTAGCTCTTTGATCAACTGATCAACAGTCTGGATGCCTCCCTGTTCAATCACAGATGTGGACTTAGTCAGTATAGACTGAGGTACAGTATCTCCAGATATATCTTCAATTGCTGCTGGAAGATTAAGTGAAGCTAACACCCTGAAAAAATGAGATACTATGTCATCTAGAGGTCTAATCCTCCTTTAAAACACTGATCTCCTATATCCAAATCAATAGCAGCAGAGTTAGCACTCCAAAAAAGTGGGTAAGCCCTGTCAATGGAAACATAAAGCAAATGTAGAGGAAAAACAGAAAATCAGTGATTGATAAAATTAAAACAAACTCATTAAAGTGTTAAGTTAGGTTCACAGTTCAGAACTGAAAGCTAAAAGGTAAGAAATATGCATTAAAATATACTAGATACCTTTGGCTCACAGGTAAAACTTAACTTCTTTCAGTCTAAGTAATTAAAAGTCAAAAATTCTATTTTAAAAATGCAATCTTTTATCACACTCCTGATTGTTATACTGTCAGTGACAAAACAGAAATAATACACAAAATGGTTATAATTTCATATCATCTAAGCAAAATTTCAAGAGTACATAGTTGATCTATGTATTAATACAGCATCTTCATCTGTTCGGTTTTGTGGCACAATAGCTATTATTCTATTATTTCATTTACATAATGGAGGGGATGTTAGAGTAAACTTATGTTGCTTTCTCACTGGAAAAAGTAAAATGAGGTCAAAACCTATGCGTTCATCAAAATTAAAAACATGAAAAAGCAAACAAGACTAGGAAAAAACATTCTCAGTAACATTTCTGATAAAGGCTTGCCTCTAAAATATGTAAAGAACTCTTTAAAAATGATTAAGAAGAAAAACTCAGTTTCTGAAAACGAGCAAAAAGATTTCAACAGACACTTCACAAAGACATATGAATGGCTAATAAGCACATGAAGAGTTGCTCAACATCATTAGTCATCAGGGGAATGAAAATTAAACCACTATGAGATACTGCCACACAAACACTAAAATGGCTAAAATTAAAGAGACTGACAATCCTAAGTTCTGATGAGAATGCAGAGCAAGTGCATTTCTCAAACAGTGCAGGAACAATGACTTTGGAAAACCATCTGGACATTTCATGTGAAGTTAAACATACACTAACCATACAACTCAGCAATTCTAATCCTAGGTTACTTACCCAAGAGAAATAAAACATGTCCACACAAAGATCTGTACATCAGTGTTCATAACAACTGAAACGTCCATCAAAAGGTGAAAGAATTAACAAACTATTTAACCATAAAAAGGAATACTGCTCAGTAATAAAAAGAATCACACATAAAACATAGATTATGCTAAGTGAAAGAAGCCCAACACATTTTTAATATATACTGTTACATGCTGTGCATACTGCAAGTATTGCATATTATACATACTGTAGCAATACTATACACTGTATATAATGCACTATCAATATATATCATATATAATGTACTATTTACTGCATATAATGTACTATATACTGTCATGTACATATTGCACATGCTATAATGATTACATTTATATTAAATTGTATAAAAGGTAAAACTAACCTATGGTGACAGGGAGCAGATCAGCAGTGGCTAGAGGGTAGAGGAGGAGGAATTGAATGGAAAGGCATGAGGGAATTTTTTAGGGTGATGGATATGTTCTCTATCTTGATCATGGTGGTGGTAGTTACATGGGTATACATATTTATCAAAATGATTTGAACTATACACTTAAAATGGGTGTATTTTATTGTGTGAAAATTATACTTAATATATTTTTTAAAACAATGTATTATTTTCTTAGTCTTCAATCCACCAAAAACAAAAACTGTTTCAGAATACTGAATGTACATGTATCTTAACCTTGAAAGTTCATTTCTACTTCACATTTCCCTCAAATAAATATCTCCTAAAATACAAATTAGTGGTCAAATATTTTCACTTTGTTTCAGTAATTAAATTTCTTCCAACTATAATACATTTGCCAGGGTTCAGTAAATATAGTGTCCCCAAGAAATGTGTGTGTGTGTCTATATTTGTTATTTCAAATATCCTTGACATTCAGCTCTGAGCTCAGAAAACTACAACGTTCATAAATAATCAATCAGAAAACATCAGAACTTTAGAGATAAATTTATGAAAGTTAAGCTCTACTTACCCATTTGCCAAAGTGGTGGCTTCTCTCATTTGAGCAATTGATCTGTTAACTAAATCAGCTTTCCTCTGACCACAGGCAGCCAAAGACTGCTGCACTGACACAGGAACCATCTTCTCAAACAGATCTAAAATTAGAAATCAAAATTTCCACAAAACTTTAAGACAAAAACTCAAACTGTAAAGTGACTACTCATATTTCCCTTCCAATATTCACATTAAAAGTCTACAAATATTTAAAGAACAAAACTAAATCACTACTGAAAATACAATGATGAAGAGAATTTTTAGATCACCATATTCGTGGACAATGATAACGAAAGCTTTTTCTTTGAACTTAACTTTCTTAGCTTTTAAAGATGTGTTAGTCATTAAGTTTAAAGGATCTTTGGTGAAGAAGATCTACACAGGAGAAAACAATGATTATTTGTTGATGAAACTGATTGAGTGGGCCACAGTGCTATGGTTTCCAGCTCTACGACTTCCTGGCTCTGCAACCTTGGGCAAATGACTTAACCACTCTGCATCAGTATCCTCATCAGTCAAATGGGGATAATAATAGTACCTGTCTCATGGAGTTGTTCTGAGAAATAAATGAGCTAATATTTGTAAAGTGCTGAAAAGAGTTTCTGGTACATGGTAGACACTTTGTGTTTGTTAAATAGGAATAAGTACAGTTGTCCCTTGGTATCTGCAGGGGATTGGTTCCAGGACCCCCGGCGGAAATCAAATCCGTGGATGCCCAAGTCCCTGATAAAAAATGGCACAGTATTTGCATATAACCTACACATATCCTCCCAAACACTTTAAATCATTTCTAGCTTACTTATGATACTTAATACAATGTAAATGCTATGTAAATAGTTGCCAGAGGATGGCAAATTCAAATTTTGCTTTTTGGAACTCTCTGGAAATTTTTTTATGTGACTATTTTTCAATCAGCAGTTGCTTGCATTCATGGCTATGGAACCACAGATACAGATGGCTAACTGTAAAATAACCACCCAATAACTTAGAATATTATCCTTGGCATCTCAGCTAGAGGCTACCATAATATTGCATATACCTACAATATTCAAGGATATTATAACATTTGATACAACCATGACTCCAGAAGTTTATATGTTTAAAGTCATGTTTATGTATATTTTATTAGCAGAATCTTAAATAACAAATGTTAACAAAAAGACAAATGCTCACTGAAGTTGTTATCATTACTCATACACACAGTTTCAAGTTTTCTGACTCTGTTGTATATATACTTCATGCTAGTAAAGCATTTACTTTCCATCTTAAAATTTCACTGTAATTTTTCTCATATTCACTTTGAACAACATGAAGGCAAATTATATTCAAAGCATACAATCGCAATTATGTGATTTTAGCTACAAAAAGTAGATTAAACTGCAGAAAAAATAAATAAGATTAAAGTGCCTCTGAACAGTTGACATACCGGTGAATTTCTGGCTGATGGGTACACTGACTGGCGTAGATTTCACAAGTGTGGCTTTGCCAATAGGGTCTAGATCTTTAAGGTCTGGAACTCGATCATGATAAATGAAGTCATTATCCTTCTTTGCTGCAGTAAGGGCACGGTTGATTTTGTCAGAAAATTCCTTCACGTTGACGTATTCATCATAGCGAGATGCCACTGTTTTAATCAATTCTGCCGCATGCTAGTTAAGAAAATGTAAAAAAAAAAAAAAAAAAAAAAGAATATTTTCTTTCTTTTTTTCAACCAGGTATCCAAGCACTGGTTTTTTTAAAAAAATCTTTGAGGACTGGCATTACTAGAAATGTGGTCAACAGAACAGCCTAGAAATTCTCCCATCACAAAATACCAAAATATCAAAAAATGAAGAATAATACAGAGCAGATATTCCTTTAAAGACATGAATGAATTACCAAGAAAATAAAAGAAATCAAAACTATAAGCTGACATTGAGGAAAGCTGGCTCTGACTGTTGGGTATTTCTGTACCCAAAGGACGAGCTATTAAAATGCAATAAAAGCTCTCAGAGAGACTTAAGACAGGGGTCTTGAAACTACATAAGACAGAAAACTAAGAAACATCCCTTTCACCCTCCACATGAAGGCAGGAACCTCAAAGGGCTATACCCGTGATGAAAAGGGTGAGTCAGAAAAAAATTATGCAACACAGG
Organism: Balaenoptera physalus; assembly: GCF_965194825.1. Classification (NCBI taxonomy): domain Eukaryota; kingdom Metazoa; phylum Chordata; class Mammalia; order Artiodactyla; family Balaenopteridae; genus Balaenoptera; species Balaenoptera physalus. The sequence continues at coordinate 59,571,150 of NC_138896.1, read as the reverse complement.
AAATCAACAAGGAAGCATGCTGTGTCAGCACCAATAGGAATTTTTTCTTTAAAGGCTGCCCTTGTGATACATAAGATGAACACATGCCTCACATAAAGTTAGGGTTCAAATTACTTAGGTGGTGTTAGGTAGAGTAACACCAGATAAAATAGACAATAAAGTCAAAAACATTATTAGGGATAAATTCAGTATAAAACACTTTCCAATTTGCCAGAAAGATGTAAAACCTCTTAAATATTGTATTTAAAAGCCTTTATCTATATAAACAATTATAATGAAAAATTGCTAAATCTACCCAGCATTAGAGTGGAAGATTTTAACATTCCTGTCTCAGAAATAAATGGAGTAAACAAAAAATGTGTTAAGATTACAGAAGATCTGAACAACACAATTAATGAGTTTGATTTACCAGACAGAGAGAACCCTGGCTTCCACAGTTAGAGAATACATAATATTCTCAGGTATATAAAGACCATCTATATAAAGCGACCACATGAAGAGATAAAGCAAGTCTAAAACACCAAAATTACAAGATTACAAGAATGGTTTAATATTAGAAAACCTACTTATATAATTCTCCAAATAATAAATTTAAGTTTAAAAAATCGAATTATCTCTAAAGATGTTGAAAAATCATTTGATAAAATATTCACTCTTGACATTTTTTTTAAATTTTAGTAAAATAAAAATAGATACCCAGTTCCTTAACATGTTAAAATCTTAACCTCCAAAGCTAATCTCATGCTTAGCAGAAAAATAAAAGAAACATTCCTAGAGTCAAAATAAAACAAAGATCACCAGTATCGTCATGAACATAGAACACAGAACATGTCAAAATAACCAGACAAAAGGATAAAATTAGAGGTATAAAATTTAGAAAAGAAAAGGAACAATTATTATTTACCAGCTTTTGCTGGTATATATTTGTATACCAGCAAAAGCTAAGAGAATTAACTATTCTAAATAAGAGATAGCTTAGATTCAAAATCAACAGAGCAAATACAGATAAACAACCACCAATTTGAAAAGATAACTAAAGAAAAAATCCATTGTTACTAGCAACAGGAAGACAAAATATCCAGGAATAAATTTTAAAATATATGTGCAAGATTAACATGAAATAGAAACAAGGATAACCAAAACAAAGAGAACAAAAGCTATACCTTTAGTGTAAACCAAGAGATGGGAAAATGCACAAATTTAAATCACTTTTTAAAGTGATCTGTACATCAAATTTGATTTGTAAATGTGGTCAAACGTTCCCCCAAATTGAAAAATTATTAGGAGCATAAGAAATGCTGAATACAGCAGGAGAAACAGGGGAAGGCTAAGGGCCCCACCCTGAGGGCAAAGTGCTTAATTAAGCAAATCTAAAAACAATGAAATGCAATGAGGTGACAGCTGCCAGCTCAAAGATAAAGGTAAAGCCAAATGGCCTGCCTGGAGCCACCCAGGGGTCACAGGAAAAATGGAATACTGAGGAGCCTTGTCCCAAGGACCTGCTGAGCACAGAGGCAGATAATTACAAGGGCAGGGATGCTGGGGGAAGCAGAACAGAGGACTGAAAGTGGGGAGAAGGCGGAAAGGGGATGAGCACTCAGAAAATGTCAACAAAATACAAACTCTGAAAGTAGATGCATCACCTGGAAAAGCAAAGGCTGTGAGGAACTCAGGGAAATACAGGCACAGAAGTGGAATCCTTCCTACACCAGGCTTTGAGAAGCAGAGAGGAGGAGAGGAGGAAGGGCCCTACACAAGTAGGCCTGGAAAGATACCCTGTGGTTCCCCCACCCAGGAACCTCTTGCTATTCCCCGACTAAAATCAAGCTCATTCAAACACAAGTGACTGAAAAGGCATCCTATCTGCCTCAACACTAAGAAACCATAAGGAAAAGGATGAAAAAGAGCAGTTTAACTTTCCAACAGATAATGAAAATTCACTGAAGAAACGTTGCCACAGGGAGTTCCCTGGCAGTCCAGTGGTTAGGACTCGCACTTTCACTGCTGTGGCCTCGTGTTCAATCCCTGGTCGGGAAACTAAAATCCCGCAAGCCTCGCAGCACAGCCAAAAAAAAAAAAAAAAAAAAAAAAGAAAGAAATATTGCCACAAAGCAAAGAACACAGCATACTAAAAAAAACTAAAATAAGCTAAAAACTTAAGGATGCAATCACAGTACCAAAGACACACAAAATATGAACAGAGGATCAGATGGCCCAGATTAACAGGGGGTGATAGATAGCAAAAGAATGTGAAACGGGACCTGCAGAACTCAGGAAAGAAAGTGAAGAAAAATACGAAAATAGTTTAAGGAAGACTGTAATTTATGCAAGGAACATGAAAGAGATAACAGACATCACAGAAATCAGTGTAAGAAATATACAAAACAAGAAAAAGTGAGGACAATTCAACATGGCAGTTGGGGAGCAGAGGCCATTACAAATTAGAAATTCATGAGACACATCAACCAAATGCAACATGAGGACCATGTACGAATCCTCATTTGAACAAACCAACCGTGAAAACACATTTTAGAAAAAATCAGAAAGCTAAGCTATGTTTGGATACTATTAGATTACTAGAAATAATTATTAATTAGTATTAATTGTGCTAGATAGGATGACATTGTGGTTTTAATTTTTTTAAGACTTACATATACTGAAGTAACTTAAGGATGAAATGATACATAAGACAGCTGAAAATACTCCAAAAAAATAAGAGGGGAAGGGGAAACATGAAACGCAAAGCAAAATATTGAAAATCACTGAAGCTGGGTAATGGATATTTGATGATTCTTACTTTTATATGTATTTTTTTGAAATTTTCCATAGTAAATACTTAAATAAAATTCATACAGAAGCATAAACAGTCTCCTTAATATCTACAAGCTACTATCATAACAAAGAAAAAAACAATACTTTCACAAAATCAGTTTTATCATCTCATTAGGTCCCTCATTAATGAATTAAATAAATTCTGATATGTATTCACTCTGAGTCACATTTTTTTATCTATAAAGAGTCATCCCTCAGTATCCGTGGGGGATTGGTTCCAGGATCTGCCACAGACACCAAAATCCAAATCCTCAAGTCCCACAGTTGGCCCTCCATACCCACAGACTCTGCATCTGCAGATTAAACATAGTACACGACCAGCATTTGATTGAATCCATAAATTCAGAACCTGAAAATACGGAGAGCCAAATATTTATTCATTGAAATAAACCTGCATATAAGTGGACTTGGACAGTTCAAGCCTGTGTTGTTCAAGGGTCAACTGTATTTTTATGTCTTTTTGAAGACTGTACCTTGGCAGCTTTAGAGACTCCACCAGGATGATCAAGTGGACCCACCTTCTGGAGCCAAATGAACTGCACTGCCCAATAAGCACACTTCATGAGCTGTATAAGTCCAGGTACAACTTTTCTTGGCCCCAGAAGTGAATCACAAGCAGCAATTTTCCCTTTGTTATTTTACCTACTGTTGTGATATTCCTGACTCTTGTGATTTTGTTTTTATTTCTGGTTTGCTCGTGACTAATAAGTTTTTCCCCATTATTGTTAACAATGATTGCAAAGCTGATTGAATGGTGCAACCATCAGGTACATGGGGCAGGAGAGACTACGGAGAATATGACTTGCTGGTCATCTTTTTTGTCTGTTTTGTTCTGTTTGCCTATTTCTCAGCTCAAATCAAGTGGAAAAATATCTCATACTTAATGGAAAGAGGAACAGCCCTTGGAGATATGAATCAGTAAGTATTTGTGTTCTATATGTTAACTTCTGACCTATGACTAAAGGTGTAAAACTGAAGTTATAAACTCTTGTGTGTCTATAACTGAAAAAAGTCTTTATCTCTTGTTGTGCGAGTTTGAAATAGTTTCCTTTTTCCAGAGGGGTTTTAAAAATTAGATTAAAATTTCAAAAGGAGCTCTTATATAACTGGTTTATAGAGAATAAAGGCTTATTTGAATATAACAGTCCCAGAATTCCCCCAAAATAAAAAAGCTAAACTTCTGTAAAACAAACAGCAGTGCTCATCACCCAGTCATTATCCACTGCAGTGGCTGACCAACACTGCTCCCTGAGAGAGGAATTCAGGATGAAAAACAAGATGAGGCACTCTGTGCTTTCGAAAAACAGGCCCCTTAGACAGTTAGATGCATATCTCAGGAAGAATTTTAATGAACCCAGATTCCCACATCTTCCCATACATAGAAAAGCACTAAAATCATTAACTTGAGGTATCTGTTCTTTGTGACTAGCAGTAATGTTACTGAGACGTGAGCCTGACCAACTGTACATATTCCTTAGCCAAAATCATATATAAGCTGGTTTCTCCCCTACCTCTTCAGAGTGGTTCCCCAGAGCTACTGAGAGGCTGTCTCCCAGGCCACAGTCCTCAGTAAAGTCCCTGAATAAAACTTAAACTCCAACTCTTACGCTGTGTGTTCTTCTTTCAGTCAAAACTCCTAATACTCCTAATACTTTAAATATGCTACCCCGAAAAAAATCTCTCCCCCAGAAACCCCATTCTCAGAAGCATTTTCATATAATGCTTTCATATGATGCTAAGTTATTACAATCAAAGTGAATCCCTGGAAAAATAAAATGTTTGATAATCTGAGTGTGCCCGTCTCTGATTTTGTCAGTGTGGAGGTGTGGAGTATAATACAAGCATACATTTTATTTTTTATGAAACTTGGGTTTCGGGCTTCCCTGGTGGCGCAGTGGTTGAGAATCTGCCTGCCAATGCAGGGGACACGGGTTTGAGCCCTGGTCTGGGAAGATCCCACATGCCGCGGAGCAACTAGGCCCGTGAGCCACAACTACTGAGCCTGCGCGTCTGGAGCCTGTGCTCCGCAACAAGAGAGGCCGCGATAGTGAGAGGCCTGCGCACCGCGATGAAGAGTGGCCCCCACTTGCCGCAACTGGAGAAAGCCCTCGCACAGAAACGAAGACCCAACGCAGCCAAAAATAAATAATTAATTAATAGAATGTTTTCTTAAAAAAAAATAAAATAAAATAGAATACCGCTAGAGGCTTCTATACCCCTAGTAATAAAAATGCATTAAAAAAAAAAACCAAAAAACTTGGGTTTCTTTTCTCATGAAAAGACTAATTAAACTGAACTTCCTAAATAAGACTTGAATAGTATCTTCTAATACCAGTCCATATTTAAATTTCCTTAACAGTTTTCTTCCTACCCTCTGCTTACCAACCCTCAAAATACAAACAACTCATGTAAACAGCCCTTGCCCCTTCTGCGAAGTTGCCCCAGATGTCCCAACAAGTTTCTCACACACCCAGTGCTGATACAACAGCATAGAAGGTACTCTGTTGATTACCAAATCTATTTATGTATCTATTACCACTGTCCTTTTCAAGCTGTGGAATTGTATGACCCAATTTAGACCAAGGCTAGGCCACAAGTTAAGTACTCCACATCCTTTCTGGAGCATATAATTAATTTAGAATATTTAATATTAAAATAAACATGGATAAATAAAAGAAAACTGAATGCAAATTTTGCATGAAATTTTTAGATAAAATGTGAGACTTCAAAAAGCACACAGTAGGTATAGCCTAGAAAATAAAAACAATCACCTGACTCTGTTGACAGGGGAAATGAGTGGGAAAGATTTTTACGAGCAAACTTGGGAATCTCACTAAAAAAAAAGAGAAATCCGGGCTTCCCTGGTGGCGCAGTGGTTGGAATCTGCCTGTCAATGCAGGGAACATGGGTTCGAGCCCTAGTCTGGGAAGATCCCACATGCCGCGGAGCAACTAAGCCCGTGAGCCACAACTACTGAGCCTGCGCGTCTGGAGCCTGTGCTCCACAACGGGAGAGGCCGCGACAGTGAGAAGCCCGCGCACCGTGATGAAGAGTGGCCCCCACTCGCTGCAACTGGAGAAAGCCCTCGCACAGAAACGAAGACCCAACACAGCCAAAAATAAATAAATAAATAAATAAATTTATTTAAAAAAAAAAAAACGAGAAATCCAAGTTACTTAAATATTTATTTCTGAGAAACTCACCTGTAACCTTGCAATCTCTTCTCCAAACTTCTTCTGCTGTTTTGCCAGGATAGACTGGTGGTACTCAGCATAGGCCTGCATGATACAGTGCTTTGCAGCCAAGACAGGGAACACCTCCTGGAAATAAAAATACTGACCAGGGGAGAGTCCAACCACACAAACCACCACAGACAACATGGGATGCAGGAAGAAAAAGGAAAAGGAGACAGAAATTAGAATCACCCCATTAATGGTTTAGAGATAGGTTAGTCAGGTGTAAACAGAGAAGACCACATGATTTTGCACGGACTGGATTCAATGAATTCAGTTTTTTTCTTCCAATTAGAATTAAGGTTTGGGTTCTTTTCTTTTTTAACTGTTAAATGAAGCCAATTAAGCTTTTACAATTCACTTTAATTAAGCCATGAAGTCAACATTTTGTTTACAAAGAAGAAAGGAAAGCATGCATTAGAAAGAGAAGTAGAATGGACATTCACAGAGGAACACCAAGCACAGGGCTTTAGAAGCTTTCTTGTGAGCCCTTACCCAGCCCTTAAGAGTTAACTAAACCACCATTACTCACATATACTAATGAAATTGCTCTATAGGACTGTTTCAACATGTTTAAAAGACAAAAGACAGTAAAGTAAGTTCCCACTTAAATTCATGTCCTAAGAGACTTTTTTAATAAAGATGATTTTTAGCCATATAAAAATTACTCAGTATCACATACTCAAAAACACATAGCAAACAGACAAATGCACTAAGCTAATGACTAATATGATAAAGTGCTATTTTGCCCTAATTTGTTTTGAAAAAAATTCCAGTCAAAATTAATTTTAGAAGATCCAACAACATGAACCAAAAAAGCAGTAGAGGATCTTCTAAAATGTCAAATCCTAGCCTATAACCTCATTGTTTTTAGGAAGTACATGCCATATAATATCCAAGAAATATACTAGACAATCACTGTCTAGACAAAAAAATAAGAGAATCAAAAACTGAATTACTACCTTGTGAGCTTTCCTGTCTCCCAGTGAATAATTTCCTAGCTTCCTGGGTCACTACTTGCAGATATTCCAGTTTTATAACTAGAATATGAAAATACCTTATGAGCTTTATTAGTAAAAAGGCAAAAAATAAAAGACATCTAAATCTCAAACTGCACTCATGCCAGTTCTCAAGGTAAGTCTGGAGCAACTTGGTACTTAAACAGGAGATTTTCAAGGAATACCAGGATTGGTGCAGAGGTAGTTTCCAAGTCTTTGTAGGTGACATTCTTCTCTCCGGGACAGGACTGAACTAATGGCCCAACAGGATGTAACGGTACACTGTGCAGCTGATCATGAGGTCTTCCAGATGAAAAAAAGGTGAGAGGAGATCCCAAGTCTCTTTTTAAGAGCAACACTATTACTACCCAAGAGTCCTGGGCAAATTTCTACTGATCTCTTGGTGAATTTTAAATCTCCAGGAATCTTCAAATTCCCTAGTGCTCATATTCTGACTAATGTGTTGATGTACTTAAATGCTTTTTTATTTCACCACAAAACTGTCTGTAATTTCATAATTTATAAAGATTCCTGAATGACTTATAAATCAATAAATTTCCCTACAAAAGAGCATGTAACAAATACCATTTGCTATCATACAGACAAAACTAATTCCTTGAACATTTCTGAGAGAAAGCAGTTGAATCATACTACATTTCAGTCTGTAAGTTTCCGTTTTTAAGCATTCTGAATTTACTTCTTAGTCTAATCATCTGCTTTGTCATTTACAAATGATCATCACTGACTAGTCTCTTCAAATGCCACTTCAGAAAGGTTTATATTAAAACAATTAATACTTCCTGTGATATATGGTTTTAGATGTTTGTTTTCCTTAGCTGTCCAATAGCAGCCCAATTTTCTAGCCCTGTTGGCAAAACTTAATTCTAATCAAAGTACTGGATGAATTTGTTAAGTTTCCTTTTCCTTTTGTCTTTATGTCTGTTTTTGCGCTTTAAGATTCATCTTTAAGAAAACAGGACAATAATTAAAAGGGTGAATAATCAACATGCTCAAGTACTCATGCTGTACCAAATAACCAATGATTCAAAACTACACAATGCCCTTATCTGATAAAATTACTGGAGACAGGTGTTCAAAATTTTCCAGCAAGAGTTTTAGCTTGGAAAAACAAGTTTAGTAAAGAGTGGAAGCAAAGGCATCCCCTAAATATGAAAGAGAATTCGTCATGCATCTTAAATAAAAAACTGTTTCTACAAATATACTCTTCAAATGCCTCTCCTTAAATTTCAAATTTCTTTATAAAACATAATTTTTAATTTGCTTCTTATACACAAAAATGTCCAAATATTTCCACATGCAAAACAACCAAGTATTTACAAAAACAATAACTGACCTTGGGGAGAGTATCTTTGTACTGACACTGTTTAAAAGCATCACCAAAATAATCTGCAGCCTGATTAGCCAATTTAGCTATGATAGCATCTTTCATTTTATCTGGAATAAAATATTAAATTGACCATTATAATGAAAATAAATATAAAATAATCTGATATATCATAATAACTCAGTATAGACATTGAGATCACAAGTTTGTACATTTGTCTTAAAAAATTCTTATGGATGAAATCAATTCTTCTGCATACAACTTAATTATTCCACAGGCAGATCCAAAGAGTCAGAATAGATCAGCAGTTGCTAGAAGCTGGGGGAAAAGGGGAATGGAGAGTGACTGACAGTGGGTATGGGGTTTCTTTTGGGGGTAATGATAACGTTCTAAAATAAGATAATGGTGATTGTTGCAAAACTCTGAATACACTGAAAACTAATGAATTGTATACTTTAAAAGGGTAAATTTTATTGTTTATGAATTCTACCTCAATATAAGCTGTTATTTTAAAAGAAAAACTTTTCCAGTTCATTTAGCTTCCACCTGATGGACTGCTGCCTTATTTTCAATTTCTCTGTTACTTACATATTCAGTCTTATTCTAATTTCTCATACTAACTCACATGCCTTATAAGAATTGTTCTTATTCCCTCATTCACAGGGCCAGGGACTCTGCCTGGATGGCTCCTTCTTATCAGTTAAGTCTGGTTTAAACAAGACCTCCTCAAAGAAACTCTTCCTGAATGATGAATCTAAAATAGCATGACTCCCCCTACATCCTTACCCAACTGCCAGACCACCAGTCATTATCACGTCTTATTTTCTTCATAGCAATTATCTCTCTCTAAAATTACCTTGGCCACTTAATTCCTTGTTTATCACCTCCCCCACAATAAATTGTAAGCTTCCAGAAAACAGAAATCTTGTTTGTCTGCTAACTCTATCTAGAGCCTATCACAGGGATTGGCACACAGTTGTACCCAATACTTATTTGCTGAATGAACGAATTTTTGACATATTACAAACCTATATAAATACTATTCCAGAGTTCAGTGTTTTAAGACAGTAACTATATATTTCATAAAAGACTTCAAACACAGCCTACATTCTTAAATGTGCATTTGTACCACCTTAAGGTCAGAAAAGGAAAGCTGAAAATTTTCAATAATCCGTGGGTCAAATTCAAAGAGGAAAGTTCTATGTTGAACATATTACAATCACCTTATTTTAAAAGCCTGTCACTTCTTTTCACATGCAACAAAATAGAGGACAAACTGGAATTACCTCTCGTGGCTTTTAAAAAGAATACTTCTTGGGCCTGTGCCAGCATGATAAGACTGAGAGTCCCAACGGTATCTGGAGATATGTCCACAGTAGGCTCTCTATTCAAGGCAGATAAAACTGTCTCTTTAATATGCAAAAAGGCACCACTAGCAAACTAGAGGAAAGAAAAGAATTTCTTTTAAATCTGTAAGAATTCAGCAAGACAATTTTCTACTGTTACACACAAAACCACTTCCATCTGACCTATAGACAATAAGGACAGTTTTCTAAAACACTATAGAATAACAAGAGATTTAACATACATTAAAGTCAAGTGCAGTAACAAACAAAGTAAACTGATGGGACAAATTGATTAAACTTTTTAGAAATACTTCCTCAAAACTAACATGAGAACAAAGGCAGGGAAAAAAACATTATTAAAATGTTTTTAGTCCTAAAATGCTCTTGCTTTGGTCCCAAATTCATCTCTCAAATAATTAAACATGCCATACTTAGGGGAAACCTTAAATAGTACTGATACCTAGTCCTCTGGGGAACAGCATGACTATCCATTGCTGCGGATTTTTTATTTGGCTTTCAGAGCTCCCTGCTGAAATGTTCTCCATCAGATTTTTCTTCTCAATTATATTTCGCTGAGGTTAACACTAAAATAACTTCGCTTTTATGAAATAAATAACCCTGGGAAAAAGAAAGGTGGCAGTCTGGAATTAAAAAGTGCTGGGGAGCACTTCCCTGGTACTGCAGTGGATAAGACTCTGCACTCCCAATGCAGGGGGCCTGGGTTCAATCCCTAGTCAGGGAACTAGATCCCACATGCATGCCGTAACTAAGAGTTCGCATGCCACAACTAAGGAGCCCACGTGCCACAACTAAGGAGCCCTGGAGCCGCAACTAAGGATCTGGTGAGCCACAACTAACACCCAGTGCAACCAAACAAATAAATAAATTTTTTTTTTTTAAATGTGCTGGGGGTTATGCAGCTACGCTACACAGAGCTAACTCAAGGTTAACTGTACTGAAGTAAACATCAATGATTGCTGCAGTCATGAAGTATCATAAAACTAGAATGTCTCCAAGGAGTGATCAGCTGACTTGCTTAGTAAACTCACAGAATCACAGACTAGAACTGCAAGGGATCCAGTCTCTCATTCACAAATATGGACTGGAGACCTACAGAGTTTAAAGCACTTAGCCAAGGGCACACAGCTTCTTGGCAGCAAACAGCCTAGACAGGGATCTAGGATCTCTTTCCATCACACTAGGGGACCCTGCTGTGAATCACAGAGGTGACTCACAGAATGGAACATATCCTCAGTAACTCAGAATGCCCTCTAAGATTTCACATGCCAACTAATGGAGTTACAATGAATGGAAAATTAAATAAAATTTTACTTCACTTTCACATTTTAAAATATTTGCCATTTATAGCCTCACAAAGGAAAGGTATATGCACCATGCTTGTCATCTGTGCCCATCTAAAATTGGGAGCATGTTGTGTGCTTAAAGTACATTTTCCTCTCACTCTGTTAGAACAGCATTCTTCACCTCTCTTCTAAACTTAAACAATGGGAAAGATCAAGCTCCACCTCTGAGACAAGCAAATTCTAGAGCCATGAGGGACAGTATAAGAAGCATTTGGAATTACATAAAATTTGGAATCAGAACACCTGAAACCCCAATCTACCACTTTATTAACACTTCTGCCCTTTAGTCTCGTCTGTAAAATGAAAATGGCATTATATAACATGCATCAAAAAGTTTATGTGAACATCAACATACTCTGTAAATTATAAAGGAATATAAAACATGAAAACATAATTATAGATATCACTTAACAATAATCACTTACTGTTTTTTAAATTGAAACAAAAAAGAAAAGCTGAGTAAATAATATACTGCCCCCAAATAATATGCCATGTTAGTAAATGATTGTATCTAAAATCTAAATTTAGCTAACTTAAGAACATTACACATCTGACCACATTTAACTATGATCGCTCCACAAGCTCAGAGTTAAAATTTTCTTGCCAAGAGGTCTTAATTTTTTGTGACACTGGTAAAATTTTTAGTGTGTCTAAGAAAAATTATGTAAAAATAACGTACAAATATTTTAAATGAGGTCATTTATTTAAAAGGGACTTGCGGGCTTCCCCGGTGGCGCAGTGGTTGAGAATCTGCCTGCCAATGCAGGGGACACGGGCTCGTGCCCTGGTCTGGGGGGATCCCACGTGCCGCGGAGCGGCTGGGCCCGTGAGCCACAGTTGCTGAGCCTGTGCGTTTGGAGCCTGTGCTCCGCAACAGGAGAGGCCGCAATAGTGAGAGGCCCACGCACCGCGATGAAGAGTGGCCCCCGCTTGCCGCAACTGGAGAGGGCCCTCGCGCAGAAACGAAGACCCAACACAGCCATAAAATAAAAAAAAAAAAAAAAAAAAAAGGGACTTGCCAAGGATTTCACCTCAAAACATTTAATCATTTGTTCTCCCAACATCTACTGAGCCTTTATTATGTGCCAGGCACTGTGCTAGGTGCTGGGTATACAATGGTGAGGAAAAACAGAGCTGGGTCCACAAGTAAGTAGTTTATCTAAGGGCTTCAAAAATATGTATCAAAAAAAGAAAAAGAAAAAAAAATGTATCAATTCATTAAAAAGTACATTATTTTTCAAGAAAGCATCTGTGTGTAAAGAAACATTTATAAACCTAAATGCAAATTATTTTCAATTTAATCCAACTTAGTGTTGATGGTTATGTAGTAACTACTGTTCTGCATACCTGATAATGCTTAGCAGCGATTTTCAATCCTTCATCATTATCCAGGTTCTGTTCCGCTGCAATCTGGCTAGCTAAGGCTGCACAATTGAACAACACACAGCTCTTTTCATATCCTAGGCTTGCAAGAGCTGTAAAAAATTGAGAAGGAAAAATTTATCAGATGATTTTTGTTCTAAAGAAAATGAATATTTCAAAGAGAAATACTATGACCTCTATCCCACTGGCTCGCACAAAAACAAGTTTCCAGACCTGTTTTCTGACCCATAATACCACTCCCATATTCCTAGCTGCCCTGCCAGGCATCTATTTCCACAACAATATTCTCATCACCTAAAACTCAAGGATCAATAAATTAATCTTTCCTTCCCTTTACGTCCACACTGCTATTAGTCAGATTCAAAATAAGAAGTCATTCAAGTCATTTCAAATTCAATTAGAATAAATTCTTTCCATTTTTCCATCACCTCTCTCAAAATGATATCTTCCCATGACATTCAAACCAGTTCCTCACTACTACAAACCTATGCCAATGGAAGCACCTCCTAGCGTAAAGGAATGAGACATGGAAGGCCAGCTAATACATCTCTCAGAGGTATAGAAGATTATATGGTTAAAATACAATTCTGACCAAGAATCTACACACCTCACATCCACTGGGATAGCTACTATCAAACAAAATGGAAAATAACAGTTGTTGGCAGGCATGTGGAGAAATTAGGACCACTGTGTACTGTTGGTGGGAATGTAAAATGTTGCACCCATGTAGAAAACAGTATGGAGGTCCCTCAAAAAACTAGAAATAAAATTACTAGATAATCCAACAATTCCACTTCCGGGCATAAACCCAAAAGAACTGAAAGCAGGGTCTCAGTCTCAGAGATATTTGTACACCCATGTTTGTAGCAGAATTATTCATAATAGCCAAAAGGTGGAAGTAACTCAAGTGTCCATTGATTCGTGAACAGAAACAAAATGTGGTGTGCACTTATAATGGAATATTAGCCTTAAAAAGGAAGGAAATCGGGTTTCATGCTCCAACATGGATGAACCTTGAGGACATTATACTAAGTGAAGCAAGCTAGTCACAAAAAGACACTCTATGATCCCACCTATATGAGGTGTCTAAAGTAGGCAAACTCACAGAAACAGAAAGTAGAATGGTGGTTACCAAGTACTGGGGAAAGGGTGAAAAGGGGAGTTGTTGTTTAAAGGGTAGAGAGTTTCAGATTTGCAAGATCAAAAAGTTCTGGAGATCTGTTTCACAACAATGTGAATATACTTAACACCTCTGAACTGTACACTTAATATTGGTTAAGACAGGGAATTCTCTGGCGGTCCAGTGATTAGGACTGGAGCTTTCACTGCTGGGGCTCAGGTTCGATCCCTGGTTGGGGAACTAAGATTCCGCAAACCATGCGGTGCAGCCAAAAAAAAAAAGAAAGAATTTTTAAAAATTGGTTAAGATAGTAAATTTTATGTTACAGGTTTTTTTAACCACAAAAAAATTTTAAAAAAAGAACAAATTCAATCATAGTGACATTCAAGGTCTTACATAATGTGCCAGGTATTGAACACCAAGCAAAATAATCAGAAGGCTTCTTACAAAAAATACTGAACAAACCATCTAGGAAAATCAGAACAACACTACAGCTGTGTGTTTGTGCCACACAATAGTGCCATAAAGTAAAACCCTCCTTGTTATGTAGCATTTTAGTAGTCTCCCTTGTAATTATGGTCAGCTTTTAGCTTGCCTCCAACCTAATTCTAGCCTCCTCACCATAAAGTAAAGCAGACATACACACCAGCTACTCTAACCTACTTTCTTAAATAAATGTATTAAAAATCTAGAATAACCAGGATATAGTAGAACATGCAGCAAAATAAAGATCAAGGTGAACTGAAAATTTGAGCCCAGAGTAAACAATTCCAATAACAGAAAACATTTCAAAGATCCACATTAACATCCTTAAAGAGATTCAAAGATGGTACATCCATAAACAAGTACAGGATATTATTTAAAAAAGAACAATCCATGAATAAGAAAAAGCCCCTGGAAATTAAACACTTGATTGCTAAAAGTTTTTCAAAAGAAAGGTTAGAAAATATCTAGGCAGCCCATAAAGAGAAAACAAAATGAAACGTGTAAAAGTTGTGAGTGAGTAGCTCAGAACAATCAACATTGGTTAATACAGCATTCTGAACAGAAGAGAGGAAAAAATGAAGAAGAAATTATCGAAGAAATGTATGAAAATTTCCCAGGGCTGAAGGGAGAAAATGAGTCTTCAAACTGAAAGGGCCAACAATAAAATGCCATACCCCAAATGAAAGCCAATCAGATCTTTGGAGGTTTCTAACCATGAAGTATAAAGAGAAAACTGTAAAAAATCTTCTCAAGAAAAAAGAAACAGGTCACCTACAAAAGAATACTCAGCAGACTTTTCATCAGTAACACTGGATAGTAAAAGGCACGGGAACAATGCCTTCAGGTTCTGAAGTAACATGATTCTAATTAATTCAACATATATTAAAGCCAGTATGGCTAAAAAAAAAGGGGAAGAAGGGACTAAATGGGAAGCAATGATGTCAGGGAGGTAAGAGAGCCAACTCTGCTGTAAAGCTTTAGCTTTTACTCTGAGTGAGGCAAGAAGTCAACAGAGTTTTGAACAGAGACACATTCAGCCCGCCCGGTGGACAAAAGACTGTGGGGAAGCAGCAGTGGTGGAGGCCAGAGATTAGGACAGGTAGCTGCTGCAATAAGTGCGAGGGGTGATGGTGGCTCTGACCAGAACGGCACGAGCAGAGGTGCTGAGAAGTGACTGGATTTTTAATATCTTTCAAAAGAAAATCTGATAGGATTTGCTGATGAATTCACTGAATGTGGGGAATGAAGTGAAACAATGTCAAGAGTGACTCCAGGGTTTTTGACCTAAGCAGAATTTCAAACCAAATTCATGTGAGGGCAAAATACAGACATTTCCACAAAGAAGAGATTCAGAAATTTGACCTTTTCTGAGAAAGTTACTTAAGAGTATATTCCAGCAAAACAGGAAGACACAATATCCAGAAAACAATGGCTCTAAACTAAAGGATAATAGTTATACAGCAGCTTTAGATAGCAAACAGTCCAGATTCAAGCAAGAAAACAGACGAGGCCAAAGGGAACAGAAGAGTCACTCAGGAAAAGGTGAGTCCAGAGAGATAAATAGTAAGACCAAGAGTTTGGAAAGTCTTGAGAATATCATAAAAGCACAGAATGTGTGTGGTGGTGGAGCAATTAAAACTTCTAAAAACACACACACACACACACAGAGCCATACAAGAAAGTCATAGTCTAAATATGAAGCAACTCATCCAGCATATATGACAGAGAGTCAGTGGACTTAAAGAAGAATGAAATATATTCCAAGCAACAGATAAAAGTAAACTTTTTATATACAAGATATATATGCCAGCCTATTATATTTCCTATAAACATTATCATCCCAGGCTGTTGTCTGTCATTTTATTTTGATGATTTCTCATGTATAAGAGATTCTATGAAAACTTTTTCTTGTAATTAAATCTTTTTTCCTTTATGATTTCTTCTATCACATCTAAACTTAAATCAGGGTTTTTTTAAAATAAATGTTCAACTCGCCTTTCTTCAAAGAGCTCTTTTTTCTTAATATTGAACTTCATTCTTGTTTTACCTGAGCTCTTCTTTTTCATTAAGCTTTTCAAAATGACAACAGCTTGATTATAAATAAAAATAGTTGTTCTAAAATTCAAACAATTGTTTAAACACACACACACACACAAAAGAAAATAAATTAAAAATCACTCAATATCCTCCCAGAGTTACCCACTAATTTTTGGTGAATATCTTGACAAATAAGTACATACATGTTCACATACCCAATTTTTCACAAATAGTACACTATATCATATTCAGGGTGCCTGGAATGCACAACTCCAGGAAGCAGCAATCACCCTGGTTTCTATATAAAAGGTGTTCCAAAGAGACCAGCTCTGGGGCCCTGAGTTACATGAATTCAAGGCAGCAGCTCTCACCTGTAACAGGCCTTTTATTGGATATTCCATGGACACAGATGTACATGTCAACAAATATGTATTTGCATTATCATTCTTAATATTCTAAATTACACAATATTCTAATGAATGGGCAGCCTGTGTTTTATTTAACCAAAACATTAGTGATGGACATTTAATTCCCAGTATTTGCTACTAGAAATGCCTTGATGATCTACCTCCTGCTTTACTTACGCTCTCAATTTTTTGTGTGTCCCAATTCCTCTAGGACCTCAGTTCATCAACTTAACCTATCTCACTTAAGTGTCTCCTGGTTCTCCTGCTACCTGCTCCTTATTCTCAGCCAAACAACTTGCTTGTCACAGCAGCACTAGAAGTCCTTTTCTTGACCTTGCCTCCCTCTCAGCGTAACGCTCCCTTTGTCCCCAACTCTTCACTGTACATTTTCTGAAGTGAGCAACCCACACACGCTGCTTGCACTTCCTCACTTCCAGTCCACCCCTCGAAGTGACGCAATCTGACTTCAGCATGCCCCTAGTGACACTTCTTTCTCTGCTAAATCCAGTGAATTCTACAACCTTCTATTTCTTGACCTCCGCCACAATGACTCTGTCAATGACATTTCGACATCAGAGTCACCTGAAGGTATTTTCAAAGATATCAATTCCAGTGGCCCACCCTGAAATGTCCTCCTATCACATCTGGCATCCTGTATCTTTGTCTGTAAAGATATAATCTGTATTTCTAACATTTTCCCCAGGTAACTGTAATATGCAGCCAGGTTTGGGAACCACTGGACACAATCTCTGAAACTCTTCCGGCATTCAATCCCATTGTCTCTATTTTACCCTGGTTCCTCTGAGATCTGAAAGTCTTTTCTCAACCTCATTCCCAGGAACCTCTTCTTCTCGTTCCCCTGAACGTTGTATTCCCTAGCTTGGCTTTCATATTTTTCCCAATCTACAATCTAACAGAGGAGGTAAATTTATTATCATTTAATGAAAAT
Source organism: Balaenoptera physalus (assembly GCF_965194825.1). Lineage (NCBI taxonomy): Eukaryota > Metazoa > Chordata > Mammalia > Artiodactyla > Balaenopteridae > Balaenoptera > Balaenoptera physalus. The sequence goes on along the minus strand of NC_138896.1, from coordinate 59,553,650 downwards.
TGTTCCCAAATCTACATCTCGACCTCTTTTGAGCTTTAAATATATTATTTCTAAATGCCAAAGAGAAACTTCTACCCAGATATAACACAGAAAAGTCAAACTCAACCTGTCCATTGAAAGGAATAATTAGCCACAGGTCAAACCAAGTTACAAACCTTAGAGTCAAACATCAACTCCTACTCTTTCTTCTGACAGCCAGCCAGCAGATCCATCAGTTTCATCTCTGAACCCTCTCGCAAACCCATCCCTTCCTTGACCCACATACACTACACCTAGTCAAATCTCTTCATCTCTCACCAGTCTAACTGGTCTGTTTCTCTCTAGTCTCTGGACTTAGGCTTTCTGGAGTTATATCTGGCTTCATTAAGTCTTTGCCATATGATCTTAGAAAGTCACTTAATCTTTCTAAACCAGTTTGTGCAACTGGTGATAACAGTGCCTTTCCTCATTGGGCTGAGAAGGAATTTAGTAAGATAATATGTGTAAAGCCCCTTCCACAGTGCCCGGGTGGAATAAGCTATAAACATAAAAGAGGGAAGAGCACAAATTCACGGTACACTTGCAGCTCTTCACAATCTACTCTCCAATGTCTTCACCCTCCATAATCCCCAGTTCACCTAAGGTTTCAAGCCTTAACAATAATTATATCAATATGTACTACATATAGTAACATACTATATGACATTGTTATATAATATTATATAGTATATATTCTATGATGCATACACATTATATATATGTATTTCATATGTAATATAATACTCATATTATTGATTGTAGCTAATAGTTATTGAGCCTTGTTCTAAGGACTTTACACTCATTTAATCCACAGAAGAACCCAATGAAATAAACAGTACTTCACAGTACTATTCCCCACTTCACAGAGGAGAAAGTTAACACACAAAAAGGTTCACATGATGAGCTGGTAGATCAAAAAGCCTTGTGATTTTCAGTTATAATATTCTACCTGTAATGTTATTTTCTACCTGGAAAAACCAAATTCATCCTTCAAGGCCTCACTCAAACATCACTTGCATTCAAACAGGCAGAATTAACTACTTCCCCATCTATGCTCCCGTAAGTTTGTTCACAGACTAATATACTCTCCACAATATTTTAGAATGATAGCTACCTTCCCAACCTGACTGAGTACAACTATCTTATTCATTTTTAAAACTAGGACAGTGCCTGGCAAGGTGTAGGCTCTCTACAAATATTCGGAAATTTCATTAAAAGTTGAAGTTAAAAAGAAAACATAAAAATTTTTATTATTTACAAAGAGTCTTTAGGAGAGCAATTTTAGAAACCTAAAACAATACAAAGTATTTAGAACAAATTTCCTATCATTTTTTATTTAAAAATTACATACCCAATTTTACAGATCCTCCAAAAAGTGAACCTTTATCAAAAGCATCCTTCCAGGTAAATGTCAAGCAGATCTTGATAAAAAGAGAAAAAAAAGAAAAGAAATTCATGTTACCTTCCTGGATCTCATTAAATATTAAGTCTCTTTCAAAGAAAAATCCACAGTGAAGAAAAGGACAAAAGCTTCAACCCATCTAAAATACTATCTTCTCTAACCAACCAATTCCTTTTCCTTTTTGTGGACCATAAAATTTTCTTTTTTGAAAGTAAGATACTGGCACTAGGATATTTCAAATGGTCATTCTGCCTCAGTAACTGAATACGTACTGTCTTCTTCAGAAAACACAATCTTACTCATCTTTACAAACACACAATGGCTTGAACAGAACAGATACTTAATAATGATCATCAAATAAGCCAAGAGAAGTAAAGGCAACAAAGTAAGCTCTACAGGTTTCCCAGAATATAAAATTTAAAACTATTCCATGATGACAAAAGTAGGAGAATGGTTACCTTTCCAGGATAAAATGAGACAATGTTTTATTTCTTGATTTGGGTGGTGGTTATACACACATATTCACTTTCTGAAGATTCAAGCTATACACATAATACTGTTCACTTTTATGTATGTATGTTATACACGAATAAAAAGTTTACTTAATTAAAAACTGCATCTCACTCTACTCTAAAATATTCCACACACGAAGGTTAAAAAGAACTTAGCCTCTTTTAAATTATGTATTGCAATCCAATACAAAATTTTTCAATTCTAGATTAGAGAAATTTTCAGTACACACAAAACTAGAGAGAATAACACAAGGAACTCCCATACACCCATCAGCAGTTTTAGCCTTTTGCCCTTCTTGGTTCATCTACCCTCACTTCCCAACCCCAACCCCAATACACACATACTTTTTCTCCTGGAGTATTTTAAAGCAAATCTTACCATATTATTTGACTTGTAAAAACTTCAGTACAAGAATGTTTAAAGTATTTTGTATAAACTATTTAAAAATTTAGAAATGCCACACAAATTAAAAACTTTCAACAAGTCTCCCAAATAAAACTGTAAGAAATCATCAGCATTTTCAATATCTAGCCTTTAAGAGAAAGTAAGATTGACATTCTTATAGTGTAACATCTAATCATAGTATTTGCAAATTCATATGCAAATATAACTTGTGCAAATAATTTTTAAAGCACATAAAATGAGATTAGTACTTCCTGAATCATACAGTTTCCTTCTTTATTCTGTAAAAACCAAAGGAAAGGGCACCACAGATTATATTAGTCAAAAGAGTCTATTGATTAAAAACTACAAGAAAAAAAATGCAGTCCAATGCACTAAATGAGCCCAGAAGTGACTGAGGAATGGCATGAATAGAATTTCCAAGATACTCTTTACAATGGGCTTAAAAGTTTCTAATTTGTATTTTAAAAGTCTCATAAAAACCTAGGGATAGTGAAGAGGCACCATTTATTTTAATAAAATACCATGGGAAGGAGGAAATGAGTGATTTACCATTATCATATAACTTTAAAAACAAATTAAAATTAATGACTTACCTGGTTTTCAGAAAATGGGAATTTGGGTTCAATGGAACAGACCTGATCATAGTATCTAAAAAACAGAGCATATTTGTTTATTTTTGTTTTTGTTTCCCTTGACTGAGGAGACATATTCAAAAAAATATTACGAAGACTCATGTCAAACAGCATACTATGTCTTCTTGTATAAGTTTTATGGTTTCAAGTCTTACATTTAAAAGTCTTTAATCCATTTTGAATTTATTTTTGTGCATGGTGTGAGAAAGTAGTCCAGTTTTCCCAACACCATTTATTGAAGAGGCTGTCTTTTCCTTACTGCATAGGAGATTAAGAGGTATAAATGTCCTGTTGCAAAATAAATGAGTTACGAATATGGAATGTACAATGTGGGGAATATGGTCAATAATTATGTAATATCTTTGTATGGTGATAGATGGCATCTAGACTTGTGGTGATTATTTTGAAATGTACCAAAATATCAAATCACTATGTTGTGTGACAGAAACTAACATAGTGTTGTAGGTCAATTGTATTCCAAAAACAAACAAACAAACAAAACATAGAAACAGAGATCAGATGTGTGGTTACCAGAGGTGGGGGGCTGAGGTGACTGGGAACTGGATGAAAGCAGTCAAAAGGTACAAACTTCCAGTTACAAGACAAGTAAGTACTAGGGATTGTCAAGTACAACATGATAAATATAATGAACACTGCTGTGCGTTCTATATGAAAGTTAAGAGAGTAAATCCTAAGAGTTCTCATCACAAGGAAAAGAAATTTTTTTTCTATTTCTTTAATATTGTATCTATATGAGATGATGGATACTCACTAAACTTATTGTGGTCATCATTTCATGATGCATATAAGTCAAATCATTATGCTGTACACCTTAAACTTATACAGTGCTATGTGCCAATTATATCTCAATAAAACAGAAAGAAAAAAAAGAACCATAAAAAATAATTAATTAATTAATTAAATATAAAAACCGGTCAAAATTTAAAATTACCAAAGCTAAATATTACACACATTTATGTAAATACAACTGGAGTATACTAAAATTATGCGTGCTAACTTTGAATGGCCCACAAATCAGATTTCAATCAGCCATTTTAAAGTTAATTAACGTAGTCTTTTTTTTTTTTTAATTTATTTATTTGGTTGCACCGGGTCTTAGTTGCGGCATGCATGTGGGATCTAGTTCCCTGACCAGGGATCGAACCCAGGCCCCCTGCATTGGGAGCGCAGCACCTTATCCACTGTGCCACCAGGGAAGTTCCACGCAGTCTTTTAATGTGTAAACCTGTATCTAAAATGCATGCAATGAAAAAACTGTCAACAAAAAACTCTTACCACCAAAGAAAAATACTTAACTATTATTGGCTAAAAGCAAACTAATATCTGCCTAGGTAACCAATGTATATCTTAAAATACTATTTCTGGGGCTTCCCTGGTGGCGCAGTGGTTGAGAGTCTGCCTGCTAATGCAGGGGACACGGGTTCGAGCCCTGGCTTCGGAGGATCCCACATGCTGCGGAGCAGCTAGGCCCGTGAGCCACAACTACTGAGCCTGCGCGTCTGGAGCCTGTGCTCTGCAACAAGAGAGGCCGCGACAGTGAGAGGCCCGCGCACCGCGATGAAGAGTGGCCCCCGCTTGCCGCAACTAGAGAAAGCCCTCACACAGAAACGAAGACCCAACACAGCCAAAAATAAATTAATTAATTAATTAATTTTTTAAAAAAAACGCAAATGAGTTTAAAAAAAAAAATACTATTTCTTATTAAGATAACTTTATATCCATTGGGCAGATTAACACCTCTGGTAAACTACTAATTAAAAACAGGTTTACCAACTTTCCCATATGATTTGGGTATGTCCTCTCCTGTCCATCACCACTGCTACACAGTCAACACTTCCACTCTCCCTTGAAAGTAAACTAATCCAAAAGTTCCCTAGCCAATCGCCCTGTCTCCTCTTCTCCTTTCTCATTCTCTTCAATGTGTTCTCCACACAGCAGCCAGAATGATTATCAAACATGAGGCAGTCTTCCCCTATCAGGCTGACCTCTGAGCTAGCCAGGGGGTTGGGGGGGTGTCCAAGGCCAAGCTTTCTAACTGGCCTGTAATCTGTCTTCCTTTCCTTATCACCTCCCTGCTCCTGCACCCCCATCACCACGGTTCTTTGCAATTGTTATTTCTGAGGCCAAGTTTTCCAGAGGGGTGGGAGCAACATGTCAGAGATCAAGTTTGGGTCTGCCATGGCCACAGGTTTGGTTACACAGAGGAAGAATTGAGCAATTAGGCAAATACAATGAAGATAATGGGAGTCAGGCTTCTTACTACCAGAGAAAGGAGTTACAAACATGGGAAGGTGGACAGCTAGAAGAAACGCTGGCTTTGGATTGGAACTGGAGGTAACAGTGTGAACTCATTTTTTAATACAATGTAATACAGATACAAAAAGAGGTATAAATGTGTGTGTGTGTATTTCCTAAGTGTATATGCTGAGAGGTCCTAGAAGCAATAATACCTAAGTAGCAATAAGCACACCTAGAGGCCAGATAAATAATACTATGCATTAAACGGAGCCAGTCCTTAGAGAAATTGCTGGCTCCATGGTTGCAACTGAGAAAATTCAAGCGCCAAGCCTAAAACAACTAGCTATGCTAGGAAGTTAAGGACTCAAAAAATAATGAGGATATGTCAGAAGAACACAGGAACTAGCTTTAAGCAGCTCCTACTAGCCAAGTCCAGAATAATTCAAATAAGTAACAAATCATAACCCATTGAGGAAAATAAGAACACCATTCTAAAGTAAACAAAACAAACAGGTGAATAGGGAAAGCTCTACCCTATTGTACAATGCCAACTAATAAATCTAGAAGAAACGATGAAGTGAGAAAAGTCACCATTTGGCATCTTTCATAATATAATATCTGATTCAGGTAAAATCATTAATGGAAGCTAAAACACGAAAGTTTGATGGAAACAGGATATTACAAAGTCTCAAAGTACCTCCCCACAAAATACTAATTAGTATAACTTATTAATTGTAAGGCCAAAAAATCTGGCAGACAGCATCTTAACAAAGTGATAAAAGTTAAACATTATCAGCGATGGGACAAATCAACCTCGTGTTTTTCCTAATATGCACTAAAAAGAACACAGCATCACTGGGGTGGTACTAGAGCCCCAAAATGCATAAGACACAAGAAAATATGAAGCAAGCCCTTATTAAGGGACATTCTACAAAGTAAGTAGCCTGTACTCTTCAAAAATGCCAACATCGTGAACGACAAGGAAAAACTGAGGAACTATTCCAGACTGAAGGAGACTAAAAAGGCAATTAAATGCAATGCAAGATCTGGGATTAGATCCTGGACCTGTAAACAACATTACTGGGAAAATCAGCAAAATCTGAATGAGTTTTGTAGATTAAATGGTAATATTCAATCAATGTTAATTTCCTTATTTTGAAAGCTGTACTCTGGTTATGTACGAGAGTATTCTTGGATTCCCATTATACTTATAATTACATCCAAAACTTTTGACATAATTCATCATTCAACTCTCCAGCCTCAACTCAGAATATTCACTACACATTCTATGCACTAAAATTCTATGCTCTCTCCTGGCTAAGGGCCTTCACCCATTTTTTTCCCCCATACCTGGAAATTTTCCCATCACAATTTCCCATTTTTCTTGTCCTCATTCATTCACTCATTCAACAAACATAAACTACAGGTTTACTATGCACCAAACACAGTTCTAGGACATAGGAATTCAGCAGAACATAAGCATTTAAAAATTTGCACCCTTGTAAAGCTTACTTTTTGAGGGGGAGACAAAACAAGATAAAGTAAAAATGTAGTAAAGTAGATAGTGCTAAGTGCAATGGCACTTAAAGAAGTGAGAGAGACAAGGTATGTGTATGGGGTGAGGTGAGAAGGCTGTAGTTTTTTCAGATAACATGGTCATTTGACTACATAAAAGTAAAAAATAAAAAATTTTAAAACATCATGGGGGCTTCCCTGGTGGCACAGTGGTTAAGAATCCACCTGCCAATGCAGGGGACACGGGTTCAAGCCTCGGTCCGGGAAGATCCCACATGCCGCGGAGCAACTAAGCCCATGTGTCACAACTACTGAGCCTGCACTCTAGAGCCCACGAGCCACAACTACTGAGCCCACGTGCCACAACTACTGAAGCCCGTGCGCCTACAGCCCGCGCTCCACAACAAGACAAGCCACCACAATGAGAAGCCCGCGCACCGCAACGAAGAGTAGCCCCCGCTCACCACAACTGGAGAAAGCCCATGCACAGCAACGAAGACCCAAGGCAGCCAAAAGTGAATAAATAAAATAAATAATTTTTTTTAAACAATCATGAATAATAGAGAGGGCATGAAGGAAGTGATGGGATGTGAGGGAAAAGCATTACCAGTCAAGGGAAGAGCAAGTGCCAAAAAGCTGAGACCAGAGTATGCCTGAAAAGATCTCTGCCATGATAAGGAGGCATATGGCCAGAGAGCGAGCACTGGAGAAAATAGTGGGAGATTAAATCAAGGAAGTAATGATGCCTTGAGCACAACTTGTAAGACTTTTGGCTTCTACTACAGAGTAAGAGGAGGAACCATCCAGAGGGTTTGGACAAGAGTAACACGAGCTAATCCATTTTCACAGAGTTACCCTGGCTGCTATGTAGAAAACTGACTCGCAGGTGTGCCAGGGCAGAAGTAGAGACAAGTCAGGAAGCTATTGCAGTAATCCAGTAAACAGATGATCCACGGTGGTGGCAGAAATGACAGAGCCACTCAATCTCACTCCTTTTCTAAATTAGTTCCCCTCTCCATTTATAATCTTAGGCCCCTGAATTTTTCCTTCACAGAACTTACCACAGTTGGTAATATGTTTATTTGCAGGACTTTGTTTAATGTCTTTTCTCTCAAAGGATTGTAACAGAAACTGGGTCTATTTGCTCAGTTTCATTGCTAGCTCCAAACAAATGAATCAGTAAAATACAAAGTTTTTAAAAAGCAACTTTTTTTAATCTCTGAAAAGTAACACCTGAGATTCTCTGTTTTGGGAATAAACAAGAGCTACCAAAAAACGTGTCCATAAGGAGAGACTAGCAAGTACCAAGACCCTGAGGCAACAATGTGCAAGGAGGCCGACAGGGCTATAGAGCAGGGACTGGCACACTTTTTCTGAAGAGGGCTATTCTAGGCTTTGCCAAAAAAAAGGCAAAATTAAGGATAAAATGTAGGTACTTGTTATAACACGAGAAAAAACTCCTGCCCTGCCCTGTGCGCTTTTTACCTGGGTTGGGCCATCTCAGATGGTGGGTACACTAAGTACACAGTTACCTAATTGCCATTAGCTGGAGACGTTCTCCGAGGGAAGAGGATCCAGTCTGGTGGCAAGAAGCCCAGGGGAGGGAGGTGAGTAGTGGCTAATACAGTCCGTTTCACTCTCTGCCCCAGTGACACTCAAATATCGGCACGCCCTTCTCTCCTGCCAGAGAGTCCAGCCATCTCAACTTGGGCGGCTGGTACAGCTGGCAGGAGAGAGGGCAATGTGCTGCGTCACCAAGTCCCGGTGTGAGATTACACCATTCACCGCCAAGCCACTGCCAAGCAGAAAACCCAGCGTGTAGGGCGCTTGAGCAAGCCCTGGCAGCAGTGAGGCATGGCTACTGGCCAGAGAGGCAAACACTTGGAATAAAGGGGAGGATGGGGCAGAGGGGAGCACCCCAGCTAGCTCCCCAAGGCTCACAACGCTAGAGTGGTGCCCTGGACCATACGAAAACAGGCAGCTGGGCAGGCCTTAGTTTGCCGACCCCTGCTCTACAGACAGCAAGGAAGGAAGGAGGAGGAGATGAAGCTACTTGCTCTGCAAGTGAATCAGGCAAAAAAGAAACGCTCAATAGAATGTACTAAAATTTTATACCTACCCTATTTATTCCAAAGCTTTTGGGGTCAACTCTCAAAACTTATGTGGGGTAGCAGTGCATGTATAGCCTACATTTAAATGACTAGAGGATACTCAATGGAATCTTCAAAGTAAAATAGCTGTCTTAAGACAGGTTATATAATATGAAATATAAGTATGAAAAAATGAAATAGAAGTACTGTACAACAATCATTGGAAATCAATAATATCTGACTTCATAATATGGAGTAAACTCCAACAAAGAGACCAACTAATGCTTTTCAAAAGAAAATAGCCATTGCTAACTGCAGGTACCACAGGGAAAATGCTGTTCCTACAGTACGAAGTACAGTAAGTTATTCTTTCAATATAATTCCACCACATACGACCCCTCATAGTTCAGCCTAATTCTCAGCTATCAAAGCTCTATAGAGAGGGAACAAGAGCAGAACAAGAGAATCTACCACAACCCTCTCTTTATCATTTAAATATGCTTTACTCAATCAGCAGATTCTATCCCAGCGTATACCTCTAACAAATTAGACCTAGGGGCTTCCCTGGTGGCGCAGTGGTTGAGAGTCTGCCTGCCAATGCAGGGGACACGGGTTTGAGCCCTGGTCTGGGAGGATCCCGCATGCCGCGGAGCGGCTAGGCCCATGAGCCACAATTACTGAGCCTGCGTGTCTGGAGCCTATGCTCCGCAACAAGAGAGGCCGCGATGGTGAGAGGCCCGCGCACCGCGATGAAGAGTGGCCCCCGCTTGCCGCAACTGGAGAAAGCCCTTGCACAGAAATGAAGACCCAACACAGCCATAAATAAATAAATAAATAAATAAAAATTAAAAAAAAAAAAAAGAATTACTGAGGTAGCCCAAATGATTTCATTTAAAAAAAAAAAAATTAGACCTAGGCTGCAAGTTTTCCACAAGTGGGGAGAGGGAAAGCCAGTATGCTACACCAGAGTACTGGTGTAGCAAAAAAAAAAAAAGAAGAATTTGTACCGTTAAAGATTTTATTTTAAAAATAAGTAAAAAAAAAAAAAATTAATTAACTATAAAATCCTAAACATAAAAAGGTAAGTCAGACAACTCTGAGTTTGAATCCCAACTCCACCAACTCTTAGCTGTGTGACTGCATGCAAGTTACTCAACCTCTCTAAACCCTTCCTAAAGTGAGGGCAAAACCTCATTTAATTTAAGCATGAAGGACAAATAATACAATATATACTCAAAGCTTAAAATACTGCCTGGACACACTGCACATGTTGGAAAAACGGTAGCTACAGATTCTTATTTTACAACTATTCATAAGTATTTTACATGTTCTCCAGTATTTCATAAAACTCAACCACTTTAGACCACATATCTAAGAACTCAACGTTTAAAATCTCACGGGGAAATAAAAAGGAAATGAATATATTTCTTTTAATATACCAATGATAAGTACAGGACAAATTCCCATTAGAAATTCTAGTTTTAAAGTTTTCTTTAGGGGGAAGGTGTGAAGACGGAGAACAACCAATCCACGTTAGGCAAAGTGATACTGCAACGCAAATTCACGTAACCCATCCAGCTCCAGCCAGTACTGAGGGCTGGGCAACTCCCAGCCCACCAACCAGAGACAGAAACAAGAGAGCTGGGCCAGATACTGATCACAGTTAACAGATGCCTCCTGAACCTTATTTTCACACTTCTTTCTTTGCCCAATGTACCTCATGAAGAATCACTAATGAAGCACTACTGCAGCAGATTATGGCAGAAAGTAAATAATCAGGGAGTCAAGAAGTCAAGATCTTAGTCTAACTCTACCACAAAGCTAGCTGCGTGGCTTAAACCTCCTGTGTGCAGAAGATTCTGAGAGAAGATTCTCTCTAGGGTTACAAAGAATGAAGAAAGTCCTGAAATCTATTTTATTTATTAAACATTAGAAAAGTCAGAACACAGAAAAGCAGAGATTTTAAATTTTCCTTTAAATTTTCAAGTTCATTCATTTATGCAGAATAAAATTACTGAGCCAATTTAAGGTCTGGCTACTACAGATACTCCTTGAGACCAAGGGTCAGGTATTATATATCTTTATATTCCGCACACTATTTTATTAACAAATTGTAGCAACGTCATTAGGGCTAATATTATCTCAATATCTTAAGCAACAATCAGAATGTAAGCAACAGCTTGAGAAGTAAAACGGAAGAGCAATATTTTCTTTCTTGATCTGTAAAACACTAGTGCTGGGATAAAATTTCAGAAATTATGAAACTAATTCCATCAACTTTATTTTACAAATGAAAAAGATACTACCATAATGCAGCAAACTAAATATTAACCCACAAAAAAGTGACACACAAATCTATTTAGAAATTTTACAAAATCTATATAAAGGACTCTTGAGTTAAAGAAAACTAAAATTACAAACTATTAAAAAATGTCAACAAGAATACTATATACCGGGGACTTCCCTGGTGGCACAGTGGTTAAGAATCCACCTGCCAATGCAGGGTACACAGGTTCGAGCCCTGCTCCGGGAAGATCCCACATGCCATGGAGCAACTAAGCCCATGCACTACAACTACTGAGCCTATGCTCTAGAGCCCACAAGTCACAACTACTGAAGCCTGTGTGCCGCAACTACTGAGCCCGCACGCCTAGAGCCCATGCTCTGCAACAAGAGAAGCCACCGCAATGAGAAGCCCACGCACTGCAACGAAGAGTAGCCCCGCTTGCCGCAACTAGAGAAAGCCCGGGCACAGCAACAAAGACCCAACACAGCGAAAAATAAAATAAATGAATTTATTAAAAAAAAAAAAAAGACACATGCACCCCAATGTTCACTGCAGCATTATTTACAATAGCCAGGACATGGAAGCAACCTAAATATCCATCAACAGAGGAATGGATAAAGAAGATGTGGTATTATATACACACACACACACACACACACACACACACACACACACACACTGGAATACTACTCAGCCATAAAAAGGAACGAAACTGGGTCATCTGTAGAGACGTGGATGGACCTAGAGCTAGTCATACAGAGTGAAGTAAGTCAGAAAGAGCAAACCAAATATTATATATTAACGCATATATGTGCAATCTAAAAAAATGGTATAGATGATCTTATTTGCAAAGCAGAAATAGAGACACAGACATAGAGAACAAACATATGGATATGGGGAGGGGGATGAATTGGGAGACGGGGACTGACATATATACACTATTGATACTATGTACAAAATAGATAACTAATGAGAACCTACTGTATAGCACAGGGAACTACTCAGTGCTCTGTGGTGACCTAAATGGGAAGGAAATCCAAAAAAGAGGGGATATATGTATACGTATAGCTGATTCGCTTTGCTGTACAGTAGAAACTAACACAACGCTGTAAAGCGACTATACTGATAAAAATTTTTTTTTAAAAATTTCTTTACCTATCCTACCCTTCTATTAGATGTGGACACACATAATGGCCAATAACGTATGAGCAGGGTATTCCGGGGCAGTTTCCAGGAAACATCCTGGAGGCTGAGCCCTCTGCCTCCTTTCTCCCCCCCTCCATCCTCCTAAAACTTGGGTATGACTGCTATCTGGACCTTGAGAGCAAGGACTCTAGGTTTTACAGAGCAGATCACTGGAGGAGCCAGAGCCTGAGCCTGATGAACTTCACAGAACCACACTACACCAGCCCTAGGCTACCAGAACTACCCATCCACCAACTTTTCACACGGAGTAAAATCATAATTTTTTTTTAATTTATTTTTTGGCTGCGTTGGGTCTTCACTGCTGCACGCAGGCTTTCTCTAGTTGCAACAAGTGGGGGCTACTCTTCGTTGTGGTGCACAGGCTTCTCACTGCAGTGGTCTCTCTTGTTGCAGAGCACTGGGCTCTAGGCATGCAGGCTTCAGTAGTTGCAGCACGTGGGCTCAGTAATTGAGGCACGTGGGCCCTAGAGCACATGGGGTTCACTAGTTGCAGCGTGCGGGCTCAGTAGTTGTGGTGCATGGGCTTAGTTGCTCCACAGCATGTGGGATCTTCCCAGACCGGGGATCGAACCCATGTCCCCTGCACTGGCAGGCGGATTCTTAACCACTGACCCACGAGGGAAGCCCTAAAATCATAATTTAACTCACTGATAATTTGAGATCTACCACACACAGATGACTTCACCCCTAACACAGCAACATAAATAATATAAAACTAAAACAGATAATATAAAAAACTGCATACATGACTGTTGAGATCCTCAACTTCCATTCCCCCTGACCAAATTTCAGAAAGCTGACAACCAGGCTTTTTCATGGAAGGAGACTGGAAGCTTTCTCTCTAAAGAAACTAATCACAACAAAAGACATGGAAGCTGGTATCTGGAGCTTCCCCCTCCCCCCCAAAAAACCCAGCAGGGTTCCCATCTGATCACCTAGTGTAAAATTCATTATTTACCAAGGCTCTCCTAATCAATTTGTAGTTAAAGTCACTTTACAAAGGATGACATTCACTCTTAATATTATAACTCATAAATGTATATTTTAGGAAATTTTAATAGGTCATCTAGAAGTTAGTAACAATAAAAAGGCAAGTCACTGTACCTATATGTAAAGCTGTGTATCAGTACTTACCAAGCTAGCTTCTATTCTTTACGAATTAGATTAAACCCTCTTTTTTGTAAATTTTATTTAAAAGTTCATTAAATTTAAAATATGTAAATTGATGTTCAGTTTACACAATTATCACAATATAATTATTAAAAGTAAGATAATCTGCTTGATTGGATGACCACCCCACAACTGTTTGATTTTTACATCATGTATACCAAAGGTACTTTTGTACACACCTCCATTTAATAGACTATACTAATATCTATTAGTTTACCCTAACTCTCCTAGAACAGCAAGAAGTGAAAAAAGCGTAGTTGTTGAACGAATGTGCTAATATGAGAATAATACAGATGACTAAAGAAATACAGTTTCAAAGAGACTATCTCCTCAACAGCCCTAGAACCTAGGAACAGTTCTCACATTTACACCTTGGAAAAGACTAAAGGAATGAACAAATGAATGAAGTTTTAAACTTCACAGAACCACTACTCACTATTCTCTCATCTTCTAGTCTCTGAAGACTACACACTCCTTAAGGGCTGAGACCAAACCTAATGTATTCATGTGTACACTATACCACAACCCATGCTTTTTTAATACTACTAATGAAAAATCATCACTGGGGGCTTCCCTGGTGGCGCAGTGGTTGAGAATCCGCCTGCCAATGCAGGGGACATGGGTTCGAGCCCTGGTCTGGGAGGATCCCACATGCCGCGGAGCGGCTGGGCCTGTGAGCCACAATTACTGAGCCTGCGCGTCTGGAGCCTGTGCTCCGCAACAAGAGAGGCCGCAATAGTGAGAGGCCCGCGCACCGCGATGAAGAGTGGCCCCCGCTTGCCGCAACTAGAGGAAGCCCTCGCACAGAAACGAAGTCCCAACACAGCCATAAATAAATGAATAAATAAATAAATATTAAAAAAAAAAAAATCATCACTGAATGCTACTCATGTCTACATAAGAATTGTATTGGAGATTTTTTTTAAGTACGTTAACTCTAAAGAATGGCTAAGTATTCATAGGTTAAAAATTTTTTTCATATTTTCTTTTTTTTAAAATTTTATTTATTTATTTTTGGCTGCGTTGGGTCTTTGTTGCTGCACGTGGGCTTTCTCTAGTTGTGGCGAGTGGGGGCTACTCTTTGCTGCAGTGTGCAGGCTTCTTATTGCAGTGGTTTCTCTTGCTGCGGAGGATGGGCTCTAGGCGCATGGGCTTCAGTAGTTGTGGCACGCAGGCTCAGTAGTTGTGGCTCATGGGCTCTAGAGCACAGGCTCTGTAGTTGTGGCGCATGGGCTTAGTTGCTCTGTGGCATGTGGGATCTTCCCGGACCAGGGCTCGAACCCGTGTCCCCTGCATTGGCAGGAGGATTCTTAACCACTGCACCACTAGGGAAGCCCTTACTTTTTAAAAAGCTTATACTAAGTATCAAGCTAGTGATCTTTGCAACCCAACAGTCCTATCTTTAAAACTGACACCAAGGGGTCATCATCTCTCTAAGCGATCTATTCAGTATCCTCCTTCTGGAGAACCAGCTCTTCCCCAGTCCATACTAACATTACTTTAATCCATGCTGGGCTTCCCTGGTGGCGCAGTGGTTGAGAATCTGCCTGCCAATGCAGGGGACACGGGTTCGAGCCCTGGTCTGGGAAGATCCCACATGCCGCGGAGCAACTAGGCCCGTGAGCCACAATTACTGAGCCTGCGCATCTGGAGCCTGTGCTCCGCAACAAGAGAGGCCGCAATAGTGAGAGGCCCGCGCACCGCGATGAAGAGTGGCCCCCGCTTGCCGCAACTAGAGGAAGCCCTCGCACAGAAACGAAGTCCCAACACAGCCATAAATAAATGAATAAATAAATAAATATTAAAAAAAAAAAAATCATCACTGAATGCTACTCATGTCTACATAAGAATTGTATTGGAGATTTTTTTTAAGTACGTTAACTCTAAAGAATGGCTAAGTATTCATAGGTTAAAAATTTTTTTCATATTTTCTTTTTTTTAAAATTTTATTTATTTATTTTTGGCTGCGTTGGGTCTTTGTTGCTGCACGTGGGCTTTCTCTAGTTGTGGCGAGTGGGGGCTACTCTTTGCTGCAGTGTGCAGGCTTCTTATTGCAGTGGTTTCTCTTGCTGCGGAGGATGGGCTCTAGGCGCATGGGCTTCAGTAGTTGTGGCACGCAGGCTCAGTAGTTGTGGCTCATGGGCTCTAGAGCACAGGCTCTGTAGTTGTGGCGCATGGGCTTAGTTGCTCTGTGGCATGTGGGATCTTCCCGGACCAGGGCTCGAACCCGTGTCCCCTGCATTGGCAGGAGGATTCTTAACCACTGCACCACTAGGGAAGCCCTTACTTTTTAAAAAGCTTATACTAAGTATCAAGCTAGTGATCTTTGCAACCCAACAGTCCTATCTTTAAAACTGACACCAAGGGGTCATCATCTCTCTAAGCGATCTATTCAGTATCCTCCTTCTGGAGAACCAGCTCTTCCCCAGTCCATACTAACATTACTTTAATCCATGCTGGGCTTCCCTGGTGGCGCAGTGGTTGAGAATCTGCCTGCCAATGCAGGGGACACGGGTTCGAGCCCTGGTCTGGGAAGATCCCACATGCCGCGGAGCAACTAGGCCCGTGAGCCACAATTACTGAGCCTGCGCGTCTGGAGCCTGTGCTCTGCAACAAGAGAGGCCGCGATAATGAGAGGCCCACGCACCGCGATGAAGAGTGGCCCCCACTTGCCGCAACTAGAGAAAGCCCTCGCACAGAAAACGAAGACCCAACACAGCCATAAATAAATAAATTAATTTTTAAAAAAAAGTTTGAATCCATGATGCATGGAGAAATTAAACCAGCAAAGTGACTCAGACACGGGCAATTAAATTAGGCCATTTCCCACCATCATACATGGGCACAAGCCAACCCAATTAGAGGCCTCCATGGACTTTCACCAGGGTGTAGGAGAAAAGCACTCTTACCTAAGATCCTGAGTGTTAAGACCACTGTAATTACAGGAGTGCCAAGATCCTGAGTGTTAAGACCACTGTAATTACAGGAGAGCCAGTGGCCATCTCTCCCAATAGAGAAACAAAGCTCTCCTAAGAGGTAATCATCATGGAAGCAGGATGATCTCCTGGAATGCCTAAAGATAAGGAAGCAATATTCCTTGACTTTTCAGTTACTAAGCTAGTTTAACCTGAGCTGCTCCTACCTGCATCCTAATACAGCTGTGTTTTTTCTGTGAAACAAGGAGAATATGTTACACATAGGAAATCAGATCATTAACAAGATGGGCGAAAGAAATTTTTTTAACTATTAAGTGCTATAAAAATGTTCTGCCATCCTAACTAGAAAGAACTACAAAAGGAACTCTCCTTAAATACAGCCTGATCTCAATAAACATTTGCTAAGATAACAAATTTACTCCAATATCTGCATACCTGTTTGTGAACAAACTGATTAAAAGCAACCTATCTTGAACGTTAATGTCACTCAAGTTTAATTTCAAACAATGGCAGCTCCTAACCTATGGAGTTCTCCATTTGTCGTTCGGTTACGATGAACCTAGGAAGATGGCTCATTCCGAAGTGGACAGTGTAGTAAGTAATAAACATGGGTTCCAGTGTTCCAATTCTGCCACTTCCCTCAAGCAACTACGATTACGAAATCCAAACCTGGCCAAGAAAGTTTTGCAGTGATGCAAAAACGGGGGAAGGGAGGAGTCTCAGAGACCCCCCCTCCCCCCACCAAAAAGTGAAGAAAACCAGTTCTGGGTAAATGTGGCACGAGAGAGCAGTACGTGGCAGACCGTTCCTCCCAGGTGGCCGACCGACCAAGCCTCGGTGGACCAAGGGCTAGGGCGGGCAGCTAGGGGAAGCGGGTCGGGTCCCCGGGGCCTTCAAGGCCGCTCCTGCTCAGCAGGAAGGAATGCAGACCACACCTACGCGCCCGGACAAGCAGGGGCAGGGCGGCCGGCCCGGGCCGTGGGTGTGAAGTAGGGAGGCAGGAAGAGCGGAGGAAGCAAGGGGAGCTGCAGGCCGCCGACGGCCTCCCCCCGCCCGGCCCCAGGCCCACCTCAGCAGCGTCTCGAGCGCGCCCTCGTGCTTGTCCAACGGGCGGCCGAGCGCGGCGCGGCGCAGCTTGCTGAGCTCCTCCGCCGCGCGGCAGTACTGGGCCTGCTCCTCCCCGCCGCTCGGGTACGTCTGCTGGATGAACTTCACCAGCGGCTTGGCCAGGTCCACCTCCGAGGTCTTCTTCAGCTGCACTGAGACGAACGTCGCCATGGCGAGCGCCTCGGCCGCCCTTCGGGCCAAAGGGACCGCGGGACGGTGACGAAGGCCGAGGCACGCGGGGTACCGTACGAGCGGACTCACTGACTGACAGAGGTCCGCTCAGCCTGCGTTTCGGATCCGGCCACTTCCGGGAGCTCTCGCGCAGGCGCAGTCGGCGCGCCGCCTGCGGTCACGTGAGGGAGTCCGGGCGCCGGCGCTGCTCACCTGGGCCCACACGCTGCCTGCGCCCAGACTTACGGCGCCGACTTTCTCCACAGGCGGAATTTTCTCATTCCTCCGTACTTTCTCGGCAGGTGGGCAAAGTGCTTTCACGTAAAGGTAACTCTTCCTCCGCTCTAACAATTTCCCGGGGAAGGACTCCTGTTACTGCCAAGTGCGCGAGTTTGCAGCCACCTGTCCAAGACCTGGCAGCCTCAGGGTTATTGTGACCTATGGTAATTCATTCAGCGGGCTGCTGTGTATGAATACTGTGTGCACAGTGAGCCGAGTAGGCAAGGTCCTGGCTATTGTGCAGCTTAATGTCAGGTAAGGACACAGATATTAAGGTGGACCAAAAAAGTATCTTGGTACAAAAAGCAGGGTGCTTGGCATGTAGGGTATGAGGGTCCCTTGAAAGAACCTAGTTTAAACAATAATAATTATTAAATAATTAGAGAAGGCTTTTCTGAGGAGGTGAACTTTAAGAGACCTGCAGTTTGAGAAGATGCTTGACATTAGGAGAAGGGAAGAGTGGCCGGGAGAGTAGTGGCTGGGGAGAGCCTCCCAGACCAAGGAGCAACAGCCTTAGGAGGCAAGCACTTCCCATGTTCAGGGAGTGGAAGCAAACAGTGTGGCAAAAACTTAAAAAACAAGTAGAGAATGGGATGAAATAAAGTTGGAAGAGTAAACAGGCATCAAATCGTTCAGAACCTTGTTAGCCAAGTTAAAGAATTTGTATTGTAGAATAAATGGAAAGGAAGCTATAAATGGCATTTAAGCAACGGTGACATGATACAATTTATCGATACATTTTTAAAAGGCCACCCTGTGCATCAGTCTGATGGGATGTCATATGAAGTATACAATATCATCATCTATGATCTATTCCAGGCAAAAATGTTTAACTTGAATCTGTCAATTCTTTGCATCTAACACACAATTTATAAAGAAATACAGGGGATAGAAGAGCAAACTCAATGATACCATGAAAAGTAACCAAACGAATCCAGAAGGTGGAACATTAGGCAGAATAACTGATCCCATCTCTTTAAAAAATTATAGTTATGAAAAAAGCCACTGCTGTGTAAAAGAAATTTGAGGGACATAGAATCTGGATTGAATCCTGATTTGAACAGACCAGCTATGAAATGCGTTTTCAGGGCAACTGAAGAAATTTGAACATAGATGGACTGAATATGAGATGAAAATGTATTCCCATGGAAAAGTGGAGATAATTAACTGAAAAGAGCAAGTCACAAAACAGTATGTATGTTACAATATCTCATGTTGATATCTCATTTTGATTATAAAATGCACATATGTGTATTTATGTACTATGAAAAAAGATCTAGAAGGATTATACCCTAAGGAATGAGCAGTTGTAATCTTTGGAAGTGGAAATGTATTATTTTCTTTATTTGTTGCCTATCTTTTTTGTGTAATTTTTTACAGAATACATTACCACTTTGTTACAAAAGTTTATTTGGCCACAGTTTTTTAAACTTTTAAGTTTATTTTAGTTAAAATGTTCCAGGTGAAAATAAATAAACTAGCCACTCTGGGTGCTATGTAGAGAATGTATTAAGAGGAAGGCAGGGTAGAAGCACGGAGCCAAATCATGAAACCATTTCAGAAATCCAGGCAAGGGATCATGAAAGCTAGCATTAGCAGTAGTAAGCCAGACTCCCAGATTTGGGGCCTGAACATCAGAACCGTCAGTGGAATCATTTACTGACATATTAAAAAAAAAAAAAAACAAACTGATGAATAATCCACTGATGGGCTCAGAGGATGGGAAGTGTTTATACCAAGCATTCAGGTGGAGTCATTAAATTGACAATTGGGTATATGAGATTAGAGCTCCAAGAAGAGATCTTGTTTGGGAGTCAACAGTCAGCATACAAATTAATTTTAAGCCTCTGGGCCTAGAAAGGAACACAAAGAAATAGAAATAGATCAGAAGCTGTCAGGAAATATAATATCAGATTATGTGTTTTTTTTAAGACAGAAGATAGTATTTTGTAGGTTGGCTGACAGAACTGATCCACTGGGGAGAGAATGAAGATTCAGAAGAGCTGAGGGTAACCAAAGGAGCCAAGTGCATGAAAAGAGGACAGCAAAGGGTAACCAGAGTAGGGAGGGTACAAGAGAAGGGATTAACTGTCAGAAAGATGAGGGATGTGTCATTTGTTGAGGCAGATGGAGGGAAAAAGGAAATGAACGTAGATGTGGTTAAGTGTGGCATTGATCAAGGAAAGATTAAGGTGATCTTATCTGATGAAACATGATCTGTCTCTCCAACTTTATGTTTTGCCACTTGTTCCTCATGTATTACTGCCCAGTCATGTTGGTCTTATTTCAGTTTCTCAAACTCTCACTAAGATCTTTCTTTCCTCATATGACCTGAAATACTTCACCCCTTTCTTCATATCTCGGAAGAAATGTCTCCTCCCCAGCACACCGTCTAAAGTAGATTCCCCCCTTGTTAATGTCTAACTCAGCCATTGTTTCTTTGCTTCATAACACTTATGCTAACTAGCAAGTTTTGTGTTACTTGATTAATTTTTTTCTGACTTTCTCACTAGAATGTAAACTTCTTAAGGACAAAAATTGTGTTTATTTTGTATACTGTTAAGTCTCTAGCACTTGGCACTTAGTAGGCAACTCAGTAAATATTTTTGAATGAGTCAATGAGTTTCACTGCTTGCAAAAAAATAAAAAGATTTCTACTATCAAAGTAACACAGCTTTCCCCTCAATAGCAGGTACCCTCATTAAATAGGCGTTAGGCCAGTGGCCAAAGAAGGAGGGTATATAAGGGTAGGCAACTCATGTTCTGATAATAAACAATTTCAAAATCTCAGCATCTTAACATAATAAACATTTGTTCCTTGCTCATGCAAAGTCTTCTGTGGGACAAGCAACTGTCCAGGGTCGCTGTCCTCCAAGCAGTGTCTCAGTCATTCAGACGAGTTTGATCTTGTAGCTTAACTGTCTTAACATGAGACTCCAATTTCAAACGGGAAGAGGGAATCTGTAGCATCACACAGCAGCTGTTCACTGCCTCCGCCCTCTCACTTTCATTACCTTTCATTGTCTAGAACTTCTCACATGGCTCCATCAGACTGGAATGGGATCAGGAAGGGTGGTCTTCTGTATGCCCAGGAGGGAAGGGAGAACTGGATGTTAGGGAGCCCTAGTGATGCTTTCCAAAGATACATTTCACTGTTTCCAAACTCGCTTATGGTAACATTGATTTTCCATCTGTGTAATGAAACTTCATAAAATGTGTTCTTAGAGTGTGTCTGCAGTGTAACGTTTTGGGGAATATTAAATCAATAGATTTTTTCCTCCCTGATAATCCCTGGTTCTGGTGAGCCCATCATTACCCCCACTGATTGAACCAATGGAAATAAACCTCTCTGGATGGACAGAACCCTGCTGAAAACAGCTTTGATTTTCAAAATAGAGCTTTTCAAGTCCATGTTGAGACAGTAGCCTGAAAGTAAGCGCTTGTGATTTTTGGGAGGAGCGAAGCCTTGTTGAAGAGAAAAGAAGTTTATCAAAGCCAAGCCCAGAAGACTGTAACAAAGAGTTTTTACAGTAAATGAGAGGGTAAATAGTACAAGGATTTGATGTAAGGAAAGTCCCTACAATGCAAGAAAGAGCCCTTTTGGGTGCTAAGAGGAAGAGTCTAAGAGAGAGAAAGTGACGGGCAAAAGGTAAATGAGGTGTCTTGACTCCCCTACTCCACTCTGTTGGGGTAAACTTAAGGGTGTTGAGGGGTCATGGGGGAGGACCTACAGGAAAGGAGGCAAGGAGTAGAAGAGTTCAAATAGACTTGCTGAAATCGATAACATTAAGGATGGAGAGGACTTCCCTGGCGGTCCAGTGCTTCCACTGCAGGGGGCAAAGGGTTCGATCTCTGGTCGGGGAACTAAGATCCCACTGCCACGTGTCACCTGGGAGACACATCATGTGTATGGAATGGAAAGGGGAATGGTGTGGGGCAGGGCGCTGAGTTTTTTGCAACATATAACATGTTTGAGAACTATTTGTCTCCTTAATCTATTTGCATATTTCTAAAAAATTAAAAATGCAAGAAGAGAAGATTACCCATTTTCCACTTATGGGTGTGTAAATTTTGAGGTCCACATGGCCTCAAATTTTTTTAAGAGAAATAGGGAAACTATTAAGCTTTTTACGTAGAATTATTCCCTGTGCAAGCCCATTCTCATCCCGTATACTAATGATCATATTCCCACCAGCTGCCAGTTCTCTAATACCATTCACAGGTATTTAAATAACCTGCCCTTTGCCACCAGTGTCTCTTAGACAGGAGTTGTTTTACTTGGGTAAGATAACTTCTGAGAAAAAATATCAGCATTATTTTGAAAGAATTGCTTTACAGAGTAGAAATAAATAATTCTGGACAGCTGTGCGTATTATCTTGTGCGTATCTCGACGTTTGAGGGCATGTTTCTCCTATTTTCACCAAAATCCAGTATGTGTTTAAGTAGTATCCAAAGTTGAAGAGGAACTCCCTCACCCTCTCACCCTTGCTTTTGTTAATTTGCTTTTAGAGTTATATGAGGTTTCTTTAGTCTGTTCCCTCAAGCATACACTAGCTCTGTGTTTCAGATTCAGGGAGCAGTAAGTAAATGGTTATTGGTATTTCTTCATATTAAACATACTTGAGTTTCCTTGTAAGAAAATTATGCATGTACACAGACGTGTGATTTCATTTATCTTTACTTATTTAATATTTATGATCATATATTAAAACCCAAGCCCTCCCCGTAAGCTTCATGGTACAAAGGAAAGTATCAATAACATGTGGATGGCCAAACTAAGTTATTCAGCAAGTATCTGTTCAGGTTCCACTGTGTGCCAAGCAAAATTTAAATCAGGAGAATTCTGTAACCAATACATCAATCTATTGTATATATTTACAAAGTTCTTGGTTCCACACTCATAGAAGATAGTTCAGGAGATGGTTTATAGGATGGGGTCTAGGACAGGAGGTAAGCCCTACAATGGTAGCTGTGCAGCAGAGTAGCCAGACCAGATTAAAACAGGAAGATGAAGGGCTGCAGAAGGAAGGTCCCATAGAGAAAAAAAGAAAGATTAGAGGGGGACTTCCCTGGCGGGCCAGTGGTTAAGACTCCACGCTTCCACTGCAGGGGGCACGGGTTCGATCCCTGGTCGGGGAACTAAAATACTGCATGCCACGTGGCGTGGCCAAAAAAATTAAAAAAGAAAGATCAGAGGGATTAGATAGAATACCTGATGTGATGGCGCTTTCAGAAAAAACTAAGAGTTATTACAAAGAAGAACAAAAGACTGTGACACTCTAAGAAAAACAAAGGAAATAAAATCATTGTGCATCCCTTGGTGCTTACAATCATAATAAACACTAATTGTTTAAGGTTGCGTCCACCAGGTTTCTTTCTAGAAAAATTCCTATTTTAAAAAATTTTTTATTGAAGTATAGTTGATTTACAATATTTTGTTAGTTTCAGGTGTACAACAAAGTAATTTGGATAGATAGATAGATATTCTTTTTTTCAATTCTTTTCCATTATACAAGACATTGAATACAGTTATTACAAGACATTGAATATAGTTCCCTGTACTATAGAGTAAATCCTTGTTTGAAAAATTACTATTTTCGCTTTGTAATTAATAAATAATTTGTGGGAATATACTTTGAGACTATATTAATGTGTTGTTCCTCATTAAACTTTTTTTTTTACTTGTTTTAGCATCCTTTAATGATTCTCACCTGACACTATTATTGCTATGATAGTGGCAAAATGGTGATTTTCTAATCCATCATTTCTCCTATATTTATTAGTAGGCATTTTTCTATAAGGAAAACTTTTCCTTTCTCTCTCATTTATTAATTTATTCGTTTACATATTTATTTATATCAGCACAAACTCATGGATTTTTATTCAGTAGATTATAATCCACTGCTATCATTATTTATTTTGATCCTCTACCTTGTCCAGGAGTTGGCCAATGGAAGCACCTTTAAGCTGGCTCCTATGTTCTTTTTCTCCCAACATTTTAATTTTGTAAATTTCAAACACAGCATAGAATTTTACAGTGAACACCTACATACCCACCCACTTAGATTCTAACATTAACATTTTACTATCACACATATCTATCTTTATCACACCTCTCTCTATCTAATCATCCCTCTATCCATCCATCCATTAATCTGCCTTACTTTTTTGGATCCATTTCACAGTACATTGCAAACATCAGACAGGAAAAGTAAAATAAGTAACTTGATTGGTGAATAGGTAATAGATGGGAGTCAAACGATATTATCTAAATGATATCAACAAATATCATTTAAAGCTGACAAATCAAATAGCATAAGGAAGTAAAGAAAAAGGGGACCAAATAATTTTCTAAAAGGCATTACTATAAAGATAACCATTGAAGCAAAAATATAAACTTTCCTAATACCAAAAGAAAATTTAAAAGAGCAAACAGCCCACACAGGCAAAAACATAATAAAAATAGCAACACAATAAATACAGCACAGAATGATATAACAAATTGAGATCAAACCTAACAGTCATGTAATAAATGTAATTGGGTTTAAATCAACATTGAAAGAAAAAAGACTTTTATATTGAATCAAAAAGGAAAACCCAAATATGATAGATTGTAAAATTGGCTACAAATTCTTCTCCCTTCGTCTATGACTTTGCATTGTGATGTTGTAGATCTTCTCATCAAGAACTGGAGTCTGTTTGACCACCCTTAAGTCTGGGTTGTTGATGTAAATTGTTTCGGCCAATGGGGCATTAGCAGTCGTGAAGTAAGCCGACACCTCAGCCATCAGAGCTTGTTCCTTCTTGCTGCACTTGAAACCCTGTGATCTCTCTGTACAGACTAGCCTGCTGGATTATGAAAGATGGCCCAGTCATCCCCCTATCCTCAGCCAATAGTCTACTAATTGGCAGACAGGAGAATTAGGCTATTGTAGATCATTCAGCCACCAGCCAAGCCCCAGCTGATGTTAGTTACATGAGCAAGCCCATCAGAGTTTTGCTGAGCCAGCCTAGACCACAAATGCCCAACCAACCCACAGAATCATGAGCTAAATAAATGGCTCTTGTTTTAAGCCACTAAGTTTTGTCACAGTTTGTTATGCAGCAAAAGCTAACTGATACCCCAACATGGCACATATAAGCAGTACACCTAAAACAAAGTGATTCAGAAAGGATAAATAGAAATAGAGATATGCCAGGCACATAGAAACAATAAGAATGCAGAGGTTATCATCTTAATATCAGACAGTTCAAGCCAAAAAGATATAAATATGATTAAGAACACTTCATAATGCTAAAGGATAAAATTGTCCAAAAAAAAAAATGTAACTAAAGCTACAGTTATAGGTTTTTAATATCTATGTGTTGGGTAACCCGAAATATCTATGTATCAACACAGCAACCACCATCACAAAAGAGAAACTACAAGATTAAATTTTGAACTAATAATTTCAAATCTTTTGGCCAAATGTTTGAGTAGCTAAGAGAATTAAAAGGAATATCACTCGGACAGCGCCGGGTGTGCGGACAGCAGGAGACTCGGAACGAGGGGAGTTCTATAGAAATCCTGCCAAAGAAGATGAAGAAAAACAGAGAAAGATTCTGCAACAGAGAGAGGGAATTTGTGTATGAGCTCAAAGTGGGAAGTCAGTGCTTAGAACTGAGGGTGCCTCTCAGATTTCCTGTTCAAGAGAATGCCAGTCATTTACATGGCCGTCTGCTGCTGCTGCACGATTTACCATGCTTTATAGAAAAAGACTTAAAAGAAGCTCTGAGCCAGTTTATCGAAGAAGAATCCCTCAAAGATTATGACAGAGATGCTGAAGCAGCCCTGGAAGCTGTGAAGTCTGGTGAAGTAGATTTACATCAGCTGGCAAGTACATGGGCCAGAGCTTATGCGGAGACAAGGCATTGAAATGGAAAAAGTGATGCAGGAACTGGGAAAATCACTGACAGATCAAGATGTAAATTCACTGGCTGCTCAGCATTTCGAATCCCAGCAGGACTTGGAAAATAAATGGTCCAATGAATTAAAACAGTCAACTGCCATTCAAAAGCAAGAGTATCAGGAATGGGTGATGAAACTTCATCAAGACCTAAAAAACCCCAAAAACAGCTCTCTCAGTGAGGAAATTAAAGTTCAACCAAGTCAGCTCAGAGAATCCGCTGAAGCAAATGGAAGGATTTATGAGGAACAGAGAAAGTTAGAAGAAAGTTTTACCATTCACTTAGGAGCCCAGTTGAAGACCATGCATAACCTGAGGTTGCTGAGAGCAGATATGCTGGATTTCTGTAAGCACAAGAGGAGCCACCGAAGTGGTGTGAAGCTCCACCGACTCCAGACAGCACTGTCGCTTTACTCCACGTCCCTCTGTGGCCTGGTGTTGCTAGTGGATAACCGAATCAATTCATATAGTGGTATTAAAAGAGATTTCGCCACAGTTTGCCAAGAATGCACTGACTTTCATTTTCCCCGAATTGAAGATCAGCTGGAGGTTGTCCAGCAGGTGGTACTTTATGCCAGAACCCAGCGCAGGAGCAAGCTGAAAGAATCACACGATTCTGGAAACCGAGATGGAGGAAGTGATGATAAGACTAAGAATGCGGATAGAAACTATTTAAATATTTTACCTGGAGAATTTTACATTACGCGGCACTCTAATCTCTCAGAAATACATGTTGCTTTCCATCTTTGTGTGGACGACAATGTGAAATCGGGAAACATCACTGCTCGGGACCCTGCCATTATGGGTCTCCGAAACATACTCAAGGTTTGCTGCACCCATGACATCACAACAATAAGTATTCCTCTCCTGCTGGTGCATGATATGTCAGAGGAAATGACTATACCATGGTGCTTAAGGAGAGCAGAACTTGTGTTTAAGTGTGTCAAAGGTTTCATGATGGAAATGGCTTCATGGGATGGAGGAATTTCTAGGACAGTGCAGTTTCTGGTACCACAGAGCATTTCTGAAGAAATGTTTTACCAACTTAGTAACATGCTTCCCCAGATCTTCCGAGTATCATCAACACTCACCCGGACATCCAAGCACTAAACCCCCTAGATTGATATCTGGCAGAAGAAGATGCGTAAACTATCCAGGAACTTGAGATGTGCTGGGATTCTGTCAAGCAAAAGATGCCCAGAAAGAGGACTTGCCACCCAAGCCACGAATCAAATCATGATAAACATCTGTTAAACGTTCCAAAATCCACATGCCGTACACACTAGTGCTCAGCCCCTTACTTATACAGTTATTTTTTTCACACACACACACACACACACACACACACTGTATTTTATTTTTACAAGAGATGGACTGACGCCAAGCGTTGTACATGGATGACCACAACAAAAGCAACAATGATTGCAATTACCAAACACAAAACACCCTCATACTATATCATAATGTTGACATTCAGTCCAGTAATCCTCCACTGTAACAGCTCCTTTACTTTGCAGTGAAAATTGATTTGTATATTTTTTGCCTCTGAGTCCTTGTGGGATTTTTTTTTTTTATTCAAACAGAAAGTCACAAAAATTATAATCATCCTCATCAGTTCACTCAGTCCCATGTAATTAATTTTTTTTTCATCTTGATCTTTTGTTAGCACTTATATGAATTCATCAGTTTTCTATTAGAGTCCTGAAAATGCTTATTCATTCAGTTCAGCAGTATAGTCAGTTACCAGAAACCTGTACTTGTCAGAGTCGTTTCCATGAATTCCCTGAAGATGAAACCCTTTTATAGGAATATTTTTGCAAAAGCATCAGAGTACACCCAGAACTGTCTGTAAATGACAAAAGACTTAAAAATGACCACGGTTAAAGATTTGATGAAAGTTCATAATAATGCAATTGACAAGGAAATTTAGTTATTTTTGAGATATACATTTTAAAGTAATAACTAGAATTATGACTTATAACATTATACCAGAACATATAAGATTTTTAGAAATTTCATGTAATTTCTGAAACATTTATATTAACATATTTCCATACAAATAACCCAAAGAGAGTTTAGTATTAGTTGTTTTTTTTTGTTTGTTTTTTTACACTGCAGGTTCTTGTTAGTCATCAATTTTATACACATCAGTGTATACGTGTCAATCCCAATCGCCCAATTCAGCATACCACCATCCCCACCCCACCACAGTTTTCCCCCCTTGGTGTCCATACGTTTGTTCTCTACATCTGTGTCTCAACTTCTGCCCTGCAAACCGGTTTATCTGTACCATTTTTCTAGGTTCCACATACATGCGTTAATATACGTTATTTGTTTTTATCTTTCTGACTTCACTGTGTATGACAGTCTCTAGATCCATCCACGTCTCAACAAATGACTCAATTTCGTTCTTTTTTATGGCTGCGTAATATTCCATTGTATATATGTACCACAACTTCTTTATCCGTTTGTCTGTCGATGGGCATTTAGGTTGCTTCTATGACCTGGCTATTGTAAATAGTGCTGCAGTGAACATTGGGGTGCATGTGTCTTTTTTTTTTTTTTTTTTTGAGTTTTGTGAGAGCTTTAATGGCACAAAATGTTTGTAGCTACAAGTTATACATGGATTGTAAACTGTATATAATGATACAAAGTGCTAACTAAATAGAAGAAGAATGCATTAAAAAAAAAAAAAAAAAAAAAAAAAGGAATATCACTCAGGGATGATGCAAAGAGGATACATCTGGAGGCAAGATAGATGAGTAATGTCCTCTCTGAATAATGTGTAATACCTCATTATGAGAGATGTGGCCATGCAAATTATAGGGCAGTTGAGAAAGTATATATTTTCCACTTTGCAGTTAGGCTGTATTCTCTATGAAAAATAATATTTGTTTTTGGGAGATGATGATTCAACAGCCACCTGCAACACCTTTCGTAGAAACAAAAAGAATCTCATCTACAACTCCCGGTAGCAGTGAGTTTGTTCACCTACCTTGTACTTTGCAGGATCTGAATAGTCGAAGTTCCCCACCCTAACTTGGGAGTATGAGAGGACTCCACTGCCCTTACCCACCACACTCCCCCCCCAGGTTATTTGTCTAGCCCTGTGGTTCCAACTTCAGGTAATTTTGCCCCGCAGGGGACATTTAGCAATGAATGGAGACATTTTTGGTTGTCACAACTTGGGGGTTGGGGAGGGTGCTACTGGTGTATAGTGGGTAAAGGCCAGGGATGTTACCTACAATACACAAGACAGTCATACACAACAAATGTGCATCCTGCCCAAAATGTCAATTGTACTGAGAGTGAGAGTCACTCTTGAGAATCATGCAGTCATGCAGTCAGCCCTCTGTATCTGCGCATTCCCCATCTATGGATTCAACCAATAGTAGACTGAAAATATTTGGAAAAGAACTGCCAGAAAATTCCCAAAAGCAAAACTTGAATTTACCGTGATGGCAACTATTTACGTAGCATTTACATTGTATTAGGTATTATAAATAATCTAGAGATGATTTAAAGTATATGATAGGATGTGCATAGGATATATGTAAATACTACACCATTGTATATAAGGGACTTGAGCATCTGTGGATTTTGATATCCATGGGAGTCCTGCAACCAATCTTCCATGGATACCGAGGGACCACTGTACTCTGTCTGGTAGACTTTGAGGTCTTCCTACCTCCCGTATACTTTCACCCATTCACCCTTCTCTAAGTATCCTAATCCTCATCTGGGTATCCTCACCTCTCTCTTTGTCCTTTTTTTTTCTTTGTCCTTTGTCTTAAACCTTAACGGATAAGGATGTGGCTCAGGCCTTAGATCATTAGTATAATCCCATCCTCAAGCCTCAGTAATTTAAAAAAAAAAAAAAATGACCCAATTCTAGCTATTGAGGTATGAAAGAGGTTTGCCAGAGGTCTCAGAGAAGGGAATTTCTTTGCTATTTTGAGAGAATTTCTAGAAGTGACCTTTCTTTCCCTAGATGTGGATGAGGAAACATGTTTCTGTATGTCAGAGTTCTTTCTTGTGCGCAATAGAAATGAACTGTGGATAGTTTAAGCAGCAAGAGAATTTATTAAAGGATATCAGGGACTTCACAGACTCTCTGGGAAAGCCAGAGAATTATAGGACACACGGCAGAATATATCCTGTTGCTCCAGGGAAAACACCACTGCTTCCCCACTGAGCGCGACTACCCCTCTAGCAGATAATGTGGGGCCCTTGGGGGGCCTGAACCCCCACCACTGCTGCTTCTGAAGGTAGTACTGTCACCTCTGCCAGAGAGTCTCTGCATGGGTTTTGCAACTTTGTGTCACCAAGAACCATTTGAACATACTGGTAGAGCTACAGGAGAGTCTGGAAAACAATTTCTGAATTCCACATTGGTGAAGTATGGACTCATAAGATGGAGAACCTCCCCGCAACCCCAGGAAAGGTTTCAAAGGTGCCTTGCAGCCATTAAGCATGCATATGTCCACTATACCTTGGAAGTTGTTGACAACCATCTTATGACCTTGATGGAGAATTAGGCTTCGGATGAAATTGACATGCCGGAAGTCGGAGAGGAGATCTAGAAAGAAACTGGGTCAACGAAGATATCACTGAGATGCTGAATCAAACCAGAGCTAAGCCCTCCTTGTGTCTGGGATCTAGGTCCAGGGCCTAGTAAACCCCCATTCTTGTTTAAATTGGATTTTCTGTTACTTACAAATAAATGCATCCAAAATGATATGTAAACAGAAAATAATTGGAAAATATTCCTGAATTCTTAACAATGGAATTACTAGATTACAGGGTATGTGCATTTTAAATTTGGATATATGTTAGTCAATTACCTTCCAAAATTTTACATTAATGTTTATTTCCAATAACAGTTTGTGAGAGTTTCTTCACACCATCACTAACACTACACTTTATCCTACTTTTAAATATTTATTAACCCGTTAGATGAAAAGTAGTATCTCATTATGCTTTTAGTCTTAATATTTAATAAGTAAAATTAAAACTCTTTAAGTGTTTTTTTTTCTTCTGTTAGATACTTATTTTTATCCTTTGTCCATTTTTCGGTTGGATTACTCATCTTTTTCTTTATTGACTTAAAAGTATTCTTTGTTTATTAATAAAATCATTCTTTTGTCATATATTTTGCATTACCATTT
Organism: Balaenoptera physalus; assembly: GCF_965194825.1. Taxonomy (NCBI): domain Eukaryota; kingdom Metazoa; phylum Chordata; class Mammalia; order Artiodactyla; family Balaenopteridae; genus Balaenoptera; species Balaenoptera physalus. The sequence continues at coordinate 59,522,545 of NC_138896.1, read as the reverse complement.
TGTCATTTGTCTTTTGGTATACATATCTGTTTTTAACATTGAAATTAAACTGGTGTGTCTATGGCCATACCGCCCTGAATGCACCTGATCTCAGAAGCTAAGCAGGGTTGGACCTGGTTAGTTCATGGGTGGGAATATCTGGTGCTGTAGGCTTTAATAATATACATGAAGAACAGGTGTACACAGTACACTATGTGTACTGTATGTTTGTGTCCTTCCATAGTAGACTCAGGAAGAGAGTCCAAAGTCTTAATCTTGCTTATAACTGGCTTTAATAATGAAAGATGGATGAATTCAGTAAAGTTGCAAAATCCAAAATCAATATATAAAAATCAGTTGCATTCCTATACACTAACAATGAACTATGGGCTAAGAAAACAATCCCATTTTACAATAGAATCAAAAACAAATACTTAGTAAATAAATTTAATGAAGGAGATGAAAGCTCTGTACACTAAAAACTATTAAACATTGATAAAAGAAATTTAGGAAGACACAAATAAATGGAAAGATAACTCAGTGTTCATGGGTTAGAAGAATGAATATTGTTAAAATGTCCATACTGCCCAAAGTGAGCTATGCATTCAGTGCAATTCCTATCAAAATTCCAATGGCATTTTTCACAGAAATAGAAAATAGAAATAGAAATAGAAAATCCTAAAATTTGTATGGAACCACAAAAGACCCTGAATAGCTAAGCAGTCTTGAGAAAGAAGAACAAAGCTGGAGGTATAACACACTTCCTGATTTCAAACTATATTGCAAAGCTATAGTAATCAAAATATTATGGTATTGGCGTAAAAACATAACATATAGATCAGTGGAACAGAATAGAGCCCAGAAATAAGCCCATGCATATATGGTCAATTAATCTGTGACAAAGGAGATGAGAATATACAATAGGGAAAGAATAGTCTTTTCAATAAGTGGTGTTGGGAAAACTGTATATCCACATGCAAAAGAACAAAACTGAATCCATGTTTTACACTGTACACAAACATCAACTCAAAAATGGATTAAAGTCTTGAGTGTAAGACATGAAACTATAAAACTCCTAAAATAAAATATAGGGAGTAAACTCCTTAACCTTGGTCTTGACAGTGATTTTTTTTTTGAAATTGACACCTAAAGCAAAGGCAACAAAAGCAAAAGTAAACAAGTAGAGCTACATTATACTAAAAACTTCCACACAGGAAAGGAAACCGTCAACCAAATGAAGAGGCAACCTATGGAGTGGGAGAAAATATTTGCAAGCCACTCATCCAATAAGGGATTAATATCCAAAGTATATAAGGAACTCAAACATAAAAATAAATAACCCAATTTTAAAATGGGCAAAGGACCTCAATAGACATTTTTTCCAAAGAAGACATACAAATGGCCAACAGGTGCCTGAAAATATGCTCACTAATCATCAGGAAAATGCAAATCAAAACGACAATGAGATATCACCTCACACTTGTTAGAATGGCCATTGTAAAAAAGACAAGAGATAACAAATGTTGGCAAGAATGTGGAGACAAGAAAACCTTTGTACACTGTTGATGGGAATGTAAACTGGTGCAGCCGCTTAGGAAAACAATACGGCGGTCCCTCAAGAAGTTAAAAATAGAACTACCATCGGATCCAGCAATCCTACTTCTGGATATATATATTCAAAGTAAATGAGATCATCATCTCAAAGAGATATCTGTACTCCCATGTTCATTGCAACATTATTCACAAGAGTCAAGGTATGGAAACAAGCTAAGTTTCTGCTGATGGATGAATGTATAAAGAAAATATGTATAATATATATGAATAATATTCCATTTTATATATAATATAACGTGTGTGTATATATATACACTAAGAAAGAAGGTAATTCTGCCGTTTGCTACAACATGAATGAATCTGGAGGGCATTTTGCTAAGTGAAATAAGCCAGACAAAAACAAATACCGCATGGTACCACTTACATGTGGAATCTAAAAAAAATTTTAACAAGAGTTGAGCTCATAGAAACAGAGAGTAGAATGGTGGTTGCCAGGAGAGATGGGAACAATAGGGAGAGGTTGGTAAAGGGTACAGACTTTCAGTTATAAGGTGAATAAGGCCTAAGGATCTAATGTGCAGCACGGTGACTGTAGTTAATAATACAGTATTGTATGATTGTAATAGGCCAAAGGAGTAGAAATTAGGTGTTCACCCCCCCAAAAAAAGGATGACTGTTCATTAACTCGATGGTGAGAAACTTCTCACAGTGTATAGGTACACTTTAAAAATATTACATTTTGTGCTTCCCTGGTGGTGCAGTGGTTAAGAATCTGCCTGCCAATGCAGGGGACATGGGTTCAAGCCCTGGTCCGGGAAGATCCCACATGCCGTGGAGCAACTAAGCCCATGCTCCACAACTACTGAGCCTGTGTTCTAGAGCCCACGAGCCACAACTGCTGAGCCCGTGTGCCACAACTACTGAAGCCCGCGCGCCTAGAGCCCGTGCTCTGCAACAAGAGAAGCCACCGCCATGAGAAGCCCGCACACCACAACGAAGAGTAGCCCCCGCTCCCTGCAACTAGAGAAAGCCCACGTGCAGCAATGAAGACCCAATGCAGCCAAAAATAATAAATAAACAAAAAATAAATACTTTTTTTTTAAATTACAGTTTTATTTGTCATTATATTTCAGTAAGGCTGGGAAAAAGTGAAAAAATGAGAGATGAAAAAATGAAAGACTAAAAGATGGAAAACTGCTGCAGTTCACACAGACCCCAGTCTCTCCTACCTCTGCCCCACAGTGTGTCACTATTGAAACACAGAAGATTTGCTATATCAGGATTGTTCACAAGATGGAGCTATTAAAACTTGAGTGCTCTGGTAGTCTGAGGTTACAAACTTGAAGGACTCTTTTTCCTAGGGCACACCTGTGGTGCTAGAAGGAAATTTATAAGGGCTGAGATAGAAACCTGTTCTCACAACCAGCAATGTTAAGCACAGGTAAGCAGCCCAGGCTTCCCTCTCCTTCGTGGTGAATTTTTCCTGGGTAAGCCTTGGTGTCTTTTGTTGCCATCTCAGGTCAGGGATGCTTCAGTGCATCAGAGGTGATGTATTAACACTGATCCTCCCAAAGAAAGTGGTCAGGATCTCAACTTCCTTCCCAGAAGACTCCTTAGTCTTTGGTAAAATTTGCTGACCTTCGCCTATCAACCTTCAAACTCCTGTACTAAAGGACATGTTGTGAAGAGCAGCATTTAGATTCCACGTATAAGTGGTACCATGTAGTATTTGTCTTTCTCAGTCTAATTTATTTCATTTAGCATAATGCCCTCAAGGTCTATCCATGTTGTCACAAATGATGGTGAAGTCACAATGTCCAGATAACAACTGCACAACAGTCCTGATTGGGGCAATGTGACAGGCAGATTAACTGTGGTCCTCACCATGGTTCTGCCATTGTAACTTACCTTTTTTTTAAAATTTATTTTATTTTATATATTTTATTTTTGGCCGTGTTGGGTCTGTTGCTTTGCACGGGCTTTTCTCTAGTTGCGGCGAGCAGGGGCTACTCTTTGTTGCGGTGCACGGGCTTCTCATTGCGGTGGCTTCTCTTGTTGCAGAGCACAGTCTGTAGGCACACGGGCTTCAGTTGTTGTGGCACGCGAGCTCAGTAGTTGTGGTTCGTGGGCTCTAGAGCACAGGCTCAGTAATTGTGGCACACGGGCTTAGTTGCTCCACGGCATGTGGCATCTTCCTGGACCAGGGTTCGAACCCGTGTCCCCTGCATTGGCAGGCAGTTTCTTAGCCACTGCGCCACCAGGGAAGCCTGTAACTTACTTTTAACTCGATGAGACTTCTAGAGGATCTGCTTCACCAAACAGGGAATAAATCTAAATGTAAAATACAGATCAAGGACCCAGGGAATCTAACCCAGAAGAAAAACAAAGGGAATTCCAAGACTGACATCAGAAGAAAGTCCTAGGATTATGGTTGTACAGAACACCTGAAGAGCAACCAACAGAGACAAGAAAAGGAGATTTACAGAGGAAACATTTCCCAAAAGATTGGAACTCATACATTTCAAGGCAATTAACATATCCAAGAAAAAAACTGAGAAAGGAAACCAAATAAAGACTTAAGTGTCTGTTAATAGCAGAAGTGGTTTATTCAGATCAACCCTACCACCAAAGACAAAACATCTGCCTAGAATATTTAAATTAAACTTCTTCAGGCACTAATGAGCTAACAACATTCTGAGGTAGTGTTACCCAACTAAATGTGGGTACGCTTGCCCTGGCACAGTAAAGCCAATCTACTGACACAGAGTTGTGGTGAAGGAGAGCATAGCTTTTATTGCAGGGCACCAAGCAAGGAGTCCAGGGCAGCTAGTGCTTAAAAGACCTGAACTCCCCGAAGGCTTTCAGGGGAAGGTTTTTAAAGACAGCGTGGGGTGGGGGGTGGGGGGTGTATGATCATCTCATGGACGTTCTTCTGATTGGTTGGTGGTGAGGTCACTGGGAGTCAACATCATCAACCTTCTGGTTCCAACCCATCTGAGGTCTCTGTGCTTGTGGGCAGCATACAGTTCACTTCTTCCACCTGGTCGGGATTTCAGTATCTGCAAAACAACTCAAAGGACATGGCTCAGAATATTCTCTATAGCCCTTGAGGAGGAACTAGAGGTGCTTGACTTTGTTTAACAGCTGAACTATTATTATTTCATCTTGTTTGACTGTTTCCCTTTCTTTCTGCATTTTCTCACTTCTCTGATTACATTTATTCTTTGACTAAAGTTTTTTTTACAGACAAAAGGCAGGCGGAAGACATGGTGGGGATGGGGTCCTGTCCTGGGAAGGCCCCATAGGGTCCTGCTCGGTTACAGTAGGATGCAGGAGAGGATGGAATCTGGAAGGTGAACATAGTATTCAGGTTGCTTACATCCTGGGAATTTGCTAGTCTAAAGGGGTGGCTGAGTTGTGACACTTTTGAAAGCTTCCCAGAACTAGAGGATACAAATTAGAGTTCAGAGCCCACTGAGGGTGGGGTACCCTGGTAAACAGTCTCCTGCTTTGGATTAGGATCTCAAAGACTGCACCCTAGAAGTCAGAGTAAATTGACAGTAAACCAGCCTTCACACAGATTGTCACCAGCTTTGAATGATGGGGTGGGCCCCAAATCTAAGGCTTTGAAATCAAATTAAAGTGATCCTAGATTACTAGTGGTCCCAGGAGCCTGGCAGAAGCAAATAGAAATCCTCTCTGGAGAGATATAACATCATCCTGAGTCTTAACTTATTTCTATAACTAATTTTTGAAATACATTGTTCAACACACAATCAAATATAACTAGACACGTGAGGAGCCAAGATAAAATGAACAAGAACCAGCAGAAATAACTGACATCAGGCACAGCCCTGGAGGCCTCCAAATCTTGGAATTATCAAACACAAATAGTAAAACAAGGGCACTTCCTATGCTAAAGGACGCACAAGCCACGTTGGAAAATTTCAACAGGAAACTGGAAACTATAAATAGTGACATACCACACTTATAAAAGAACCAAATAGAATTTGACAGGAGAAAAATACTATAACCAAATTTGTTAAGTGAATGAGTTTACGAGCAGATAAACTGGAAGGTATATTAAAAACCGAATCATAAAGCACTACAACAGTCTGGTGAGAGTTACATTTGCATATATATAATAATATAAACACTGCATGTTGATTTTACCAAATATTATAACTATATTCAGAAAATGAATACCACTAAGGATCCTACAGTTACTAAAAAGATAACAGTTTATTTTAAACTTATGATAAATTTCAATTTTAGACAAAATAGAAAACTTCCTTGAAAAACACAACTTACCAAAACACACAAGAAATAGGACATTTGAATAGTATTATATGTATTAAAGAAATTGAATTTGCAGTTAAAAACTCCCCCCTCCACACATACAAAACTCCAGCCCCAGATGACAGTAAATTTTTGAAAACATTTAAGGAAGAAATAGCACCAATGTCACACAAACTCTTTCAAAGAATAGAAAATGGGAGAATGTTTACCAATTCAATCTATGCTATCAAAATAACACATAAAAAAAAATCTGACAAGGACATTATAAGAAAGAAAAATTACATGGCAATACCTCTGATGCAAATAAATTTTAAAATTCTTTTAAAATATTTTAAAATTGAATGCAGTGATATATAAAATGGATAATCATCATGGCCAGGTTGGGTTTATTCCAAGAATTCAAAGGTAAAATGATATTCAAAAAAGTATTCAATTAATATATCAAAATTTTGATAGCTCAGTTTTAAGAGTACTGTGTTTTTCAATGATTGATTTAACATTTTTTCCAAATACTTTAATATAAACTTATTGAATATTGACTCCATGCTAATAATAAAAATTAACTTTTTGTAATAAATGAACAAACCAAACAAAAACAAACATGCAGATAAAGAGAACAAAATAGTGGTTACCAGAGGGGGAGGGGTTGGAGAGCAGGCAAAATGGGTAAAGGGGATCAATGGTCTGGTGAAGGATGGAAACTAAATTTTAGGTGGCGAGCATGCTGTAGGGTATACAGAAGCAGAGATAGAATGTTGTACACATGAAACATATAATGTTATAAATCAATATTACCTCAATAAAAAGATAATAAAATAAAATTTTTTGTAAAGAAAAAAAAAGAAGATGAAGGATAGTAGGAGAGGAAATGGCACTGTGAGAGAATAAATTTGCATCTACCATAATATGAAGTTGGTAGATAATGTCTAAAGTAGCATGTGCATGTTATTTACAAATGAGATGTAAATGCCAGAGGAGACAGCTAAAGGAGTAAAAATTAGTTGCTTCCAGAGAAGAGGAATGAAGAAACTAGGGAGGGATGGAAAAAGGGAAATGCTGTATTTTGTCATAAGCCTTTGCAGTCCTGAAAAGGAAAAACTCAGTTGTTGTTATCTTTCCTATGTAGGGAAAAACCCAGTTCTTCCCTACTGTGTCTTTCTTCCCTGTGTGTCGCCTTTACCTTCACAGAGAACACTTCACTTCTGATACTTGTGGTCACCAGATGTGTGAGGTTTTTTCCCCACAACAGCAAGCTAGTCTCCAGCACCAGCTGGATGTCCTACAACTTAAGTCTAGCACTATCTACCTGGAGGTAGTGTCAGATCCCACAGATTAAGGGCTCAGTCCCATAAGACTGTTCTTAACCCCCACACTTCAGACACCAGGGGCAAGCCCAGGTTGTCACCTGTGCTTCGGACCAACTGGCTGTAGATTAGAGACTCCTTGGGTTCGATTAATTTGACAGAGCAACTCACAGAACTCAGGGAAACACTTTTACCAGTTTATTAAAGGATATGATGAAAGATACAGATGAACAGCCAGATGAAGAGATATATAGGGCGAGGTCTGGGAGGGTTCGGATCGCAGGGGCTTCTGTCCGCATGGAATTGGGGTATTTCACCCTTCAGGTGCACATGAGTTCGCCAACCTGGAAGCTCTCCAAATCCCATACTATCGGGATTTTATGGAGGCTTCCTCATGCAGGCATAATCAATTATACGCTCTGTTTTTAGCTATGTTCTCCTCTCTGGGGGATGAGGGGTGTGGCTGGAAATTCCAAGCTTCTAATCCTGGTGACCAGCCCCCATTCAGGAGCCAGCCAGGAGCCCACTCAGAGTCACCTCAATAGAACAAAAGATGCTCCTAGGGCTCTTATCACTTAGGAATTTGCAAGGGTTTTAGGAGCCCTGTGTCAGGACAGGATCAAAGGCAAATAATAAAACAAGAGATGCCCCTAGTGTTCTTATCACTTAGGAAATTACAACTGTTTTAGGAGCTGTGTGTCAGGAAGTGGGGGCAGAGGCCAATATATATATTTTCCATTATCTCACAAGTACTATTTGACTTTTCTAAATATGTACATATTACTTCAATAAAACAAAAATTAATTTAAAAAGTAAAAATGGGGCTTCCCTGGTGGCGCAGTGGTTGAGAATCCGCCTGCCAATGCGGGGGACATGGGTTCGAGCCCTGGTCTGGGAAGATCCCACATGCCACGGAGCAACTGGGCCCCTGCGCCACAACTACTGAGCCTGCGCATCTGGAGCTGTGCTCCGCTACAAGAGAGGCCGCGACAGTGAGAGGCCCGCGCACCATGATGAAGAGTGGTCCCCGCTCGCCGCAACTAGAGAAAGCCCTCGCACAGAAACGAAGACCCAACACAGCCAAAAATAAATAAATAAATAAATAAATAAATAAATAAATAAAATAATTTTTTTTAAAAAAAGTAAAAATGAAAAAACCAGGACTGGATGAGATCATGAGGTAGACAGAGAAAAGAAGAACTCTAATACATGAGCCAGGGCCCTTCCAATGTTTAGAGCTCGGGAAGATGATGAAGAGGAGCCAGCCAAGTAGACAGAAGGAGCAGCCAGAATCACAGGAGAACTTAAGAGAGTGGTGGCCTGGAAACCAAGTGAAGGAAATATTTCAAAAAGAAGGGAATGGTCAAGCATGCCAAGTGCAATTAGTAAGACTGAAAATTGATGAAAAAGAATATATATATATATTCAAATATATACTTATATATATTATTAATATATATTATATTATTTAATATAATTATAATAATTATATATAATTATCATTATAATTATATATAATTAATATATAATAATTATTGTATTATAATTGTAACATAATTATAATATATTATATATTATATCATTAATATATGTAATATATTAACGTATTATTCAAATATATATATATTTGAATCACTTTGCTGTACACCTGAAAGTAACACAACATTGTAAATCAACTGTACTTCATACTTCAATTAAAAAGAAAAGAATGAAAATTGATCATTGAATTTGATACCATCAAGTGTAATCTTCAAGAGCAATTTTGGTGGAGTGAAAGCCTGATCTAAGTGAGTTCTACAGAGTATAGTGAGGATGAAAAGTAAAAACGGCAAGAACAGCAACTCACTGGTAAGGAAAAGAGGATGGGTATTTGTATGTCAACAGGGAGCTTTGCACATCTAAGTGTGAGTCTGTGTGTATGGTTTCAAATGAAAATATTTGAATGTTGATGGGAATGACCTCTTATGTTATAGGACAGGTATGTGATTTATATGCATATATGCCTAAAATAAACTCAAGTTAGACAGCATTAATCATTTAAAATGATCCTGGATTTAATTTGTTAAATTTTAAGATTTTTGCATCTATGTATAGGATAGCTTTGGAAGAATAAGCTAGTTTTCCTAAGAAAATTAGAGAGATATTTATTGTTTTCTGTGTTCAAAAGACACACGAAGGTGTTAAGTTATTCATTAGATTGGCTGGACCAAGTGAAGAAATACAGGTAAGAGAATCCAACAAACTTGGGTCCTACTCCAGCTCTTTCACAGTAAGTGAAATACATAAAGCTGTTTAACACTGGGCAACATTACTTCTTTGAACCTCAATTTCCTTTTCTGTAAAATGGTGTTAATATCTAACTCATATTGTTATTGAGGATTAAATAAGATAATTTATATTGTGTTCAGCATGGCACTTAAATATAGCTAAATGTTTAACTACCATTAAATGTAGTTACTATCATTAATGATCATCAGTTATTTTTTTCTTTCATGGTTTTTTCAATTTCTTCTATTAGTTATTGACCTACAAATGTTTTCTACTTCTTGAGTTAGTTTTTGTAGAGAGGTCTTTGGTTTTGTTATCAGGCTGGGAATTTTGAGCTCAATTATAAGCAGCAGTCCAAAAGCTAGCAGAGAGGGATAGAATGAGGCCAAGGAATGAAAGGGGTAATTGATGAACCAAAGTCCACAGGGAGATGGGAGAGGTGAGGCCAAGCACACAGATTTATGCGTCAAACAAAAACGCACATCTACTGAGGCTGGCAGTAAGGGATGGATCGGTGTAATGGATGGTGTTAAATATGGAGGGAGGGAGGAAAAGGAGTTTCATGTTAAGTGAACATTCTAATTATTCAACAAAAAGCCTTTAAATTACATCTTTTGGTCTCAAACACTGTGAAACTGTATGTATTTCTCTAAACTATATTAATGTCACAGCATAGTATTGTACTTCAAAGTACTTACTTGTGATTGATGTAAAAAAACTAAAATGCGGGCCCTTCCTAGTGAAAGTAGTGTGGAAAAATATATAGAAGACTGTACAACACATTGAGAGAAAGTAAAAGCCAAATTCATGAGCAAAAACCAAAGCATTTCAGCAAAGCACATCATCTTCAGGGCGTTTTCATCATATAGAAACAACAGAAGTTCTCTGTAGAAATAGAATCACGATATATATACTATGGTTATGCTATATTTATTGAATAGACAATTTTACTCACAAAAATACTTACAGAATAGACATTGATTGTTTTATTATATTTGGAGTAGTAAAACTAAACAAGCAAGAGAAAGTTTGTTAATTCATATGAGTATATCATGGTTAACGTGGCCACTTCTGAGGTTTCCTTGTGCATAGATTACCAAGCATCAAAATATCACATCTGCTACCAAAAAAAAAAGACAGATAATAAGAGTGTATCAACTAAATGTTAGCTGGGGAATAATTTCTTGTTATGTGTAAATTATGTTATAGGTCATATGTTATACATGTTATATAAGAGTATCTTTATCAACTAAACGTTAATTGGGGGTAAGTACTCTCTATGTAAGCTTAAGTTCTTATCAGTTTTACAGTTGTGTGTGGTAAACAAGAAGATGAGCAATTAACCAGTGGAAGGAATGGATAAAAGGTGAAGACATTTTGAATAATTGAGAACAACCCCTTTCTTTGCACTTAACAGTAGGACTTTTTTTTTTTAAACTTTGGGTTTATTTATTTATTTCTTTTTATGGCTGTGTTGGGTCTTCGTTTCTGTGTGAGGGCTTTCCCCAGCCGCGGCAAGCAGGGGCCACTCTTCACCGCGGCGCGCGGGCCTCTCAGTATCGTGGCCTCTCCTGTTGCGGAGCACAGGCTCCAGACGCGCAGGCTCAGCAATTGTGGCCACGGGCCCAGCCGCTTCGCGGCACGTGGGATTCTCCCAGACCAGGGCCCGAACCCGTATCCTCCGCACTGGCAGGCAGACTCCCAACCACTGCGCCACCAGGGAAGCCCCAGTAGGACTTTTTTTAAAATCCAGATTATAAGTATTTGATATGTCTACTCATTTTCCATGTGTAGTGGTAGACTAAATGACATTCAACGCATGTCAAACCTTAAAGCTAATTTTAGAAGAGTGTCCTGTTATAATGGAAAAAGTATAGGATAAAGAGACAGGCAAAACTGGGTTCAAATTCTAGCTCAATTACCTACTATCTGGGTGACTTTAAACCGGTTATTTAAGTTGTCCAAGCCTGTTTCCTTAGCTAAAATTTAGGCATCATAATACTTTCCTCACAAGGCTATTTTAAGGACTTAATAAAAATGATAGCTATTATTAAGAGAAGAAAACTGATTTTTAAATTTTGAAAAATTGAAAATCAATTTTCTTAAATTTTCTTTTTTGATATTCTTTCATATTTACTATTAACTGCTTTAAAAATCTTTTTTAAATCCACTAAACCAGACTCCATTTATTACAATTTCTAAAATCTTCAGGTAATTTTTCCTATAAAGTTGGCATATATAACTTCATTATGTACTTCCTATATGTTGATTATTATAGGAAAAAAGTCATTTTTTTCATGGTATCTTTAGCAATAAGAGATAAATTACTTGTTCAAAGCTATATAGCTTGCTAAACTACTTTTGTTATAAGCAATTATCAACTTGTTATTTCTAGTGTGGCAAATCATTTTGACCCACTAAACCCCATTTTAAAGCTTCAAATGGATTAATTCTGGCCTCACACACCATACTGAGGTAACTATTGCCGCATGACAAGTTACCCCAAAATTTAGTGGCTTAAAACAATGAACATTGATTATGTTATAGTTCCTATGGGTGGCCAGGCCGAGCCACAATTTTTTTTATGGCTGAGCTTTGGAAGTCCACCTACCATCACTTCTGCCATATTCACAGACCAACCCTGATGCACTATGGGAAGGGGCTACACAAAGGTGGGAATACCTGGAGGTGAACATCACTGGAAGACCATCTTGGATTCTTGCTATCCCCCCACATACAGGAGTAAATGTTCTGAAGAGGTACTTTTAACAGTGAAACTGTTTCTAAAGGCAGAGTATAAAAATAAAAATAAAAATGCTCAACAGTTTATTGAATAGATAAAGATTCACTCTTACAACCTAAAGAGAAAACAATTAAGCAAATAAATCCATTGCCTTTTTTTTTCTTTTTTTGGTCTGAGCTTGGATGCTGATTGGTTATTTTGTACAGTTTAGCCATCTGTGTCTTTTAGATGGCGGTCAGCAGAAGTGAGGAAGATGGTTACACAACCGGGCACCCACGACAATGATGACACAATTGATCACTACAGGTTTCCACACTAAGGAGAGACAGAAAGAGGATATGGCAGGAAGTCTCCAAAGCACCTGGTAGCTTGGGTCTTGGGGTACAGTAATCAAGGAAAATGGTCTTTGGAGGACACCAGGGACATCACAGTAAGATATAATGCTTGAAAATATACAACAACCAGCATATCATTTCTTCCTTATGAATGTCTTTCTAGTTGTGATATATGCATGGTCAGCATATTTTCAAGATTTCATCAGAAACACCCCCTCTTCCTTTTTACTACCATATACTCATTGGCAGGAAGCTGAGGGGACCCATCCCAAATCTCAGACCTGCGGAGATAACATTTATTTCAACAAGCATCTCAAACTAAAGCCAGTCAGCCTGTGGAGGTACCAGAAATGAAATGATCAGTTTCCCAAAAGCCTCCGTCTTGGGAATGATACTGATAGTTCTCATCCATCCACAAATGGTGCTTAATAGATATTTTTGGAGGAATAAACAGAAGGATGAATGAAAGTTCCATGTGAATGGAAGTTTTTAAACTATTTGATGGGAGACTGAGTCAACTAAAGATACGTAATATGGACTTATTCAGTGTATCTGCATAATGCCACTTTGTTCAGACCCAAGCTTCCTGCTGCTGTGCCCTCACTGTATGATGGAGATGGATACCTTGGGGAAAAGCACCAAGTTCCTCTGGAAAGGAACTCCTCCTCTTTCCAAAGAGGCTGGCGCGATGCTCTTTCTTTTGAATTTTAGCCCCAAAACAATGAAGTTTATTAATAGATGTATACTCACTATGAAATGGTGTCTCCGAAATGATTTATTATCTATCAACTCCAGTAACAATAAAGAATAATTGCTGAACACCTTCAAGAAAGAGCTATCTTGCTTGTCTCAACCCCTGCTGGCACACAGCAGACACTCAACAAACATTTCTTGAATGAATAAATGTTATGCCAACTGTTTAATCTGTTCTGCCAGTACAGTCTTCATAACTAGTTAACCAGAATTTAAACTGGACTATAAAGCTCTTAAATCTTTTGAAAGAGATAAGTGTTGCTTATGTGAAAAGGAGACAAAAACATAAACCAAACTAGAAAGGCAGATTTGATAAGAAACTTTAAGAACTTTAAGAAGAAGAATTGAATTAGCTAATGACAAGCCACATTGTAATTATGAATGCAGTTTATAGCCAAAGACATTATAGAGTCAGGACAGAGAAGAGGTGGTTCAACCAGTTACAGGAGCTTTGAAGCAAACCATTTCGACCTGGCCCCAGGTAAAACTATGAAACTGGTTTGGTCTGTCTGTGTGGTTCCCAAACTTCTTTTTCCTTCAACCCTTTTCCAGGCTAACAATACCCTCAAGTTTTCTCCACTCTCCCACTAACTTTTTTTTAACATTACAAAGAAAGTGCAATGGTGATAGGTTGAAATCAACTCCAAAAATACCCCTAATCCATGTATTGCAGTGGCCTCAGGGCAAATTTCCCAGGCTATAGACAGTGAATGCATCACCCATGAGTTGAAATAAAATCCAGTATTTTTCCTAGAAGAAAGAGCTGGGATTTCTGGCCTTTATTTCCTACTTTTTTTTCCGGAAGTGTGCTTGTTGAAAGCCCAGCTCCCTCCTCAAGTAGTGCAGTTAGAACTTGACATGGATTGGTTAGGGGAGGCAGTGCAGAGAAGTATAGCCTTTTATAAAATAAATTTATTTATTTTATTTATTTTGGTTGTGTTGGGTCTTCGCTGTTGCGCGCGGGCTTTTCTCTAGTTGCGGCGAGCAGGGGCTACTCTTCGTTGTGGTGAGCAGGCTTCTCATTGCTGTGGCCTCTCTTGTTGCGGAGCATGGGCTCTAGGCACGCGGGCTTCAGTAGTTGTGGCTCACGGGCTCTAGAGCTCAGGCTCAGTAGTTGTGGTGCATAGGCTTAGTTGCTCTGAGGCATGTGGGATCTTCCCAGACCGGGGCTCGTACCCGTGTCCCCTGCATTGGCAGGCGGACTCTTAACCACAGCGCCACCAGGGAAGCCCTAGCCTTTTAAAATGTTCAGTGATTACAAAAGTTCTGGGGTTCAGGGACTATTCAATGTGTAATCAACAGCTCCTAAACAACATTTACTTAGATTAGAAGATAATTCAATGCAAACAGAATTGGGTATTTCTTTGGGCAATTTATTTAGAATCTTTTGTCCTTTCATGATTCAACCTGCCCTTTGTAAAACTATGAGTCACCATGATTCTCATTCTGACCAATATTTTTCTGCTTAACTGCTTGGGGGGTAATGAGTACTGCATTTTGAATCCAGCACATTTTATCTACTGTATCTAGTCTTAACTATTGAAAGAAATTTTGAAGACTTGATAAATTGCTATGCTACAGCATGACACAAGATAGCCTCCTAATATTGTGTGTATGGATTTGACCTCTGGAACTGCTGCAGCCATCTTGTGACCATGAGGAAAATGATAAAAGAAATTTTTGCTGAACCTTGAATATATGCATTCAGACTTGCTTATTGCATGACCCTGAGCTTGTAATATGGCAAAGAGTCAGAGCAACTGCTTCCCCAGAAGAAGGAACCAGAGCAACTGCTTTTCAGAAAACTAGTCAGTCAGTAGAAAAGCTACCTGATGGGGAGTTTGTGACTGTACTATCTAGACTCAACAAACTGACTTGGGGCATAGCAGTCAGCTGTGCCAAGCTCCACTATCACCAATCAACTTTGAACTGGCAATCGAAGTAGTTGTTGAAACCAAGAAACCATTATTCTTTGTGAAAACGTGTGACTTCTGCCTTTATAGGTCCCCTCCTTGCCCTTGATCAGAGACACCATTTCAGAAGGCTGTATTCTCTCTTATATACCTATAAATGAGTAAATCCCGAAGACGTCACACTAAATTTGTCTCCAAAGTATTCTTTGCAGTTTAACACTTACTCTGCCTCGGAATCTTTGTTTCTTTTGTTGGCAGGTCAAAACTGATACACCAAGAATGGCAAAGCAGGAAGACAGAAAAAACCTGGTTCCTTGATGATATCTGTATTTTACTAACTATGGAGCCTTCCTACCTCTGGACTTTTTGTTTTGTGATAAAATTAATTTCCTTTTTTGCTTAAGCCACATTGAGTTGGGTTTTCTGTTTACTTGTACCAAAAGTAAAATAAGTGATACACCTTTCATTGCTCTTTTAAAAATAATGCTCCCACCCCAGAACACACTGCCCCCTCATCCTCCTTATTATATAGTTACTTCTTTGTTTACTTGTTTATTGTCAATGTCTGCCACTAAAGTGTAAGCTCTACAAGACAGGGAACTTGGTCTGTTCAGATGCCTGTCTAGAAAGTGCTAGCACATTACGGATGCCCGATAATATTTGTTTAATAAATATTTGCTTAATTCATAGAATTGTATATCATCTTTGATTGGGTTTCCTAGAAGCAAAGCCTGAGACAGGGATGCACAAGCGTGTGATTTATTGGAGGAGTGCTCTTTGGAGAAAGGTAGTTCAAGGAGCAGGGTAAGGCAGGGAGAGGAACTCAGGAGGGATGTGGTCTCAGCTGAAGTCTATACTCAGCCTGATCCCCGGAGAGCTCTAGACTATGAATTGCACCACAGAGTTGGTTCCATTTTGAAACAAGGGGGCAAGCTTTTATTTTTCACCCAAATTAATGTCATTAGTTATTGACTATGAGCTGCTTGGTTAGGGTGGAGGGGAATGTTATCTCCCAGGCAACTCAGCTCCCATCCAACCAAAGGCAGTTCTCCAGAGAAGGGGCTGTGAGTAGTTGGTAGTCAACATTCACAGCAGCTGGGGGATGGGCGTATTGGGCTTGTAAAGGGAGTCTGGGTGGGACACCAACAGTGTTTACAATATATATCTAGAAAAAAAAAAAACCCTAGAGAATTACTAAAAACTATTAGAAGCAATCATAGAATTCATCAAAATGGAAGGTTATACATTGAGTATATAAAAATCAGCAACATATCCCTAATCAATAACTATGAAAAAATTTAGTGGAAGAAGACATTTTATTTTAAAAACTATAAACTGCTCAAATATCTAAGCATTCACAAACAAAAAACTATGTAGAATTTAAATGAAGAAAACTTCAAAATTCTATTTGGGGACATAAAAGAAGATAAGTAAATTGAAAGACATAACATTTCTTGGATCAAGAGACTAAATATGTTAAGTATGTAAATTCTTCCTCAGTTGTCATATAAATTCAATCCAATCCCAATTAAAATACAAAGGATTTTTTTATCTTGAAAAATAGTTCTATAATTCATGGTAGCCAGGAAAATTCATAACGAGGTATGGATGGTCCTACTGCAAATTGATGCTGTAATAACTAAAGTACTTTAGAACTTGTAAAGAAATAGGCAGATCCATGGAATAGAATAAATGGTCCAAAACAGATCCAAATATATATGGAGAGTTAGTTTGTGATAAAGGTGTCATGTCAAATTGATGAGGAATGAGAGATTATTATGTACATGGTATCAAAACAACTATATTATTATATATATGGGGAGGAGGACAAAAATACTGAATCCCTATCTCATTCTCTAAACCAAAGTAAATTCCAGAGGGAGCAAAGATGTTATGTAACTAATGAAAAACAGAAACTTCTAGAAGAAAGCATGGGAACATATATATTTGCTGCTGTAGAAGAAGGAGCCTTACTAAGTAGTACCTAAAGTCCAAAAACCATAAATCGTAAACAAAGTCAAGGGTCAAATGACTGAGAAAAATATTAACATGTCCATACTTTACAAAGAGCTCTTGTAAGGACAGATAGTTCAGAGAAAAAGAAATACTAATGATCAATAAATTCATAAAGAGAGGCTTAACTTCATCCACAGTTAAAAAAAAAAATGCAGATCCAAACAGTGGAAGATATTTAACATCTTTTGGATTGGCAAAATTGAGAAGTTTAATGGTATCTAGTTCTAACAAATGTGTGGGAAGATGGGGAAACTCGCATAGGATTGGTGGTATTGTAACTAGTGGGACTTTTGTGAAGGTGATCTGGCAGTCACTACCAATGTAGAAAGCACATACCCTTGGCCTATCAAGCTCACTGCTAGAAATATTCCATAAGGCTATACCTGCAAAAGTTCATCAAGATAGGATGTATACAGATGTTCAATGAAGCATCATTTGTAACAACAACAAAAAACCCTGGAAACAATCAAATTGCAATTAATAGGATATTGGTTTAATAACTAATAGAGAGGGAATTCCCTGGTGGTCCTGTGGTTAGAACTCTGCACTTTCACTGCTGAGGGGCAGGGTTGGATCCCTGGTTGGGGAACTAAGATCCGGCAAGGCACATGGCAAAAAAAAAAAAAGAGAGAGAATACTCTGCAGTCTTTTTTTTAATTTAAAGTATGAAGTAGTTTAGTTTGTGCTGATATGGAAATTATATGCAAGTGGGATATTTGGTTTAATTTACTAGTCCCCTTATTACATTCACCACTCACAGATTAGAGTAACAGTGAAATGAGTGTGTGATATTAAACTCCCTAAATATATCCTTTCAGTTCATTGCCTCAGCATTGTCATTTAAGTATCAGAGTACTGGCAAAGCAAAAGCCATCCCACACTTGTATTTGGGGACAGAATACAACAGTGATTGAGAATACAGGATGTGTTAGTAATCTATTGCTACATAACAAATTACCCCAAAATATAGCGACTTCAACAGTGAATATTTATTATCTCACAATTTCTGTGGATCGGAAATCTAGGAGCGGTTTAGCTGGATGGTCCTGGTTCAGGGTCTCTCATGAGGATACAGTCAAACTGTTAGCTCTGGCTGCGGTCATTTCAAGGCTCAAATAGGGCTGAAGAATCTGCCTCCGAGTTCTCTGCTGTGGTTGTTGGCAAACCTGAGCTCCTCGCTGGCTGTTGGCTGGAGGCCTGCATTCTTCACCATGTGGGGCCCCGCCATGGGGCTGCGGGACATGGCAGCTGGACGTGGATGTCTCCCAAAAAAGGGAGAGGCACCCAAGTCCAATCTCAGAAGTGACATAGCATCTCTTCCACCATAAGCCATTGGTCTCCCAGACCCACCCTGGTGTAACGTGTGAGGGCACTTACGCAACGTATAGATACCAGGAGGCCGGGGGCGGGGGCCACCTTGGAGGCTGGCCATCAGACTCCAGGGTTTGAATCACTCAATAACCTTTGCCTCAGTTTATACATATGTAAAATGGGAATAATAATAGTACCTGCTTTTGACGACTAAAATAGCTAATATATTTTAAAAGTTAAGAATGTATTTAAGATATTTATAAGTGAATTATAGGACATCTGGCATTTGCTTTAAATACTCCAGAAAAAAAAATTGAGGGAGGAGAATGATGGTGGTAGATAAAACATATATGGCAAAATGTTGATGATAATGATTTAAAGTGGGCGATGCACAGGGAGATCACCTCGGTGCTTTGTGACCACCTAGAGGGGTGGGAGGGAGATGCAAGAGGGAGGGGATATGGGGATATATGTATACATATAGCTGATTCACTTTGCTGTACAGCAGAAACTATCACAACATTGTAAAGCAATTATACTCCAATAAAGATGTTAAAAATAAATAAATAAATAAGTGGGTGATGCATACATAAAGGTTTTTAAATGATCTTTAATTTTTAAAAAATTTTATTGACATATAGTTGATTTACAATGTTGTGTTAATTTCTGCTGTACAGCAAAGTGACTCAGTTATAGATATATATATTCTTTTTCAGATTCTTTTCCATTATGGTTTATCACAGGATATTGAATATAGTTCCCTGTACTATACAGGAGGATCTTGTTGTTTATCCATAATGATCTTTTCTTTATTTCTTAAGTTTAAAATTTCCCATAATAAAAAGTTATATAATTTTTTACATAAAATGTTTATAGCAGTACCTGGAACATAAAATGCTGGTTATTATTTTTGGAAGGATGCATAAGCCAGATTTTTCTTTATTCAAGTGGTTTAATTTCTTACACACTGGGTCTTTATACCTGTATAATTCTGGATGAAATAAGTTAACTTAGGTCTTTACAATGTTTCCTTAAAAATTATTGATCTATTCAGCTATAATCATTTCTCTATCAGGGCCCAAGTAATCTTTGCAGCTGCAAAAAGGAAATATAGTTTCCTATATCTTGTATGTCATAGTCCTATCCTATGAACCACAACAGGGAGCCCATGTCCAGAAACAAACTGAAAGTAACAAACTTTGAATTATCATTGACAAGAACAATCGTCTGCTTAAAATGCACTTAATCACTAGGTGAAAGAAGTCTACTCTCCATTAACCTGGGGCTGTTTATCAGGTTATCCAGGCAATAGGAAAAGAGTGCATCACAGGTCATATGAAGAGTGCAGTCCTGGGAAGATACCTGGGTGGGCAAACTAGAGGAGCCCAAGGGAGACGCTACCTATTTCAGACTGCCCCAAAGTGAGCATGAAAAATCACACTAAGATGCTGCTTATAATAGATCATTAAAAACTGAGATTTGCCTCATTTTTATAATCTAGGACTCAATTGCATTAATTTTCAGCTTTCTAACCCATTTTTGGTGGAAGCTTTGTGAAATATGCCCAAGCTTGGCTATCTTGAGACAAACAAATTTTACATTTTTTTCATGTCTCCTGATCACTAAAACTTTTTTCTCTTATCTAAATTCTGCTTTCAATTGCAGAATTATGGACTTTGGTCTTTTCTGTAGGATGCAATTTTCTTCTTAATAAATAAAAATTTTCAGTCTGTTTACAGATTTGGATCTGACTTGGTTACAGTAGAGCCCTTTTTGCAAACATTCGGCATATCAAGATCCAACTGTGGTGCACAACCGAATATGTAAAATACATCTTAAGTCTCTGTGCAAAGTTACCTCCATTTATATTTAATAGACATTCACTGAAAGTAAACAGTGGGGGTACCACAATGTATAAGAACAGTGATAAGATGACTTGCACACAATTCTTGCACAAATGGCATTTCTGAGTCTGATCTATCTGCTCCCTACTATCCCCCTTCTTTTTTTTTTTTCTTTTTTTCTTTTCTGTTGGTTTTTTTTGTTTGTTTTCTGGGAGGAGGGACAGCTATGACTAATACACCTATGTCAAACTTGGGAATATACTATCCTTTTACATTTTATAAATCATCCTTAAGAGTACAGAACAAAATCATAGGGATAGAATTTTCTCTTCCTGAGAGTAGCCAGGTGAAATGAACTTTTTATCCAGGTGACCAAATGCATTCAATATGTGGTTTCAGTATACCTGGTACTTACCATGATGGAAACAGAGTTGTCTGCTCTTACACCCCCCAACCCCAAAATGAAGCCAACACTGTTATTAAAGGCTCCTTGAAGGAAGCTTATGCAGGATTCCCCTGGAGGGAGAACAGGAGGGATGGGATGGACCAGTTTAGTAGAGAGTGATGTAGGGGGATGCAGAGAGTCCCCAAGGCTGAGGGAGGCATAGGATTTGGTGAGGTTAGTGGGATGACCTGTGTTTAGCTTCTTAAAGCTCCTGAGAGGGTGTCACCCACACTTAATTGTGAAACATTGCAGCAACCTTCTACTGAAGAACCTGAATGGGGCAACTGGCTAATTGACCCTGGAATTGGCCATCGTTGCCCTTCTCTGGTGTGACCTTTGGCCTGATCTTGGCATCTCTTAAGATGTCATGGAGGAGGGAGATACTACTTTACCTTCCTTGCAGGGTAGTGTAGTGGGGAAGCTCAGAGAAGTCCCAGAATATAAATGCTGTCTAGTAGTTAAAGAGGATAAGGCAAAGAAAGGCATCTTTTTCTTCAGATAGCAATTAGTTTACTGATTTAGAATTGTAAATGTAACACATGCTCATTGCAAAAATTCAGAAAATAATAGAAAAGTATAAACTCTGTGTAGCATTTTAATGGGATTAGTTGACAAATACTGATTGATAACCTGCTTTTTTCATCATAATATATTCTGGACATCTTTTCATGATAATGAATATCAATCTATGGCCACATAATATTTCCTTTTGTAAATATGTCAAACTTAACTTAATGCCTCTTGATAGAAATGTAGATTGCTGCAGCGACTTTTTATATAGAATAGTGATACAGTGAACATCGAAATTTGCACACTAATTCAATTATTTTCTTAGGATATATTTCTAAAATTGGAATTGTTGGGTCAAAGATTACAGAAATTTTTAGACTCTTAAGGCTTACTACCAAGTTGTTCTCCAGAAGTTTAGTACCAATTTATATTTGAGCAACAAAGTATTAACAGTGTCTATTTTTTCCACATCCTAATCAATTCTGAGTATTATAATTTTTTAAATTAACAAATTCATTTCTTACTCAAAATATTAAGAATCTTCCTAGTCCCAGATACCAGTGATACTTTTTAAAAAATGGATAAATATATACTTACATATATGTAACTGAATCACTTTGCTGCACAACTGAAACTAATGCAACTTTGTAAGTCAACTATACTTCAATTTAAAAAAAAAAGAACTAAAAAATGTATAAAATAGTAATAGTTGCTCAAACATTTAGCAAGGTAAGTTTCAGTAGACACAATTCTCAGGCAATAAGCTTTAGTTAAGGAAAAAGTAACAAGTTAAAATTTTATTTACATAACCTCTCATACAAAGCAGGGTATGCTATTACTCTGTAATGTTAGCTGTAAAGTAACTATGACAATACTTGTAATTCAAGATCAATTTGGTATTGAATCACTCTATATTGATCTTCTTTGTCCTAAATACAAAAGAACTTTGTCAAAATGTGGACCCAGGGAAGAACTCCAAAAACAGAAGTAACTATAATTTGTTCTTTCTTTTTTGTAGTTTATATATGTAAAAAAGTAAGTAGAGAGATTTCCCTGGTGGCGCAGTGGTTCAGAATCTGCCTGCCAATGCAGGAGACACGGGTTAGATCCCTGGCCCAGGAAGATTCCACATGCCGCGGAGCAACTAAGCCCACCACAACTACAGAGCGCACGTGCCGCGGCTCCCGAAGCCCATGCGCCTAGAGCTCGTGCTCCGCAACAAGAGAAGCCACTGCAATGAGAAGCATGTGCACAGCAACAAAGAGTAGCCCCTGCTCACAGCAACTAGAGAAAGCCCACACGCAGCAATGAAGACCCAATGCAGCCAAAAATAAATAATAAATAAAAAATTTTTTAAAACACTTAAAAAAAAAAGTAAGTAAGATATTTAGGCCAAATGATTAAATCTGAAAATTATAACTATTAACGCCCTCTTTAATACCCAGTAAATGCTTTTTCAAAACTGTCTCAGATTGATGTAATTACATTAATTAAAACCATGTGCCTAGAATGGTGGTTGGGTTTCTTATTCCCATAAGCAAGCACGGTCATTTAAAGAATGTAGACGGAGACCTTCAAGATGGCGGAGGAGTAAGACATGGAGATCACCTTCCTCCCCACAAATACATCAGAAATACATCTATATGTGGAACAACTCCTACAGAACACCTACTGAACGCTGGCAGAAGACCTCAGACTTCCCAAAAGGAAAGAAACTCCCCATGTACCTGGGTAAGGCAAAAGAAAAAAGAAAAAACAGAGACAAAAGAATAGGGACGTGACCTGCACCACTGGGAGGGAGCTGTGAAGGAGGGAAAGTTTCCACACACTAGGAAGCCCCTTCGCGGGTGGAGACTGGCGGGGGATGGGGGGGGGGAAGCTTCAGAGCCACGGAGGAGGGCGCAGCAACAGGGGTGCAGAGGGCAAAGTGGAGAGATTCCCGCACAGAGGATCGGTGCTGACCAGCACTCATCAGCCCGAGAGGCTTGTCGGCTCACCCACTGGAACGAGTGGGGGCTGGGAGCTGAGGCTCGGGCTTCGGAGGTCAGATCCCAGGGAGAGGACTGGGGTTGGCTGCGTGAACACAGCCTGAAGGGGGCTAGTGCACCACAGCTAGCCAGGAGGGAATCCGGGAAAATGTCTGGACCTGCCTAAGAGGCAAGAGACCATTGTTTTGGAATGCGTGAGGAGAGGGGATTCAGAGCACCGCCTAAAGGAGCTCCAGAGATGGGAGCGAGCCGCGGCTACCAGCGCGGACATGAGAGACGGGCATGAAATGCTAAGGCTGCTGCTGCAGCCACCAAGAAGCCTGTGTGCAAGCACAGGTCACCATCCACACCTCCCCTCCCGGGAGCCTGTGCAGCCCGCCACTGCCAGGCTCCTGTGATCCGGGGACAACTTCCCCGGGAGAACACACGGCGCACCTCAGGCTGTTGCAACATCATACCGCCCTCTGCCACTGCAGGCTTGCCCCGCATTCCGCACCCCTCTCTCCCCCCCGGCCTGAGTGAGCCACAGCCCCCGAATCAGCTGCTACTCTAACTCCCTCCGGTCTGAGCGAAGAACAGACGCCCTCAGGTGACCTACACACAGAGGTGGGGCCAAGGCCAAAGCAGAACCCCGGGAGCTGTGCGAACAAAGAAGAGAAAAGGAAATCTCTCCCAGGAGCCTCAGGAGCAGTGGATTAAATCTCCACAATCAACTTGATGTACCCTGCATCTGTGGAATACCTGAATAGACAACGAATCATCCCAAATTGAAGAGGTGGACTTTGGGAGCAACGATATACATATATATTTCCCTTTTTCTCTTTTTGTGAGTGTGTATGTGTATGCTTCTGTGTGTGATTTTGTCTGTATAGCTTTGCTTTTACCATTTGTCCTAGGGTTCTGTCTTTTTTTTTTTAGTACAATTTTTAATGCTTCTTATCATTGGTGGATTTGTTTTTTGGTTTGGTTGCTCTCTTCTTTCTTTCTTTTCTTTATTACTTTTAAATTTTTTTATTTTTTAATAATTATTTTTTATTTTAATAACTTTATTTTATTTTATTATTTTCTTTCTTTCTTTCTTTTTTTCTCCCCTTTCTTCTGAGCCATGGGGCTGACAGGGTCTTGGTGCTCCAGCCAGGTGTCAGGTCTGTGCCTCTGAGGTGGGAGAGCCGAGTTCAGGACATTGGTCCACCAGAGACCTCCCGGCTCTGCATAATATCGAACGGTGAAAGCTCTCCCAGAGATCTCCATCTCAACACTAAGACCCAGCTCCACTCAACGACCAGCAAGCTACAGTGCTGGACACCCTATGCTAAACAAGTAGCAAGATAGGAACACAACCCCACCCATTAGCAGAGAGGCTGCTTCAAATCATAATATGGTCACAGACACCCCAAAACACACCACTGCACGCAGTCCTGCCCACCAGAAAGACAAGATCCAGCCTCGTCCACCAGAACACAGGCACTAGTCTCCTCCACCAGGAAGCCTACACAACCCACTGAACCAACCTTAGCCACTGGGGGCAGACACCAAAAACAACAGGAACTACAAAACTGCAGCCTGCAAAAAGGAGACCCCAAACACAGTAAGTTAAGCAAAATGAGAAGACAGGGAAACACACAACAGATGAAGAGGCAAGGTAAAACCCCACCAGACCAAACGAAGAGGAAATAGGCAGTCTACCTGGAAAAGAATTCAGAATAATGATAGTAAAGATGATCCAAAATCTTGGAAATAGAATGGAGAAAATACAAGAAACATTTAACAAGGATGTAGAAGAACTAAAAGGCAAACAAACAATGATGAAGAACACAATAAATGAAATTTAAAATTCTCTAGAAGGAATCAATAACAGAATAACTGAAGCAGAAGAACGGATAAGTGCCCTGGAAGATAAAATAGTGGAAATAACTACTGCAGAGCAGAATAAAGAAAAAAGAATGAAAAGAATTGAGGACAGTCTTAGAGACTTCTGGGACAACATTGAACACACCAACATTCGAATTATAGGGGTCCCAGAAGAAGAAGAGAAAAAGAAAGGGACTGAGAAAATATTTGAAGAGATTATAGTTGAAAATATCCCTAACAAGGGAAAGGAAATAGCCACCCAAGTCCAGGAAGTGCAGAGAGTCCCATACAGGATAAATCCAAGGAGAAACACACCAAGGCACATATCAATCAAACTATCAAAAATTAAATACAAAGAAAAAATATTAAGAGCAGCAAGGGAAAAACAACAAATAACATACAAGGGAATCCCCATAAGGTTAACAGCTGATCTTTCAGCAGAAACTCTGCAAGACAGAAGGGAGTGGTAGGACATATTTAAAGTGATGAAAGGGAAGGATCTCATTCAGATTTGATGGAGAAATTAAAACCTTTACAGGCAAGCAAAAGCTAAGAGAATTCAGCACCACCAAACCAGCTTTACGACAAATGCTAAAGGAACTTCTCTAGGCAGGAAACACAAGAGAAGGAAAAGACCAACAATAACAAACCCAAAACAATTAAGAAAATGGTAATAGGAACACACATATCAATAATTACCTTAAATGTAAATGGATTAAATGCTCCAACCAAAAGACATAGACTGGCTGAATGGATACAAAAAAAAGACCAGTATATATGCTGTCTACAAGAGACCCACTTCACACCTAGGGACACATACAGACTGAAAGTGAGGGGATGGAAAATGATATTCGATGCAAATGGAAATCAAAAGAAAGCTGGAGTAGCAATTCTCAGACAAAATAGACTTTAAAATAAAGACTATTACAAGAGACAGAGAAGGACACTACATAATGATCAAGGAATCAATCCACAAAGAATATGTAACAGTTGTAAATATTTATGCACCCAACATAGGAGGACCTCAATACATAAGGCAAATGCTAACAGCCATAAAAGAAGAAATCAACAGTAATACAATCATAGTAGGGGACTTTAACACCCCACTTTCACCAATGGACAGATCATTCAAAATGAAAATAAATATGGAAACACAAGCTTTAAATGATTCATTAAACAAGATGGACTTAACTGATATTTATAGGACATTCCATCTAAAAACAACAGAATACACTTTCTTCTCAAGTGCTCATGGAACATTCTCCAGGATAGATCGTATCTTGGGTCACAAATCAAGCCTTGGTAAATTTAAGAAAATTGAAATCATATCAAGTATTTTTTCCAACCACAGCACTATGAGACTAGATATCAATTACGGGAAAAAATCTGTGAAAAATACAAACACATGGAGGCTAACCAATACACTACTTAATAACCAAGAGATCACTGAAGAAATCAAAGAGGAAATCAAAAAATACCTAGAAACAAATGACAATGAAAACGCTACGACCCAAAACCTATGGGATGCAGCAAAAGCACTTCTAAGAGGGAAGTTTATAGCAATACAGTCCCACCTCAGGAAACAAAAAAAACATCGCAAATAAATAACCTAACCTTACACCTAAAGCAATCGAGAAAGAAGAACCAAAAAACCCAAAGTTAGCAGAAGGAAAGAAATCATAAAGATCATATCAGAAATAAATGAAAAAGAAATGAAGGAAACAATAGCAAAGATCAATAAAACTAAAAGCTGGTTCCTTGAGAAGATAAACAAAAGTGATAAACCATTAGCCAGACTCATCAAGAAAAAAAGGGAGAAACCTCAAATCGACAGAATTAAAAATGAAAAAGGAGAAGTAACAACCGACACTGCAGAAATACAAAGGATCATGAGAGATTACTACAAGCAACTCTATGCCAATAAAATGGACAACCTGGAAGAAATGGACAAATTCTTAGAAAAGCATGACCTTATGAGACTGAACCAGGAAGAACTAGAAAATATAAACAGACCAAACTCAAGCACTGAAATTGAATCTGTGCTTTAAAATTTTCCAACAAACAAAAGCCCAAGACCAGATGGCTTCACAGGCGAATTCTATGAAACATTTAGAGAAGAGCTAACACCTATCCTTCTCAAACTCTTCCGAAATATAGCAGAGGGAGGAATACTCCCAAACTCGTTCTATGAGGCCACCATCACCCTGATACCAAAACCAGAGAAGAATATCACAAAAAAATAAAACTACAGGCCAATATCACTGAAGAACGTAGATGCAAAAATCCTCAACAAAATACTAGCAAATAGAATCCAACAGCACATTAAAAGGATCATACACCATGATCAAGTGGGGTTTATCCCAGGAATGCAAGGATTCTTCAATATACACAAATCAATCAATGTGATACACCATATTAACAAATTAAAGGAGAAAAACCATATGATCATCTCAATAGATGCAGAAAAAGCTTTTGACAAAATTCAACACCCATTTATGATAAAAACTCTCCAGAAAGTAGGCATAGAGGGAACCTACCTCAACATAATAAAGGCCATGTATGACAAACCCACAGCCAACATCGTTCTCAATGGTGAAAAACTGAAACCATTTCCTCTGAGATCAGGAACAAGGCAAGGTTGCCCACTCTCACCACTATTATTCAGCATAGTTTTGGAAGTCCTAGCCATGGCAATCAGAGAAGAAAAAGAAATAAAAGGAACCCAAATCAGAAAAGAAGTAAAACTGTCACTGTTTGCAGATGACATGATACTATACATAGAGAATCCTAAAGATGCCACCAGAAAACTACTAGATCTAATCAACGAATTTGGTAGAGTAGCAGGATACAAAATTAATACACAGGAATCTCTTGCATTCCTATAGACTAATGATGAAAAATCTGAAAGAGAAATTAAGGAAACACTCCCATTTGCCATTGCAACAAAAAGAATAAAATACCTAGGAATAAACCTACCTAAGGAGACAAAAGACCTGCATGCAGAAAACTATAAGACACTGATGAAAGAAATTAAAGATGATACAAACAGATGGAGAGATATACCATGTTCTTGGATTAGTGGAATCAACATTGTGAAAATGACTATACTACCCAAAGCAATCTACAGATTCAATGCAATCCCTATCAAGCTACCAATGGCATTTTTCACAGAGCTAGAACAAAAATTTCACAATTTGTATGGAAACGCAAAAGACCCCAAATAGCCAAAGCAATCTTGAGAAAGAAAAATGGAGCTGGAGGAATCAGGCTGCCTGAATTCAGACTATACTACAAAGCTACAGTAATCAAGACAGTATGGTACTGGCACAAAAACAGAACTATAGTTCAATGGAACAGGATAGAAAGCCCAGAGATAAACCCATGCACATATGGTCACCTTATTTTTGATAAAGGAGGCAAGAATATACAATGGAGAAAAGACAGCCTCTTTAATAAGTGGTGCTGGGAAAGCTGGACAGCTACATGTAAAAGAACGAAATTGGAACACTCGCTAACACCATACACAAAAATAAACTCAAAATGGATTAAAGACCTAAATGTAAGGCCAGACACTATAAAACTCTTAGAGGAAATCATAGGCAGAACACTCTATGACATAAATCACAGCAAGATCCTTTTTGACCCACCTCCTAGAGAAATGGAAATAAAAACAAAAATAAACAAATGGGACCTAATGAAACTTAAAAGCTTTTGTACAGCAAAGGAAACCATAAACAAGACAAAAAGACAATCCTCAGAATGGGAGAAAATATTTGCAAATGAAGCAACTGACAAAGGATTAGCCTCCAAAATTTACAAGCAGCTCATGCAACTCAATATCAAAAAAACAAACAACCCAATCCAAAAGTGGGCAGAAGACCTAAGTAGACATTTCTCCAAAGAAGATATACAGATTGCCAACAAACACATGAAAGAATGCTCAACATCACTAATCATTAGAGAAATGCAAATCAAAACTACCATGAGGTATCACCTCTCACCAGTCAGAATGGCCATCATCAAAAAATCTGCAAACAGATGCTGGAGAGGGTGTGGAGAAACGGAAATGCTGGAGAGGGTGTGGAGAAACAGAAACCCTCTTGCACTGTTGGTGGGAATGTAAATTGGTACAGCCACTATGGAGAACCGTATGGAGGTTCCTTAAAAAACTAAAAATAGAACTACCATACGACCCAGCAATCCCACTACTGGGCATATACCCTGAGAAAACCGTAATTCAAAAAGAGTCATGTACCACAATGTTCACTGCAGCTCTATTCACAATAGCCAGGGCATGGCAGCAACCTAAATGCCCATCGACAGACGAATGGATAAAGAAGATGTGGCACATGTATACAATGGAATATTACACAGCCATAAAAAGAAACGAAACTGAGTTATTTGTAGTGAGGTGGATGGACCTAGAGTCTGTCATACAGAGTGAAGTAAGTCAGAAAGAGAAAAACAAATACCATATGCTAACACATATATATTGGATCTTAAAAAAAAAAATGTGGTTCTGAAGAACCTAGGGGCAGGACAGGAATAAAGATGCAGACGTATGGGCTTCCCTGGTGGCGCAGTGGTTGAGAGTCTGCTTGCCAATGCAGGGGACACGGGTTCGAGCCCTGGTCTGGGAGGATCCCACATGCTGCGGAGCAGCTGGGCCCGTGAGCCACAACTACTGAGCCTGCACGTCTGGAGCCTGTGCTCCGCAACAAGAGAGGCCGCGACAGTGAGAGGCCCGCACACCGCAATGAAGAATGGCCCCCGCTTGCCACAACTAGAGAAAGCCCTCGCACAGAAACGAAGACCCAACACAGCCATAAATAAATAAATAAATAAATTTTTTAAAAAAAGATGCAGACGTAGAGAATGGACTTGTGGACAGAGGGTGGAGGAAGGGTAAGCTGGGACGAAGTGAGAGAGTGGCATGGACTTACAAATATACCAAATGTAAAATAGATAGCTAGTGGGAAGCAGCCACATGGCGCAGGGAGATCAGCTAGTGCTTTGTGACCACCTAGAAGGGATAGGGAGGGTGGGAGGGAGATGCAAGAGGGAGGAGATATGGGGATATATGTATATGTATAGCTGATTCACTTTGTTATAAAGCAGAACCTAACACACCATTGTAAAGCAATTATACTCCAATAAAGATGTTTAAAAAAAAGAATGTATAGTGATGTAAATTATAATCAATTTAAGTCAGAAAGTTAGAAAACTAGAGTGATTTACTGAAACTTTTTGAGATTTGTTTCAATTTAATGAATGAATCAATTACTCAATAGCTCACCTTAAATAGAAGTATATGAATCATTAGTCTGTGTTACAAACAAAACAAGCTACAATTTTTTTATTAAGATAGAATTCCTATGCCATAAAATTCATTATATGAAAGTGTACAACTCAGTGGTGTTGAGTATATTCACATATTGTGCAACCATCCCCACTCTCTAATTCCAGAACATTTATGTCATCCCCAAATGAAACTCTATGCCTTTTAACAGTTAATCCTTGTTCCCTCTTCCCTTGCTCCCTGGCAACCACTAATCTACTTTCTATCTCTGTATTTGCCTGTCTGGACATTTCATATACATGGAATCATACAATATATGACCTTTTAAAAATAACAGCTTTACTGATACATAATTGAAATACCATAAAATTCACATATTTAAAGTGTAGAATTTAATGGTTTTTAGTACATTTACAGACATATGTAACCATCATAAAGGTTAATCTTAGAACATTTTCATCACCCCCAGAAGAGACTCTGTACCTTTTAGCTATGATCCCCCTATCCAGCTATTCCTCCCAGCCCAAACAATCAATAATCTATCTTCTGTCCCTGTAGATTTGCCTATTCTGGACATTTCATGTAAATGGCATTGTACAATATGTGATCTTTTGTGACTAGTTTCTGTCACCAACATGTTATTATCTGACTTTTTTATTATAGCCATCCTAGTGGTTTTGATTTGCATTTCCCTGATGACTAATTATGTTGAGTATCTTTTCATGTGCTTATTGGCCATTGGTATATCTTCTTTGGATGTCTATTCAGACTCATTGCCGTTTTTAAAAATGGGTTTTATGTCTTTATTATTGAGTTTTAAGAGTTCTTTATATATTCTAGATATAAATCCCTAATTAGACATATGACTTGCAAGTGTTTGCTCCCATTCTGTGGGTTGTCTTTTCACTTTCTTGGTAGTGTCATTTGAAGCATGACACTAGAAGTTTTTAATTTTGATGAAATCTATCTTTTCTTTTGTCTCTCATGCTTTTTGTGTCATATCTAAGAATCCATTGCTAAATCTGAGGTTATGAAAATTTACTACTATGTTTTCTAAGAGCATTGTAGTTACAGCTCTTACATTTAGGTCTTTGATCCATTTTGAGTTAATTTTTGTAAGTGATGTGAGATAGGGATCCAACTTCATTCTTTTGCATGTGGATGTCCAGGTGTCTCAGCACCAGTTGTTGGAAACACTATTGTTTCTCCCATTGAATAGCCTTGGCATGCTTGTCAAATTTCACTCAACCAATGATGTATATGTTTATTTCTGGGTCTCAGTTCTATTCCATTGTTCTCTATGTCTGTCCTTATGCCAACACCATACTGTCTTGGCTATGGTTTTTAAATTGGGAAGTGTGAGTCCTCCAACTTTATTCTTCTTTTTCAAGATTCTTTTGTCTATTCTGGGTCCCTTGAAATTTTATATGAATTTTAGAATCAGCTTGTCCATTTCTGCAAAAAAAGAAAAACAGAATTTTGATAGGGATTGCATTGAATCTGTAGATCAATTTGGGGAATAAAAAACAAAATTTTAAAATAACTTTACTCTAGCTTAATAGGTCATGGCAGACTGTTTGCAAAGATAGCCACAGTTATACTGTTTCCCATACCTGTGGATAGATGCTATGATATTTTAGTTCCTCCCATCAAATGGTGGAATCTATTTCCCACCACTTGAATTCAGGCTGGCCTTTTGACTTACTTTGACCAAAAAGAATGAGGTAAGAGTGACATTGTGCTAGGCTTAAAGATGCCTTGTACGGTTCTTATTCTACTACCATGTGAACAAGCCCAGGCTAGCCTGATGGAGGATGAGAAAGCACAAGGAGCAGAGACAGACCACCCAGATGAGGCTGTCCCAGACCAGCCAGCTCCCAGCCATCCTAGAAGGTATCGCAGATATGACAGGCAAGCCAGCTGAGATCACTGAAGCCTAGCCCAAATCAGCAGAACTTCCCAGTCTATCCAAAGACTCAAGAGCAATTGTTTTTAAGTTGTTATTTTAATACACTTAATTATGGTGTGATTTTTGTATATAGCAATAAATAACTGTTTATAGTAAGTCCCCTACATACGAACGAGTTCCATTCCAAGAGCACGTTCATAAGTCCAATTTGTTCGTAAGTCCAACAAAGTTCACCTAGGTACCCAACTAACACAATTGGCTATGTAGGACTGTATTGTAATAGATTTATAATACTTTTCACAAAAATAATACATAAAAAAAAAAGAAAACATTTTTAATCTTACAGTCCAGTATCTTGAAAAGTACAGTAGTACAGTACAGCAGCTGGCGTACAAGGACTGGCATCAGGTGAACAGGCAAGAAGAGCTACTGACTGGAGGAGGGAGAAGAGGTGGGAGATGGTAGAGCTGAAGGATCGTCAGCAATAGGAGATGGAGGGCAAGCTGCAATTTCACTCAATCCTGACGTTGATGGCACAGGTTATGGTTCCTTGCTGGACTCAATTCTATCTACCCTCTTGAAAAAATGATCCAGTGATGTCTGGGTAGTAGATCCTTTTTTCTCGTCATAGATGACACGGTAACACTGGATTGCATTCTGAACTGCTGCTGCAACCTTCATGTACCATTCTACGTTCGGGTCCTGTGCCTCAAAAACTAACAGTGCCTCCTCAAATAAAGAAAATCCCCTTGCCATTTCCTGCATCGTGAATCTCTCTGTTTCTTCAGTTACGTCTTCTTCCTCTTGTCTCTCTTCGTCCTTTCTCTGGGCCTCCAATTCCTGGCACTTCCTAGCTGTACCAGCTTCATCACCACTGCTTTTACACTTGCTTCCAGACACCATGGGCTTGAAATAAAGATACTACTGTACTCTATACAGTACTGTACAGTAAAGTACACAAAAGCACAACCACTTGTAGAGGATGCACACACGTGTCAATGTACGCCAGACACGAGAACTAATTTATGTGATTGGACATACGAACGCATGTTCGCACCTTTGAAAGTTCGTAACTTGAAGGATTGTACATAGGACACTTACTGTATAGGCAAATTGAAAAAATGAAGTGTCCACAAAAACATGTCCTCTTTATGGATAAACAAAATGCAGTGTATATATATATATAAATATACATATACATACACACACGCACACACAGTGGAATGTCATTCAGCCTTAAAAAGGAATGAAATTCTAATACATGCTACAACATGGATAAAACTTGAAAATGTTATGCTTAGTGAGATAAACCAGACACAAAAGAACAAACATTGTATGATTCCTCTTATATGAGCTACCTAGAATAGGCAAATTCATAGAGACAGAAAGTATAAGAGAGGTTACCAGGGGCTAGGAAATTATTGTTTATGAGTAGAGAGTTTCTATCTGGGAAGGTGAAAAAGTTCTGGAAATAGATAGTGGTGGTGGTTGTGCAACACTGTCAATGTACTTATTGCTACTGAGTTGTACACTTAAGAATGGTTGGCATTGTATAAATTTTATGTTATGTACATTTTACCACAATTTAAAAAATATGTCCTCTTTGAGTCTGAATTTTTTAAATATGTGTAGTCTACTCACTCATCTGGATGGACTCTCCAGAGTCCTTGGACAGTAAAAACCCACTTTAAACACATTAACCTTCAAAGCAGCTTTGTCAGTTCCCCTGACTGGCTCCATTCCTGGCTCTAGCTGTTTGCCCTATTACAGTGCCACCCAGCTTCTGACCCAAGGCTTCAACTTTCACTCCTTGGAATTGACAACAGGATTCCACTTGCTGGGTTTGGCTTTTGGGATTCCCCAGCACAGGACTCAAACTCTGCCTATGGTCCTTTGCATTTCTGGCACTACTGGCAACCACTTACCTGCTTCCTACAACCCCTGAACTTTGAGATGCTCCAGGTAGGCTCTTCACAGAAAATACTTACAATACTTGGGACATATTTAAAAATTACTAAATGTTTATCTGAAGTTCGAGTTTAACTAGACGTCTTGTATTTGTATTTGCTAAATTTGGCAACCCTAGCCCCAGGGCTCTGCTAAGGAGATTTGGGGGGAAAAATGCACCAGGAAAAAATATATGAATATTTTTTATTTTTATTCTCTTTCCTGGTGAAGCCATTTTTCAAAGCACTACCTATATCAGTATGTTAAGTATTTCAGCAGCCAGGTGAACAGTCACAAACCCAGATTTAAACACAAATACAATCCTGCACTCAAGAGAGAAGATAATGTAAAATGAATCTGGTAGCATTTTATCCCACAAGGATTCACTATCTCTCGATGTATTATTTTATAGCAAGCTACATTGTATGTGCATTTAACCATATAATTTTACACTATATTAATTTACACTGAAAAAGCATATTTTCTCAAATTATTTAAAAGGCATGATCCTCATATAAATAGTGAGCACATGTCAAAGTTTTATTTAACTCACTAATGAAGGAACCAGAAGACAGAGAAAATAGTTGGATAAGGATATGAGAACCCGGGGTGTAAATGTCAGTGGGAAAAGGAATGCTGAGATCAGATTGCTGAGTTAGATATGAAGCTGGTTTATCTCCTACGAAGCAATAAAACCAAAGCCTTTGGATTGTCTTCTCTACCAGATGGGGGAAAAAATCATATCTTACCAGTTTTTGCAAGTTAACATCTAACCTTACAGAGTTGTGAGACATCTAGGCCCCTAATCAGTTGCTAGCCAAAAAAGTTACACTTTCTGAGAGACATGATCTCACGTAAGTCTATTAGAAAATGCTCTAACATGATATTAAAAGGTCCCTTAATTGTCTTTTTGCATTTTGTCCAATTTCCGGATAATTTTTTTCTGTGCAACATCTACTACATTCATAACTATATTTGGTATGGAAAAATAAAGAATACAGACAAATGATATGCTTGATCCCCCTACCATTCGTCCTGAGGTGAGCCTGGGAAAGGAGATAAAAATCTACTCTTCCCTCAGTTCCTCTTTGTATGCTGGCGACTCTGTCAATGAATATGAGTCCAGTGTTTAAAGTTGTGGGTTTTTCAAACAGAAGGTCACCTAAATGCAAGCCAACTATTTCATGTGGTGCTCGTCCAGAAAAACGCAGTTTGTTCCAATACTGGTGGGAAAATTGACTAACATGTTGTCCAAAATTGGAGACTTGCTAAGGATTTCTAAGGCTAACTATTACTGTTTAAATTTTGGCATTCATGCTGGATTTAGAATCTAGACAAACCACAATAAGAGACCCTTCTGTAATATTGATTTTTTAATTGATTTTTTTTTTTTTTCTTGAGGAGGTAAGTACATACTCTACAGATCTGAGGCAGTACAATGAGTTTGTAGTAGACACCTATTGGGCCTAGATCCCTTTTTCTTGTCTAGTTCCTTGGCCGTTCTAAAGATTGATTGTGAATTGCTTAGAGCGGCCCTTTTTCTGGAGAATTGCCTTCGGCCAATAGGAACCACTTCTCCTGAGAGGATACTTCCTCCTCCTGAAGGCAGCTCACAACCAGTGACTGACTGATAAGGATACAAAAGCCTGTACCCTCTGTCAAGGCACAGTTAAAACTCCAGAGCTCCTCAAGGTGTCAGGCAGAAGCTAGACTCCAGGTAAGACACATTCTTGCTTAGCTTTTGATCCCTGCCCTATCTTGCTTCCTGCATGCCCTTTTTCCTGAAATCACATACTCAAGAATCCCTATCTATCTCTGCATCTAGGGAACCTGGCATAAGACAAGAGGATAGAGTGAATAGTAAGCTTCCTTCCTGCATCTTCCCTTCAGGCACCCAGTTCACTCATAAGAAGTAACCAGGGTTGCCATTGTTTTGGGTAAACTAACAGAAATATTAAAAAATATATATATAATATGTAAATAAAAAATAGATATATGAAATATGCATGTTTGTGGGTTTATTTTTGTTTTATATAAACAAATGGTATCATCCACTATCACTGTTTTGCCTTTTTATTTGATAATGTATCTTGGAGGTAGTTCCTAACCAGTATACACAGTGCTGTTCCATTTGTGAAAGCTGTTCAGTATTCTGTTGTATGTATCTACTGGAATTAGGAAATTGGTCTCCTAATTATGGACATGTAGGTTGTTTCCAAAGTTCAACTATTAAATAAATATATACAGCAATGCTACGGTGAATCCTTGTTTGTGTGAAATATCATAAATTATGAATATTTTTGGAGGATAATTTCCTATTAGTGGAATTTCTGGGTCAAAGGGTATATGCATGTGTATTTTGGCAGATATTGCTGAAGTGCTTTCCACAGAAGTTAAATCAGTTTCCACTACCACTGAAAATATATGGGAATGGCTGTTTCTCCAACCCTCATCAACATGATGTAGAGCCATATGTTTTATATTTGCCAATCTGACATGTAAAAAATGGTATCTTTTATAATGAATGAGATTATGCATATATTTATACATTTAAGAGCCATTTGTATTTCCTTTTCTGTGCACTATTTATGTTCTTTTCCATTTTTATATTGGATTTTGCTGTTTAATTTATAGGTACTCTATATTTAGGAAAAATTAACTCTGTGACATAGATATTTTTTCCAAGTTTATTATTTATCCTTTTCTTTTGTTTATGAAGTTTCAGTGCTATGCAGAATTCTTTGTTATTGTTGTTTTTAGGTAGTTGAATATATAAACCTGTTGTTTCATGGTTCTTGATTTTTGTGTTACTGGGCAAGTTCTTCCCTGATTCAAATGATTTTGGAAATTCTCCCACATTTTCTTCTAATACTTTTATGAATTTACCTTTTTTTTTTCATTTAATCTAATGCATCTGTAATTTGTTTTGGTTTGATCTGAGAAGAAAAAATCCAGTTCTCTTGTTTTCAGATGAATAGCCAGTAATCTCAATATAATTTATTAAATAATCCACCTTATTATTCCTATCTTATTAATAGCTATTTTAAAAAATTAATCTCGTATTTCATCAAACGCTTTTCAGCACTTGTGGAGATGATATGATTTTCCCACTTTTTCTGTAGTGAATGGTGAGTTATTGAACAATCCTCAAATTCCTGGAGTAGATACCACTCAGTGAAGTTGTGTTATTCTTTTAATGTACTCCTTGTTTGCCAATATGCAGTTCTGAATTTTTATACAAATATTCATGAGTGATATTGAGCTATAGTTTTATTTTTTGGTATTATCTTTGTGGTTATATTCACTTCATTAAAAATTTAGAAGTCTTTTCCTTCCCTACTTTAGAACATAACAGCACAGAGTTATTATTTCTTAAAGGTTTGGTAGAAGTTCAGTGAAAATATTTGTGCCAGGGTGGTTTTGGGGGAATAGCTCTTTAATATTTCCCCCCATTTTTTCTATGGTAATCAGTCTATTTATATTTTCTATCCCTTCTAAGGTCAGTTTTGGCAATCCCTCTTTTGAACCAGGTTCTCAAATTTCTTTTCTAGTGATATACACGGTAGTCTCTCCTGAATCTATTAATTTCTCCTGTATCTATATTTAATCCCCTCATATAAATTCTTATTTTATGTACTTATGATTTCACTCTGTTAACCTCAATTAAATTAAAAAACAGTTTATTAATCTTGCTTTACTTTTTGAAGAATTCGGTTTTGGATTTATTTCTCAGATCTGACACTTTTTTAAAAGTTATTAATTTTGCTTTTAGCTTTAATTCATTAATTTTTATAACACTAGGATTGTTTTCTTGTGTTTTTCTAATTTCTTGATTTGAACAATTAAGTCTTTTGTTGTCAGTTTTGCTTTTTTAAAAAATTAATGTATTAGGACTTTGCATTTTGCATGTATCTCAGATGTTTTCCTATGTGAAATTCAGTTTCAGTTTCCTCTTTGATCCAATAAATGTTTATGATTTACTGGTATAGTCTTGTTATTAATTTCTAATTTACTTGCATTAGGCACAAAATAATATGGTCAAAAACTAATGTTGCCTATATCATTCTTATTTTTTGAAATTTATTAACTTTTTTAAAAAATTAATTTATTTATTTTTGGCTGTGTTGGGTCTTCGTTTCTGTGCGAGGGCTTTCTCTAGTTGTGGCAAGCGGGGGCCACTCTTCATCGCGGTACGCGGGCCTCTCACTATTGTGGCCTCTCTTGTTGCGGAGCACAGGCTCCAGATGCGCAGGCTCAGTAGTTGTGGCTCACAGGCCTAGTTGCCCCGCGGCATGTGGGATCTTCCCAGACCAGGGCTCAAACCCGTGTCCCCTGCATTGGCAGGCAGATTCTCAACCGCTGCGCCACCAGGGAAGCCCCCTTATTAACTTTTTAAAATCACATTTTGTGAATATTTCCTGGACACGTAAAAAGAAGATGTATCTTTGGAGAGTATAAAGTTATATAAATTAGAGCTACCTAATTATGCCTTAAGATATTTGAATCCCTTGTGGAAAGACACAGGAAAAAAATATTTTTAAAAGATGGTTTTAATACTCCTTTGTTGTAAAGAGTATTGTAGAAACACTGTTCTTAGTGTTTTAGGGATAAGAGAAAATATTGTTTTAAAAATTACAGCTGTAATTTTTGCCTTTTGCTTTATAGGTTGTAAAAGCTGTAAAGAGCCTTTCAAGAGCCTTTAGTTGATACAAAATTACCAAGATTTTGTAGCATGGCTGATTTAGGAGTAGTAATGATTGATATACAGTTTTAAAATTCCATTTTCTCTGTACTAATACTCATTTATGTTAAAACTTTTGGTAAGCCTGATATATGAGGTGTTTGGGGGTAAACTAAGGAGAGACCTCTGTGAACACTTGAGGCAGTGGAGAGCTGCAACTACCTGGAGCAGTTATGATATGGGCAATAGTGACCAGCAGAAAAAGGCCTGACCTTGGTACTGAGGATTGAGACCTTAAGGTGCAATGCAATAGAGGAACTGGGTTTAAGTGTAGGTTAATTCAGGAGTGGACTTAACATACATTCTCCTGGAATATATCAGATAGCACAAAACATTGAAAAGAGAAGCTACAGCCTCCTAACCCATGGGTTGGGGCAATCTATCCAGCAGATATTTATTTTATGCCATTGTAAGTAATAAAAGCTTAGTGCTTTATTGAGGACTTGCTATGTGCCAGCCACTGGCCCTGGGCTGATGAGAGATATACATATGTGTAAAATTTTTATTTAATCCCTCACTACAATCCCATGAGACAAATGCTCATATAATCCTCATTTTAGAGAGAGGAAACAGAGACTTAAAGAATCATCCAAGGCTGATTGGTTCAAGATGGCAGAGTAGAAGGATGTGCTCTCACTCCCTCTTTTGAGAACATCGAAATCACAACTAACTGCTGAACAATCATCGACAGGAAGACACTGAAACTCACCAAAAAAGATACCCCACATCGAAAGACAAAGGAGAAGCCACAATGAGACGGTAGGAAGGGCTCAATCACAATAAAATCAAATCCCATAACCGCTGGGTGGGTGATTCACATATTGGAGAACACTTATACCACAGAAGTCCACCCACTGGAGCGAAGGTTCTGAGCCCCACGTCAGGCTTCCAAACCTGGGGGTCTGGCAATGGTAGGAGGAATTCTTAGAGAATCAGACTTTGAAGGCTAGCGGGGTTTGATTGCAGGATTCGACATGACTGCGGGAAACAGATACTCCACTCTTGGAGGGCACACACAAAGTAGTGTGCGCATCAGGACCCAGGGGAAGGAGCAGTGACCCCATAGGAGACTGAACCAGACCTACCTGCTAGTGTTGGAGGATCTCCTGCAGAGGCGGGGGGTGGCTGTGCCTCACCGTGAGGACAAGGACACTGGCAACAGAAGCTCTGGGAAGTACTCCTTGGCATGAGCCCTCCCAGAGTCCACCATTAGCCCCACCAAAGAGCCTGGGGAGGCTCAAGTGTTAGGTCGCCTCAGGCCAAACAACCAACAGGGAGGGAACCCAGCCCCACCCATCAGCAGACAAGCGGATTAAAGTTTTACTGAGCTCTGCCCACCAGAGCAACAGACAGCTCTACCCACCACCAGTCCCTCCCACTAGGAAACTTCCACAAGCCTCCTAGATAGCTTCATCCACCAGAGGGCAGACAGCAGAAGCAAGAAGAACTACAATCCTGCAGCTTGTGGAACGAAAACCACATTCACAGAAAGATAAACAAAATGAAAAGGCAGAGGACTATGAACCAGATGAAGGAACAAGATAAAACCCCAGAAAAACAACTAAATGAAGTGGAGATAGGCAATCTTCCAGAAAAGAATTCAGAATAACAATAGTGAAGATGATCCAGGACCTCGGAAAAAGAATGGAGGCAAAGATTGAGAAGATGCAAAAAATGTTTAACAAACATCTAGAAGAACTAAAGAACAAACAGAGATGACCAATACAATAACTGAAATGAAAAATACACTAGAAGGAATCAATAGCAGAATAACTGAGGCAGAAGAACGGATAAGTGACCTGGAAGACAGAATGGTGGAATTCACTGCGGTGGAATTCACTTCTGTGGAACAGAATAAAGAAAAAAGAATGAAAACAAATGAAGACAGCCTAAGAGACCTCTGGGACAACATTCACATTACAGGGGTCCCAGAAAGAGAAGAGAGAGAGAAAGGACCAGAGAAAATATTTGAAGAGATTATAGTTGAAAACATCCCTAACATGGCAAAGGAAAGAGCCACCCAAGTCCAGGAAGTGCAGAGAGTCCCATACAGGATAAACCCAAGGAGAAACACGCTGAGACACATAGTAATCAAATTGGCAAAAATTAAACACAAAGAAAAACTATTGAAAGCAGCAAGGGAAAAACGACAAATAACATACAAGGGAATGATGTATACATACAAAGTGATGAAAGGGAAGAACCTACAACCAAGATTACTCTACCCGGCAAGGATCTCATTCAGATTCGACGGAGAAATCAAAAGCTTTACAGACAAGCAAAAGCTAAGAGAATTCAGCACCACCAAACCAGCTCTACAACAAATGCTAAAGGAACTTCTCTAAGTGGGAAACACAAGAGAAGAAAAGGACCTATGAAAACAAACCCAAAACAATTAAGAAAATGGTAATAGGAACACACATATCAATAATTACCTTAAATGTAAATGGATTAAATGCTCCAACCAAAAGACACAGACTGGCTGAATGGATACAAAAACAAGACCCGTATATATGCTGTCTACAAGAGACCCACTTCAGAACTAGGAACACATACAGATTGAAAGTGAGGGGATAGAAAAAGATATTCCATACAAATGGAAATCAAAAAAAGCTGGAGTAGCAATACTCATATCAGATAAAATAGACTTTAAAATAAAGAATGTTACCAGAGACAAGGAAGGACACTACATAATGATCAAGGGATCGATCCAAGAAGAAGATATAACAATTATAAATATGTATGCACCCAACATAGAAGCGCCTCAATACATAAGGCAACTGCTAACAGTTATAAAAGAGGAAATTGACAGTAACACAGTAACAGTGGGGGACTTTAACACCTCACTTACACCAATGGACAGATCATCCAAACAGAAAATTAACAAGGAAACAGAAGCTTTAAATGACACAATAGGCCAGATAGATTTAATAGATATTTATAGGCCATTCCGTCCAAAAACAGCAGATTACACTTTATTCTCAAGTGCTCATGGAACATTCTCCAGGAGAGATCACATCTTGGGTCACAAATCAAACCTCAGTAAATTTAAGAAAATTGAAATCATATCAAGCATCTTTTCTGACCACAACGCTATGAGATTAGAAATCAATTACAGGGGAAAAAACGTAAAAATTGCAAACACATGGAGGCTAAACAATACGTTACTAAATAACCAACAGATCACAGAAGAAATCAAAGAGGAAATCAAAAAATACCTAGAGACAAATAACAATGAAAACACGACGATCCAAAACCTATGGGATGCAGCAAAAGCAGTTCTAAGAGGGAAGTTTATAGCTATACAAGCGTACCTCAAGAAACAAGAAAAATCTCAAATAAACAATCTAACCTTACACCTAAAGGAACTAGAGAAAGAAGAACAAACAAAATCCAAAGTTAGCAGAAGGAAAGAAATCATAAAGATCAGAGCGGAAATAAATGAAATACAAACAAAGAAAACAATAGCAAAGATCAATAAAACTAAAACCTGGTTCTTTGAGAAGATAAATGAGATTGATAAACCTTTAGCCAGACTCATCAAGAAAAAGAGGGAAAGGACTCAAATCAATAAAATTAGAAATGAAAAGGGAGAAGTTACGAAGGACACCACAGAAATACAAAGCATCCAGGCTTCCCTGGTGGCGCAGTGGTTGAGAATCTGCCTGCCAATGTAGGAGACATGGGTTTGAGCCCTGGTCTGGGAAGATCCCACATGCCACGGAGCAACTAAGCCCATGTGCCACAACTACTGAGCCTGCGCGTCTGGAGTCTGTGCTCCGCAACAAGAGAGGCCACGATAGTGAGAGGCCCGCGTACTGCGATGAAGAGTGGCCCCCGCTTGCCTCAACTAGAGAAAGCCCTCACACAGAAATGAAGACCCAACACAGCCATAAATAAATAAATAAATAAATAAATAAATAAATAAATATAAAAAAGATTAGAAACAGGGAGACAGATTAGAGTTTAAAAAAAAAAAAAGAAATACAAAGCATCCTAAGAGACTACTACAAGCAACTCTATGCCAATAAAATGGACAACCTGGTAGAGGTGGACAAGTTCTTAGAAAGGTATAACCTTCCAAGACTGAACAAGGAAGAAATAGAAAATATGAACAGACCAATCACAAGTAATGAAATAGAAACTGTCATTAAAAATCTTCCAACAAACAAAAGTCCAGGACCAGATGGCTTCACAGGTGAATTCTATCAAACATTTAGAGAAGAGCTAACACCTATCCTTCTCAAACTCTTCCAAAAAATTGCCGATGAAGGAAAACTCCCAAACTCATTCTATGAGGCCACCATCACCCTGATACAGAAACCAGACAAAGATACTACAAAAAAGGAAAATTACAGACCAATATCACTGATGAATATAAAGGCAAAAATCCTCAACAAAATACTAGCAAACAGAATCCATCAACACATTAAAAGGATCATACACCATGATTAAGTGGAATTTATCCCAGAGATGCAAGGATTCTTCAATATACAAAAAACAATCAATGTGATACACCATATTAACAAATTGAAGGATAAAAACCATATGATCATCTCAATAGATGCAGAAGAAGCTTTTGACAAAACTCAACACCCA
Organism: Balaenoptera physalus; assembly: GCF_965194825.1. NCBI lineage: Eukaryota > Metazoa > Chordata > Mammalia > Artiodactyla > Balaenopteridae > Balaenoptera > Balaenoptera physalus. The sequence continues at coordinate 59,478,937 of NC_138896.1, read as the reverse complement.
TTTATGATAAAAACTCTCCAGAAAGTAGGCATAGAGGGAACCTACTTCAACATAATAAAGGCCATATATGACAAACCCACAGCAAACATCATTCTCAATGGTGAAAAACTGAAAGCATCTCCTCTAAGATCAGGAACAAGACAAGGATGTCCACTCTCACCACTATTATTCAACATAGTTTTGGAAGTCCTAGCCATGGCAATCAGAGAAGAAAAAGAAAAAAAAGGAATACAAATTGGAAAAGAAGAAGTAAAAGTGTCACTGTTTGCAGATGACATGATACTATACATAGAGAATCCTAAAGATGCCACCAGAAAACTACTAGAGCTAATCAATGAATTTGGTAAAGTTGCAGGATACAAAATTAATGCACAGAAATCTCTTGCATTCCTATACACTAATGATGAAAAATCTGAAAGAGAAATTAAGGAAACACTCCCATTTACCATTGCAACAAAAAGAATAAAATACCTAGGAATAAACCTACCTAGGGAGACAAAAGACCTGTATGCAGAAAACTATAAGACACTGATGAAAGAAATCAAAAATGATACCGACAGATCGAGAGATAGACCATGTTCTTGGATTGGAAGAATCAGTATTGTGAAAATGACTATACTACCCAAAGCAATCTACAGATTCAATGCAATCCCTATCAAACTACCAATGGCATTTTTTACAGAACTAGAACAAAACATCTTAAAATTTGTATGGAGACACAAAAGACCCCGAATAGCCAAAGCAGTCTTGATGGAAAAAAACACAGCTGGAGGAATCCGACTCCCTGACTTCAGACTATACTACAAAGCTACAGTAATCAAGACAATATGGTACTGGCACAAAAACAGAACTATAGTTCAATGGAACAGGATAGAAAGCCCAGAGATAAACCCACGCACATATGGTCAACCAATCTATGACAAAGGAGGCAAGGATATACAACGGAGATAAGACAGTCTCTTCAATAAGTGGTGCTGGGAAAACTGGATAGCTACATGTAAAAGAATGAAATTAGAACACTCCCTAACACCATACACAAAAAGAAACTCAAAATGGATTAGAGACCTAAATGTAAGACTGGATACTATAAAATTCTTAGAGGAAAACATAGGAAGAACACTCTTTGACATAAATCACAGCAAGATATTTTTTGATCCACCTCCTAGAGTAATGGAAATAAAAGCAAAAATAAACATATGGGACCTAATGAAACTTCAAAGCTTTTGCACAGCAAAGGAAACCATAAACAAGACAAAAAGACAACCCTCAGAATGGGAGAAAATATTTGCAAACGAATCAATGGACAAAGGATTAATCTACAAAATATATAAACAGCTCATGCAGCTCAATATTAAAAAAACAAACAACCCAATCCAAAAATGGGCAGAAGACCTAAATAGACATTTCTCCAAAGAAGACATACAGATGGCCAAGAAGCACATGAAAAGCTGCTCAACATCACTAATTATTAGAGAAATGCAAGTCAAAACTACAATGAGATATCACCTCACACCAGTTAGAATGGGCACCATCAGAAAATCTACAAACAACAAATGCTGGAGAAGGTGTGGAGAAAAGGGAACCCTCTTGCACTGCTGGTGGGAATGTAAATTGATACAGCCACTTTGGAGAACAGTATGGAGGTTGCTTAAAAAAGTAAAAATAGAATTACCATATGATCCAACAATCCCACTACTGGGCATATACCCAGAGAAAACCATAATTCAAAAAGACACACGTGGGGGCTTCCCAGGTGGCACAGTGGTTGAGAGTTGGCCTGCCAATGCAGGGGACATGGGTTCGAGCCCTGGTCTGGGAAGATCCCACATGCCACGGAGCAACTAGGCCCTTGAGCCACAATTACTGAGCCTGTGCGTCTGGAGCTTGTGCTCCGCAACAAGAGAGGCTGCGATAGTGAGAGGCCCGCGCACCACGATGAAGAGTGGCCCCCACTTGCCGTAACTAGAGAAAGCCCTCGCACAGAAATGAAGACCCAACACAGCCATAAATTAAAAAAAAAAAAAAAAAAAAAAAGGGCAACTGGCTCTTCTTTCTATATTAAAAAAAAAAAAAAAAGACACACGCACCCCAATGTTCATTACAGCACTATTTACAATAGCCAGGTCATGGAAGCAACCTAAATGCCCATCGACAGACGAATGGATAAAGAAGAGTGGTACATATATACAATGGAATATTATTCAGCCATAAAAAGGAACGAAATTGGTCATTTGTTGAGACATGGATGGATCTAAGAGTGTCATACAGAGTGAAGTAAGTCAGAAAGACAAAAACAAATATCATATATTAACGCATGTATGTGGAACCTAGAAAAATGGTACAGATGAACCAGTTTGCAGGGCAGAAGTTGAGACAGAGATGTAGAGAACAAACGTATGGATACCAAGGGGGGAAAGGGGTGGTGGTGGGGGTGGTGGTGTGATGAACTGGGAGATTGGAATTGACATGTATACACTGATGTGTATAAAATGGATGACTAATAAGAGCCTGCTGTATAAAAATATAAATTTAATTTAATTTAAAAAATAAATAAATTAAATGACAAAAAAGAGAAATTAACGTTGCTACAATACTATTAACTAATTTACAGACTATATTTGGGATTCACCTTTGTTTCTACCAGTGTTCTTTATGGAATCCAGGGTCTAATCTAGGATACCACATTGCATGATTAATTTAAGTCAGAAAAATTTTTACTTGAGCCACATGCCTGTCCTTCAGCAATATATAGCATACATATATTAATATTTCTGAATTTTCTCCCTTTCAGATGTTCTTTTATGTAAATAAATAATTATTGCTCTCTGCTTATAACTCACTGATTCTGAACATAAGCTTTGAGTGGGCATTCTCAAAATGAGTTTTGTAACATTGCAGAGGAACCTTATTTTAAAAATTCCAATTAAAACAATTTTTTTTTCAAAAAAAAATACATAAAGAATCATCCAAGATGGCACAGTTGGGATTTAAATACAAGTGATAAGATTCCCAACTGGGTCTTTTAGGTATGAAAAGTAAACTAAAGACACTTCTGGTTGTGGGAAAAATGGAATAGGCACACTTCTCCTTATTCCTTCCACTAAGTACAACAAAAAACCCTGGACGTTATATTTAAAACAAATGAAGATGGCTTTGAAAGGTGGAGCAAAGAAAACAGAATGGCTAGGGACCTCAGGACTCAAGGATTGACATGCATTGAGTTCCCTAGGTTTTCTTTTTCCCTCATATTCTCAGCTGGGTCCTGGAGAAGCTAAAACCTAGAAATGCCAACAGATGTAGATTAAAAAAAAAAAAGTCCAAGAAAACCCCATTCTTCCTAGCCAAAGGACAGGAAAGGGGCAGTCTGGCAAGACTGAAAACTTTTAGACAATAATGGCCCTACTGCAGCCAAATGCCTCAGGAAAAACTGAGGCCCCACCTCCACCCTTGTCAACAGAGGTTGAGTGGAGAGCCTAGACTTCCATCCTCACCCAGCTGGAATGAGGCCTGCTCCTCCCTGCCTCTCCCCACACTGGAGTGGTGTCAGAGAAGGCCGAGTGAGGAGCCAGGACTTTCACCTGAGTCATCCAGGTAAAAAGCCCTCCATCCTCCAAAGCTTCCGTGGAGATGATGTGGAGAGCTTGGCTTCCACTCCCACGTGGCGGTGAAAGGCAGCATCACCCTTCCTCCACTGGTGTGGTGTCCAAGGAAACCTGCTAAAACTGAAGATTTAAATAAGACAGATCTCGAAACATAATAACTAGGATGTCTGGAACTAATTTTAAAAAGAAATCCTTTTCTCACAAATCAGGAAAATCTCCACTAGAATGAGAAAAGACAAACAGATGGCAAGACCAAGATAACACAGACATTGGAACTATCCGACAGGGATTTTAAAGAGACCATCATAAAGAATGCTTCAATAAGAAATTTTGAACATCCCTGAGACAAATGAAAAAAATAGAAAATTTCAGCCAGGAAATTTCACCTGTGGGTGAGTGAACACTGAGAATATCACCAGATCCACATGATAGGACTTCCCCACAGGAAAGAGGTGGTCTGGTATCAGAGTAAGAGGAGAGGAATGCAAATGACACCCCAAAGGATAGATGCACAACAGATGTCTACCTATTATGCTTGGCACTATGAGTACAGAGGTAATAAAACACGGACACTACCTTCAAAGGGCTCATCCTCCCCAATTTTCTTTCTTTTCCTTCCTTTAACAACTTAGTAAATTGCTTTACCTCATTTGTAAGGTACTATTCCAGACTGGAGCCTTCTGATTTCTATTTTAAGGATCTTTGAGATCTGGGAGTTTCTGTTTCTGAATTATATACAAGAAAAATTCCCTATCATTTTGGGACTTTCCCATTCAACTGTGAGAACAAAAACATCTAAAATGAAAACCATTATTTGTCTACTGGGGTTGTAAGGAAAATATAACTGGTAAAACCAGAGGCTCCTTTTATTAAAAAGAAGTAATGCATGATTAAAGCAGTTCTGAGGAAAAGAATTCCAATCTAGATTCACCAATCATGGGATAGGCGTGCCTCTGACATGCCCACACATGTCCTGGGCATACCATACATGTGTACATCATTCATGCTCACTCCACCCATCCCAGGAACCTGTAGAGTCGAGGTCTTTTTCTGATACTATTAAGACTTGAATAAGGGTTGGACGAAGGGGTGAGGAGCGAGGGGGCACATATGAAACTGCAAATGCTAAGACACACTAATTTACTTGCCTCCTTCATTTTTGAGAGTAGCCATTTATAACATGACTACTCAAGGCATTTATTGAAAAGAAAAGAACTTGAAACATTGTTTGTTCTGTTCTCTTGCTTCAGGGACAGATTTGTACTTGATTTAACTACAGGCAGTAACATTCCAGGCACCTTTGGTAATTAATTGCATTGGAGCCCATCCCTACTACCCAACCCAGAACTTGGTTGGGTTGGGAACAAGATGAGGCATAAATGAATGGGAGTATTAATGAGTAATAGAGAGAAATACAGCAAGCAAACATTTTTTTTTTATGTTCTTGAAATGAGAATGGGATTCTTTAAAAAGTTATGTGATTGGATTTTCAGTTAAACATGGTGGATGAAGCACATCTATTTCTCTGCTCCATCCAGAAACCTCACCAAAATGACTGGAGTTGAGTCTATTTTTTTTATTGCAGCACTTTTTAAAAAATTCAGATATTGTTAATTTACAATGTTGTGTTAGCTTCAAGTGTACAGCAAAGTGATTCAGTTATTCTTTTTCAGATATTTTTCCATTATAGGTTATTACAAAACATTGAGTAGAGTTCCCTGTGCTATACAGTAGGTCCTTGTTGTTTATCTATTTCATATATAGTAGTGTGTATCTGCTAATCCCAAACTCCTAATTTATCCCTCCCTCCACCCCTTCCCCTTTGGTAACCATAAGTTTGTTTTCTATGTCTGTGGGTCTATTTTTGTTTTGTAAATAAGTTCATTTGTATTATTTTTTTAGATTCCACATATAAGTGATATCATATGATATTTATCTTTCTCTGAGCTGAATTTTTAACAACTTTATTGAGGTACACTTGACATACAGTTAACTACAGTTGGCTTTCTGTATCCATGGGTTCTGTATCCATGAGTTCCACATCCACAGACTCGACCAATCTGAAAGTATTCAGAAAAAAAAATTTTCTTTTCCAGAAAGTTCCAAAAAGCAAAACTTACCTGATTGCATTGGCTAGCATCTCCTGTACAATGTTGAGTAAAAGTGGTGAGAGTAAACATACTTGTTTTGTTCCTGATCTTAGGGGGAAAGCATTCAATCTTTTGCCATTAAGTATATTATATACTTCTTATATACCTTTGCCATTATATATAATTAAATATTATATTAGCTGTAGGTTTTATCAAGTTGAACAAGTTCTATTTCTACTTAGCTGGCAACTAGATCCTCTAAAAAGTTATATGTTTGGATTTCCAGCTAAACATGCTTGATTGAGCACATCCATTTCTCTACTCCTTCCTGAATCCTCACCAAAATAATCATAGATGATTTTTTTAAAAAGATATAGACTCATAAGAATAAAACATAAAAGCCAAAATATTGACAACCAAAAAAGCAGACTTAACAGCACTGAAAAAGCTGAAAGCCTACTTACCCTTCAACTGTGGGGGGAGCAGTTTAGAACAAACTTAGTCGAAGGGCAAAAACCTCAGAAAAGAATTGAACTCAGAAGGACCAAGTACTTCTGAAGGTAGGATGAGAGTGTGGGAGGATTGGCTGATTATATGTATAAAGAGCAGTTAAACACCAGTTTAGAATAAAAGGTGACTTCCCCCACCCTGTACCACCAGAAGGCTATCCTTCCTCCACTATAGCATAATATTGGAGGCTTAGATACTGGAAAAATTGAGCGAAAGAGGATCTGAGGCAGAGCTGAGAGTGCCATAGTGAGAAGGGGGGAATAAATAAAAGTCTAGATACTGAATGCAATCAACCTCTAGCATAATTTCCCTGCTGATTCCTGAAAACCAGGCTTATGCATCTGTATTAGTTTCCTAGGGCTGTTGTAGCAAAGTACTACAAATTAGGTGGTTTAAACAACATGTATTGTCCAACAGTTTAGGAGCTAGGCGTTCGAAATCAAGGTGTTGGCAGGGTCATGCTCTCCAAAGCTTCTAGGATCCTTCCTTGTCTCTTCCAGCTTCTGGTAACCCAAGGTATTCCTTGGTGCAGATGCATCACTCCAATCTCGGTCTCCATCCTCACATGGTGGTTCTCTCTTGTCTGTGTGTCACTCTGTCTCATCTTCTTATAAGGACACCATCATATTGGATTAAAGACTCACCCTACTCCAGTATGACCTCATCTAAATGAATTACATCTGCAACAACCCTATTTCCAGATAAGGTCACCTTCTGAGGTACTGGAGTTGAGGATTGCAACATATTTTGGGGGGAACACAGTTCAACCCATAACCTCAGCAGGATGTTGAAGGATTACTCTCTGGGAAAACTGACTTAGTCAAGAGGAAAAAAACCTACAGATCCTGACATTTGGTGAAGTGCCAATCAAACATCTATGTTCTTGCCTGATCACCCCCTAGTTATCTGACTCACACATACAAAGCTTCCAATAGATTTTTGTTATCCTCCTTAAATAAACATTTAAGGAAACATCCTATAATGAAATACAGAGATAAAGAAAAAGAAAGTTAAGGTAAATAGAATATGCAGGGAACAGGAAAAAATCTGTAAGAACCTTCAGGGAGATAACAGAAGAAGTTACATCTATGACACAAAACAGATTTCTTAAAAGTACAGTAAGAGGATTAGAAAGAGTTCTTAGAAATAAAAATATAACAACCAATTTTTTAAATTCAATAGATAGTTTGGAAAATAAGATAGAAAAAATTCTCCTAGAAAGTAGAACAAAAATCAAAGATATTGGAAATAGAAGAAAAAAAAAAGATACAAAAATTAGTGAGCGCAACTAATCCAAGAAGTCTAATGTGTAACAAATAGTTCTGGACAGAAAAAACAGAGCGATATAAATGAGAAATTTTTCAAAGAAATAAGTTTTATCTTATCTGGACATCAGTTTCCAGATTGCAACAGAGTGCTCAGCAAAACAAGTTACAAAGAACCATTTCCAGACACATCCACCTGAAATTTCTCCGCAATTGAAATAAATAAAGCATTATAAAGCTTCTCAACAAAAAGAATGGACTCCAGAAGATCTTCGAGCAATGCCTTCCAAAATGTAAGAGAAAATTAATTACGACATAGAATTCTATAACTGAACCACCAAAGTATGAGGGTAGAATAAATACACAGTCAGAGATGCCAGGTCTCAAATAATTTATCTTTCAGTGGAGGATGTGCTTACAAGGCAAGGGTGTAAACCAAGAAAGGGAAAATCTTGGAAACATGACACCAGGGACAGAAGAAGGGAATTCCTTAACTTATGGTGAAATGAAGTCTCATGGCTGCTGTGTAACCCACCTAGAAATGTACCACCCTAGACTAGAACAGGACAGAGGGCTCCAGGAAGGATGCCTTTAAAGAAAACAGTTGAATTGATAAACTACTAAGTGTTTATGGTCATTGGGAGGAGTTTTACCACTCTGACAAAGATTTTGAGGATGAATTAATGATGAGTGTAGAAAGTATTAAACAATCAAACAAAAAAACTGAGGCAGTTATATATTCATAGGTTGAATAAACAAAAAGTTACACAAGAAAGGAAATACAATCACAGTTTTCTTTGTGGCTCAATAGTAAACAGAAGTTACGTAGTCCATAATAAAATAAACCATAAATATTCAGCTAACCACAAATCGTGATGTAATTATACCTGGAAAATGAGATGAGAAGAAGTGGAGATGAGAGGAAGATGGGAGTGTAAGAAAAATAAGTCTTCAATTTCCATTTTGAAAAGATGGTAGCTAATGTTTAGTTTTGAAAAACAAAGAAATAACCTCATAAACTGGTAATTAGAAATATGGCAATAAATACTAAAAAACCAGCTAAGTAAGAGGTTACTCCTGGGAAGTGGAAAGCAAGAATAGGAAAAGGGGGTAGGAGGTAGCTGATTGCTGCTTCTTGCTATCAGGTTTACTGACCTATTTGACTTTTTACATTACTTATCGGTATAATTTTTTAAAATTTTTATTGTACTATAATATGTATACAGAACTATGCACATTTTACATGGAAAAGTTTGGTTTTTAAAAATCAAATTTAAAAAAGTCAAAGGAGACATACAGGCACTACAGGTGCGGTGTTAGGTATAATTCACTGTTGATGGAAACAATGAACCACTGCAAGTGTTTCTGAAGTTGAGATACCAAGAGCACTGGTCTGTGATTCTCAAGCACTTTGAGGTTTCTGAGGAAAAGTAATGTCACATTATTCATAATTTTAAGATAAAGGATTAACTGTGACTTTCTCAGAAAGCTGGTTCTTCAAAATCATTAACAGTCTTTAAGATGGCTTTTATTTATTTTTTTTTGATGTATTTTTTTCTTTATTGGCCTCTCCGCACAGCTATGGGATCTTAGTTCCCCGACCAGTGATGGAACCCAAGCCCTCAGCAGTGAAAGCGCAGAGTCCTAACCACTGGACCACCAGGGAATTCCCAAAGATAGCTTTTAGATAGTTCTTAAAGGACAACTCATTTTAGCTAAAGTTCAATTAACCAGATTAGTTTATCTCAGCCATGGTGTTTTGAGTTCTTTCTATGTGGTTTTTTACTTTTGTTAAACTTAAGAGCTTTGATGCTCTCTGTTGTGTGTTCTATATCCCCAAGTCATCTATTATATCAATCATTGAGATATGGTTCTCGGAAGCTTACAATTAGTAATGAAAATAGTAACCTAAACACAGCCACTAAGAATAACTTAGCTGTTCTAGGCCCTTGCGAACATCACTCATCTGGGCTAGGCATAAATTTAAGCTTTTAAAAGTGAGCAGTAAGTGGAAATTTCAGAGCACCAAGGGACTAATAAACTAGTCAGATATTCTGCCACTCCTTTTTCTCCACGGCAGTGCATCTCAACCTTGTCTGCACATTAGAATCACTAGTGAAGCTTTTAAAATTCCAAACCCCAGCCATACCTCAGGCCAAGTAAATCAGAATCTCTTGAAGTGAGACCCAGACATTCATATTGTTAAAACTCCCTGGGTGATTCCAATGTGCTGTGAAGTTTGGGAACTACTGCTCTATGAAAAAAAAAACCATAATGTACAACATTCAGGCACTACCTCACTGGTTTCAGTCCTTTTCTTAAATAGTCTCAGTCTTCTGCTTGTGAGATGTCCAAGCAAGATCTGATCCCCCACCTTTTTCGGGAAAGGGAGATTTCCTTCTCCGTAAGACACCTGCTTCAAAGAAGATGGTTTCTCCAACCCCGTATAAAACCTGTCTTTAGGGCAGTAAAGATTGGCAGGGATAATATCCAATCATAATTCCTTTACCCACGTGAGCTATGTTTCATAAGCAAGTCTCTCTCTGTTCTTTAACTGCAATATTAAACAAAAAGTTGGCACTTTTTTTTGAAACAACAGTTTTATTGAGATATAATTTACATACCATAAAAGGCACCCACTTAAAGTGTACAATTCAGTGGTTTGGGGTATATTTGCGGAGGTGTCACCACGACTATCTAATTTCAAAACAATGTAGCTAATAGATCTTGTTATAAACACAGGGGAAGAGATCAAAACTAGAAAAACATCATTCAAAGTTTCATTCTGAGTAACAAAATAGGAGTAAATTAAATTATCATCAAAAATCTTGGCTATCCGAGTACACCCAGAACTGTCTGTAAATGACAAAAGACTTAAAAATGACCACTGTTAAAGATTTGATGAAAGTTCATAATAATGCAGTTGACAAGAAAATTAGTTATTTCTGAGATATACATTTTAAAGTAATAACTAGGATTATTACTTATAACATTATACCAGAACATATAAGATTTTTAGAAATTTCATGTAATGTCTGAAACATTTATATTAACATATTTCCATACATATTTCCATACAAATACAAATATAAGATTTTTAGAAATTTCATATAATGTCTGAAACATTTATATTAACATATTTCCATACATATTTCCATACAAATACAAATATAAGATTTTTAGAAATTTCATGTAATGTCTGAAACATTTATATTAACATATTTCCATAGAAATAACCCAATGAAAGTTCAGTATTAGTTGTTTTGTTTGTTTGTTTTTTTATACTGCAGGTTCTTATTAGGCATCAATTTTATACACATCAGTGTATACATGTCAATCCCAATCGCCCAATTCAGCACACCACCATCCCCACCCCACCGCAGTTTTCCCCCCTTGGTGTCCATATGTCCATTCTCTACATCTGTCATTTACAGACAGTCTTTTGTCATTTACAGACAGTTCTGGGTGCACTCTGATGATTTTGCAAATATGTTCCTATAAAAGGCTTTCATCTTCAAGAAATTCATGGAAAAGACTCGGACAAGTACAGGTTTCTGGTAACTGACTGTACTGCTGAACTGAATGAATAAGCATTTTCAGATCTCTAATGAAAAACTGATGAACTCATAAAAGTGCTAACAAAAGATCAAGATGAAAAAAAAATTAATTACATGGGACTGAGTGAACTGATGAGGATGAGTATAATTTTTGTGACTTTCTGTCTGAATTAAAAAAAAAAAAATCCCACAAGGACTCAGAGGCAAAGAATATACAAATCAATTTTCACTGCAAAGTAAAGGAGCTGTTACAGTGGAGGATTACTGGACTGAATGTCAATATTATGACATAGTATGAGTGTGTTTCATGTTTGGTAATTGCAATCATTGTTGCTTTTGTTGTGGTCATCCATGTACAATGCTTGGTGTCAGTCTATTTATCTCTTGTAAAAATAAAATACAGTGTGTGTGTGTGTGGAAAAAAAAAAAAAAACTTATGGTTCACCAAATAGAAAGGGATGAGGATTGGATACATTACCATATTGGGGTTAACAGAGATATACAAACCATGTGAAATATATAATCACCAAAGACGTACGGAAGACCAGGAGAAGACTACTCAACATTGTGTCATAACCTACATGGGAAAAGGATGAGAGGAAGAATAGATACATGTATATGTGTGAAAGAACCACATCTTGCACACCTAGAACAAACCATTGTAATCAAATTTGCTGTGATAAAAAAAAAAAAAAAAGTTGGAAGCTAGCAGAGGTTGGTTCATGAGGTTTAAGGAAAGAAGCTATCTCTATAACATAAAAGTACAAGGTGAAATACTGGAAACTTACATAATAATCTAAGTCAACTATACCTCAATAACAAAATAATTGAAAAATGTAAAGTGACGCAGCAAGTGCTGATATAGAAGCTGCAGCAAGTTATCCAGAAGATCTAACTAAAACCATTAATGAAGGTGGCTTCACTACACAACAGGTTTCCAGTGTAGGCAAAACAGCCTTATATTGGAAGAAGATTCCATATAGGACTTTCATAGCTAGAGAGGAGAAGTTAATGCTTGGTTTCAAAGCTTCTAAGAGCAGGCTGACTCTTGTGCTCAAGGAAAAAAAAAAAAAGAAATCTTGGCTATCCACCCAACAAATGACAAACATTAGGCTTGGAGAGCTAGCAAAATGAACTATTGGCAACATTTATTTATTAAATGACACTGTGGTACATAGAAAATAAATGGCCATAATGTATGCGTTCTCACAGATATTTAGCTCTTTATTTGGTCAAAACTATTTATGCAGAGCAGGAGTCAGCTCTTGGCATATATAAGGGAAAAGTGCTCAATGACTTCTTGTTCTGTTTATCATCTCAAACCCACATTCCAGGAGAACATTTTGTGTTTTAAGTTTGACGCATCTCACCTTCATCTCCATCCTCCTCTGGAGCAGGGAGGAGTGGCTGGCTCCTCTCACGTGCATAACAAAAGCAATCCTTAAAAGCTGTGAGAAGAGAGAGCTTGGTGTCTCCATTTCCAGGTGTTTTCCATGCAGTAGCACTGGGAAGCAAGACAGGCGAGGCCATGCGGATCCAGAGATCCTTGGTTGATTTTCACAGGTTGTAGCTATGCCAGTGGGAGAAATGATAGGTATGTGCAGTGGCCGGATACCTAGCACATTACTGACCAGAGACGTAATTAATACGGCTTTTGTTACCCGCACGTTATTGACCAGAGATGTATCAATACATTTTTAGAGAGTGATATAATTAACATCACCGTGCGAAGTTGTTAGAGCTTAACATTGATCAAGCGTTCTTTAGACAACTTATGATCGTCATTATCATTCACATTTTGGTCTGTTAGGTTTTTGTTCCAACCTTGTGTATATTGTAAACGCAAGTTTATTACTGTAAAATTTTCAAAAACGAAGCACCGCGAAATTTTGAGTGAAGAAGAATATTTTGGTGAATTTTATGCAGATACTTTCTCTGACTGTCCGAGCGACATATATACTAGTGTCTCAGAAGATGATAGCTCTTCTGAATATAGTTCTGATTCGGACGTTGTGAATATTAGACCAAGCAAAAAGACAAAAAACCTTACTGATTGTTTCTGATACGGAAACTGAAAATGAAACTCATGGTGCTGGAGAATGCTCCTTTGCTTCTGCAGAAGAATGGATTGAAGACAACATTTCACGAAAATTAGAAGACTTTACAGGTGTGTCAGGTGTAACTATTGAATGTAATAACCCGCAAAGTGGTAGTGAAATAACAGAATTAATTTTTGGTAACGACTTTTTCGAGTTGGTTGCTTCTCAAACAAACGTGTATCACCAACAGAATGAAAAATCATATAAAAAGTATGATAAGGCTTTAAAATGGACTGATGTAACCAATAGTGACATGAAGTTTCTTGGATTAATAATTTTTTTTTAGGACAATTTTTTTTTTAATGGCTTGAGATGAGGTTAAATTCAGTGGAGAATTTGTACACCCAAGACTTGTACACCCAAGTCTTGTGGAATTTTATAACCAATGGATTAATAATTTTGATAAGACAAATAAGAAAGTCACACTGGAAAGAATATTGGTTGACTGATCCCTTACTTGAAACACCTATCTTTCCGAAGATTATGACGAGAAGAGGTTTCGAACAAATAATGACATTTCTTCACTTTAACGATAACTCGGAAACTCCACTTCCTGCAGACAGAATTTTAAAAGTTAAACCTCTTTTGGATTATTTTCTACCAAAATTTCAATCGATCTGTATACTCAAACAAGAGCTATCACTTGAAGAGGCAATGATAAAGTGGAGAGGATGACTCAGATTCAAAACCTATAATCCCAGAAAACTTACAAAATATGGAATTTTGGTCAGGGTGGTTAGCAAAAGTGAAACTGGATATATAGGCAACCTTGAGATTTACATGGGTGAAGGAAAGAAAATGCAAGAAACAATATCATCAGTCCTACAACCTTTTCTTGGTTCATGGCACCATATTTACCAAGACAATTATTACAACAGTGTGTCCACATCTGAAACACTGTTGAAAAATAAAACCAGAGTTTGTGGGACTATAAAAGAGACTCATGGTCTACCAAACCAATTAAAGGAGAAATCTAAAAATCTACAGAGGGGAGAAATGACGTTCTTTTGTTTTTTGGCTGCGTTGGGTCTTTGTTGCTGTGTGTGGGCTTTCTCTAGTTGCGATGAGTGGGGGTTACTTTTCGTTGCGGTGCGCGGGCTTCTCATTGTGGTGGCTTCTCTTGATGCACAGGCTCTAGGCACACGGGCTTCAGTAGTTGCAGCACGCAGGCTCAGTAGTTGCGGCTCACGGGCTCTAGAGCACAGGGTCAGTAGTTGTGGGGCACGGGCTTAGTTGCTCCGCGGCATGTGGGATCTTCCCAGGCCAGGGTTCGAACCTGTGTCCCGTGCATTGGCAGGCAGATTCTTAACCACTGTGCCACCAGGGAAGTCTCAGAAATGACATTCTTACGGAAGGGAGAAGTGATTCTTCTTATATGGAAAGACAAGAGGCTAGTCCACACGGTGACAACTACTCATGACGCCTCCATAGCATCTACAGGAAAGGAAGACAGGAGGACTGGCCATCAGATAACTAAGCCCACTTGTATATTAGAGTATAATAAATATATGAAAGAAGTTGGTTGATCCGATCAATATCTGGCAAACTTCAATATCCTCCGGAAAACTCGAAAATGGTGTAAGAAATTGGGCTTCTATTTGAGTAATTGCAATTTATTCAATGCGTTTAAAATTTATTGTAGCCTTAATGCACAGAATAAAATGACTTACAAACAATTTTTGTTGGCAGTAGCTAGAGAATGGGTAACTGACCATTCTGGTGAATGCAGTGGTAGTCCCGCACCTGGTCCTTTTTGTGGCATTTCTAAAAGAGCTCCCGGCAAAGATCCACTTTGTCGACTATCAGGTAAAATAAAAGAACATATTCTAGAGGAAATAATACCCGCAGGACTAAAAAAAAAAATGCTGCCAGAAAGTGTAGAGTCTGCTCTTCCAGGGGAAAGCGAAGTGAAACACAGTATATTTGTAATAGATGTTCTGTTCCCCTGCCTAGAGGTGCCTGCTATACTGCCTATCACACTCTAACGAAATATTAGAATGCTTTAGTAAGACATGTGCAAAGTTTCAAATAAACACATTAAGTGCAAAAAAGGTTGTTGATATTTACTCAAAGGTGGGTGTTTCAGTATTCACTTACATAACAAATCGCCGGCCACAGGCATTAGTTTCTGCAAAAATCCCCTGGTCAATAATGTGCTAGGAACTCACAGGTACAGTGTATCCCTTTTACCTAAAATCTATGCCCACAGAGGAACCGTAGTTCTCCCTGAAAACGAGGGCCTTTCTGATTCCCCAGGAAGCCAAGTGTCTCTAAAAGGCTCTGCAATTCGTACTTTAGTAGTAAGGAGTACTCAGGAGACTTTAATAGTAACTCCCCTCCCTTTGTTGATTTCCCAGCTCCTTGCCCTGCTCTCCGGTTTCTTACCTGCTCCCAGAACTGGAGCTTCTGAGCTATTTCTGTGCTCCTGAGTGTCCTAGGGTCATTAGAATTCCTCGCCTAAAAGTCTCCAAGGTCTCATTTTGAGGATAAAGTAAAGGGGGCTCACAGAGTGGATGAAATTGCCCCAAAGACACCGCCAATTTTTAACTTTACCTGAGCTCCTGGGAAACAGGGAGAGTTAGGAAAATCACTCCCACCCGCACCCATGCCGCCCGACACACACACACGCTTTTGCATTCTGGAAAACAGGCTTACTGGAAAGAATTTCTTTTCTCTATATGACTTAGATAAGACTGATGAAATACAGTTTAAAAAACTAAATTAAATAAAATCTATGCCTTTCCCCCAGGTGATTTAATTGCTTTATCTTTTCCTGAAACTCCTTCTAAATGTTATGCCCAATAGTCCTTACAAGTGTCCCATTGGCTCTTGTATACAATTTATGTTATTTTCACTTGGTTTTGCTCGTTATAATGTAATTAGCATAGGCAGAGGTGCTTCCTGTGCACTCATAAGGTTATGCAATCTGTTCTCAGTCAAGACCTCCGTTCCCCTTGGTACAATCTCAGCTCTTGTCTCACTTCACTTTTTGACTGAAAGAGTGCAGAAACTCAACTGCCTCTTCCTCATTATCAGTGCCTGTGCCCTTAAGTATCATGCTGATCAAAACATATTTATCTAATTCTACTGATTCAATGCATTATTTTTTTCACTAAATTATTCACAAAAAAATTTTCACTAAGCATACATCACCGTATGAATGTATGTCTTCCTTTCAAATCCTCTGTTAACTACAAGTTACATACTTCTTAGCTATCCCATTTGTGATATACTAAATATCCTAAATCCAATAAAATAAATTCCCCTTCTAATTAATGTTACCTAATATTGATAATAATATTGAGAGTCTGGAAAATGTTCTTTCATATCAGTAAGGGTGACATACCAGCTGTATAGGAAGCAAGAAAGGACATGCAAATAAAAAGGTCAGACTGAATGTCAGTCCACACACTGCTTTAATCACTGTCTTTGTGGGGAAGAATGTGCTCCCTGACCTTGATTTTATACCGAAGGAAATCATGTAAATAAAAACTGTAATCACAGAGACCGGGGTTTGGGGAAGAGGCCACAGTGGTCCTTGCCAGCCAGGCTGCAGGCATCCGTTGCAAGACTCAGCGGGCTCAGCTGCTCAGGATCTACCAGCAAACAGAAAACCTCAGTCTAGTCTCCTGTTTTTGAAGCAAACTAGGTTTTGTTTTGTTTTGTTTTCAGAGCTTCAACTAAACAGCATATATTTTTTAATGGACCTGTTGGTGCTACTCGCCTGCCTAACAGTATATACGGCCAGAAGACCCTAGCCAGTCTGACCAGTCCCAACCGAGTTTCTCAGGGTAGTGACGTCCTAGCCTGAGTCAGGCTCACTGGCAGGTAGTCAGAGGGCTTGAGATGCAGGCTGCAGAAATATGCATTGCCAACTGGGGTGGATCCAGACATATGCCCATGTGGACAGCTGCCTCAGAAAGCAGATCGTGTGATCTGGAATTTGTTCTGGCACTAGAGAGGAAGGGCTGTGAGGAGGACCATCTGATAACTCATAATACATGTTCGGGGACTTTTTCTGTAATCTTGTATTTCATAATAATTTCAAACTTACAGAAAAGTTGCAGCCAAAAAAAAAAGAGAGAGAGAGCGAGAGAGAAAGTGATACAAAGAACTCCCATACACTCTTCATCTCAATCTACCATTTGTTAACCTTAAGCCACTTTTACTTTATTAGCCTCCCTCTCTTTCATTTGTCATTTTCTGAACCATTTGAGAGTAAGTTGCTGATGATACGCCCCTTTACCTCTAAACACTTCTCATTTCTCATGAAGACAGAGACATATCATCTTCTCCCAGGTCTCTTTCATTGAAGAAAAAAATCTACTTACATACACTATCATCTTTCCAACAGAGTTAACTTCACGAATAGTGAAACAAAAGATTATAAGAATCTAAGATGAAGTCTTTCTTTCTCTTCAATTTTATATTTTCTATCTAGCAGCCATGTATTAAGAGAACATTATGTAGTATTTTAAACTGTTTTTCCCTTATGTTTACATCCTTAGGCCAAATAGTCTATTGAATGGGCTGAAAAAAGTCTGAATTATTAGAATGAAGTCAGGAAAATATGTCAAATACATGATTTTTAAACTTTTTGGACTTAAAGCTTTTTCTTGGTTTGGTGACTTTTAATTTTGTTATGATTTCTAACTTACAGAAAAGTTTCAAGATGAGTACAAAGATTGTTCATATATTCTTTACCCAGTTTGTTTACACTTTCCTGTATTAACTTTCTCATTATCTCCCTCTATATAAAAATGTATGTGTACATTTTTATATGTATACATGTACAGCATGGTGACTATAGTTTTAAAAAAAGGAAAGAAAATTGAAAACATCATGCCCTCCGCTTCTAAATATTTCAGTGTCTATTTCCAAAGTACTAGGACATCCTCCTATAGAGGCACAGTACAATGATCAAAATCAGGAAGTGAAACATTGATGCAGTACTATCATCTAATCCATATTAAAATTCATGCATTGTCCCAATATTGACCTTTATAGCTGTTTTTCCCACAGTCCAGGGTCCAATCCAGGATCATGTATTGCATTTAATTGTCATGTCTCTTTAGTCTCCTTTAATTTGGAACAGTTCAACAACGCTTCTTTGTATTTTTGTGCTTCTTGACCTTGACACTTAAAAAAATTATTTTACCTAATATGCTAGCTTCACAAAAGAGATTCAAAATTGTGACTAGCTTTAAGTATCAATGTTAGTATAATTTGTGCTGGTCATTGAGCTATATTCTTATTGGGGATGAACAATATCCAAAGAACTCTTTCTTCCATGATTCTTCCAATACTGATTGATCAAAAGTTGTTATCATTTGCAGCTATTTTTCACCACTTAATTGATGTTAATTGGAAACTTTCTGAAATTGGCCAATAGCTTGGTTGTGTTTTACCATATAATATAAATATAGTCATAAAAATAAAGGAATAGCTGGAAAAAATTTAAATATGATAAAATTGCAGCTAGTATGTATATGTTTTCATATACGTACTTTAAAAAGATCAGCAACAAGATCTATATGAGGAAAACTACAAAACTCTGATAAAAGATTACAAAAAAGAACTAAACAAATGTAGAGATATTCCATGTTCATCAATAGGAAGATTCAATATTGTCAAGACGTTAGTTCAGCCCAACTTAATCTGTAGATTCAACACAATCTCAATAAAAATCCCAGCAAATTATATTGTAGATATCAACAAACTGATTCTAAAGTTCATATGAAGACAACCTTCAGAATGGGAGAAAATATTTGCAAACGAAGCAACTGACAAAGGATTAATCTCCAAAATATACAAGCAGCTCATGCAGCTCAATATCACAAAAACAAACAACCCAATCCAAAAACGGACAGAAGACCTAAACAGACATTTCTCCAAAGAAGATATACAGACTGCCAACAAACACATGAAAGGATGCTCAACATCACTAATCATTAGAGAAATGCAAATCAAAACTACCATGAGGTATCACCTCACACCAGTCAGAATGGCCATCATAAAAATTCTACAAATAATAAATGCTGGAGAGGGTGTGGAGAAAAGGGAACCCTCTTGCACTGTTGGTGGGAATGTAAATAGATACACCCACTATGGAGAACAGTATGGAGGTTCCTTAAAAAACTAAAAATAGAACTGCCATATGACACAGCAATCCCACTGTAGGGCATATACCCTGAGAAAACCGTAATTCAAAAAGAGTCATGTACCACAATGTTCATTGCAGCTCTATTTACAATAGCCAGGACATGGAAGCAACCTAAGTGTCCATCAACAGATGAATGGATAAAGAAGATGTGGCACATATATACAATGGAATATCACTCAGCCATAAAAAGAAATGAAATTGAGTTATTTGTAGTGAGGTGGATGGACCTAGAGACTGTCATACAGAGTGAAGTAAGTCAGAAAGAGAAAAACAAATACTGTATGCTAACACATATATATGGAATCTAAAAAAAAAAAAAAGGTTCTGAAGAACTTAGGGGCAGGACAGGAATAAAAAAGCAGAAGTAGAGAATGGACTTGAGGACACGGGAGGGGGGAGAGTAAGCTGGGACGAAGTGAGAGAGTGGCATAGACATATATACACTAACAAATGTAAAATAGATAGCTAGCAGGAAGCAGCCGCGTAGCACAGAGAGATCAGCTCGGTTCTTTGTGTCCACCTAGAGGGGTGAGATAGGGAGGGTGGGAGGGAGACGCAAGAAGGAGGAGATATGGAGCTATATATATATGTATAGCTGATTCATTTTGTTATACAGCAGAAACTAACACACCATTGTAAAGCAATTATACTCCAATAAAGATGTTAAAAAAAATAAAGTTTATATGGAGAAGCAAAAGACTCAAAATGGCCAACAAAATATTAAAGGAAAAGAACAAAGTCAGAGGACTGACACTATGAAAGAATAGATCAGTGGATCAATAGATCAATGGAATGGAATAGAGAGCCCAGAAATAGACCCACATAAATATAGTCAGCTGATCTTTGACAAAAGAGCAGAAACAATACAATGGAGAAAAGATAATCTTTTTCAACAAATGATGACAAGCAACTGGGTGTCCATATGCAAAAAAAAAAAAAATCCAGGCACAGAACTTAGGACCATCACAAAAAAATAAATCAAAATGGATCATAGAAATAAATGTAAAACTATAAAACTCCTAGAAGGTAACCAAGGAGAAAATCTGGATGACCTTGAGCATTGTGATAACATTTTTAGAAGCAACACCAAAGGCACAATCTATGAAAGAAATAATTGATAAATTGGGCCTCATTAAAATTAAAAACTTCTGCTCTGTGGAAGAAACTGTCAAGAGAATAGAAGACAAGCCACAGACTGGGAGAAAATACTTGCAAAACACATGTCTGATAAAGGACTGTTATCCAAAATATACAAATTCTTAAAACTCAACAATAAGAAGACAACCTGATTTTAAAATGAGCAAAAGATTTGAATAGAAAGCTCACCAGATACCTCAGAGATGGCAAATAAAGATATAAAAAGATGCTCCACATTGTATGTCATTAGGGAAATGCAAATTAAAACAACTGTGAGATAACACTACACACCTAAAACCCAAAACACTGACAACACCAAATGTTAGCGAGGATGTGGAGCAACTGGAATTATCATTCATTGCTAATGGGAATGCAAAATGGTACAGACACTTTGGAAGACAGTCTGACGGTTTCTTATGAAACTGAATACATCCCTACCATATGACCCAGCCATTGTACTACTTGGTATTTACCCAAATGAACTGAAAACTTATGTCTACACAAAAACCTGCACACGGATCTTTATAGCAGCTTTATTCATAATTGTCCCAACTTGGAAACAACCAAGATGTCTTTCAGTAGGTGAATGAAGAATAAACTATGGTACATCCAGACAATGGACAGTGTTCAGCACTAAAAAGAAATGAGCTATAAAGCCATGAAAAGACATGGAGGAAACTTAAACGCCAGTTTGAAAAGGCTACATACTGTATGACTCCCAAAAACAATGGAGACAGTAAAAAGATCAGTGGTTGCCAGGGGTTGAGGCAAGGGAGGGATGATAGAGCACACAGGATTTTTAGGGCAGTGAAGCTTCTGTACCATACTATAATGGTGGGTACATATCATTATACATTTGTCCAAACCCATAGAATGTTCAGCACCAAGAGTAAACCCCAGCATAAACTACAGTGATAATGTGGTGTCAATGTAGATCATGGATGGTAACAAATGTACAGCTCTGGTGGGGGATGTTGATAGTAGGCAAGCCTGTGTGTATGTGGAGGCCAGGGGTATATGGGAAATCTCTATACTTTCTACTCAGTTTTGCTGTGAATCTAAAACTGCTCTACAAATTGTTCATTTAAAAGGAAAAAAAAGGGAATTTCCTAGTTGTCCAGTGGTTAGGACTCAGTACTCTCACTGCCGGGGGCCACGGGTTCAATCCCCGGTCGGGGAACCAAGATCCTTTAAGTTGCATGGCGCTGCCAAAAAATAAGAGGAAAAAAAAGCAGCAAATATAACTGAGTTTCCCTACTGAAGCATCTTTACTGTTGAGGGGAGAAGTGTTCACATCGGTCTTTTTAATGAAGGATCACCTGAACACATTTCTGTATGCCATTTTTAATGCCAACTTTCAAGTGGCTTGCTCGAGTGGCACACCTCAGGGATACATTTACTCTCTTCACTAGGCTTTCACACAGCCAATGTATTACAATCTTTAATATAGAGGATGCAATTTCTCAGGAAGATCAAACTGAAATCAATCTCTGAGCATTCAGTCCTTTCTCAGCAATGGATGACTTTCTGTGCACATCACAGACATATAAATAGATGGCATATCATGGGGCACATTTATAAACCACATCTAAACATTGTACCTGAACATGAAGAAATCCAAGGCAAAAAGCAACCAAAAAGTAGATTAGGAATCCTTTTCTTTTTTTGGCTTGCAGGATCTTAATTCCCCGTGACCAGGGATAAAACCTGGGCCCTGGCTGTGAAAGCTTCGAGTCCTAACCACTGGACCGCCAGGGAATTCCCAGGAATCCATCTTTTTCTTTCTTCTTCTTTTTTTTTTTTTTAATATTTATTTATTTGGCTGCGCCGGGTCTTAGTTGCCATATGGGGGATCTTCATTGTCGCTTGCAGGATCTTTAGTTGCGGCATGTGGGATCTAGTTCTCTGAACAGGGATCGAACCCGTGCCCCCTGCGCTGGGAGCACAGAGTCTTAGCCACTGGACCACCAGGGAAGTCCTAGGAATCCATTTTTTTCTGTTTTCCAAGTTGAAATATCTTCCTTTCCAGTTTTGGGTATATGTTCATTGACTTTGCGGAAGGCTGGAAATGGTATCAGTTAGAAATTGCTACAATTTCAGGGTTCACCCTTGATCATAATATCTAGCAGTAGCTGACAGTGACACCCGAAACATGGTGCCAGTCCTGGTGATCTGGAGCAGAGTTTTGGTCATTTCCTTTAGCAGAGATAACATCAGAAAATAAACCAAAACATAAAAATAAAAACCTGACTGTATATAAAACCTGATCTGCAGCTCAAGCTGTATAGAAATTCCTTTGTATGTCATCTGCTTCATGGATAACAACCTTTATAACTATTCATTATGAACATTATAAAATTCAGAATTGAATGAAGCTGAGAATCTGTTAAGAAAAAACCATTAGATTGCTTTAAAAAAAAGGACAACTAATGCCAAATAAATTATCATCTTTCCAAAGAATGAGAGTTAGCTATAATTCATTTAACAAATTAGTTAACGAACATGGCAGAGTTAACATGATAATCATATTATTAAATTGGCTCCTGGGAATTTTCTAAGCATTTTACATACATGTCTTTTGTCATTTAATTCTCATGAAAACACTATAAGTTTTGATTATTATCACCATGCTTCTATAGGTGAATAAATTGAAGCACAGATAATAAAAGTCACATAACTAATAAATAAGCCAGGGAAAGGACATTCAAAACTCTCACTGTCCCTGCTTACAGACAGTTCTATAAGTTTAGGTCCTGAATTTCTCTCCCTGATGGTTTTCCCTGGCAATGAGGGCATGCTGTGGAGTTAAGACCCCAAGAACAACCTTCAACCAAAGAGGTTCAGGAATTGGTCAATAAATACCCCAACTTCCTTTTCTCTCTGTGAGACAATTCTGAGTATTCTGCACAGTCCCCAGAGGAACTGAGCTCTGGTTACTCCCTGTAGTAACTTACTCATTAATGTCCCCTTTCTGGGCTTTCTTTCCTTCCACGTCTCATTTTCCAACTCTCTCATCACCCTTGCAGGGATCACTTCATGCATCAATGCCCCCGCCCCCAGCCCCAACCTACCTCTGCATAGCTATTCACTCTTAAGAGCTGGTTGTCACCATAGCCCCCTGGTAGGGTACACACTCATTTTACTGCTTTGGACAAAACATGAAATTTGTTATGGTGACTATATATTTCTCTTATTCCCCGTCTCCTGCTTTTCAGGCAGGTATGACACAGAGGGGATTTAAAGGAACCCATTTTTGAGACTCCCTGTTTCACTGTTAAGGTTTTCAGAGAAGCACCAGGTGCAATCAGTAACACTGCTCATGCCATTGCAAACTGCTGCTGGGAAGAAAAATATATAACAGAAGCCTGGACTGGGAACTTCTTGGGTTCTGGTTCTGCCTTTGTGCTTTCACCCAATTTTTTATTTTGTGCTTTCACCCAATTTACTTCTCCCATATTATGATTGTATATTATTTTATAAAACCACCTTATAAATGTACTTTGAAGTGCTTTTAGCTTCCTCAGTGCAGTTCAGTTATCAGAAGGATCTAGAGAAGATTGGCTTGGTCATATTCCATGCCTTGGGGAAAACGAAACCCAGTGCCTCTGTCAAGGCCGCTGTGAAATCCCTGCGGAGTTCCCGTCTCACAGCCCAGCTGGTGCTAGCTACCGCCCCTGAACGCTTGTTCTCCATTGTACAACTTGGGGCTGTTCCTTCATCTCTACTTTTCAATCCATTCCTTAGTTTTTGTACCAAAAGCAGCTCCTATTTACCCAAGGTTCGGAGTATGTAGCTGTCTACAATGACTGTTTAGGGAGCCACGCAAGCATCTTAAAAATCAAACGTCAGACACTCTGGTTCTCAGGAGTCTTTTGGCTACATGTGTTGTTTCTGTACTCACTCCTCTCTCCTCTGCGTTTGCCCTCTCAGAAGAAAAAAGAAAACATAAAAAACAAATTCTTTCCATTTCCTCTGTAGAGCAATGCGACCTTCTCAAACCCCTGCTTCCCAAAGCAGCTCTGAGCCTTCGTCCAGGACGTTTATAGTTTCCTTTTTTAGATATAAATCTTTAGACTATCTGGTATTTGGTTTTGTTTAAGAATATTAAAAAAATTTTTTTTATTGTTTTGTATAAACAAACACAAGGAGGTAGGATATAGATTAGCAAAGGGACCAGAAAAGAAAAAAATCAACAAACTAAAAAAAACAAAGATTAACAGGAACATCTTGTTCAAAGTGAATCAAAGATGCCCTAAAAGACTGTGTTTGTTCCCAGGTTCGGGGAACACATAGCTACCCTGCTCAGAACCCCTCAGAATCTCCTCAGGTTACACCAGCAACCTTCTTCAAAGGATTGCCCCTGCGCTAGTGGAGCCACCTCCTATTGGAAGGTTAGAGATGCCTGGGAGTGCCCATTCCCCAAGGAGGCTGGTAGCCAACCACTGACTAGTGAACCAAGCCCAGCTCCCTAGCCTCAAGACTGCAGGAACTCAAGGTATAATTTATGCTCCAGAGCTCCCTACAGCATCAGACCAAGTCCAGCAATTCATCAAAAATTGTACCCTTTTCTGCTATGAGACTAGATATCAATTACAGGAGGAAAAACTGTAAAAAATACAAACACATGGAGGCGAAACAATATGCTACTAAATAACCAAGAGATCACTGAAGAAATCATAGAGGAAATTAAAAAATACCTAGAAACAAATGACAATGAAAACACAATGACCCAAAACCTATGGGATGCAGCAAAAGCAGTTCTAAGAGGGAAGTTTATAGCAATACAAGTCTACCTCAAGGAACAATAAAAATCTCAAAAAAACAATCTAACCCTACCTACACCTAAAGGAGCTAGAGAAAGAAGAACAAACAAAACCCAAAGTTAGCAGAAGGAAAGAAATCATAAAGATCAGAGCAGAAATAAATGAAATAGAAACAAAGAAAACAAGAACAAAGATCAATAAAACTAAAAGCTGGTTCTTTGAGAAGATAAACAAAATTGATAAACCATTAGCCAGACTTATCAAGAAGAAAAGGGAGAAGACTCAAATCGACAGAATTAGAAATGAAAAAGGAGAAGTAACAACTGACACTGCAAAAATACAAAGGATCATGAGAAATTACAACAAGCAGTTATATGCCAATAAGAGGGACAACCTGGAAGAAATGGACAAATTCTTAGAAAAGCACAACCTTCAGAGACTGAACCAGGAAGAAATAGAAAATATAAACAGACCAATCACAAACACTGAAATTGAAACTGTGATTAGAAATCTTCCAACAAACAAAAGCCCAAGACCAGATGGCTTCACAGGCGAACTCTATCAAACATTTAGAGAAGAGTTAACACCTATCCTCAAACTCTTCCAAAATATAGCAGAGGGAGGAACACTCCCAAACTCATTCTATGAGGCCACCATCACCCTGATACCAAAACAGAGAAAGATGTCACAAAAAAAGAAAACTATAGGCCAATATCACTGATGAACAAGATGCAAAAATCCTCAACAAAATACTAGCACACAGAATCCAACAGCACATTAAAAGGATCATACACCATGATCAATGGGGGTTTATCCCAGGAATACAAGGATTCTTCAATATACACAAATCAATCAATGTGATACACCATATTAACAAATTGAAGGAGAAAAACCATATGATCATCTCAATAGATGGAGAAAAAGCTTTTGACAAAATTCAACACCCATTTATGATAAAAACTCTCCAGAAAGTAGGCATAGAGGGAACCTACCTCAACATGATAAAGGCCACATATGACAAACCCACAGCCAACATCGTTCTCAATGGTGGAAAACTGAAACCATTTCATCTGAGATCAGGAACAAGACAAGGTTGCCCACTCTCACCACTATTGTTCAACATAGTTTTGGAAGTTTTAGCCACAGCAATCAGAGAAGAAAAAGAAATGAAAGGAATCCAAATCGGAAAAGAAGTAAAACTGTCACTGTTTGCAGATGACATGGCACTATACATAGAGAATCCTAAAGATGCTACCAGAAAACTACTAGAGCTAATCAATGAATTTGGCAGAGTAGCAGGATACAAAATTAATGCACAGAAATCTCTTACATTCCTATACACTAATGATGAAAAATGTGAAAGGGAAATTAAGGAAACCCTCCCATTTACCACTGCAACAAAAAGAATAAAATACCTAGGAATAGACCTACCTAAGGGGACAAAAGACCTGTATGCAGAAAACTATAAGACACTGATGAAAGAAATTAAAGATGATACAAACAGATGGAGAGATATACCATGTTCATGGATTGGAAGAATCAACACTGTGAAAATGACTATACTCCCCAAAGCAGCCTACAGATTCAATGCAATCCGTATCAAACTACCAATGGCATTTTTCACAGAACTAGAACAAAAAATTTCACAATTTGTATGGAAACACAAAAGACCCCGAATAGCCAAAGCAATCTTGAGAAAGAACAGTGGAGCTGGAGGAATCAGGCTGCTTGACTTCAGACTATACTACAAAGCTACAGTAATCAAGACAATATGGTATTGGCACAAAAAGAGAACTATAGATCAATGGAATAGGATAGAAAGTCCAGAGATAAACCCATACACGCAAAGATAAGGTGATATGGTCACCTTATCTTTGGTAAAGGAGGCAAGAGTATACAATGGAGAAAAGACAGTCTCTTCAATATGTGGTGCTGGGAAAACTGGACAGCTACATATAAAAGAATGAAATCAGAACACTCCCTAACACCATACACAAAAATAAACTCAAAATGGATTAAAGACCTAAATGTAAGGCCAGACACTATAAAAATCTTAGAGGAAAACATTGGCAGAACACTGTATGACTTGCATCACAGCAAGATCCGTTTTGACCCACCTCCCAGAGAAATGGAAATAAAAACAAAAATAAACAAATTGGACCGAATGAAACTTCAAAGCTTTTGCACAGCAAAGGAAACCATAAACAAGACAAAAAGACAACCCTCCAAATGGGAGAAAATATTTGCAAACGAAGCAACTGACAGAGGATTAATTTCCAAAATATACAAGCAGCTCATGCAGCTCAATATCAAAAAAACAAAAAAAACCCAATCCAAAAATGGGCAGAAGACCTAAATAGAAATTTCTCTGAAGAAGAGATACAGATTGCCAACAAACACATGAAAAGATGCTCAACATCACTAATCATTAGAGAAATGCAAATTAAATCTACAATGAGGTATCACCTCACACCAGTCAGAATGGCCATCATAAAAATTCTACAAACAATAAATGCTGGAGAGGGTGTGGAGAAAAGGGAACCCTCTTTCACTGTTTGTGGGAAAGTAAATTGATACAGCCACAACGGAGAACAGTATGGAGGTTCCTTAAAAAACTAAAAATAGAACTACCATATGACCCAGCAATCTCACTACTGGGCATATACCTTGAGAAAACCATAATTCAAAAAGAGTCATGTACCACAATGTTCATTGCAGCACTATTTACAATAGCCAGGACATGGACGCAACCTAAGTGTCCATCGACACATGAATGAAGAAGATGTGGCACATATATACAATGGAATATTACTCAGCCATAAAAAGAAACGAAATTGAGTTATTTGTAGTGAGGTGGATGGGCCTAGAGTCTGTTATACAGAGTGAAGTTAAGTCAGAAAGAGAAAAACAAATACTGTATGCTAACACATATATATGAAATCTTAAAAAAAAAATGGTTCTGATGAACCTAGGGGCAGGACAGGAATAAAGACAGAGACAGAGGACTTGAGGATACGGAGAGGGGGAAGGGTAAGTTGGGACGAAGTGAGAGAGTAGCACTGACATATATACACTACCAAATGTAAAAGAGATAGCTAGTGGGAAGCAGCTGCATAGCACAGGGACATCAGCTTGGTGCTTTGTGACCACCTAGAAGGGTGGGATAGGGAGGGTGGGAGGGAGACACAAGAGGGAGGAGACATGGGGATATATGTATACGTATAGCTGATTCACTTTGTTATACAGCAGAAACTAACACAACATTGTAAAGCAATTATACTCTAGTAAAGATGTTAAAAAAAAAAAAAAAAAAAGGAGACAAAAACTGAAAAAAAAAAAAAGAAAATCAACTCAAAGCAGCTGAAGCCAAGAAGGGAATTTATAGTTTAGTAAGTTTAAAGTCCAGGGTTGCAGCTGGCTTCATCCGTGGCTGTTTCCAGGGGTCAAATGATCACGCTCTCCACTTCTAGGGAAGGATCTTTCCACAGGGCAATCAAAATGGTGGTCATGGTGAATTGTACAAATTGAAAAGTGTTCATTTTCCCTGTTACCTCTAGCAGAGACGGACCAGCTTTGCTCAAATCCATCTCTCATTCAGTCACTGTGACCACGTGGGTAGGATGCAGTAAGTGATCACACCTTGATCAAGTGCCACACCTACATCTGGGAAGAAAGGAGCCTGTCACCACTCCACATCTCATACACCAATGCTTCCTGTTTTCCCAGCACTATAAAGTTTCCCATACACAGAACTGTAAGTGCTAAAACTGAGTCAGGGCAAACAAAAACAGTTGGTCCCTCTTCCCCATCACCCAAAAGAAAGGTGGTTGCAACCCAAAGGTGGATGGGAAAGGGTGTTAGGCAGAACAAATGTATAGCTACCTACCACAGTGCACCACAGGGTTGAATTGCTTTGGTGTATGGGCAGATGGAACTCATTTCTGATCATTCCAGCTCCCTTATTCTCTTAAAACAGAGGTCCCCAACCCCCGGGCTGCGGACAGGTGCAGTCCGCGACCTGTTAGAAACCCGGCGGCACAGCAGGTGAGCGGCAGGCAAGAGCGAAGCTTCATCTGCGGCTCCCCATCGCTTGCATTACCGCCTGAACACTCCTCCCCCAACCACCGCCGCCTCGTCCATGGAAAGATTGTCTTCCACGAAACTGGTCCCTGGTGCCAAAAAGGCTGGGGACCGCTGTCTTAAGATATTTACTTGTCAAAAGACTTTTTTTCAGTCACTGAAGAAAGCTGACTGATGATTTTTAGTTCACTGCCAATCTTTAAATTCTAACGTAGGGACTTCCCTGGCGGTCCAGTGGTTAAGACTTCGCGCTTCCACTGGAAGGGGTGCGGGTTCAATCCCTGGTCGGGGAACCAAGATCCCACATGCCAGTGGGGCATGGCAAAAAAAAAAAAAATTAAAACCAAGTAAATAAATAAATAAATATAAAAAATCTAATGTAAATGAACCAGAAGTCTCAAACAACTCATAGTTCCACCATGAACTCTCCTAACTCAGACTTTATTTTTGCTCCAGTAGTCTTGTCACATGCAGTGAAAATATTAGCTTTACTTCGTAATTGTCATTTGAGAGTTTAACTTATTTATTTATTTATTTTTTATGGCTGTGTTGGGTCTTCGTTTCTGTGCGAGGGCTTTCTCTAGTTGTGGCAAGCGGGGGCCACTCTTCATCACGGTGCGCGGGCCTATCACTACTGTGGCCTCTCTTGTTGCGGAGCACAGGCTCCAGACGCGCAGCCTCAGTAGTTGTGGCACACGGGCTTAGTTGCTCCGCGGCATGTGGGATCTTCCCAGACCAGGGCTCGAAACTGTGTCCCCTGCATTGGCAGGCAGATTCTCAACCACTGCGCCACAAGGGAAGCCCCTGAGAGTTTAGCTTTTAAAATGCAAATTATTCATCTTCGGGAGCCACTTTTATTGATAAGGTGCACTTATAAAGGACTCATTCAATTAATCCAAGTTTTACTCTTTGTCATGGCATTTTCTTTCTTTCTTTTTTTATAAACAAAAATAACAATTCAATATTAAGTTAGAAAACTTTGACCAGCTGCTACTCCTGACTAAGCCAGTGTTCATCTGCATACTAAAGAAAGCTTTCAAAATCAACATGTTAATTATAAATTTTATTCAAAAGAAGAAATGATCAAACCACTAATTTTTTTAAAGCAACATTTACTTCTTTACTAGCCCTTGAAAAATTACAAAAACAGATTATTTGCAAAAACGTGTTCTTGTAGCAGGAGACTTGATGTGGGTTACCACTTCTGGAGTTCCATCCATAATATATTTGGCTTCATCTCTGCATATTCCCATACTTTTATTTCCAGAAAATGCTGTGTGGTATTTGGTTGAAAATATTTTCATCAGTTATTTTACCAACACACATCTTCACAGACATCACCATTACAAATATAATAAACAATTTCCTAATCAATAACAACCATGCATTCATTCAACTATAAGGAAAAGAACTGGATTACATATGACTTTTAAAAAAATCATACTCAGGTGTGTTTATTAACTGTGCTATTTTTATAAGAACACATTTTCCAGATTGGCAACCTCTTTTGACCTAAACAGATTTGAAAATATCTACCATGTACCATGTCACCAATTTTTCATATTTTTTAAATAAACATCAGTTTCCAAGGTAATTAAAAAGTCAGTCTGGGAGCTTTATGAAATTTTTAATTGATGTGTGAATTTTATTGTAATGCTGTAGTCAGGGCTTCTTTCTTTATGGTTAAAAAAAGTTTGCAAATTTGATTTTTAAATGTCACCTTAAATATAATGGTTCCAAGAAATTATTACTCAGTTTTCTCAAAAACCAGATACAAACCTTTAGTCTCATTCACGCATCCACAATAATAGAAATTTGTATTAAACATCTGATTATATCTGTCTACATTTTAGATGGACTTTGGCTTGTTAAAATGATGATTGGAATACATCACTGTCAAAATAAGCACAGGGAAATTTGGGTAGTTGTGAGCTGTCAGTAACTTGAATAATTTCAGGTTTTTCTGAATTTCTCCTGTTCTCACTGTTTCAAACTTACTATTTTTTTTTTCAAACTTACTATTAAAACTTACTCCTTTTCACTATTGATTCCTGTTCCCATTTGAAAATACAATTATCAATATTTTAAAAGTGTTACAGTTAAAGATAGTGTGGTATCAGCTTCCAGAATAATCCCCATTCTTGCCTTCAGTTTTCATGCCCTAGTACTGTCCCCTCCCACATCTCTGTAAATAATAGGACTCTTGGAGAAATGATGGCGTGTGACTTCTGAGATGAGGCCATAAAAGACATTGTCACTTTCTCCGTGGTCTTGGATCTCTGACTTTGGAAAAAGTCTGCTGCCATGTCATGAAGACAATCAAGCAGCCCTATGGAGAAATTAATGCGGTGAGGAGCTGAGGCCTCCTGACCACAACTATGGGCATGAGCCACCTCGAAGGGAGATCCTCCAACCCTGTCAAGCCTTCAGATGACAGCAGCCCTGGCTGACGTCTTAAATGCAGCTTCCTGAAAGAGCCTGAGCAAAGACATCCAGCTAAGCTGCTCTCAAATTCCTGGCCACCAGAATCTGTGAGATATGAATATATATTGTTGTTTTCAACCATTAAATTGAGGTAATTTGTTACTCAGTAATTAATAACTAGTAAACACAATCAGGCAGAAACCAGAGTTTCAGAATACAAACTTTTTGGTGCTTTTTTTTTCTTAGAAAGCTCACTGCTAAATGAAATGAAAAAGTGCCACTTGTAACAAAATATCCAGTCAGAAGCAACTGAGCAGGAATTGATTTTATGGGAGTTAGTAGATCTTTTTTCTTTTTTTTTTTGTCACAAAAAAAATTAAAAACAGTCTTATAGGGCTTCCCTGGTGGCGCAGTGGTTGAGAATCTGCCTGCCAATGCAGGGGACACGGGTTCGAGCCCTGGTCTGGGAAGATCCCACATGCCACGGAGCAACTGGGTCCGTGAGCCACAATTACTGAGCCTGCGCGTCTGGAGCCTGTGCTCTGCAACAAGAGAGGCCGCGATGGTGAGAGGCCCGCGCATCGCGATGAAGAGTGGTCCCCACTTGCCGCAACTAGAGAAAGCCCTCGCACAGAAACGAAGACTCAACACAGTCATAAATAAATAAATAAAAAAGAACGTGAATTAAAACAAACAAACAAAAAAACAGTCTTATAAGGTGGGAAATTTATTTTTGAAAATACTGGCTGGGTGTATTACATAAAGTATTACATAAAGTATTACATAAATAAATCCTTCTGTACCCCAGGGTCATAGTGGGAAGTTAGGAGAATTGAAGCCATTGGTGGTACAGTTGGGTAGAGCCTTCCTAATAGGCAGGGTGATGGAAACTCTGTAACTCTCAATTCATCTTGAAACTGATCCCCATTTTAACTCTTAGCCCCTTTCTTCAACAAAGCATTCTGCTCATTGGGAATCCAGTTTTGACTTTCTTATATTGGAAATTTATGAGAAAATATTTACTCATAAAAATAATTTTACAACAAATATTGCTGGGACAGGTAGGTCTATTTCATCATTAATTTCCAGAGCAACCTGTGAAGTTTTGTCTGATCTTTTTAGCTGGACTTCCTTAATACTTGTGTTTCCTTTGTCTAGGGGTTAATTGTATGCCACCTAATATTGTATTTCAAATATTTACTACATTGATGGAATCTTTTTTAAAAAAAATTTTACTGAAGTATAGTTGATTTACAATGTTGTGTTAATTTCTGCCATACAGCAAAGTGATTCAGTTATACATATATATATATTCTTTTTCATATCTTTTCGTATCCACTTCTCAATGGATTTCATTTGATTTTTACCAAAAAATGAAAAAAAAGTCTTTGTGGTGGGTTATGGCATTTGATTTTACCTTACTTACAAGCTAATAACTTGGCCTTTTGCTGTTTCATAGATGCTAACAGAAGACCCAAGACTTCTGGATCAGAGAGAAAGGCCTTTTCTACTCATGGCAAAATACGCAATGTAAGCTTCATGTGTGCAACGGTTCCCCTTTGCCTCCCAAATTTCCTGGGGTTGTGTTACAGGAGAGAAACAGAAGCTGGAGAATCCTCCATTTTAGAGCAAGCACTAAGTAAACCTGTTTTTTGTCTTGGAGGGAGACATTATTTCATCCCTCAAGGTTGCTCACTGAAAACATACCAGGTAAAGAGAGGCCACGAGACAAGCTGGTACCTGGGACCTGGGACCTGGGACCCCTTACTGCAGTGCTTGCACCTGGACAAATGTCTCCTTGAGCAACAAAATACAGAGAAACTGTGAGGGACTAGAAATAACTGTGCCCATGTGCAACTGGGGCAAATTACAGACAATAAGATACAAAAAGACCAAAAAACCCAACTGCTACTTCTGAAGAGCCAGGAGCAAAAACAGTGTGTCGGGAGAGAAAGCAGGGTACTGCACATGCCCCCTGCACACAACACCACCAAAGGGGTGGGCAGACCACCTAAGCCAACCCTCCAGCCCAACCCATGACATACCCCTACCCTCACCCCATATAAGGAACCTGCTTGCCCCCCTGGGGGAGTGAGCAAGGGCACCTGTTACTTGTTTTTGCTCCCCCCTGCTGCAGCAGGGGCCCCAATAAAGCCTTGCCTGATTTCTTGTATGGCCTCTAATCAATTTCTGTTGATTAAGGAAGGCCAAGAACCCTGGTTGATAACAGTTAGGGCCTTGCTTTCTTGGCATACCCAACAAGACATATGTGAGACTTACGTAGGAGCCTCTCTGCCTACAGTCATTACTGATGTCCTTTATTTATTTATTTATGACTGCAGCACGTGGCTTGCAGGATCTTAGTTCCCTGACCAGGGATTGAACCCGAGCCCTGCCAATGAAAGCGCCGAGTCCTAACCACTGGGCAACCAGGGAATTCCCCCTAATTTCCTTTATTTCGACGGAAACACTGGAGCTCAGAGAAGTTAACAGATAACTTAAGTTTATACAGCTAGTAATATCAGAACTTGAGTTTTCTAATTCTAAATTGGTGCTATTTTCAATAGACCTGCACTGTCTAATATATAAAACATTTTAATAACAATTTTCATTTTGATCACAGTTCTAAATAACATTTGAATATTAATAAAATATTAAATATAATAAATAAAATTATTAAATATACAATGTAAGAAAACATCACTATAACTTTATTCAATCTTGTTTTAAAACATCATTAGGGCTTCCCTGGTGGCGCAGTGGTTGAGAGTCTGCCTGCCAATTCAGGGGACACGGGTTCGAGCCCTGGTCTGGCAAGATCCCACATGCCGTGGAGCAACTAGGCCCGTGAGCCACAGCTGCTGAGCCTGCGCGTCTGGAGCCTGTGCTCCACAACAAGAGAGGCCGCGATAGTGAGAGGCCCGCGCACCGCGATGAAGAGTGGCCCTCGCTTGCCGCAACTGGAGAAAGCCCTCGCACAGAAACGAAGACCCAACACAGCCAAAAATAAAAATTAATTAATTAATTAATTAAAATTATATATAAAAAAAAGAAAACATCATTAAATAAAATATGAAATATAATCTATATATTACTAAATATAACTTCACTTATTTCTTTTTACTTTTCAAACTGTGGCTACTAGAAAAAAATTAATCACATATATTAATATTTTATGGTCACATATGTATTATATTTCTATTGGATAGCCCTGCAATAGACTATAACTCTTTTATCCCTTATTTTCCTTTTAATTCTTTAGTCTTAACTTTTTTCCCCCAATTTTTATTAGTTTTAACATATAGTAAATACATGTACTAGTCTTAAGTGCACAACTTGTTGAATTGATACCTATGCATATACTGCAATGATCACTACTCAGGTCAAGATATAGAACATGTCCATCACTGCAGAAAGTTCTCTCAGGCCCTAGTCAATTTCCTAGTCAATACCCACCGACTCCCATTCTTTGTGATAACCCCTCTTCTAATTTTTATCACCATCAGTAAGTTTTCCCTGTATTAGAACTTTACGTAAACAGAATCACAGAGTATATATTCTTTTGAGTCTGATTTCTTGTGCTCAACATGGTGTTTTTGAGATTCATCCCCATTGTTGAGTGTATCAGTAGTTTGTTTTTTATTGCCTTGTAGAATTCCATTGTATGGCCATATACCACAGTCATCTATTTTCCAGTTGGTGGATGTTTGGGATGTTTCCAGTTTGGGCTATTATGAATTAAGCTGCTCTGAACACTCGTGTATATATCCCTCTTAACCTTTGAGGAGAAATTGTGGTCTATCTTTGGTGAGCCACCCAATGCCCCCATTGCCACTCTAGTACCTAACACAATGCCCTTCTTGATGGATATTTATTGGAAGTATGGTTTCAAACTAGCAGTGTCGTAATTTGTCTGTCAGTCTCCATGTGGAAAATAAAGTCCAGTGTCAGAAGAAAGTCGACTCAAAGTTTCCACTATTATCATAAATAATGAACAAATAGGTCAGGAAGTCAGTCTCCTGTATTTAAATGATCTATTTCAGTCTAGTTGCCAGTTAAAAATAGACTTGTGCTCCCAGATACATTTAGTGACTGATTACAAAAGAATGTAGATGTTTCTTATGCTGTTTTTTCCCCTAATATTTCTACCCATTTTCTGTGTCTCCTTGCTCTTTTCTTTTTAACAGCAGTTCAGAGAAAAGCAGGTTCTCAGTGGAAATACTATATGGATATTCAAAGAAAGACTGTGTTATATTGATACAAGGAGTGTTATTATTTTGGTAGTAAATTCCAAACTTTTCTGTTTGTTTTCTTTTCTTTAAAATTATCTATTTGGGAGAAGCCAGACATCCCGTGTTTAAATCATGAATCTGAAATCATGAGTGAGGCTGGAGACTTAATCTCTGAGCCTTAGTTTTCTCATCTTTAAAATGGGGATGCAATACCTTCCACATAGGGTTGCTTGGAGGATTAAAAGACCTAACATGTGTCAAGCTGAGCTCTTCAGGCAACGGCATTTGTGAAGCCCAGTTCTCATTGGACCCACGCCTTCTTCCTTCATGAGCTGCTATTTTCATTTCCTGTTCTATTTGTCTCTCTGACAACTTGGGCATCGTCAGATATCTGTCTGCCAAGATTCCTAAATTGTGTGCTCAGGTACCCCAGGGTGCTGCCATAAACTCAACAAGAGCCTTCCAGGATAGCTTGAATTTTAAAGGGAAACGGTGATAATTGGCATCTGTCCGTCATGGAGTGAACTACTAGCTCCAAGGAGTTAGAAGTTTCAACATTAGATTGTGGTACATTTCTTTCATTGATGCCATTTTTGCAAGGCTGTGTTTTCTGTGGTTGCTGTGATAAAAAGCCAGTGCTACATGAGAAGCAATGTACCACAGGCAGTGTCCAGTCTGATTCCCAGGTTTGAGAAATTGTGCAGTGTACCAACAGGTGCAGATATCTCATAAGTAAGTGCGCTTATTTAAGAACGAAATGAAAATGCACTTTTTTTTTCAAATGCCTACTAAGATGTTAGGATGTGAATACTTATTGTTTGGCTCTTACTATTCAGTAGATGTATTTCTTAGGTGTTTCTTTTGGTCTAAGGTTCTGTGAAAAATCACTGATACTAAAGTGCTGTGAACTAGAAGGCTTGAGAACTTTCTGTTCTAACGATATTTAACTGAGGACAGACAACAGTGCTATAGAGAAATAAGTAGATTTTGTAGTAGGTATGTAATGATAATAACTGTTAAATTTAAATAGTCAAGAGTACATGTTGTAGATAAACATGTTATTCCTCAAAAAAACACTTTTAAAAAAATTTTATTGAAGTATAGTTGATTTACAATGTTGTGTTTAATTTCTGCTATACAGCAAAGTGACTCAGTTATACATATATATATTCTTTTTCATATTCTCTTCCATTATGGGTTATCACAGAATGTTGACTATCACAGAATGTTGAATCATGTGCTATTACAGTAGGACCTTGTTGTTTATCCATTCTATATATAATAGTTTGCATCTGCTAATTCCAAACTCCCAGTCCTTCCCTCCTCCACCCTCCCCTCCCCCTTGGTAACCACAAGTCTGTTCTCTATATCTGTAAGTCTGTTTTTGTTTCATAGATATGTTCGTGTCTTATTTTAGATTCCACATATAAGTGATATCATGTGGTATTTCTCTTTCTCTTTCTGGCTTACTTTGCTTAGTATGATCATCTCTAGGTCCATCCATGTTGCTGCAAAGGGCAGTATTTCATTCTTTTTAATGGGTGCATAATATTCCATTGTATATACATATGTACCACATCTTCTTTATTCATTCATCTGTCAATGGACATTAAGGTTGTTTCCACATCTTGGCTGTTGTAAATAGTGCTGCTACGTACATAGGGGTGCTTGTATCTTTTCTAATTATAGTTTTATCTGGGTATATGCCCAGGAGTGGGATTGCTGGATCATATGAAAAAAATCACTTCTTTAATTAGCTAATTCCTATATATTCTCAAAACTCAATTTATACATAAACCTCTCCAGGAAGCCTTCCCTGGTTTACACCTGTCCCACCCCCATTCTCAGTGCCATCTAGATAAGAAGCCTCTCATATAGGCTTCCATATACCTTCTGCTTACCCCATCCTTGCATCCTGGGAATGTTGATTTTCTTGTCTGTACTTAGGTTTGTTGTGGGTAGAGACCAGATCTAAATGAACTTTGTATCTGTGGACCCTGGCACAGTGTGTAGCACATAACAAGCTTTCAGAAGATATTTGTCGATGAATTAATGAAACACACAGAGGGTATGCATAGGTAATAGTAACCAGTGTTACTAAACATTTCATAGGTACTTCCAACGTTACTCAAATGCCATAATATTATTTTATAACGTGAAGACTATTTAGTTATCAACTTAAAGACCTTGAGTTACACAAGTTCAGAAAGGTGAATGGAGACAACAGAGGGCTTAGGGCAGCAGTAACTTTTGGTCACAGGGACAGGTAGGGCTGAATCTAGAATCCAGAGCCTCCTACAATTTTTTTTTTTCTATACCACATACTGCACCTGGTCCCTGGCAATTAGAAAACACACTTCTTTGGATTGGACCCTTTTTTAAATATTCTTCTGTAACCCTTATGAACAGAACCTTTAGACACTCAAGGAACAGTTACTACAGTTTACTTGATTGAGGCCTAATTGCAGGGAGATTACAGTCAATTAAAGATGGAAGAAACTTTACATCACAATACAAAGAGAAACAGAGAAATATAGAAAAAAACCTCAGAGTAAACACAGAAGAGAGGTTTCTTTGAATTTGGAGAGTGTGTTATTATTGTTTTTGTTGTTATTATTTTGTTACTGTGAACGTTTCAAGCATTTCATTACATTCATTCACTCGTTCAACTTAAATTGATTGAGTGCCCATTATTTGCCCAGCACCATCCAAGGAAAAACACAAATGATCTTGGAGCTTTCTGTGTAATAGAGGAGACAGATACATAAAATAATTATTAAATTGTGGCTGGAAATAATTGGCAGGAAGCTAAACACAATGTGCATTTATTTTTTTTAATTTTTATTTATTTATTTATTTATTTATTTTAGGCCACACCGCAGGGCATGCGGGATCTTAGTTCCCTGACTAAGGATCAAACCAGCACCTCCTGCAGGGGAAGCACAGAGTCCTAACCACTGGACTGCCAGAGAAGTCCCCAGTGTGCATACAGAATGTATTATAGACCAGTTTACACACACTAAAATGGCTAAAACTAATTACCCCAACCATACCAAATATTGTGGAGGATGTGGAGCAACTGGAACTTCCGAGTACTTCTGCTGGCAGTGTAATATGGTCCAGCCACTTTGGAAAAGTATGGCAGTTTCTTCTAAAGTTAAACATACACTTCTCATATGACCTAGTAATTCCAGTCCTTGGTATTTACCCAAGAGAAATGAAACCCTGTCTCTGCACAATGACTTGTACACTAATGGTTATAGCTGGTTACAGCTGGAAAACTGAAAAATGAAACAACTCAACTGTCTGTAAACAGGTGACCGGGTCACGAACTGTGGTTCTTCCATATATGGAATACTACTCAGCAATAAAAAGGGATTACTGACACACCAACAGCACTGGATCAGCCTTAAAACATATGCTAAAGAAAGAAAGAAGTCCGAGTCAACAAGAGTACAAACTGTGTGAAGCCACGTGAAATTAAAGAACAGGGAAACCTATGCTACAGTGATAGAAATCCGATTAGAAATGCTTGGCAAGGCAGTGGTTATTGACTGGGATGTTCCTCCAACTCCCTAGGGTGATGAAAACGTGCTCCAACTTCTTTAGGATGGTAGCTCTTCACATTGGTGAATACATTTGCCAAAGCACATGGACTGAACACTTAAAATCTGTGCATTTTACTCTGCAAATTAAACCTTAGTTAAAAAAAAAAAGCATCACATGGTGACCCAACCAGAAGCAGGAGTCACGGTGTTTGTTGTTGTTTTTTTTAAATAAGGAAGTGTATTCTACAAAGTAAAACAACAACCACCACCACCACCACAAAACAAACCCAAAAAACCGGGAGTGGGGCTGGGAAAGTGGAATTCCAAGCACCAGAAACTTTCCCAAGTATTGGTTTCAAGTGGAGGAAAACCTGGAAGTATTCTCGATTTTACAGGGCGAGGGCAGGCTGCTGAGATGGCGGATTGCAGAGAACTGTCGGCTTTCCGGGAGGGCCAACACAGTCCGACCCCAATTCCCCGCAGAGGTCCCACTGTCCCCAAGGGTTCCCGCCCCCGCCTCCGCCCCCGCCTACGCCTCCGCCTCCGCCTCCGCCCCCGCCTCCTCCGCGAAGCTAGAGTCCTGACCGGCGGACGGGCGGTCGCCCGCCGGCGTCGCGCTGACGTCACGCGCGCGCTGACGTCGCCGGCGGCCGCGGCCTCTGAAGCGGGTTGGGGCGCGGGGGGCGCCGAGTTTGACTAGTTTGGGGGCCGATCCGCGCCTGGCGCTGCACCCGCCGCGCCCCGCGAGCCGCGCCTCGGCTGGACCCAGCGCGTCCCTCCCGTTCCCGTGGGGCCCCGCGCTGGCGGCTGGGTGGCGCTCGGCGAAAGTTGGTCCCTCACAGGCGGGCGAGCGGTCGCGGCCATGGAGCCCCGCTGCATGGAGTACTTCAGCGCCCAGGTGCAGCAGAAGGACGTCGGCGGCCGCCTGCAGGTCGGCCAGGAGCTGCTGCTCTACCTCGGCGTCCCCGGCGCCATCCCCGACCTGGAGGAGGACCTGGGCTGTCTGGGCAGGACGGTCGACGCTCTCACCGGCTGGGTGGGCTCGAGCAACTACCGGGTAAGCGGCGGCGGCGCGGCCTGGCTGGGCACGCCCTCCCCCGTCGGCCCTTTAATCACGGATGTGCGAGGCCGGCCGGGCGAGCCCCCGGGGGGGCGCCGGGCACCTCGGAACCGCCTCGCGGACTTGGGGTCCCCCGACGCGCCCCCACCGGGGAGCCTGCCTCTCCGAACTCGAGCCGGAGTCCGACTTCCCACCACGACCGACTTTTTCCACAATTGTGAACAGTGACACATTCAGCGATTCTGTGACACCGCACCGTGCGGAGTTCCTTGGCAGTAGGATATAATGCTTCATCACGTATTTTAAAAAATCAATGATCATTTACATGCATAAAAGGTTCGAAGACGTTTTACATTTGTACGTACCTATGTAAACACTACCCAGACCAAGACGTAGGACATGAGGATACAAATTTTAAGTTGAAAGATGTCAAGTTAATCCCTGTTCATTAGTGATTTTTATCCTACTTAATCGCCTGTTTCTTTTTTTCTTAAATAGTTTGTGTGTGTGTGTGTGTGTGTGTCTGGAAGGTTGTGCTTTTCGTGTCTAAGGCATCTTTAGAGCTTAATAGCGTGCCTGATTAAGTTTACTGTTAAATCTAATGAAAAGATGCTGACCTCATGGCATTATTTATTTGCTTTTCGTTATGGCCGACGGAAGGCAGTTGAATGCTGTCATTTTGTTTTGCCGCAGTTGAGAACTGACTCGGATTTGAAACCGTGCCGTAGCAGGTTAGCTGATGCTGACAAAAAATAAAAGGATGAGGTACAGGAAGGAATGAGTGTTTCTGAAGAGCCGGTAGTAGGCAGGTTGTAATGTAGCCAAGTTGGGAGACCAGGTAAATATTCTGTAATCAGCCTGAACTGTGGTTTTTGACAGTAACTTTTCCTTCTAGTCTTCTGGTGGCAGTGTTGCTTTAAAATGTTGGCCCAAACGTCCTGTGGATGAAGTGATTCTTCTCAGTCATAGATACTTAAAA
The DNA here is from genome assembly GCF_965194825.1 of Balaenoptera physalus. Taxonomy (NCBI): domain Eukaryota; kingdom Metazoa; phylum Chordata; class Mammalia; order Artiodactyla; family Balaenopteridae; genus Balaenoptera; species Balaenoptera physalus. Next base: position 59,437,428 of record NC_138896.1, on the reverse strand, counting down.
CCCAGCGAATAGGCTGTACTTTGAAAGCATTATCATCATGGAGAAGAAAAGCAAACTCTAAAATTATTATGCAGATTTAATGGTGAAACTTATATGAGTTTTGGAAGGGTTTGACTTTTTACAAGAATAATAAACAGTTTGAGAATTAACCACCTCAGTGCTCCATTATATACTATCTCTTTATTATTTTTTAAAACTTTGTGAAAAGTTAATATTTAAGAATATGTCATTACTGTTTAGGGGATTAGTCTTATTTCTTTGGAAGAAACAAGCTAAATTTACTTACCCTGTAAGAAGAGCATACACACTCAAGATAGTTGATTTTGTGTTACAGCCTAGGCTGCTGTAGAAAGTCTGCTCTTTGGTAATGCTTGCTATCCTTCCCAAGTGAAGGTTGATGTGTCACCTCTACGCTGGCTGTGGTTGAATTGGCTTTGGGCCATTTCACTCCTCAGGTGTACCATCAGTGAATGGCAGTTAAGCCGTCCCATCTCTTGAAACATATTTTTGGCTTCTGTGATACCACAGTATCCTGTTTTTTCTTTTTTGTCTCTAAGCACTACTTCTACTCAGTGTTATGTTTTTCCTTTAACTGATCCCTAAGAGTTAGAATCCTTCAGGGATCTGACTCAAGTTCTTATCTCTTTACTACACATTCTCTCCATGCTCCTCAGTAGATACTGCAGCCTGAGACAATTTCAGAAATCCTAAGAGAACTCCCACATCCTCACCTACATACTTCCTTGTAGCTGTGCCCATACAACTCTGTCTTCTCTGTTATAGTGAACAAATTATCTGTCTTTCCCACTTCTACCAATTCCCCCACATGGATATGAAGGCATGTGTACCCCATGCCCTCTTGCCTTCTCAAGGACATTAATTCATTAATTCTGATCTATCCTTGATCATTAGTTCTCTCCTTTCGAATGAATTCTGTAGTATAAGAGCTTTTCTGACGTTGTTTGGGAGAGGGCATTCTAATTAGTTTATTTGGGATTTATAAACTAAGTTACCAAGCTAGGTCATCATTTTTTACTCAAGATACAATGAATATTTAAATCTTTTGAAAAAAGTGTATCATGGAATTTTTTGAACATACATACAAATAGAAATGTACTTAAATTTCAAGTTATGCTGAACAAAATATAGTTTTTCTTTGGATTTGATAGTACTTCAGAATTTGAGTTTCTTAATAACAGTGAATTTGAGTGACTATACTTATATGCTGGGTATTATTCCAGATATTGAAGACCCAGCTGTGAACAAGACTAGAAAGGCTTATTCATTCAGCTTCATTTGGATATTAATTGAGGACCTACCATGTGCAGACAATCTTCTGGGCACTTGGGATACAATAGTGAAAAAAAAGACAGAAATCCTTGCCTTTGTGTGCTTAGATTCTCATGAGGGCAGAGGAATAAACAAGATAACTAAAATCTGTAGTATGTTAGACGGTGGTAAATGCTTTGGAGAAAAGCAGCGAAGGGAATAGGAGTGTTGGGCAGGATGCAGATGTTGGAATTTTAAATAGCTGGTCATTGAAGACCTCACTGAGAGTGATTTAAAGGAGGGAAGAGTGAAATCACTGCTGTCATGGAGACAGATAGGTATAAAAATTGAATAGTTTCAAGTAACAAGTGTTTGTAAATCAACTGATGTGAAAGACTGAGGGGAAGATGAGACTATTTTGGAAGTAAAGGAAGTGAGGTGAAATTTGAGTACAGACAGGAAAGAAATACAGGAATAAAGAATGCCTTTAGGGAGAGGAAACTGCAAATGCAGAGAACCTAGTTCTGTTGAGGAACATAAAGAAGGCCAGCATGGCTAGAGTTTACAAGTGAGGGAGGTGTTCAGAAAGGTGAAGTTGAGGAGGCAGGTAGAAAGATCTTTGTAGGATTTTATTCTAAATTGGCGGATGTTTTTATGTAGAGGGTTGGCTGCTTTGTGGGCAGTGGACAGTAAAGCAGCAAAAGAAGAAGGAGAGCGATGGTGGCTAAGGCTTGTTTGGTAGCAGTGGCAGTACTGAGAAGTGGAAGATTTGGTATGTGACTTGGTGGTAAAGCCAATAGCACCTCCTCTTGCATTGAATATGAGCATTGAGAGAGAGCAGTTAGGGGTAGTTGCGTTGCTTGAGCACCAATAGAGGGTAGTATTTACTGAAATGGGGAAGACTGAGAAAACAAGTTGGGTGAAGGAAGTAAAAAGTTAGGTCTGAGAAGGTCGTTTGACATCCAAGTTGAGATGTTAAATGGGTGGTTGGGGTCTTCATCCCAGTGGAGAAATCATAATTGAAGATTAAAAATGTGGGACTAGGTATGTATATTATATAAAATATATATGCTCTGGTGTTTGACTTTGGTAAGGATAGTCCTGTGATTTCATGAGTTCCCAAATTTTAAAATGGTACTACAGCAATAAAGTGTCCCTTATAAAATGCAGTTAAATATGATACCCACCATTTAAAGAGTCCTTAGTGAGTATCAGGCATTGTTTCAAGTGCTTTATTTCCATTATCTCATTTTAATCTTTAAGGTGGCCTTAGAAAGTCAGCACTATTTCCTCATTTTGTAGAAAAGAAGATAAAAGTATCTTGGCGTAGGTCCTAGACCTGGTATATTGGTGGAGTACTTAAACCAAGGGAGATCAGGATTTTCCTTTCCTTTTCTGTACTTTTGTAAACCTCTTCAATATCCTAGCATTCGTCAGCTCTACTCTCACTTTATCTATCTGCAACTATAACAAGTTGACTCTAAAAATGGAGAAAACAGTAAGTACCATTTATATTATAACTAGTGCTGGGCTAGTAATGTGCTAGGATTTCAAGTCTCGTAATCCAAAATCACAGCCCTTTTGCCACTTGAAGGATGATACTTTTCAATGTTAGCATCACCTTGATTGTATGTCTTATAAGCCATCAATTTGTTACAATATACTATTTTTTAGTTTGAAGTCTATCTGTATATATGGATGTTGTCTCTTCCTTTTACCTGCCATGTAGGAAGAACATCCAGGGTGTTTCTAACTTTTTCCTGTTCGCATTGTCCTTTTGCATTGTCACCTTGTACGTGTGCATGAGAGTTTCTGTAGGGTGGTGATTCTGAACCCTGTCAGATTCAGTGCCTTCTTTTAATGCCCCCTTTACAGTCCTGAAATAAAATTTATAGATAATACTCAATACACATCATTTTTAAAAATCCCAATAATGACCTAACTGTACTATAAAGGAAAATTACACATAATGTATAATGAGATAAAATGTTTCAATATGTAAATGTGCCAGCCTGACTACCCAGGAAGACATAATGCTAGTCAGATGGCTGCATCAGTACATATTGCTATAAATGCCAATTCAGACCACTACAGGTATGTGGTTGCTCGTTATTCAGACTTCACCAGCGGCATTACTGTTGGTGGTTGTGATATTCTGTGACTATAAATTCTGAACCTTATTTCTTTGACTATACCATCTTAAAGAGATTGACCACCCCATGTGACATCCAATTCATTTAAGTTTTAACCGTCCCATTATCCCTCTTGTCTGAGTTTAAATATCCTAGTCAGTCAATCACACCCTTACATTCATTTTTAATTCTCTTCTCCCTCCTCACTTTTCCTTTGTGGTTCTCATTTGATAAAATGTAATCCTAGTTAATCGAACCCTACCTACCCTGCACCTGCACCAGTGCAACTGAAGGTGGATGGAGAAAAACACAAAACCTCTAACTGATTTCATTTTAAATTCCTGACATTCAAGGGGGTCCTGTTTGGAGCCTGGCAATCTTCCTATATTTTCTTCGTTCATTCATTCTTTCATCTGTTCCTCTCCCCGCAGACCTATCAGTAGTTCTGCTTCCATCATCAGTTTCAGCTGATGGCCTTGCTTCCTACTTCACTGAGAAAATTGAAGGAACTAGAATTTATTAAGATTCCCACTACTGTATGTACCCACCTTCCAGCATTTATACCCATGGCAGGCTCTCAGTATTTGTAGAATCAGTGAAATTGTGTGAAAGCACACTTGATTTATCTGCTGGCTGCATTCCTGGAAACCTCATATAGTAAAACTGTGTACACACACACAGAAGTGTTAGGCTCTGATAACTTCAAACAGGGCTTTTATTTACTTAAATGACTGGCAGCAGGGCTACCAAGTATAGCCATATACCTTTGGGCTGCAGAGCTGCAGGGAAGAATATTGTGTGTGTCCAATAATTGTTCTTCGTTATGTGTCTAGCAGTGGAAATATTGGGTATACTTCCTGTCTTGTCCCCCTTGCCCTGCCTAGAATTTATCAGTATCTTTAAGTTATTTATTTCCCTCCTTTTTTGAGGGAAATAGTTTTTTAATGTATTTATATAAAAACCTGATATTTCTCTTCAGGTTTTCAAAATTTGTAAGCCATCATGTTTTATTTGATCTGTGCATACATGTTCACTTGCCAATTATTCTATCCCATTCTTTTACTCATTTTCTTAGATGCTGAGTTAATTTGTGTGTGGAAAAAAAGTCCTGTACACCTACAGTATTTCCTAATGAGAGAAGGAGCATTACAGAAGTATGCTTGTTATGAATAATACATGCCTTTTCTCTGTTGCACCTATGGTGGAAAAAATCTATGACTGTGAATTAAGCTTATGTCCTTCCTAGATTTCAGGAACTCTTTGTTGTCAGGCTTTCTAACCTTTACATGGAAAGTTCTTAGTTGTGATTTTTTTTTTTTTTTTTTTTTGGCCGTACTGCGCGGCATTCAGGATCTTAGTTCTCCCACCAGGGATCAAACCCTCGCCCCCTGCAGTGGAAGCGCGGATTCTTAACCACTGGACCGCCAAGGAAGTCCCAGTTGTGATTCTTAAATTGGGGGTAATTACTATCGCATGCAATTACTTAGCTCTAGTGTTGGTTGACAACATTTCTGATTTAAATCATTTTGAAGATTAAACATTATATTGAATTAAAACTCTGTCGCCAAGATGACAACTTGCATGTGAGTTTATTGATGTCAGATTACTCAAAGATGTTCAACCACTTGTGATTCAGAGGTAAAAAGGGAGTGAGAGAGAGAAAGAAAGAATAGGAAAATGACCCTAAGGGTTCTGGGACTTCTTGGGGTTAATAAAATTTCATAATTTTTTTCTTTTTTTTGGCCATGCCATGCCGCTTGCAGGATCTTAGTTCCCTGACCAGGAGTTGAATCCAGGCCTTGGCAGTGAAAGTCCCAAGTCCTAATCACTGGACCACCAGGGAATTCCCCATACATTTTTAAAAATTTCAGTTTTGTGGCTTAAAAACACCATACAGTTTAAGCTTGGTTGTAGCCCAAAGTTTGCTTTTTGGGGTTTCTGTTTTTCTACCTGTTAAAAGGTATGTTATTTGTGCTTTTATGTATATACATATATATATATATATATATACACACACACACACATACATATATATACACATACATACATATATATAAAATTTGGCTGTGCCACGAGGCTTACAGGATCTTAGTTCCCCCACCAGAGATCAAACCTGGGCCCTGGCACTGAAAGCGCCGAGTCCTAACCCCTGCACCACCAGGGAATTCCCATATATTATATATTTTAAGTATTTTATTGTTGTATATTTTATATTATATAATATGTTTTATATTTTTGCTTTTATATTTTATATATACATGTTAGAAAGTATATTATTTTTGCTTTTTTTTTAAAGGATCTGAATGGAGGCATTTGAGTTCCTAAGAAATTGGTGAGGAGCAAATTGGAATACTGCTCTAGTTGTTTTTTCTTCTTTTTTCAGGGTTTTAATATTCTACTGAAAGGATCCTTAGCCAAGATGCAGGCTAAGTTGAAAGATGTCTAAATGGAAATTCAAGAAAGTTATTTGTAGCTCCATGGTAAATCTTGATGTTTGCTGTGTCATATTCACTCACCAGATTCTTTAGGAATGTGTTGGCTATTATTGGGTCTTTATTTACTATCTCATGCGAATTTTAGAACCAGCTAGTCAAGTTGCACCAGAAAATTGTGGTTTTTTATTGGGATTACATTGGATGTCATCTTTTGGGGGGAAGACGTGATAGCTTTATAATATTGAATTTGTCATAAATTGCAAATATATTGTTTCATCAGTTAAGTCTTTCTATTAATGTCTCAAAGATATCAATAAGTGCTCTTTAAAAAAAATAGCGTAACCTCAATACTATTATTATACATAAAAAATTCCTTGATATCAAATATCTTGGGTTTAAATTTCCAGTTTTTAAAAATGTAGTACAAATTTTTAAATTAGTTGTTTTAAGAAAAATCAGGATCTGAATAAGGTTCACATGTTGTGATTCATTAATATATTTGTTTTCTATTGCTGCTGTAACAAGTTACCACACACTTTGTATCTTAAAACAAAGTACATTTATTTTCTTACAGTTCTGGAGGTCAGAAGTCAGAAATGGGTTTTATTGGTATAAAATCAAGGTTTCAGCAGGATTGTATTCCTTCTGGCGACCTTAGAGAATTTTCCAGCTTCTAGAAACTGCCTACATTTCTTGGCTTATGGCCTTTTCTTCCATCTTCAAAGCCCTCAGTATCTCATCCTCTGATCTTTCTTTCTGACCACTGCTTCTGTCCTCACATCTCCTCTGACTCTGACTGACTCTCCACCCTGTCTCTTATAAGGACTCTTGGGCCCAGGATAATCCCAGGTAATTTCCCCATCTTAAGATCCTTAACCACATCTTTAAAGGTTTTTTTACCATGTAGTTAATCTTTTCACAGGTCTGGGGATTAGGATGTGAACACATTTGGGAGGCCATTATTCTGCTTACCTCAGTTAACATGTTTATTTGTTTATTTATTTATTTAGGCTGGGTTGCTGCGCATGGGCTTTCTCTAGTTGCGGCGAGCAGGAGCTACTCTTCGTTGCGGTGTGCAGGCTTCTCACTGTGGTGACTTCTCTTGTTGTGGAGCATGGGCTGTAGGCGTGCGGGCTTCAGTAGCTGTGGCATGTGGACTCATTAGTTATAGCTCATGGGCTTAGTTGCTCCGCGACATGTGGACTCTTCCTGGACCAGAGATCAAACCTGTGTCCCCTGCATTGGCAGGTGGGTTTTTAACCACTGCACCACCAGGGAAGTCCTAACATGTTTATTAAGTCTCTTAATCTGTTTCTTCCTCAGTGCCTTTTTAAAAAAATTCTTGGCTTTTGTTTGTGGTAGAGTTTCCCACAGTCTGGATTTTGCTGATTTCATTCCTGTGATGTATTCTCTGTATTTCCTATAAATTGGTAGTTGGATCTAAAGTTTGATCAGAATCAGTCTTTTTTTTTTTTTTGCAAGACTACTTCATAAGGAGTGCTCTTCTTCCACCAGCTGGCATGTAACATTAGGAAGGCACGTAAGGTCTTGTTCTGTGACGTTAGCAGCCATTAATGTTCAGTGTTTAGATCTCTTATTCATTAGGGTTTGCAAAATGATATTCCAATTATGTCATTCCTTCATTCGTTAGCTGGAATACTTTTATAAAGAGAAACTTCCACTGTTTACTGGTATTTGGTTACCCAGTGGTATAGTTTATATATAAACTATAGTTTATAGTTCGTATGATTCTTTATTTACTAATTGTCAAAATAATGAGGTAAAAATAACTAGTATCCTCCAGTGTTGACCAGATAGTTTTTGTTATCATTATGAACTCTTGCATTTAACTATATCTGATGCATTTCAAGACAATACAGTTATTATTTTTTGTTTTTTTTGTTTTTTTTGCCCACGCTGCACAGCATGTGGGATCTTAGTTCCCCAACCAGAGATCAAACTCGAACCCATGCCCCCTGTAGTGGAAGGGCAGGGTCTTAACCACTGGACTGCCAGAGAAGTCCCCAGTTATTAGCTTTATTAATATCCAAGCTGTTCTATCACATGACCCTAATAATTTTGATAGAGTCTTTGCTATCTGGTATAATGAGATCATATTTTCTGCTCCTGCCCTGGAATCAGCCACTTCTCCAAGAAGCTTTGGTTCCTTTTTGTGGGGAATGGTATGTGGAAACTACAGTGTGGGTGCTAATGGAACTTATTATTACTCATCTGATCATTGTTTCCAGATTTTTTTCAATGCATAGGGTTAGGTTTAATTTAAAGAAAAATATATCGTGAGTTCATACTGATATTCTAATTCATATTCAAGACTGCAGTTTTTACTATTATATATCTTCCATCTATATCTCCTTCTATCAACAGAATTTCTCAAAACATTGACAGTTTCTTTTTTGCAGAGTTTCGTTTTTGTCCTTAGGGTATATCCCACCGGAGAGATAATAGTCAAATTGCTGTATTTTAAAGTCACTTGGAATAGTCTTCTGTGTGGTTATGCTACTAATTGAGTATACATTTAGGTTTACTTACTTTATTTGATTTTCAATAAAATTAGTTATTGCTACAAAGAAGGTATATTCAAAATAGTCTGGTTTCTTTCTCTGTTCCTTATAGCCTATTGCCAACCATAAAATTTTTTTTCTGATTATCTTTCCATTGTTGTTATATTTTAAATAAACATTTATAACTAAATCTATTTGTAGTCCCCTTTTTAAAATATACACATGTATTTCTCCAATTTGCTTTTTTCACTTAATATATCTTAGAGAGCATTGCATAGCAGAAGTAGGGTAGCCCTCATTTTTATTTTTAAAGTGTCATAGTACTCTCTGGTGTGGATGTACCATAATTTTTTGAATCTGTCCCATACCACTGATGAATGTTTAGATAGTTTCCAGTCTCTTGCAGTAATCTTTGTGTGTCTTCTCATAATTTTGCTGGTATATCTCCGGGGTAGATTCCTAAGTCAGATCTTACTAAGAGTTCATGTTTTTCCTGTTGATTTGAGATACTGCTTTTATCATCTATTAAATTTTGTGTATGAGTGTGTCTATTGGTGCACTTTCAGTTAATTTTTTAAATAGCTTTATTGATATAATTCACATATTATACAGTTCACTCATTTGAAGTGTACAGCTCATTTTTTTTTTAGTATATTTGTAGGTATGCATGACAGTCAGCACAGTTGATTTTAGAACGTTTTCATCACCTCAAAAAGAAGTCTGATGTCATTTTTCACAGAACTAGAACAAAAATTTCACAATTTGTATGGAAATACAAAATACCCCGAATAGCCAAAGCAGTCTTGAGAAAGAACAGTGGAGCTGGAGGAATCAGGCTGCTTGACTTCAGACTATACTACAAAGCCACAGTAATCAAGACAGTATGGTACTGGCACAAAAACAGAACTATAGATCAATGGAACAGGATAGAAAGCCCAGAGATAAACCCACACACATATGGTCACCTTATCTTTGATAAAGGAGGCAAGAATTACAATGGAGAAAAGACAGCCTCTTCAATAAGTGGTGCTGGGAAAACTGGACAGCTGCATGTAAAAGAATGAAATTAGAACACTCCCTAACACCATACACAAAAATAAACTCAAAATGGTTTCAAGACCTAAATGTAAGGCCAGACTCTATAAAACTCTTAGAGGAAAATATAGGCAGAACAGTCTATGACATGCATCACAGCAGGATCCTTTTTGACCCACCTCCTAGAGAAATGGAAATAAAAACAAAACTAAACAAATTGGACTTAATGAAACTTAAAAGCTTTTGCACAGCAAAGGAAACCATAAACAAGACAAAAAGACAACCCTCCGAATGGGAGAAAATATTTGCAAACGAAGCAACTGACAAAGGATTAATTTCCAAATATACAAGCAGCTCATGCAGCTCAATATCAAAAAGCAAACAACCCAATCCAAAAATGGACAGAAGACCTAAATAGACATTTCTCCAAAGGAGATATACAGATTGCCAAAAAACATATGAAAAGATGCTCAACATCACTAATCATTAGAGAAATGCAAATCAAAACTACCATGAAGTATCACCTCACACCAGTCAGAATGGCCATCATAAAAATTCTACAAACAATAAATGCTGGAGAGGGTGTGGAGAAAAGGGAACCCTCTTGCACTGTTGGTGGGACTGTAAATTGATACAGCCACTATGGAAAACAGTATAGAGGTTCCTTAAAGAACTAAAAATAGAACTACCATACGACCCAGCAATCCCACTACTGGGCATATACCCTGAGAAAACCGTAATTCAAAAAGAGTAATGTACCACAATGTTCATTGCAGTTCTATTTACAATAGCCAGGACATGGAAGCAACCTAAGTGTCCATCAACAGATGAATGGATAAAGAAGATGTGGCACATATATACAATGGAATATTACTCTGCCATAAAAGGAAACGAAATTGAGTTATTTGTAGTGAGGCGGATGGACCTAGAGTCTGTCATACAGAGTGAAGTAAGTCAGAAAGAGAAAAACAAATACCGTATGCTAACACATATATATGGAATCTAAAAAACAAACAAAAAAATGGTCATGAAGAACCTAGGGGCAAGACGGGAATACAGACACAGACCTACTAGAGAATGGACTTGAGGATACCAGGAGGGGGAAGGGTAAGATGGGACAAAGTGAGAGAGTGGCATGGACATATATGCACTACCAAATGTAAAATAGATAGCTAGTGTGAAGCAGCCGCATAGCACAGGGAGATCAGCTTGGTACTTTGTGACCACCTAGAGGGGTGGGATAGGGAGGGTGGGAGGAAGGGAGACGCAAGAGGGAAGAGATATGGGGATATATGTATATGTATAACTGATTCACTTTGTTATAAAGCAGAAACTAACACACCATTGTAAAGCAGTTATACTCCAATAAAGACATTTAAAAAATTGGTTCTGAAGAACCTAGGGGCAGGACAGGAATAAAGACGCAGACGTAGAGAATGGACTTGAGGACACGGGGAGGAGGAAGGGTAAGCTGGGACGAAGTGAGAGAGTGGCATGGACATATATACACTACCAAATGTTAAATAGATAGCTAGTGGGAAGCAGCACAGGGAGGTCAGCTCGGTGCTTTGTGACCACCTAGAGGGGTGGGATAGGGAGGGTGGGAGGGAGACGCAAGACGGAGGAGATATGGGGATATATGTATATGTATAGCTGATTCACTTTGTTATAAAGCAGAAAGTAACACACCATTGTAAAGCAATTATACTCCAATAAGGATGTTAAAAAAAAAAAAGAACCTTGTACCTTTAGCTGTTTCCTCCCTATCCCCCACATATGCTAGTCCTAAGTACCACTAATCTACTTTCTATCTATGGATTTGCTTATTCTGGACATTCTTATAAATTGAATCACACAACATGTAGCCATTTGTGTCTGGCTTTTTTACTTATCATAATGTTTTAACGTTTATCCATGTTGTAGCATGTGTCGGTCATTACTATTTATAGCCAAATCATATTTGATTGAATGCATATACCACATTTTGTTTATTCATTCATCAGTTGATGGACATTTGGGCTTTTCCACCTTCGGGCTGTAATGAATGATGCGTAGTGAACATTGGCATGCAAGCATCTGTTTGTATCCTGCTTTAATTCCTTTGGGTATATACCTAGGAGTGGAATTATTGGGTCCTCCATGTTTCTGCGTCACACCCTACACTTTAGGCCTTCTCTTTTTTCTCATGCTTCATAGAGGGGTTTTCTTCTTCCCCAGTGGTAGACTGCCGTTGCTTCTTATTCTGTTCTTGCTGGCTGGCTTATGGGTAGTGGGGCTGGTCCAGTTGTTCTCCTGTTCCAGCTTCAGTCTTAGGAACCCTCTGTCCCTGAGTCTTGGGGGTAAGGCTTTATCAGAAATCCTGCCCCTCCTCAGCTGAAACCTTTAATCATCGGAGCCCAGTATGGTTTTCTGCTCCTACCCTTGAAGTAGAAGCCTTTTTTTTTTTTTTTTTTCTTTTCTCTTTACTTAATAGGTATGAGTTTTTACCTCTGTCTAGAGGGTAACAGTGTTGTCTTTCCCTCAGTAGCTTCAAACTTTTGTTTCTTGTAGGACAAGGAAACGGGAAAGGTTTGTGCTTTTCCTGCAGAGGCAGTGCTCCCTTCCTACGAGACCTGTAACCACCAAGAGACTTTCTCTTATCTCCTACCCTGTCCTCAGTCTTAATTATGAGTGTCCGGTGGAGGTTTGTGGAGAAAGAGCCGGCAAGTGGGTGTGAACTCTCCTTGTGTCTGCAGCTAATAGGGATTCTGTATTTTCATGCTAACCCACACTCAATTATTAACAGTGAGTTGAATATAGCTGAATTCTTTTTACGCACTTGAATCTCAGCTTCATTTTCCATCTGTCCTCTGCCACATGTGACCTAGTGCTTACGTCCCATTCTCCTTGGCACCTGTCTTTCCTAAAGATTTCAACCTAGATGATTATTCTACAACCTTAGGTTTCTGATGAATTCAAAATAGTTATGGTTTTGTAGATTATTTGGCTTTTTCTTGTTTATGGTGGGAGTGATGGTTTTTTCCAGTTTCTTCATCCCAGACAGAAGCTAGAATTCCTCTGTAATTAAATGTGCTGTTTTGTTTAACAGTTGCATTTAAGAAACATTTCAACATTATAGTAAAGTGACAGGTATAGTCAGTGAACTCCTGTGTACCCTTCACCTAATTTACCAGTTATTAATATTTTGCCAAATATGCTATATCACTATCTTCCTGCATTTGCACGTCATCATTATTATTATTATTATTGAACCATTTGAGAATAGGGTGCCTTACCCTCATGACTGTTCACCCTGAATATTTCAGTCTCCTTATTTTTTTTAAAAACTTGGTAATATATGAAGATCTTTATATCAGCAGTTACATACTGATATTAAAATATGCATCAGTAATTTGTATTCATTAAAATTTCTTTCCATCTGTAGGTGTCATTAATGGGATTGGAAATTTTAAGTGCCTTCGTGGACAGACTATCAACACGATTTAAGTCCTATGTAGCAATGGGTAAGTTAACTTTATTTAAAAATTATTATAGGGTTTGACATACTTTTTTCTTATAATTTTTAACAGAATTAGTTCTTTGTAAATGCAAAAATGTAATTTTATACAACCCAGAGATCTGCTACTTAGCATTTTAATTTGCCAAACATAAAAGATTTTAAGCCTATTTAAATAAATATGTTCCTTTTAAGACAAAAACAAACAAAAGCAAACAACTTACCGAATATACTGCTAATAGATTTTTACTTTGTATTTTCAAATTTTTTACTTATCATTTACTTTTTTTAACATATTAATAACTTATAATATAATTCGCAGCACCACTTTTCACTTACCTATGGTGAAGGACCAGTTTTTTCATTGCTAGTCTACTGCAGACCAATATTTTGTAAAATACAATACAAATAAATTACAGCAAAATGAAATGAAAAAAAATACAAGGCTCAATTTTTTATTGGTAGATTCAACAAATGTATAATTTACTTTGGTCAGATTGTTTCCAAACCTTGTTTTAGAAAAACTCACAATTTCTTTACCACATGTAGTTTGTAGACTGGTCCTGGGCTGCTGGCCATACTTGAGCAGCACTTAACTTACAGTGTGTTTACAGTCCAGAACGATGTGCTAGTGTAAAGCTCTTTGTATAGTAGTTAGATTGCAAAGTTGGCTTTGACTTATCTTTTAAACCTAAGTGACCTTTGTGTGCCTCTTGGAGTGCTTCAGTGAGTGGATTTGGTCCTATTATGTAGAAATATATTTAGGGGTAACCTCAGATGTTTGTGATTTCTTTTATGGATTAAGTTAATGCCTCATAATGTATCATCACCCTTATTTTCAAATTATCTTTGGTCAGCTTCATGTTCGGTATGCCACTAAATTCTGCCAATTTCTTCTTTTATTTTTATTGTCTGTCTATCCTTTCAGTAGAAGCATCTTAGTGACTTTCTCTATTATTTCCTTTTTAATCAATATCTGGTTCCAATTCAATCTTTGTATGAATATCTTCTGAAAAGATGATTTTTAAGCTGTCAGTCTCCTGCTTAAAATCCTATGATAGATGTTAAAAACTGCTCTGCAAACATGTGTTACTTGCTTATGTATTCTCTTAATGTATTTTGAATCATTGTTAGTAAAAATTCATATTTGTAGCTTGTCTTGAAAAATTGGCCAATGTGGCAACCCTGCTCTTCCATTTCCATGTGTAAATAAAGGCAGAAGCTCTGTCGTAGCTTCATTTTTGTCTGGGTCACGAGCTTTCCAATCCATAAGTCCCTCCCATCTCCTCTTGTTTCCTCATAACTGAGAATTTCGGTTATAATACACAGAGGTTGGAATACTGCAGTTCTTAGGTCTGGTTCATTTTTGGCATTTCTGGTACCTCCCTGACTGTAGGCACCTCTGTTTGTGACCCCTGCCCTGTAGTAGCTCCCTATTATTAGTTGTTACAGACAATATTTTAGACTTGAGAGTAATTCTAGGTATCACGTATCTCACTTATTTTTCAGACACAAGGAGGGCCAGATGGGGTTTGATATACCTACTGACTGCTCATATTGAGGCAGTAGGAGTATTAGGACCAGAACCCTAGTTTGCTGCCTCCCAGGACTGTCCTGTTTTCAAAACTTATTTCTGTTTTTCTGTCCTTGGTGTTTCAGTTCTCTCAGCATGTATGGCTCTTCTCCACCTCAGCAGCCTTATTTATTTGTGATTGTCAGTAAATACTCTCCACTGTTGTTAATCAGAAACTTGCTCACTCTTGTTAGTTCTGGCTTAGCTTGTTTATGCCTCTGCTGTGCTGTTATTTCTTTTTGAAATCCTCTCTTCTTCTCCATGGTCCTTCCTTTCTGGGGTTTTTTTGGATTTTTTTTTTCTTTTTTATGGCTCTGTTGTGTCTTTTTGCTGTGTGCAGGCTTTCTCTAGTTGCGGCAAGTGGGGGCTACTCTTCATTGCAGTGCACTGGCTTCTCATTGCGGTGGCTTCTCTTGTTGCAGAACACAGGCTCTAGGCGCGCGGGCTCAGTAGTTGTGGCTCGTGGGCTCTAGAGCGCAGGCTCAGTAGTTGTGGCGCATGAGTTTAGTTGCTCTGCAGCATGTGGGATCGTCCCGAACCAGGGCTTGAACCCGTGTCCCCTGCATTAGCAGGTGGATTCTTAACCACTGCCCCACCAGGGAAGCCCCCTTCCTTTCTGTTTTAACGATTTACTTCCGATTTTAACATCTGGGAGCTTTGCAGATTAATCTCACCATATACTGAATTTTTTTTTACTTCATGATTCTTATACCCTTAAATATTAATAAATTACATTAAGTTGTTTTTGTTGGTTAGTGTTTTTTGTATGTTTCTCACATATCTACATATTCTCATATGTATAACTTTATCTTTTAATCTCCTAGCTCTTTCTGGTTATCCCTGTGCATTCACTGTTAGTCAGTATTGTTTTCACTTTGAACCCTAAGTGTTCATTATTTTTCTTAGTGAAACCTGAACTTGTTACTACTTGAGAGTCAGTGTGATATAATAGGAAAATTTCATCCCAGTTTTGCTACCATTTATTGAATGCCCACTTTTTATCCATTTACTGGGCTTCTCTACTTTACATATATGAAAGATTATTCTCAAATAATTGTTTCTAATTTGTATGACAGCTCTACAAGAGAGGCTACAGTATATCTGTGTGCTCTTAAAGAGATATAGTACTAGACTAAGAATCCCAGAGTTAGCTTTCTTGTTTTACTCCATCATAGATCTTAGCCAAACCATTTTAGGAGCCTTTCCATAAAAGGAGGGAATTGAATTAAGTTATGTGCTGAAGGTTTTTTTTGATAATGTTACCTTAGATATATGTAACTTGGGCTTCCCTGGTGGCGCAAGGGCGTCCCTGGTGGTGCAGTGGTTGAGAATCTGCCTGCCAATGCAGGGGACACGGGTTCGAGCCCTGGTCTGGGAAGATCCCACATGCCGCTGAGCAACTAGGCCCGTGAGCCACAACTACTGAGCCTGCGCGTCTGGAGCCTGTGCTCCGCAACAAGAGAGGCCGCGATAGTGAGAGGCCCGCGCACCACGATGAAGAGTGGCCCCCACTTGCTGCAACTAGAGAAAGCCCTCGCACAGAAACGAAGACCCAACACAGCCATAAATAAATAAATAAATAAAATTAAAAAAAAAAAAAAAGATATAGTACTAGACTAAGAATCCCAGAGTTAGCTTTCTTGTTTTACTCCATCATAGATCTTAGCCAAACCATTTTAGGAGCCTTTCCGTAAAAGAAGGGAATTGAATTAAGTTATGTGCTGAAGGTTTTTTTTGATAATGTAACCTTAGATATATGTAACTTGATGTGAGTGATATTGTTTTCCTTTTGGTACACTTAGGTTATTAACTATCATTACAGATATTTTTTATCTTTTTACATTAAAAGTGAAGTTTTAGGAAAATTGAGGTTCATGTTCAGTTTTAGACAAAGTATCAAAAAGAGTATGGACTCTATTAATGTAATTCTTTAATATATTTAAATTTTCTCTTGTGACTACATGTACTGTGGAAGAATTTAATGTTCATACCAAAAAAAAAAAAATACGATTTACATTTAACACCGATCACCAACCAAGTTTTTTGTTTTTTTTGTTTTTTTTTTTTGCCGCACCATGCAGCTTGAGGAATCTTGTATTTTGAATCATTAAACCTGCGCCCTAGACAGTGAAAGCATAGAGTCCTAACCACTGGACCACCAACCCTGGTTTTATGATTCCCCCAAGCCTGGTTTTATGACAACAGTAAAGGATTTCATATTTTACAAATCTTAAACAGATAGTTTTAATCCAAAATGGTTTTGTAGAAAGGGTATTAGAACAGTCAGGATGCCTGGTCATCAGCTTTGCATCTTGTAAAATGGTTTGCATCTTGTACAATGCTAAGAGAATAAAATATGCTAACATCTATGCTTCAGACTTCTTCCATGTTTCACTGTCCAAATTCCAGTCTATGATAGATGTATTTGTTTGTTTAACAAGTTCTTTTTGGGAGTTTACAGAGTGAAAAGCTCTATTTTGTATTCCCAATAATTATTGATTGCATGTTCATTATCTACAGATCTTTAAGGAATAGTGCTAACACTTCTGAATGGTTATTATGGGCTTGGCCACAGGTGCTTTTTACCAGTTTTACTTATTCTCTCACTAGCTGTGTGAGGTATAGACCTGTATCCCTCCTTATTTTACAGACAAAGAAACTTTGAAGTTAGAGGCGTTTACTATCTTGCATAATTAAATAACCAGTAGAGCTAGAAATAAATCTTGTTCTGTTTGACTCCAAGAGTTTATATGTTAAAAAGGAAAAAAATTATGAATTTTTTTGTTTAATTTAATAGCTGTAAATCTTAAGTTTATGTAGTGTGAGGTTTTTTGTTTTAGTTGTTTATGTTTTACAAATTTTAGTTTTTAAATTGAAGTGAGCCCCGTTTGGGCCAAAAATTTTTTTTTTTTTTTTTTTTGGCTGCGCCACACGGCATGCGGGATCTGAGTTCCCCAACCAGGGATCGAACCCGTGTCCCCTGCGGTGGAAGCACGGAGTCTTAACCACTGGACCACCAGAGAAGTCCCTTTATTTTCTTTTGGAGTTAAACTCTACCTCTCAGGAATGAAGTGTCTATTTTTTTTTCATTATTGTTACGTGGTTGTTAATACACACACACACACACACACACACACACACACACACACACACACACACACAAAACACCTCAGTCACAAATAAATGGAAGTAGTTATGACTGTAACCTAACACTGTGTAGATTACTTAAATCCTGATTTCACTATTTGCTACTTGTGCGACCTTGGTCAAAGTATTTAATCCCTCTGGGCCTTCTCTATCAAACGGGCCTACTCTGTTTCATAGGATTGTTATGAGGATTAAATGAGATAATTCAGTGCTTAGTACATAATAATATCTAACATTTACTAGTGTTTAGTATTGTCTTCTGTCAGAAGCTATCAGAATGAGTCCCACAATAGCCAATCCTGTAGATGTAGGTGAATTTCTCTAGTGTTAATAATACATCTAAGCAAAATGAGAAGGATTTATATTGTTTCAACTGACAGGTACTTCAGTTGCCTCATGATTAGGCTTATGATTTTTATGACAAGGACTTTGTTTTCTTACACAATCATTTCCTTGATTAAGCTTAGATTTTTGGGTGATCTTTCCATTTTGTATGGTTGGCTTCTCACTCGAATCATTTTCTTCCAGAAGGATGTGTTCCTTCTTTCCTTAAATGTTGTTGATTATTATATCAGTTCTGGTTGTTATGTTATAGACAATGTTAACATTGCAGAATACATTTGCATTACATTACATACACATTTAATTATATGTGTCTATAAATAAACTAGAGACACATTGAATGCTTACCCAGTGTCCTTCACTCTCTGAGTTGTTTACATATATTTCAGTAATCTTCTGAGGTGAGTACTGCTGCACATATTTATGGGTTGAGGAGATAAAGACAAAAAGATTAAATACTAATACTACACTGAGTGGTAGTGGTAATTTAAGGGATTACAAAAAGATAATTTTGACTATGAGATGTTTTTGTCCTATGGGCTGACTTTAGAAACCATAACCTCAGTTCTAGCCCCCCTCCCGTTTCCTTCCCCCCACACCCAATAGATGTGATTTCTTTGTGGTACTTTGTTGATTTATAGTTACAGCAACCTGTTTCATGAAAACTCTCTAAGAATGGACTCTAGCCTGCCTTTCCTGCCTCCTTTCATGGAATAGTGTCAAAGTCTTGGGCATAATAAAGAAAGACCTCAGTCCCATGGACCCATGCTTTGTTTTTGTCATTTGAGTAATATGTTGTACATATAGAATAATACATATCAAGCATGTACAATTTAAAGAATAACTATAAAACCAACACCTGCCTGTGCCCAGGTCAAAGAACTAGAGCTCTGCCAGTTCCTTATATGCTCCCTCTGCATTTCCTGATGACACCTCCCACCCTCTGCCAGAGATGACTGCTGTCATGACCTTTGGGATAATCTCTCCCTTGTTGGTCTGTAGAGCTTAACCGTCTATATGTATCTCTAAACAGAATAATATTAAGTTTTGCCTGTTTTTTGAACATTATTATTATAAGTGGATGTCATACTATATGTATTCTTTTGAAACTTGCTTCTCATTTATTTTTGATTGGACTCATGAGTAAAGAACTTGAAACAATTTGCTTACCTCATAACTTTTCATTTATGGAAATAATTGATGTTTGTAATTTTGTAAAATACAGTTTATAATGGAGATGAATTATAAATATTTATTCCTTTCCCCCTTAATTTCTCTAGTTATTGTAGCTTTAATAGACAGAATGGGAGATGCCAAAGACAAGGTTCGAGATGAAGCTCAGACTCTGATACTGAAGTTAATGGATCAAGTAGCACCACCTATGGTAGGCCTACATTTTAGAATTCAGATTTTGCTAATTAATGATTAAATAACAGTAAAGATAGATGGTAATCACTGCAAGTCAGTAAAACCCCAGGGACATAAAAGCTAAAATTTTAAACAGTAAATTATTGCTAATGCTTTAAAGAAGTTGAAATTTATGATAAAGTATCAATATTTAACTTTTTGATTTTTTGCTTTCCTTTTTCTGATTTTTCTATTCTTTAATGCTTTTTCAAAAAGCTAACTCATAGATTTAAGTGATTTGACAATGTACTGATTATATTATTTGTTAGGATTTTCTGGTTTTCGCTACCTACAAATAATACAATGTTCAGTGAGAAAGCTTATTTTGAGAACTGCTGAATGTTATATGAATTTCTGCAACTCTTACTGAAACAAGGAGAAAATTTCTTATTTTAACAGATGGTTACTAATTATATAAGACATATATTAGATGACGGTGACCTGTGTTTTTTGAATATGGTAGAAAAGAATTGCCCTTACGGACGTATTTTGAAAGAGGAGTAAAAATAAATTGACACGTAAAAGATTTAAAGAGTAGCTCATGTCGGGGGCTTCCCTGGTGGCGCAGTGGTTGAGAATCCGCCTGCCAAGGCAGGGGACACGGGTTTGAGCCCTGGTCCAGGAAGATCCCACATGCCGCGAAGCACCTAAGCCCGTGCGCCACAACTACTGAGCCCATGTGCCACAACTACTGAAGTCCGTGCGCCTAGAGCCCGTGCTCCACAACAAGAGAAGCCACCGCAATGAGAAGCCTGTGCACCACAACAAAGAGTAGCCCCCGCTCGCCACAACTAGAGAAAGCCCTTGTGCAGCAACAAAGACCCAATGAAGCCAAAAATAAATAAATAAATTTATTTTTTAAAAAAAAAAGAGTAGCTCATGTTAAGTGGGAAAAAAACCAGAATTTACAAAATATAGTGATACTATGTGTTATCATTTAAAATACAGTTTAAGAATTATATTACATATGTTTTATAAAAAATCCAAATAGTAGTGAAAGTAAACTTCCTCAGATTTTTTATACCATAGAGTATAAAGATATATGTATAATCCTTATAATTTGATGGGTATCCTTTGACACTTGCTTAGCAGTTCAAATTTTAACTTGTTTTTGACATGCTGTTATTATGAGTGCTGTAAAGAGCATACTTGTACATGTGTCTTTGGACATAAATGTAATTATAGAACAGAGTTCCAGAGACAGTGTTGCTGGATCAGGTTATTCACATTTAAGACTTTTTTGGTAAACTTCCAAGTTACCCTCCAGAAAGTTTGGCAGAGAGAAATAATATTAGTAGAACTGAATATAGAGTCCAGGGAGAATAGAGTCCAGGAGTAGGGGTTTGTGTGTATGTGTGAGAGTATGTGTGTATGTACACATTAATTTAGTAAATGGTAAGGGTGGTGTTTCTTAAATGTGGAGAAAGGATTGATTGGCACAATTGGCTATATGTTTAGAAAAACAAAGTTGAATTCCTTCGAATAACAAACCCATATAATTGTTTTAGATTGTTTGTATAGGTTTATCTATGCTTTTTCAAAAAAAAAAAAGATTATAGTGGGTAGCAATAGAATGATTATGTTTCTGTATTTGGATCCAGTGTTAAAAGGAAAAAAACCCCTGAATTATAAAATGCTGAAAAAGCCTGTTCCATGTGACAGTCTGTACTAGTTGCTAGGCAACATTGGACTTTTTAAATGCTTACAATACTACTAGGCTTATAATGGTAACATTGTTATTGAAGGTTTCTAAAGTTTAGAAGAAATTATATGTCTTTGGAGATTTTAAAGTTTTTAAATGTTGGACACAGTTTTTCTGAGAATAATTGAAATCTAAAGTGAAAGATATAAAATAAAAATTAAAAATGTGATTAAGATATTTAAAAATGGGTGAGAACAGCATCAGTGCAAATTTGGCTTAGAAAAACTTGTAGAGAAATCTGTGGGAAAATTTAGCTACCAGTAAGGTTGGTAGTAAAGTTGAGAATAGATAAAAGATTATAACATGAGTAATTTAATTTTTTGTTATACATGTTTACTTTTCTTTCAAATAGTACATTTGGGAACAGTTGGCTTCTGGTTTTAAGCACAAGAATTTTCGATCTCGAGAAGGCGTGTGTCTGTGTCTTATTGAAACATTGAACATGTAAGTTTTATGATTACTGGAGTGTGTTTTTCATTTTTCTAAAAAAAAAAGCAAAATCCATTTCACAAAGCTCAAGGAAAGCTATGAAAATAACAAATTTTAAATAGTTATTAATTTATCTCTGGCACCAGAGTTTTTTTATTTGATAGCTTTATCTGTTAATTTTTTTATATGTATGTTGTTATCTTTCATGTTGTTAATTTAAAATTATTAGTCATTGGTAAGAAGAGTTTCTTTTTTTCTCTTTAGTATGTTAATAGTTGCCACCCAAATAGATGGTCATATAACAAATACGCTGATATAACTTAGGATCTACCTCTGTTCTGGACCCAGTTTGGAATTTTTTTAAACTCAGTGGTATTTCAACAGTTGTAGCCATTTTCCCCAGCCCCCTTTTGCCAGTTGGCCCTAGGTTTTCTAGAGCAATGCAGGTGGTTACCAAAATCATAGACTGAATAAGACTCCCCCAGGTAACCAGACAGTGAAGCTGACAGCAGTGTGCAGAGCTCTGACAGCATAGATGCCACAGAGCTCAGAACTCCAGCCTGAAGAAATTGTAAACTAGGGCTTTTGTTCTCTTTCTGGATTATTTTTTCAAGTTTTGTGCAACAAGATAGGTAATATATAGTAGCTTTCAACTTATTTTGTAGTGTTACTTCCTTTTCTCTAACTATACCTTCATTTTATTTTCTTTTACTCCTCTATGGTCCTTTCTGCCATCTAGAGCTTGTAAGTGCATTCAGTCTGCACAACTTTCATGGTTTTTGGCTGTCTTGTCATTTGCTTTCAACCCATGACCTCATCAAAATATTAATAAGCATAAATAAAGATCTTTTAATTTACTTATTGTACTGGAATGCAAATTTGTTTGAGACCCAGAGTCTAAAAAAAACGGTATTTTAATGCAAAAGCTCAAATTTTCTAAGTGATTGATAGGTTGCTAGGTTTAAGAGTGCCATTGGTTGAACATTTTGCTCTGTTGGATCATGTGTTGACAGTTTTCATTGTCAGTCATGATTATTCAATTTTACATATCTCACATTGTTTAGAATTAGGTTTTGCTTGTGTCTCATATCCTTCATGTTTTAATGATGTGTGCCCATGCTCTCCACCGTATTTGTCTTATTGAGACAGATAAAAGTATAAGGATATTTTGTTTACTGTTTGATTAAAACCAAATTCTCTTTATTTTTTTTTTCAAATTATATTTAGTTTTGGAGCTCAGCCACTAGTCCTCAGCAAGTTGGTACCACATTTGTGTATCCTATTCGGAGATTCCAACAGTCAGGTAAAATTTTATCTACATTTAAGCACTGACTAATTTTTTAGCCACCTCTTGTTTTCTAATGCTCTTATTCCATTTTTAAAAAGAAGAGAGAGGGTGGAGGGGGGTGGTAAAATCAAGATTCCACTTCATTTTTTTCTTTTAAAGTCTACCACATTCAGTTTTTAAGAATACATTATATTCACAAACGTAGCTTAAGTTTGTTAGCTGTTTGGCTAGTATTAAGGATAGATGGGACTTAAAGGATAGTTCTTGAGTTTGAAAGATTGAGTAACAAAGAACCTGAATTTCTTTATCTAGTCCTCCTATAAGCTAATTGTGAGGGCAGATTGTCAGCTTCCTTTTCATTCCTGCATAACAACTTTTGCAACAGTCATAACCCTGTTTGTGCCAGTGGTATGTCACTTGTTGGAAATTTCATTCCCTGAGCTTCAAATACTATAGGCATAATACAGGGGTGTGTTCTGGATCTTGTCCTTTGTGGTGGAGTTGAATCTTGGCTGTAACCCTTTTGGCACAGCTTGGGCATTTGGAATGACCCTGGATATTTCCTTGCTTTTAGGCCCTAGCTCTGCCTCTAGAGGTTTGTAGAGAGTTCTACTGTCTCTTCATTTGCCCTTCGACAGTGAGCTATGCAAAGGAACTAAAAGCTGTCTTCGACATTCCTGTCTTTAGGCCACATTTATTTTTTCTTTTAATTGTGGTAAAATATTCACAACATAAAATTTACCATTTCAGCCTTTTTTAAGTGTACAGTTCATTGGCAGTAAGTACACTGACATTGTTGTGCAGCCATCACCACCACCCATCTCCAGAACTTTTTCATCTTCCCAAGCTGAAGCTCTCTACCCATTAAACAATAACTCCTCATTTCCCCCAATCCTTCAGCTCTTGGTGGCCACGTTTTACTTTCTCTCCAAATGAATTTGACTACTCATAAATGTGGAACCATACAATATTTGTCCTTTTGTATCTGGCATATTTCACTTAGCATAATGTCTTCACGGTTCATCCATGTTGCAGCATGTGTCAGAATTTCCTTCCATTCCTGTTTAAGGCTGAATAATATACCATTGTATGTATATACCACATCTTGTTTATCCATTCATCCATGGATAGACATTTGGGTTGTTTCCACCTTTTGGCTATTGTGAATAATGATGCTATGAACATTGGTGTATAATTATCTGTTTGCGTTCAGGCCACATTATTGAAAGGCAGTTTTATTCTACGAAAATATGTTAACCACGATAATGATTTGTAAGTCATACAGTTATTATTAGTTCTTTATACAATATTATTACAAATAGAAGATTTTTTAAAAGCCACATTTATTTACATGTTTCTTAGATTTCTGTAAAACTTTTACAAGGTTTCTCTAGAGGTTTCTTGGCAGGTCGTCTTGGTTTTTGTTAATGACCTGCCATAATCTCCCAGGGGTTTAGAGGCATTAAAACCAACTTGGAGCTTCAAGTTGGTCTGTGAATTTAATGTTACCTTGAGGTGAAGTATTTTATTGTATCTCATGTAAGTTTTTTTTTAAAGTTCTGAATTATTTGGCAGGTTAGAGATGCTGCAATATTGGCTGTGGTGGAGATTTATAGACATGTGGGAGAGAAAGTGAGAGTGGACCTTTATAAGAGAGGAATTCCCCTTGCTAGGTAAGTCTTGCTAAATTTATTTTTTTGCCAGTGGTTTCAAAGGTTTTAATTTCATGTGCTTATTTAAAATAGGTTCAATTTTCTGGAATGCTTTAATATTCAAAAGATATAAAAGGACATATAGGTTATTACTGTTTAAAAAATTATTAAGATTCTATACTGTTCTAGACAGGATAGTATAATGAACCTTCATGTACCTATTATCCATCTTCAATAATTAACTTGTGGACAGTTTTGTTTGTTACACCCTTACCTACTTACTCTTGTCCTGTATTATTTTCAAGCAAATCCAACTCATAACATTTCACCTGTAATTATTCAATATATTTCTTTTTATTTTATTTAAAAATTTTTTTTCACTGAAGTATAGTTGATTTACAGTGTTTCAGGTTTAGAGCAAAGTGATTTAGTTTATATGCATATATATACATATATATAATCTTTTTCAGATTCTGTGCCATTATAGGTTATTACAAGATATTGAATATAATTCCCTGTGCTATACAGTAGGTCCTTTTTGTTATTCAGTATATTTCTAAAGGGAAAAAAAAATCTTTTTTCCAATCACAACCACAATGCAATCATCACACCTTACATTTTTTTGCAAATAATTCTGTAATATCAAATATCCAGTTAGGGTTCAAATTTTCATAAATGTCATAATGTTTTATAAATGTTGTATGTATATATTTTAACAGTTTGTTTGAATCAGTATACAAATAAAGTCCAACAATTAGTTGATATGTATTACAAGCCTTTTTAAATCTTTGTGTACCCCCAAATACTTTTTTCCTTGTGTTTTGTTTGTTGAATAAGTTGGGTAGTTTACCCTGAAAGGTTTCCCATATCCTGGATATTACTAATTCTTTTCCTGTGTTGTGGTTTAATGTGTTCTTCTGTCTTTATATCCTTTAAATTGGTAGTTGGATCTATAGGCTTGATCAGATTTTCGGTGGAGGGTGGCAGGAGGAGCAAGACTACTTCATAGGTGGTGGTGTGTTCTATTTACATAAGTCTCATCAGATCTGGCTGCCTCTCTTACCACGTAGATTATTTCCAGTATGAATTATTTTTTAGGTAATAAGGTTGTCTAAAAAATATGCATTTTGTTTACTTATTTATTCATTTGCTTTCTACTTCCAGGGTTAACAAGAATTTTATTTGAATAAATTCTGTATCATTTTATGAAAGAAATGGTATTAATGTATATTGATATATTTTGTGTGAGTGTATATATATATGTTACATTATATATTTTTAAATTTATATTGAGATTATGTTTTTTTAAAGTATTTAGAATTTTTATTCAATTTTGACATTCATACAGAATAGTGCATAAATTGTAAGTATGCAGCTCTGTAAGTTATCACAAAGTGAATACACACATGTATCTACCACACAGGTGAAGAAGTAGAACATTACAACATTCCAGAATCCTCCCCAAATCTTTCTTAATCCTTGTCTTTTCTCTCCTTCCCAGAAGTAACCATAATCCTGACTCTATCACCATACGTTAGTTTTGCCTGTGTTTGAATTTTATATAAATGGAATCATATAGTGTATATTTTTTGTGTCTTGCTTCTTTCAGTTAACGTTATCTCTTTAAGGTTCATTTGGGTTGTTGGATCCAGCTATAGTCGTTCATTTTCATTGCCTTATAGTTCTCCTTTGTATGAGTAGGTCATACTTTATGAATCCATACTGTTGATGGACTTCTGAGTTGTTTTCATTTTGGAGCATTTATGAATTAATGTTGTTAGAAACATTCTTATGCATGTCTTTTGGTATACTTATGTATTTGTTCTCTTGGAATATATTTGAATGGAATTGCTGGGCCATAGGGTATGTTTACCTTTAGTTGATATTCACAGACAGTTTTCCAGAGTGGCTGGAATACTGGATGATTTCATTTATATGAAATGGCCAGATATGGCAAATCTATAGATAGGAAGTTAGATTAATGGTTGCATAGGATTGAGGAAATTGGGAGGAATGGGGAGTGACTGCTGATGGGTACAGGGTTGTTTTTTGGGATGATGATGACATTCTGAAATTGATTGTGTACATCTCTGGCTTTATATTAAAAACCATTGAATTGTGCACTTTAAAGGGGTGAATTATATGGTATGAGTTTTATCTCAATAATTGGCTGTTATAAAAAAAGATAAGTTCTGAGATACCTAATTACCTCTTTCATATTGTACTTGCGATTTATTATTATGACTCTAAACTTAAATATGGACTTTGGATAGAGTTGCTTTTCCAGTTTTATCCTAGTGCTTTACTGTTCTCTATCCTTTTCCTGAATCAGAACCTTCCAGAGCTTTACAGGCCTCTATTCTTTGGCCTCCTAAGTTGTGTTTTGGATATTCCAGCCTCTGTTGTATTTGTCTTCTGTTGAATTTCCTAAATTCTTTTTCTTCCTGAATTACTTAAAAGATCCCAGTCTCTTCTTTCTGCTCTTACATTGTTCCTTTCCTCCTTTTCCATCAGATTATATGTGTAATGATCCTCCATTATTAATAAGCTTGTTTTTCTAAATAGCTATATTATTATTTTATAATAGCTTTTTATTATTTCTTTTTCCTTTCTTTCTCCCTGTTACTGTTATATTTGCCTGGTATTTCAGTTGACCCCTCTTCCCATTAAAGCTGCCTGTATCTGCATTCCTTGCTGTATATTTTATCTGTCCCACCTCATTCCTTACCAACCCTCTTTTCTCTCAGAGCTTCCAGCCCTTAGTTTCCTACTCCCTTTTTGCTACTGAATAGCTGAGTGTTAATTTCATGCTTCTTAACATCTTGTTCTGCCTTTTTCCCAGAGAGCTTTCCTAAATCCTCTCCTTTCTGTTTCTGGGCTGTCTGGTCTTCATTCTGAAGTCCCATCTTCCAATTCCAGTTTTCCCTCCCAGGTCTCATCTTGTCCATCTTGTCTCTGGGCAGCCTGTCTAGTGTCTGCTCAATTCTCTGGAAGGTAACTACTTTGTAGGATGAAGGGACCGGTGTCTTTTTTTTTTTTTTTTTTTTTTTTTAATTTATGTCATACATTTATAGCTACTTTATTTATTTATTTATTTATTTTTGGCTGTGTTGGGTCTTCGGTTCGTGCGAGGGCTTTCTCTAGTTGCGGCAAGCGGGGGCCACTCTTTATCGCGGTGCGGGGACCGCTCTTCATCGTGGTGCGCGGGCCTTTCACTATCGCGGCCCCTCCCGTTGCGGGGCACAGGCTCCAGACGCGCAGGCTCAGTAGTTGTGGCTCACAGGCCCAGCTGCTCCGTGGCATGTGGGATCTTCCCAGACCAGGGCTCGAACCCGTGTGCCCTGCATTAGCAGGCAGATTCTAAACCACTGCGCCACCAGGGAAGCCCGGAACCTGTGTCTTTTGACTGCAGTGCTTTCAGATGTGTGAATATTTGTTGAATTTAATGGGGGTGAGAGCTGAGGTTAAGGTTTAGAAATCCCATTATAAGGAATTCCTAGAAGGTTTTCAACTAAAAAAAAATTTTTTAGACCAAACAGTATTTTCATCCTCAGTTTACAAGTAAAAAATGACAGGATGTAGACCAAGGCTTAACTAAGGTTTTAGAAGTGAAATCATGACAGAACCCTTGATGTGAGAAAAACATTTGGCAATTAAAGACTTAACCCAAATCTCTAAGTCATAATTTAAGAATCATAGTGGGACTTACCTGGTGGCACAGTGGTTAAGAATCCGCCTGCCACTGCAGGGGACACAGGTTCGAGCCCTGGTCCAGGAAGATCCCACATGTCACAGAGCAACTAATCCCGTGTGCCACAACTACTGAGTCTGCACTCTAGAGCCCGTGTGCCACAACTACTGAAGCCTGCGCGCCTAGAGCCCATGCTCCACAACAAGAGAAGCCACTGCAATGAGAAGCCTGTGCACCGCAACGAAGAGTAGCCCTAGCTCGCCGCAACTAGAGCAAAGCACGCGCGCAACAGCGAAGACCCAACACAACCAAAATAAATAAAATAAATAAATTTAAGAAAAAAGAATAAATCGTAGCATGATATAATATTGGAAAGTAAAAAATAGTGCTGTCAGCATGATCCCATGATCATGGTCTGAAAAAAATTTATATATAATATGAAACATCGGAAAGCATGCAGTTAAATAAGTTCTCTGGATGGTGGGATTGTGGTTTTTTTCTTTGTTCCTATTTATATTTCCTAATTTTCTTCTATAATGAGTGTACATTGCTTTTGTAATAAGAAACACTTTTTTTTAAAAAGTGAAAGCAGAAGTGTATTATTCTGAATATAAAATCAGAAGTGCTAATAGAATTGCTGTTGAATTAAAATAGGTTAACAGGAAAAACATCAGATTATCAGTCATATCAGCATCACTTTAATTTCTGACATATTTCATTGTTTTTATGTTTGCCTTCAGTTTCCTTAGCATGATTTTTATGTACTTTTTAAAAATGTCTTGGTTACTGAGTAGATTCATTATAAGGTTGGAACTAAAGTATTGGGTTGGCCAAAAAGTGCCTTCGGTTTTTAAGTAAAAATAAAAGGCACATTTTTCATTTTCACCAAGAACTTTATTGAACAGCGTACTCACCCTTTTGTTCCACTACCTTCTGCCATTTTTCAGGCAACTTCATAATTCCATCTTGCCAAAACTTTTTATCTTTTTGAGCAAAGAACTGTTCCAGGTGCCTTTTCCAGTCTTCCAGGGAGTGGAAATTTTTTCCATTAAGAGAATTTTGTAAAGACCTAAATAAATGGAAATCCAAAGGTGCATTGTCTGGTGAATACAGCAGATGAATCAGAACTTCCCAGCCAAGCTGTAACAGTTTTTGCCTAGTCATCAAAGAAACATGCGGTCTTGTGTTATCCTGATGGAAGATCATGCATTTTCTTTTGTCGCTTTTCGTCGAGTGCTGCTTTCAGTTGGTCTAATTGGGAGCAGTACTTGTTGGAATTAATCGTTTGGTTTTCTGGAAGGAGCTCATAATAGAAGACTCCCTTCCAGTCCCACCATATATACAGCATCACCTTCTTTGGATGAAGACTGGCCTTTGGTGTGGTTGGTGGTGGTTCATTTTACTTGTCCACGATCTCTTCCATTCCACCTTATTGTACAGTATCCACTTGCCATCGCCCATCACAATTTGTTTTAAAAATGGAACATTTTCATTATGTTTAAGTAGAGAATCGCATGCAGAAATACGGTCAAGAAGGTTTTTTTCGCTTAACTCATGTGAAACGCAGACATCAAAGTGATTAACATAATCAAGCTGGTGCAAATGATTTTCAGTGCTTGATTTGGATATTTTGAGTATGTCAGCTATCTCCTGTGTTGAGAACAATGTTGACTGGTCTCAATTAATGTCTCGATTTGATCGCTGTCAACTTCAACTGGTCTGCCTGACCATGGAGCATAGTTCAGCAAGAAATCTCCCGCATGAAACTTCGCAAACCACTTTTGACATGTTCGATCAGTCACAGCACCTTCTCCATACACTGTCCAAATCTTTTTTTTGCATTTCGGTTGCGTTTTTACCTTTCTTGGAATAATAAAGCATAATATGCCAAAAATGTTGCTTTTTTTCTTCCATCTTCAATGTTAAAATGGCTACACAAAAATATACCAATTTTGATGTCTTTTTTTAAATGCACGCTGATATGACAGCTGTCACATACAGTCTAACAAAATTGTTTCAAATGAAGTTAAAGACAACTAAGTGCTACTAGAGCCATCGTATGGAAAAAACCGAATGAACCTTTTGGCCAACCCAATATTTTTGATGAGTTTGGGGAAATAATTTTATGATGAAAATATGAAACTGCTTTGTGTGAAACTTATCTTTTTTTAAAAATTGAGGTATAGTTGATGGTACAATATTATATAAGTTTCGGGGGTACAACATAGTGATTCACAATTTTTAAAGGTTATATTCCATTTATGGTTATTATGAAATATTGGCTATATTCCCTGTGTTGTACTATATATCCTTGTAGCTTATTTATTTTATACATCGTAAACCCCTACCCTTGAAGGTTACCTTTTCACAAATATACCTGTGAGTGTGTAGAGTGCTACCTGTATTTGACTGCTTTGCTCTACTGAAGAGATGCATTTTGTGTCTGCTTTCAGTGAGTTAATTGTAAAAGAGAGTTGTATAGAGCTAACTGAATCCTTGGAATTGTTTTTTCTCAGGGAGATGCTGAAGGACATTGTTTCTAATTAAAACTGTATGTAAAACAAACAAATAAAATTTATTCTTTATTCCCAGATTAGAAATGATACTTGGCAAATTTGATGAAGTGCAAAATTCAGGTGGTATGATTTTGAGTGCCTGCAAAGGTAAGAATAATTAAGTTATTCCAGTTCTCAAACATTTCTAAGATTATTTAGCAAAGTTTTAGACACTAAAATATGTCTTCAAGTCAACTATTATATCACTGATTCAGCAAATTTGACTTTGTGGCTTAAAACTTGTTTAGGATAACAAAGTCTTTACATCCTGCTGATCATTACCTATCCTCTGACTCTTTTGGAGTAAGTGAAAATTTAATAATGGGTTAATTGTGTAAAATGATGCTATTCTTTTGCCTTATATTTGGTATCTTCTGGGTTGAAGATATGATGACCCTCTTGCCTTCTATGGTCTGTGCACAATATGTGTTTTTTACTCCCAGAGTAATTGTGTTTTTTTTAATTTATTTTTTTAATTGAAGTATAGTTGATTTACAGTGTTACATTAATTTCTGCTGTACAGCACAGTGACTCAGTATATACATATATGCTTTTTTTTTTTGGCTGTGTTGGGTCTTTATTGCTGTGCACGGGCTTTCTCTAATTGCGTTGAGTGGGGGCTACTCTTCACTGTGGTGCACGGGCTTCTTACTGCGGTGGCTTCTCTTGTTGCGGAGCACAGACTCTAGGCACGTGGGCTTCAGTAGTTGTGGCACGTGAGCTCAGTAGTTGTGGCTCGTGGGCTCTAGAGCGCAGGCTCAGTAGTTGTGGCACACGGGCTTAGTTGCTCCACGGCATGTGGGATCTTCCCGGACCAGGGCTCGAAGCCGTGTCCCCTGCATTGGCAGGCGGATTCTTAACCACTGAACCACCAGGGAAGTCCTCTACATTCTTTCTCATTTTCTTTTCCATGATGGTTTATCCCAGGATATTGAATATAGTTCCCTGTGCTATACAGTAGGACCTTGTTTATTCATTCTATATATAATAGTTTTCATCTACTAACCCCAAATTCCCAATCCATCCCTTCCCCACCTTCCCTCCCCCTTTGTAACCACAAGTCTGTTCTCTCTGTCTGTGAGTCTGTTTCTGTTTCATAGATAGGTTCATTTGTGCCGTATTTTAGATTCCACATATAAGTGATATCATATGGTATTTGTCTTTCTCTTTCTGACTTCACTTAGTCTGATAATCTATAGTTGCATCCATGTTGCTGCAAATGGCATTATTTCGTTCTTTTTTATGGCTGAGTAGTATTCCATTGTATATATGTACCACATCTTCTTTATCCATTCACCTGTCGATGGACATTTAGGTTGTTTTCATTGTAGACTTTTTAATGATGGCCATTCTGACTGTTGTGAGGTGGTACCTCATTGTAGTTTTGATCACTAATAATTAGTGATGTTGAGCATCTTTTCATGTGCCTCTTGGCCATCTGTATTGTATGTCTTCTTTAGAGAAATGTCTGTTTAGGTCTTCTGCCCATTTTTCGATTGGGTTTTTTTTTTGTTTTTGTTGAGTTGTATGAGCTGTTTGTATATTTTGGAAATTAAGCCCTTGTTGGTTGCATCGTTTGCAATTATTTTCTCCCATTCCATATGTTGTCTTTTTCTGTGTGTGTGTGTTTTTTGTTTCTTTTAATGGTTTCCTTTGCTGTGCCAAAGCTTGTAAGTTTGATTAGGTCCCATTTGTTTTTATTTCTATTGCCTTGGGAGACTGACCTAAGAAAACATTGGTACGATTTATGTCAGAGAATGTTTTGCCTATGATCCCAGAGTAATTGTTGTAGTTAGATGCTTTTAGTAGAAATTGTAGGGTTGATTACTCTGTTACACCTATGTGTAGAGTATCAGTGATCATACTAGTGAAGAGACACAGCCATAGGAACTTCACCAGTATAATCATTTTTGGCTTCTTAATTAGAATGAGACCAAATTGGAATTCAAGGAGGTTTGGAGTTGGTATCTGGCATTTATTTGATCTTTTGGTTGCTCTTCTTTTTGTAAGGTTGCTAAATTGTGTTTGGTCTTATTGGGTAGCATTTACCTTCAATCCTTAAGTATTAATTAACCATATATGTGAAGAATATATTCTATTTCCAAAGATAGTATAGGTGGTTTTTCTACCTGGGAAAGTAGGTTCATATTAAAGATAGTATGCTTAGCTTAGTAATGTGCATGATGTTGGAGAAAAAATTTGGTGTATGAGTTATTATAGTCAAATAATAGGAAAGCTAGTTACTAATATAATTTGGTTCTCTTTTGCTGGATAAACCGAGACCAAGCCTTGTTGTATTGCAGGAAGGCAGATGGAGTGAGAGAATTTAGTGTTAAAAAGATTGTGTCTACCCTAATCTAAACTTAGTTACAGAAGCATAAATTATCTTCAGCACTACCAATCCTCACCCTGATTGCCAGCTGTTTCTCACTCCTCTCCTCTAAATAGGTGTTTTAAGTACCTTGTTCTTATTTTTCCAGCCGTTACCACTGTCCATTTCCATAGAAACCAGAAACAGCAAGAAGATGGAGAATTGTTAAAATTACTTGAATTAAGACTTGTGTGTTTTCATATCATTTACACTACATACTCATTTATGTATTCCAGAGTATGTAGTTACAGCCCTATGAAGAAAAGTATAATGTGTACTAAAAATTTAAGATATTTATTATTTGGATATGGTTTATTTTGAAAGTATTGTCCTTCTTGTATTTTGTGAGGTTATTTCTGTTACCTTCAAAATAGAAGATTTTTTTTGTTTCCTATTCTTTTAGCTCCCATTTCTTTTTCTTTTCATTATCTCTCCACAAACAGGGACGTTTGGGGTTAGTATTTGGCATTTATTTCTCTTGGAGAGAGTTTTCAGAAACCTTTCTGTTTTGGAGATTATAATCTGAATATTGCAAGTATAGTCAAATGTGAACGTTAAAGTGTATAATATACTTATTGGTGTGTAAAAATTGGTCATGATTATTTTGATGACAGTATTAAGCTGTCATTGAAAAATACTTTAATGGCTCTGTTAATAAGGGACGAGACTAGAAGAGGAAAGCCCATTTATCATGTTGGTAGGTCCCAGGGCCCAAGCCTCTTTTTCCCCTTGTCTTTATTCTCTTTCAGTGATTTAATCCAGCCCAAAAGCTTCAAATGATAACTATTTGCTGATGAGTCCTAAATATGTAGTTCTAGCCTTTATTTATCTCTATGTGCTCTAGATCTGGGAGCCTGTGGCCTCAACAACATTTCCATTTGGATGTCTAAGAGACATCTCAGGGTTAACAGGTCCAAAAGTTAAAGCCTGTTGTCTCTTCCTTTCCCTCAAAACTGTTCTTCCCCCAGTTTACCCATTTCAATCCGTGGCACCACCATCAGCTCAGGCTAGGAAATTTCCTGATTAGAATTAGTTAGCGTTGACCTCCCATTCTAACTAGTCATTTTTGCCTCTGAAATTCTAATATATGCCAAATTTGCTTATTTTTTTCCATCTCCACTGCTAAAACCCTACTCTAAGTCTCCTTTAGCTTTTACCTGCATCACTGCAATAGATTTCTGTTCCATGTTTGACCCCTGGAATCTGTTTTCTACCCAGAAGTGAGAGTGGTCTTCTTAAAATGTAGACGGATTATGTCACAACAGTGAAGAAGACAGGACAGTTAAAGTTTTTTGCCTCGAGGAGCCTACATTCTAGTGAGAGAGATAGATCATAAACAAGTAAACAGGGGCTTCCCTGGTGGCGCAGTGGTTGAGAATCTGCCTGCCAATGCAGGGCACACGGGTTCGAGTCCTGGTCTGGGAAGATCCCACATGCCGCGGAGCGACTAGGCCCGTGAGCCACAATTGCTGAGCCTGTGCGTCTGGAGCCTGTGCTCCGCAACAAGAGAGGCCGCGATGGTGAGAGGCCCGCGCACCGCGATGAGGAGTGGCCCCCACTTGCCGCAACTGGAGAAAGCCCTCGCACAGAAACGAAGACCCAACTCAGCCGTAAATTAATTAATTAATTAATTAATTAAAAAAAAAACAAGTAAACGGATATCCAGAGTGATTACAGTTGGTAATGGAA
This sequence comes from Balaenoptera physalus, assembly GCF_965194825.1. Lineage (NCBI taxonomy): Eukaryota > Metazoa > Chordata > Mammalia > Artiodactyla > Balaenopteridae > Balaenoptera > Balaenoptera physalus. The sequence continues at coordinate 59,402,693 of NC_138896.1, read as the reverse complement.
GAAATACAACTACTCTTTGTTTAATGAATTTAATGAAATTAACTTAAATTATTCCTTAAAATCCTTGCTGCTAAGCGAAAAGCCATTAAACGAAAAAGTTATTTCTTAATTTCTCCTAACTAACATTATGTTATGTTTCATCCCAACCCAAGATGCTTGAATAATTTTCACAGGTAGAAAAATACATCAATTGAGCACTGAAAACAAATTTTTATAACTAGCAATTTGAAGGCAAATAAATAGTTTACACCTAAAATAATGTAATGAAGTTTTATTCGACTCCTTTTTTATTTCTGCACAATTTTTCCCCACATAATTTTCAGTCCCTGTTGGCTCATGGTTATTGTGCACTCAAACTAAAACTTGAAAATAAAGTTATAGACCAGGAAAACATTTAGGACAAAATAAAGGCTCATCATGGAAAATTGTGGAAATAGTTCATGCACACAACAGATTGAAGAGCTATTAAAGATACTACCTCTTTTCTCTCTCACTTGGTGTACATATGCAAAGCAAATTATTGTGAGTTCACCCAAACATGGCATTCTATTCGGATTTGTTTCATCTGATATTCTGTGACTAGAAACTATTATGGTAAGTAAAAATTTTTAGTGTGTCTTTGCCTGAAACCATAATAATGAAATATCACACTTCTTTCATATATTCATTGAGGGTGTTTGGGGATGAAAAAATCATTTTACTAAATACAGACAAAAACAAACAAAAACCCAGAGGATTTGTTGTAAAGGTGGTATAACTTTTTAAGAGCCACTGCAGTTAAAAGTTATCATCTACACAGTCATTAAGTGAAGTAAATAGGGTATGGAGATGTGAAGTAACTCAGTGATGCCACTTTAGATAGAATAGTGGGGCAAGCGTCTCTCATAGTTGTCATATTTGAATTGAGACTTGATAAAGGAAAATGAGCTAGTCATTGGATACATGGTAGGAAAAATGCTTTGGGCAGAGAAAATGTGACCATAAAGGCCGAGAGGTGGAAAAGGACTTAGTATATTTGAAGAAAGGAAGGAAGGCCAGGACTGACTGGAGCCTAGTGAGGCTAGGGCTCTGTTGGAAGGGAGACCGTGTATGAGAGAAATTGGAAAAGTAAGCAGGAACCATTATATGAGGGTCTTGTAGGCCTTGGGAAGAGTTTGGTAGACTTCTGGGAGTAGGAAGGGTTTTAGGTTGGAGAGGCATGTGGTAAGTGAGAGTGACATGGCCCAACACTATCTTACATACATTTATTGTTCGGAAAAATTGTCTGTTTCTTTATTTCCTCTTCCTTCTGCCTCTTCTCCCCTTATGCATGTCTTGATATATAACTTTACATCTCATGCTTTTGTCTCTGATTTCTTTCATGATTGCCATATCTACGCTTTTAAGTTTTGATTGAACTCTTTGACTTGATTTTCTAGAGCATTAGTTCAGCACACTCAAGAACACAAAGTAAATTCTATTATCAGAGATTTGAGCATGTCGTTTAATTTGGGAATAGTGAGAAATGCATGGCATTTTTTTTTTTTTTTGTCGAGGGTTTTTCAAGCCTGACTTTAATTCTTGTATTATAGAGTAAGTTAGGCAGAATCCTTAAGTGCAGTGGAATTAGCTCTGCTATTAGAAGGAAACTGGATTTAAAATTAATCAAATCATGGCTGAAAGAAGGCAACACCAGCCCTGTAGGAAGGAAAACACTGAAAGTTGCAGGCCCCCCTGTGATTATGGCAGGGTCTGGTGTTTTCTAGACAGGCTCCTATGCTAACTGAGATATAAACACGGACGTGTTGGTGGCTGTGACTGCAAGTCTTTTTCTTTTTCACTGAAAAAACCATATGTAATTCTGATTTGTCAAGTGTGTGTAGGACCTAATGCAGTCTTGGCATGTAATCATTGTAAAATATTTCCCAGCTTCTCTCTTTAAAAACAATTGCTAGGAAAAGCATTGTTTTAGGAGGCTGGCAATAAACTAAACCACAGAAATTAGGCTTTGAAATTACCTTGATATTTGGCAAAAGAGGTAATGAGGTAACTTGCAGTCTAGTTTATAACATACCCTTTGGTGAAAAGCAAAGCAGCCCTTTTCTTAGGTTGATTTAAAAATGTATCTGTTTGTGACCATGAGCTCCAGGGCCTTCTTGGAGCTTGACAATGTGCTGATGGCTGTGCAGCTTGGATGGAGGGTGCTCCGTGTCCCTGCAGCTGCGCACTGGCCAGGTTCTGTCTCCTCCACCAGAAGCAAGCTTTGTTCCGCGTGGCCCTGCCGTCTGCATACAGAGCAGCCTTTGATGGGCTGCCTTTGACGTGATTTGTTTACGGCAGCCAGAAATGCTTCCTGCATAATGAGAGCAGTTAATCATGGAAACTGGGCTCTTCCTGTTTGTGCACTTCTAGCAGTCTTCTGTTGTAAATATTAAAAGGTAACGGCAAAAGGATGAAAACCTTTTAAAAAGGCACAAATCAGTTAATTCATCAGATCATGTGATTGCTACTGATTACATGGGTATCTTTAGGGAAGCAGAAAATGATTGCTGAACACATGCCTTGTGTTTTGATGATTGCATTAAAAGTCCCCCAGTGGGATGGCATTTATTGGCTCCCAGAGCTTTTCTGACATTAAATTTCAGGCAGCCAGCACAAGGAGAAACACCGTAACGTATATCTAATCTCATATGTGCAGTTAAAGAATAATCTTGATCAAGCTCTGCTAGGCTTTGCTAAATAGACGAGGGCTTTCAGCAAGACCCCAGACTTTTATTTTGAAGTGGAGTAGCAGCTGTTGGCTATTGCGGTGCAGAGCTGCAGCGGCCTGGGTCACACAGAGCTCCGGGTGTCTGCAGGGTGTCTGCAGGCTGCAGGCCGAGCCCAGTGGCGCAGGCACCGAGCTGCATTTATTTGCTGTGCTGTTTGACCTGTTGGTTTGAGAGAGCTCCCTGGACCATCTGAATGGCTATGGGAGATGGTGAGTAAGATTTATTTTTCTTTTTTTTGCTTGTGCTATACACTTCCTTTTAAAGTGACAGTCATCTGCTGTGTAAGAAATATATTTCTCCCTAAAGAACGAAGGACACTTTGTGTGTGTATGTGTGTGTGTGTATACACACACACTCGTATGTTCATGTGTGCACGTGTGTGCGTACTTGTCATTTGGTATCTTTTTCTACTTGATATGTCTGTATGGGATCTGGCAAATATAAGATGACAGTTTATCTTGCAACCCAAGCAAACCCTCTGTCTTTGGTGGTGGATATAAAGGGATGTTGGAAGAAACATGGAATAATGTAAAAGCTTTGAAGAGAGAACATGGCCTTTGGAAGAATGACAGATTTGGCAGGAAGGTTTAGTTGCTAGCTTGATATCTTTCCTGTTGTATTTGACAACAAGTAGAATTCTGTGGTGATAAAGTATATAAAGAAGCAAAATGGCTTGCCATGGACACTTTCAATTGATATGCTTGTGATTTGTCAAAGTCCCTAGTAAATAGTTCTCTAGAAAATATTTAGTCTTTTACAAATTCTATACAGGTATAATTTGATCAAAAATTGATTTTGCCAGTGTTTTATTGTGATAAGAATAATTTAAAAAACATATGTAGTGCTGTATAGTTTTCCAAAGCACTTGAGTATACTTATTGTACATTAATTCCTAAAGTACAAATAACTGTGAAGCGTACAGAGTATTTTGGTATTTCCATTTCACAGATTGGGAAACTAAGGCTTGTTGAGATTATAAGTCCCAGATCCAGGCACAAAGCAAACCAGAATCAAATCCGGAGCCTCAAATGTGCATTCAATATTGTCCTTCATGACACTTAATACTTGAGCATTTTTTTTCATTATTAAACATTTTGTTAAGATGCTTAGAGGTATAGTTTATAATTGCATCAACACCAGAGATGTGTACGAAGGGGAATTTGAGATTACTTCAAACATGTTTTGTGTATTTTTCACTACGTTCTTTAGGAAGACTGGTCTGTATTTGGGAGTTCTAACTCTAACAGTTTCAGCCTCCTTTTATGACTGTATAATGACTTCTCTCTAAGGAGTTTGTCCCCTTGGGACAATGAGGAATAGGGTGCAAACTTATCAAAAGGATGATATTGGTAAACAGTCATTCAAACTTTTATACACATGTTAATGGAAATATGATACTAAATCTGGTTTTGCGTATTGTTATAGTTTATCCCAAGAATTTACATAAATGTTTTATATGTCCTTATAGAAATAAATAACAATATAAACTTCTAATTTTTAAGGCAAAAGCCATCAAAATTAACAAATTAAGTTTTCATATACTTAATGGCATTGCCAAGTTTGTTTGTTTGATTGTTATTTCTAAACCTTAATTTACAAGCAACTCTAAATATTGCATTTGATTTGGGTCGTATCCAGATTTTATTTCTTTTTTAAGCATTATAAGTTCAATGGCTATCAATGTATATTTATTTAATTTTTCTTTTTTCAAGTAATACTGAATACATTCAGACTGTTTAGGAATGCACTGATTTTTAAAAAATCAAAGTAACAACCTCATAAAGCTCAGAGGGTACCCTTCCTGCATAGTCTCTTCTTTAAAATGGAAATACATTTATTGGATTTTTATTGATAAAGTAATACATCTTTATTAAAAAATTAAACACCCAAACAGTAGTAACAGGTTATCTTGGGATTTATAGTTCTTAACAGTTTCATATATACTCCTCTGTATATTAGTCTCTCTCACGTAATACACATACATCGTACTAGTATCATGTGAACACATATAACAAATGGATTATGTTATTCCTAACCTATTTTGTTTTTTATTCTTTAATACACAAATATCTTCTCTTTTTAAAAATTCAAACAATGCAGATAAAGCAAAAATCCTCTCAGAACCACCTACAAGCCCCAAGGCCAGGGATAAGCAGAGATGAACACTTTTATTAGTTTGGAGTTTGTCTTTTTATACCTTTTACTCTGCCTTAACGTACATATTAAGTATCAAAATAAATTATTTTGTTTTTGACCATGTTTACATAAATGGCATCATTCTTAACATATTTTTGCCGTTTACTATGTCTACTCAATATCACATAGTGATCTTTTTTTATGCCATCATGTGTAACTGTTTTATTTGTTTGAACTGTTGCACAGTATTCCATAGTATGGATATATCATAACCATTTCTTTGTGGAATTTCAGGTTGCTTAATCACATATAACTTTTCTAAATGATTCTGAAATAAGCACCTTTGTACAAATCATGTGTGTGTGCACATATATATTTTTTAAAATAATTGGAAGTTGAATTTCTGGATCAAAGTTTTTATTCATTTCAAATTGTGTTAGCTATCTCTAATTTCCTCCAAAAGAGGCTTTACCACTTACATTCCCACCAACAGTGCCTTCTATCTTGCATTCTTTTGAGTTCTCATTATTATTAATCTTTTTAAAATTTGCCTATCAGATGGGTGAAAAATATCTCACCCTTTTAAAAAACATCTTTCTAATAAGGTTGATCATCTTCATACGTTTGGTTGTTTGTATTTTCTTTTTTGTGGATTGCTTTCTGGCATCTTTAGCCAACTTTCTGGTTTTGACTTTTTTGTTTACTTATAGTTGCTCTGTATGTCTGGCTATTAATCTGTTATCTATTAAATATATAAGCTTAACTTCAAGGCCATATGAAAGATTTTATTTATTAACAGTTTTATTTCTAGACAAACTCAGATTTGTGAAGCACTGTAATGACTATCAGTTGAAGAGTTGTCGGGGGTGGCTTTCAGGTGCCTTTCTGTTTAGTTGTCTTTATCCTCACCTAAGAATATAAAACCAGGCAGTCAGATGATTGTGAAGTAGCTCTGGGCAGTCAAACCAGATAGAGTTAAAAACCTGTAGGATTATTATGTGGCGCTGAGCCCTGAAATCTGCCTCAAAAGCTCACGAGAGGAATTTGGCCTTTTGTTGTTATGCTGCAGAGTGACTGGAAAGAAATAAGGTTTTGTTGCAAATAGACTGTTTCTAAACTTTAAACATTTCAACACAATCTATTATTCCAAACACTGAATCTCTTAAAAAATCATACAAGCGATGATATAACCTTGGCGTTCTAGAGGTAAGCCTTTTGGGACCACTCCAAACTGACATATAACTACTGGTTTGGGGGATAGGGAACAATAGCAAGAAATTAATGTTGAATAGATCTCTATTCTTCGAAACCCTTGAATATTCTATGTGATATACTAGGATTGGATAATTTAAGTCACTGAAAGAAAGCAACCCTTTAACTTACTGGCCAAAAGGCCAAGCTTTTCTTCTAGGAGCAGTAAGGGAAAAAAAGGGTCTATGAGGAGAAAAAGTAAATTACAAGGGAGAAAAAAATGGGCATTAGAAGCAATAAAGGCAGATAAGTAGTGGGAACTAAGATTGAAAATCTTGATACAGACCCATTTACCCATCTGGGTGAAAAGTGTTGGAGATCAGTAGCAAGTTATCCTCAGACATGATGTTGCTAATGAACCTGAATCTTCAAGAAAAGATTTACATCTTTTCTTTGTATACATGTAGAATGTATAGTAGATGTTCTTGACAGCTGTTATAACCAAGCTATAGCTGTCATGAAATTTTAACTACCTGAAGTGACTACATTTTGTAAAGGTTCTAAATAAGCCTTATTATGAGGCTCATTTATTGTTTAGTTTGATATTATGGTTATCATGAAATATGTTGTTATTTACTTTTATTAATACCAAATAACGGTTTAAATTGTGTTTAGCTTTTTACTTCACTGAATTATTGAAGGTCTTAAATTTTTAAAGGCCCCTTTAAAGAGGAGGGTAAAGTCTTCAAATATTTTTTAACTAGTGAGTTAATATCTACCTAGAAATTTTAAGAGAGTTTATCAAATTTCTTGGCCTCTCTTAAACTTTGTATGGAATAAACTTTATTTTTAATAAATAAAATAGTTAACTATTTAAGATTAACTGTGCTGTTGAACACAGTATCTTCATGTGAATATTAAAATCTGGTGATTAGGGACTTCCCCGGTGGCGCAGTGGTTAAGAATCTGCCTGCCAATGCAGGGGACACGGGTTCGAGCCCTGGTCCGGGAAGATCGCACATGCCGCAGAGCAACTAAGCCCGTGTGCCACAACTACTGAGCCGGCGTGCCACAACTACTGAGCCGGCGTGCCACAACTACTGAAGCCCACGCGCCTAGAGCCCGTGCTCCACAGCAAGAGAAGCCACTGCGATGAGAAGCCCATGCACCACAACGAAGAGTAGCCCCAGCTCGCCACACTAAAGAAAGCCCGTGCGCAGCAACGAAGACCCAATGCAGCCAAATAAATAAATTAATTAATTAAATAAATTTATATTTTAAAAAATCTGGTGATTATTTTATTTTGAAGCACTTTGATTTTCAGTTTCTAATCACTTTACTGAAATTTTTCATTTTAGTTTAAATTGAAGACATTCTTAGTTTTTACTATTTGATTATTTTACTTCTGAAAGCTTGTGATTCTCTTTAGCCCTGGGAAATCTTTTTTTTTTTTTTTTTTGATAAGTTTCTCCCCTTCATTAGTTTTAGCCTATCCTTATGGAATTATTATTAGTCAGATATTGAACCTTCTAGGTTGATTCACTGTGTCTTTTATGTTTTGTATTCTCTCTTACATTTATGCTTTTCTCTTTTATTCTGTGTTCTGGGAGATTTCCTTGACACTCTTATCCAGTTCTTCTATTAAATTTTAATTTTGGCAAACAAAAGTTTAAATGGTTCTAAAAACTGTCTTTTTCCTTTTCTGGTGGTTCCATTTTTACAGAATGCACGTGCACACCTGTGTGTAAAATATTGAGCTCCCTGAGTTGGGGGTGGGAGGAGCTTAATGATGAAATCATTCCATAGGTTTTCAGTTGTTCCTTACTAATCAGCTCTGTACTTGCTGGCTTAGAAACTGTCACTTCTGTCATTCTACAAGGTAGATCAGTTCTCTCTGCTGTTTCATTCTGCTTCTGAGAATTCTAAGTTGCAGCTTTGCTATGGTATTCTTCAAAAGCCTTCCATCCTTTTTATTTGCATCTTATAAGAAATTGTTGCTATCTTTAGGTGCTGATTTCACATACTGTCTGCCTTGCTTCATTTTCTTTGCTCTTATGATTTTGCTTATCATTTTTTGGGGTTCCATTGCAGGGTTTTGGGCAAGAGAGCAAACGTGTTCAAATTACCGTAAATTTTTAAGGAAAAATTTCAAACATACCCCGAAATAGAGAATATATTATGACAGACCTTCCTTACCACCAATTATCCAGCTTCAAGAAATTATCCATACATAGCCAATCTTTATTCATCTGTATCCCTACCTATCTGCCCCAGCCCTACTATCCTGCTGGACTGGGATGTGTTTGTGTGTACATACACACATGCACTCCTACTCATATATAAAATAAAGTAAAACATCTTTTTAAGAGACACTTACAGTACCATTTTCACATCTAAAAAAATTAACCCATAGTATCAAATGTTCAGTGTTCACATTTCCTCGATTGTTTCATAAATATCTTTTGACAGTGAATTAGGATTCAAACAAGGCTCACCATTGCAGTTAGTTGATATATCTCTTAAGCCTCTGTTCATCTCTTTCTTTTTTTCTCCACTTGCCATTTATTTGTTGAAGAGAAAAACATTTGAGAGTTGCCAGCATATATAGAAGATATTTAAAACTGTTGAGAATGGATGAAGCCATTTAGAAAGTGTGTTTGGAGAGAAGGAGGATGTTCAACATTCAGTGGTTGAGTAAAGGAGGAAGATACTGAGCTACAGGGACTTGTGAGGTCAGAGGAAAGCCAAGGAGAGTATCCTATTGTAAAAGCAGAGTGGAGAGTGGACAACTAAAATGTTTTTGAGTTTTCTGAGACACTTATGGTACAATAGCTTACAGGGATTATTGTTTCCTAGTCTCAGTTGCTAATTTAGCTATGACCATGGTCATTGCTGGATATGCAAGTATATAAAACAGTAGAAATCCAAAGCCCTTTTGCTCAATTGTTTTAATTAGAATAAGGAAGGATATAGCTTCAAGTGAAAAGCGGAACTTTGGTATAAGAAACTACTTAATGTGAAAGAGTATATTTTTTGCATGAAAATCTGTGACATGGGTTCTTACTGAACTGGTTGGTTCACTGAAGAAAATACCAAATGAATTCTCTTTTTTTTTTTTTTTTTTCTTGAGAAATGGTTTAAAGTTTTGGCTTGCTCTTTTGTTTGCCATGTAAGATGGAGCAGTTTTTCATATTTTATATGAATTCAGAAGCAGAAATTTCAGGTTTTCAAATACATGTACCCATAAAAGTGAAGTGGAATGTTTAAATATATGGGTTTCATTTGAAGGGAAAAAGAAAAAAGGGAAGGGACTTGATTATGGTAATATGAATTTACTATTTTATGTCGGAAACCGTGGGGACCAGCTGTGTTTTGGAATTCAGAATATGTCAGATTTTAGAAAAGTAATATGGCCATACACCATACATTGTATAACAACTCCAGATGGGTCTGAGGCTATACCTTGTAATCAAACATATTAATATTTTTGCAGTTAAATGTATACAAATTCACAGTGAGTAAAATACACATAATAAATAGTCTCTTGTCAGTTCACATCATGTTTTGCTATAAACTGAGTTCAAATCAGTTCAGATTTTGCCACCAAATGAATTTAAAAAGACAAAACAAGTAAAGGTGGACTTTAAGAGCCTTTTGGCTTTCAGGTATGCAGGTATGGGATCGTGGGCCTGTAATACCTCAGTGTTTGCTGAGGACAGTTTCCAAGTCTTATATGAAGGGAACAAAAGGTAAAGCCTTATCCTACTTGGGCTTCTTCCCCCCCCCCCCTCAATTTTTGCCTGTCCCTCCCCCCCTTTTCTTATCCCCTTCCTCCTTTCTCCTACTCCATTTCTTCATCCTCTACTTCCATCTCTTCCTTCTCCTCCTTTATTTCTACCTCCTCTTTCCATCACCATCTCTTCTTCCCAATCTTCTCCTCCTCCTCCGTCAACTCCTCCTTCTCCGTCTTCATCTCTTTCTCCTACTCTTAGGAGCTCCTCTCCTCCTTTTTCTCTCTTTTCCATCATACACATAACCACTGCAGCCTGCTCACTTTATTAGTTTATGTCCTCTAGTACTTGTTAATATGTTCATCCTTTTCAGTTTCTGCACCAAACCATAGTATTGTCATTTTGAAACATTGGAGTGAGAAGAGAGGTGTCAACATAATCACGATTTATAGGTTACTTTTTGTATTTGATCCTTTTTTTTTTTTTTTTGGCCACGCCACGTGGCATGTGGGATCTTAGTTCCCTGACCAGGGATCAAACCTGCACCCCCTGCATTGGAAGTGTGGAGTCTTAACCGCTGGACCGCCAGGGAAGTCCCTTGATCTTTTTTTCGTTTATTCAATTAATATTGAAGCACCTACTATATGTATCCTAGGTGATTTTTTTTCTGATTTATCTTCTAGTTCACTAATGATCCCTTGAGCTGTGTCTAAAATCTACTGTTATGCCTGCCTACTGAATTTAAATTTCAGTTATTGTATTTTTAATTTTAGAAGTTCTGTTTTGGTTGTTTTAAAAAAAATCTATGTCACTTTGAAAATAACTTTCTTATCCCTAGTTATTTTCAAGCTTGCCTAGTAAAAGCTTCCAAGTACAGGTGTTTTATAGCCTGTGCTTAATAATTCTAAAATTTGAATTCGAAATTCTAGGACCTTGATAATTCTAGGATCTGTTCCTATTGTCTGTTTCTTTCTGTTTATTCTTGCTCATGGTGTCTTGTTTCCTGTCATGCCAAGTGATCTTTGGAAAATTATTTGTGCAAATAATGTGAGGCCAGAGAATTTCTTCCAGGAAAAGTTTGCATTTGCTTTTGCTATTGCTTGGGAGTACTACCAGTGTGAGCCTACTGAGTTGTTTTTTTTAAAAACATCTTTATTGGAGTATAATTGCTTTACAATGGTGTGTTAGTTTCTGCTTTATAACAAAGTGAATCAGTTATACATATGTCCCCATATCTCTTCCCTCTTGCGTCTCCCTCCCTTCCACCCTCCCTATCCCACCCCTCTAGGTGGTCACAAAGTACCGAGCTGATCTCCCTGTGCTATGTGGCTGCTTCCCACCAACTATCTATTTTACGTTTGGTAGTGTATATAGGTCTATGCCACTCTCTCACTTTGTCCCAGCTTACCCTTCCCCCTCCCCGTATCCTCAAGTCCATTCTCTAGTAGGTCTGTGTCTGTATTCCCGTCTTGCCCCTAGGTTCTTCATGACCATTTTTTTTTTTTTTTAGATTCCATATATATGTGTTAGCATATGGTATTTGTTTTCCTCTTTCTGACTTATTTCACTCTGTATGACAGACTCTAGGTCCATACACCTCACTACAGATAACTCAATTTCGTTTCTTTTTATGGCAGAGTAATATTCCATTGTATATATGTGCCACATCTTCTTTATCCATTCATCTGTTGATGGACACTTCGGTTGCTTCCACGTCCTGGCTATTGTAGATAGAGCTGCAATGAACATTGTGGTACATGACTCTTTTTGAATTATGGTTTTCTCAGGGTATATGCCCAACAGTGGGATTGCTGGGTCGTATGGTAGTTCTATTTTTAGTTTTTTAAGGAACCTCCATTCTGTTCTTCATAGTGGCTGTATCAATATACACTCCCACCAACAGTGCAAGAGGGTTCCCTTTTCTTCACACCCTCTCCAGCATTTATTGTTTGTAGATATTTTGATGATGGCCATTCTGACTGGTGTGAGGTGATACCTCATTGTAGTTTTGATTTGCATTTCTCTAATGATTAGTGATGTTGAGCATCTTTTCATGTGTTTTTTGGCAATCTGTATATCTTCTTTGGAGAAATGTCTATTTAGGTCTAGGTTTTTAAGAAGACTTTTGTAAATGTACATTTTATCCAGTGTTTATAGTTGTTTGTCTTTGGTGTTTCATTTCAAATAACCTAGTAACACTTTTACTGGAGACAGAGTGTCTCTGTACTATGAAAAATGCTGTTCTGAGTGCTGTTCTACATGTTGGAGATATGGCAGTGTGCAAAATAGACCAAAGTTTTCACTCTAATAGATAATGCATTTCAGTGGGAGGAGGCAGGTAATAAAATAAGTAAAATATGTAAATGGTAAGTGCTAGAGAGAGAAATAAAGCAGGGAGGTAGGGATAGATCAGTAGCATCAGGATGGTGGAAAGTTTATAATCTTAGTATCCAAAGGGGACCTAATTGAGAAACTCATAGATGAACAAACACATGAAGGAGGTGAGTAAGCAGTGTGGCTATGGAGGGGAGGAGCATTCTTGGCAAACAGGTGCAGAGCCCTTGATATGAGTCACAGCAAGAAGACTGATGGGACTGGTTGGAGAGAAAGGTGGAGAGTGAATAGGAGATGAGGTTGGAGAGACCTACGTGGTATCTAAGGTCTCACAGATCTTGGAGTCCTGGTAGGCCTTTTTATGGTGTCATAGGAGGATTTTGAGCAGCAATGTGATGTAACTTTGTTCAACTCAGGACATTATGTTGAGAATAAACTCTAGGGGAGCAGAGGTGGGGAGCAGGAGGAAGCGTTAGCTATGACAGTTACCCCAGGATTGTTCTAGGTGCTGGTGTTACAGTATAAACAAGACAAAGTTCCTGCCGGCTTCCAGTCCACCTTCTGGTTCACTCAGAAGAAGCTGTTATTTCAGGAAGTGGTAGGTGCTCTGAAGAAATATAGGATTTGTTCTGATATTTTATAATTATTAAGAAAATCTTTTTAAGCCTGTAATATTTATAACCTATATATAAACTAAACTACAGAACATTTTAAATGTGGGGGCTTGTGATGATGAATTAGTTTTATGAATTCTTTTTTATTTTTTTTTAAATTTATATTTATTTTTGGCTGTGTTGGGTCTTCATTGCTGTGTGCAAGCTTCCTCTAGTTGGGACGCGTGGGGGCTACTCTTTGTTGCAGTGCGCGGGCTTCTCATTGCGGTAGCTTCTCTTGTTGCGGAGCACGGGCTCTAGGCACGTGGGCTTCAGTAGTTGTGGCACGTGGGCTCAGTAGTTGTGGCTCGCGGGCTTAGTAGCTCCGCGGCATGTGGGATCTTCCCAGACCAGGGCTCAAACCTGTGTCCCCTGCATTGGCAGGCGGATTCTTAACCACTGCTTCACCAAGGAAGCCCCTAGTTTTATGAATTCTTTTAGCTAGCATATGGTCAAGAAAGGTATAATCTTATGGGAAGTGGGTAAAAATTTATTTCCCTCTGTGTTTGTAGATTTGTCTATTTTTCCTTTTAGTTCTTCATTTTTTGCTTTATATATTTGAAGATGTGTTATGGGTGCGTAAAAATGTAGGGTTAATTTTTTTTCCTCCTATTGGATTGGGCTCCTGAATCATTATTAAAAAGTCTCTCTTTATCTCTAGTAATGCTTCTTCAAGGTGCTTTGTTTGAAATTAGTATAGCTATGCCAACTTTCTTTTGGTTGGTGTTTGCCATGGTCTGTCTGTCTCATCATTTTACTTTTTAAATTTTATGTGATCCTTATATGTAAAGTATATCTCATTTAAGCAACCTGTTTTTAAAAATTTAGTCTTGGTCTTTTACTTGGAATATTTAGTTCATTTACTTTTAAGGCAGTTACTGATGTATTTGATTTTATTTTTGCCACTTTATCTTTTATTTCTATTTTTATCCACTTGTTTTATCTTTTTGTCTCTTCCTGAATCTTTTCAATTAATCAAATCTTTTTTATTATTTATTTTTCGTCTAGTTGTTTATTTATGTATATATTTACTCTTATTTTAGTGGTTTGGCAAACTATTGCTTGCAGGCCAAATCCAGCTGCCCTTCTGTTTTTGTACATAAAATTTTATTGAAACACAGCCACACCCATTTGTTTACATGTCGTGGTATCATTGCTTTAACACTACAGTGGCATAATTGAGTAGTTGTGCAGAGAGACTACATATATGTATGATTTGCAAAGCCTAAAATATTTACTATATGGCCCTTTATAGAAAAAGTTTGTGTATTCCTGCCGTAGGGCTGTGGTTCTGAAACTTGAGCATGCATCATAATCACTTGGAGGACTTGTTAATACACAGATTGCAGGGTCCCCATCTCCAGAGTTTCTGATTCAGTAGATCTGAGTTGGGGCCTAATAATTTGCATTTCTAACAAATTGCCAGATGATGATCTGGGACCACATTTTGAGTACCACTGCCCTAGAAGTTACAATATGCATCTTTGACTTTATACAACCTAAAATAAATTACTGTGTTTACTACTTCCATATTAATACTAAAAGCCTTAGAACCCTTTGACTTTGTTTGCTTACCTCTTAGGAACACTATTTTATAATAATCTCAGACTGGCCACAACTCATATGTCCATCAACAGTAGAATGGATATTAATAACTTGTGGCACATTCATGCACAATAAAACTATAAGCAATGAAAATGCATTTTCTAAATATTATATTGAGTGAAAAGTAGCTAGGTACTAGAGTACCTATTATATGATTCCTTTTATATAAAGATCAAAAATGGGCAAAACCGACTGTGGTGTTACAAGTCAAGACTAGTTAGCTTTGGTAGGAAATAGTGACTTTTGCGGGGGTCAGTGAGGGTGCTTACAGGATGCTGATAGTGATCTGTTGGTCTGGAGACTGGTTACACTGGCATATTCCTTTTGTGAAAATTAATTGAGCTGCGTACTTTAATCTGTATACTTTTCTCTGCCTTGTTTTGATAAAAAGGTAAAAATTAATTTCCTAAGAGTTTAAGAATGTTGAGTTAATTATTTTTAAGCAGTAGAGATATTTTCTCATTTTAATTCTTGTGTGTGTGTGTGGGAACAGAGAACACCGTTTCCATGGGAACTTCTGGCTACTCAAGTTTTAGTACCTCTCTCTCTGTAGATTTGTGTATATACTCTGTCCCTCTTAGCTACATTTTTTTTGTTTCAATATGGTAGTGGCAAATAAAAGCTTATTTGGGATTGTATTCGTGTTTTTAACAGAGCAGTCTCTATAGAGCATAGGTTTTAATTGATCCAAACTGGCTCCCCAATAGCATTATGCTAAAAAATATATATATATTTTTTAACTAGAAGATACTTTTTTCCTACAAGTTGTGCTATTTAAGAAAAACACTTGCTGAAATGGAATGTGGTTTATGGGTGTCTACTGAATAGTAAATTTAATGGGTATCTGTTTGATTCTTTTTTCCAATAAATAAAACAGTCTTAACACTTGTCTGGTATATATATTTTAAAATATATTCAATAGTTGGACTTGCAGTCCTTTGTAGGGATGATTTTATTCTGCTCGATTTGGGTGTTTGCATAGGTAAGGGATGCAGACTGAAAGGAAGAGATTCTGGCACGTTGATCTGAAGCCTGTGGTAAAGCTCCTTCTCTGCCTCGCCCATCTTGTTTGTCGTGGTTGGTTTGTGCAGGGTCCTAGAGAAAACCATCTTCTTGGACGAGTAAAATGCATACATCTTGTGATTTGGAGGGTGGGGTGGGGGTGGGTGGGTTCATTTTGTATAAGGAGGTTATACTTGTGTGGTTATTCATAAATATTCCAAAAGGAGCTTTGTAGAATATTTTAGAATCATTTATGAGAACAAATTGTTCAGTTTGGTTTCTGTGGCCTAAATAAACAGCAAATTGTAAGATTACATAGTTAATTATGCCAGTAATGAGCACTGTGATACTCCGTATTTTTACTGATGCAATAATAAGCACTCCAGCAGACTGAATATTGCAGAAAACATTTTCTATTTGTATAAATTTTGATGTGAATTAAATAGGAGAAAGCAAATGTAGGTTTATAAACCTTTAGTATTGAATGCCCTTGAAATTTTTATACAGACTAAGGATTGCAACTACATGGAGGATTTTTTAAAAGACATGGAGAATTTTTACCTTTCATCTGGCAGTAGCTGCCATAAGATGATGTCACCTTGTAGCTGATTGGCTGTTACAGCACCTAGGGCAGGGAAGAGAAAGAAAAATGCCGGCACAAACCTCAGTGGTGGTTCTGTGGTTGTTGCTGTCTGTTTTTGATAGAATCTTTGATTAGTGTCAAATCTATTGTATTTGGCCATGTGAACTATTCAGAGCATCCTAGGGTGAGGAAAATTAAGAGCTTTCAGAGGAATGAGGCGACTGATTTGCAAACGGATCTGTGATTGTAAGTTGCAGAATCTGGGTATAAGGAATAAGGCAGGGTGTGCTGGAAGATGCAGTATGGGAGGAGCTGGCGGAAAATGCTTATATGAGTAGCAAAGAAACGAAAAATGCTTTTTACTATTCTTAGAGTTAATGTATTCGGTTTTATGTTTTGACTTAATATATATAGGTAGGAAATATAATATTGCAGACTGATTTTAAATTATATTGGGTTATTTTATATAGTGTTAGTCAATATATAAATGCTTATTCAAAGGAGCTTTATTTTGTATTATATATCATAGAAATTAATGACTTTATATATAGCTTTATTTGATTTTGAGTCTTATGGAAAATTGAGCAAAGCTTAGTTCTCTTAAAATATATTTTTCTAATGATTTGTGCAGATAAAAGCTTTGATGATGAAGAATCAGTGGATGGAAATAGGCCATCATCAGCTGCTTCAGCCTTCAAGGTTCCTGCACCTAAAACATCCGGAAATCCTGTCAACAGTGCAAGGAAGCCTGGTTCAGCAGGTGGCCCTAAGGTTGGAGGTAATGTAAATCCATTTCAAATCTGATATGCATGCCTCATGCCCTTGATATGGCCACACATACTTAGAACTTTAGAGGAATATGTTTATTCATGACTGCAGCAGGACTGCAGGTCTGGAGAGTCTGTTGCAATACACAGAAGAAGTGCTGCCTTTTTGAAAATGTTTAAAATATTGTATTTTGATATTTCCTGTCAGAACATATGTGAGTTTGTGTTTTCTTGAGAGTATTTATTTTTCAGAAGCCATAAAAAGATATTTAAGGGAATTTTTTGGGTTTGGGTTTTGTTTTGTTTTTTGTTTTTGAGGAGAGAGCAGGTTTTTCAGAATTTGGCTATTTTCAGATGCTTTAGTTGTTAAAGAAATACTGTTTTATGTAATGTTCTTATATATTCATCTAGGGCATGAGTCTTAAATACTCTAACATTGGAAAAATGTTTGAAGATACTGGGTATTGAATAGTTTGTCACAATAGGAAATGGGTGGTGGTCAAGTAAAATTGCCTCAAAAATATTTTCTGGATTAGATAATAATAAATAGGAAAAAATAGGTTTTATGCAGTTATACAGAACATAGTACATTCTTTGATCATTTTAAAACTATTTCTAGCATATTGTCTAATCTTTGAATTTTTAATGAGTATTTTTTCATATACTAATTAGAAAGTTGTGAGTCCTTTTCAGGTGCTAGTTTTGCCAGGTTTTTATGGTAAAATGAATCCTATAAGAAAAAGAGTAAATATTTAATACTAAAAAGACAATAGTTCCTTTCTTTCCCTTTTTTGTTAATAAATTTGTGTGTTAGTTATAATTTGGGAAAACAGATTTTTCCTTGTTTATGATAGCTGGTGGGAAAGTCATGGTCTTCAGGATTTTGTTTTTTCTGTCTGTAGTTCTTTTAGTAAAAGCAATAAATGAAAGAAAAATAAACTATATTTTGACCAGGTTCTCTAAGTTGTGTTCTCTTGATCTTTTTATACAACCAAACGTTATTTTCTATGTCATATGATATTCTAAATATAGGAAAACTATTATAAATATTTCATCTTAAATATCTTTAACTAATATGTCATGTAACCAGCAAGAAAGATTGTATGGTATAGGTATACACACGCACATATTTGCATGCATATAAATAAATAGATAAATAAAATACTGTTTAATAGAAATGTCATATTGATTTCTCTGGATATTTCGAGTAATTTATACTTTAGTATTTTAATTATTTTCTTTTTGTTTTGCAGTTATAGGAGTGTATTCTCATTCAGATGTTAGTTATTATATCCTATTACATGATGTCTACTTATTTCTGGTAAAAAGTAAATGACATTCTTTGCTTTCTTACTTTTGTAACAAATGGCTACCTTCACTTACTACAAGGGGAATATTTTTTTCTTTATTTTGAGGTATAGGTTTCCAATCTATGATACTATGATAATTATTTTATGAAATTGTCTTATTTGACTTAAAATGGATTAATATTTGAAATTCATGGTGAAAATATTTAACATTTTTGTGAATCTGAGCCAGTAGTTTATAATTAGCTCTGATTTTCATGTTTTACTTTCTTTTCTTAGATGAAAATTGAAGATTGTAGTTTACCTACCAAAGGTCACTTAATTCTGATTTAATCAAATTGATAAAATCAGATTTCTTTTTAAAGAAACAGCAGACTTTCTTAATGCCATTCCCCTCTTCTCTGATTTGTAGTCCTACCAGATATGAGGATGTAGGTAGCCTTCATGATTGTAGTCATTAATCACTCATACAGATTATATTCTCCATCCTGGCAGTGGCCCTTTTGATAAAAATCAGGGAGAGACCTTCATTCTTTTTTCATTCTCCTCTTCCTCCACTTCTTCCTCCTCAGTCTTTTGGCAATTGCGTATTCATTCTGCAATTTTTAGTTTGTTTATTTCTTTTGCTTGCCATAGCTCATTTAGGTTCATTGCCCATTTTTGTAAGAAAAAAGCTATTAGAGGATACTGATATTGCTTCAGAAATTAATGTTATTCTTGGCTGTCAGCCCTTCTTTGAAAATTTAACTTTAGATCTTTTTGTTCTTGGCAGAAGCTTATTGATTTTTAAGTTAGTTGTAAAATGTTTTCTTAGAGTTGTAGAATCTTTGAGTTAGAAGGGACATTGGGAGTCATATAGTTAAATTTACTATTCAAGTATAGCAATCCCTTTCAAAATATTCCTGATAGATGATTATTCAGCATCTGATTAAATATGTGCTCATGGATTAAAATTTGGGACAAAAACCATCTGCAGTACCACTACGTATAGACATAATCAACTGATAAATTATGATGTACTTTGTTCCAGTTATTTTTATAATAACTTTTCTAACTATTTTTACACATACAAATATTTTCTCAGGAGGAGGACAGAATTGGCACCCTTCCTTTTGTAGTTTTGTATACCTTTTGTCTCATTAATATTTTACCCTGATCATTTCCTCATTGTCTTAAATTATTAATTTAAAACTATTCATGGCTAGTGTTCATATCTAGGCTGCTTTCACGTTTTCTGCAGTTATAAACGGTGCCATCATTCTTTTAAGTATATATTTTATTAGCATATCTCCAATCATTTCCTTGGAATAAATTTTTAAAGTTTACTTAATCAAAAGTTACAGGGATTTCTTGTGTTCTTTCAGTTTGGCATAGTATCCTCCAGAAAAGTTATAAGCCATTTCAATTCTGGATAAGTTAATTATTTTTTTATATTGCATTAAAATCTGCCTCCTTGTAACTTAGGCAGGGAAGATGAATTATCTGTTAACATGATACTTTCAAATACTTGAAGGTTGTCCTGTCTCTCTTTATAACTATTGTGTTTTCTAGACTGTACAGTTTCTTTCTCATAACTTTACATGGAATAATGGTGATTTAGTCCAGGCATTTTATTTGCTACTCCTTGGTATATGATAAACAGGTATGATTAGTTCCTAATTAAAGGAGTATGGTAGGTGGAGGTATACAATAGTGGTATAAGCCACTCACAGTCCACTGAGTTTAACAAATTTCTTTTCAGAAGGATTACCAAAATAAAAGTAAAGTGAGCTTCTTCGGAATCCTGATTGAATCTACTCTGAAGTTTTGGAGTTTAATTTACTTCACTTCTCCCAGAGATATATGTCAAGATTAAAGAGATGTATGCTATTTTTAGCAAAGTATCCTAGCCAGTTAAAGCCAGTAGGACCTGTGTTTAATCTTTAGTGTGTGTTAGTCTTGTTTTGTTCTTTGCCTCGGTGTGCCAACCTTTTCTACTCATATTGTAATTGTGGGGCTTTTAAACCAAGGAGAATTAAAAAAGAAAAGGTTATGGGTTGCTCCCATAACCTTTTCCAAATATATCATGGCTATAAAAATCCATATTATGTGGATGTCAAAAGTGTTACCTTTGTGCTTTGCTAATTAGTATAAGGATAATTTGAATTCCCTTAAATAGTCCATTTTCTGAATAACATTTGTGACTTCATAATAGGAATTTAGATAAACATATTTTCCCTCCTTTTGGCTTAATGGCTTCAATACAATTGCTGAATATACCTGATTATTTGTAATACTTACATCTCTATAGTATTTTAGGTAATAGTTTTTAAAAATTGGGGGATGTTTTTACTTATGTTCTCTCATTTAAACCTCAGAACTCTTGAGTTAGGTACTTTATCTCAGTTTTACTGATGAGCAAACTAAAGTTCAGAGAATTTAAGCAACTTGAACAGGTCATGCATCTAGTAAGTGGATGAGGCGCAAAAATCACGTTGCTATACTGCCACCAACACTAATCTCACTGGGTAAATAAGGACTCTTCTAGATCTTAAAGCTCTGAGGTTATAATCTACAGGAATGATCACTACTTTCAGGGTCCACAAATCAGTCATTTTAAACCTCAACTAGTACGATTCCCAGCAAAATAGAATATTTGGAAGTAAGCAAACTGATAATTTTTTCATTATAAATGGAAATACTTTTTAGAGTTTTCTTTTTGAAATTGCCTTTTTAAAGCTTACTGAGTTATCATGTCCTTATTCCTGTACCAATTATTTTGGCTGCTATTCTTTTCTAAAAATAAAAATTGAATTAGATGATGATATAATTGTTTTTGTTTATCATTAGTACCAGATTCTGACGTTAGTGATTTGTCACTGAGGCTTGTATGTAATCATTGAAACACATCATTCACCAAATCATCAATTGTCAAAGTTCTGTTGTTCTCTCTCACTTACCCATTCATTCAAGCAGACAGAGTATTTTCTCTCTATTGTTTCCATCTAATATCAAAGACTACTTTGAAATGGTTTTAACTTTGAATTCTTACAATTGGTTAATTACTGTCTTTTCAAATTCGGTAGTACTTACTCGTCTTTAGGGTATTTTATATTAGTTTTACTTTATGTCTTACCTGAGGTTTTATTAAGAATGTCTAAATATCTGTTTTCCACAAATTATGCTAATCGTTCCCATTTTTCCCTGTGATGCAAACAACAAAGATGTTTTTCCTTTTAAACAAATAAAGATCATGAAAATCAGTATATATTTGATAAAACAAATCTCACAGAATTTGTTGTTTAATCTTGAAATCTAAATTTTTAATTCATAAACCTCAATTTCTTGTTTTTGAACTTATGTAAAACCAAATAACTTTTCTGTTTGTGTATTTTGTTTTGCTCATTTTCTTCCTCCTTTCTTCCCCCTAATGACAGGGAATGATACTAAACCCAAAAGATTTTAGCCTTGAAGGGATCTTAAAAGATGATCTGACCACAGTTCAGATGAAGAGACTAAGCCTCAGAAAGTTAAATGATGTATCCAAGATCAGTTAGTTATTAGCAGAGATGAAACAAGGGCCCAGTGTTTGGCCCACTGTCAAGGGCTTTTTGGATTATCTCTGGGTCATCTCCTCACTAATACTGCATATAATACATATTTCGTATTTTTATCCCATATAGCAAAACACTATTAATGACATTTGGAATTTAAGGATTGGCCAGTCACCATTCTGTCTTAAATTTCTGTGAATCCCATGTCATTCATCATAAGATGCCCTGGTGCTCTCTCTCTTAACTATGGTTTTAAGGTAAATAAGATTTGAATAATTAACCAATAAGTTATTGTAAATATAAATCAATAAACTGCCCAGTGGCCTACTGTGTCTAAGAATATGTGTGTTTTGCTGTAGTTATTTTCTTTGACCTCAGTTTTGTTTTACCTCTTGTGCAAGACTTAAAGTCAAAGAAATTTCATGTGCAAGGTTTATTTTTTGAAGCATTCAGAATGTTGAGGGGGGGGAAATTAATATAAACAGCCAAACTATTTTGATTAAAATTAGTAGACATATTGAAGACCCAGTCTCTTCACAGATGAGTTCTTGTCTTTATCTACATCTGTACGTAGAGCTTACTGTGTGCAGGGCTTCATGTTAGGCACTGAGGAGACCATAGGAATGCTCAAGAAAAAAAGCAGAAAAGAAATTGGAAAAGAAATTACAATATCTGTCCATGCTCATTATCCCACCAACCAGTGTTAGTGGTTTTTAGTGTTTTGGCCTTTCCATACTTCATTTGCCTATACTTTTTGACTGAGATTTAAGTGTTAGAAAATTATAGTGTCATATAGGTAGGCAAATTGATTTCAAGGTTTGCCTCAGAAAAGAGTGAAATATCATTAATATAGATCACACATGTGGGGGATTTTCCATTAGTTAGATTTGTTATACTTGATCCATATAAAGTAGAAGTTTGTAATAACTTACAATTCCAACTTATATTTATTACATTATATTACTGAATTGGTAAGAAGCATTATTTCTATGATGGGCATGTTGTAAATTTAATTTTTTCCATTAACTTGGCATTTTTCTTTTTTAGAACCAAATTATGTATTTCTTACTAATAAATTGAATGGCATAATTTGATTTTTTAAAATATAAAATGCATACTCACTGTTAACAAGTCTAACATTAGAGAAATGTTTAGAAAAAAAAACTTGCATACCGTCTTGCTTTTCTAATCTCATTGCCCAGTGTTATGTATGAAAGCCTTCCACATCTTACTCCATTTTTATCTGTGTAGGTATTCAGATTAGATTTTATTTTTGCCCCCATTAAACATACTAGTAAACACTTTGCAACTTGCATTTTTTCCACAAAACATCCTTCCGTCCTTCAGCATCAAGAATGAGAGCTATCACATTCTTTTAATAGCTATACAGTATTCCACATTATTGCTGTTCCATGATTTAATAAACTGTTTCTCTGTCAGTGTCATTCAGGTTGTTTGCAACTTTATGCCATTACAAAGAATGCAGGTCTACATGTACTTATGTATTTGGTCATTCTGGTGCTTCTGATCTGTAGAATAGACTCCTCTAAATGAGGTTGCTTGGTCAAGGTTGTGTGTGCTTTTAATTTTTTTTTTTTAACATCTTTATTAGAGTATAATTGCTTTACAATGGTGTGTTAGTTTCTGCTTTATAACAAAGTGAATCATGTGCTTTTAATTTTAATAAAGACATTATTTTACCTTCTCCAGCCTTGAATATAACAGGTTCATTTTGATGGGTGAAAAATGGTACTTCTTTTTCTTAATCCTCATCCGCCTGTCCAGCCAGCCAGCAGCTAGCAAATGTTTACTGAAAGCTTTTAGTATGCTGCTACTCTCGTAATCTCTGGGAAATATCAGTGAACAAGAAGAAAGACCCTGTCCTCCCAGAGTTTATATTCCAGTGAGATTCAGAATATATAAATTCATTAATAGGGATTAGCATATCCTCTTGTGTGAATTGTAATTTGTTATTATTTGCCCATTTTTTAATTGGGCTGTTTGGTCTTCTCATCAGTTTATTACAGTTTTTAAAATATTAGGCCTTTTATGCTTTTATTAAAAGTTACAAATATTTCTTCAGTCTCTCCTTTGTCTATGGCATTTTTATGTCAAAATTTAAAAATTTTTGTTTTGGTAGGTAAAATATCTATCCTTTTTTTTTTTTAACTTCCCAATTTCCTGTCTTGAATAAGAAGGACTATTGTCTAGTCCCGAAAGTTTATACAAATAGTCTAATTTATTCTAAAACATAAATTATTTTACATTTAGTTTGTTCAGTATATCTGGAATTTGTTTTTGTATAAAGTGACAATATATTCATTTTAATTTCTTTTCTTCCTTATGTATGGGCAAGTTAATGTCCATGCAATTGGATAAAACATTCTTTACTCCATTGAATTGAGATACTACTAACTGGATATATTTTGGTTACTGATGTTCCTGATGTTTATCTGTACTTATTCTAGCTTTTTAATGAGTGGTTTCCCAAACTTTTTATTATGAAAAATTTTAAGCATATAGAAAAGTTGGCATGCAGTAAACACTCATCACCTAGATTTAGTAACTAGCATTTTGTCATATTTGTTTTAACCATCTCCATATAGATATATTCCCACACGTATTCTTTTTTTTTCCAAAACTCAACAGTTGGAAAGTAAACTGTAGACATCATGACATTTCAGCCATAAATATTTAATATACGCCTCCTAAGACTTAAAGGTGTGCTTCATTATAACCATAATACAATTATCATATGCCAGAAAATTCCATAATATTATGTATAAAACAATCCCTTCACCAATTTTTATACCATGACATTGACCTTTTTTTTTAAAGAGTCTATGCCAGTTGTCTTTTAGATTGTCCCATGCAGTGGATTTGTCTGATTTTTTTGTGGTGATATTTAACTTGTTCCTTTAAGCCGTTTTATTTGCTGTAAGTTTATTCTAACTATATACCTCCTTTTAAGCACTTCATTCTATATTCACATTTCCTCAAATGTCCTAAAAATATTTTTTAATAAGTGATTCTGTGGGGCCAGAAAGAAAAATTTACTGTTTGTTAGTTCAGGAATGCCCTCTTCTGTTGGTATAGTGAAATGCAACTTCTTTTCTAAATGATACATGGAAGGCTTTCTATTCAGTGCTTCTGATTCTGTGATACCATCTCATTTCAGTAGAACTGTTATCTTCTCTTTCTTCCTTTCCTTTATCCACCAAGCTTTGAAGGAATACCTCCCCCTTCTAAGTGCTACTTACCTCTTGTTCTGAGGGGAACCATATTTGATGTCTTTGTACTCCACTGCCAAGATCCTCCTCTTCCATACAGATTCCTCGGATTTTTCTCTCCAGTGAGGACTCTGTAATTGACATTGCTGGTTTTGGATGTTTATATTTCCCCATTTACCTGTAAATTGAAGTTTGAAGTGAGAACTTGTATTACAAGTATGTGCTGTGGACAGTTTTATTTGTTTTTCTTTTTGATCTCTGGTTTTCAGAGTATTTAGTAAAACATTTGATTTGAATTTGGATGACTACCATTTTCCCATGGGAATCAGAATGTCTACTGTAAGTTTTAAAATTGGGTAAGGAAATAACCTTTTTTTTTTTACTAGATAATCCATTATCTCAGCATTTTGTTGAATTTTAGGCATTATTATTGAATTACTTTCCTTGTTGATCTGAATCACTTCTTTGTCGTGTATCAAATTTTTGTACATTTGTGGGTCTGTTTTCGAAGTTTGTATTTTGTTCATTTGATTAGTTGGCCTATCCCTGCACTAAAACCTAACTGTCATCATTATCTTAGGTTTGTAAGTCTTCATTTCTGGTAGGGCAAGTACTTCCTCCCTTTACTTTTAAGGATTATCTCAACAGTTCTTGGTCCATTGCCCTTCCAGATTTTAGAATCAGCTTGACAACTTCCACAAGAAACCCTGTTGGAGGCTTGATTATGGCAGTACTTTGGGGAGACTGGACATCTTTATGATACTGAGTCTTCCTGTCCATGAACACACAATATCTATCAATTTATTTTAGTGTTCTTTAATGTCTCATTAAAATTTATTCTTTTTTCCGCCTCAAGGTTTTTCACTTCTTTTGTTTTGTTTTTGTTTGTTTGGTTTGGTTTATTTCTAGATACCTCAGAATATTTTTACTTTATGTTAAAAAACATAGTTTTTTTTTGGCTGCGTTGGGTCTTCACTGCTGTGTGCGGGCTTTCTCTAGTTGTGGCGAGCGGGGGCTACTCTTCGTTGCAGTGCGTGGGCTTCTCATTGCGGTGGCTTCTGTTGTTGCAGAGCATGGGCTCTGGAGTGCAGGCTCAGTAGTTATGGTGCAGGGGCTTAGTTGCTCCGCAGCATGTGGGATCTTCCTGGACCAGGGCTCAAACACGTGTCCCCTGCATTGGCAGGTGGATTCTTAACCACTGTGCCACCAGGGAAGTCCCAGAAAGCATAGTATTTTTTTTAATTGTAAAACTTCATTGAAAGAAATTTTAAAAGTCATAAATAAATGGACATACTACATTCCTGGATAGGAAAACAGTATTACAAAGATGTGAGTTCTCCCCAAATTCATCTATAGAGTCAACACATTTTCTTTTTTTTTTTTTAAATTGAAGTATAGTTGACATGCAACGTTATATCAATTTCAGTTGTACAATATAATGATTCAATATTTGTATATATTGCAAAATGATCACCACAATAAGTCTAGTTAACATCCGTCACCATACACAGTTACAGAGCTTTTTTTCCCTTGTGATGAGAACTTTTGAGATTTACTCCCTTAGCAAGTTTCAAATAAGCAGTACAGTGTCAACTCTAGTCACCATGCTGTACTTTACATCCCATGGCTTATTTATCTTATAACTGGAAGTCTGTACCTTTTGACTCCCTTCACCTATTTCATCCACCCCTTGCCTCTGGCAACCACCAATCTGTTCTCTGTATCTGTGTGCTTGTTTTTTTTGTTTGTTTGTTTTTTAGATTTCACATATAAGCGAGATGATACTGTATTTGTCTTTCTCTGTCTGATTTATTTCACTCAGCATGATGCCCTCAAGGTTCCTCGACATAGTATTTTCTTAATTTAAAATTTCTAACTTTGTTGCTGATGCATAGAAATGAAATCAATTATTATATTTTGATTTTGTATCTAGTCACCTAGCTAAAGTTTAATTTTTAATGATTTTACTATATATTATTTTGGGTTTTCTATCTACACCAGGATTTGGCAAATTACAGCCAGCAGGCCAAATATGTCCTTGCTATCTGGTTTTAGAAATAAAGGTTTATTTGGAATGTCGGGGAACTAAGGTCCTGCATGCCCTGCGGCCAAAAATAGATAGATAGATGGACAGATAGATAGATAGATAGACAAAGTGTACAGCTCAGTGTTTTCAAAAAAAAAAATCTGTTTGTTTAAGTGGACCCACATAGTTCAAACCTGTTTTGTTCAAGGATCAAACATATTTGAACTTTGATTGTGAGCTCATTGCTTGAACTTAATTAGTGGAAGTCCTTCAGGTCCAAATTGGGGATTCCAGAAGCTTTCCTCTGAGAAGTTTTTTTCTGCTGGACGCTGGGGAATCACCAATCAGGGACCCCTTCCTAGGGGGCCTCTCCTAGGTCTTGTCTCAACCAGAATTCTCAGTTACTCTTCTCCACCTCTTTACTGGGAACTCCACTTTTCAATAGGGAAAGCTGCAAAGTCACAGTGTAGAAGGAGCAGTTGTCAGGAATGAGAGCAATTGTTGCAGCTACCCTTGCAGCCAGCCTACTGCAGCTTGCCCTCTGACCACGATAATTTACATGCCTCCCACACACAAAATGCACTCATGGACATTTCCCAAAAGTCTCATCCTAATTATACCATCAGGCTCAAAGTCCATGATCCTTTGATCTGCATCAGGTCCAGATGCATGTGAGGTTTCTCTCCTCTGGTGTGGCTCCTCTCCGTGCAGAGGCCTCTGAACTAAAAAGACATCTACTTGCACCCCACGTACTCAACATACAGGACAGAAAAACCATAATAGACACTCCTAAAAAAAGGGGAGGAGGGCTTCCCTGGTGGCGCAGTGGTGAAGAATCCACTTGCCCAGTGCAGGGTACACGGGTTCGAGCCCTGGTCCGGGAAGATCCCACATGCCGTGGAGCAAATAAGTCCGTGCACCACAACTACTGAGCCTGCACTCTAGAGCCTGCGAGCCACAACTACTGAAGCTCGTGTGCCTAGAGCCTGTGCTCTGCAACAAGAGAAGCCAACGCCATGAGAAGCCTGCGCACCGCAACATAGAGTAGCCCCTGCTCGCCGCAACTAGAGAAAGGCTGCGCACGGCAACAAAGACCCAATGCAGCCAAAAATTTTAAAAAAATAAATAAGATAAATAAGTTTCTTTAAAAAGGTTGGGGGAAGGAACAGGAACTTCATAGTAGTCACTGATTTATAGCAATTTTGAAATCCAACAGGAACCTGCTTTCAGGTTCCCTTATTACAGGGGTCATGAATGTTCCATCATGAAGGTTTCATTCTCTCTTTGGGTGTGCTTCTCTAAATCAGTGTTCTCTTCTGTTCTTGGTTTTGCCCTGGACTCTGGGCTCTGCCCCCGAAATCTTTTCTTCTTTTGTATCAAAATGTCCTGTGTTTTCAGCTGAGTGTCTTTTTCAACCCACTTCCCTTAGAAAGTTGGGGATCCAGAAAGCTCTTCTGTCTTTTCATAGCACTCTTCAAAAGCACTGATAGTGCTTTCATTAGTGTAACTCTCTTTAAAAATTATAGATTTTGTATGAATTTCATCAAGGTTCCTGACATATTTCCCTCCATGTTGTTTTTCCAGCATTTATCTTTCTCTTCAGTGCTAGTCGCTTCATTGTAGCATGAGAAGAACCTGCCTCTTTCCATCTCTAAGACTTTGCTCTCCTTGCTCCTGTATCTGTACTTTACCCTTTGTTTCATTCACCATTGTATCCAGCACTTCACCTTATTAGTAGTTAAGGACTAAGTAGAATGGAGTTTTCTCTTTATACTTAAACCTTTTAAAGTAGTATTTGAGGATTTCTGAGAATGCCTCCTCTAGGCAGTCTGGCACACTAGAAACCATGGTATCTCCTGAATGACAGTACCCTCTAATCCCCCTTCCCCTCCCTCTGCTTCCCAACCAGGTGATTACCAGCTTAGAGTGGATTCTAGAGCAGGGATCAGCAAACTATAGTGCACAGGCCAAATCCAGCCAACTGTCTGTTTTTGTTTCACCCATGAGCTAGGAATATTTTTTACATCTTTAAATGATTAAAAATAGTCAAAAAAAGGATAATATTGTGTGACATGTGAAAACTATATGAAATTCAAATTTCAGTGTCCACAAATAGAGCTTTATTGGAATACAACCTTGTTCATTGTATATTGTCTGTGGCTGTTTTCAGGCTACAATGGCAGAGTTGAGAAATTGCAACAGGAACCATATGGCCCATAAAGTCTAAAATATTTACTCTCTTGTTCTTTACAGAAAAGAATTACTGACCTCTGTTTTAGAGTGGTTAGACAGCTGGGCAAAGCTCTTCTGTTCTGTTTCAGCCCATTAGTATTTTCTGGTATGATTGTTAACACAGTTATATTTGAAAGAGCTTTAGTCGAATTGGAAGCCAGCTTCGCTTGTCCTTTCAGCCCAACCTCTACTTGTGCTCCTGCTCTCAAACTTAATTTATCTAAATATATCTCCTCTTGGTGTGCACACTCATTCTCCTTTTCTTGCAGTGATATTTGACATTAAGGCCCATTACTCTTTTTGACTGTCTTCCTATGTAATTCATTCTCCTTGCTGGTGCTAAAGGGATTTTATAGTATTTTTGGGTGAACTTTTTAAAGCTGTATCAGGAAATGGAGTGATGATTGTAAGATAAAACAGTTCATTCAACAGTTTATTCTTGGCCCATTACTCTTTTTGACTGTCTTCTTATGTAATTCATTCTCCTTGCTGGCGCTAAAGGGATTTTATAGTATTTTTGGGTGAACTTTTTAAAGCTGTATCAGAAAATGGAGTGATGATTGTGAGATAAAACAGTTCATTCAACAGTTTATTCCCTATGCAAGGATCCTTTTCCTACTTTGTAGGCCAGACACTCAAAACCAAGGTGAGGGGAAACATTAGGCAAACATGGATTGTAAAAAGGTTTACTTGTAATACATGCAAGGTATAAACAAGGTTAGAATGGGGAGCTCAGAATGTCCTCTGTCTTTACACTATTCGTATATCCCAAACACTCCCATTAGCAGCAGCTCTGCTTAAACAAAGTGATTCTCCAAGGTAAGAGTGAGGTAGATTAGGGTTAAATATTCAGACCATGCAAGTTCTTACCAAATTTGGTAATGCCCATGTCCAGGTTTAGAGACCTAGCTGTCATATCTGAGAGTCACAAGGCTGCATTTATTTGTCTCTGCATCTTCTGTGGGACTTTTAAAAGCCATTATATTCTACTCCCCCACCACTCCCTACTAGCTTATTTGGCCCTAGTCATAAGAAATTACTGCATAATAAAGAAATTATGATTAGAGTAAATTGTGACTTTCAAAGTTAGACTTTCCTGTGTATGTCCTTAGTCATTGGCACATTTTTCTGGCCTTATCTGGGATCTGTTCAGATGCTCTGCATCCCCTTGAAGGTTTTTGACATTGTGTTATGGCTGGCGGGTTAATGTATCGATGTTAGCATTCTGTTGTATGTATGATACCTTAGTAAACTGCATATACACTGTACTAATCCTTCATACTGATCTCCCCTTCACTTCTCCATTCCTCTGTAAAACTTTCTGTCTTCCACACTTTAGTACACTAAGGTTGTTAGCTGGCTCTGCTCTGGTACATCTGCCCAGGTCTCCTCTACCACTTGAGATGTATACTTTCTAGGAGTCGTTGTTTGTTCTCAAACTTGCCTAATGGTTGCTCTTATTATTGTAACAAAGTAATTTGCAAGAAGTGGGAATATAGAGGAACAAAATATATTAATGAATGTGGAAAGAACTTTGTTTTTATGAAAACTGTGTTGAATGTTTAGGAACTGCTTGGTAAGGACCAGTCCCTAACGAAATTTCTGTTCAGTGGCTTAGACAAAGACAACTGTGAAAGATTGGGAAGAAATTGTAAAAATCTAGGCATATGCACTCCTATCAGAGGACCCATTGTCAAAAGCAATAAACCCTGCCATATTAAGAGATTGTAAATGAATGTATCTTATAAGATGTTAAGATAATATGATTAGCTATCTTTTTATTTCTTTGCTTTAGCTGATTATTTTCATGTAATCAGTTAGTTACTAGTACTGATTATGGGCATGGGGTTGAGAGTTTTATTATTTTATTGGATTTTTTAATATCTAGGGGGTAACTATAATTTTTTTACTCTTGTAATTGAATTTCTTATAGCAAGCATGCATTCATTCCTCTTTTAGTTTATGAAATTGTCATTGCTTTTAATTTGCAGTTTTATATTGCCTTAAACTTTATGCTCTTCTGTGGTCCATCTCTTATTGCTGTTAAAACTCATATACAAAGACCTTCTGAGGTTTTCATTTGTTTTTAAGATAAGGAGCTTTTTATACACCTTTGGAAATCCTGAGTATTTTTTATTTTTTAGGATGATTTTTTTTAAGTCCAGTTTTGCAGTATTTATATCTCCTTTGGTAGATGATAAACTTAATTGAAGAGATATTTTCTGTTTAATTTTTTAACCAGAGAGATTTTTTAAGTGAATTGTCCATTGGAATGTACATCTTAGGTATTTGAAAACCACTTCATATGTTGGATTTTTACCATGAAGAAAATAAATAATAAGTAGAGTTAGCCAGATTTCAGTCAGAAGACAGAATCCACAAGTTATTTTTGCAGAGAGAATTTAATATAATTTGTTAAATGGGTATTGATGAATTAAGAATGCAAAAAGAGAACACTAAAGTATCATGGAAGAGGCCGAGGAGGCGAGAAGATTACTGACCCTTCTGCCGGCTTCACAGTCCATCAGTGCAGAGCCTTCCCGGCATTTATTCTCCTTCCCCCCCAAACAGGTGTCTCCTCCCCAGCTACCTATACCACAGTACTCTCAGCGGCTGTGTTAAGATTCCTTGGTTGAGTTTTGTGACGACAGTTCTCCATGAAGCCTAGTTCCCTCTGTTGACTCTGGTTTCTCCACTGTCATTAAGAGCAAAGACACTATTTTAGTGTCTTCTGCACAACAATTACATATAGCAGCTGAGTACCCGGGAAATAATATTTATAATTCATACTACTTCTGTTAAACAACTCCCCTCCCCATTTAAATACTGGTTAATTTGAAAAAAAATAAAAATAAAAAATAAAGTATCATGGATGTAGCAATCACAGTAAATAGCTCCTACCCCTAAAGCTGGAAGAACAAAATGAGGTTAAAATTATTGAAACATAGAGGCTTAGAGGAGAGGCCCTGCAGAGCTGTGACTTGACCTCTGAGGAGCAGGTACTAGCTGCCTGGTGTCTCTGTCAGGCATAGTGAGCTGGTTTCAGTGAATGTTAGAAAAACTGCTGTCTGGAACTGCTACTGAAATGAGCAACCTGCCAGAGTTGCTAGGGTTTTACTGACAAGAAGAGGAAGTAGTTAGGAAGGAGTAGGTCCCTTCTTCCTTCAGCTTTCATTCTTTCCCCATCTCTACTGACACAGTTTAACAGGAAACCATTAGAATCAGCAGAAAAATGGTTTGCTCAGTCCTAGGCCCAGCATCACAATATAAAAGAGTGTATTTGGAGCTGAAAGACAATAGCTAATTATTGGCTCTTAAACAACTACTGCCTATTAAGTTTACTTTTTTATTGTGTATGTGCAATAAAAGATTTGTTTGTATATTTAAAGTTAATTTCAAGACCCTCATTTCTTTCACATTTGCTTTCCTGACCACTGCAGCACATGTGGATCCTCTGCCTCACTTATTTGGCTTGCTTGCTTATTTATTTATTTATTTATTTATTTATTTATTTATTTATTTATTTATTTATTATTTTTAAATTTATTTATGGCTGTGTTGGGTCTTCATTTCTGTGTGAGGGCTTTCTCCAGTTGCAGCAAGCGGGGGCCACTCTTTTTTTTTTTAAACTATTTATTTATTTATTTATGGCTGTGTTGGGTCTTCGTTTCTGTGCGAGGGCTTTCTCCAGTTGCGGCAAGCGGGGGCCACTCTTCATCGCGGTGCGCGGGCCTCTCACTATCGCGGCGTCTCTTGTTGCGGAGCACGGGCTCCAGATGCGAGGGCTCAGCAATTGTGGCTCACGGGCCTAGTTGCTCCGCAGCATGTGGGATCTTCCCAGACCAGGGCTCAAACCCGTGTCCCCTGCATTGGCAGGCAGATTCTCAACCACTGCGCCACCAGGGAAGCCCGCGGGGGCCACTCTTCATCACGGTGCGCGGGCCTCTATCGCGGCCTCTCTTGTTGCGGAGCACAGGCTCTGGACGCGCAGGCTCAGTAGTTGTGGCCTACGGGCCTAGTTGCTCCGCAGCATGTGGGATCTTCCCAGACTAGGGCTCAAACCTGTGTCCCCTGCATTGGCAGGCAGATTCTCAACCACTGCGCCACCAGGGAAGCCTTGGCACCGTTATTGACATTTAGGGTCATATAAACTGACTGCTCAGCTTTTTAAATGTTTATCCTTTCACCTGTATTTCTTGTGTCCCTGCTCTTGCATTGAATGAGGGATGAGAGGGCTCTGTTCCTATAGTTTGGATTCTACTACCAGCCTCATCTAGTACCTTACAGAGGGCTAATCAACCACTGCTAAGTACCTTCTCTTTTCTGAAAAGTTGGAGATTTTTTTAATACCTTCTTATAAATTGGAATGTCTCAAAATTACACCTTTTTCATATCAAAAGAGTTAATTTTTTTCATGGTGTTCTTAGTGCTAAAGTGCTTAAAAGTAAACTTTAAAAGATAAATTTATTTTTAATTACCAGGTGCTTCTAAGGAAGGAGGTGCCGGAGCAGTTGATGAAGATGATTTTATAAAGGCTTTTACAGATGTCCCTTCTATACAGGTAAGGATGCCAGTAAAGTGGCATTCCCCATGAATATTGCCTATGTGCCTGTTCGTAGTATTATTTATTTTTGTCCCTGTTTTCCAAATTCTTTTTTTCCTGAATTGACTTGCCAAACTATTATTTGTTGGTACAATTAGACTTCCAAGTGATTTTTTCAGTGAGGCTGAAACAAAATTGAATCCATATCATTGAATCATCTTACATTGCAATGTCCAACTACATCCACTTTTTTTTTTTAGAGGTGCCTGTGATACAATGTTCTTCCATTTTTTTTCCTCCTACCTTTCTGTCCACTTCATCTCTTTCTCCTTTAAAGCCACATCCTTCTTTACTTGACTGTTGAATACTGAGATTTCTTAAGGGTTGGTTCTGGGCCTCTCTTCTCGCTCTCCATTTCCTTCCTTCCTTCAAATCCATGGCTTTACTTCGTGCCTTTACATAGGTAATGCACAGGTTTTTATCGCTAAGCCAGAACTCTCTTTAGTGCAAAAATAATTTTTCCACTGATTGTTTATTTGACATCTCCTTTTAGATGTCTCAGAAGCATCTCAAATTCAACGTGCCCACAACTGGGCTCATGATCTTCCCCTTTCAAACCTACTCTTCCAGTGTTTTATATGTGGAAACCTAATTAGTTACACAAGTTAGAAACCTAGGAATTATTTTATTGCAGCCAATTCCTAACTTAGTGGTATTCAAACTTCTTCTCTCTGTATGCCCCCTAAAAGAATGTTTAAAAAATTATGTACCCCCTCACTAAAGTAAATTTTTGAGTCGACCCTTTTTTCCCATGTTAGGGGAGGGGGAGCCTGGCATTGTATTCCAGAGCAAAACATCATAATAAGATTAGGAGTGGGAGAGGAACCTGCCTTTCTTTTTAAATATTGCAGAAGGACTTTTGTGAAGGGAAAGTGGGAGGCAGGAAAGGCTCAGAAGCCTCCAGTAATCACTCTGTAACAAATGTTTATCTGGTCCCCCTCCTGCCTCTTCAGCCTTGTCTCATGCCTTGCTCCCCTTTGTACTCTTGTTTTTGGCAAGTTTTTGTTTTAAGGAAAAGGAGAATTTGATGGCCGTTGAAAGTGAAAAATATAAATAGGGCCTATTTGATGGCAGTATCTGTTTGTACTACTCAGATGGTATCTAGGACCCCATTCTTTCTTATGTCTCATTTCTGGATTCTTCTGCATTGTCTTCCCTCATGGTCAGCAACATGGCTGCAGCTGTCCGAGCCTCACTCCCTTAGTACCCTCTGCCTCTTCCCCAGCTGACCATGTAAAACTTTGAAATTCACTCTAACTGAACTAATTTAGGTTTTGCGCCCACCTCTGAACCTTGACTGTGATGTAGAGAAATACTATGCACTGACAGACTTAGGCCTTGGGTCACTATCTCTTCCCCTGATCCCCTTTGCACTCTTTACTACTGTACTTGGCCTTCTTTCAGTTTCTTTCTGTCACAGAGCCTTTGCACATGCTGTTCACCACAGGGAAGGCTGATCTTTCTCTATTTTGTCTAATGATGTCTCCCTCATGCTTTAGCTCTCAATTCAAGCTTGACTTTCCTAACTAGTTCAAACCCCCTATTGTATGTATACTTTCATAGCAGTATGTACTTCTCCTTGGTGATACTTTCTATTTGCAATTTCATATTTTATATCATTTGATTAATTTTTTTCTTTCCCTGACTAGATTATAAGTTCCATAAGGCAAAGACCATGCCTATTTTTTGCTCACCATAGTGTCCTTAGTGCCTAGAATGTTACATCCCTGTTATGTGGATATTTGTTAAGTGAATGAAAGGATAATGGTGTTTGGCAGACAGTTAGCTCCAGAGGGAATAAAGCATGTAGCTCTCCTGGCTACAGTCTAGCGAGAGGGTCAGAGGAGGGACTAACCTAAAACATGTCCTTTTGCAATATTGTATAATAAGTATACGAATGCAATAGATATGTTATATACCTGAAGTCATTTTGAGAACTCAGTCCTGTTTTTACTAATCTGTTGGATATTTGCATTTTGTTTTTAAATGACAAAGCACTTTAAAAGTATATTTGAAGTTACTCATGAGTGGAGAAATATCCTTACCTGGGTAACAGGTAAGGAAGACAAAGCCTTTTATTTTATTATTATCTATAATGTATTTTCATTCTCCATTTAAAAATGGTGCTAGAATGGGAAATAATACTATTACTGGAAAGATTATTTGAACATGAGGGCATAATTTTGCTGTGGCAAGAAATATTAATGTTATAATTTTGCATCTTTTCTTTAAGATCTATTCTAGTCGAGAACTTGAAGAAACATTAAATAAAATCAGGGAAATTTTGTCAGATGACAAACACGACTGGGATCAGCGTGCCAATGCAGTAAGTTTTTTACTTTTTATTTTCTTATCCCTCTCCTTTTTTTTTCAATGTTCTTTTTCAAAAACTTGGAAATTCGATAGTAGTACTATCTGGTATTTGCTTATGAAATAGAGAGTCTGATAGGTAACATTTCTTTCTGGAAAATACATTGAGATAATAGGCCTTTTCTTAGTTAGGGTCCATTTTTTTCTGTTTTGCTAATCAGGTGGAGCCTATCTCACCCATTTGTTAGTGTCTCCACTGTGCTACTTTTTGAGCTTCATTGATGCCCCGGGACCATGACTCTCCTTAGGGTTACATAGTTGTGGAGTAAAGGGAACCCTCCTGCACTGTTGGTGGGAATGTAAATTCGTAGGGATGGCATTAAATCTGTAGATTGCTTTGGCCAGTATGGCCATTTAACCGTATTAATTCTTCCAATCCAAGAGCATGAGATGATTTCTTTGAATCATCTTTAGTTTCCTTTATCAACGTGTTATGATTCTCAGCATATAAGTCTTTCACTTCCTTGTTCAGGTTTATTCCTAGGTTGTTTTTTTTTTTTATGTGATTTATAAAGGGAATTTTTTTTTTTTTTTTTTACTTTTTCTTTCTGATAGTTTATTGTTAGTGTAAAGAAATGCAACAGATTTCTGTATGTTAATTTTGTATCCTGGTACCTTGCTGAATTCGTTTATCAGTTCTAATAGTTTTTGTGTGGTGTCTTTAGGGTTTTCTATATAAATTATCATGTCATCTACATATAGTGACAATTTTCCTCTTCCCTTCCAGTTTGGATACCTTTAATTTCTTTTTTTGTTGATTTCTGTGGCTAAGACTTCTAAATTGAATAGAAGTGGTAGAGAGGCCATCCTTGTCCTGTTCCAGATTTTAGTGGGAAGGCTTTCAGCTTTTCACCGTTGAGTATTGGGTTTGAGTTTGGCATAAACCATTGGCTGTGGGTTTGGCAAAAATAGTTTTTATTATGTTGAGATATGTTCCTTCTATACCCACTTTGATAAGAGTTTTTACCATGAATGGATGTTCAATTTTATTAAATGTTTTTTCTGCATCTGTTGAGATGATCATGTGGCTTTTGACCACATTGATTTGCGTATGTTGAACCATCCTGTGACCCTGGGATGAATCCAACCTGACCATGGTGTATGATCCTTTTTATGTGTTGTTGGATTCAGTTTGCTAATATTTTGTTGAGGATTTTTGCATCTATATTCATGAAAGATATTGGCCTATAATTTTCTTTTTTGGTAGCGTCTTTGTCTGATTTTGGTATCAGGGCGATGGTGGCTTCATAAAATGATTTTGGGAGTATTCCCTCCTCTTCAGTCTTTTGAAAGAGTTTGAGAAGGATTGGTATAAGTTGTTTTTTGTACGTTTGGTAGAATTCCCCAGTGAAGCCATCCAGTCCTGGACTTTCTTTGCAGGGAGTTTTTTTTATTGCAGATTCT
Organism: Balaenoptera physalus; assembly: GCF_965194825.1. NCBI lineage: Eukaryota > Metazoa > Chordata > Mammalia > Artiodactyla > Balaenopteridae > Balaenoptera > Balaenoptera physalus. The sequence continues at coordinate 59,365,236 of NC_138896.1, read as the reverse complement.
ATTTCACTCCTAGCAGTTGGACTGTTCAAATTATCTATTTATTCTTGATTCAGTTTTGGTGGGCTGTATGTTTCTAGAAACTTGGATGGACTTGTTTTTATATTTTGTGCTGTTTTAACAATATTGCAATAAACATCCTTGCACATATTTATAACAATGGTGTTTTTATTTTTATAGCTTAAATTTTTTAAAGTAGATTGGTGGGTAAAGAGTAGATGCAATTTTATTTTAGTAGACATTGCCAAAATATTTTGAACAAAGGTATTAGTCATCCATGATCTTAACAGTGAGAGCTATTACTGGGTGCTATCGAGTCTTTTTAACTTTTGCCAATCTAATGAAGGCAAATGATGTGTCTCTGTTGTAATTTGCATTTGCTTATCACTGGTAAGGTTGAACACATTTTCTTATATTTATTTTGCCCAATTTAATATTTGGTTATTTGTCTTTTGTACTTATATATTGCAGATAATTTTTTCCTACCATATTGTAATTTTTTTTAGTTGTTTAGATGCCTTCTGATTTCTCTTCTGCTTATGATAGTTTGCCTACCTTATATACCCGAAGATTGTATAACTGTTCTTTCAGATGTTTTTCTAACATCCACAGTGTTTTATTTTTATGTTTTCCATCCTTAATTCATCTTTAAAGATATCTTTAAAAATTTAGAAAACCACAGAATTTAATATGAAGTTATACATAATAATGGGTATGATAGGTAAACTTTTAGCTTGTATGTGTGAGCACAGATGTGCACCTGAGTGTATCTCAATTGACTGATTAATTTTATTAGGTATGCATGATGTTTATATGGAAAACATTTGGCAATCCTATTCTTAAAGGTTTAGAAATAGGGAGAAAGAGCTATTTGTGTCACAAAGTAAGTGTGATAATGTTAAAATATTGGAGATGGTGATGACTTAATGGTTGATCCTTTTGATTTTTTACTTTTGCATATGGATGAATATAGTTTCCAAATTTGGTTCTTTTAAAAATAGGCTTCTTAGTAGATAGTGGTAATGGTTGCCCTACATTTTGAATGTACTTATTGCCACTAAGTTGTATACTTTAAAATGGTTAAAATGGTAAATTTTATTTTAATGTGTATTTTGTGACAATTTTGAAAAGACTCCCTTAAAACTTCAAAATTTACTTACCTACTCATACATTACATGTCTATTATGCATATAATTAAATCTATAATGTTCTTTTCCAGAAAGCTTGTTTGTTTGCATGTTTATTTATAAGATACATTTAATGCTGTTAAAATGTCTGAATATAATTATGAAATATAATGAAAAAATTTTTAATTTTGTTCCAATAGTGAAGTTTAGGTAGCTTTTTTTTGCACTGCCACTTTTTAACGTCAGTAATGAAAATTCTCTTTATTTCAGCTTAAGAAAATTCGATCATTGCTTGTTGCTGGAGCTGCACAATATGATGGCTTTTTCCAACATTTACGCTTGTTGGATGGAGCACTTAAACTTTCAGCTAAGGATCTTAGATCCCAGGTGGTTAGAGAAGCTTGCATTACTGTGGCGTAAGCATATTCTTTTTTGTGATAAGTATTTTTTATGAACGAATTTTGTACTCATTGATTCAGTGATTATTCAGTAAAGCACTAGCAGGATAACCCCCAAAAAGCATATATATGTTCCAAACATCATATATATAAGGATTAAATTTGTGTGATTAAAAAAAAAAATCTTTCTTAATAGCACTTTATACCAACCTTAAAATATGTTTATATGTCTAAAGTCTACTGGTGGATTTTTGGTCACTAACTCTGTGAGTATAAGAAGAAAGTGAATGGGTCTGAGAACTGGCTATATGTAACTTTCTCTTTGCTAATTTGGATATTAAGCTTTTTATTTCTGATATTTTAGCAGTTGTCTTGGAATTATAACATGCATCACTAACTTATCAAAGTCTAAACCTATTTTGTATGTTTATATTTTTCTAAAATTTAAGGTTGGTAGAACACTTAAACTCCTTTTACCACTTCTCCCGACCAGAATACTTTGTTGTGTATGTTGTTGTATTACTTTGAAGAGAGGGAACACAAAGATGCCTACCATTAATATTTATAATCTGGATTGTATTAGATGTCCTAGTCAAAACAGAATAAACAAACAAATAAAAAACCCCTCAGGAAATAAAAACTATGAGGATTGCAAGAAAAGGAACAAAACTGCCCTTATTAACAAATGATATAACTATCCATGCAGAAAATGATAAGAATTGATAGATAAATTATTATAATTAAGGGAATATATATAGCAAGATTGCTAGATACAAGTCAATATACCAAAATAATTGAATATCTCTTGATAACAAAACAAAACAAAAATCCACAAATTGTAACCTTCAAAAATAGTCCGTGATGGGAATGCTGCTTCTTGCCATGATGCAACAACTGGTACAGGATTAGCCCTCTTGCAGAAAACTGGAGAAAATATGTAAGACAACTGTGTACAGATGATGGACAGCAGGCAGAGCAGGAGTGTAATTCTTGAAACAAACAAGTCAGTTGAACAGTATGATCAGCACAGTTTTGACCTGGATGCATTTTCTGGACCGTGGAGAGGGAGGGAGAACCCAGGCAGAGCAAGGCAGTCTCACTGAGTTGAAGAAGAAACAGATTGGAGGTTCTGAAAGCTGAAGTGGCTAAAATTTGCAGTGCAGAACGCTGGAGAGGAGAGATATACAGAAAAAGAGTTATAGAAATCTGCATAGGGGATCCCATGAGTCTAGTTGAATACTAATCTGTGCATGTGAAAGATACAACTCCCTGAGGACTGGAAAGAACTCCTGGAAGCTATAAGATAAACAACAATTCCCAGAGTTCACCTGGGCCGGGAGAGGTTCAAGTTCTGACGAGCCAGATTGGAGAAACGTTGTTGAACACCCAGGGCATTCAGTAGAAACCCCAGAAAGGCTGTTGTATAGGAATAGGACTGTTCAGGCTACTCTAGAGGCTGAGTACTCTGCAGTACTCTCAGGCCACCCCTCCCAGTAAGCTTATAAAGATCAAGCTGATTTCAAAGTACATCACTGGCCTACCAGAACAAAACTCTTACACTCTTTAAAGGAAGACAGCAACATCCGGGCACAGGTGGCACCTCTCTGCTTCTGATTTGAGTTTCACATTGGAAAACTGAAAGTATAACTGAACACTAGTAAGTCAGTCTGAGTCTGAGTACCTCTTTGAACCAGGAACCTGAAATTCTGGAGCTAACTGTACCCCAACCATGTATTTTAGATAAGATATAAGTTATATAGAAATTAAATAATTCCACAAACATTGTCAGAACTGTAATTACAGCATTCTTCCTAAGTGTTTTACCCAAAATCATATTAAATTAATTAGCCTGGATTAGTTGTTTAACTACAAATTTGGAAAGAGAAGACAGACGTCCTTAGAGTCACCCAACTAATCAATGTATGGTAGAGTTCTATTTTCAATCAAGAATTCTGAAATCCTACACCAAAGATGTCAGGGAGTACTTGTGACCGAAATATTAATATTTCTCATTAATAGAAATAGAGGAGTACTGGGACTTCCCTGGTGGCGCAGTGGTTAAAAATCCGCCTGCGAATGCAGGGGACACGTGTTTGATCACTGGTCCGGGTAGATCCCACATGCCTCAGAGCAACTAAGCCCATGCACCACAACTACTGAGCCTGTGCTCTAGAGCCTGCGAGCCACAACTACTGAGCCTGCATGCCACAAATGCTGAAGCCCATGCGCCTAGAGCCCATGCTCCACAACAAAAGAAGCCACCGCAATGAGAAGCCCGCACATGCAATGAAGAGTAGCCCGCACTCACCACAACTAGAGAAAGCCCGCATGCAGCAACGAAGACCCAACACAGCCAAAAATAAAATTTTAAAAAATAGAAAGAAATAGAGGAGTACTGATTTGGGAAAGATTTTACTTATTTGTCAAATATGTTGAATTTAAGATTGATATTGGGACATCAGAGTGGAAATATCCAATGGATAAAGACTAAAGTTAGTACAGTCAGAGCTGAGTGTTTTACCTGTCATGTTAATGGTTAAATTCTGAGATTAGATGACTTCTCCATTGCAAAGAGATGGTTAAAATGCCAAATTTCAACTTTGCACTCGACAGTAAAAGGACGGGGAAAAGAAGGAAGTAGGTAGTATCTGCACTTGCCTTTCTCTCTTTTGTTTTTCTGCCATTGGAACTGGTTAAAATAAAAATTTTGTTAATTCAGTAAAAGAATATTTTAAAATTGTATGGTCCTACCTATATTTAATGTTAAACTATTTTTTTAAAAAACATTTTTCTGTCTTCCTTTATAGCCATCTTTCAACAGTTTTGGGAAACAAGTTTGATCATGGAGCTGAAGCCATTGTACCTACACTTTTTAATCTCGTCCCCAATAGTGCAAAAGTCATGGCAACTTCTGGATGTGCAGCAATCAGATTCATAATTCGGGTAAGTTCTTTTCTTTTCCTTTCTTTTCTTTTGTTCTCTTTTCTTTTTTCTATCTTTCTCTCTGTGTGTTTGTCCACCTCTCTGTCTGTATGTCTGTCTCTCAGTGTACTTAAATAAATCATTGGTATTTTTTTAAACCCCAAAGGAAAATTACTTTTGAATTATTTTTCTGATAATAAAAGTAATACACAGTTATTATTGAACATTTAAATAGTACAGAGGATTACAAAGTAAACATGCTTGCATACAGAATATAATAGACATAATATTCATGTACGTGTGTGAGTGTGTGTGTGTGTGTGTGTGTGTGTGTGTGTATAACCACATTATAGGTGGTAGCAGGCAAATGTAAAACAATAAAAAAGTTAGAGACAGTGGTAAAAGATGACAGACAAATTCTTAATATTTCTCATCATCCACATCTTGAAGGTGCCCAAAAGAACAGAGTTAAAAAAAATAAATCTTCCACACTTGAATTCTGCTGTTCTGCAACTAACCACGCTAGCCATTCAGTATGTACTTTTCCAAACTTCTGTTCTTGCCTGTACAAACTATATTTACTACAAAATGTAAATGTAGCATTTGTATTTTACATATATGTAAAAATAATGTTTTTTTACACTTTTTAAACTTCATGTACTTGGGCAGCTTCCCTTGTCCATACAAATAATTATTTTTAAAGTCTAAATCAGTTCTCTATTAAAGAACATAATATTAAATTGTCCTCACCATTCTTCTCCCTGAGGTTTATGAAGTTCTTTCTTTCCACCCTTTACCAACATTGTGCATTATTAGTATCTTAAAGGTTTTAAAAATTTAATAATTGAAATATTATTTCATATTCTACTTTGCATTTCTTGGATTATTAGAGACATTAGGTTTTCTTTTTTCTTTAATAGTTTTTCTTTGGATTGCCAGTTTATACTTTGTGCATTTTTTTCCTCACTTATTTCTAAGGCCTTTTTTATACGTTATAAGGACAGTCAGCCCTCCTTATCCATGGGTTCTGCATCTGTGGATTCAACCTCAGATCAAAAATATTTGGGGGGAAAAAAATCCCAGAGAGTTCCAAAAAGCAAAACTTGAATTTGCTTCCTGCTGGCATCTATTTATATAACATTTACAGTAATTACAACTATTTACTTATCATTTACATTGTATTAACTATAATAAGTAATCTAGAGGTGACTTAAAGTATACAGGAGGATGTGTGTAGGTTTTATGCAAATACTGCACCATTTTATATAAGGGACTTGAGCATCCACAGATTTGGGGATCCTCCCAGGGTCTTGGAACCACCCCTGTGGACACTGATGGATGACTGTAAATTAATTCTATGTTGCAAATATTTTGTGCCAGTTTGTCAATTCTTCAAATATTGTTTAAGCTATCATTTGTTATATATAGAAATTTGAAATTTTTTTGCTTTGAGACAATGCTCCTTTTGTGGTTTTTGTTATAGTTAAAACAACCTTCCTCATTTCTCAATTATAAAAATATTCAATTGTTTAAAACTTTCATGATTTTGTTTCTTAGGTTTAGATCTAACTCAGTTTTATTTCTGTGTGAAATACAGGTATCTAACTTCATTTTCCCCCAAATACAAAGCCATTTGACCCAGTGGCATGTAGTGAATTACAGTTCAGTCTTTTCTTAAAATACCACTGTTTTCATGTAGTAAATTTCCATAAATATATGGGTCTATTTTTTAAATGCCTTTTCAGTTTCTGTGATCAGTTTGTCCTCTCCTGTTAAGTGATGTTTTTTTCTAATACTGCTGTACCAGAAGGTTTTTTCAGCAATTAAATCCAGTGCCTATGAAGAAATCTATGAATCTATCTATGGAAATGTTCGTTTCTTTCTGTTTTAATATTTTTGTAAGCTTCACTAAATCTGGCACCTTCATAACAGTGTTCAAAAATAGTGGAAATTATTGAAATCTTTGTTTTATCCCTGAGTTTAATGGGAGTACTTTAAATATGATGTCTGGGATAACTTTCTCGATACTTTACGTAAAATTAGGTTATGAGAATTTCCTCCTATTTCTATTTTGCTAAATTTTGGTCAACAATAGATGTGGAATCTTGTCAGATATCCCTTTAATATCTTTAGAAATGGTTCTCTTTTCATTTATCCATTGTACATTCATGAGCTAAATTCTGCTTGGCCATTGTACCTTATGATGCTGCTAGATGCAGTTGGCTAATTAAGGTTTTGGTATTTACTTAATATAAGTCTTTTGTAGAATTTTCTGTAATTTTTTTGTTTAACATATTTTGTTATTAGGGTTTGCTGACTCTAAGTTATCCAGTAATATTTCTAGTGGTTTAGACTGGGCGTTCTTGCATCTCTTTTTGAAGTATTCTTGGTTATTTGTGTTTTCTCAGAATATCTATTTCATATAGATTTTAAGACTCCTTGGCATGAGGTTGTATACTGTTAATTTAAAAAAAAGTTTCTTCCACTGTGGTTATACTGCCATTTTTTCTTATTATATTATTATATGTTCTTTTAAAAAAAAAAAACACTTGCTAGAGGTATTGTTATGGATTTTTTTATAAGCTTCAAGTTTGTTTTATTGGTACCAATGGGTGCTTTAATTTTTTCTAGTTCTTTAGTTTCTACATTTGTGTTTCTTAATTCCTTTCTTTGACTTGCTGTGGCTTTTACCTCTTTTTTTCCCCCTAGATTTTTGTGGTATATCCTTAGATAATTTGTCATAGTTTTTGTTGTTTAATATTACAACACTTTCTTATTATTTTCTTCTGAGTTTGGCATTAGCAGCATCCAGTGACTTAGATTTATCACATTCTCTTTATTTTATAATTCTCAATCATTTGTAATTTCCATTTCAACTTTCTCTTTGAATTACATAAGGATATTGTTTGCATTTTCAAATGGTTCTTTTGTTCTTATCATTATATTATCTCATGATATTCTGATCATACAATTTGGTTGTACAATTTCTTCTTCATTGAATCACCTGAATTTTGTTAGTATCCTAATACATCATAAATTTAGATAGATAGTCTTTTAGTATTTGCAAAATATGGAATTCATTTATAGGGTACTTTATTCATTACTAAATCTAGTTTGTTTATTATTCAAATTCTTCATGGTCTCATTTTTTAAAAAGCTGCTTTATCTGGCAAATTCTGATTCTAGTTTTTATCAACTTTATTTTCCTAACAATTCTTGCTTCATGTACTTTATGTATGGTGAAAGTTTTTGACTACTACCATCTTGAAATAGTATTTTTTCTTTCCTATCTTTTCTGTTTTATGTTCATTGTATTTGCTCCTTACCTGTTTCATTATTTTCTTAGAAGTTTCTTACTCATTGTCAGTGTCAGGAATAAAACCTCTGTTTTACTTCCCCAGCCTTTTAAAAAGTATATATTTTATCTTATTCATGTCATTTTTTTCCCCTTAACCATTAAATTAAATTAAGCCAAAGACATTTTCATTTTCAGCAATTGAAATTAATTGCTTTTTTTTTTTTTTTTTTTTTTTGCTGCCTTTATTCCTGCCCAATCTTTATTAGGAAACTCTTCCCATTTAAAATTTTTCTGTGATTTTAGTGTGTTCTCAGGTTTCATATATATTTATCTTTGCGTATTTCAAAATGGCTTTTCTTTGCCTTTTTACAGGAACTCAAAAACTGGACTTCAGGTTCACATTTCTTTTCCCTCAGAATTATGTCCTTTTCACTCAATTGTTTTCTTAACTTTTTATTGTTTCTATAATAAGTTAGATATCATTTGATTTTTTAATTTAAAACAAAACACCACCTTAGGAAGCTTCATAGAAGAGTCTCTGTGTCAGGAGTTCCCTCACGGCAGGCCTTGGAGTAGATCATCTTTCATTAGTGCTTTCTTTACATAGTGGAGCCAGATTTCTGACTAAAATGAAGTTTCCTTAAATTTATGTTAGTTTTCATGGATCATTTATTTATTGCTTCTGTTTGTCGTTTATCATTTCCTAAATATTTTTTTGTTTTCTGTCTTACAGCTGTATATGTTCTCAGGAAAAATTCCTTTAAATTCTACTTACTATCTTATGATCTCACTGAAAATACAAATCGGGTGTTTTGTTGTTGTTGTTTTACATTATTTCCTGTTTTCTATATTTTGTTTCCCAGGTTCTGACTTGGTGTTTGGTTGAATGCATCATCTGTAATTGTGAGGGTCACTTTTTATTTTCCTTTGGTATAGCTCCCCCGAGTATGGTGTAACAATAGTTAGGTTAGTCTTTTGCCCCATCCCTGCCACTGTGTTGGATGTGGGTTAATCAGTCAGCAGTAGGGTTTTGAGGAGGTTATGAGAGAGGAGGAAGAAGGTAGGTGAGACCTCCTATGTAGTATGTTGTGGCTAGGGAGTCTCCTTGGGCTTTAACGCCACAGTAATGTTTGGGGATGGGTTCTTCTGGATGCTCTAAAGGAGCCGGGTCCACAGAGCCCTTCCACGCTTAATGTAACAGTTGAATAGTATGCAGGTCAGCACTGTGTTGCATTATCCTCATTTGAACAACTTCAGGTCTGTGGGTGGTTTCCCTCTGTAGGAACTGAAAAAAGTTTTCCCTCTAATTTTGGTTGAGTTAGTTGTGGCACACGCTGATGTGCCATTCACGTTCTCCTTCACTGAAAGACTTGTTTCCCCAGGACTGGAAGCAATGTGGGCAGACAGTCTTCAGCTGCCAGCCTCTTCAAGGATTGCCTCAGCTTGCAGAGAGCTGCCTTTCCCAAGGTCTTGCCCCTTCCTGGTTATGGCCCATGTCTAATAACTGATTGATGTGGAAGTAATAGCGCTGTGGCTATCTTAGACCAATTTGAGACTACTCTGAAAGACCATTTTAGCTCCAGAGCTCCCCAAAGCTTTGGCTTTGGGCAAAGATGTCCTTGGGCCATATCACAGATTGATTTTTTCTTCTGCTCACTCCTGCTTCCTTCTCCTCCCTTCCACCAGTGTTGATCCCAAGAGCACTTCTTAATATCCTGAATGCTAAACTCCATCTCAGAACCTGCCTCCTAGAGAACCCAACCCGTACCATTAGCTCAGAAGAAAAATAGGAGATTTAAAACATCAAATACGTATGCTTAGGTTACTATTTTATTCTTATGTCAATTATGAACTTTTTAGTGTTTGCGTCACTAAAGAAGAACATAAGAATTACTAATAGAAACCAGAAGATTGTATATACTGACCTTTACCTGAATTCTAGAGAGCTGTGGTTCAGCCAGGATGAAAGTTCAATTAAAATCACGATTTCAAAGTGCATTCCCAGTAGTTAATGTAGATTCACTCTGATAACCTGCTTTGATGACATAGCAGTTACCGTCTTCTCCAGCAGTAGCAGTACGTCAGAAAATAAGACCAGTACATGCCTGGTCCCTCTTAGTGCTCCATCCCCCCAAAGTACACTGTCCTAACAGTTCTCTGTAGGTATACAATTAACTTGTCTTTATTATTTAATATTGCAATCACATCTGCCCTTCTGAAACTATATCATTACTATTACTTTAATTTGGGGAAACTTTTTGACTGGTCTTAATTTCTTTCAAAATCTGATTTTATGGTATTTTTGTTCTGTTGTAATATAGCTAAATACTTGAATGCAAGGCAAATAGAAGAAGAGATTATGTAAAGTACACAGTATTTTTCAACCTCTTCTAAAATATCTTTTTCAGCATACTCATGTACCCAGACTTATACCTTTAATAACAAGCAATTGCACATCAAAATCAGTTCCTGTAAGGAGGTAAGTTTTGAAAAAACTTAGTATAGCTTTATGTTGAATATCGCATTATGTTTAATTCTTAGTTGCGTGCAAAAATTAGTTGTCATCAATTTCTTGCCTTCTAGAAACCTTATTAAAATTTTTTAATCTTACGTCATATAAGGAAAAAAGGAACAAAGTGCTTGTTATGACTATGCACATTTCTCAGTTTTATCCTATTAAGGTTTGGTTTATTTGGGCCACTAGTTGTTTGGTTTTCAGAGAGTATGGAGTCTAGAGTTAGCCCTTACCTAGAGTCCTACAACTGTGACTGATTGTCCTACCTCAGGCAGTTATTTTAACTGCCCTGAACCTCAGTGTCTTCGTATGTTAGTGGGGCTAATAATGCGGACCCCATGGAGTTGTGAGGGTTAAATGAGAAACACAATGGTAGAATTGAACATAGTGTTTGGCACAGAGTATGCAGCCATAACACATCAGTCTGTCAGTATCTCTCTCTCTCCTTATGGTTTCTACAATCTTTAATATCATCACTATCTCCATGAATAATAAAGACAGCAAAAACAAGATTTGTGCATTGGATATTTAAGAAAATTGTAAAGAACTCTTTCCCCTTATTTGTTTGATAAATATGTTTATTTAAGTACTTTGAATGTTAGGAAAAATAAGACATCATTATTACCTGTAAGTGATTCGGAGTTTTGGGACAGTTGTTTAATTACCTCTCTCTTATGTCAGGGGTTGGCAAACAACAGCCCACTGGTCAAATCTGTCAGACAGTCTAGTTTTGTATGGCCCACAAGCTAAGACTGTTTTTTACGTTTTTGAAGGGTAGTTAAAAAGGGGGAAAGAAAAATATATAAAATAGAGACTATGTGGTTCTCAAAGTTTAAAATATTTACTGCCTAAAATATTTACTATCTGGCCCTTTACAGAAAAGGTTTACCAATCTCTGTCTTACACTGAAGAAAATGGTAATTGGAGAAATAGGAATGTGACAGAGAAGAGGAAGTCAGGAAATGCATCAGAAAATTACCTTGAAAATGGGGAGCAATTCAATACCTGTAAGGGAAGAGAGTGGGATATAATGTATGCAGAGATGGAAAGCTATGCTGTGTGCTGCAGAGCCATCAGACAGGCCACTGAGGCCAGAACACATGATAAATGGGAGGATTCAGTAGGAAAAGAGGCTGACTGAGGGGAAGAAGGGGATAGATTGAAGTCAAAGTATAGAGGGCTTTGAATGTCAGGAAGAGAAATTTTGATATTGTTCCATTAGCAGTTTTTGGTGAGGAGGTAATGTCATCCATCCTAGTTTTTATTTCAGCTATGAACAGCAATTAAAAAGAGACAATGAGAAGCACGGGTTTAATTAAGTAGGACTTCTTACAGCTCGTGTAAGAGAGGCAGGGTCTGAACTAGAGCTGTATTTATGATAATTGATTGAAGGAGGTTTTATTCAATAAATTCAGGAGATTTCAGATATAGAAATGAGTCTTGATAATTGGATATGGATGAGGAAGGTGATGTCAAGTGCTTCAGACTGTGATCCCTAGAGTCAGAATGCCGGGGTTTAAGGCCGTGCTCTATCACTTTGGGCAAATTAATGTAACCTCCATGTTTCTCTTTTTTCTAATCTGTATCATATGGGCTCCAAGAGTAGAATTGAGAGGTTAAGAATTAAATTTGTTGTTTTGTATCAGTATGTAGTGTTTGAGTTGACACTCACTGCCTGTGTAGAGATGTCTGTGAGCTGGTTGACACTGACTTAATGGCTGAATTGAAGAACCAGTGCTAGAGATAAAGGACTAGGTGTGAGAAGTACAGCTGATAGAGCTAAGGGTACAGGTGATACTGCCCAAGAAAAGACTATAAAAGGGAAGTGGGCTGAGATCAGCACTAACCAGGTGAACACCTATGTAAGGGTAGGTGGAGGGAAAGTGTTAATAAAGGAAGAAAAACAGGGCAGAGCTGTGTCGTCAGATGCCAAGAAAGAACAAAACCTCAAGAATGAGACAGTTGAAGAAGTTGAGAACCAGAAGGCTAAGGAGAAAACACCAAATACTTGATTAAGAATCATTTACATATATATTTAAGGGAACAAATGTAGAAATGGAAGATCCGTCGCAGCTTTCTTGGTCACCATTGTATGTCTTCAGTTTCTAGTACGCAGTAGGTGTTTGGTAAAATATCTTTTAAATTAAGTTAAATTGTATATTTGACAAACATTTTAAGTTAAAATTATGGGGAACCCTTAAGGTCTTTTTGAACTATTAAGCATAGGAATAGTTGGAGCCTTAAATAAGTTAAGTGGGACTTCCCTGGTGGCACAGTGGTTAAGAATCTGCCTGCCAATGCAGGGGACACGGGTTCGAGCCCTCGTCCGGGAAGATCCCACATGCCACGGAGCAACTAAGCCCGTGTGCCACAACTACTGAGCCTGCACTCTAGAACCCGTGAACCACAACTGCTGAGCCCGTGAGCCACAACTATGGAAGCCTGTGTGCCTAGAGACCGTGCTCCGCAACAAGAGAAGACACTGCAATGAGAAGCCTGTGCACTGCAATGAAGAGTAGCCCCTGCTTGCCGCAACTAGAGAAAGACCGTGCCCAGCAACAAAGACCCAATGCAGCCAAAACTAAATAAATAAAGAAATTTATTTTTTAAATTAATAAATTAATTAAGTATTTGACAGTAAAGATATCTAAAAACATGTCTTATGCTTTAATTTAGGGGGCAAAGTGGAATATTATAGAAGAAAGTGTTAATTAACATTTAGTTATAAATTAATATAACTTAGTATATTGTTATGACATTTAGTTATAATTAACTTTTATTTTTCAGGCGTTCATTTGAATTTTTAGATTTGTTGTTACAGGAGTGGCAGACTCATTCATTGGAAAGGTATGCATTGACTATTCCTCTCCCACCACCCTCCCCTCCCCATTGTCACCGGTTCTTTAGAAATTGATGTGACTGGTTTTGCATTATTTCTCATTTTGCTTTAAAAGTTATTAGCACTGATTTTCCCTTAAAGCTGTGGTGCTGCTCTTATTCATTACAGCTATGATTTTCTTCTTTGTGGGGTGAGTGAGGGTCTCTTAGTAAATGGGTTACATAAGGTGTTCCAGGTTAAATTGGGCAAATATTTTAAAATGTATTTCTAGTCAAGTGAGATAGGTTTCCTGAGGTGCAATTAATCAAGTAATGAATGATTTAAGATAGAAGAAAGGCACTTCCTTTCAGAGGAAAGAGATTAAAAAAGTGAAAGAGGAATTTCCTGGTGGTCCAGTGGTTAGGACTTGGCGCTTTCACTGCCAGGGCCCGGGTTCGATCCCTGGTCAGGGAACTAAGATCCTGCAAGCCTTGCTGCGTGGCCATTAAAAAAAAAGGTGAGAGAGATTTGTTGGAAAGTTTTTCCACACCAGTTGTCAGGTGTCATTGGTCAAGTATACACTGGGCAGCGTCTAGTGAAGCTCTGAGATGAACAAGAGGAAAATGTTGGTCACTGGCTATTTGCATGGCTGTATTTCCATTAATTTCAAGTTTGAAGCTTGGGATATACATGCATTTATGTTGAACACGTTGCTGATTTTCCATTCTCATGGAAATCATTAAATCTATTCATAACCCATTTCTAAAAAATAGAATTTGTTGTTTACTGCAGGCATGACATAATTCCAGATTTTCTTTAAGTTCTTTTGTGGCAGCTGCTATTCAGTTTGGTTAGATTATAACTGATCATACTATTAGCAAATAATTTTATACATTGGTAGATTAGTGAGGAACCACACAAAAGGTTTCTTTAAATTCATAAAAAATTTGAGATTTGAGTGCTATATGTCTGGACTCCATCTAAAAATAATTATGTCCAGGTTTATAATGTTTGACTTGTCAGAAGGAAACCATACATGAATGAAATGTATGGGATGGATTATTAGGAAATCTTGCAATCTTAGATTTATTATTGTGTACTAATTATCTTTTTATCTCCCTTGCCCCTTTGTGATTGATGCATAATGTATAGGCAGTATCATTTATGGTGAAATACATAGTTTTACACATGAATCTAAAGGTGTTTTATTTTATAGACATGCAGCCGTCTTGGTTGAAACTATTAAGAAGGGAATTCATGATGCTGATGCTGAGGCCAGAGTGGAGGCAAGAAAGTAAGTCTATAATGGATTTTTTTTGACAGTTTAAACATACTTTGGTCTTTTCTTTGACAGGAATTATATTGGGAGAATGAAAATATCATTCAGGTGTCCCAAGTATTCTATTTGATTAGCTCTTTAGTAAAATGGAGGTTGATTTTTCTCCATTAAATCTGTACTGGGTGTCTTAACAGTTCACGTAGCATTGTCATTTGTACATTCAACAGTATTCCTGTTCCATCATAACATACTCACTTTTGCTGTGAATAAAAATAACTAATTTATTGAACATTTAATATGTACCTGATACTGTGTAGGGCAGTAGGTATATGTTATTTTCTAATCCTTAAAATGATCCCACAAAGGTGCTATCTCCTTATATTGGCAACTGAAGTTTGGAGATTTGGGAGTTTACCCAAGGCCACACAGGCCGTAAGGATTACAGCCAGCTTTTGAACTGAGATCTCCTTTTCTCAAAAGCTTGCCATCTTTCTACCAAAACTTGTTAAATATAGAAAGTATTCTACTTGGCACATTGTGGGTGTATTAAAAACCTATGGGGGGTTAAAAAAAAAAAAAAAAAAAAACCTATGGGGGACTTCCCTGGTGGCACAGTGGTTAAGAATCCACCTGCCAACGCAGGGGACACAGGTTCGATCCCTGGTCCAGGAAGATCCCACGTGCTGAGCAGCAGCTAAGCCCGTGTGCCACAACTACTGAGCCTGAGCTCTAGAGCCCACGAGCCACAACTACTGAAGCCCACACGCCTAGAGCCCTGCTCTGCAACAAGAGAAGCCACTGCGAGGAGAAGCCTGCGCACCGCAACGAAGAGTAGCTCCCACTTGCCGCAACTAGAGAAAGCCTGTGTGCAGCAATGAAGACCCAATGCAGCCAAAAATAAATTTAAAAATTAAAAAAAAAACCTATGGGCTTAAAAACCTTTGTTCTTCTTGAACGTACACATTTTACGGTTAATGTCTAATAATGCAAAGTTGTTACTTTTTGTTGTTTGTTCATTTGTTTTACAGGACTTACATGGGTCTTAGAAACCACTTTCCTGGTGAAGCTGAAACACTGTATAATTCCCTTGAGCCATCTTATCAGAAGAGTCTTCAAACTTACTTAAAGAGTTCTGGCAGTGTAGCATCTCTTCCACAATCAGACAGGTCCTCATCTAGCTCACAAGAAAGTCTCAAGTAAGGTCATATAAATGATAATTACTGATTTCTTTGTCTCTCCAGCTCCACAAAGTTCCTTAAGTTGGATGGTTGACTATCTGATTGCTTTCACTTGAAGCCTTTTTGAAAGAATGATGACTGAATGTGCTTATTTTCTTTGGTCTGTTTTCTCAGGGGTTGGATTACATACTTGTATAACTTCTCGTTAGGTAAAGAGTATAGGGATTCAAATTTTGTTTGAATATGTTCAAACATATTTTGTTAGAATATGTTCATGTCTGTGAAAAAGATTGGAAAGCATTAATTTGTATACTTTTCTTAATACCTGGAAAATAGTCAATATAGTAAGTAGCCCATTTCTAGGACACTGTAGTGGAAGAGTTATAACGGAGATTCAGAAGTCATCTTCAGAACTCTTACACAGCACTGTGACTGGTAAAAACTCCACTGCTTTCTTTCCTCGCCTCTTGCACGGTTTAAGATTTCAGCAGATCCCTCAAAGGGGCAAAATTATCTAGTATCTGACCCACTTCTCTGTAACTCCACTCATCATTATGTTGGCTACCTCAAACCCTTGCTGCCTTGGCTTCCCCCTATTTTCTGTTTCTCTAGCCCTATGAGACTGCTAAGATCCCTAGCAGTGGCCACAAGTATCTGAAGATTTCCCCAGGGAAGAGCAGCTCACAGAATGTCAGTTTACCTCCCTGTAATTCCTATCTCTTTAGGACCTTAACCCCACAAAGATTGCTGTTTGCCTTTGCAACTCTCTGGTACAGAACTGAGACTGGGAGGCACCTAGGGCACAAAATTCAAGGAAGCACTCACAGGGTCTTGTGAGTACTGTACTAAATAAAAGTTCAGTGACTTACATGTTTTCAGAGTAAAAGCAGATATGATTTGATTTTAAAAAACAATTCTTGTAGGAATAATTACCTATTTAAACTTCTCTTTAAATTTGTGATAAATCCTTCACCTCAAATGAGCTTTGTTGCTTTTTTTCCCTTTACTTTGGTTTACTATACTCAAACTTTAAAGTGTATATGAATCACCTGAAGATCATGTTAAAATGCAGAATCTGATTCAGTAAATCTGGGATGGGACCTGAGATTTTGCATTTTTTTACCTACCCCTGGGTGATGTCAATGCTTTTTGTCTATGGACCATACTTTGAATAGCAAGGATCTAAACAAGATATTTTCTTACTCTAGTAGAACATCTTTAAACATAAACAAACAACTTTAAAATCTGTGGACTTCAAGTGGTCTGCCTCAACCTATTAGAGTAACAATTTTAGGGGACAATTATAAAAATAATATAATACTGGGTTTAATAACCAACTACCAAATTTACCATTTGATAATAATAAAGAATGTTTTTCAACACTCTGTCATTAACCTCTCTTCCCCTTACCTTTAAAATTTGTAGACAGGGAATTCCCTGGCGGTCCAGTGGTTAGGACTCCATGCTCTCACTGCCGAGGGCCTGGGTTCAATCCCTGGTCAGGGAACTAAAACTCCCACAAGCCACACAGCGTGGCAGATAGATAGATAGATACATAGATAGATATACTTTCCAGACTCTCTCACATACTTAGATATTTATTTATGGGCTTCAGAGTACCATAGTAATTAAAGATAAATAATCAAAAAAGATATTAAAGGAGGCAGTGGATTCTTTGAGTTGATTCTAGGTGTTTTGCTTTCTAATCCTACATGTTATCCTCAACAGTAGTCCTTAGCTTTGTTTCTGTTGCCCCATGCAGTAACACTTAATAGAACTGCTATAGATGGTGTTATACCTACAGGGTAACTGCACGAGTTACCAATGGCCACAACCATTATGACTTCGGTGAGACAGGCCTTGGTTACACTGAATTCCCTGTGTACTAGCAATAATACTACCTTTCTCTCCTTCTAAGTAAAATATCTCAGAATAGAAGTGTTGGAGAGTGCTATTATTGAGTTCCCTGTGGTAGTGTGTGCTGAGGACCAGAGTGGACAACAGCAACCTGGTCCCTGTTTCTGTAGAGCTTACAGTCTTTATTCAATGCTAGTTATTTCATTTTTGCTTCACAGCTAACTTAGATACCATTGATATATGACAACAACTGTTCTAAAGTGATTTGTAAAAGGAAAATTGAAATCAGAAATACGTCTCAACTCTTCGGAAAACTCAATGGTATTTCATTAATTTTTGTCAGAGGAGTGATAAATTATGTCATCTTACTAAAAGTATTTCTTTTTACCTTGCAGCCGCCCTTTTTCTTCCAAATGGTCTACAGCAAACCCATCAACTGTTGCTGGAAGAGGTAAATTGCCTTTTTAACTAAGAGTCATAGCATATTTTACTTAATAGAGTAAAAGTGACTTTATAAATAAAGTAAAAGTTATTATGTAAAAAGATATTCTCACTCTGGGTCACATCAAGGGTTGAAAAGTTTAAAACACAAAGTTACACTTTAAAAGTTTTAAAAGCACATTAGAACAGCTTTAAAGCTAAACAGTTAAAAGCAGTAGCTTTGAAACTGTTTTAATATGACCCACAATGAGAAAATCATTTTACATAGTAAATACCACACCTAATACTGTACCTGTGTTTGTATACCATATACATATACTACATGTCATATATACAATGTAGTGTATATAATTATATATATACAATATACATATGCTGTGTAGTATATTGTATATAAATATACATATATAGTATAATCCAAAGTTCCAGGAAGCCTGCTTACCCTTACTTGTGATGCATTCTCTTTTCTACTGTGTTTCATTTCTTTAAAATGCTGTCATGACCCATTTAGTTGATTTCACAGCCTATTAATGGGTCATAACTCAGAGTTTATAAAACTCCTCATTAAAACTGAAAAACTAAAGACCAGAAATTTAATGACTTAATTGGCATTACCTAAGAGTGGCAGAACCTGCATTATTTTCTGAATTATTCTACCCCCAGGCTAGTTCTACTTGCATTATTCTTATAGTTAAAAAATAGCCCCGCCGTCATCTATTTATCTTGTAACAGTGCTTCATTTTCATGAATCAATCATAAACATCATCCTTTCATCTATAAAACAGTCCTATGAACTTTACAAAGTATAGTTATTTTTCCCATTTTATGAAAGGGGAAAATGAGGCAGAGAAATACTGAGAAAATTGTCCAAGAAGAATTAGTTGTGACAGCATTGAAACTGAGGCATTCTTATTTTAAAATAATCTAAAGTACTTTCTAGTATCCATTTGGCCACTACTTCCTTTTTGACCATTTGTCATCATGGATTATCTCATGGTGATTTCAAGTTTATATAATTTTTGTGCCGTTTGCAGTGATTGAAATAATATAGGTTACCTTTCCTTTGTTTTTCATAGTATCAGCAGGCAGCAGCAAAGCTAGTTCCCTTCCAGGAAGCCTACAGCGTTCACGAAGTGATATTGATGTGAATGCTGCTGCTGGTGCCAAGGCACATCATGCTGCTGGGCAGGCTGTACGAAGTGGGCGGTTAGGTGCAGGTGCCCTGAATCCAGGTTCCTACGCATCACTAGGTAAGACAGCTAACTGTGGGAAATTGTACAACATTTCCTCCCTGGTCTCAGGGAAGGAGTGAATCATCATCAATTTCAGTGATTGATGATGGTAATATCTTTATCATTTCTATTTCATTCTTGCTAGTTAAGGATAGTCCATATGTTTTATATGATTCTGTCCTTGCAGTGTAGTTCTGAGGTATCTGAAGTACCTTGTTTCTACTTTTCCACCTGTTGTTCTCCTAATCATCTTAATCAAAGGAACAATTCTTTATTCCATGATTTGCCTATAGAATATTCAAAGTTCTGCACTACAGCCACATCCAACTGCTGGATACTAAGGGAGTTTGGTCTTGTACCCAGCTTCTCCATTCTCTTTCTCCTACTTCAGTTCCCTTACCAAGAAGTTAAAGCCTTTTGGAAATATGGGAAAACCGCAAAGCTGAATCATAGTCAAAGCTTAAACATAAATAAAATACCTAGGAATAAACCCACCTAAGGAGACAAAAGACCTGTAAGCAGAAAACTATGACACTGATGAAAGAAATTAAAGATGGTACAAACAGATGGAGAGATATACCATGTTCTTGGATTGGAAGAATCAACATTGTGAAAATGACTATACTACCCAAAGCAATCTACAGATTCAGTGCAATCCCTATCAAACTACCAATGGCATTTTCCACAGAACTAGAACAAAAAATTTTGCAATTTGCATGGAAACACAAAGGACCCCGAATAGCCAAAGCAATCTTGAGAAAGAAAAACGGAGCTGGAGGAATCAGGCTCCTGTACTTCAGAGTATACTACAAAGCTACAGTAATCAAGACACTATTGTCCTGGCACAAAAACAGAAATATAGATCAGTGGAACAGGATAAAAAGCCCAGAGATAAACCCACGCACATATGGTCACCTTATTTTTATATAAAGGAGGCAAGAATATACAATGGAGAAAAGACAGCCTCTTCAATAAGTGGTGCTGGGAAAACTGGACAGCTACATGTAAAAGAACGAAATTGGAACACTCCCTAACACCATACACAAAAATAAACTCAAAAATGGATTAAAGACCTAAATGTAGGCCAGACACTATAAAACTCTTAGAGGAAAAAAACATAGACAGAACACTCTATGACATCCATCACAGCAAGATCCTTTTTGACCCACCTCCTAGAGAAATGGAAATAAAAACAAAAATAAACAAATCGGACCTAATGAAACTTAAAAGCTTTTGCACAGCAAAGGAAACCATAAAAAAGATGAAAAGACAACCCTCAGAATGGGAGAAAATATTTGCAAACGAAACAACTGACAAAGGATTTGTCTCCAAAATATACAAGCAACTCATGCAGCTCAATAACAAAAAAACAACCCAATGCAAAAATGGGCAGAAGACCTAAATAGACATTTCTCCAAAGAAGATATACAGATTGCCAACAAACACATGAAAAGATGCTCAACATCACTAATCATTAGAGAAATGCAAATCAAAACTACAATGAGGTATCACCTCACACCAGTCAGAATGGCCATCATCAAAAAATCTACAAACAATAAATGCTGGAGAGGGTGTGGAGAAAAGGGAATGCTCTTGCACTGTTGGTGGGAATGTAAATTGATACAACCACTGTGGAGAAGAGTATGGAGGTTCCTTAAAAATCTAAAAATAGAACTACCATACGACCCAGCAATCCCACTACTGGGCATATACCCTGAGAAAACCATAATTCAAAAAGAGTCATGTACCACAGTGTTCATTGCAGCACTATTTACAATAGCCAGGACATGGAAGCAACCTAAGTGTCCATCAACAGATGAATGGTTAAAGAAGATGTGGCACATATATACAATGGAATATTACTCAGCCATAAAAAGAAACGAAATTGAGTTATTTGTAGTGAGGTGGATGGACCTAGAGTCTGTCATACAGAGTGAAGTAAGTCAGAAAGAGAAAAACAAATACCGTACGCTAACACATATATATGGAATCTAAAAAAAACATGGTCCTGATGAACCTAGGGGCAGGACAGGAATAAAGACAGAGACGTAGACAATGGGCTTGAGGACACAGGGAGGGGGAAGGGTAAGCCAGGACGAAGTAAGAGAATATCATTGACATATGTACACTACCAAATGTAAAACAGATAGCTAGTGGGAAGCAGCCGCATAGCGCAGGGAGATCAGCTCAGTGCTTTGCTACCACCTAGAGGGGTGGGATAAGGAGGATGAGAGGGAGACGCAGGAGGGAGGGGACATGGGGATATACGTATGCATATAGCTGATTCACTTTGTTATACAGCAGAAACTAACACACCATTGCAAAGCAATTATACTCCAGTAAAGATGTTAAAAAAAAAAAAAAGCTTAAACATATATTCCCAAAGCTATTCAGAGTTTGTTTTTTATATCCATCAACCCTAAAAGTTTGAAGTTGGTTATCCATATTATTTATCTCTGTTTTGTGCTTCATTTTTTTTTCTCTTGGGTAGTACTCATGGAACACTAGGCAGGCAGATCATTGGAACACAATAGGAAGTGCAGAGATTCTAGGTGTGAATGTGGTACATAATAAAGGTGGCATAGCTGCATTCAATGAAGAAAGCATAAATTATACAGTAAATGGTGTTTAGACACATGGCTTACAATTTGGTACAAAATTAAGTTAGAACCATGTTTCATACCGTATAAAAATTTATTCCAGATGACTTAAGAAGTTGAACAAAAATATAAAGCATCTTGACAAAAACATAGTAGTTGAGTATTCATCTAATCTCATATTGGAGAAGAAATTTCTAAGCATAAAGAGCCAGAAAACCATGAGGGAAAATCTGTTAGGATTGAAATCTTAAGTGTGAAAATATAAAATCAAGTGACTGAAAATTAAAAGGGAAAAAAATTTTGCCAATACTACAAAAAAAGCTAAAATGTCAACAAGTTTTATGTCTATGAGAAACAGATGAGCTTATTTTTATAGAAAAAATTTTTACATATATCGAGAAAAGCATATTTCAAATTTGCCCCCAAAACCCCCAAACAGATGTTGGACCTCCACTGTAATCAAACAAATGCAAACTGAAAGACCTGTAAATGCAACAAGAAAGTTAAGGTTAGTGCCTACTATTCATAAAGAATGTGTTTAAAAGTGCTGATGTGAAGTAATCATGGAATATACTTTATCTGAGTGGCATTTTAATAATACCCATGAAGCTTTTTTAAATGTTGAGAGTTTTCAGCCAGGAATTCAATGTTTATAGATAATTATGCCAAGAAATAAAAGGAATATTCATTATGTTTCTAAAAATAGATGTATTAGATTCAACCTTGATGTGTAACAAAGAGGGAGTGATTAAGTTATGATATATCCTTACAGATTCTATGCAGCCATTAACAAGTCATATTTTTTTAATTTTTAAAAAAATTTTATTTATTTTTGGCTGCATTGGGTCTTTGCTGCTGCGTGCGGACTCAGTAGTTGCGGCACGCTGGCCCTAGAGCGTTCGGGCTTCAGTCGTTGTGGTGCATGAGCTCAGTAGTTGTGGCTCGAGGGCTCTAGAGCTCAGGCTCAGTAGTTGTGGTGCACGGGCTTAGTTGCTCCATGGCATGTAGGATCTTCCTGGACCAGGGATCAAATCCATGTCCCCTGCATTGGCAGGTGGATTCTTAACCACTGTGCCACCAGGGAAGCCCCAACAAGTCATATTTTTAGCAAAGATCAAATGATATGGCCTACCAAACAATGTGTGATACTTTCATTATTTTGTATAAAATTATACACAGATAAAAGACTGGACAAAGATGGGTTTTTTTGTTTGTTTTTTTGTTAAGATTCATCTATGTTGTTGCATGTAGCTAAAGTTCATTTATTTATATTTCTATGTACAATATTCTATTGTATGAATATATCACAATTTAGTTTTCTGTTCTACTGTTAGTGGGCATCTTGGTTGTTTCCTGGTTTTTTATTATTATGAATAATATTCATGAACATTCTTATATATAAGACTGGACAGAGATGTTTACAAAGATGTCAACAGTGGGTTGATTAGTGCTTTTAATTTTCATAAAACTTTTCTGTGGTAGAAACATTACCTTCCTGGAAATGCATTATTATTTCAATATATGAAAACTAA
This sequence comes from Balaenoptera physalus, assembly GCF_965194825.1. Classification (NCBI taxonomy): domain Eukaryota; kingdom Metazoa; phylum Chordata; class Mammalia; order Artiodactyla; family Balaenopteridae; genus Balaenoptera; species Balaenoptera physalus. Next base: position 59,342,042 of record NC_138896.1, on the reverse strand, counting down.
TCAATATAATATACCATATAGTAAAATAAAGGACAAAAATCACATGATCATCTTAGTAGATACAGAACAGCCATTTGACAAATTCCAACACCCTCTCATGATAAAAATACTCAACAAACTAGTATAGAAGGGAACTTTCTGAACCTGATAAAGAACATCTGTGAAAAATCCACAGGTGGTATATACGTCATGATGAAAGACTGGATGCTTCACCCAACATCAGGAACAAGATAAGGATGTCCACTCTTGCCCTTCCTAACAGCATTATCATGGAAGTTCTAGCCAGGTCAGTTAGGCCAGAAAAAGAAATAAAAGGTATCCATATTGGAAAAGAACTGAAACTATTTGTAGAAAACATGGCCTTATATATAGAAAAATCCTAGGAAATTCACAGAAAAACGATTAGAGCTTATTAATAGTTCAGCAGAGTTACCGAAGATAAGATCAATATAGAAAAATCAATTGTATTTCTAAATGCTAGCAACGAGGGACTGCCCTAGTAGTCCAGTGGTATAGAATCCGCCTTACAATGCAGTGGACACTGGTTCAATCCCTGGTCAGGGAACTAAGATCCCACATGCCGTGGGGCAACTAAGCCTGCATGCCACAACTACAGAGCCCACTCACCCTGGAGCCTGCGCGCCACAACTAGAGAAGAGAAAACCTGCACACCACAACTAGAGAGAAGCCCGCGCACCACAACGAAAGATCCCATATGCTTCAATGAAGATCCCATGTGGCACAACTAGAGAGATGCCCGCGCACCACAACGAAAGATCCCACATGCCTCAATGAAGATCCCATGTGCCACAACTAAGACCCGACGCAGCCAAAAATAAATAAAATAAATAAATAGAAGATGGTGGAGTAGAAGGTCGTCTGCTCATTCCCTCTTGTGAGAGCACCGGAATCACAAATAACTGCTGAACAGTCATCGACAGGAAGACACTGGAACTCACCAGAAAGATACCCCACATCCAAAGACAAAGGAGAAGCCGCAGTGAGATGGTAGGAGGGGCGCAATCACAATAAAATCAAATCCCATAACCACTTGGTGGTTGACTCACAAACTGGAGAACAATTATACCACAGAAGTCCACCCACTGGAGTGAAGGTTCTCAGCCCCAAGTCAGCCTTCCCAACCTGGGGGTCCAGCAAAGGGAGGAGGAATTCCCAGAGAAACAGACTTTGAAGGCTAGCGGGATTTGATTGCAGGACTTCGACAGGACTGGGGGAAACAGAGACTCCACTCTTGGAGGGCACACACAAAGTAGTGTGTGCATCAGGATCCGGGGGAAGGAGCAGTGACCCCATAGGAGACTTAACCAGACCTACCTGCTAGTGTTGTGGGGTCTCCTGCAGAGGCGGGGGGTGGCTGTGGCTCACTGCAGGGACAAGGACACTGGCAGCAGAAGTTCTGGGAAGTACTCTTTGGCATGAGCCCTCCTGGAGTCCGCCATTAGCCCCACCAAAGAGCCTTTAGCCTCCAATGCTGGGTCATCTCAGGCCAAACAACCAACAGGGAGGGAACTCAGCCCCACCCATCAGCAGACAAGCAGATTAAAGTTTTACTGAGCTCTGCCCACCAGAGCAACACCCAGCTCTACCCACCTCCAGCCCCTCCCATCAGGAAGCTTGCACAAGCCTCTTTTTTTTTTTTTTAAACGTTCATAGCAGCTTTATTCATAATCACCAAAACTAGAAGCAACCAAGATGTCCTTCAGTAGGTCAATTGATAAACAAACTGTGGTACATCCATGTAATGGAATATTATTCAGTGATAAAAAGGAATGAGCTATCAAATCAGGCAAAGAAATGAATAAACCGTAAACCCATGTTCTAAATGAAAGAAGCCTGTCTGCCAGGGTTATGTACTGTTTGATTACATTTATATGACTTTCTGGAAAAGCCAAAACTCTACAGAAGATAAACAGATCAGTGTTTGCCAGGACTGAGGGGCAGAGCGATAGAGGAAGGTTGAATAGGTAAGGCAGAGGGGATTGTTTAGCTTGGTGAAAATATGCAGTATGATACTGTATTGGTAGATACATGACACGATGCATTTATCAAAACCAATAGAACTTTACAGCAGAAAGAATGAACCTTAATGTATGAGAAATTTTTTAATAAAAACATCACTTAGGTAGTTGGAGCATCCCAGGATGTAATGACAAATAAATCTAACTATATGACAAAGGAATCTAACTGTATTACAAATGTATGAAACAATCTCACTGAGGTGGATAGGGGGAAAAGATGCTGACCTAAGTAACTCTGGAAATTAGTGGAATCTGTAAGGCAAATGCACAAAAGCAGTGTATTTCAGTTGATAAAGTTGTTTCCATGGAAGCATGTAACATAATACATGTGTACTGGAATTGAAGAATTAAGTAAATGGATGGCAGATGGTGGGAGCCCGTTTTCCCACTGTTGGAGTTGGAGGTTACAGATGAGCAAGAGAAGGCTAGAATGATCCATGTGGAAATGGACTAAAGTTGAAGACATCACTAAGAACTTACACTGAGCTTAAGAGAGAGAGAAATATTTATAGATACGTGTATATACATGATTGCACAAGCCTCTTAGATAGCCTTATCCACCAGAGGGCAGACAGCAGAAGCAAGAAGAACTACAATCCTGCAGCCTGTGGAATGAAAACCACATTCACAGAAAGATAAACAAAATGAAAAGGCAGAGGACTATGAACCAGATGAAGGAACAAGATAAAACCCCAGAAAAACAATTAAATGAAGTGGAGATAGGCAACCTTCCAGAAAAAGAATTCAGAATAATGATAGTGAAGATGATCCAGGACCTCGGAAAAAAGAATGGAGGCAGGGATCGAGAAGATGCAAGAAATGTTTAACAAAGACCTAGAAGAATTAAAGAACAAACACCTAGAAGAATTAAAGAACAACCAAACAGAGATGAACAATAAAATAACTGAAATGAAAAATACACTAGAAGGAATCAATAGCAGAATAACTGAGGCAGAAGAATGGATAAGTGATCTGTAAGGCAGAATGGTGGAATTCACTGCCATGGACCAGAATAAGAAAAAAGAATCAAAAGCAATGAAGACAGCCTAAGAGACCTCTGGGACAACATTTAATGCACCAACATTCACATTATAGGGGTCCCAGAAGGAGAAGAGAGAAAGAAGGGACCTGAGAAAATATTTGAAGAGATTATAGTCAAAAACTTCCCTAACATGGGAAAGGAAATAGCCACCCAAGTCTAGGAAGTGCCGAGTGTCCCAGGCAGGAGAAACTCAAGGAGAAACATGCCAAGACACATAGTAATCAAATTGACAAAAATTAAAGACAAAGAAAAATTATTAAAGGCAACCAGGGAAAAACAACAATTAACATACAAGGGAACTCCCGTAAGGTTAACAGCTGATTCCTCAGCAGAAACTCTACAAGCCAGAAGGGAGTGGCACAATATATTTAAAGTGATGAAAGGGAAGAACCTACAACCAAGATTACTCTACCTGACAAGGATCTCATTCAGATTTGACAGAGAAATCAAGCAAAAGCTAAGAGGATTCAGCACAACGAAACCAGCTCTACAGCAAATGCTAAAGGAGCTTAGCTTCTCTAAGTGGGAAACACAAGAGAAGAAAAGGACCTACCAAACAAACCCAAAACAGTTAAGAAAATGGTAATAGAAACATACATATCGATAAATACCTTAAATATGAATGGATTAAATGCTCCAACCAAAAGACACAGCCTCACTGAATGGATACAAAAACAAGACCCATATATATGCTGTCTAAAAGAGACCCACTTCAGACCTAGGGACACATACAGACTGAAAGTGAGGGGCTGAAGAAAGATATTCCATGCAAATGGAAATCAAAAGAAAGCTGGAGTAGCAATACTCATATCAGATAAAATAGACTTTAAAATAAAGACTGTTACAAGAGACAAGGAAGGACACTACATAATGATCAAGAGATCAATCCAAGAAGAAGATATAACAATTATATACGCACCCAGCATAGGCACATCTCAATACATAAGGCAAAGGCTAACAGCTATAAAAGAGGAAATCGACAGTAACACAATAATAGTGGGGGACTTTTAACACCTCACTTACACCAGTGGACAGATCATCCAGACAGAAAATTAATCAGGAAACACAAGCTTTAAATGACACAATAGGCCAGATAGATTTAATAGATATTTATAGGACATTCCATCTGAAAACAGCAGATTACACTTTCTTCTCAAGTGCACACAGGACATTCTCCAGGATAGATCACATCTTGGGTCACAAATCAAGCCTCAGTAAATTTAAGAAAATTGAAATCATATCAAGCATCTTTTCCAACCACAACGCTACAATGAGAGTAGAAATAAATTACAGTTAAAAAAAGTGAAAAACACAAAACACATGGAGGCTAAAAAATACTAAATAACCAAGAGATCCCTGAATAAATCAAAGAGGAAATCAAAAAATACCTAGAGACAAATGACAACGAAAACATGATGATCCAAAACCTATTGGATGTTTATAGCAATATAATCCTACCTCAAGAAACAAGAAAAATCTCAAATAAACAATCTAACCTTACACCTAAAGGAACTAGAGAAAGAAGAACAAACAAAATCCAAAGTTATTAGAAGGAAAGAAATCGTAAAGATCAGAGCAGAAGTAAATGAAATAGAAACAAAGAGAACAATAACAAAGATCAATAAAACTAAAAGCTGGTTCTCTGAGAAGATAAACAGGACTGATAAACTTTTAGCCAGACTCATCAAGAAGAAGAGTGAGAGGACTCAAATCAATAAAATTAGAAATGAAAAAAGAGAAGGTACAGCAGACACTGCAGGAATACAAAGCATCCTAAGAGACTGCTACAAGCAACTCTATGCCAGTCAAATGGACAACCTGGAAGAAATGGACAAATTCTTAGAAAGGCATAACCTTCCAAGACTAAACAAGAAAGAAATAGAAAATATGAACAGACCAATCACAAGTAATGAAATTGAAACTGTGATTTAAAATCTTCCAACAAACAAAAGTCCAGGACCAGTTGGCTTCACAGGTGAATTCTATGAAACATTTAGAGGAGAGCTAACACCCATCCTTCTCAAACTCCTCCCAAAAATTGCAGAGGAAGGAACACTCCCAAACTCATTCTACGAGGCCATCACCCTGATACCAAAACCAGAGAAAGATGTCACAAAAAGAGAAAACTACAGGGCAATATCACTGATGAATATAGATGCAAAAGTCCTCAACAAAATACACGCAAACAGAATCCAACAACACATTAAAAGGATCATACACCATGATCAAGTGGGATTTATCCCAGGGATGCAATGATTCTTCAATGTATGCAAATCAATCAATGTGATACACCATATTAACAAATTGAAGAATAAAAACTATATGATCATCTCAATAGATGCAGAAAAAGCTTTAGACAAAATTTAACACCCATTTATGATAAAAACTCTCCAGAAAGTGGGCATAGAGGGAACCTACCTCAACATAATAAAGGCCGTATACGACAAACCCACAGCAAACATCATTCTCAATGGTGAAAAACTGAAAGCATTTCCTCTAAGATCAGGAGCAAGACCAGGATGTCCACTCTCACCACTCTTATTCAGCATAGTTTTGGAAGTCCTAGCCACGGCAGTCAGAGAAGAAAAAGAAATAAAAGGAATACAGATTGGAAAAGAAGAAGTAAAACTGTCACTGTTTGCAGATTACATGACGTGATACTATACATAGAGAATCCTGAAGGTGCCACCAGAACACTACTAGAGCTAATCAATGAATTTGATAAAGTTGCAGGATACAAAATTAACGCACAGAAATCTCTTGCATTCCTATACTCTAACAACGAAAGATCAAAAGAGAAATTAAGGAAACAATCCCATTCACCACTGCAACAAAAAGAATAAAATACCTAGTAATAAACTTACCTAAGGAGGTAAAAGACCTGTACCCAGAAAACTATAAGACACTGATAAAAGATATCAAAAATGATGCAAACACATGGAGAGATATACCATGTTCTTGGGTTGGAAGAATCAATATTGTGAAAATGATTATACTACCCAAAGCAATCTACGGATTCAGTGCAATCCCTATCAAATTACCAATGGCATTTTTTACAGAACTAGAACAAAACATCTTAAAATTTGTATGGAGACACAAAAGACCCCAAATAGGCAAAGCAATCTTGAGGGAAAAAAACGGAGCTGGAGGTATCAGACTCCCTGACTTCAGACTATACTACAAAGCTACAGTCATCAAGACAATATGGTACTGGGACAAAAACAAATATAGATCAATGGAGCAGGATAGAAAGCCCAGAGATAAACCCACGCACCTATGGTCAACTAATCTATGACAAAGGAGGCAAGGATATACAATGGAGAAAAGACAGTCTCTTCACTAAGTGGTGCTGGGAAAACTGGACAGCTGCATATAAAAGAATGAAATCAGAACACTTCCTAACACCATACAGAAAAATAAACTCAAAATGGATTAAAGACCTAAATGTAATACCGGACAGTATAAAACTCTTAGAGGAAAACATAGGCAGAACACTGTATGACATAAATCACAGCAAGGTCCTTTTTGACCCACCTCCTAGAGAAATGGAAATAAAAAACAAAAATAGACAAATGGGACCTAATGAAATTTAAAAGCTTTTGCACAGCAAAGGAAACTGTAAATAAGACGAAAAGGCAACCCTCAAAATGGGAGAAAATATTTGCAAATAAATCACCGGACAAAGGATTAATCTCCAAAATACATAAACTGCTCATGCAGCTCAATATTAAAAAAACAAACAGCCCAATCAGAAAATGGGTAGAAGACCTAAATAGGCATTTCTCCATGCAAGACATACAAATGGCCAAGAGGCACATGAAAAGCTGCTCAACATCACTAATCATGAGAGAAAATGCAAATCAAAACTACAATGAGGTATCACCTCATAGTGGTTAGAATGGGCATCATCAGAAAATCTACAAACAACAAATGCTGGAGAGGGTGTGGAGAAAAGGGAACCCTCTTGCACTGTTGATGGGAATGTAAATTGATACAGCCGCTATGGAGAACAGTATGGAGGTTCCTTAAAAAACTAAAAATAGAATTACCATATGACCCAGCAATCCCACTACTGGGCATATACCCTGAGAAAACCATAATTCAAAAAGACATGCGCCCCAGTGTTCGCTGCAGCACTGTTCACAATAGCCAGATCATGGAAGCAACCTAAATGCCCATCGCCAGACGAATGGATAAAGAAGATGTGGTACAGGGCTTCCCTGGTGGCGCAGTGGTTGGGAATCCGCCTGCCAATGCAGGGGACACGGGTTCGTGCCCCGGTCCAGGAAGATCCCACATGCCACGGAGCGGCTAGGCCCGTGAGCCACAACTACTGAGCTGGCGCGTCTGGAGCCTGTGCTCCACAACGGGAGAGGCCGTGACAGTGAGAGGCCCGCGCACCGCGATGAAGAGTGGCCCCCGCTTGCCACAACTGGAGAAAGCCCTTGCACAGAAACGAAGACCCAACACAGCCAAAAATAAATAAATAAATTTATAAAAAAAAAAAAAAATTAGTGCTTCGTCTAGTCTAATAGAAAAAAAAAAAAAAGAAGATGTGGTACATATATATGATGGAATATTACTCAGCCATAAAAAGCAACGAAATTGGGTCATTTGTAGAGACGTGGATGAACCTAGAGACTTTCATACAGAGTGAAGTAAGTCAGAAAGAGAAAAACAAATATCGTATACGAACTCATATATGTGGAATCTAGAAAAATGGTACAAATGAACCAGTTTGCAAGGTAGAAATAGAGACACAGATGTAGAGAACAAACGTATGGACACCAAGGGGGGAAAGCGGGGGACGGGGGTCGTGGTGGTGATGGGATGAGTTGGGAGATTGGGATTGACATATATACACCAATATGTATAAGGTAGATAACTAATAAGAACTGGCTGTATGAAAAAAATAAAATAAAAATAGTTGATGGAGTCAGAAAAAATAATAATAAACCATTTTTTAAAAATGCTAGCAATGAACAATCTGAAAATAAAGTAAAAAAGCAATTCCAATTATAATAGCCTCAAAAGGAATAATACATTGTATATAGGAATCGATAGAACAAAAGAAGTGTAAGACTTCTCTAGGATGAACCACTCTTATGTTTCTCCTTTACTCTTACACTCATAATATTGCTGACACGAGATGTGTGGGATTTTCGCATCAAGCAATTCTCAGACAACACCTAGATGTCCTAAAATTCAATTCAGTTGTGACCCTAACCATAGTTAACACAGACCTTACAGGTTAAGGGCTTAGTCTGTTACGACCCCCGCCCCCACTCACCCACACCTCAGACATCAGTTGCAAGTCCAGGTTGTTACCTGTGCTTCTGACCAACTGGCTCTAAGTCACAGGTTCCCTTGCCCCCTCCTTGAGTTAAATTAATTTGCTAGAGTGGCTCACAGATCTTGGGAAAACAGTCTACTTACTAGATTACTGGTTTATTACAAAGGATATTAAAGGGTATGAATGAAAAGCCGGATAAAGAGATACAGGGGGCGAGGTCTGGAAGGGTCTCAAGCCCAAGAGCTTCTTTCCCTGTGGAGTTGCAGTGTGCCACCCTCCCAGCATATGGGTGTGTTCACCAACCCAGAAACTCTCTGAATCTTCTGCTTTTGGCATTTTTATGGAGGCTTCATCACATAGTCATAATTGATCATTAACTTAGTCTCCAGCCTCACACCTCTTCCCAGAGGATGGAGGATGGGGCTGAAAATTCCAAGCTTTAATCATGGTTTCATCTTTCTGGTGACCATCCCCCATCCTGAGGCTGTCGAGGAGACCGCCAGGAAATGCCTTATTAGAACAAAAGACACTCCTATCACCCAGGAAATTCCAAGGGATTTAGGAACTCTGTCAGGTACCAGGGTCAACGAGCAAATATTAGAGACAAAGGTATTCCAAGTGCTCTTACCACTTGAGAAATTACAAGGGTTTTAGGAGCTCTGTGCCAGGAATTGGGCGCATATGTATGTTTTATTTCACACTTGTGCACTAAAAACTACAACACATTGTTAGAAGAATTTAAAGCTCTAAATAAATGGAAAGACACACAGGTTATTTAAAGACTTAATATTAGGATGGGAAATAGACATACAGATCCAATGCAATCCCTATCAAAAGTCCAGCTGCCTTTTTATAGAAATTGACAAACTGCTCCTAAAATCCAAATGACAAAGCAAAGTTTCCAGAATAGATGAAACGATCTTGAAAAAGACTGAACTTGGTGTACTCACACTTCCCAATTTCAAAATTTACTTCAAAGTTACAGTAATCAAGTCTGTGTGGTACTGGCATAAAGATAGATATATACACCAATGTAATAGAATTGAGAGTCCAGAAATAATCCCATATATCTATGGTCAGTTGATTTCCAACAAGGGTGCCAAGACCATGCAGTAGGCAAGAATTCTTTTCAGCAGATGTTGCTGGAACAACTCGATAGCCAGGGGCCAAGGAATGAATTTGGACCCCTACCTCATATCATATCCAAAAAATTAACTCAAAATGGATAAAAAACACAAATGTAAGAGCTAAAACTATAAAATGCTTAGAAGAAAACACAGGTGTAAATCTTCATAACCTCTTAGATACTACACCAAACACAAGCAACCAAAGAAAAGCTAGATAAATTGGACTTCATCAAAATTAAAAACATTGTGCTTCAGAGGGCACCATCAAGAAAGTGAAAAGACAACACACAAAATGAGAGAAAACATTTGCAAATCACATATCTGATTAGGGACTTACATCTCAAGTATATAAAGAACTCATAACTCAGTAACAAAAAGGCAATTCTATTTAAAAATAAGTGAAGGATTTGAATACATATTTCTTTAAAGACAATATACAAATTGCCAATGAAAGCACATGAAAAGATACTCAACGTCCTTAGACATTAGGGAAGTGCAAATCAAAAGCACAATGAGATACCTCTTCACACCCGCTAGGCTATTATCCAAAGAATGGACAATAACAAATGCTGGTGAGGATATGGAGAAATTGAAACCCTCATACACTGCTCCTGGAATGTAAGTGGAGCCACTATGGGAACAGTTTGGCAGTTTCTCAAAAAGTGAAACATTGAGTTAGCATGTGGCCCAGCGGTTCCACTCCTAGCTGTATACCCAAGACATGTGAAACATATGTTCTCATTAAAACATGTACACAAATGAATGTTCATAGCAACATTATTCATAACAGCCAAAAAGTGGAAACAACCCAAATGTCCATCAGCTGGTGAATGGTTAGGCAGGTATGTGCATACAATGAAGCAGAATATTACTCAGTCATAAAAAGGAGCACATTACATAAAAGTGAAATACTAATGCATGCTCTAAGAGGAGTGGAACTCGAAAACATTATAAAGTTAGACACAAACAGCCACATACTGTATGATTCCATTTACATGAAATGCCTAGAATACGTGAATCCACAGAAACAGAAAGTAAATTAGTTGTTGCCAGGGGTTGGGAGTCGGGAAAATAGGGAATGACATCAATGGGTATAAGATTTCTTTTTGGGGTGATGAAAATGTTCTGGAATTAGATATTTATGAGGGTTGTTAAGTCTTGTGAATATATTAAAAACACTGAATTGTATACTATGAAAGTAAATTTTATGGTACATGAATTATACATTAATTTTTTTAAGTGGGGAAAATGGAAAACAAATAGAAATAAAACATTCATCCTGAGTCTTAAAAATAAAACATTATATTTAGTATCTATTTTTTAGTACCAGAAAAAAATACTGAATTTGAAATGTTTTAATATGAACTCGAAAGCCATTTGCAGCAATTCTTTTTTTAAAATTTTTGGACATGCCACGCAGCTTGTGGGATCTTAGTTCCCCAACCAAGGATTGAACCCAGGCCCTCGGCTGAAAGCGCGGAGTCCTAACCACTAGACTGCCAGGAAATTCCCAGCAGCAATTTTTTTTTTTCATAAGAAAGTCATAATAGTGCCATGAGATTGCTTAATTTGTTTCTTTTGGTTCTTTAAGGTTTGAATGGCATGTTTGCTTCTTTACAGAAGGGAAAGGTGTCCATCTATCCTCTTTTCTTCATCTGGCCCAGGTTCACACTCAGGCACAATGAGATACTTGTCTGTGCCTCTGTCCAGGGCTTAGAGAATAGATTTTCTCATTCTTTCTATTTCTATGTCTTTTTTTCTTTTTCTTCCCTCCCCCCTCCCTCCCCCCTCCCCCCTCCCCCCTTCCTTCCTTCCTTCCTTCCTTTTTCTTTCTAAACCCCCTCCTCCCCCTTCCTCAACTTTCTTATACAGATATGACTTGTGTATTCCTTGTTTTCTTCTCTTTGAGCCTTGTTTATCATGGCTGAACATTTATGGATCCAGAGATATATGCTTCTATATTGAAAGAGTCTCTCAGTCTATTGGTAGGTTGCTAAAGGATGAGCAGCTAAAAGCTTGTTGAGTTTTATGCATTTTGAGTTTGAAACCCCTGAGACATCAAACTGGAAGTGTTCGGAGGCATAGTAGTATATGAGAAAGAATTACAAACAGTGGTAGAGAACTCAGGAGAGAGATCTGTGCTTGAGATTAGACTTGGAAGTCATTAGAGAATTGTTCTTACTGTAATCTTTCAATATTAAACTCAATACATTTCTTAAAGCAGTTGCCACAGGATTTTTCATCCACTGAAGTACTGAATCCTTTGGCAATGGGGATATGATGAGTGTTTTGAGGTTTACCCTTGAAAACTTTATCCTGAAGAGGAAGCTTGGTATGATGGGAGACAATGGGAGACAGGAATTTCTGTTAAGGAAACCTTGATATATCTATGCATATTTATGAATATTTGTTCTCAACAACTAGCCCTGTGGGATTGCTTAAATGAAAAAGAAAATAAATGTTTTCAGTTGGAGTCATGTGGACAGAAGTCAGATTTCAGTTGATTGAGGAAGACGTTGGAAGGAGAATCTATAAATTATTCCTATGCTTAGCGGTTGAGAAGAGATGAAAGAAGATTGTAGGAATTATCCGTTGTTAAAGGTTAATGAACTTCTTGTTTTTTAAAATTGAGGGAGTTAAATATGTTTGTATACTAAGATGGTAGGATCAGTAGAGAAGGAAAAGTAAAAAATGGAAGAATGAAAGGAAATTGTTACGGTCAAAGTTCGTATGAGAGACATAAGGAATAGGATGTATAGAGAGGAGCTGGGGAGTTAGTTAGCCTTGGATGTGGAAGGGTCATCAGTTTCACTGAGGTAGAAGGGAAAGAAATGAAGGGGGTAGATTCAGATATATTTTGGGCGGGCAAGCATCAAGAGCCGTGTCATCAGGAGGTAGCTGTGTCTTCATGTCTGAGGAGTCAGAGTCAGGACACTGAGCTAATAGAAAGTAGGGTGTCTGAGAGGTGGCTTGAGGTTTGGAATAGCAGTTGAGGAGGCACAAGAGGAGGGGCTCTCTTCTGGGCTTCCTGCAACCACCTACACATTTAGAAACTCACTAGAAGAACTCACAGGACTGTTAGCTGTACTCATGGCTGAGGTTAATTATAGCAAAAGGACACACAGCAGGATCAGCAAGGGAAAAAGACTCATCCGGTAGTCTGGAGGAGTCCAGGCACAGGCTTTCAGAGTTATCCCTCCCAGAGGCGAAAATGACGGGCTGCACAGAACATGCTCCTTCCTCCAGCAATGAGTGTGGAACATGTGCATAGTGTTTCTGTCCAGAGAAGCTTCCTTAAGGCTCAAGAGTCCAGGGTGAGGGTAAAAGGGCGGTTGTTATGCAAGCACTGTGCTGCACAACCAGCCACAATTACCAGAATTCCATACTCCCAAAAAGATAACAGGTATTCCCCTAAATCACATTGTCTGCAAACACAATTCAGGCAAGTTGGTATAGCAGGAGTTCAATACCCCATCCCCAACACTCAAACACACAAAACAACCTTATTGATATAATCAGGATCCAAAACTAAATTCCCGAAGGCCAGCTAAGGGCTAGCCCTGTAACTAGGCTCTTCTTAAGAGTATCAGGCCTGGTTTATTAATACTTTTCTGCACAGTCACTAAAGGTCAAGCCTGATAATTACCCCAGTTTCTAGTAGTGCCAGTATGCATGACTTCGTGGTTTTGTAATTTTCTCTATTGGGGCACCTTAAAGTAGCGGGGTAGAGCAATTTAGTTGTTAGATTTATCCATATTTCGGGTCTTGAAGGGACTGAAAGTACTAAAGGATGGGGTGAGGAAGCAGCAACACAGTAGACAGAGGATAATGATGAGACAGCTAAATTTAGAGTAGAATTTGGAGGTGTGCTCTAGCCTATAGAGGAAAAGAGAAAGCAAGGCAAGGTGACTCTTAGATTATGAGAAACTCAGCAGACCCAAGCAAGGGGTTTGTCTGTTGGTGCAGGGGTCCAAGGTTGGGACATGGGCTTCTCTAACTTATCTAGGCTAGTGAAAATCAGACTTATTGTCAATTCAATTCTATATATATATAATTTTTTTTTTGCTATCTTTATCTCACAAAGAAACCTCGTCTCGTTTAATCTCCTATTATGTTTTAGTTGAAAACAAGCTTCATATATACGTGTGTGCTATGAATTCTGTGTTCTTAAAAATAATGTTTTCCAGGGGTTATAAAATCCTTTTCTAATATACTAAGTTTTCTTCCGTTCTTTGCTTGCTCTTTCATCAGAGGATACTTCTGACAAGATGGATGGTAAGAACTTCCTTTTCTAATTCACCTAAAAAATTTTATGGCTCTTGGATTCTACATGATACCTTTGTTCGTTCTCTTAAGTTCTGAAAATAGGCTGCTTATTTGGCAGCACTCTCAATGTGAAAATGGCTACTTAATTCTCTGATTTAATTTTGGGTTAATCATATCTATTTTGGGTTTCTCAGTTTACTCAAATACTAGGTTACTCTTTGTTATAAGTTAAATCAATTTTCTTAATTTTTTTTACCTGAGCTCTTAGAATATTCTTGATTTCTTAAGTCTTTCTCTGAAATATTAGATTCAGAAGAAGGGAAAGGAATCTCATAAGTCACTTGATTCAGTTCTTTAGTTTAATAACTCTGATACAGAGAGAGACAAATGACATATTTTACAGATTCATATGGTTATTTATGAAAATGAAATGTAAGTCACAGATGCTGTCTTTCAGAGAGTGAGTTTTAAATTAACATTTAATCAAAATTGAACTTACTTTGAGCTATGCCTTTTTAATTTCAGTATTTAGTTTATCTTTAGTTGCTTGATCCAGTATGGTAATTTTTATCTGTATGGTATTTTTGTCTAACACTAGACTGTGTATTATCCATACTTGCCCTTCACTTCATCAGATACCATAATGTTATCTAAGAACTTGAGCTTTTTTATAAGAACTTGTAAGAAGATCCTGAATCTGTAAGTCACAGTATGAGATCTAGAGAAAATGGAAAACTACGTTTTTCTGTCAATTATTACATAAACTCTGAAATTGGTATATCTTCCATTCTGATGAAATGGAAGATTTATTTAATCTTGGGTTGGGTACATGAGTGTTACTTATAATTAGTCTCTGTGCTTCTGTGTGTGTTTAATGTATTTCATAAATTTAAGAAATTATTAAATGAAAGAAAACCTAACCAAGAGATAGTTTCTATATTTCAGACCATTCAATATCACTTCTAACACTGAGATTCTAGATCCTTTAAAAACAAATTATTCTCACATTCCAGATCAAAATGTTTTCTTTTGTGGGTCAGAAACATCAGCCTATTTGAGGAATCACCTGTGTTGTGTGATGTGTTACTCTCACTGATGTTTAATCCTGTGTTTTAAAAAAAAAAATCTATATACACACACATGGAGAAACATCTGTTATTGCCCTATAGTAGTAGTGAGTTTGTTTTTTTTTTGGCCGTGCCGTGCGGCTTGTGGGATCTTAGTTCCCCGACCAGGGATTGAACCCGGGCCCTCAGCAGTGAAAGCATGGAGTCCTAACCACTGGAGTGCCAGGGAATTCCATTTACTTGATCATTTTTGCTAGTTTTCATTGACGTCTTAGGGAGTACAAAAATTTTTGAATAAATAGCTAATGGATTGATAGGTCTTTGTAATGCTTTGGTGAAAATACTGGGTTAATGAGACCTAGGTCATGGATTTGATTCCCATGTTTGTCAATTAGTTTTCTAGTTCTTTTATGGACTACCTTTTGAAAATGCACAGAAAGAATTCTTACATTGGAAAGATCTATAAAAATCTTCGTTTTGGAGAGAGCAATGAAAGTTGCATCTTTCTTGAGTAATTAATTTCTCTAATTTTCTTCACCATTTAAAATTTTAAGTATGAAGCATAGCAGACAAATGTGTTTGTTATAGAATTTTGCTATTTTTAATTGTCTAGTTTTAACCTTTTTTGTGCTATGAGTCATTAGGTTACCTCAAATTTTCTTTTATCTCAAAATGAATCTTTTAAAAGCTAATTTAAGGCTATCGAACTAGAAATTTTTTCTTTTGCCCTTTTGTTTTCGTTGGGTGGGAGGCGCGAGGAAGGTTTTAACATCAGCATTGGCAGACTTTGTTGAAATGTTATTGTTTTATTTCTCTTATTTAGGAACAGCATCTGAAGATGGTAAGAATTATACATTTTGTTAGTAACACAAATACCTCTACATTAATATTTTCATTGGTAGGAATTAAATATTAAAAACTAAAATAGGCTAATTTCTTTGCAAATCTGTATAATTTGCGAGCTGTGGTAGCTTTTACATTTCATGTTTGGTTGTGTTAGTTATACATGTGGATTTTTTTTTAATCCTTCATCCTGGAGTTTTGCTTTGTATCTTGGATCATCTCATGCTAGAAAAACATAAATGCTTAACATGTTTAACAATATCTAGTATAAAGTTACATAGTTTCATTTTTTTCTTGTAGTGACATTAATGCTTTTATTTTGTGTTTTTGTTTTTTAATTTATGCCAATTCATTTATACTTTGGGAGTGCACGTGCCATTGCTTTATCGTCTTTAAATATCCTCAGCATTTAAATGCATTTATTTTGTCAGCTTTTAAATGTATCTTTGATTTTGAATCAGTGACTGGAGAATTGCATATGACTTGAATTTGGGATTACAAAAACCTTGCTAGATATAATACTTTATTTTACTGAGCCAGTTTACCGTTTAAAAAATTATTTATTGCTTTTGAATTTGTAGAAAGGAAAAAATTCAGTTTTTATATTTATCCTGCCTGAAGGCTGTCTTATTAAGCCTCTGATATGAAACACATTTTTTTTTTCTAAATTTTACATGGATGACATTTTCTTGTGATACACGGCTAAGTAGATTTAACATTTTGGAGGTCTCATACTTACTCTGATATATTTGAAATATTTTCATATTTTAAGTTTTAAACTAGAGGACTAGTTTCTGGCACTGTGGCATTGTAATTTAGAATGGTAGTATCAAAATACTTAATTTATCCTAATTTTGTTGTACTGGATAAATTCTGCATTTCAAAAATAATAATTTTTTTCTATTTTACTTCTTAGTCAGGAGAACATTGTGTCCTATTCTAAACAGACTCTGTAAAAGGGTGAAAGTCCTGAATTATGGGCTTTTTAGGGGCCTCAAAGAATTGATACAATGCTAGGATCTACCAACTGTACTTCTCCTTTTGCTTTATTTTATTCCTAGTTCCTAATTATTCTCTTATCTTCCCTCACTCATTTCTTAATTTTGTAATTTTTCCTTACTCTTTAGTGTATGTTTTCCTAGTTAATATCGCCATATTAGGCTAGCCCCTATATTGTTGGGGTTTTTAAAAAATTTATTTTGTTTATTTATTTTTGGCTGCTTTGGGTCTTTGTTGCTGCGTGCGGGCTTTCTCTAGTTGCAGTGAGCGGGGGCTTCTCTTCGTTGTGGTGTGCAGGCTTCTCATTGCAGTGGCTTCTCTTGTTGTGGATCACGGGACACGCAGGCTTCAGTAGTTGTGGCACACAGGCTTAGTTTCTCTGCAGCATGTGGGATCTTCCCAGACCAGGGCTCGAACCCATGTCGCCTGCATTGGCAGGCGGATTCTTAACCACTGCACCACCAGGGAAGTCCCCAGCCTCTATATTGTGATTGCCCTAAAAGTTGTGCCTTTTAACTGAAAAGTATTTTGAGTCCTTCTTTATGATCATGTTTGGTATTGGTTCTGATTTGATAGTGATTGAGACTGTTGCTTGAGAATACCAAAGTACCTGCTAGTAATATATTTTTGTTTTTTCTAATGACAGTTTACTTAAGCACTTTGGTAAGCATTATCTCCTTTGGTTCAAGAGCTCTAGAAACATCTTGCGGCTTGGTTTTGTGGAGGGGGATGAGGCAGTAGTAAGAGAAAAAAGGAACGCAACTTGGAGGTAGAGAAGGAAATGTGTGTAGAAAAGTGCCATCTCTTTGAGGATTGGTATTTCCTCAAATAATTTTATAAATGAAATTGGTTAGTTGGAGGAAGAGAAGAGTAAACGTGTCCATGTTCATCTGTAGTAATCTCATGTTTAGCACAGGATATAAAAAGATGAGATATTTTACCTAGTATTGTATCTTCTTGCAGATCTCTTTAGAAGTACATTTTCAGTCAGAAAGATTGTTTGGGTTGTTGTTTCCAAGATTAGCTTGTATTTTAAACTACAGGGTGGATTTGAGAATAAATTAAATTTCATGGAAACTGAAATTTTAAAATTGGAACTACCAATTAAGAATAAGTGCATGCCTGTGGTAATTATCTTAATTATAACTCTATTTTACTGGACTAATAATATCAAACTGAGAATGGAGATCTTTTAGTTTGACTTTATTCTTACCCGTAAAGGAAAGTTAGCTTATGGTGCAACACGTAAAAAGCAGTATGTATTTTTAAAATTTTAAGAGAACTATAATCTTATAATCTGTAAGTGAAGGTTACATTATGACAGAATTTAACAATACTTGAAAAGCACACCCAATTAGAAAATTATAGTGAGATTTTTTTCCTCATTACTAAATATTATTATAGAAAAAAGTCTTTAATTATGTAAATAATTTTATTCCTTAGGCCGGGTGAGAGCAAAGCTTTCAGCACCACTTGCTGGTACGGGAAACTCCAAGACAGATTCCAGAGGAAGAAGTCGAACAAAAATGGTGTCTCAGTCACAGCGTACGTATTGCCTATTAGTTCTCCCATATTTCTAATATGTTAGGATAAGCGTATTCCTTGTATGTTACTGTATGAAGAGATTGACCAATGGAAAAAGACAAAACTAATTTCAAAAAAGACAAGCCACATACTGAGTTCTTGTTCTGTACTTTAGGTTCATCATCACCTGACAAAAATGAAGGTATTTTTTTTTTCAATGTTTTGGGTCAGTTGTTGTGCATGTTTTGGAATTTTTGGAGTGGGTGTTGTCTTGTCTTTGGTGTGTTATTAGGGCTGCATCATTGATATCTGCACTTAGAAAGAAAAACTTCATCTGCTATACAGACTTTTGCATGGAGATATTTTAAATAGCACAAATCTTTTAACATTAAGGTTTTCACAGTCTACTCAGAAACTTGTAAATGTGGAAAATTGTGCTTTTTAGAGGCAAAATAATTGCCATATGTTAGCATCAGATCTGGTTGCATCTAGCTAATGTTGTTCAAGGGCAGATATGTGGTATCTTTGTACTCTCCCTAAAATCTGTTAGAATGCAGTTAGCATTTTTGGCAGGTATATACTGATTCATAAAGAGGAAACAAATTGAAATGACCAGTTTTGCTATATTCCTTTTTAATTTTAAGATTCATATTTTTGCAATTTCATTGGAAGCTGAATTTCTCATAAACACAATTATTAAAAAGCACAATTTTGAATTCTAGGTAAAATGAATGATCCATTCCTATATATTCCAGAATAGTAATATATACACTTACGGCATAATTAATTTAAAAGAGTTCACATTCCTTCTTTATCAAGAGATTTTCCTTAGCACATACCTCTTAGAACAGGAATTTTTTCTAGGGAGGTAATTCTGGGGTTCTTCTATATACTTGGCCATTTTGGAAAGAAATAGATGTAGCTATCTTCCACTATTGTTTAGGTGACTCTTCCAGGATATAGATGCCCAATTTGTCTGTTTTTTTAACTTGATTCTTGAATCGTGGAATCAGGGAAAGGAGCTGGGCTTAGAGGGGGTCAGGGCAGTGATTAGACAAGTCCGGCCTAGCAGATTCTCCTCTTTACAAAGTCAAAAAATCTAGACAGAGTAATGATGGGAGCACTCAACAGGAGTCCTAAAAATAAGCAGAAATGCTTAGTAAAATTGGTTTGCAAATTGAGGGTTATTTACAAATAGGAAAAAATGGCAAATGCCCTCTGGGTGAGAGCTCTTCTCCCAACCAAATTAGGAATAGATCATACCACATTCTTCCCGGATCTTGCGTATTTTTAGGGTAACTGTTAAAGTAACTTAATCTTTAGCAGTATAGCATAGTAGTTTAGAGCCTTGCTGTTCCAAATGGGGTGCCCAGACCAGCATCAGCATCACCTGGGAAATGTACAATCTCATGCCACCACAGATCTACTGAATTCAGTCTTTAACAAGATCATCAAGTGATTTGTGTTACAATCAAGTCTGAGAAGTATTGATTTAGATCATGGATTTGATCCATGGCTTTTCCAGGTTATTTAAAGTTGCTGTATTTCTATATACTTCTACTGTAACCAGTAAAATGAAGAGGATAATCTCACAGGATTGTTGTGAGAATTAAATTAGTATTTTGCCTGAGCACAAAATATGTGCTGTATATTTTAGCTGGTGAAATTGATGTCCTTGTTTTTCTTAACCTAATGTCAACTGAATTTTATACTCCTATTGTGCACTTCTTTGTTGTTATTTCTTATGGCCTTCAGGAAACAAAAATAATGGTGAAGTTAGGAAATTTAAAGCAGAAAGAAAAATAAAGGTAGCAACCAGAAACTGTCTGTATCCAGCATCTTAAGGATAAAACAATTTTATATGAGATATTTTACTGAGTTCTCTTCTAAAGTAATACTAAGACTGAACTCATGGCAGAGATTCAAAGTGCTTTGTGTATGGTTTTTTAATATATTACTTAAGGAACTCCCTTTTAAGTGTATTATAACTACTGATCACTTCAAGAGAATATAGAATAATTTTTTTACATTTGGTTTTTCACTTTGAAACCCAATCCACAATACTTGAAATCCTCTCCTAGAGTGTGAGAACATAATGATAGATTTTTAGACCTAGTAGGATTTTAAGATCAGAAGATGTTCCCACTATAAAATCACTTAGATTTTAAATCATATTGGTGAGGTTTTTGTTTATTTGCCTGCTTATTTATTTGAATGACTGTTTTTTTCATTTCAAATTCTTTTGAAAAAGATATTGTGGCCTTGTATAATTTGATGCAAGTTTCTTTACACACATTTGCACAGAAATATTGCTGTGCTCTCCATCTTCACTTTGTTGTGAAGTAATTCATTAGGGTTTGCATGGTCTTTTCCATATTTTTATATCACCATTTAGGAAAAAAAAATCTCTTGGGTCACAGCAGGTATGTTCTGATGGCTAACCAAAAATAAATAAAAACAGACCCAGTGGAGAGACTTCCAGACTTAAATGTTTACGTAAATATTGTGTCTTTTGTTGTTGGTAGTGACTGATTATGTACAAATGATTGTACAGCCTGTCAGAAATTTTGTCTCTCCACCCCACCCCTCTACTGTTTGTTTTTTTTCCGCTGTGTGTCTTAAGAAAGATAAAACCTGTAGCTTTTTCATGTAATTTTTCTTCAGCTAGAAGATGTTGTAGTTCTTCCTTACCTGTAGTTTTAAATTAAATGTTTAAATTATAAAAATTTAAACATTTAATTATTTAGATTTTAGGCTATCAATAGAAGAAAAGCTGAAGAATTTACATTTACTTTTGCACCCTCATTTCATCTGCTTTGTACATGAGTGTCTGATTTCAGTTTATCAGCTAAAAACTACTAAATGTTCTGCTTTTGTTACAGACATCAATGGTTTTGGGATTTTTTTTTTAAAGTTTGCTTTTTTTGCTTTAGAATTTTTTATTTTCTAAGAACTGACTAAAGCTTTCTTATTTCCATCTGCCATTCATTTTAAATCTGCTTCTTCCCTCTTCATGGATTATAACCCTTACCCTAATTCTGCCTTTACACTTGTTCAGGATCACAATCTGCTAATACCATTGGTGGTAAGAATATATAGACTTTATGTGTGCATCTGTTGTTTGGTCACCTATTTTCATTATCAAGAATGGGTTCTATTCAGCAGAAATTCTTAACATTTAATATTATATCATTCTGTAGCCATTATTGGGGTAAAAATCACCAATTATGATTTTTCTTTGACCTGTCCTTATTTATTACCAAAACCCTGGGTTTTTAAAATTATCCATGTTGATGCCACAGGTGTAAACATTCAAAAACAAGGAGCTTTAGTAATGCCTTGAAAACATCTCTTAAAAAGTATAAAATGGTAATTTGAAAACTTTAGGCAGCACAAGAGAAATTAGGTATCTAATTTCAAATTTCATAAATTAGAGTATTTTCTAGTAGCATGCTATTCCCTAGGTACATCATACTCTTTTTCATCAACTATGTGGTTTTCCTAGAAGAAATAATTAGCCTTGGTAGTTCTTTTGCTGGAGAAAGAGCCTTGATATTTTCTTCTAAGTATAAATAATTCCAAAATGGGTTGTAGGCACTGGAATTAACACGCTGTTGGTGGGGGCCGGGGGAGGGGCTGCGGCCATTGGAGAAGAGCGGGTAATGATTAACACTGCCAATTTTATTTCCCAGGAGAGGGCATGAATGAATTTAAATATATAGAGAGTGAGCTTGCATAGTTTTGATAAATTCAATAAATCTAGAATAGGTAGCGTGATTACTCTGCTTCTATACTATATGTTTCCTCTCTGCTGAATAGATCCACATTTCAAGGAATTCTCCAGTCTCCTACCAACATTGTCACCCCCTAAACTTACATTAGTTTTAACAGAATAACGTGTTGTATGTGTTCAGTTCATAATTTACTCTTTTTATATTGTTGCAAGTGTTCCCATAAAATATTCCATCAGCTTATCTTGCATTGTGAGTTTGTAGCATGTTGGGTGTTTGGGTGTTTTGGTGTGTATGTTTAGTTTAGATGCTGCATGGAGAAAATAGGTGCCTTGTGAGTATCTCTAAGGTTATAACTGAAACTTGATTTAAAGATTCTTCACCTGAAATATCATGAAACAATTCAAATGAGTCATCATTTTAAAGTACACTTGTATAATTTCCCTGCAACAATTTAGAATTCCTTCTACACAGATAATAAATTGCTAATGTCATCGTAAACATTGATTTGTTTTACAGTATTGCTATAATCAGCGGAAGATGAGTTTCATTTTGTGTGCTAATAAAGTTTAGGAATTAAGCATGAGTTTAAATTGTATTCAGGAAGACCATGCCAAGAAAACGGTAGCCAGGGTCACAGATTAGCAGCCCATGAACCACATTCAGCCTGCCTCTATTCATGTATTATTTGGTCTACACAACATGATAAAAATCAGGAAATGTCAAAGCTTTCGTTTAAAAAACAAAAAAGTCCCAAAATGTAGCCAGTATTACCTCAAGACAGAGCTGGCTTGAACTAAAAAGTCACCACTCCCTGCCTCACACTCAGCACTGCTCCCTGGTTGATGTTCCCTGCTTGTCCCCATTGGCTTTGAGTCTTTAATCTTTGCTCTGTGGAAGTGAAGTGTCATTGGGTAAGATTACACCAGGTGAGCAGTGACTGTGGAGAAGTTCCCAACAAAGAGGAAATGTTGCTTTCATGAAGTTTTATTTAAGTGCAAGTTTAACTTTTATAATGCTACCATCCAGAATCTAGGGTTAAATTATACCTTGGAGTTATCTAGTTCATTTTCCTTTTCAATGCAGACAAAAATGTTTTGATTGACAAGGAGCTTATCCCTTTAAACACTAACGCGTGCAATTCTAGTTTAAAAGCGTGTTTCTTAACTTTTTTTTTTAACTCTTACCCCAATCTCTGAGATTTTGTCCAGCTCCCTTTCTCTATCCCTGACCACGTATCCTTTGTCTTCCAAGACTGAAAATCACTGGTTTAGAAAGGGTCTGCCTTCTTTGACATTTATTTGCCCATTAGTCGTGTTTTACCCTCAGTATACATCTCCTTGGCAGACTGGCCACCTAAGACCCCTTTGCTATTTGAAGGCAAATAGCAAAATGCAAGTTTCTTTTTCAGCTGGCCCAACTTTGTAAACAGTTAAAATTAAATCTTGTAAAAATTTAAAAATATACATAGTTGCAAGATAACCTTGTTATGCCCGTTTAGAGGCATCTCAGCAGGCATACTTTTAACAGGAAGCACATTTTCATTACCATATTCTTAACAAAAATAATAATAGTAATAGAATTATTAATTTTTTCCTTTTAAACGTATAGCTTTAATATATAGCATTTTAACATATAGCTTTAGCTGCATGAAATGTATTGTTAGATAAGTTATTTCTTTGGAAATCTTTTCTACTATTTATGTTCTGAAAATCATAATAGTGTTGTCCTTATTAAACATAGCATCTTATACTCCCCAAACTGAAAATATATTTACATGACTTACCATTCAATCCTAGTATATATAGTATACCTTTTTATTCCAGGTTTTGAGTATATATAAACCTTCCTCAGTCTATTTCCTTTGAACTTAGAACTGCCATTCTATCACAGTTTTCTCAGGTGCACTTCTTGAATTTTTATCCTTTCAACAAGTTCTCTTGGAGTTCACATCTTAACATTTGTATGTGTGTTTGGTGTTTAGCTGGCAGCCGGTCTGGGTCTCCGGGAAGAGTTCTGACCACAACAGCCCTCTCCACTGTGAGCTCTGGTGTTCAAAGAGTCCTGGTCAATTCAGCCTCAGCACAGAAGAGAAGCAAGATACCACGAAGCCAGGGCTGTAGCAGAGAGGCTAGTCCATCTAGGCTCTCAGTGGGTAAGATTTTTGTGCAAAACTTGGGACCTTGTATTTCTTTAGTATTTCAGACATTGAAGACTTCAATTTAGGCACTTTAAGTTAGAGGAAAACAACTTAAAATTCAAGGACAACTGAAATATAGGTTAAAAATGGAATTAGATATCTTATCTTGAAAGTATAATTCATTTATATTTTAAATCTTTTCATTTTAGTAAAATATCATTTTACTCTTCTAATCACATACAAACTAGAAGACTGTATTCAAGAATTTTAACTGTATTCCTGGTAATGCTTCATCAAGAAAAATTTCTTCTCAACCTTAGCAAAAACTTATTTATTAGTTTTTAAGAAAGAAAAGAATAAGGACTTACCTGCTGATCCAGTGGTTAAGACTCTGCACTTCCACTGCAGGGGGCATGGTTTCGATCCCTGGTCGGGGAACTAAGATCCCGCATGCTGCATGGAGTGGCCAAAAAAAAAAAAGAAAGGAAAGAAAAAAAGAATAAAATCAAAATATCAAAAATACAAACTCTATCTCCTGTTTACTCCCCTTCTGTGCTGCTGTTGCTTCATACCAGCCCGAAGCAGTCGTATTCCTCGACCAAGTGTGAGTCAAGGGTGCAGCCGGGAAGCCAGTCGGGAGAGCAGCAGGGATACGAGTCCTGTTCGCTCTTTTCAGCCCCTTGGTAAGTGTTTGGGCAGGTGTGAGGCAAATTGCTTTCCTGTTGTGTTCCTACCATCTGATAACCTCAACACACCCTGGATTTAGTTGATGATTTCTTCAACTGTATCTTTTCCTCTATCTCTTTTCTGTCTTTTTAAAGACAGTCAGAAGGAAATTATATGTTTGGGCAATTCCTTTGACATTTATCTGTCTTAAATGAGCAAGTTAGACATTGGATAAACAAATTGCCTTCATAATCAAGTAAATATCATATAGATTTAAACTACAGAATATTGAATTCAAGATTTTTCTTAACAAATCTCCCTATAAAATTTAAGGACAATATTTAAATATTTACTCTTAAGTGAAATATGGACTATTTAGTTTGATAAAAATAAAAACTTTTGTCCTTTTTAGCAGAAATATTAACATTTCACCTTAGATATTTCAGATTACTAGAAAGAATGCTACAAAATAATATATGAACTACTTATTAAAATGGGAGGGATTAACATTTTTACAGTATTTTACAATTTAACAACATTTCTCATGCATTAGCTTATATCATGTCATTGCTGTGAAACCTGTCTGTCCCTGATTATAGAGATTGTATTATACCCTTGATTATAATACTATATTTACCTCAATTATAAAAATATTAAATGATTTTTAAAAAACTAAATATTTTAGAGTAATTGGAGAGGCAGAATTTTTTATGTTGAAAATCTTTAGAATTTCTGTGTGGTCCTCAGCATTTTAACTAATACTTTGTTTATATGCACTTACCTATAGCCATTTCAGGTTTTTTCTTTTAATTCCATAAAATGTAGGTTATTGTAATACTTAAGAGAGTTGCACTTCAGACTTTGTGACACTTAACGTAGAGCATAGTTCCACTCATTATTTATTGGAATTATTATTTCCTTCAATAGACACATTAGTATAGAATTTCTAGAGGTTAATTTCTAGTTCTTTGGGCCATTTGGCTCAACTATATCACTACTAGACTATCCTGTACTGACCCTTTGAACTAGGAACTCAGGCAGGGGTATCCTCAACCCTTGTTTGTGTTCCAGTCCCAGGTGCCAAAGAGTTTCCTTCTGTACTTTGCCAGAGGTAGATTTAGTTCATGTACAATATACAGTAGGCTTAGTCTGTAGAGTATCTGTGTATGTGTGTGTATACATGCACACACACATACATATACATATATATATGGTACATCCTCATGCATATATGTTTAAAAATGAAATAAATCTTACATTTGTATAAAGTAAGCATGCCACCTTGAAGAGTCAAAGGAAGCAGAGTGGGTGTGTGGTAGTTAAGAGCATATGTTCTCGGGTCAGATGACCTGGTTGATACCCCAGCTCTGTAGCTGTTTTATATCTGGGTTTTTCCTTATCTGTAAAGCTAGAATAATAATAGCATGTAGTTCTTAGCATTGATTTGAAGACACTGTAAAGGAGAGAATACATGAAAACTGTCCCTCAGAGCAGTGTTTGCACACGGTGAGCCCGTGGTTATCACGGTCATCGTCACTGCTGCAACTGCTCTTCCACGTCTTCCCCCTGGAACAGTGCTTGCTTACCTACAGTTAGTTGTGTTACACATCAGTGGCGAGGATCTTAGATTTTTTTAACGGTATAATACTTACATTTGTATAATGTAGAATTAGTAGAAAATGTGAGATATCAGGAAGATACAAAAATAGGTTTCTGTACCGTTTAAACCTGTGCAATAGTCAGAGATTAGAGGAAATTTATAACCAACTTCTAATTACTTAAAACATAAACATGTTAATATGCCTTTTTTTTTAACATCTTTACTGGAGTATAATTGCTTTACAATGTTGTGTTAGTTTCTGCTTTATAACAAAGTGAATCAGAACGTATACATGTATCCCCCATCCCCTCCCTTTTGCTCCTCCCTCCCACCCCCCCATCCCACTCCTCTAGGGGGTCATGCCTATTTTTAAAGAGATACGTTGTTCAGTCATTGATCTAGATTTACCTCAAAGCCACCATTTGGCAATTTAAATCATTTAAATTTTATTATTAAAGGAGGTAGTTTTCCCAATTGTGATGAAACATCCTATTTGGTTTAAAGGTGGTTAAACCTTTTAATCATATAGTTATAGAAGAATTGAATTTTATAGCCCTTTATTTACATATGGATATTGCATAGTAAAGATAGCAGATTAGTCCTGTTTATTACACAGAGATGAAGATAGCATTCCCAGAGATCAGGTTGTCCTTTTCATTCCCATTTTCTGCCATATTTGCCTACATTTTTCTCTTTGTTTATTTGGTGAATCATTTTGTCGCCTCTGACTTGAATACGGCCATTCAGCAGATGAATCCCATAGCTTGCCATTTATTCAGTTGTAACACAAGGCCAGCATCAGGGCCCTAAAACCCCAGAAATAAATCAGAGCTAAACAAAGATGAACTCTGGAACTCACACTCTTAGTTTCCATCTGTTTCTGGAACCAAGATTCAAAAAAAGACTTACATTATTACAAGCACGTGAGTGTTATCTTCAGCCACAGATAACTATTGATTTCAAAAGGTTTTCAAAATTTTTTCATCTATTAAAGCATTTCCATATTGCTTCAACTCTTCCTTATCATTTTAGAAATTATTCTGTTGGGTAAAATTAAAACTATGTATTAGTATGTTTTACTAATGATACCAATCACCTTTCAGGGTCTGTTAAACATTTTATGCAACATTCTCTCTTTAATCCTATCTCTCAGTCTTTTTGATCATTTTCTTATTCATTAAGGTCCTGTGGCAAAGGAAAGAGTAATTCATGTAATAAAAGTATTTTAACTGTTCTCATTAATATATCTGAAGCAGAGTAACTTTTAAAATGAGTAATATGTTTCATTAAATAATAAAATGATTTTTTCCTGGCTTATTTGTTTGCATGTGTAAGAAAAAGACTGACTTTATGATGTTATGAAAATCAGGATTTTAAGATCTAAAATTTTAAATATCCTAAATTTAGATTTAGAGAGATGTCATAAATATAAGGAGAAGTCAGAAGTTTCTAGGTTTTTTGATTAAATTGTTAATACTCCCCTTTTTTGGTGCTCAAAATGTGCTTTGATATTTAAATAATCTACTGAATGCAGAATTTATATACTGTGAACCATTATAGAAAACATTTATGTTAACATAAATGAGGTATGTTATCTTTTGAACAATGTAAAGATGGTATGTGTACTATTTAAGAGCAAAGACCTTGAAAGACTACAGATACTGAGGTGTGGCCTTGATCAAATTAACTTTTCTCTGTGCTTTAGTTTAGCTATTTGTAAAATTGAATAGTAACAACTGCCTCACTGGGTTCAGGATTAGAGGAGATGGGATTATTATTGGTTACTATTTACCATAGTGGTTTTTTTTTTTGAAACTACAGTGTTCATTTTTTTGTCTCATGCTTGTACTTTTGACATTTCCTTCCATTTGAATACTTACTTTTTTGTCTCCTGTGAGCTTGTCTGTCCCCTTAGGTGTAAGATCTGTTGTGTGTCAAGGAAGATATTGCAATGCAAGTGTTCAGTTGCCCTAGTCTAAGGCAATATTCTGATCCTTAACTATTAATAGTAATACCAATGTGAACTAACTCTCCTTGCCTGACTGTAGTGCTGCCACTATTCCTTGTTTCTGTAGTAATAGATGAGGTTTGTATGGTCCTGTTATTCCAGCCTCCAGACACCATTCCAGATCTACTGGTGCCCTCTACGCCCCCGATGTGTATGGGGCCTCAGGTGAAGGATGAGTACATTTTCACTATCATCTGTGCATTCATCTTAAGTTTTTTGTCCTTGTCAGTTTCCATTGAGTAATCATGTTTTAAAATTGATTTGTTTTATTTGCATTTAATTTGTTGGAGAATAAGTCATTTGTGGGTTTTTAAAAAAATTTTCCCCCGAGTAACTTTTTTCCCTTCAGCAATCTTATTTGAACATTTTTCTCACTGGAGATGGGCATTTTTCTTTTGTATAACCTAAGTTATGTCATTTTAAAATATAAAATTGTTTTATGTTCTCAGTTATGTACTTCATCTTTGTATATATGTTTAAAAAAAAAAAACCAAAATGGTGGATGAAGTGTTTTAATTGTAAATGATGATATATTGTAGAAAGTAGTTGAGAGGAAGAACCCATCTATGGTTTGTCTTTACATACCTCAGAGTGTCGGGCAATAGTAGGTCCTTGACAAATATCTAATGATACATCTTAGTTACAGAATGAATCAGCCTATCTTGAAGGAGAAGAGATAATAATTGGAGGGGTTTTCCCTTGTAAATTCCTGGCGTTCCTTCGTTGAGCTCCCTAATCGTTACTGGTTTGAGAATTGATCTTTGTTCTGGGCTGCTCTGTGGCTCAAGCAAACAGATGAGATTTGCCTGACTGATAGAGCTAGATTAATTACAGGGCTATAGACTTGCAAGCCCTTAGTTGGCCAGCCATGCTTTCTTCTATCTTCTGGTGAAAAGTATATCATAGCTACTATTCTTTAAATTTACTTCCCACACTGTCAATGATTTTAATTGCCTTTGCCCTTTTATTTGACCAAAAATAAATGTACCCAGAGAATATAGTATTGCTTTTAAAATGCTTTGCCCCATTGGTTTTTTTTTCCTCCTCTTAAGGATCTTAAAGTTTCCAACATGACCCTGTTACATCTATGGCTCTCTCAAAGCTATTTTCCTTCTTCTGATGAATTAGGTCCAGGGTATGGGATCAGCCAATCAAGCCGATTGTCATCTTCTGTCAGTGCCATGCGAGTCCTGAACACAGGTTCCGACGTGGAGGAGGCAGTAGCAGATGCCTTGGTACTTTTCTCCATTTCCTTATCTTTACAGATGTTCCAGCTGTGAAACTAATGTATGAGTGAGCCAATCCACAAGTGTGGGAAAGGAGATGGGAAAATTCTTGTGGATTAAATCTAGGAAGATCAAATGTGGGCAATGTAAAAAGGAAAACAGTATAATTAATTCTTGATCTTTATTAATTGCCAAATTTTTAAGCCAGGGCCCATAGTAATTGATGGGATGTCAGGAATATAAATATTGATATTGTTAATATGGTGATGTTTTTTATGCACTGTAATACACTGAGAATAAAGGCAGATAGATTAGTATATAAATATGTACACTACAAGTATGTAATTTCAAGTTTAGCTTAACCTTGGCTATTTAGGGATTGTTTTAGTTTGGGGTACGGTTTTGTTTAGTCTTTTACTTATTTGTATTTTCTGAGCTGAGAGAAAGTACAACTTCAAAACAAATTATATTTAAGATATCTTTCTGGCTCTTTATACCTGACACATTAAACAGTGAGGCTTAAAAACATAATCCGTAGATCTATGATGGTTTGTCAGAAGAGTGCTGTGCAGATATCTCTGTAGTTTTTCTCACTTAAAATTATGAAGGAAGTATTAGAAACAGTGATTTTAATGGGCTTTTGCCTTTTTCCCAAGTCAGTTCAACATGATAATTTCTCTTTCAAATTATGATATTAATCCTATATTTGAGAAGTAAGCATTTACTCAGTTTTTTACACTGAACTTATAAAGGTGTCATCTTTGTTTTGAAATTTAAAAATACATTATGCCTTTTAAAACCACATATCACCTCTTAACCAGTGTTGATAAGATATTTGCCACCTATATTTGAAAAATAAGTTTTTAAAAATATTCATTGATCATAGCTGTAATATATTAAATGTAGTCACATGTAGTTCTGTTCTAACAGTCTGTATGTGCTGAATTTTTCTCTTTACCTTAGCCATCTGATTTTTCTAATCAATATAACTAAGTAGGAACTTTGTTCTCTTGAGCTTGGGACATATTGATCACATCTTGTTCTGGTGATATTAAATTAGTCATATGTTTTAAATTTGCTATTCCTCATCAGTGTATTTCTCAAATTATGCTTTTTAGTTTCTTGTAAGTGGATGATTTACTAGTTAAATTCTGCTCACATAAATTTTATGAATTGAATGGATTATTCTTGAACTATTACTTGTCATAAGATGTTGTATTTGATTTATATGAGGAATATTTAGCCACCAGGGCTAAAAGCTGAATCCCAATAATTTGACTGTGAATACTTCCATTATTTACATAACATAGATATTCCAGTTATAACTATCAGTTTTTAGGAAAAGACTATCCAACTATTAAGTCTAATTGGACCTAGGGAAAATCATAGAAATAAAACTAACTTTGGAAACAACAAAAGGATCCAAATAGGAAGAAGACTTGAGTTTCTTTGGGAAAACTGGTTATGGGAATATTTCTGTAGCTTAGATTTTTTTCCTTTGGACTAAAGGATATTGACAAGTTAAAGATATATTCTCCTAATAAGCAGTTCTTATGTATCTATATATTTAAAAAGTTAATGTTTCTAATTATGGGCATTGTTTATGCCTACTTCACTGTGCTGTTTAGCAAAATGTTTTTCATTATTTTCAATTTTTCTCTTTAAAAATCTGCTCTCAGCTCTTAGGAGACATACGGACTAAGGTATAGACATTGCTGTTTTCTGACATCTTACGATACCATAACTTTTTTTTCTTTCCTTCATCAGTTTAACAGATGATAGTCTTCTATAAAAAATTCAAATGGAAGTAATAAAATCCTTAGATATACATCATTTTTCTGTATATATGATTATATGATTATATGATTATCAACAGGGAAATAGTGCTTAAATAGAGTGTCCTATGGGGGTTCTCATCCTTTAAGCCTGACTACTTTGTACAAATGCAATGATGTCATCGACACTGATGTCTATAACAAAACTGGTCTTGAAGACCAACACAGGAAATACCACATTTTTGCCATTCTAAATTAAGTTGGTGCCTCTAAAATCAATTTAGTGATGGAAATGTCATTATAAAACTATTTTTCATTGAGTTCAAGTTATATTTCTTTTAGATTTTAAACTTGGAGGATTTAAGTCACCTGGAGCTGTGTAAAATTATTGTGCTTAAATGTTTCTTAGAAATATCTTCACTGCTCACCAGCCTAAATTCAAATATCAGATTACATAAAGATTTATTTCTAATTCTTCCAAAGAAATCTCAAATAACCTATTTATTCTGTCTCATTTCACTTTTAATATTCAAAGTAAAATTAGCAGTTACATTTATTAAATAATAAGCTTCAGATGTAAAGAAATCAAAGGAATCTAAATATGCTTTCTCATAAATATTGAAATAGACAGTATAGACACATTGGGAAAAATATGGAGGACCCTCCAGGAGCTTGCCTCCTAAAAGTAAGAGTAAGCAAAACAGGCTCTCATCATTCTCTGTATTTTACTTCTCTAGGAAATGTCAGGGTTGGGTACAAGAGAAGAAAGAGTGGCAAGACAAGTGATAGTAAAAGTGAAAGGAGAATAGAGGAAAGAGAAGGTTGAGAGACAGAAAAAAATAGAACTTTACATGGGGAAACATGTTTTTCTGATCCATTGCCCATTTTCTGATCCATTCTCATCCTTTAAAAAGGTAGTAATTTCTTCTTAACAACTCAGAATTTTAGTACAGAGTCCATTTGTTTATACTCTTGTAGTTCTTTTTGGTTTTCCAGAAAAAGGAAAAAGAAAAGGAAGAACCCCATGTTTTCAGTGCTCCCCACTTTACATATCTGACTTCCATACAGTAGTCTTATTTTGCTTTTACCACTCCCCATAGTTAAAGAATATTTCATCATCTACTAACTCCTAAAACATGTTTTCTGAAGAAAAACTAAATATCAACATTTTATTATTACAATGATTAGCAGCATGCTTTACACTGATTTTTAAACAAAAACCAGTCTTTTTACGGTCAGTAGAAATTTGTGAAATACCGGCATATTATTTTAGCTACCACTAATGAGAGTCTTTCTGTGTAACAGAAAAAACCTGCTCGCAGAAGATATGAATCCTATGGGATGCATTCCGATGATGATGCCAACAGCGATGCATCCAGTGCTTGTTCAGAACGCTCCTATAGCTCTCGGAATGGTAGTATTCCTACATACATGAGGCAGACGGAAGACGTGGCAGAAGTCCTCAACAGATGTGCTAGCTCCAACTGGTCAGAAAGGAAAGAAGGCCTCCTGGGTCTGCAGAACTTACTAAAAAATCAGAGAACGCTAAGGTGAGTTATATCGTCTTTAAAATAATTGTCCTCGGGGCTTCCCTGGTGGCGCAGTGGTTGAGAGTCTGCCTGCCAATGCAGGGGGCACGGGTTCGAGCCCTGGTTTGGGAAGATCCCACATGCCACGGAGCAACTGGGCCCGTGAGCCACAATTACTGAGCCTGCGCGTCTGGAGCCTGTGCTCCGCAACAAGAGAGGCCGCGATAGTGAGAGGCCCGCGCACCGCGATGAAGAGTGGCCTCCGCTCGCCGCAACTAGAGAAAGCCCTCGCACAATAAACGAAGACCCAACACAGCAATATATAAATTAATTAATTAATTAATTAAAATAATAATAATAATAATAATTGTCCTCTCTGGTTAGCACTTTTTGACTTGACTTTTTCATAACACTTTAAAGGTACTGGTATGGGCTCATACGTGTCCTGAGTTCAGAAGGTGGCATCAAAATATTTTCCTAAGCCTTAATCCTTTAGGACCATCTATACTATTGTTACTTTTAAAAATTTTAATTAACTTGCTCTATTTAAAGAAACATTCTAAAAGGAAACTTTTTATTCACAAATAGATGTTAAATGAAAAATGTTATTAATTTTTTTAATGAAAATAAATAATAAAATATGCATAATATTAAAGCTGACTCATTATTAAAATTCATTCCTGATAAGTTTTTCAGTGAGATGAAAGAATATTTATGCTCATTTGGAAATGAAGGTGTATTCTTTGTGTTTGTGTAATATTTGAATCTTGGTATAATATGAAATGGATTTGGAGTGAATTTCTCTAAGAACAGAAGTTTAGGGACTTCCCTGGTGGTCCAGTGGGTAAGACTCCACGCTTCCACTGCAGTGGGTGCGGGTTTGATCCCTGGTCGGGGAACTAAGATCCCCCATACTGTGTGGTGTGGCCAAAAAATAAAGTTTAAAAAAAAAAAAAGTTTATATTGGTTTTTAGTTGGGTTTGATTTGGTTTCCTTTCCTAATGGCTTTTGCTTGCTTTTCCTCTCTAAATTCTTTATTTTTTTAAATTTATTTTATTTATTTTATTTTCAGCTGCGTTGGGTCTTCGTTGCTGCGCGTGGACTTTCTCTAGTTGTGGCAAGAGGGGGCTAATCTTTGTGGCGGTGCGCGGGCTTCTCATCGCGGTGGCTTCTCTTGTCATGGAGCACGGGCTCTAGGCACGCAGGCTTCAGTAGCTGTGGCACGCGGGCTCAGTAGTTGTGGCGCATGGGCTTCGTTGCTCTGCGGAATGTGGGATCTTCCCGGGCCAGGGCTTGAACCCGTGTCCCCTGCATTGGCAGGCGGATTCTTAACCACTGCGCCACCAGGGAAGCCCCTCTTTA
The DNA here is from genome assembly GCF_965194825.1 of Balaenoptera physalus. Classification (NCBI taxonomy): domain Eukaryota; kingdom Metazoa; phylum Chordata; class Mammalia; order Artiodactyla; family Balaenopteridae; genus Balaenoptera; species Balaenoptera physalus. The sequence goes on along the minus strand of NC_138896.1, from coordinate 59,307,805 downwards.
TTGTTTTTATCTGTGTAATGTTTTAAATCTCTATAGTCTATCCCTTTAAGAACATAGTTTCAGAAAATTTGTAAGTTTGAGTGTGGTGGAAAATAGCGGGCCACTTCCTGACTTGATACCTGAAATCAGAGTTTGATTTACTAGCTGAATGTTTATTTTAGGAAGTATTAGAACTATATAATTTAAAATAAGTGTTTATCTATATACTTCCTAATATATTTTAATGCTTTCATATCACAGTTCATGAATCACTACAATAAATCATCATATTGTTGTTCCCAGCCCCATCAAGATTAGGTTAGTATTAGGTTCAGTATATCATTTTAAATGACAAGGAAATAGTCATAGTTTAGAAAGATTTTAGCCCTCAGGTGCAAAATTTAAGAAAACATCATAGCATTTAAAAGGATAAGATTCATGTGCTGGGAATGTCATCTGTATACTTTCCTCTGTTGTGCTACATTAATGAAGTACAGTTGTATTTCTTTTCATATAACTTTCAACCTTTAAAATAGTGTCTGTTACTACAGAATTATTGTTGCATTTGATAAATTTGTATTTAGCCCTGACTAGTAAATCCCACTAATTTCTCATTTAGGAGGGATGATTTTTTTTAGCTTTTTTTTTTTTTTTTTTTTTTTTAAGAAGCCCAGTTATATGTAAGGTCACTTTTTTTTTTTTTTAGGCTGTGTTTGGTCTTTGTTGCTGAACGCCGCTTTCTCTAGTTGTGGCGAGCGGGGGCTACTCTTCATTGCAGTGTGTGGGCTTCTCACTGCGGTGGCTTCTCTTGTTGCAGAGCACGGGCTCTAGGCGAGCGGGCTTCAGTAGTTGTGGCTCTCGGGCTCTAGAGCGCAGGCTCAGTAGTTGTGGCGCACGGGCTTAGTTGCTCTGCGACATGTGGGATCTTCCCGGACCAGGGCTCGAACCCGTGTCCCCTGCATTGGCAGGTGGATTCTTAACCACTGCGCCACCAGGGAAGTCCCTGTAAGGTCACTTTTAAATGACTTCTTCCTACAGCAAGATATTAATTCCACTTTATTATTTTGACAGTCGAGTTGAACTGAAAAGATTATGTGAAATTTTCACAAGAATGTTTGCTGATCCTCATGGCAAGGTATGTTTTAGTATTTAAGATTACTCCTATAAGGTGTCATTATTGTATTGCCCCAAAAAAGAAGTGAATAATAACAAAAAACTATAAGCCATTTTTGTTTTGTTATTGCCCTAAAATGGCAATGATCTTTTCAAACATAATTGAAATTGAGTATTTGATATCATACTTAATTTAGAAATTGCTCTCTAGTAACTGTTTAAGCTTCTCCAAAGACAGATTATCTAAGACTATAAGCTGAAGAATATATAGTAACATGCAAAACTCTTATACACTTAGGGTGAGTATTTGTATTTCTAAAAACATTCTACTATTTGTAAAGGAAATAATTGGGGTAAGTTGAAAAAAGTTTCTAACTTTTTATTCAGTTTCCTTCTCTATTAACATAAATATATTCTTAAAAGAGCAATTTTGTAGAAAAGAATTGCCATTAAATAACAAAAAGCACAAAATATGGCTTCACCCATAGTTTGTTAGTAATATAAAAGAAGCATTTCATATATTGAAATAGTTCATAAAAATCTTCAGAACTTTGTTCAGTTTTTAATGCTGATTAAAATATATTTAAGTACTTATGCATAGTCTGCATGTATACTGTGAAATTTTGCTTTAAAATGTAAAATTTTGTTGTAAAATGGACTCATTTATTCTGTTTTCAGCAGTGTGTTTGACAATGGTGAAACTTTATTCAGTATCTTCCTTTAGGACACCAGGTGTCTACATGAGAATTTCTAACCTAAGTGAGAGGGAGATGTGGAAGGGAAATCATAAGAAAGATATTAACAAATTTCACTTTATTGTTTTTTTTAATTGTCTTCACTTTATTGTTGCGCATGTCATTTCCCCCTCATTTTTTTTTCTATTTTCAATATTTTCATTACTTGTGACACTACTTAAAGATACTAAAATCCTACTCTATACATAAACTGAAATCCAGCTAAGAATTATAAATTGCTTGTACTTTAACTTCTAAAGATTATCCTTTTATCAGAAGGTATATTTATTTTATCCAAGAATGCAAGATCCCATTAAAGACAAAGATTAAAGTACACTAAGTTTATAACTTTCAAACTGAGCATGTAGATAACCATACCATTTTATACTGATATTGTTACCACTAATTACAGCTGTAGGAATTGCTTTAATGGAAAAATTTCTGTAAATCCTGAACAAATTAGCTGTTGACATTTTTTGTTAGCAGTATGAGCCAAAGGACAAGACAATTATGATCTAGGTGGACCTGTTTCATTAAATGATGTTTTAATTAATAATCTCTACAACTTTTAAAAATAGAGTTTTAAAACATCTTCAAAAGTAATATAATTCATCTCTACTGGAAGGTATGAGAGTGTAAGGCTAGATTATTTCTTGAAGTCACAGTTTTTTATTTTTTTGTTAGGACAATAATGCAATTTAGTTGGATACTAGGATTTGCACAGTAATAAAGAGAAACACTTTTTTTAAAAGCCTCTTGAAGAAAAAAAATTTTAAATAAAGTAAATGTTAAAATTAAAAAAAAAGTCTCTTGAAGATCAAGTAGGAAAACCAAGTTTGATATTGGTGAAAGCACAGATGTTTGGCCTCCCTTAGTAGATGCAGGGAACCAGCCACAATCCTTCCGAGAGTTTTCAGGAAGGAGACTTTTTTTTTTCTGTGGGATTTTATAGCAACGTACAATTCTTATTGATCCATCGGCTTTGTTTGTTTGGTTTTGTTTTTGTTTTATTTGGTTAGTTCAGTGAATACACATGTAAAGGGAAGATTTTTTTTAATTCGTTTTTGTTCAGCTTTTGTTTGGTGATTGTCCATCAGAGACTCTGCCTGTAATGTAATTCATTAAGAATAAACTGGATATATCACCATACTGTGCTGGGTTAAAAATATCAGGGTTTGATTTGAGCTTTTGCATCATATCCTTATATTATTAAAATAGTAGATATCCCCCCCTTTTTAATTTTATAAAGTACTAACAGTCCAGTCATTAGGATCAAGCAGCTGTTTTTGATGCTTTCTTTTCTTTCCAAGTAAAATTTTGTTCTCTATCAAGAGTCGGCCTTTTTTGTTTGTTTGTTTTTCCCTATAAAGGGCCAGGTAGTAAATATTTGTAGCTTTGTGGGCCATAATGATCTCTGTCACAACTACTGAACTCTGCCATTATAGCACAAAGGTACCTATAGACAATATCTAAACAAATAACCATGGCTGGGTTGCCATAAAACTTTACTTATGAACATTGAAATTTTTATTTTCATAAAATTTTCATGGGTCACGAAATAGCCTTTTCTTTTGACTTTTTTAAAAAACCATTTTAAAATGTAAAACCATTTTTAGCTCTCAGACCATAGTTTCCCGACCCCTGTTCTATACAGTCAACTCTGGTCATTGACACTAAAATAGAAGTATGTTCAAGAACCTCTGCTCGTGCTCATGCCACTGGTTGAAGGTTAAGACTGTTGAAGGGAAACAATGTACTGGCCCCTGCTGGGTGAAATCAGCCCTGTTATTCCTGTATATTGTGCCATTCTCCATTTCTGATCTGTGATTTTTGTCTAAAAGCCCAGTGCTGCCTTGCCTCTTCTCTAGTTTTTTTCTTCTGTCCTCCACAGAGACTGTGTCAGATAGTCTTTCCTCAGAACTCCAGCCCTGTTCACCTCTCCACCCAGCTCATGCCCCAAGCATATGTCCTGGCCTCTTAGCTTACCAAGAAAATAGAAGCCATCCAGCAGAAACTCCATTTCCTGTCTCCAAACTAGCAAAGTTAACTGCACATAAGCCCATTCTTTCTACCTTTTCTTCTATGGAAATGGCAGGAGGTCTTACCTTGAAGCTGTTGGTAGCCACATAAACCTGTACTCCATTTTTTGCTAACATGGTCTTATCTGCTTGGTCTTCCAGGAATTTTTCATAAATTTCAGTTTGCTGTTTCACATCCCTTTTTATTTTTCAACCTTGTTGTGAGTGTATCCAGTGTATCTTTTCTGACACTTTAAGGAAAGGGATGTGGGAGAGATGGAAGAGGGGTGTTTTCTGTTGTGCCTGATCCAGTCTTCCTCACAGTAGACACTCTTTCTTTTCACTTATCTCTCTGCTTGTTTTACTTACATTGGTGTTGCTTAGAGCATTGCCTTAGGCCCTCCTTTTTCACTGGGTACTTATCTGAAGCTTTAGTCACCCACTTTATCCTAATGACTCTCAAATGGTACTTCCAGCCCACATTGTTCTCCTGCACTTACTTAGTTACATGCCTTTTGCTCATCTTAAACCTCAAAACTACTTTTCCTCCTGCATTGCTTTATCTCATTAGATGAAACCACTATCCTCTCATTGCTCAAGTGAAGAATTTGGGCATCATTCTAGAAATTTACTCAGTCCTAATTGATTCAACCTTCTAAACATTTCCATTCTCACTGCTAATTCAGGGCACAATCATCTTTGGCCAGCTGCACCTCCTCCCCAACTCCTATCCCTAAATTCTCTTCCACACTGCATCTTTGAATAACCTTTCTAAAAGGTAAATCTTCTCTACTAGCTTAAAACCCTTCAGTGACTACTCATTACCCTCAAGAAAATATTCAAACAAATCATTTTTGCTTGTCATTCCCTTCTCACTCTCAACCCAGCCTGGAAACTACGTTCATTTCCCCAAATGTGCCACGTGCTTTTCCTCATAGCCTCGAAATAGGCCATCAAAGAGACTTCTCTTTTCTTCCTCAAGTGTGGGTTAGCTCTCCACTCTGAAATTGGAATCACTTATCTGTAACCTTAACTATCCTGAAACTCACAGGGCAGAAATCGTCTGAAGCCTTGCCCCCAGAATGGGCTGTAGTGTTTAGGAGACACCTCATACCATGAGGTTGGTTGGGTGGGTTTTCCCATGTCCTTTTAAGTTGAAGTCAACATTTCAATCTCTGTGTTAACAGCTTCTGAATAGTAGCTGGCTTCCATGTTAACTGAAAGCTGTCCTTACTTCTCCCCAACATGATTGAGACCACCTGCTGTCCCCAACAGGTTATTTAGAGAACCAGGGTGTGAGCAGCAGCCCCATCTCCTTTCATCTAGGATCACCTCCATCCCCCAGAATGTTTCTCTTACATGTGTTAGAGTAAGCATCTGAGTCCAACTGAAATATCAGGTGAGCTCCAATACACATCCCAGAAAGGAAGGGCTAGAAAAGAGCTTCTATTTCAACTTCTGAATACAGTTGAAATAGATGCTGGCTTTTTTCCTGGGACAGGAGTAATGTGGTTGGTAAATACAGTTTACAAGCTGAAATTATTTGATGTCCGTAACTTGATAAATACACTTTTTAAACTTTCAGATACTACTCATACAATCACAGTGTATGACTCTGTAAAGCCTCTAAATATTTTTCTAAGAGAGGCAGTACAACACAGTGATAACAACTATGGGTAGTGGAGCTAGATTGCTTGGGTTCAAATTCTGCCTCCATCACTTATTAGCAGTGTGTGCCTTGGTTTCTTAATCTGTAAAATAGAGTTAATAAGATTGCGAAGATGATTAAATGAGTTAATGTATTTAAAGCCCTTACAACACACCAAGCACTATATAAGTTTTTAAAAAATAAATAAGTTTGAAAAATTAAGGAATTCAGGGCAAATTTTTATTTTGATTGCTCTAGACCCATTTTTTCCTTCAAATGTAAGGAGTGTCAGATGCCAAAAGCTATCCCCTGTGATTCTGACATTTGACTCTGAAGGACCTACTTGAGAAGAGCCACCTTCACTAAAGTGCATGGTTTGATTTCACATTTTATGGTCTGTATAGTCCTACCTCTTGAAGTCTTGAACAGCTGGGGTAGGAATTCAATCTGTGGCTACTAAAATGCGACACAGTTGAGTTCCCTGCTTAGAAGGACATATCTGGTCTCCTGAAGAGTGTCTGCAGTCTTAGGATCAGGAGACCACAACATACATCTTACCTGGGGAAAATTAAAAGTTGTGGTATAGTTACTTTTTACCTCCAAACAATAGTAATTATTCCAAGCCTTCACAGAAATAATTTAACTTGTGAATGCATTGCTTCTGAAGAGGAAAAAAAAAGATAAAAGAAAAATTCTAGATACTGTGCTTTAGAAGCAAATGTTTGCACTGTACAGAAATTTTGGCAGGTGTCTGTTAGTCTTAGATTTTTTCCAGAAGTTGAGCCGCAAGGATAGTAGGGTCTGGAAAAGAAGCAAGTTTTTGCTTGTTTTTTTGTTTTTAAATTTCCTTGGCAAGAAGGTGAGAGAGAAATATAGGAAAATCACATACTCTTCTCCCATACTATTCATTTAACTCTTGTTTTAAAAACTATTTTGAGTTTATCGTAAAACTTTGAAAAACATTTGTCACTTTTATTTTCTAAGTGTTTTTCTTCCATACAGGAACTTGGCATTGATGGCGACTAATTTGTGTGTTTTTCTTTTTTTTCTTTTTTTCCTTTTGCATGCTGTCCCCTGTGTTGGAACTCTCAATAGAGAGTAAGTTGGTTCAATATTTGTTGGAAACCTAACTTTACTGCATGACTGTGAAATTAACCCTTTTTCTCTGTTTTCTCTCCCGAAGAGTTCATGCAGTGTTGGACCCTTTGCAATCCACGAAATGCTATTTGCAGTTATGCAAACTGTCATTCTGTTTGGAGATGTGCTTTTTAATCTACTAATTAATCTAATTTGATTATGTTCTTCTGTTCTATATTTGATGACTGGCACACCTAAGATATAAGAGGTTAAGAAAAGGCTGCCTCAATTGTAATAGCTCAAATATTATAATTTTCCAATAAACTACAGTTATAAATTGATTCCATTGAAGGTTGGTTTCATTGAATTATTAAAAAAATAATTCCCAAGTTTCACAATTAATTTTTTTAATTGAATTCCAACCTCCACATATGCGCTTTCTAATATTCTATTAATGGCATTCCACAAAAGCAAACAGGGCTGTTTAAGGAGCAGTGATTCTCAGCTTTCTCTTCTGAAATCAGATTTTTAGCCCTAGTGCTATATTAATATGTCCACTTTCCTCTTTCTCCTTTAATCATAGATAAGGAAATGGGAGAATATCAGCATCTGACAGTGAACTCTCTGTGATAGGGCAGTCAAGTAAGAAATTTTATGCAAAATTTCCAATGCATATTTTGGATGGATATATATATATATGCATATATTTATCATTTAGTAAGTACCATTGATAGGATATAAGTATTTTGAAAAATAATAGTGTAATTCTATATATAGAGTACCATAAATAACATGTCTACATTTTTATTCAGTTATACTCACATTTTATCTAATCAAAAGAAATTTCTACTTTTGATTAGAGATTCAGAAAAGTCTTCTTTAAGAAAATAGCAATTCATATCTTGACAGGAACATAAACTTTGGATTATGTCAGGATGAGAAGAAAGGGCCTCCCCGGCATGACTAGCCTGAGTCCAGAGAAGTGGGAGATGTCAGAAAGACTATAGGAAAGAAAAAGAAAATCTTGGCTGCCATGAAAGGAAGGTCTTACATATCTTCCCTTGCATTGAGAAAAAGGGTTGGCTACCAATTGCAGGGTAAGGTTTATTTACTTACGAGAAAATTCTTACTCTTTAAGGAACTTTTCCTGCACATTCATTGAACAACTTTTTAATTTGGTCCTCAGCCTCTGATAACTTTAGGCTTCGTTCTAATTGGCGATACAAGACTAAAAAATATATAGTCTTTTTTCTTAAATGTTATATATTCCAGATGGGAAGATGATATAAATTCAGAAAAAGTGAAATAGCACCATATATCTAGCCCCACTACAAGTTCCAAGTAGGGATGATCAGTGGCTGTTATCTAAAGAGGTCCAAGAAGCTTTTTGGCTGGGACTTGAGTGGTAAGCTTTGTAGGAAGTCATGCACTTTGTGTAAATAGGGGGATTAGGGAGTGTGGTAGGAAATCCGGAGTGTGTGTGAGATGTGTTCAGGGACAAAGAGTTTATGTTGCCAAATGGTCCAGCATGAGTCTGGAGAGTTAGAGCTTCGTCTAAGCCTTGGAGACTTTATTCTACAGACAGTGAAGGGACATGAAAGGATTTCGTTTCTATCAAAAGAGTGATGTCACAATCTGATGATGAGAAAGAAGTATGAGTTGGCCTGCCATCTGTTTTCTAAGTAAAGTTTTATTGGAACACAGCTGAGCTCACTTGTTTGCATACTGTCTATGGCCGTGCTACGATGACAGAGCTGAGTAGTTGCGACAGACACTATATGGCCTGCAAAGCCTAGGATATTTACTTTCTGGCCTGTTGCAGAAATCCAGACTTGCGGTCAGAAAGAATTGGTGCCTGTGATGATGTTGTGATCAACAGATTTGAGGAAGGCCAAAAGTGAGAGCTATTCTAGAGGTTATTGTGGGGCCTAGTAGGCTAGGACAGAGAGGCCCTGTCAAGGAAGTCATACTTTCGGTGAAAAGAGAATCAGGATGAAGACTGGCTCTTACATCTCTCCTTATTCAGGATGCAAAAGGAAAATGCCTGGTAAAAAGAATGAAAGAAGGAAGGGAGATAATAAGAGGAAAAACAGTGTCAAGCTACAGAATGGCTAAGCATACTAAGCTAATGAAAAAGCTATTACATTTCACGATTAGAAGATAACTGATGGGTGCAATAGGATGGAAATTGAAGGAGAAATTCTTGAGACAGTGTCTTCTGCATCTGTAAGCAAAGAATTTAAGTTGAGAATAAAAGAGTAAAGATAGAGGAGACCATACTTTAAAGAACAAGAATATAGAAAGCAAGATTAGTCTTAACAGAGGAATAAAATTGGCTCTTCCTTGGAGAAACAATTATGAGAAGGATAGCTATAGAGGAAATCAAAGTGAGGGAAAAGTCAGTGTAGAATTTCATTATGAATGACAGTAAAGTAGATGAGGTAAGTTGTCTAGTAGCAGAGCGGATGGAACACAATTAAAAACCAAGTGACTTAGCCATTGATTAGCTGTGGAAACCTTGGGAAGTCACTTAATTTTCTTGTTCTCAGTTCCCTGAGAACCAGATCAAATGGGAGGGTTGACTTGGGCATTCTAATGTCTATGATTTTCAAAATGGATTTTGGCATAGAGAAAGCTTAAAGTTGGACTCTTCAGGAAAATAGGCAAGAGTTGAAACAATAAGAGTGAAAGTGAACCAAAGAATTAGAGTGTTGTACTGGTAAACCACGTTTGAGAGGGAGCGGGAAGCCCTGATTTGTAATGTTCGTTATAATTTCTGAGGTGTAAATATTCCCACATGGCTGATTTCAAGCCACCAACCAGCTCACAAAATTCCTGAATATTTAACATTTGACTTTCTAGGCAGGTACTGACTGACTCCAGGACATCACTTGACAGATTTGCCAGGTACCAATAAGAGTGAGTACTAGCTTAGACACATGAACTTGTCGCAGAGCAGGTCTGGTGAAGTTCCTCAGCAGCGTTCAAGCCCTGAGGAGGGAGCCAGAGACAGTTTCAGTGAAGCTGTGGGCCACGGGTTGTGGGTGGGGTTAGGACCAGAGTTACTGGATCTGCATTGTGAATAAGAACAGTGTTGAAGCAGGTACTTGCTGCCTGGGGGTCAGAGGTAACAGGAAATTCATAGTCATAGTTTCTGCTTTTACAGATAGTGTCTTGAGCAAGTAGCTAAAGTGTACTTTTTCTAACTCAGATTCAAATGTTGAAAAACTTAGTTATAATTCTGATAGATAAAAATCCTTCATTTCTAACATAAGAAAAAAAAAGTTCATGTATAGCTATATAAAGGAAATTCAAGAAATAAAATATATATTGAGAACAAAACTCTTTAATTTTCAAATTAGCGTAGTTACTTTGGGCTTAACTTTTGAAACCATAGTTTTTATAATCCATTGTGATTATAAATTATCTCATATAATACAACATGGCTGACATTGTCTTAAGAGCTTTTCCCTCTTTACCTAGAAATAAATTTTCCTGTATGATATTGAATTTACTGAGGAGATACAACCTTACAGTATGTCACTTTTCCTAAGTTTTGTTTTGTTTTGTTTTCTTTAATTTTTTGGCTGTGCCGCGCGGCATGTGGGATCTTAGTTCCCTGACCAGGGATCGAACCCCTGCCCCCTGCAGTAGAAGCGTGGAGTCTTAACCAATGGACCACCAGGGAAGTCCCCATAAGTATTTTTAGTGAGATAAAGCACTTATGAATTTTAGCTTCCCTTCCCTTAAATTTTTCCTGACTCTTACAAAAAGTTTAAAACTTGTAGATTAATATTGGAAACAGTATAAAACTTGTCAATAGAAATGGAGACTAATAGCATGCCATCTAGGACTTTTTAGAAATCATTAAAATGTAGATGTAGATTTGTATCCTGATTTTATTTATTTTAGGTACAGTTATAGTTATCCCAGTTCATTTAAAATTACTTTTGGGGCAGTTTTAATAAATAATATGTCTTCTACCAAAAAATTTTGTGACCACTGACATTTTGAGAACTAAGAAGTCTCCTATTAACCCGTTATATCAAAATCATCATATATGTTAAGGTAGCTGTCAGCATAGTCAACCTCTGATTAACTCACTGCCACTCTTCCAAAGAGCTGAGGACTGATGAGACCATAGGTAGTTCCTTGCCCTAAATTTCAGATAAAATAGATTTCAGTTTAAGCTGTGGCATCATTGACAACCTTAGGTGTGCCAGCCATTATAGCCAAAGTTTCTTTACCAAGTGATGCTGCATGGAATAGCTAATTGTCGAACTTCAGCAGAAGTTGGATAACAGTTCAGATATACTCTTGTATCACAGAGTCCAATGAAAAGCAAGAGAGATTGTTTTTCCGCTTGGCTGCCAATCGCTGTGCCTCTGATTCCTGTATTCCTTTCTATTTCAGTTTTGAATTGATCATAGAGGTCAATATTTCCTCCTTTTTCTCCTCCCTCCCCCGTTTATCCACTGTAGGTGTTCAGCATGTTTTTGGAGACTTTAGTGGACTTCATACAAGTCCACAAAGATGATCTTCAAGATTGGTTGTTTGTACTGCTGACCCAACTACTAAAAAAAATGGGTGCTGATTTGCTTGGGTCTGTTCAAGCAAAAGTTCAGAAAGCCCTCGATGTTACAAGGTAAGATTTTCTTCATGTATTTCAAGTTTACCCAGTAGTAATCAAGAATATTTCGTTTCTGTGTTAAAAGTTCAGATTTCTGAGTCCTTTCAAACTATGTAGGTTGCATGAGCTCCATTTGAAAATTATTGATGTTGCCCATTTACATGGTATATTTAATGCAATATTGATCCTTAGTTCAAACACTGCATTTAATCTATTAAAAAATTTTATTAACATTGGTTGAGTAATTCAAGGTAGTGTTTTATTTTAATTAAGATGTAACTGCAAAGTAGAGTTGAAGATTTTATTCAGTCTAGTGTAAAGATAAAAATATTTTCTAAGTTTAAAAAGAATGTTTTATTATGCATTCTTTTTTCAGAAGATTTTGAACCAGTGATATATTTCTACTTTCTTGTGTAGATTGTTGAAGTGACTTATTTCAAATATCCATTTACTAAGTTGAGGTGAGTCTAGAATTCAGATATTAGGTATGGAAACATCTCTGATAATGTTGAACTTTCTACTGAATACATTTTTCTGATTAAATCTATAAATGAGGCAAGAGATCATTCTTTGCTATATTGTTGCTTTTTAACCCCCTACAGGGGGTTAAATTTATACTTACAGGGTATAAATTCAGACGTTCAGATTCTTCTGGGAGTAGCTTTTATCGTATACTTTACCACATAGACTATATACCACATACAGGTGCTACTTCATGCATGCTTTCTGAATGACACTGTGTTTTGTTTGGTATTAAACATAATCTTCTGTTAAGTTTGCTAAATGCTTACTTGCTGACTTAATTTTTATTTTATTTTGCTTTGTTCTTTCCTTATTTCAGAGAATCTTTTCCAAATGATCTTCAGTTCAATATTCTAATGAGATTTACAGTTGATCAGACCCAGACACCAAGCTTGAAGGTAAAAATTTGAGGTCTTTTGATGACATTTTAAGGAACTGAAATATTTTATTCATAAAGTTAATTTTAATATTTGTATTTCTGTCACACGAGAAGCTGTTCAATCAGTGGATTTTGTTTTTATAAACTTTCAGACAGTCAAGCCAGCACTTCGGGACCAGCTTCACTCTTTTTGGAGTTCCAAGGTTTTTTTTGGTTTTGTTTTAATCTGCATTATTTCTTTTCTTAACTCTCTTTACAAACTGCAGTGTTTCAGATAATGTTTGTATGCATCTATATATTCAACTACTAACCTTTATAAGCCTATAAAGCATGCATGGATTTGATTTCAAATGTTATTCGATACCAGATTATCTTTTGGAGAAGCTTACTGGGGATACATATTTAGAAGGCAACACAAGTTTGGCCGTCTAACCCTAAGCTGTTATGCAAACTCGCTCTATAAAATCTTATCTAATTTTATGTTTGTGATTTCCCAATCCTTTTTTTTTTTTTTTTTTTTTAAATTAGGAGTTTGAATAGTTATTCTGGGCAAAATGTCAGTTTTGCCTATGTATTTCAGTAAACAGAACTTTTAAAGTTTAATCTCAGAGCTATTCTCCAGTTCTTAACTGAAACAGTAACTTTTTTTTCTTTTTGCAATGTGATTTTCTAATGTGTGCATAAAATTTAGATTCAGGGTTAACTTCCTCCATTGTTATTAGCACACATTTTCTAGTTAATTTATGTGAAAACTAGGTAGATTCCAATTTTTGATTAAAAATAATTATTTAACATAAAAGAAAAGATAATATAAAAGATCTGCCCCTGCATTCTTTACTAAAGATGTTTCTTAGTGAGTTTTCTTAAATTAAAAAGAGGTTAAAGTCAGGGAAATAACAAGCATATGAGCATTTATAAGCCTTGTATTTTCTGCTCTATTCTGCACGAAGTATGTTTCTATAAGCATTATTGCCTTGGATTGATTTTCCTTTAAGTTTCTGGATATGATTTTGCCTTAAAATCACAATTATGTTTCTTGCCAGGGTTGACTTATACTCAACATAATGTTATTTTCTCAGAGCTTCTTTGTGAAAAAGGATCCATCTGTTTTGATTTTAAAAAGTGACCTGCAGAAGGAGAATAATTTACTTGATATTATTACTGTTTAAACTTATTTTTTTGTCCAAGCCATTGTGCTAGGCATTCATAGGAATATAAAACTTACAATTTTCTATCATTATTGTTTATAATACATGATAAACTGTAAACTGTGATAAGAGTTATGATTTAGCTACTGGTGGTAGGTATTCAAGTGCTGTTGAAAACATATATAGAGATGTTTCATGGCCCAGTAGAAATGGAGGTCTAAACCATTAGCTTAAGAAATAAGGGTGATAGGTGAGTTGAAGGAGAGAATAAAGTTGCTGAAGGCCTGAAGAGAAAGACAGTGGAAAACATATAATTAAAACATCATACTACTGGGGCTTCCCTGGTGGTGCAGTGGTTAAGAATCCGTCTGCCAATGCAGGGGACACGGGTTCGAGCCCTGGTCCGGGAAGATCCCACATGCCGCGGAGCAACTAAGCCCGTGCACCACAACTACTGAGCCTGTGCTCTAGAGCCCGCGAGCCACAACTACTGAGCCCACAAACCACAACTACTGAAGCCCGTGCGCCTAGAGCCCATGCTCCACAACAAGAGAAACCACCGCAATGAGAAGCCTGCGCACCACAATGAAGAGTAGCCCCCACTCGACACTAGAGAAAGCCCGTGTGCAGCAATGAAGACCCAACACTACCAAAAGTAAAATAAATAAAATAAATAAATTTATTTTAAAAAAAAAAAGTCATACTGGAGACTCGAATCACAGACTGTTTCTCTAAAAGCCATGTATACCTGTACGCATATATGTATATATGGCTTTTGTATATAGGGCTTTTAGAGAAACAGTCTATGTATAATATATGTGTATTATATATAAACCATAATATATAATACGAACATAGTATATACTTGGCTTTTATGTATTATATATACACGCATATTATATGCACACACACGTAAAGCTGTAGGGGAAAATCACTCTTCAACTCATAAATTGATGTTTTAGGATAGCAAGGAGATGTTCTATTAGAGCTACACCTTATGCTGAAAATAAAGGTAACTTTCAGATGGGTGACAGGATTAAGAATTAAAAACTTAACAGGTTGTAGAAAAACACAAATAACTTGAGTATGAGATGCATAAAAATTCTTTATTGAAGAAGTGCTGGATCTTTCAGATAAAATTTTACGTCTCTCACAGAGTATCATGTGGGTAAATGTCAGAAAAGAAGCAATAAAATGGGAAATCACATACAGAGTGATTTTATTTGAGTAATATTTTTTAAAATAAATGGAATTTTGTTGACTTTTTTTTCTGAGTTTCACAAACAGGTTTAGAACTATACGCACCTTAGCAACTATATTGTTTTTCCTCTCTGAAGAAGAATGCATGTTTATGTTATTCAGAGTACAGACTATGTATAGAACCTTGTGAAATATTCTACCAAAATGAAAATTTTCAAATGATTATATGTGTTTCATGGTTATTTTGCCTTTGGTATAGTAAACACACCTATTCTGTGAAACCCTTTAAAAACTTTACATGCCTCTCTATAAATTGCCAAGACATGGAATTGAGTCTCACATAGTGCAAATAAATATATTCAAAAAAACAAAATACATTGATGTTCATTCTTTGATTTACTATAGTCACCTTTCAGCCAGTCACACTGATAGAAGGTGACGTGGCTTCAAGAATCCAGAATGTTATGTGCTGCCATAATTTAGTTGGGCCTGCTACTGCAAAAGTAACCATAAATCTCTTTCCCTCTCCCCTCTCCACTCATGATGGCTGATAGGTTAATTCTTGTTTTTTTCAGTACATTTCTTAAAGTTATAGTTACTTCTTAAAATTCATTTATTATGAAATGAAGAATGTAAGTTGATGCATTCTGTTTTTTTAAACTGGAAGCAGAAGGGGGAAAATGTACAAGAGTCAGAATTTTAACATATTACTTCCTATATATTAACTTGGCTTAGTACTTCCCAGAGACCTTATTTGGATTGAGTGAGAAAAATGACATCTTAAGATCAATAATAAGGGAAGGAGTATAGAAAACCTGATTACCTTAATCTTTGACAATATTTTTTCAAAGTCACTATTTTAATCATATATTTAAACCTTCCTTTTTCTAAGTCAGCAAATCAGCATTTAATATGTGTTTAGAATCTGCTGTATACAAGGACTGTGCACTGTGCCAGGTGCCATTTCTAAAGGGCACTGGTAAAGTCTTAGAGAACCATTACTTAGAAATCCTAGAATGTTAGATGTGACTTTAAAAACAGTGGTTCTCAAATTTTTTTTCTACCCCAACATACCTGAGAAAGGGGAGATTACTTAACAATGGCTTACTCTAAGGATAAAGAAGGCTGCATCTAAGAGAGAAGCATGTGTGCTTTGCCCCACCTCCTGCTTATTTTGAAGCCTACATCCTACCACACACCTACCCACCGTGCCACCCACGCATCAGGAATTCCTGGGAGAATAATAAGACTTTTTAAACTCATATATGATAGTTCTTTTATACAGATAAGTATTGTCTCTTCTCCAGTGGTACTTGTGTAAAACTTTTTTGTCACGTTTATTTTGAGACGTAGTTCTAGCAGTTGATGGACCTATTAAGGAACCTGATCTCATTGTGTGAGTCTTACTGTATGTTTGCCAAAAACCTGTATTGCCCACCTTGATTACCCAGTTGATTTATAATACCTTATTTCCAAAATTCTTTGATTCATTTCCCCAAGAGGCAAATTGTACTTCGATTTATAAAGACTGGTTCCTAGGGAAATCTAGACAAGAGTCAGCTGTAAGCTCTGAAGGCAGACTCAAGGAGAAGTGTCTAATCTTATCAAGAGACTCTTTAGCAGTTGTTCAAACACGGGGAATGAAACTTATAAGTTCTGCTGTGTCTGAAAAAAAGCCACATTATCATATACTTGTACCTCTGGTAGGTAGATGATTGTATAACTTCTCTTTTGTTGTTGCTTATTCATTGTGTATTTGTCAAAAAAATAATCACCTAGGGATTCCTGACCGTCGAGTGGTTAAGACTCCACGCTTTCACTGCAGGGGGCGTGGGTTTGATCCCCCGTGGAGGAACTAAGATCCCACATGCCACACAGCACAGCCAAAAAAAAAAAAAAAAAGTCACCTAATTATTTCTGAAGTGTTTTCATTGCCCCTCAATGACCAGCTGATTGTCCTCTTTCATTGTGCATCCCTCTGCAGGTGAAGGTTGCTATCCTCAAATACATAGAAACTCTGGCCAAACAGATGGATCCAGGAGATTTTATAAATTCCAGTGAAACTCGCCTGGCAGTGTCTCGGGTCATCACTTGGACAACAGAACCCAAAAGTTCTGATGTTCGGAAGGTATGTTTTAATTTAAGATTTAGAAGATAAATTAGAAAAGCAAGTCAGTCATTTTGGATTGCCAGTGAAGGAAGCTAATATTTTCAGGATGTTACCAGTTAGCATAGAGTTACTTACCTGGTGATATAAAGACCTTTTTAAAAAAATATCTTCTCTTTTAAATTTTATTTTAAATTTTATCCAATTAATATGAGTATAATTTTCAAACTTAGAATTAAAGATAACTGTCTTTGAAACAGTCCTCCCAACCTCTAATCTTATAGCCATTCAAAATATTTCAAATCTTTCCCCTCGCATTTACCTATATATTTCACATAAGAGCTTGCACTGTTTCTTGATTTATTAATTTTAGGCATTATTTATTGATCCGTTGATAAATTTAGTCATTATATATGTCTGTCTACCTTTGTAAATTAAGACTTAACTTTCCCATATTCTTTCCTATGTCTTTCCCCATAACCTTCAAAATACTTATGAATCAGTTGTTGGTACTCAATAGAAAAGATTTAATTTTGACTGTGGAAATATTCACCCCTACGCCAAGTGGTTTATTACAGCCTCCTTCCTTACAGAAGCTTTATTTGTCCTGGTGTTAATAATTTACCTTTTCATTTTCCTTTTTTTTCCCCCACATGTTTTTTAAGTACTTGTTGTTAGGTTCAACATCTCTGTCATATGCTCATGGCTAAGATTTTCCATATGCTCAAAAACATAGGTTATTTATTTTCTGGGGAGTTCCTTTCTAGACCCTCCTCTGTTCTTTTCACCTTCTTCCTGAGACTTCTCTTCAACCCTAATCATTCGTTTCTTGCATTCTGTATCTAGCTCTGTTGACAAAGCCAGAATAATCAAAACAGTATGGTACTGGCACAAAAACAGACACATAGATCAATGGAACAGAACAGAAAGCCCAGAAATAAAACCCATGCACACGTGGTCAATTAACCTATGATAAAGTAGCCAGGAATATACAATGGACAAAAGATAATCTCTTCAATAACTAGTGCTGGGAAAACTGGACAGCTACATGTAAAAGCATGAAATTAGAATATCCTCTATCACCATATACAAAAATAAACTCAAAATGGATTAAAGACCTAAATGTAAGACTGTAAAAGTCCTAGAGGAAAACATAGGCAGAACACTTTCTGACATAAATCACAGCAATACTTTTTTGGATCCATCTCCTAAAGCAAAGGAAATAAAAATAAACAAATGGGACCTAATTAAACTTAAAAGCTTTTGCAGAGCAAAGGAAACCATAAACAAAACAAAAAGACAACCTATTGAATGGAAAAAAATATTTGCAAATGATATGACCAATAAGGGATAAATATCTTAACATTTATAAACAACTCATACAACTCAACATCAAAACAATGAGCAACACAATTGAAAAATACGCAGAAGAACTGAATAGACATTTTTCCAAAGAGGAAATGCAGATGGCCAACAGACACAGCAAAAGATGCTCAACATCGCTAATCATCAGGGAAATGCAAATCAAAACCACAATGATATATCACCTCATACCGGTCAGAATGGCTATTATCGAAAAGAACACAGGTAACAAATGTTGACGAGGATGTGGAAAAAAGGGAACCCTGTTATACACTGTTTTGGGGAATGTAAATTGGTGCAGCCACTGTGGAAAACACTATGGAGGTTTCTCGAAAAACTAAAAATAGGGACTTCCCTGGTGGCACAGTGGTTAAGAATCCGCCTGCCAATGCAGGGGACATGGGTTCGAGCCCTGGTCCAGGAAGATCCCACATGCCGTGGAGCAACTAAGCCTGTGTGCCACAACTACTGAGCCTGTGCTCTGGGGCCCACGAGCCACAACTACTGAGCCCGTGTGCCTAGAGCCCGTGCTCTGCAATAAGAGAAGCCACCGCAATGAGAAGCCTTTGCACCGCAACAAAGAGTAGCTCCTGCTCACCACAACTAGAGAAAACCCACGCACAGCAACGAAGACCCAATGCAGCCAAAAATAAATTAATTAATTAATTTTAAAAAAAAAACATTATTTGAAATGTTTGAAATAATTTGAAAAGATACATGCACCCCAATGTTTATAGCAGCATTATTTACAATTGCCAAGATATGGATGGAAGCAACCTAAGTGTCCATCAGCAGATGAATGAAGGGACTTCCCTGGCAGTCCAGTGGTTAGGACTTCGCCTTCCAATGCAGGGGTTGTGGGTTTGATCCCTGCTCAGGGAGCTAAGATTGCACATGGCTCAGGGCCAGAAAACCAAGACATAAAACAGAAGCAATATTATAATAAATTCAATAAAAACTTTAAAAATGGTCCACATCAAAAAAATAATAATCTTAAAAAAAAAAACAAACAGGTGAATGGATAAAGAAGATGTGAGGTATATATATGCCATGGAATACTACTCTGCCATAAAAATGAACGGGATTTTGTCATTTGCAGCAACATGGATGGACTTGGAGGGCATTATACTAAGTGAAATAAGTCAGACAGAGAAAGACAAATACTGTATGATATCACTTACATGTGGAATCTAAAAAATATAACAAACTAGTGAATATAACAAAAAAGAAGCATATTCACAGATACAGAGAACAAACCAGTGGTTACCAGCAGGAGAGGGGCAATATGGGAGTGGGGAATTACGAGGTACCAGCTATTAGGTATAAAATCAGTCACAAAGATATATTGTACAATGGGGAATAGAGCCAATATTTTATAATAAGTATAAATGAAGTATAACCTTTAAAAATTGTGAATCACTATATTGTACACCTATAACATATAATATTGTACAGCAGCTGTACTTCAATTTTTAAAACCAAGCCAAACAAGACAAAAAACATAAAGATTAAGCAGAAATTAATAAAATAGAGAATAGAAAAACAATAGAGAAAATTAGTGAAACCAAAAGTTGTGTTTTTTGGAAAGATCAACAGTATTGGCAAACTTTTAGCTAGATTGACAGAAAAAAAGAGAAGACTCAAACTACTAGAATTAGAAATGAAAGAGGGAATATTATTACTAACCTTACAGAAATAAAAAGGATTATAAAGGAATGTTACAACATTGTATGCCAATAAGTAGTTAACTTAGATGAAATGGACAAATCTCTAGAAAGACACAAACTACCAAAAGTGACTCAAGAAGTCAATAGAACAAGTAAAGAGTTTGATTTAGTAATCAAAAAACCACCCACAAAGAGAAGCCCAGGCTCAGATGGTTTAACTGGTGAGTTCTACCAAGCATTAATATCAGTTCTTCACAAACTCTCCCTTAAAAAACAGAAGAAGAAGGAACACTTTCCACCTCATTCTGTGAGGACAGTTTTATCTTGAAAAGAAACCCAAAGACATCGCACACAAAAAGAAAACTACAGATCAATGTCTCTTACAAATATGGACGCTTTTAATCCTGGCAAACCAAATTCTGCAACATATAAAAAGAGAATTATACACCAAGACCATGTGTAATTTATCCCAGGAATGTAAGGTTAACATCTGAAAGTCTATTGTAGTACTCCATATCAATAGTAAAAAGACAAAAACCACATGATTATCTCAACAGAAAAGGCATCTGGCAAGATCTAACATCTTTCATGATTAAAACAAAAACAAAAAATCGTAAACTAAACAAACTATCAAGGGAAGGGAACTTCTTAAACCCAATACAGGGCACCTCTACAGCTATTACTAATATGCACAGCTACTTAATGGTGAAAGATTGGATGTTTTCTCCATAAAGTCAGGAACAAGACATGGATGTCTGCTCTCACCATTTCTGTACAACATTGTAGCAGGGTTCGCCGGTTTCTAGCCAGGATAGTTAGGCCAGAAAGAAGAAAAAAAAGAGAGAAAGGAAGAAAAGTAAAACTATTTCTGTTTGCAAATGATACAATTTTATATATAGAAAATCCTTCAGAATCACTAAAAAACCATTAGAACTAATAAACACATTCAGCAGGGTTGCAGGATACAAAATCAATATAGGAAAATCAATTGTATTTCTAAACACTTGAAATGAACAATCCAAAAATGAAATTAAGAAAACAATTCCATTTACAGTAGCATTAAAAAGATTAAAATAGGGATAAATTTTTAAAAGGAAGTGCAAAATTTATAGTAGAAACTATGAAATAATATTGAAAGAAATTAAAGAAGATTTAAATAAATGGAAAATCTTCCCATGTTCTTGGATCAGAAGACTTAATATTCTTAAGATGGCAGTACTTCCCAAAGTGATCTACAAATTCAGTGTAATCCTTACCATATTCCCAGCTGGCTTTGTAGAAATTGACAAGCTGATTCCAAAATTCATAATGGAATTCCAAGGGACCCCTAATAGCCAGAAGAGCCTTGAAAAAAAAGCCAAAGTAAGAGGACTTTACACTTCCAGATTTCAAAACCTAATACAAAGTAATAGTAATCAACACAGTGTGGTACTGGCATAAGGCTAGACATAAAGACCAGTGGAATAGAATTGAGAGTCCAGAAAAAACCTGTGTTTATGGCCAATTGATTTCCAACAAGGGTGCAAAGACCATTCAATAAGGAAATCATAGTCTTTTCAACAAATTGTGCTGGGACAACTAAATAGCCACATGCCAAAGAATGAAGTTGAACCCGTACCTCATACCATATACAAAAATTAATACAAAATGATCAAAGACTTAAATGTAAAAGCTAAACCTAGAAAAATCTTAAAAGAGGGATAAATCTTCATGACCTTGGATTTGGCAATGGATTCTAACCAAAAGCACAAACAACAAAAGGAAAAAACAGATCAGTTGGATTTCATCAAAATTAAGAATTGGGAATATTCCAAGACCAAGAATACTGATGGGACTGTAGAAACCATTGATTGACATATTTTAAGTAAGGGAATGATATGATCTGATTTATGTTTTTAAACATTATTTTGACTAATGTGACAAAAATGGACTAGCTATGTTGTGTAAGGGAGAAGAGGGTAGGAGAGGTAGGGCTGATATTGAACGGAACCTAAGTTTTCATCTAATGTAGTAGGAAATCACCAGAAAATGTTTCTAACTGATAAATCAAGAAAAAATTATATAAGCCCATGTGTACCTAACAATCAGTAAAAACAAGCATTACAAAGAACTCTCTGGAGAGCTGAACAGGGGATTGAGAGCTATAAAACCTTTTCTAAAGGTTTTTTGTTGTTTTTTTTTAAATCCATGAGTATGTGTTACTTTTATTTAAAGACTGGAAAATTTATTTTTAAATAAATATAAAATGTAGCTAGTAAAATAAATGTGACATTAAACTAACAGAAATGAAGGACTTCATCAAAATATACTAAAGCTATTGCAGGGACTTTCCTGGTGGTGCAGTGGTTAAGAATCCACCTGCCAATGCAGGGGACATGGGTTCGATCCTTGGTCCAGGAAGATCCCACATGCCACAGAGCAACTAAGCCCGTGCGCCACAGCTACTGAGCCTGCGCTCTAGAGCCTGTGAGCCACAACTACTGAGACCACGCGCCGCAACTACTGAAGCCCACACGCTCTAGGGCCTGTGTGCCGCAACTACTGAGCCCACGTGCCTAGAGCTCGTGCTCCACAACAAGAGAAGCCACCGCAATGAGAAGCCTTTGCACCACAAGGAAGAGTAGCCCCTGCTCACCGCAACTAGAGAAAGCCTGCGCACAGCAATGAAGATCCAATGCAGCCAAAAATAAATTTTAAAATTAAAATAAAAAATAAAGCTATTGCATTTTAAATCATGCGATTTAAACCTGTATTATTTGATGCAGAAATAGACAAAGATCAATGGAATATAAAGGAGGGTCCAGAGAAACAGGTTTATATAGAAGATTAGTTCATGATAAGGGTGTCACGTTGAGTCATGAGGAAAGGCTGCACTCATTGGTTTGGGAACAGTTGGACTGTCTGTTTCTAGAGAGAAAATAAAGTAGCATCTCATACACCAAAATAAAATCTAGGTGGAATAAAATATACCTTAACAATTATTAATTCATTTGCTCAAATTAACTTGAGATCGTTTCACTGTTTAGGTTCCAAAAAGACACAAGATCATAAAGTTTTGTTTCAAAATGCAAATAGCTTTATTTAAACACTATTAACATGTTAGAGTACACACCCACACAATGTATACTTTGTTGTTGTATTTAACAAAATGGGCTTATGTTACAGCTGTTTTATAATTTTTTCCTTCAGCAGTATGTAATAGTCCTCTCCCAGTCTCTTCATGTATAGAGCTACATCATCTTTCAAGGCTGTGTTGTGTAGTGTATGCCATTGTGCCAATGTAACTTAATTTCACCATTCCCCTCCTGTTGTTTATTAGCTGTCATAAACATGGAACACTTAGGTTTTCATAGAGTGGGGTCAGAAAGGGTCCAGAACAAGATGTGCACATTTACATACAAGTCATGATCGTGAACTATTTGGATTTCTTTCTCCTCTCAATTAAGTTTCTGTGTAGTCAGAATTTCACAGTGTGGCTTTTAATAACTCAATTGATTACTTTAGAAGAAGAAAGGAAATTTATGTTTTCTTAACTGATCTGAATAACCTTGCTTTTGTTCCCATTTCCACAGAAACATTAGACTAGTTTTAGCTTTGAATTGTAGATTTGTTAAGATTAGCTGCTTTGAGAGAAGACTAAATACAGCTAGTTAATTTAAGAATCATATAATGGGACTTACATGGTGGTCCAGTGGTTGAGAATCAGCTTTCCAATGCAGGGGACATGGGTTGATCACTGGTCGGGGAACTGGGGTTCCACATGCCGCAGGGCAACTGGGCCTGCGTGCCACAACTAGAGAGCCCACGTGCTGCAACTACAATGCCCATACACTCTGGAGCCTGCACACCACAACTACAGAGCCTGCATGCCGCAACTACTGAGCCCATGCACTTTAGAGCCCACACACCACAACGAAAGATCCTGCGTGCTGCAACTAAGACCCGATGCAGCCAAAAAGAAATAAAGAAATAAATTAAAAAAAAAAAAAAGAATCCTATATTGAGAAAATGAAAATTAAAGTGCTAAGTTGCTCTTGATGGGCTTTGTATAGTTTAGGGATGTAGTTCCTTATTTCCATCCATCTTTCTTCTTGTAATAATTTTTTTAGGAAAACTGAAGTAGGAGCATATATTGACGGAGTAATCCTAGAAACTGTATGGTTGACTTTTGCCATTGATTGTTAGGTCGTATTTGTTATACTTTTCATATTCCTGTCTTACTTTCAAAAAATAAATGGTAAGTCAAATAGTTTTTGATTTTATTCTTCCAGCAAAGAAATTTGAAAGCATATAAGAACATCTTCTTCCCTGGGAAAGATGGCCTTGCACTACTGAACAGAAATGTTGAGTGAAGAAAATGGTCTCCTTTGAATAACCAAAATATATTCATATGCTTCTTGTATGTCTTTCTTTTCTAGGCAGCGCAGTCAGTCCTGATTTCCTTATTTGAACTCAATACCCCAGAGTTTACAATGTTATTAGGAGCTTTACCAAAAACTTTTCAGGATGGTGCTACCAAACTTCTTCATAATCACCTTCGAAACACTGGCAATGGAACCCAGGTCTTTTTCAGTTATTTTCTTGGCCATTGTATAATGTGATGACTAGTTAACAATAATTGCTTTTTTTTTTTTTTTACATGAAGTAAACTTTGATCCTAATGTACAATTTTTGCCTCTGCATTGGGCAGCATTTCCTGAGCAGAATTAAATATTTTCCTGGAAAGAATAGAGTTCTTAGGCCTATCATGTTTCTATTATAATTTGGTGTACGTTAGGATGGTGGTGAACGGTGGCCAGGGTATGAACAAGGAAAGTGAAATGTAGCAGAACTTAGATGAGGGCATCAGCTTTGCAAGCCATGAGAATTAGGACATGCTCTTTAGATGAACCAGTCCTTATTTGAGGACCAGAAAGGATGACTTATTCCAGGAATAACAAATAAGGCCCGAGGAGGGTAGTGCTTTAAAGGGTGTGTTCACATTTAATAATAACAGGCTTGTCAGCCCATAGGTGGTTGGATAACACAGGATTTTGTTTTGGAGAAGTAAGATCTGAGTAAATGAAACATTAGTGTTATATCTAAATGGTATCAAACCATTTACATAATATGCCTGAAGAATTGAACTTAAGTTTTAAAAAGACAAAGAGAGCGATACCTTTGCTAATGGGGAAAGGAGAAAGTAGATGCACTTATGGCAGGATTAAGGTAATGTCTAAGGGGAGAGCAATCTGAGAACAATTTCTTGGGACCAAAGTCAGTTTTTTTAAAAGAAGGAGGAATTCCCTGGTGGTCCACTGTTGAGAACTCTTCACTTCCACTGCTGAGGGCCTGGGTTCGATCCCTGGTCAGAGAACCAAGATCCCACAAGCTGTGCGGTATGGCCAAAAAAATAAAAATAAAAAAATTTTTAAAAATAAAAGGAGAAGATATTGTTTCGTTATATTTTAAGAGATAGGAAAATTACTAACATGACCAGATTCTATTCCTTTGGTGTCTTTGTAAAAATCATTTGTAAATCAAACTCAAGAGGGAACAGAATTTGAGAATTCATAATGGTTGGAGGAAGGAAAATTGGCTCAGAAAAGGGAGCTAATTTAAAATTGTTAATTTGGGATCTTGTTTAATCTTTGAGGAAAAAGATATTGTGGTAATATTTGAGAGAAGGAAGTGTGTGAGGAGAACAATAAAAAGGCTTAAAGAGCTAGATTTCTGAATGGGAAGAAAGTTTTTTCCCACAGAAACTAGAGATAAGTACATGAATATTTAAAATAATGACCTATAAGTATGGCTCTCTCATGTTGTTCAACATCTTGATTGTATGGCTTCCTGAAGAGCCTTTTGGTTGAACTACCGGTCATATGTTAATGTTTATTTGACTCTGTCCATCAGGGTTCCATGGGGAGTCCTTTGACAAGACCAACACCACGGTCACCTGCCAACTGGTCCAGTCCTCTTACTTCTCCTACCAACACGTCACAGAATACTTTATCTCCAAGGTAATAAAAGGGTTATTTTCCATCATGGTTTGTATTTGTAGATTCCCCATTCTCAGAAAAACAGACATTAATATAATTCCAGTTGATTTCTACTCAACTTGAAAGGTCTTAGACACATAGAAACTTAGCAAATTCAAAAAATGTTTATTCCAAAACTAACCCTTTAGATGATAATAATGTATAGGATATGGAACTGTTTTTTGTAAGTGACAGGAAAACTTAGGGACACAGCTTTTGGAAATTACTGCTTGTTGCATTAAATAGCATAGTTATGTTTCTCAGATATGCTGTATAAATCCATTAATTGCCGATTGTGTCTTTCAATTATAATACTCAATATAAGTGATGAGGTCAAGTTATAATGATGAATATTTAGATCTAATATTGGCCAGCCACCTCTAAAAATAGAAGAAAAAATTAACCTTATAGACAAAAATGTAAAAATCAAGAAAAACAAATAGGGAAGGGTTAAATATAAAATGGCAATATGTATAGTTAGGAAAAGATGTGACTGTGAGATTGATCCTTAATAAGACATGTGAAATTTTCACACACTTGTGCAGTTCAAGCATGGGCTATATTTCAGATGAAGTTCTTAACTCATTAATGGATTAACATTTTTTCCCGTCTCCTGGCCTTTTAAAAAATTTTGCCTAGGGAATTCCCTGGTGGTCCAGTGCTTAGGACTGCACGCTTCCACTGCAGGGTGCACAGGTTCAATCCCTTGTCGGGGAACTAAGATATCCCGCAAGGCTTGCAGCCAAAAAAAGTAAAATAAAAATTTAAAAATTAAAAATCTTTGTCTAGCGGGTCATATTTGTACTTACCAGCTTCATTTTTGTTATTAACCATATACCATAACATACGCTTCATCGTATTCATTACAATTATAAGGTGCTTCATTATACTGCAGACCAATTGCAAATTTATCATCTAGCCTGTTTTTTCCATGCTATACATATATGACAATTTTGATGGCTAAATTCCAGACTCAGTTGAATTTTAGAATCTGATTATAGAATTCAGATCAGTAACACTTATGTTCACTGTTAAAAATTCTCAGCCTTCTTACAGATTTGTGTAAAATACATTTATCTCCTCTTTAAGCAGTACCATTATTGTGCGTTAACCACAGGGGTTAGCAAATTCTCTGTAAAGGGCCATATGGTAAATATTTTAGGCTTTGCAGGCAATGCAGTCTTTGTCAGCTCTACTCAGCTCTGCTTCTGTAGTGTGAAAATAGCCATAGATAATAGCTAAATAAATCAGCATTGCTATGTTCCAAAATTTTATTTATGGACACTGAAATTTGGATTTTATGTAATTTTCTTGTGTCATGAAATGTTATTGTTTTGATTTTTTTCTCAACTATTTAAAAATGTTAAAAAAATTCTTAGATTTCAGGGGTCATAATTTGCTGGCCTCTGGTTAGTCAGAACATTTTTGAAGGTGAAAAGACAAGCCAGTTGTTAAGGGCTGTGCATTCTAGAGTCACTGTAAGCTGCCCTTGATGGGCAAACAGTGGGACATGTTCTTTAGCCATTTGTAGCTGTCAGGTTTCATTTTGCTCATTATGCTTTAGAGCATATACATTCTCTAATCCTGTCTTTATAAATATCCTGTGTAATCTCCTCATATGTATTTGTATTTTAAAACTACACATAAATAAAAATTAATTGTTGTCTTTTTCATAGTGCATTTGATTATGACACAGAAAATATGAATTCTGAAGATATTTATAGCTCTCTTAGAGGTGTCACTGAAGCAATTCAGAATTTCAGCTTCCGCAGTCAAGAAGATATGAATGAGCCATTGAAAAGGGATTCTAAAAAAGATGAAGGCGATTCAGTGAGTATTTGAACATTATTACATTGCACATGTTTTCATTAAGAGCTTTTGATTTTATTTTTAAACTTTGTTTTCTGTCATTTTCAAAGATAATTTTCCAGGGGTCAGTTACTCAGTATTTACTGAGTATCTACCATGTGCCAGGCACTGCTCTGGGCAGAGTCACTGCCCTCAAGTTCCTCATATATTTTTAGGTAGAGATGAGTACTGTGGAGTTCTAGGTTAGAATGTAAAGTGAATCTATTTTAGATTAAGTTGTAAGGGAAGATGACATTTGCATTGAGACCTAAGTAAAGCCATGCAAGATCTAGGAGAGAAGAATTCCATAAATGAAATAACAAGTGCAAAGACACTTAGATGGGAGCAAGCTTTGTACAGTTGAGAACCAGGATGAAAGCCAGTATAGGAACATGGGCCAGATCACGTGGCTCTTGTAGGACAAAATAAGGTGTTTAAACCTTTTTTATTCCTGTTCAGTGTAGTGATAGTGATTTGTTTCATCAGTTTCTGCGGTTCCAATTAACGTTATGACCCATCTTTCTGACATTTGTGAATATTATTGCTCAGTTTGTTACCCCGCCATTATACAAAAAAGTGTTTTTTTTTTTTAACTCTGCTTCTTCTTAGACTTTTCTCTCACAGCTTAGACTTTTCTCAAAACAAGCTATCCCACCATTTCCTGTGAATCTGTGGTTTCTCAGTGTTTACAAAATTATAGAACATTGCAGTGCTTCAGCAAATCTCTACAGGGCTCCCTGCTCTGCTTCCTGACTTCTTTCCTGCTATTGTTTTTCTCCCCGTGCCTGTATGGCAGATGAGCCTAGTAAACTGGATGCCAAAAACCTGCTTATCACTCGTATTTGAGGTTCCCTACCCCAAAAGCTGCCTATGGTACCAATAACAGGTTAGTAAGAGTCACTGCTTAATTGAGACTTTCTCCCCAGTGATAGCAGGGTACAGTGTCAGGAGCCCAAGTAGTGGATTCTGGCAGAAGTGAGTTTGGCATTTACTCACTAGTCGGATTATCACTTCTAAGCCTCTATGTCTTCCTAAGGAAAATAGGGATATTACTGCATACCTTAAAAATTATTATGCTTATAATAAATCATATGACTCCATCCAGCCCAGACCTTTCTCCTGATTTCCAGATTCACACATCCAGCTGCCTGTTTGAACTCCTGATCTTTCCTCCTAAACTGTTCTTTTCTATCTCAGTTGATAGCAGTGCTAGTTGCTCAGCCAAAAACCTTGGACAGAACAGTTGTCCTTGTCCCATCTCTTTTTCTCATCCTCCCTACTTGGTCCAGCAGGAAATCTGTTGACTCTATCTTCAAAGTATAAGCCACAGTCTATACAGTAGACTTTTTTCCCTTGTTATCTCTCTGGCCTCATCTCCTACTACTCTCCTCTGCTTTAGCTACATGCTTCCTTGCTGTTCCTTCAACTTACTGGGCATGCTTTTTTTTTTTTTTTTTTTTTTTTTTTGGGCTCTGTTGGGTCTTTGTTACTGCACGTGGGCTTTCTCTAGTTGTGGCGAGCGGGGGCTACTCTTCGTGTGGTGCACTGGCTTCTCATTGCAGTGGCTTCTCGTTGTGGAGCACAGGCTCAAGGCGTGTGGGCTTCAGTAGTTGCAGCACGTGGGCCCTAGAGCTTGTGGGCTTCAGTAGTTGTGGTGCACGGGCTCAGTAGTTGTGGCTCGCAGGCTCAGTAGTTGTGGCGCATGGGCTTAGTTGCTCCACGGCATGTGGGATCTTCCTGGACCAGGGATCGAACCCGTGTCCCCTGCAATGGCAGGCAGATTCTTAACCACTGCGCTGGGCATGCTTTTGCCTTGGGGCCTTTGTCTTGGCTATTCCCTCTGCCTTAAACATTCTTCCTGCAGATAGCCATGGCCAGTTTTCTCACTTCCTCCAAGTCTTTGCTCCAGTAGCTTCTCAGTGACCACCCTATTTAATCTTCAGCCTCCTCTCTCCCACCTCGGCACTCATGATCCCTTTAATACTGTACTGCCTCCCATACACTAATTACCTCCTACTGTACCACATACTTTACTCATTCATTATGTTTTCTTAATGTCTCTGTCCCTCCACTAGAATGTAAACTTCATGAGGATAGACAGCATTCTGTCGTTTGTTCAAGAATATATCCCCAGTGCCAAGAGTAATACCTAGCATGGAATAGGCGCACAGCAAATATTTAAAGGATATTTGTGAAGCACCTAGCTAACGACTTGGCACAGAGTTGCTCAGTAGATGGTGGTAATGGTGATATTGATGATCATAATTGATATTTTGAGAAGTATGTTAATGTGCCCGAACTCCGTCAGGCATCCTTCCAAAAGTTATGCACTCCTTTTGGGACTTTTTAATTTTTTCTTAAGTAGGCCTTTTTTTAATTTGGTTTTCTTATACTTTGTTGACATACTGTCATTGTATAATTTACAACCTTAATAATGAAATCTGGGAGCTTTTAGTTCTGTGTTGCTAATGAAAGTGTTGCTAATGAAAGTCCTTTTGTATCTTTAACTGGCATAGAGAAACTGTTGCTAATCACATTGTATATATTGCTTGATCAAGCCACTGGCAAGGAAACTATAGGAATCATTAGAGACAGCATTCTTTTTTTTTTTTTTTTAACATTTTTATTGGAGTATAATTGCTTTACAATGGTGTGTTAGTTTCTGCTTTATAACAAAGTGAATCAGTTATACATATACATATATCCCCATATCTCTTCCCTCTTGTGTCTCCCTCCCTCCCATCCTCCCTATCCCACCCTTCTAGCTGGTCACAAAGCACCAAGCTGATCTCCCTGTGCTATGCGACTGCTTCCCACTAGCTATCTATCTTACATTGGGTAGTGTATATATGTCCATATATACACTACCAATCTCTCACTTTGTCCCAGCTTACGCTTCCCCCTCCCCTGTCCTCAAGTCCATTCTCTAGGAGGAGAGACAGCATTCTTTTACAGTTCTTATTTGCCCCTATGGCTGTGGTTTCCTTACATCTCTTCTATAAACTGTGACTTTTTGAATGTTAAGTTTTAACTCATCATGTTGATTTCCATTACTTAATTTTTTTTTTGGCTGGTTATTGTTACCTTTTTAAAATAGCCTTTGAAGCAGTAGGGAAATATCTTTTTAGAATTTCAAAGAGATTTAAAAAGGAGTTAATTTGCTCTGCCTTCCCCTTCCCATTAATAGACATGTGGCGGTCCTGGGATGTCTGACCCAAGAGCAGGAGGTGATGCTACTGACTCGAGCCAAACAGCCCTTGATAATAAAGCTTCATTGCTCCATTCGATGCCTGCTCACTCCTCTCCACGCTCTCGAGACTATAATCCGTATAACTACTCAGATAGCATCAGTCCCTTCAATAAGTCTGCCCTCAAGGAAGCCATGTTTGATGATGATGCTGACCAGTTTCCTGATGGTATGTCCTGGGTCCTGCTGCTACTGTCTGTGTTTTGGAGGACTGGTAATCAACGAAGCAAACGAAATATGCATGCTCTTTTATTGTAACTCCCTAAAAAGTAAGGCTCTTTGGGGGTGGGAACGTTCTCTCCCATCTTCTAGGAGCTCATTTCTAGTGGTTTGGTGGTTTTCTTCCCCTGAATAAGAGACAGATTAATCATCCTACTATAATTCTTGAAATCAAGAAAACCTCAGTGACCTCCCAGAAACAACTGAAACCAGCTGTAGACACATTTCATTTAGTTATTAATTTTCATACCAGAATGACAAAACCCTTTGAAAGGATACCCATTCTTTACAATAGCCTTTTGAGTGTGAAGTCATAAACTCTTTAATAAGATACATTCAAGAACCAAATATGAGAAAAGCTACCATTAAGATTTGGAGTTGGATTAGGTCTAAGCTCTGACACTATGCTGCATCACCTGGGAAGTTGGTTGACCTTCCTGAACCTCACTTGTCCCTAGGTTGCAGATGCTATGTTACCTGCCCTTCTGATCACAGTATGCAGTAAGGTTTGCATAAGACCTTAAGACACCATAAGTAAGGTGTATAAGAACTGACTATAAAGTACAAAACACTGTAAATGTTTTACTTATTTTTAATAGTAAGGAGTTACATTCTTTTCCTCTACAAATTACATGATCCATTAATTCTTTTCTTAACTAAGTAATGTATAGTAATATATAACTTTATGTAGGTAAATGTGAAAGTCTCCCCCTCAACACTCTCATGATTTCATACTTAGGCAATTTCTGATTTTCCCTTTATTCCCTCAGTGTTGCTGTCAGTGAACATATTTCTGCATAAAATTTATGCACATATACAGGTAATTCTAAGAGATTTCTAGGGAAAGAATTGCCCAATTAAGGGATATCTGTAAGTTTGTTTTGAGAGTTACTACCAATTACCAACTCAAAACACTTGGCCAGTTCAAGTAGTACTGATTTCCTCACCAACCCAGAATGTTTGTTTTTATTTTTTGTCATTGTGATGGATATAAAATAGGTCATCCTAATGAGCATTTCCTTAATTGTTAGGAAGACTGAGAAATTAGATATCAGATTATTTTTTAATTTTTCTAATTTTGATGAATAGAAAAATATCTTCACTTCTGAATTTCTTTGATTACTAATGAGGTCAATGAATCATATTTTGGCCAACATGTCATGTTAAGAGACTTAATTTATCACATATATCACAAAGGCAAAATTATGACAACATACCAAACTGTCTAAATTACATAAGAATCTATAAAATCGCCACAATTACGCACTTTGGTGTGTTTTAATCTACCATAAACAGTTGACTATGCTGTTGAGGTTTAGTCATGATAGCAGCATAACAGAAGTGTGTGAATTGGACCTAGCAGCAAAGTGCCCTTGGAACCCTGCGTAGTAGCAACAGCCTGGTGATTGAGACCTAGCTTTAGCAGCTTAATTTACATTGGTTTTAAATTATTTATGCACAGAGGTCACAACTGACATTTCTTGCTTCGGCTCCGCTGTATATACGTATATCTCACATATATATGCACTATATAGGTATATATATATATATATATATATATATGTATATATATACCTACATATATATATGTAGGCTTTTTTTTAAGTATTATTTCAAAATAGTCAAAAGCTTAAAAGTTGGGAGTACGGTAGAAGGAACTTTTTCTTGAACCATCTGAGAGTAAGTTGCCAAACTGACCTCCATCACTTCAAATACTTTAGGACATACTTTCTATAAACAAAGACAGTCTCCTGCATAATTACAATATATTCGTCAAAATCAGGGAATTATCAGTGCTACATTAATAACTACCCATCCTTAGAGTTTTTCCACCTGTCCCGATAATATCTTATAGTGGAGTATCCAGTTCAGAATGTCATGTTGCATTTAATCATGACATCTCCTTCAGTGTTCAGTCTTTTCTTGACTTTCATGACCGTGACACTTTTGATGGATAAAGACCAGTTATTTTGTAGCATTTCCCTCAATTTAGGTTTGTCTGATGTTTTCTTATGATTGGATTCAAATTTTGTACTCTTGGCATCAGAATCACAGAAGTGTTAGTGCGTCTTTCAACTAACACATGATTTCCCTTTGCCCCAAGATTGGTGATGTAATTTTGATCACTTGATTATGATGCTGCTAACAGGCTTCTCCACTGTGAAGTTACTCATTTTGTAATTAATAAGTGTTTTGTGGAGAGGTACTTTAAAACTGTAAATATCCTGTTCCTCATTAAACTTAAATTTTATTTATTTAAAAAAAATAAATATTTATAACTGTACAGACACATAGTTTCCTGTTGTATTCAATGGGCTATAATGTTTAACTGTCATTATTTATTTTGATGCTCAAATTGTCCTTAATTTGACCATCAGGATCCCATTCAAGCTGGCTTTTGTGTCCTTTTAACATGTCCCCATTCTTACATTCTGACACAGCAAAATCTTACACTGTCCTTGCTTCAGTCCTAGAATCAACCATTTCTCCAAGGATCGATCCTTGGTTTCTTTTAAGAGAAAATAGTCTTTAAAGACTAAAGTCTGGGCACTAGGTGTACTCACTGCTGGTGGGACATCACTACTCCCCAGACCTCTAAGTGACTAGAGCTAGGGAGCGTGTGTGTGTGTGCACGTCCGTGTGTATACACACATGCATGCTGATTTATATCTATTGCTGGATCTGTCAGAAGCTATGTGTTTATACCAATAACTCCAATTCTAGTCTAGCACCATGAGATTAATTTTAGTTTCTCCCTTTCCATATTAATAACCCCCTGTGAGAAACCTGACTTCCATTATCTTGAATATACTTATTATTTGATCAATCCTCCTGTATGCAACCAGTTCTCCATCTCTGCCACCACCTCCTCACTTGCGCGGATGCACTCCCCACCCTGCTGGGCTCTACCATTCCACCCTCAACTTCCTCGGCCTCAATGCCATTCTGCTTGGGCTCTGACACATCACACCTGGTTGCCACTACATGTGGACACACTTCTTGTTCTAGCTGAGCTCTGAAACCCTATCTTACCCACTCTCACATGTGGAAACCCTCTGTACTCTGCCTGGGAATCTGTCCCCAGGCCTGTAATTTTGATAAATGGAAAAATATCTTCATTTTATGAGATTGAGGAATTGTGTTTTTACCAACTTCTCATGTTGAGGCTTGATATATCACAAGTACCACAAAGCCAAAATTATGACAACTTAACAAGATCATCCCCTTATTGTCTAATTCTCTTCTCCTTTACTAAGGATCATATATTTCTCATTTGTTAAAGGAAAATATCTCTGGAAATTATATAATTGAAACCTAACTGGGTAGAATATTTTTCAACTTGAGAACGTTATTTCTTCACAGCATAATACTTGATTGACTTCTGAAACATTTGAAGATAGAGAAGCCTTCAGTTACACCAAAATAGTAGTTGTTCCAAGCTTCATATAGCAATTGTTTTCATTTACTGTCTATTTTCTTTTTTAAATTTGAGGTGGGGAAGACCTTATTTGACATTATTTTATTGTAAACATTGCTGACATTATCTTTTTTAATGTATTGACCTCCATTTTGCTGTTTTGATTTTTCTCTTATGCCCTGCCCCCAAGTAAAATTTCTCCTTATTTTGTTTTTAAAATATAAAACTTTTGGTGGGAGATAATTATTTTGTTCAAGTAGGAATTTGTTTTAAAATTCTGAGACTTATTAAGTATCTTTCTTACTCAGATGTGTCTGTACATATTACAGACAGATGCACACATTAGTGATACATTTATCAAAACTAACAAGTCATACCCACTAATGACCAGTTCTAATTATGACCTTTGTAAAGTTTACCAGGGACTATAATATTCCAGAATATGTACTACCTATAGTGAGGATGATACTGTTATTCAAGGGAGACTCATATTTCAGGCCCAGGTCCTCACCATGACCCTAGGAGGTGCGTGCTATTTTCCCATTTTACTGATAAGAAAACCCAACCTCCACAATAATTGAGAGCGTGCTCCTATCACACAAAGGCTAAGGGGCAGAGGCTTGGTGAGACTCTAGAGCCTGTGTTCTTTTCACAGAACAACAATGCTTCTGTGTGTCAGAAGAGGAAATACAGTTGATTATACTTTATCTTAATTAATTCAGTACGTTAGGTTTATCTCATTTGTATGACATAAATAGTTCAGCTTTTTATCAAATAATTTATGTGCTTTCTTTGGCAGAAGTTATTTTCCTGTCAGTCATCTGTCCAGACCATTATATGACAGGTCATTTCTAATTATCTTCTAGAGTAATTACAAAGCCTATATTCATGAAGAGGAGAACTGAGTTCCTTTGAAACAAAGCATTTTCTTGAGATTTCCCTTTATTCAGCTGAAATAAAATATACTCTTATCAGAATGATTTTATGACATCTTTGAAAGTCTGATACTGTAACTTCACAGGAGTGATTTTTGAGCGGTTTATAGAGATGCATTGATCCTGCTGCAGTGGTTCTTGTTAAGCCAGCAATATTTTTCTAATGTTGGTCTATACAAATGAAATTATTATAAGACAGTTTTTATTCTCCAAGTTAAAATCTTTGAACTCAAATTTCTTATTTTTCATGGTTTTGCTCTGCATTTTGCAGAGGTTCTTCCTGATCTTCCAAAACCCTAATTTAGTTCTCCTCAGTGATCATTCTTTTCAGATTATCTCAAGTTTTTAAATTCAGTAATCACATTTTGTGCTCTGTGTATGAGTGTTTGGGGACCAGAAGTTCTTAGTGCTCTTATTATATAGTTCCACGAAAGTTGTCCTAACAAACTTCCTTTTTTATAGGCAGTGAATATTGTCATTACATTTTGGTTCAATTTCCCTTCCTTATCATCTGTTAGTTTTATTCCAGTACAAGTCATCTGTTCTAGTAGTTCAGCTTGATTTCCTTTCCTCAGGTTTCTGAATCCTCTTAAGTGAAATATAACTTTTCTTTCCCTACTTGTAGTTGTGAGTTCCCTGAGACCTATAATGTCAGGCCATTGGTATCTCTAGGTCAGTGGCTAACCAGCTGGCAGGAAGAGGCACAGTAGCTTCTGTTTTTATGGACCAGTTGTGAACCATCTGGCAAACTACAACCTCAAGGTTCATTTTTGGGAAAAGTGTTCTTTCCTCTTGAGCGTTTCCTTTTGTACCCAGCAACCCTCTCCAAAAGGCCAGCATACTCATGCCAAGTGAAGCCACAGAGAATACAGCTCCACAGTGTTAGCTGTCTTTCCTGGAGACTTGGGAGAGGGAGTGACCCCAGGTGTACCTTCTAGGCTCAGGCACCGTGTTCTGTGATTATTTTATTCCAGAGGATGAGTTAGAAGGGAAAAGAATCTATGGCACAAGCTCAAGCAAATGCCTGCCCAAGTCCCTCAAACCTGAATTTATCATGTATTTTATCATCAAAAGGATTTAGGAAGAACTCTGGTATTTTTTAATGTTCTAATGTGAACTTTTGGATTTAACTGTCTTTCCTACAAAGATTTCTCAAAGCATTATCTGATGACTTTGAAAAATAAACAGTGTGTCCTTTAACATTCATAAAATTCATGAGTTCATAATTATACTTTAAAAAAAGAAAGCAAAAACAAATGAAAACTCCTTGATAACCACTGGGCCCAACTCTTGACTCAGAAATTTAAAGGGAAATATATTAGGTATTCTGCCTTTTCTATCAAACTGTATTTCAGGGCAATCAAAATAGCTCTAGTTGATAAACTCACTCTCTCAGAAGAATTCCAACCCATTTTTAACTCCTAATAAAATAATTGATTCAGCAACATCAGTGGGTGAAATCATTAGTTAAAAGGTTGACGGGGAACTTTACAGTGGTGGGATCAATTTGTTACCAGTTAAATCCAGTGATCATTTATTAGTATCGCTAAAAATTGAGTACCCAGACACTGTGAGCCTCCTGGCATGACAGCATAGAAGTGCATGCTGAAGTGTGTAAGGATGAAATGATACATTTGGGATTTGCTAAAAATTTTTCAGAAAAAAAGTTGGGTGGGGCACGAAGATGATGTAAGAATGGTAAAATCTTAATAATTTTTAAATCTGGGTGATGGGTACATGGGGGTTCATTATACAATTCTCCTGTGAATTTTTATTATAAATGGTTTTAAACTAGCATTGAGGTTTGGGGGATGACAAATGGAAAAGAATATTACTTGGTCATTTTTCTTTGTTTTTGGTTTTTTTTTACAAGTAACTTTCTGTTTGTGTTTCATGATGTTATAACGTTGTCATCCCCATACTTGTGAAAGTTGACCTATAAAGTTACAGAATTAACATCATGTCCTTATGACAGATCTTTCCCTAGACCATTCTGACCTGGTTGCAGAGTTATTGAAGGAGTTGTCTAACCATAATGAACGTGTAGAAGAAAGAAAAATCGCCCTCTATGAACTCATGAAACTGACACAGGAAGAATCTTTCAGTGTTTGGGATGAACACTTCAAAACAATATTACTTTTATTGCTTGAAACCCTTGGGGATAAAGAGGTAAAATGGCAGAATATGTAAACAATAGCCTGTTTTTCCTGTCTTGGATTGCCTGTCATTGCCTATTAATCAAGTGCTACACAGATTTGGAAATTGGGAAAATGAGTCTTTTCGGCTGCTTCCTTCTGCCTGAAATTTTCACTGTAAAGTACTTTTTCTTCCCAACCAAGCAGCTCAGTGATTTTCAATAGTTGACAACAGGGAAAATGAAAGGTTGCTGACAAAATTTTTATAGGAGAGTACTTTTTTTTGCATATTTGAATTAGTTGTTCAAAAGTAAAACTTCCTTTTTAATAGAATGTAGTGGTTCTTGGTTTCTTTAAGAAGTATTCGTTTTCAACTAGAGATGTGAAAACTTGTGTAATATACCACATATTTTATGCAGTTGTCTACAATTCCCCCAACCCATATTAAGACCCTTAAGTTACAGAAATGGAAAATGTAAAGATCGTCTACAACCCAAAATATTAAAAACATTAAAATATTTCTTCTTAGCCTACAATCAGGGCTTTGGCATTAAAGGTTTTAAGAGAAATCCTAAGGCATCAACCAGCAAGATTTAAAAACTATGCAGAACTGACTGTCATGAAAACACTGGAAGCACATAAAGATCCTCATAAGGAGGTAAGTGACCTGATAGTACTTCTGATATTATTGCATGAAACATACAAACGTTGTTTGAAAGTACTCTTAGCAAGCATTTTCTTAATGTTCAAGGTAGTATCTGATTGAGAAGCAAACATATAATCTTTTCTGTTTAACGAATTATATTGATACCATGGCCTTTTACCTAAAATAGGTGAGCTCTAGGATATAATTTATCTGATTTCATTTTCTCCTATAATTCACTTTTAGATTTCCATTTAGAGTTCACCAATCTTAACTTCACTTTCCATTTACCAATAAGAATTTGGTTTTTTAAAATAACTAATGCCTATAGGAGCTAGATGTCTGTTAGAAGTTTACTCAATAAAACAATGAGGACAGCTTTCCTGAAAGAGTCCTGTAAACCTGTCTTGTTACATTATAGTCAGGATATCCCCATCATGACCAATGACACTGATGAGATAATCAGTGAGATAAGATAATCATAAGGACTTTTATCAAAATAATTAGAAAAGCAAGTTTCAAATAGGGAGTGCAACTCTAAGAGGAAGCATCAGAGCAATACATAAGCAAAAGACAAGTCAAAAAAAGGAAGTTAAAACAACAGTGAGACAAAATAGATTAAAGTTAAGTATAAGAGCTAAAACTGTAAAACTCTCAGAAGAAAGCATAGGTGTGAATCTTTGTTACCTTGGGTTAGGCAATGGTTTCTTAGATACAATACCAAAAGCAGAAATAATCAACAAGGAAAAGAAGAGTAAATTGAACTTTATCAAAATTAAAAACTTTTGTGCTTCAAAGGATGCTCTCAGGAAAGTGAAAAGACAACCCATAACATAGGAGAAAATTTTTGCAAATCATGTCTGATAAGGGACTAACAACAATAATATATAAAGAACTCTCATAACTCAACAATGAAAAGGTAAATAACTCAGTTTTTCAACGAGCAAAGGATCTGAGTTGACATTTCTTCTAAGAAGATATACAAATGGCCAATAAGCACATAAAAGGATTCTCACCCTCATTAGTCTTTAGGGAAATGCAGCTAAAACCACAATGAAATACCACACTTCACACACATGATGAAGAACGATAATAAGAAATGTTGGTGAGGATATGAAAAAATCGAAACCCTCTGGGTAATTCACTTTTCAGAAGCTGTGACTGTGAATCTTATAGGAGAGTGAGCCATAACTTTTAAATCTACCTGGATTTTTAAGCCGATTTTTAAAAAAATCCAGTTGGTGTTTAGTAGTGGTACATCTGTAGCATCTTGCTGAAGGCTTAAAAAAACTATGTAATGTTTGTACTTTAGTTATCCACCTTCTGACCTAAATAAGGCCTTGTAGCATACCAGTTTTTACCAAAGATAAAATTGACATTCTTAAGCTGTTACAGCTGAAATTAGCCCTAGGTCTTCTGACTTGCAGTGTATTTTCCACTATACCTTTATAAGTACCTCTCACAGATTGAGAGCACAAATGAGACAATACCAAAGTAGCAGCAAAAGCAATAATTTTTACATGTTTTCAAGACCATCTTTAGAGATTACAGATTCCAATAAAAATATAGATAACTGTTTCTTCTCTTCGTTGCAGAACCAGTGTTTTACCCTCCCCAAGTCCAATATAGAAGGAAAGAAAATCATTATGAACAGTAGGGGAAATAGCCTGTTAACTTGATAACATATTAATGAAATGATTTTTATTTTATTTTGTTAATAACGTGATAAAAGGCACAAGCCCTCCTGGAGTTGAGGGTCTTAACGATGAGCAGGGTCTCAGGGTGGCTGATGCAGAGGACTCCAGTCACAGTGTAGTCTAGGTGGACAGAGCCTCCACTCCCCTGCAGAACTAGACCACAATATCATGTTAAAGTTGCTTTTAATCACTGAATCAAGCCAACATTAAGAGAGCACAAATGAAGGAAGAATGATGTAAAAAAGCACCATGTTTCCATCTTCTAGCTTCAACAGTTATCAACATTTTACCAAACCTGTTTTATCTGTACCCTCACCTTTTATGTTTGTTTGTTTAGTGTTGTCAAAGAAAATCCCAGATATCATGTCCTATGACGTATTTCATGAAGTGTATACATCCAGGACACAGTATAAGTTTTACAAAATTACTTCCCTGCTAAATGTTGACCTCTTTGTTTTAGGTGGTGAGATCTGCTGAGGAAGCTGCATCAGTGTTGGCCACTTCAATCAGTCCGGAGCAGTGCATCAAAGTGCTTTGTCCCATCATCCAAACTGCAGATTACCCAATTAATCTGGCTGCAATCAAAATGCAAACAAAAGTGATAGAGAGAGTTTCCAAGGAAACCCTTAACCTGCTTTTGCCAGAGATTATGCCAGGCCTAATACAGGTAAGCAGCAAAGCTTGGAGGAATAAGCTATGTGTGATACATTTGGGACTCAGTTATTTTAGACACTTGCCAGGCAACACTAGTGGCATGACCAAGCCTTCCTGCTGTCTTAGGTGTTCGGAGCAAAGACTTTCCGTAATTAGCTCTGTGTGTGTGTGGTAGAATATACAAAACATAAAACTTACCATTTAGCATGGTAACTTACCATTTAATGTGGTTTTTTTCTATGCATACAAACCCACACATATAAATACTTTTAAAAAATGGGATCATATTTTGTAACATGCTTTGCTTAACTTAATCATAGATTGTGAACTTTTTCCATCCAATAAATAATATTCTATAATGTAATTTTAATGACTAATATTACATAGTATGTATATTAAGATCCCTCCTGAAGAGAGTTAATCATTCATTTCTTTGTGCTTCTGTAGTATTACCTTTGTGACTCTGTTCTAAGCCAAATACTACTAAATTGTGAGGTCCTTGAAGATAAGATCCAAATCTTTTCCTTTCTTATCTGTGCTTTGGTGCTAAGAACAGAATATACATAATAGGTGTGTGTCATACATATAGTGGGTACTGAATAAATGTTTGTTGGATGAATAACTTAGAGTAATGGTAGGGATGGGCCAGATGTTAAGCTTAATTCAGCCTGGATTACAGGAGTACCTTGACTGCCAGGCCAAGGAGTTTAGGTTTTACTCAATAGTGAGGAGCTATTGAATTCACTACAGCTGAAAGCTTTAGGAAGGTTAATTCAGAGGCTTCGGCAGGGTGGATTGGCAGAGGGGCAGCCCCAGAGTCAGAGGAGTGCAGCTTTCCAAGCTAAGTAAGAAAGAACCCGATAAGGAAGGCTGACAGTGGAGTGGGGATGCCGAAGGGGAGATGGAGGAGGGAAGGGCACGCCTCTGCCTGAAAAGGTGAGAAATTAACTTTGTCCAGTCAGTAAAGCTCTCTCTCCTCAGCACACTTGGGATCTCCTCTTTGAGTTGCACTTCTGTCTCTGTGGAATGGTACTTTCCTCAGATCCTGCAGGAGTGCTAACAAGGACTTTTCTTCCCAGGGTTATGATAATTCGGAGAGCAGTGTTCGGAAAGCTTGTGTCTTCTGCCTGGTGGCTGTTCATGCGGTAATTGGTGATGAACTAAAACCACATCTCAGCCAGCTCACTGGCAGTAAAGTAAGTAGTGCTGCTGTTCTAAAGAGGGTGGCTGTGGGTCCTTCTTCAAAATTTAGTTCTTTGAGTGTGTTAAGGAGTAAATTTGGGGGCTTCCCTGGTGGCGCAGTGGTTGAGAATCCACCT
This sequence comes from Balaenoptera physalus, assembly GCF_965194825.1. Classification (NCBI taxonomy): domain Eukaryota; kingdom Metazoa; phylum Chordata; class Mammalia; order Artiodactyla; family Balaenopteridae; genus Balaenoptera; species Balaenoptera physalus. The sequence continues at coordinate 59,266,089 of NC_138896.1, read as the reverse complement.
GTCAATGCAGGGGACACGGGTTCAAGCCCTGGTCCGGGAAGATCCCACATGCTGCGGAGCAGCTAAGCCCGTGCCACAACTACTGAGCCCGCGTGCCACAACTACTAAGCCCATGCACCACAACTGCTGGTCCTGCGCTCTAGAGCCCACGTGCCACAACTACTGAAGCCTGTGCGCCTAGAGCCCATGCTCCACAACAAGAGAAGCCACTGCAATGAGAAGCCCACGCACCGCAACAAAGAGTAGCCCCCGCTCACTGCAACTAGAGAAAGCCTGCGCGTAGCAACGAGGACCCAGCGCAGCCTAAAATGAATTAATTAATTAATTAATTTAAATAAAAAGAGTAAATTTGTTATTCGGATTTTAATTAGGCTTTGCGAATCCAACTTATTCCTCTTACCATTTGCAGTTTAGCTGTTTGTACTGTCACATCTGTTACTCAGGTGAGGTCAGTGGTTTGGTAGGGTGGTTGGTAGACTGCTGTGAAAAAAATGCCTACAGCTTCTGGTTATTTATTGATCACCAACTGACTCTCCTCACTCCCACACCCAAATCCTTACCCACAAGGGCTGTTTAATTAAGAATAAATAGTAGTTATATATCCATGGATTTATATGTCCCCAAATATGGAACAATTGAACATTTAAAAAATCTTCCTTTACGAACTATGATAATCAAGTATTTGTTCTCCTCTTTCTGTTCTTATTATGATCACAATAAATGTTTAACTTTGATTTGTTATGTTAAAATAAATTTTCCAATTAGTCCTTAAGATGCAAAAAAAACACAAAATCAGTCTTGCTTTCTTCATTTCTTTGATACTATCAAAACCTTGAAATTTGTTCTAAGGGGTGAGGATAAACTATGATTGTTGAATTATGGTTTATGAACCAGTTAACTGGCAAGACACTCACCTTCATATAAAAAGTTTCCCCAAATCCTAACAGTTGTCATTACCATAATCAAATTTATTTTTTAAGTAGCAAAGAGAAGAAAAAATACATAGAAGGAAAAAGAGCTCAGGTATATACCTTACATTAAATACCTATACAAGTTATAGATAGATTAAAGCAGTGGTTCTAGGGACTTCCTGGAGGTCCAGTGGTTAACAGTCTGCGCTTCCACTGCAAGGGGCGCAGGTTTGATCCCTGGTCAGGGAACTCAGATCCCACATGCTGTGTGGCGTGGCCGAAAGAAAGAAAGAGAAAGCAGTGGTTCTTAACCTTTTCTGTGTTACAAACCACTTTGAGCTTTAGGTATAATCTCATCCCAAGAAAAATAAATGCATACAGATAAATTTTACACATAGTTTCGTTGTGGGGGGGCGTTCAGTGAGCCTCTGAATCTCGTGGACACCAGGTTTAAAAACCCTTCGGTCAAAGACAATGTTAAAAAAGCAAACTTTGAACAAAGTGGTTTTCAGAGAAAAATGTATCCTGAGTTTTGTCATAAGTTTAAGTTAGGTCCTGATAATCCAGAGTTGTCTGTAGAAGAATTAAAATTCAGCACTTTACCAGACTACTAGGCAGCCAGTAGTAATGTTGCATGTGAAGACAGTAGGTGGGAAAAATATCTGAGAATGACATTAGGTGAAAAAAAAGTAGAAAACAGAATTGGATGTGCTTTGATTCCAAACTATAAAAATATGATCTCGTACAATAAAGACTGCAAAATGACAGAGAAATCAAAAACATTCTTGTTAGGAGAGCAGTTAGGAGAGAGTAGTTGTCTGAGATCTTGGGTGCTGGAGCCCAAGTGCCTAATTGCCTCTCCTGGCCCACTTCTCTCTACCCCTGTGACCTTAGGCAGGGATGGCACATCCTGTATCTCGATTTCCTCATCTGTAAAATGTTGTGAAGATAAAAAGAGAGAATTTAAGGCAGTATATTGTATAGCACATACTGCTCAAATGTTTATCATTATTGTCTTAATGGTGACTTCTTTTTCTAAGTTTTGTATGTTATCACTATGACATTTTTTGAAAAGGCATGCTAGAATACTCAGTCCTGAACAAACTGAGACTTAAAAATATTTTTTTTGAAATTCTTAATTAGCAACAGTAACTGGGGCATTATAATAACCCCTCAGTCTAAAATATCTTTTGAAGCTCACATATGTATAATTTTTTTTAATGAGCATCTTACAATCATTTAGAGCAGCTTTCTCAAATGACGTGTTTGGCTTGAATCTGCAGATGAAGCTACTGAATCTTTACATCAAACGCGCACAAACAGGTTCTGGAGGAGCTGATCCCACTACTGATGTTTCTGGACAAAGTTAGTGAAGCTGATGGAAGTGAACCAGGTCTCTCAAAGGAAGGACAGACAGACCACCCTCATCAATGAAAGGAAATTTTCAAATACATCTTTCTGAAGTTACCATTGTTTCCCAGTTTTAGTTTTTTGTTTTGTTTTGTATTTTCTGTAACAGAGGGCTATCCTCAGTCTGCATGTAACTTTTATGATAGTTATTCCAAATTCAAGAAGAAGCAGTATTAACATCAGTTGGTCAATACAGAGTAATTTTTAATCTAATTCATCATTTCACATGTTTTACTTCTTTGTCCTCCCATTAACATTTGCCAGTGTTATGATTGTATCCATTTTTTTAAATGCTGGTTAAACAGGAATGCTTAAAGCTTTAAAAGTTTAACAGTCTAAAACATTTTTTGGCCTTTATTCAAATGCAGAATAATATTTTTATTGCTACTTTGAGTTTTGTTCCGTATCATGTCCTATGCTAGAAATATTGAAATGATGTGAAATAAAGCAGGACTAATCTGAACTACAGCTGGACTCTGTTGGTGTGATGGTGATACACGTCATTAATTAGTTGCAACTTCTTTGGGGTGATCTGTAGTTTAAAACTAAGACCTCAAAGACATGTTACAGAATCAGCCAGTTCTGTAAGGCTGATACCCTTTATTGGTTGTTGATCTTGCCATCTTTATTTAAAACCATGTCCCCTCTATGATCCCTTAAGAAAGCTGTACCAAATCATCAGCCTGTATTTTTCTTGTTACTTATTAAAATAGAAGGTTTCATTGCAGGGTTTTTTGGTTTGTTTATCTTTGTTGTGAATGATGCTTTTTTTATTTATTAATATCAAATTCACTTATGAATAAACTTGATAATGGAAACATAAAAAAAAAATCAAGTGCATGTGTGTCCTTGACCGTCTTCTGTTTCTCATTTAATAAACAAACTAATTATTGAGACATGGGAGTCGACCAGCACCTTTTCTTTAAATGGTGGAACCTGGTTTCCTTTTACCATGAAATTGTCTTACTTGAAAACACTGATCCTGATGAGAGAGAAGATGGTGCCAAGGTTATTACCTTTGTATAATGGGCTCAAATTCTCTACCTCTTCAGGGCTAATACTTTTAACTGAGCTGCTGCCTATAGTGTCTTTTGGAAAACTATTAAAAGGGTGATTTTCTGTTACTTTTTAACAAATTTTTTTAATCACCTTTTGCTACACCTCTTATTTTCATGTGCAGCCAACTTTCAAAAATTACCAGTTTTGGTGGAAGGCAAATTAGGTAATTTGGAACCAGGATACTAATGATTTCTCATCTTGACTTTTTTTTAAATCCTAACATAAAGTGAATTTGACTGGAAAGGCAAATACCTATTAGGGAGGCAATTTGCTTTTGTTACAGAGTTATCTGTACTTTCTCTGTTTAATCGAAAAAATGTAGAAATGTATGTAAAGAATTTAAGGCAAGAGTTCTGAATGGATGATTTGTGATAGGCTTTTACCTTCCTTCGTTTTTGTTCTAGCAGCAGGAAAATAGTTTCTCTATATCCCCCCCTTTATCTGTAACAATTTTGTTTTCTACTGTTAATTACATTGTGTATTTATAGTTCTATGCTTACTGTTGTGCATATACTGGCAATAAAACTGTACATAACATTACTTGAACAAATTAACAATGTATATCAGTTGTTTTTCTGTCTCACTGTGTGACAAGCCACTTATCTCATAACTAGGTTTTTAAAAATGTTTAGAAAGTCCTGTTTCAGTGGTATTCTCATGAATTTGTAAGTGCATCCAAGGAGAAAAGATGTGTCAGGGGTAGCAGTCACAGTCCAATGTATATAGCTCTATATGCATGTATATATTATAGCTTATCCTTAAAAAGAAAAGGTATTTTAAACATTGAACTCGTCTCAGTAATGCTTTATGTTCCATGACCTTTGGTATGTTTTATAATCATTTTGGATCTAAATATTGATCTAATTTTGACCTCTTCTTTAAGGTCCTGCTCTAACTAATGTTGACAACTAAATAGAGTGGCTTAAGCTGAATAATAACTCTACTTGAAAACTTAGATCAAACACCTGGCATCTAAAGGCAGGCACTCAAGAAATGAATGAACTGAGTAACAGAAGAGTATGGTTTAATGTGACAAAGTGAAAGCTAAGTCATGTTTAAAATTCTGTTATTTCAGTTGATAAGACTATGAGAAAGTTATTGTTGACTATTCAGATTGCTATATATAATACCTTTAATTTGTTCATTCCAGAAACATATTAAGATGTCGGCTATTAAAGAATGGTGATAAAAAGCTACTGGTTAAATTTTTTTCTTTCTGCTTTTCTCCCCTAAGCTAATCATCAGTGTCATTCATTTACCCACGCTGCTGAGAACCAATTAAAAAAGCATATAATTCCAGGTTTTAAAACATGTTTGTTTCTTGTGGGTTTTCAAAATCTGTAATAGACTTCTGACATTTTCAAGTAAGATATGGTTTGGACCTGAGGTTTCATATTTGGAGCAAATTTGCTATATTCCTTCATATTTTATTATAAACTTCAGGTCAAAATGACTTTTCACCAAGTTATGTCTTACAGTATAAAACTAAAATCTTCAGGCCAGATCTATTTGTAAATTCAAGTGTTTCTTATTATTGTTAATTTAGAAAAACATTTACAGTAAATAGAAATGAGGATTAGTAATGTTATTCCATAATACATGAGGGTTTTTTTTAATTTAACCTTTGATAGCTTTGCTTCCTGTATTGTTTTAGTTCATTTTATTGCAGTTAATCAGTATAGTTTTATAGCCATGCAAATGAAAGGTCTAGAATTAAGCTTTAAAAAAAACTGTCAGTTAAAAAGTTATCCATCTCTATTGTGGAATATTTGGAAAATAATGAAAAACTGAGGGAAAAAAAATTACCTCTCATAGCACCACTTGAGATGATCTGTGTTGTTATTTTGTGGAGTGCTAAGATAATCAATTTGATTTAATGCTGAAAACTGTAAGGGAACATTAAGTTTTGTTAACCAGAGAATGACAAGATTAGAATTAGCTAAGATTTTGAATGCTTCTGTTCTGTGCATGTATTTAACAATACATTTTGAATATATTCCTTCTTTGTTTTTCTATAGGATGACTTCTAACAGCAGCAAAATATTCATTGGTATGTGTGCAGCATAATCCTGGGTTGTTGATCTTCACTGGATATTCTTATAACAAATAGCTACATCTTTGGCACATTTCCAATTATTTCCTACTTGGCAATTTTATAGATGCCTTTACTATGAAATTACTAAATATAGAAAAACAATCCTTATTTAAAGATATGCTAATTACTTAAATAGCTGGGTTTAAATTACTCTTATAATAGTAATCGAAAATAGAACAGGAAAATACAAGAAATCTTTATATGTATCGGAATTTCAGTATTTCAAACTTACTTACATTCATCCATGCAGAAGATATGTGAGTAGTTGCCTTCAGGGAGACAGAGTAGAGCAAATAACCATGATACAGTGTGGTTGGTGCTATAGTAGAGAATAACACAGGGTGCTGATGGGAGCTAGGGAATGGGGGTGGGGGTACACATAAGGAGTAATCACAGAAGGCTTCCTAGGAGAAGAGGTGATGTTTAAATTTAGTCTAGAAACTGAGTGGGTCTGAGGCTCATTGGGGTGACAGGGTAGGGAGAGCAGAGGGAAGCCAAAGAGCAAGGCAGTGCTCTATGAAGTAAGAAGCATTATGGCATGTCCCTGGAACTTTTTAAACCATAATTTGTTTTGGAAAATGTTAAAAGAAATCTCATATACTCTCTTAAAAGTCCCCATAAAATATGTTTCAAAAAGAAAAAAAAAAATCTGTGCATTCTCACAATCAAGAAAGCTTGGCTATAGCTTTTCTTTCAGGGGTTTTAGTTCAAAAGTTTTCCTTTTCTTACAAAGTTATAATACTGAATTTGCTTTCCAGACTGAATGTATCATTTGTGTCTCCCCAGCTGGCCATCATTACACAGGTTGGTTTAGCTGGAACATGGGATGCCAGTGGAGAATGACCCCAGATTGAGTACTAGATACTCTGAGATACAATCTAACTGAACTAAGGAGTTCACTGAAGACTTAAACTGAAGAACAGCATGGTTAGAATTAACATCACAAACACCTCAATTTTACGTGCTCTGAAAACTTCAGAAGTGAGTTAGTTTTTAGGTTACAATTTTTTTACAGATTGGTCTCTATGAATCTGGTTCTGATTACCCTTATTTACCTACTAAATATTTGAGCACCTGCTCTGCATCTGACACCTCTAAAATCTGTCTGCTGTAAATATGTAGCTGTGGATCGGGTAATAGGAGAGATGCATTAATGTGCTTTCAGAAATGTGATCGGTACAGGAGGGACCGGCCTGTAACTCAGGGTAGGAGGTGCTGCTTCTTGCAAACCATCCTGACCAGATAGCCCTGCAGGCAGCCCTGGTCACCCAGTATTTTTTCCCGTAAGAAAGTGTGAATCTGTTCTTTTTATTGGAAATGAGTGCAAAAAAGGATTGCTTGCTGGTTATAGTTGAAAGCCAATTTTACAACATTAATTTTTATCTAAGTTCAGGTCAGAGTAGAGACTTAGAGTTGAATTATTTCAACAAAGCAAGAAATGTGCCTTTTCTTCTCCATCCTCCTAAAGCCATGGTTTTCGACTAGGGATGATTTTGCCCACTGGAAGACATTTGGCAATGTCTGGAGGTATTTTGGGTTGTCACAACTCAGTGGGGGAGTGCTACTGACATCTAGTGGGTACAGGCCAAAGGCGCTGCTGAGCATCTTACATACACAGGACTGCCTTACCCCCCACCCCACCAGACGCAAAAAACAAGTATCCAGCCCCAAATGTCAGTAATGCCCAGGTTGAGAAAACTTGCACCAAAGCAAAGGAGTTTCCATGGATAGTTCCACGGGTAATACAGCCCAGTTTAAAAACACTGAATCAGTTTTATACACTAATGTTGAATACAAAGGTGGACAATACAGAACTCATTTCCAGCTGAATTTTAGGATAAATTTTCCCATTTTTTAATACATATGGGCTCACATGCCAAACATTAAACACAAATCATTGATCCTCAACTCAACCCAAACTATTTTCTACTTTTTCTCCTACAACTTACTCCAGCCTAAAGTCTCAGTCCAATGCTAGGGTAGCCCTTCAGATTTTCCTCTAAGAGAAATGGTGATTTTTATTTCAAAGAACTGATTTCTAGCTCTTGAGGTCAGAGAATTTCCATACAGTGAGGCTTCCTCCAGGTCTGCAGCAATGTAGATGACCGAGGAGACCCAGAAGAATGGCCTTGAGGTTTGTTGGCCAGTATTAAGTCGATATTCAAATATTGTGTAATTCCACCTGTATGAGATACCTAGAGACAGAAAGTAGAATGGTGTTTGTCAGGGGCTGCAGGGTGGAGGGAATAGGGCGTTATTGTTTAATGGGCACAGAGTTACTGTTTGCAATGATGAAAAGAGTTCTGGAGAAGGATGGTGATGACAGTTGCAAAACAATGTGAATATATTTAATACCACTGAACTAAACATTTTAAAATGATTAAGATCGTAAATTTCTTATGTGTATTTTACCACAATTAAAAATAATTTAAAAAATAATGGTCATGGGCTTCCCTGGTGGTGCAGTGGTTAAGAATCCGCCTGCCAGTGCAGGGGTCACAGGTTCGAGCCCTGGTCTGGGAAGATCCCACATGCCGCGGAGCAACTAAGCCCATGCACCACAACTACTGAGCCTGCGCTCTAGAGCCCGCGAGCCACAACTACTGAAGCCCGCGTGCCTAGAGACCGTGCTCCACAACAAGAGAAACCACCATGATGAGAAGCCCGTGCACCACAACGAAGAGTAGCCCCCGCTTGCCGCAACTAGAGAAAGCCTGTGTGCAGCAACGAAGACCCAACGCAGCCAAAAATAAATAAATTAATTTTAAAAATTTCTTTTTTAAAAAGTGCCTCAAAGATTTTTTTAAATAAATAAATAACGGTCATTAAAATGAGGTCAAAATACAAAAGTAATTAAGAACTCTGTTCACCACCTGATTACTGTGAACAACTCTATGTAAAGATGTTTGGGTAAATAATATATCGAATGATACCTATGGTGTATAATATATATATATACACTGAGTATTTAAAAGAGCAGAGTAGGCAAATTGAAGCAACTCTTTAATTTTTTGGCTGCGTCGGGTCTTAGTTGCAGCACGCGGTATCTTTCACTGTGCCGCGCGGGCTCCTCTCTAGTTGTGGCATGCGGTTTTCTCTCTCTAGCGGTGGCGTGCGAGCTCAGTAGTTGTGGCGTGCAGGCTTAGTTGCTCCACAGCATGTGGGATCTTAGAACTCCGACCAGGGATTGATCCCACGTCCCCTGCATTGGAAGGCGGATTCTTAACCACTGGACCACCGGGGAAGTCCCAAAGCAACTCTTGTAAAAGTTGCTGTGTTGAGATGTGTTGCCCACAAAGATTGCAAAATTTCAATCATGGCTTCCTCTCTTGCACTCTGCTCATTTTGTTCATTCACTGATTTCAGTGATTCTGACTTCACCACTGATGGGTTTTTCTAAATTTGGCATATGGAATCAGACCCACTTTGTCTAAGTCCTGCCTCCTTTAAGGTTCATACCATAGGTAGATCTGCCACCTTCTGCCTCCTGTCACCACCCTTGCCTTCTGCTGTTGTATCAACTAGTTGGCATCTGTCCTAGATTTCCTCACCTTCCCAAGAGAGGATAGTAGCAGAGAATGGATTATGCAGTGAAGCTGCTCAAGTGCAAAGTCACTATTTCCACCACTTGGACAAGTTAATCTCTCAAAGCTTCAATTCCTCATCTACAGAGCAGCAAAAACAATAGCACTTATCACATAAGAATATTATGGGACTAAATGAAATAATGCCTGTTTCTTGGGCATAGCCTGACACTCCACATGTGAGGGCCTTTAGAGCTGCAGTCTTAGACGGGGTACAGCCATCCAGCTGACTCCCAGGGCTGCTGCTGTCTTCCTTTGTGCTCAGTCATTTCACCATCCTTGGACCTGAGCTGCTCCACCCAGCCATCAAAGACCCAGCATTTCATTTGCTAATTGCGGGGCTTTAAAATAATTTTTTTTGATTGTGGTAAAAAACCATGTAACATTAAACTTAACCGCTGTAGCCATTTTTAAGTGTACAGTTCAGTAGTGTTAAGCACATTCACATTGTTGTACAACAGACCTCTAGAACTTTTTCATCTTGCAAAACTGAAATTCTACTCCCATTAAACACTAATTACCCTTTCTCTAGCGCTTGGCACCCATCCGTCTACTTTTTGTTTTTATGATTCTAACTACTTTAGATACTTCATAGGAGTGGAATCATACAATATTTGTCCTTTTGTGACTGGCTTATTTCACTTAGCATAATGTCCTCAAGGTTCATCCATGTTGTGGCATGTGCCAGTATTGCCTTCTTTTTTAAGGCTGCATAATATTCCAGTGTGTGTATATACTACATTTCTTTACCCATTCATCTATTTTGGAAATTTGTGTTGCTTCCAACTCTTGGCTGTTGTAATGCTGCACAGGCCTTTTTTTCTTTTTAAACCATTTATGTGTTTCTAGCACTGTCCACAATACTTGAACATAGCAAGTCTTAATACTTGTTTTATAAATGAATACATGAATAAATTAATTCAGTGAGTCTTTAGAATATCCAAGTCTCCTAAAAACAATAAAATTGTTCTATGTGTCTTTACATTCTGACTTTTGTTGCTGCTTTATATTTTAGCATGAAAATATGTAATAAATACTGTATACTAATTGTTCTTTCCTATGTGTCAGGTTTTGTGCCGAGTACTTTAGATGCATTAACTTTTCATTCTAATCCTACAAGGCAAATATTATTATTATCATCATCATCTCCAGTTTACAGAAGAGAGACTAAGACTTAGAGAAGTTAATTGATTTGCCCAAGTCATGTAGCTCATAAGCTGTGTTTTAAACCCAGACTGAGGCCAGAGATAGAAAACTTAATCTCTGTGCTATAAATGCTCTAGTTATTGTACATGAACATTTTTTAGGTCCCCTCCCAACTTTGTGAATAGTGGTGCCTTTAAGATCTAAAAAAAAAAAAAAAAACCACCACCACCTATGGCATTTCAAAACTGCTCTTTAGCTGCTGTATAAATAAATAAATAAATAAATAAAATTCAAAAATTTTTAAAAAAACTGCTCTTTAGGTATTTTGAAAAACTGGTTCATAAGAATAGTGAGTTTCTAAAAATGCACACATCTCACCTAGGGAAGTACAGAAGTACTCAGAATAAGTAAAAATAATATCCATAGTAGTTAAAGAAGAGGATGCAATTTCCATATCCTCTATTGTCCTGGAAGCATTGATAAAATGAGGCCTTATAATTCAACCCAAACAACATTTGTCTTAAAGATGCCTGATAACCCGAATTGTGGCTAGGCAGGGCAGCTAAGCTCCAGCCCTAACATCTCGCTGAGACTAATACTTATTTCATCATCCTTTCTAACTGTGCTTCCTTCCTTTGCTTGCCTGTCTTCAAGCCTGGTTGGCAAGAGACGTCTCAGGAAGACACCATACAATAGCCCTAAGGAGGAATACGGGTATAGTAAGGGAATGTCTCCAAGAAGAAGAGGGAAAGAGGGAAAGAGGGAAAAGAAAGAGGGGGATTCATGATGAGCCAATGTATTGAGAAGGGGTTTTCTCAGACTTTGGGAGTGAATGTAGGTAATTCGACAAGCAAATGAAAAGCAAATTATGTATCATAATATACTATATCCTTATTTGTGAGTATTTACACATAACGATGGTATTAATGAAAGTTGACTTCACCAAAAAGCTGCTTTAGCTCTGATTGGGTAGGAGGTATATAGATTACCCAATCCTTACCTTCCCTTGAAGAAAGTGAATAGATAGTGTCTAAAACCACATACAATATCAGGAGATATAGCTAAAGGTTGAAAGTGGCTGCTTTGGAAACTAGCAACGTCATGAGAAGGGAGGTTGGGGCAGGGGACTGTGCTTTGTTACTGATGGATGTTTTAAGCTATGTACTTTTACCACTTTGATTTTCTTAAAAAGTAAATGAATTACACCAGCACTTCCAGATGTGTATTGTTCATGGTGCAAAACAACAACCAAAAAAAAAAAAAAACGTGTACATGATATATGATTTCAAAGTCTGGGGGGAGGGGCTTCCCTGGTGGCGCAGTGGTTGAGAATCTGCCTGCCAATTCAGGGGACATGGGTTCGAGCCCTGGTCTGGGAAGATCCCACATGCCACGGAGCAACTGGGCTCGTGAGCCACAACTACTGAGCATGCGCGTCTGGAGCCTGTGCTCCGCAATGAGAGAGGCCGCGATAGTGAGAGGCCCGCGCACCACGATGAAGAGTGGTCCCCACTTGCCGCAACTAGAGAAAGCCCTCGCACAGAAACGAAGACTCAACACAGTCATAAATAAATAAATAAATAAATAAATAAATAAAAGAACGTGAATTTCTTTAAAAAAAAAAAAAAAAGTTTGGGGGAAAAAAAGGGTACATTCAAGATTGCAAATCTGGGATATAGAGACAGGAGGAACTGAGGACGAGAGGAAAAAGACTATGTGAGATGTGGGGTATGACTTCATTTGTATGACTTCATATATATTTGTTTTATTAAAGTCTTATCCCTACAGAAGTGTAACTAAGACTTCTGGTCTTTTCCTCTGCTTCCTTGGCCCAATCTGCCTTTTTTCCTGCCTCCGTATTCAAACCAGTATTTATACATTACAAACACCAATCTTTGGTGTATGATGTTTGGTCAAAAAAAAAAAAAGTGGTATCTCAGTTCAGAAAATCCCTTACCACATCAGTGATGATTGGGGAAGATTGATGCTCGCTTTAGGTCCCCAGACCTTGGTTATTTATTTATTTATTTTTGGCTGCTTTGGGTCTTCGTTGCTGCATGCGGGGCTTTCTCTAGTTGCGGCGAGCAGGGGATACTCTTTGTTGCGGTGAGTGGGCTTCTCATTGCGGTCGCTTCTCTTGTTGCTGAGCATGGGCTCTAGGCACGTGGGCTTCAGTAGTTGTGGCACGCAGGCTCAGCAGTTGTGGCTCGTGGGCTTTAGAGCACAGGCTCAGTGGTTGTGGTGCACGGGCTTAGTTGCTCCTCGGCATGTAGGATCTTCCCAGACCAGGGCTCGAACCCATGTCCCCTGCATTGGCAGGTGGATTCTTAACCACTGTGCCACCAGGGAAGTCCCCAGACCTTGGTTTTTAACACCTTTCCTGCAAAAGAAGAAGTATTACCTTTGAAATTTCTGATTTTAATATCATGTAAGATTTTGCTATTCCACAGACCAGCAGTATCCGCATCACTCAGAAATTCATCAGTGCGGAATCCCAGGCCTCACCTCAGAATCTGCATTTTTAACAAGCTCCCAGGTAACTCATATGTATGTTATAGTTTGTGGTTCATATGCATGCTCATGTATGAGAAGCAGTGATCTAGAGGTATTTATGATAAACAGCACTAATGTTATTTATATTGCATGGTTCTTTGATTTTAGAATCCTTTTATTTTAGCAATTGTCAAGCAGTTTATTTTTTTTTTTTTGGAATTCCTTTATTTTTTATTATTTATTTATTTATTCATTTATTTTTGGCTGTGTTGGGTCTTCGTTTCTGTGCGAGGGCTTTCTCTAGTTGCGGCAAGCGGGGGCCACTCTTCATTGCGGTGCACGGGCCTCTCACCATCGCGGCCTCTCTTGTTGCGGAGCACAGGCTCCAGACATGCAGGCTCAGTAATTATGGCTCACGGGCCCAGTTGCTCCGCGGCATGTGGGATCTTCCCAGACCAGGGCTCGAACCCGTGTCCCCTGCATTGGCAGGCAGACTCTCAACCACTGTGCCACCAGGGAAGCCCTGTCAAGCAGTTTATGGACTCCACTTTGAATCTTTCCAGTTAGCAGCTTTTTTTTTTTTTTACATTACACATTCTCTTAGGAAATCTATGCACAAATTTATTAACTACAACCCTGGGAATCCTAGTACTGCATCCTATGATCACACAGCCTCTAACAATGAAATGTACGTTGTATCATGGTGAAGTATCAAGTAGGCTGATTCAAGTTACCAATCAAATTTATTGTTTGAGCAATAAATACTACAAAACATATGTAATTCCATTCCATTTTTTAAAAAGTCATTTATTCAACAAGTACTTGGGCACCTATTCAAATGTCAGGCATTATTCTAGGCATTAGGAATATCACACTGCAAAACTGGAAAAAATTTCTTCCCTCATGAAACTTACATTCTAGTTGAAAAGATAAGTAAGAAAAATAGAGCATACTTGAGATAGTGATGAAGACTAAGGAAAAAAATCAGGGAGGGGGGATGAAAAAATGTGAGGATGTGATGGAGTCTTACAAAGACTGGCAGTGAAGACCTAACAGAGCAGAATACTGAGCAAAGAGATGAAGGAAGTGAAGTATGGAAGTGTTAGTGTAAAAATCAATGAAGAGCCACTCTAAGAAGGAAGTGGAAAGTTTAATTCGAGCCAACCTGAGGATTATAACCCAGGAGACAGACTTTCAGAAAGCTCTGAGGACTGTTCCACCCACTAGAGGTCAAAGCACAGTTATATAAGTTTTTGAGACAAAGGGTTGTACATCAAATAACATACTGACAGTTTACATAGTCCAACAAGACTAATAGTGGGTTATTGTTACCCTTTACAGGATTGAGAAAGGAATGTTGTCTCCTAAGGAGTTACCTTGCTGGCACCAGAAGGAAATAGCTTTTTCTTTTTTTTTTTTTTTGGTGGCATTTCTGTGTTTTTTAAGGGGATCTATTTAATGTGTAATGCAGATGCACAGTGCACACTAAAGGGGAGAGGGTAGTGGCTCAAATGGGCAGAGAGGGAATTTTATGTTTAAAATTTCTTGTCCCATCTTAAAATAATTTATTTCATCAGTAGCAGAATAATGGCTCCCAAGATGTCCATATCCTAGTTCTGGGAAACTGTGAATATGTTACTTTACATGACAAAAGGGACTTTGCAGATGTGATTAATTTAAAGATCCTGAAATGGAGAGAGTATTCTGGATTATCCAGGTGGGCCCAATGTCATCATTATACGTGAAAGAAGGAAGGAGAGTCAGAGTAAGTGAAGGAGATGTGATGGCCAGAGGTTGGAGTGATGAGGAGCCAAGGAATGCAGGCAGCCTCCAGAAGCTGCAAAAGGCAAGGCATCAGACTCTCCCCTAGAACATCCAGAAGAAACACAGCCCTGCCAACACCTTAACTTTAGTCCAGTGATACTGATTTCAGATTTCTGACCTCCAGAGCTGTGAGATAATAAATTTGTGTTGTTTTAATCACCCAGTAATTTGTTACAGTGCAGTAGGAAACTAATACAGGGAGCTAGACGTGTGGTTGTACAGACAAGTTATCTGCTTTAGCAGACATCTCCAAAATTACAATGGCTTTATAAAACAAACATTTCTTTCACTTATGGTGCCACGTACTGCACGTTGTCTAGGGGCTCTGCGGCACAGAAACATTCAGGGATCTAGCTCCTGTGGCCCAGTGAGTGCCTCCACCATCCCCTAGGCCTCACAGTCCTCTGCTGAATACTTTGAATCTGACTTGATGATACAGGAAGAAAGAGCATAGATGATCACAAAGGAGAATTTTTTTAAGTTTTTTTTTTTTGGCTGTGTTGGGTCTTCTTTTCTGTGCGAGGGCTTTCTCCAGTTGCGGCGAGCGGGGGCCACTCCATCGCGGTGCGCGGGACTCTCACTCTCGAGGCCTTTCGTTGCAGAGAACGGCTCCAGACGCGCAGGCTCAGTAGTTGTGGCTCACGGGCCCAGTGGCTCCGCGGCATGTGGGATCCTCCCAGACCAGGGCTCGAACCCGTGTCCCCTGCATCGGCAGGCAGACTCTCAACCACTGCGCCACCAGGGAAGCCCCACAAAGGAGAATTTAAATGACTGAGCATGGAGGAGGCAAAAGATACCTCCACCTGTGTGCCGTTGGCTAGAACTTAGGTAATTACAAGGCCACCTCTAGCATTCCAGGAGAGACTGGGAACTGTACTTTATGTGCCTAAACAAAAGGAAATTGGTTTAGTAACATAGCCAATCTGTTACAATCCACCTTTCACATGACCAAATGTCTGTGTATACCTTTATCCTGTACATAGACCATAGTCAACTCTTTCTGCAAGGGGTGTAACCCCAAGTCCCAGTCAATACACCCCACTCAAAGTCCAGATCTCCAGTGATGTGAAATTCTTTCCATCAGGTCTGGATGTTAAAGGAAACCAGAATATGTTACCCTAAACAGGAGAATGCAAAGAATCTCATGAGAGTTTTGAAATAGCCAGGGTTGGAAGTAACTCAGGTCACTCCTGCTCATATTCCACTGGTCAGAACTCAGTCACATGACCACACAAAACTAAGGCAGTAGCTATGCTCAAGAAGAGGAGACAAGCACTCCAAGTAAGGGGATGAGTAAGAACGAAGGGTGGTTCTAGTCTTTCGTTACCTACCATTCAGGTAAAAGTTCTGTTTACTTTACCAAAAGAATTTATTTTACTTGCAGTTCCATAGCCCTATTTACTTTTTCTTTTTAATTAATTAATTTTTTTTTATTTTTGGCTGCATTGGGTCTTTGTTCCTGTGCACGGGCTTTCTCTAGTTGCAGCAAGCGGTGGCTTCTCTTGTTGCAGAGCACAAGCTCTAGGCGCGCGGGCTTCAGTAGTTGTGGCACGAGGGCCCAGCAGTTGTGGCTCACGGGCTCTAGAGCACAGGCTCAGTAGTTGTGGCGCACGGGCTCAGTTGCTCCGCGGCATGTGGGATCTTCCTGGACCAGGGCTCGAATCCGTGTCCCCTGCATTGGTAGGCGGATTCTTAACCACTGCACCACCAGGGAAACCCCTACTTTTTCTTTTTAATTAATTAATTAATTAATTAATTTGGCTGCAGCGGGTCTTAGTTGCGGCACACGGGATCTTAGTTGTGGCACATGGGATCTTTGTTGCAGCGCATGGGCTCCAGAGTGCATGGGCTCAGTAATTACAGCACATGGGCTTAGTTGCCCCATGGCATGTGGGCTGTTAGTTCCCCGACCAGGGATTGAACCTGAGTCCCCTGCATTGGAAGGCGGATTCTTAACCACTGGACCACTAGGGAAGTCCCTGTATTTACTTTTGTGGTTAGCACTTTATGTAAGGCAACTTATTTTGAGTATTTCATTTGTCCATGCTTTTCTGGAAAGAAAGCATACAGCACATATTAAAGAAAGTATTCATAGATACAGAAAAACATATACTAGTAAAATAGAATAATACAGTTTTTTAGCATTTAGATTCTTCTTCTCCTCTTTCTTTCCCAATATCTCTACTCCAGTTTTCATTGCAGTTTTTGTTTTAAATAGGAGAGAAGTTAGGATGAAAGAAGATGGAAGGACTTACTGTTCCAAGGCAGGGAGTGTGGTCAGCACACAGTCCCCAGCTGTCAGCCCCTTTCTGGTCAGCACATGCCTTCAGCCATGCTGAGGTCCTGTGCATCCTGCTGTAGGAACAGGGAAATGCCTGGGTTTAGTGTATGGATGGTTCATCTTAGTATGTGGTGCATATGGCACTCACTCAGGAGCGGCCTTGAAAGGTAGTAGTGAAAGGAAATCCACCCTGTGGGGGAGAGCTTCAGACTCATCCACTTTGTGGGGAAAGAAGTGGCTATATATATATATATATATATATATATATATATACACACACACACACACACACATATATATGTATATACATATATATACACATATACACATGCACACTGTGTATGTGTATATGTTATATATAATTTTATATGCACACACACACTCATGGATAGTGGTGAATTACCTATCTCTCATCAGGGTACTAGAAGCAAAAATATTACAATATAGCTGTGTTAATAATTATTGTTAATTAGCCTTTTTCTGATATCCACATCCTATGAAATTGTAAAAAGCAAAAGCAAAACAAACAAAACTGACCCATCAACAATCTCAATTAATTATCCTAGCACAAAAAATCCATAAGGGTAATTTTCACATGGCCAAGACAGCCCTATAGAGTGTTTTGGCTAAAAGGAAGAACAGAGAAGGAAAAATACCCCACATTCAAGACAGGCAGCACTACATTATTCAATATTTCAGGAAAATGGCCCTAGGTCATGATGACTCAAATTTAACTTGCCAATTTATTAAAAGGCTACAATGTGACTAAAAATAGTGCAACAGCTTGCCGTCCCTCTATAAAATTCTTCTTTATTCCAAGAGAATCCCCCTTTAAGAATGTCTGAGAAGCCAGGGTTTTTTTCTGATTCCCTTGATATCAAATGCAAGGTAAGATTATGACAAGTGCTCATAATCTAACTTGTCTGAGATTTTTCTTTCATATCTGTGCCTATCAGTGCCCAGCTGCCCAGTTCTGGGACACTTAAATACTGAGATTCTGTTCTGCAATCCTTCTAACATAAAAGTATCTTTCCAAAAATACACCCCCAGTCCAAGGAGATGTATGGAAAATATCTCCACAATGTGTGACTCCTTGTGAAACCCTGAGTTGAAAATAATTCTATCTTTGCTTGAAGATCTAATTGCCCATGAGCTGAGTTCATCATGGATTACCTGAGAAGCTGCAGCTTATACACTGCTTTCCAGAGTCGCAATCTCTTGTAAATTACAAGAGTTGAGTGCTACTTAATCTAATAATACTGCACATTTAACCTGCTTTTTATGGATATTTATCAACCATGCTTTGCCAAACATTTGTCTACAAGGCACCTGCTTGCTGTTTTAACCAGGATGACTTCATCACTGTTGTAAATAAATGTAGACCTGTTGAATGATGGAGTGATCATAGTTCCTGCAAACTAAACAGGGACACTGAACCCAAGAGTTGATGTACCTCTAAGAAAAGTGGACATATACTGTTGTCCCTGCCAGATGAAAGCAAACTGCTTCTGGTATTCTGGTGATTGGGAAACAGAAAGAGGAATTTGCAGGTTAGTAACTGCCTGTATAACTATGGTGGTATTGCTTTGCTTCAGCAAAGAGCCATCTGAAACAGGAGCTAAATTTAACCCAGGGACAATGATTTCAGACTTCTGGGCCCCAGAATTTAAGAGAATACATTTGTGTTATTTTAAGCCACCTGGTTTGTGGTAATTTGTCACAGCAGCTATGTGAATCTAATAGTAGCTATGTTGAGAGAAAAGGAATGTTGTTGTTCCTGAATATAATGAACAATTTTCCAAGGTCATCTTTCCTGCTTCAAAATGGGAGTCTTGAACTTCTTAAGAGCCACTTTCATCAGCTCATCACCATAGTATCATGAGAGCCTTAAGTTTAAGGTTTTTGTAATCTGAAGCATGAATGTAAATAGATAAAGAAAGAGGATCTATACCTTCAGCTCTTACTTATTCACTCAGTGAGAACCTGGGGCTGCATCTAGTGATGCCCATGCCTGAAACATGCTACCTGTGTTTAGTATATTACAAAGGTTGAGGCAAAGGAATACTGTTGTGACTTTATAGGTTTATGTATCCTTTTATGAGTAAGTGCTTTTTAATTCCCATTAGACTATTCACAATACTCCCAAATGAATCTTTTTTTTTCACTAAAAATAAAAGAGAATTTACAGACATAAAGAACACCTAAAGTCAAAAATTTAAAAACTCAGAATACAAATGGATGTAAAACAGGAAGGTATGAAAAGGGTTGACAGAACATACAAGAGAAATTTAATAAAAATTTCAAAGCAACTCAGAAAAGAAGACTAAATTAAAATTTCCAAGGAAGGAGATTTGACTGAAAAACATAATGAGAGATATTGAGGAGATAAATAAAGACAACCAAGAGGATGAACTGAAATAAGGACAGAGGTAAAAATGATCAGAGAAAAAGTCATAGTGATAGAAGATAGGCAAAGATGATCTAACATCCATACAATTGGAGCTTCTAAAAAAGAAAACAAAACAAGCAAATAGAATAAATATTTAAAACCAAAACCCAAAAATATCTTCCAGAAAGAAAAAAAGATCTGAATCAACACATTGAAAAGGCCCACCCTGTTCCTGGAAATATTATTCTGAAATGATCAATTCTTAGACATGTCCTAGTAAAACTATTAGACTTTAAAAGTAATGGGGGAGGACTTCCCTGGTGGTGCAGTGGTTAAGAATCCACCTGCCAATGCAGGGGACATGGGTTCGATCCCTGGTCTAGGAAGATACCATATGCCGCAGAGCAACTAAGCTCGTGTGCCACAACTACCGAGCCTGTGCTCTAGAGCCCGCATGCCACAACTACTGA
Source organism: Balaenoptera physalus (assembly GCF_965194825.1). NCBI lineage: Eukaryota > Metazoa > Chordata > Mammalia > Artiodactyla > Balaenopteridae > Balaenoptera > Balaenoptera physalus. The sequence continues at coordinate 59,246,427 of NC_138896.1, read as the reverse complement.
AGCCTGCATGCCCTAGAGCCTGCGCGCCACAACTACTGAAGCCCATGTGCCTAGAGCCTGTGCTCTGCAACAAGAGAAGCCACCGCAATGAGAAGCCCACGCACCATAACGAAGAGTAGCCCCCACTCACCGCAACTAGAGAAAGCCCGTGCGCGGCAACAAAGACCCAGTACAGCCAAGTAATAATAATAAAAATAAAAATAAAAGTAATGGGGAAAACTCCTTGGGGCCTGAAAGCAAACAGATCAATGATTTATAGATAAAAGAAAATCAGGAGGGCATTAGTCTTCTTGAGAACAATATATAAAGCAAGACAATAGTAGAGTCATAAAGAAATCAATGAAACTGAAAACAGGAAAACAGAGAAAATTTTTAAAAATCCAAAAGTTGGCTCTTTGAAAAGGTCAAAGCTCTAGCCAAGCTAACCAAGGAAAAAAAGAGAGAGAAGACAAAAACTACCAATATCAGAAATAAAAGTGGAGAAACCTGACAAACACGACCTCAGCCAAGTTATCAAGGTCTACTATCAACATTGATAAATCATGCTGATACTGTAGACCCTTCATATATGTGATGGAGTGGCACTTTACCCCTGTGGTTTTTCTCTTCAAAACCTGTAACATTAGTCCAATCATGTGGAGAAAATCAGACAAATCCAATAAAGGGGCAGTCTAAAAAATACTTGACCAGTATTCCTCAAAACTGTGAAGGTCATCAAAAACAAGGATAGTTGGAGAACCTGTCACAGCCCAGAGGAACCAAAAGAGATGTGAAAACTAAATGTAATGCAGCATCATGGATGGGATCCTGGCACAGAAAAAGACATTAGGTAAAAATTAAGGAAATCTGAGCACACTATGAACTTTAATGAAAATGATAATAGTAATAAATCAATACCGGATCATTAATTGCAAATGGAACATACTAATAAAAAATGTTAATAAAAAGGAAATTGGGTGTAGGTTATATGAGAACTCTCTGTACTATCATCTCAATATTTCTATTAATCTAAAAAACAGTTATAAAAAATAAGTCTATTAAAAAAAAATAGGACTTCCCTGGTGGCACAGTGGTTAAGAATCCGCCTGCCAATGCAGGGGACACGGGTTCAAGCCCTGGTCCGGGAAGATCCCACATGCTGTGGAGCAACTAAGCCCATGTACCACAACTACTGAGCCTGTGCTCTAGAACCCACGAGCCACAACTACTGAGCCCTCGTGCCACAACTACTGAAGCCCATGCACCTAAAGCCCATGCTCTGCAACAAGAGAAGCCACCACAATGAGAAGCCCATGCACTGCAACGAAGGGTAGCCCCCGCTCGCCACAACTAGAGAAAGCCTGTGCGCAGCAACAAAGACCCAATGCAGCCAAAAATAAAATAAATAAATTTATTTTTTTAAAAAAAGAAAAAACATAGAGGCATAGACGTAGAGAACAAACATACGGACACCAATGGGGGAAAGGGGGGGTGGGAGGAATTGGGAGATTGGGATTGACATATTTACATTACTATGTATAAGACAGATAACTAATGAGGACCTACTGTATAGCACAAGGAACTCTACTCAGTGCTCTGTGGTGACCTAAATGGGAAGGAAATCCAAAAGGAGGGGATATATGTATATGTATAGCTGATTCACTTTGCTGTACAACAGAAACTAACACAACATTGTAAAGCAACTATACTCCAATAAAAATTTTTAAAAAAACACAGGTGGGCAGTGGGGAAAACTGCTTTGAAGGAGACTAAAGAGACTGAAAAAACAAATGTAATTGTGAGCCTTAATTGAATTCTGGATTAAAGAAAAAACTATAATAAACAATTTAGGAACAAATGGAAAGATTTGGAAATGAATGTTAATAGATATATTTAATGATATATAATAATAGAAATTAAATAACTCAATTGAAGTTTAAAATTTTTTGGATGTGATAATGATATTACAATTCTGTTGGAGAATTTCTTTGCTCTTAGAATACATTTTGAAGTATTTACATATGAAATACTGCAACTTAATTGTCATTGTCAGAAATATGCAACTTAATTTCACATGGTTAAGCAATAATAAGTAGGTAAAGAGAGAAAAAACAAAATATTAACAAGAGTCAAATATATGACTAAAGAATATACAGGTGATCATTTTTCTGTTCTTTCAGCTTTTCTGTAAGTTTTTTAAATTTTAAAATACATAGTTGGAGAAAAAAATATGAAAGGCTTGAGTTTTTGGAGAAGCATAATATTACATTAAATTTGCCTAGGAGAGAAAAAAATTACCTGTTCTGTTTTCCTCAAGATGAAGGGCATTTGGAAGCATATGAATTACCAGTTCCACAATTCTCCAGAGTCAAACTTTTTCAGTCAGTCATAACTGAGTAAAATATTCAAGCAACTGCCAAGTGGCTGGGGTGCCTCAGTGAAACGACGATAAACTGAAGACTGTTCACATTCACATACAGTCAAATAGCATTTCATCCTTTGTTGGTTTTTATGACATAGTCAAAGACACCATGAGCGATGTCTATGCTTGAGTTGCCTGCTTATCCAGGCTATAGTAGTCAGGTCATTCTTGTTGATGGGATAGGTCTAAGACTAAAAGCTCTTCAGAGATTACTGGGAACCGGGCAGAGTTTCAAGCTCAATCAATGTATTAATTTATTTAATCCTCATAACAACTCCATGAGGGAGATATACTATTATTTCCATCTTACAGATGAGGAAGCTGAGGTAAAGGGAGGTTATGTAACTAGCCCTAGATCACACAGTAATAATTGGCAGAGCTGGAATTCAAATCCAGAGCTAGCTACGGAGTCTAACCAGTGTCTCACATTGAAAGGAGTACCTGGCCCTTACTTGTGGTTACGTATTCCACATGATGTTCATATTCTTTGTGACATGGTCCCAGTTCTCAAAATCTGGTTGAGGGGCATTCTTCCTATGCACATACAGAACCAGGAAGGTACATTCTCATTTTAAAGGCAAAGGGACTTTGATCAAATCCCACCTAATGATAGTATTATCCATCAACCTCAGAATGAGCATATTTGTTAACTGTTCCAGGAACAAATTTTGCTAGTTTTATATCCAGCTGACTTGCAGTATTTCAAACATTTTCCTACCTAACTGGTTGTGGCATGTTTTTTTTTACAAAAATGGCCACAATTTCCCAATCCCGCCCCTATTTCTCTTAACAGAGAATCTGAAAGAACATGCATTTTATTATGTTGAAGCATTTTAAGAACCAGAAGACAAAAATCATCTTTGCTCCCTGTCAGCATTTATAACCTCATAATTGTTGTGATTTTGCATCTCCTCATGTTAAGAGGCAGAGTCTGTTTCCCCATCCCTTGGGTGTGGGCTGGTCTTATGACTTGCTTTGGCCAAGAGATTTCAGCAGAAGTGACGGTGCTCCCGTTCTGGGCCGATGAAGGCCTTACACTGTCCTGTTGTCTCTTGTAACCCATTCAACCGCCATGAGCATAAGGCAGGGCTAGTCTGCAGGAGGATGGGAGGCCATACCATGCAGACAAACCCCAGATGTCGGCGAGAGCCGGCCAAGATCAGCAAGGCCATCCCACAGCTCATTGCAGCAACACGAGGAAGCCTCACTGAGCTCACAATAGCTGCCCAACTGAGCCCAGCTAAATTTCTGACCTACAGAAGCATGAGCTAAGTAAATGCTGGTTGTTTTAAGTCACTAACTTCTGAAATGGCTGGTTGCACAGCAAAACCTAACTGACACTCCAGCTCACTGGGTACTTTGCACTGGCTTTTCCAAAACCTCAGTGTGTCCCAAAGGTACACCCAGCACCCCACTGTCTTAATCTCTTCAGGTTGCTATAACAAAATACCACAGACAGGGTGGCTTATAAACAACGGAATTTATTTCTCACAATTCTGGAGGCCGGAAGTCTGAGATCAGGGGGCCAGCATAGATAGGAGAGGGCTCTCTTCTGGGCTGCAGACTTCTCATTGTGTCCTCACATGGCACAAGGGGCTAGAGAACTCTGTGGAGTCTCTTTTTATGAGAGCACTTATCCCATTCACGAGGGCTCTGCCCTCATGATCTAATCACCTCCCATCACCTTGAATTTTGAGGGAACACAATAGATACTAGCACCACGAACCTCTTAACAAAGAATCTGAAAGGATGCATATTTTGAAATGGTTAAGCAAAGCCCAAGAACCATCACACAGAAACTGTCTTTGCTAACTTGTCAGCATTTGAAAATCATGCTATTTATCACTGATTCTTCTCGAGGACTTCTTGCTGTGCAGAAGTCCAAGGAGGTAGCACTTTTTAATCTGGCGCTCAAATGTGAACATTTCTCAGACCCGATTTTCTCCATCAGGAGCCCGTCCTTCCTGTTTACCAGCTGTCTTCCTGGTCATTAGCTGTTACTAAGTACTGATTGGATGAAGTCTCTGTAAGAAGAACAGTCGTTCATTGGCTTATCTCCAGGGTCACATCTGAGAGGAAACAGTAGGTATGGGATCACTGACCATGGCAATAGCAGCTTTTCTGTTGAGAGCTGTAAGAGCTGCTCTCACAGTTTTGCAGAACAGCAAGAACACAGTGTTCTTCAGATGTGGCTAATCTTCACCATTACTGGCAACATAACATTCTAGTAGTGAGGTTTCAGGTTGTCCTGCAAGAGGTAGCCCCTCAATTTAGTTGCTCTTTTCAATGAAAGTTTCTGTGTGGGTATATCTCAAAGATGTGCTCCAATTTGTGTATTTTTTGGAGTTGAAGTGTACAAACACTGTTTTCACGGTACTTTGTTTAATCTATTTATAGGAACTTTATATATTAGCGAAATAAAACTGGTCCATGATCTAAGTTCTAAATAGTTTTTTTCTGTTCTCTTTTCATTTTGCTTATGGTGGTGTTTACTAGGAAGAAAAGTGCTATTTTTATGTTTTCAAATGTTATCAGCCTCTTAAGATTTCTAGATTTTGTGTCATAATTTAAAAAGCCTTTTCATCTCTGAAGGAAATTACGTTCCCCCTCTAAAATTATGTTCTCATATTTTCTTTAGTGTTTTATGATTTTGCTTCTATCCTTTCAAACCTTTTTGGAAAAACAAAAAATTTCAAGTCACTTGGAGTTTATTCTGGTATGTCTTTCAGATGGTTAATGTTGATTCCCAAATCACTTATTGAATATCCCATTTTCCTCCACGATTTGAGATGCCACTTTTTACTGCATAAATTTCCATATGCATATTGATTTTTCATTCTCTTCCCTTGCTCATCTGTCTATTCATTTACCAATGCACACTCTTTACATGTTTAGGTTTTATAATGTCCTAATATCTTTTGACTTTTTCAAATTTTTTGGACTGTTTTTGCTCATTTATTTTTCCATATTAATCTTAGAATCAGCTTGTCCAGTTAAAAAATTCTGTTACTATTTTTACTGGAATCATATTAAATTTACTGGTTAGCTTAAGGAGAACTACCATTATAAAACTGAATGTAGTATTTTTTTTTGGCTGCGTTGGGTCTTCGTTGCTGTGCGCAGGCTTTCTCTAGTTGTGGTAGTGATCAGGGGCTACTCTTCATTGTGGTGTGCAGGCTTCTCACCGCGGTGGCTTCTCTTGTTGCGGAGCACGGGCTCTAGGTGTGAGGGCTTCAGTAGCTGCGGCATGTGGGCTCAGTAGTTGCAGCACACAGGCTCTAGGGCATGGAGGCTTCAGTAGTTGTGGCCCATGGGCTTAGCAGTCGTGGCTCGTGGGCTCTATAGCGCAGGCTCAGTAGTTGTGGCGCACAGGTTTAGCTGCTCCGCGGCATGTGGGATCTTCCCGGACCAGGGATCGAACCCATATCCCCTGCACTGGCAGGCAGATTCTTAACCACTGCACCACCAGGGAAGTCCCTGGATGTAGTATTTTTTGTTTTCAATGTACACTTGTGTTTATTTTGAGAATTAAAGAATTTTGCTCACATAGTTCTTTACACTTATTAGGTTAGTTCCTAGGTATTTTATCTTTTAAAATTACATTGTAGGGACTTCCCTGGCAGTCTAGTGGTTAAGACTCTACACTTCCAATGCAGGTGCATGGGTTCGATCCCTGGTCGGGGAACTAAGATCCCACATGCCATGCAGCACAGCCAAAAAAAAAAAAAAAAAACGATTAAAATTATACTGTAAATTGATCCTTTCCTTCTATTATATTTTCAAACTTGTTTGTTTATATAAAGCTATTGATTTATGAATATTCATGGCATATGCCACTGTGTTATTAAATTTTTACTTGTTTCCCATGAGATTTCCACATATATGAGCATATAGTCTATAAACAGTGATAATCTTAACCTCCTTCTTTCCATTTCTATACCTCAAATTTCTTTTTCTGATCTAATTCTGCTGTTTTAGTGCCTTCAAAAACTTATTAAGTGGAAATTCCCTAGCGGTCCAGTGGGTAGGACTCCGTGCTTCCACTGCAAAGGGCACAGGTTCAATCCCTGGTCGGGGAACTAAGATCCCACAAGCCATGTGGCGCAGCCAAAAAAAAAAAAAAAACCAACCAAAAAACCTATTAAGTGATAATGATGAATGTGGCTGTTCTGGTTAAAAATATGTTCACAAGTTCCTTGACATTCATCCCTGCAAAAGATGGACTCATCTTTTTGAATGAGGGCTGGATTGAATGACTTACTTCTATGGAACAGAAATAAAGTGAAAAGGATGGTGTGTGACTTTGGAGACCAGGTCATAAAAGGCGCTGCAGCTTCCTTCCTCTCTCATGGTTTACTTACTCTGTGCCAGTGCCATGTTTTTTTTTTTGTTTTATTTTTTGGCTGTGTTGGGTCTTTAGTTGCGGCGAGTGGGGGCTACTCTTCGTTGCGGTGTGCGGGCTTCTCATTGCGGTAGCTTCTCTTATTGCAGAGCACGGGCTCTAGGTGAGCAGGCTCAGTAGCTGTGGCTCGCAGGCTCTAGAGCACAGGCTCAGTAGTTGTGGCGCATAGGCTTAGTTGCTCCGCGGCATGTGGCATCTTCATGGACCAAGGCTCAAACCCGTGTCCCCTGCATTGGCAGGCAGATTCTTAACCTCTGTGCCACCAGGGAAGTCCCCAGTGCCCAGTTCTGAGGACACTCAAGCAGGCTTGTGGTCCCAAATGTTGAGGCACTGAGGCTTCTGGCCAACAGTCATGCAAGTGAGCTTGGAAGTGGATCCTCCTGCCCCAATTAAGCCTTCACAACTGAAGCCCCAGCTGATATCATGACTGTGACTTTATGAGAAACTCTGAACCAGAACAATACAGTTAAGCTGCAACCCCCCCCATGTGTGTTGGTCAAGTTTTTGCTTATTGGACTAGATTATAAATTGATTCACATGACCCACAAAGTTTAAAATTGATTTTGTATCAGCTTGGACTGAAAGGGACAGTGACAGTACAACGTGAAGAGAGGTCTTTAGACCCCTGCACAACTATGGACAGGAAGCAGCTGAGAAAATGATTTAACTGTAAACATGGGTACCTTTTATGGAACTGGAAGGATAACTCAGAGGGTGGAGCCAAGAGCCCAGTGGATGGAGAAAAGAGCCACTGAGTACTCTCAGGAAGTTGACAGAGTCCTAATCAAGGAACCGGCAACATTTACCCAGGTAGATTCAGGAATTTCTGTGGACTAGTGACTACTATGTGCCTTTCATTGCTCTCCTCTTTGAAGGGAAATGCCTATAGAGGCACAGTTTCCCATGCCTCTCTCATTGCACGTGATGTTTGTGGTAGTGGTTAGTGCAGATCTCCTGTCTTTTTAATTCACAGACCTTCATATGGAGAGGAACCACTTGAGTTACACCCAAGGAACTGCATCCAAGGGCTCATTTGCTCCAGGACCTCACAAGATTCTGGACCTTAATGCTGTATTGGAATGAGAACTTTACAGGGGTCTGGGGAGGGGATGAGTGTATGCTGCATGTAAAAAGAATGTAAAACATTTGTGGCCAGAGGGTGGATTCTGGAAGTTTTAAAACATGGGCCCCAAATTATTTAACTCTCCTCCCATCAATCTGATTCTGTGGCTGCTTGACTAATAGAATACAGTGCAGAATAAAGATTCTGTATCAGTTTCTGGTCCCAGGCCTTACGAGTTTAAAAAAAAAAAAAAGATAGCTGTTAAAGATGGTAAGCAGATTTTATTCAGGACGGTGACTGGTACAGGGACGACTGCAATGGGATTTTGCAGTGGGGGAGACTGGGCTCAACCTCAAATACAGCATGGTAATTGGGAATTTAGAGCCAAGTAGCAGGGTAGGGGTTAGCGGATGGAAATTCACTAAGAGGAAACATCAAAGGTAAGGGGGTTTCTGGTTAAACCTATCTAACAGGATTCTTGTTGAAGGTAGGCCAGGGTGATCAGATATTACCTAGGTCAGCGGTCCACAACCTGACCAGGGCCCCAGGGACCGGTTTCGTGGAAGACAATTTTTCCACAGCCCGGGGGATGGTTCAGGCAGTAATGCAAGCAATGGGGGGGAAAGTTCAGGCGGTAATGCGAGCGATGGGGAGCAGCAGATGACGCTTTGCTTGCTTGCCTGCTGCTCACCTCCTGCTGTGCGGCCTGGTTCCTAAGAGGTACCGGTCTTCGGCCCAGAGGTTGGGGACCTCTGACCTAGGTGATGATGGAGGCTAAGAAACCTAATCAGATACGGAACTAGAGGGTTCCTAGAATGACTTAGTGGGGTTCTTGCTAAACCTGAACTTTACAGATGGGACAGGAGGTCAGGAGCTTGACTAAAGTTTGGTCAAGCAAAGAAACTTTGTCCTAAAAACCCAGCAACTGCTACTTCCTGTCTTTTGGGACACTAGCTTTTGGAACCCGTATGCCACGCTGTGAGGAAATCAAGACCACACGGAAAGGCCACGTGTAGGCATTCCAGCAGGCCCAACTGGGGTCCCGGTCCACAGCCAGTATCAAGCATCAGACATGAGTATGGGAGCCCTTGATATGACTTTAGCTCCACTCATAGGAGACACCCTGGATGGGAATCCTCTAAGCCCAGTGAACCCCAGAAGCATGAACAATAACAACGGCGTACTTGCCATCTGTTCCTGCGACCCAACCCCTCCTTTAGTTCAAGCTCGCCAAACTACTCACGGGAATTAGCAGTTGAGGGAACTTTCCGGAGCCCTTCCTCGGGAGTGTTGATTGGCTTGCACTCACGTCAATCAAGACTTTCTGCCCAATGGGCCTTTCAGCCTCCAGACAGGGTGTGAGCCTATTGGCTAACACAACCGCTCTCTCCATCTGTAGTGTGGGCAAAACCCAGAAAGTACCCACAAAGACCACACAGGACCAAAACACCTCCAGAAGTGGCGTTTAGGGCGGCTTCCTCCAGTGCGGTCCAATGAACTCTTTCTTTTGGCAGCAAATTCACTCCTCGAGCCCGCCCAAAAGGAAGAAGATCTTGACTGGTTGTTTAGCACAGGGGCACAGAGACCCACGGGAGCCTCGACCAAGCACTTGCCGTTATTGTTCAGATCGCCTGTCAATCAGCAAGCCTTTCTGGATGGGCGGAAACTGGCGGCCCTTTGGCACCGCCTCTTCCTGGGCTGGTGTGTAGGGAGGCCGCCAGGCCGCAGCGGCTGGGAACCTGCCGCGTGGGCGGGGCCGCGCTGCACTGCCCTACAGTTGCTTCAACGTGAAGCGTCGGAAGTGCAGCGAAGCTCGGGGCCGTGAGGCGGGGGGCTTGGCCCGGTGCGAGCGCGGGGGCGGGGCCGCGGCCGGGGCGGGGCTGGAGGAGGCGGAAGCGGAGAGCGAGCTGGAGCCGGAGGCGTAGCGAAGCCAGCGTCCGGGCCGGCGGGACGGCGTCGGCTGGGTTGGCCGGGGCGGCGGGGCGCTAGAGCCGGGGCGGGCGGGCCGCGGGCCGGGGATCGGGTGACGGGCGGGCTGAGCTCCCGCCCCCGCGCGGTCCCGGGGAGGATGCGGCCGGGGGCCTCGGGGCGGGGCGGGCGGCGGCGGCGGCAGCGCTAGCGGCGCAGGGGGTGGGCGGCGGCGGCATGAGGCGCGGGGCCGGCGTCCGCGGGAGGGAGGCGCTGCCCGCGGCCCGGCCGCTCCCGCTGCAGCTGCTCGCCGGGTTCGCCGTGCCCTGCCCGCGGGGCCCCGGCTGTTCTCATCCCGGCCGCCGCCCGGGCTGCCGCTGGTGACCACTCGCCGTGCCGCCGGAGGCTTCACCCGCGCCCTCCCCCAGGACGCGCCCGCGGAGCTCCGGCCTCTTCGCCCCGCTCGCGGAGGCCGCGCTGCGCGCCGGGCGGCGGCGAGGCCGGAAGATGGCCTGGGTGCTCAAGATGGACGAGGTGATCGAGTCCGGGCTGGTGCACGACTTCGACGCCAGTCTCTCGGGCATCGGGCAGGAGCTGGGCGCCGGCGCCTACAGCATGAGGTACCAGTGCCCGGGCGCGGGCGCGCGGGCGGGCGGGCGGAAGCCTCTGTCTCCTTGGGAAAGGCCTGCACGACCCTGGGCCTCTGACCGCGCCATGGAGCCCCGCAGGCCTCTGCCCACGGCGGGGGCGGGCGACGGAGAGCGGCCCCGCAGGCTTTGGCCCGGGGACCGCCCCTGAGGGCTGCATTTTTGCTGTAAAATACGCCCCGCTGTTAGGATGGCTTGAGTTGGGGGAAGGGACTTCCTTGCCTTGCAAGTGATTTACAAGCCACTTAGAGCTGGAATACAGTGTACGAAATGCTAAGACTCGTGTTGGGAAAACACTCTCCAGGGTTTTGGCATCAGTTCCTACTCTGTTCTACCTTGTAGTCTTTATTGGTTGCAAATTTTAATCACTTGATATTCCAATAGTAATTATAAGTGAAAGTAGCCACAGGGGGAGAAAAGCACATTAACTTGGGTTTTTTAATTGTCTCAAAGTGAAGTTTTTCACTGGGGGGACTACCCTCTGAAGCTGTTTACTTTTGAAGAAGGCTTTAAGATGCACTGATTGCGCCACAAACAAGAGTTTGTTTAGTCTCAGCTGTCTGTACAAGCAGCCATTCATTTTGTTTAATTTTGATAGGTTGAAACAGATCTGAGCTTAGTCTCTCGCCTTTATCCTGAAGAACACTGGGTTTTTGCTATCAGTTTGGCAGCTCTGTATTTTTTTTGTTTAGCAGTTTTATGGAAATATAGTTTACTTAGTATACGTTCACCCGATTAAAGTGTAAAATTCAGTGGTTTGGCAGTTTTTCCTTAATGCGAATTAAATGAGATTTTGCGAAGAGACTCTTTAAAGTAATGACTGATGTCTTTGACGTGCTGTCCAGTTTCCCAGTAGCTTTCATACCTCTCACTGCAGCTCTGGGGGAGGACAGGGAGCATTAAAGTCCTGAAGAAGAACGACTTCTGGGTCAGAGCAGGCCTTGGATGGTAGGGGCTACTCCCTGAAATAATTTGGCTTTTAAATCTTAAACGGAAACTCTGAGCTGAAAAGTAGAGATGTTTCTTAGGGTGTGGAAGCACATGGATGAAAGCCTCAGGTCGCCAGTCTCTGACCCTGATTGGGTCTGTGCTGGTCTGCCTGAACTTGGCACTTCCTCTCTCTGCAGCTGTGCAACTTGAGGGCTCTGGATGAGGTGGCTTATTTTCTAGAACAACTGTCTTAGTGTTGAGGAAATTGAGCTACTGAAAGTCATAAGGTCACCCCAGTTGGCAGTACAAGAGGCACTGATTCACAGTGAAAACATGTGTGGGCCTCGAGGGCCATGCTGCTCCTTGAGACCCTGGACTTGCAGTGAAGGCAGAAGAGAGCAGGTGAGGCAGATTCAGTGTTTCTTCTCAATTATGGTTAAATGAAGGTTTGCTGCTGAGAGCTTTGCTTACTGAGGGTTATTCTGAGCTTTCACTTTTTTTTCTCGAGTTCTGTTTGTTTCAGTGATTCAGCCAACTAGTGAACTTTTGTTTATGGTCTACAAGGAAAATCTTGATATTAAACCTTTTCATTACCTTGTCCTTAAAGGTATTTTCTGACATCTTTGTAATTCTGTGTCTTTTTACAACACTTTCCATGGGGACTTTTTCCATTGATTGTTTTTGGTTATTGGTTATATGGTATGTGTCATTTAATCTGAATTTTCTAGTATCTTTGAAGGCACATACCATTTTTAAGGAGCTTATTTAGTTTTTTGTACTTAATTGGGTCCTCAAGAGGAGCCAGGAGAGTACTTGCCTCTTGCAAATTCAAGGCCCATTATTTGAAATACAAATTTAGGAAAACTCCAAGATTGCCTTGATCTGGAGCAGGTCTGAAGAAGGCTTTAGGCTGTTGCAGTCCTCCTTTGATGGCCCTTACGCTTCCCAGCCCGGCCCTGGAGCTGGGGAGTGCCCGCCCAGCCTCTTCTCTCTGCAAGGGCAATGGCCTCCTTTCCTCAGGCATCGGGGAAGCGGGACATTCCTGAGCTCCAGGGAAGTAAGGCTCATGATTCTTGTCTATTTCATTTGTCCTCTCAAATTCAAGAAATAAACTTGAGGCGCTAAATTTGAAATGATTGGAAAAGTGACTTCTTGATAAAAATTTGCTCTGGAGGCAGCTTTCCATTTTTCTTTCAAAGTGAAGTATGCTTGAGGGACTTCCCTGGAGGTCCAGTGGTTAAGACTCCACGCTTCCACTGCGGAGTGGTAGGGGAACTAAGATCCCACCTGCCACGCAGTGCGGCCCAAAAAAACCCAAATTGAAGTATGCTTACTGTATTTGCTTTTTGTATGGCTTAAACCAAGAGGTATTTCTAAAGACTTCTTTAGGAAGTGATTTCTTCAGCTTTGAAGGAAGATAGCATGAAAGAAACATGTGGTTTCTCTCAGTAGTCTGACAATTTAGAAATATATATTTGCATTAAATAATGTAGGCTGATGGTATTGGGATATGATGAGGCTAATTTCTGGTAAAATCTTTGCTTCCCTTTTTTTTCTACACCCTGGTTCTCATTGTCTGTTTGTGTTCTTCTGTGTGTATTCTGGTACCCTATTTGTATGTGAGGCATAGGCTGCTGCAGATTCTATTTGAAATAAGGTGGGTCGTAAATGTTTTTTAAAATCTTAGTTACAATATCAAGAGTCTAGAGATGGTTGAAGAGACCCTAGAAAGCTAATAGACCAATCCTTTTCTTGTAAGTGTGTAAACCAAAGTTTGTAGTTGTTAAAGCCATTGTCAGTGGCACCACCATTCCAAGTGAGGACTGAGTTTCCCCTCACTGAATGAAGGCCGAAACCCATTGTAACTTGAAATCTGGGTCATTCATGTTTTGTGAAGTAAGGAGCAGATAACCAAAGGACTTGAAAAAGCAAAACTCATTAAAACTCTCCTAGGAGGGTCTTTTGGTCCACCTGGTAATTTTATTTCCATCTTAAGTGTTCACATGAAATGTATAATCTATAATAAGTTAACTTTCAGGATTTAACGAGTAATTTGAAAAATAAAAGTAATGTGAATTCTTCATGCATAAAAACTTTTTTAGTATTAAATTATTACTTTACAAAGGGTATTGGTCTGAGCCCTCTTAAACTTCACTATGGTATACATCTGTTTTGAAACAAAAGGTATACTTTACATATTCTTAAGTGAGAGGTACATTCATAGTTTACAAATAATTTGCTAAATCAAAACTGTTTTGGGGTGAAGACAGATTTTCTATATTGACTGAAAGATTAAAATGTCAGTTTATAGACCCTTTGAGGTAATGGGAAAATTTCAACTTTGATCAGTGTTAAGTTAGTAAAAGATTACAAAGGATATGGTTTATTATGTAGCTATTAATAGCTTATAATTTTCTTTGGGTCTCATGCTAAAGCAGAATGTCCTTGAGTAGGTGACATTTCTTGGAAGTATAGAAAATTTTCAGGATAAGTGAAATTTGAACAATTTATTAGGGTGGTACCTGAGACTGCTTTCAGAATTGGCAATAATTTCTATAAAATTTCTCATTTCAAATTTTAAAAACTTTTTCTGGGTTTAATCTTGAAAGAATTTAATAAATTGTTGATAAAAAAAGATACTCGCTTCAGAGTATAGTATCCATATTGGTTATTACCTTACAGCAGGGACTGGCAAATCTTTTCTATAAAAGGCCAGATAGCAAATATTTAAGGCTTTGTAGGCCAGAGGGTCTCTGTCACTCTGTTTTGTTTGTTTACAACCCTTTAGAAAAATGTAAAAACCATTCTTAGGTCCTGGTTGTACAAAAACAGGCCAGCTGCGTTTGGCCTTTGGGCTGTAGCTTGCTGACCCCTGCTCTAAAGGATAGATTCTAATAATATACTTTGATTGCCTTGGAAAAACATTTGCTGAGTATTGAAACCTTATATTCAAAAAGTAATTTTTATGTAGACTAAGAACTCACTCAGCTAATTTATGTACATCCTGTTGTTTGCCCATAGATTTTATTTTGTTCAATTTTTAAAATCAGGTGTTCCCTCCCCGCACTAAGAGTAAGATTCAGTACAGTTTATGCCCTTCAATCAGGGCTGTTTGAAACTTGGTAGTTTATTGATACGGTCTCATAAATGTGATGTGTTTCATCAGAGTGACACTTGTTAGTTTGCTAGGACAACTTGTACATTTACTTTTGGTGGAAATACCATCTGATGGTTCATCTTTTTTTGCTGTAAGTTCTGTGACTGAATTTAAAAGAAGTTCTGTAATATTTATTTTGCTTGCTTTGGGACATATCTGATACATGGATGTGAAACTCTTCTGTGTTGAACCTTGGTAGTAGAGTCTTTTTGTTTTAAACTTTCTGAGTTTATGAGTTAGGAGTTTATGTTTACAAGTTAAAAAGATTGTGTAGATAGTTGACATATACCCTTTACCCAGCTTCTCCTACTTCCATAACCAGAATACAGTCTTCAAAACTACCTTGGTACAGAACTGTTACCTAAAGTGCAAAATTCATTTGAATTTCACAGGTTTTTTTTCTCTATTGCCCTTTTTCTAGTCCAGGTTCCAATCTAGGATCCCATATTGCATTTAGTCTTTACCTTCTTCAACAACAATTCCTTAGTCTTTCCATCTCTTTTATGACTCCGACACTTCTGCTTATGTACTGGTCAGAACCGTTGTTTTTAAACACAAAAAATTTTTGGAAGCAACGATAGAATACCTATGAATACTATTTAGCTTTTAAAGGATCTCTGTCATTTTAGCAGAATGATTATTTTTAAAGGCTCATTTTTATTTTATTTTATTTTTTAATTTTTTGGCTACGCTGTGCAGCATGTGGGATCCTAGTTCCCTGACCAAGGATTGAACCCGTGCCCCCTGCATTGGAAGTGCAGAGTCTTAACCACTGGACCACCAGGGAAGTCCCAGCAGAATGATTTTGAGTAGAGTAGGACCACTGTTGATGTCATTCATTTATAGATTACTTTGTCTCAGTCTACCTGAATAGAATGGTATGCTGTGTCTTTTGTAGTCTCTTCATAATCAAGAACTTTTAAATTTTATTAATTTATTTGAAATAATTACAAACCATTATATATTACCACAAATATATATATATATATATTTTTTTAAATTAATTAATTATTTATGGCTGTGTTGGGTCTTCGTTTCTGTGCGAGGGCTTTCTCTAGTTGTGGCAAGTGGGGGCCACTCTTCATCGCGGTGCGCGGGCCTCTCATTATCGCGGCCTCTCCTGTTGCGGAGCACAGGCTCCAGACGCGCAGGCTCAGTAATTGTGGCTCACGGGCCTAGTTGCTCCGTGGCATGTGGGATCCTCCCAGACCAGGGCTCGAACCCGTGTCCCCTGCACCGGCAAGCAGACTCTCAACCACTGCGCCACCAGGGAAGCCCAATATATTTCATTAAAAAATTTTTTTGGAAACAAAACACTTTGTGAGAAGAGTGGTATTGTCTTACACTTGCAAATTTCTTTCTTTTTTTTTTTTAACATCTTTATTGGAGTATAATTGCTTTACAATGGTGTGTTAGTTTCTGCTGTATAACAAAGTGAATCAGCTATACATACACATATATCCCCATATCTCTTCCCTCTTGCGTCTCCCTCTCTCCCATCCTCCCTATCCCACCCCTCTAGGTGGTCACAAAGTACTGAGCTGATCACCCTGTGCTCTGGGGCTGCTTCCCACTAGCTATCTATTTTACATTTGGTAGTGTATATAAGTCCATGCCACTCTCTCACTTTGTCCCAGCTTACCCTTCCCCCTCCCCACGTCCTCAAGTCCATTCTCTAGTAGGTCTGCGTCTTTATTCCCGTCCTGCCCCTAGGTTCTTCATAACCATTTTTTTTTTTTAGATTCCATATATATGTGTTAGCATACGGTATTTGTTTTTCTCTTTCTGACTTACTTCACTCTGTATGACAGACTCTGGGTCCATCCACCTCACTACAAATAACTCAATTTCGTTTCTTTTTATGGCTGAGTAATATTCCATTGTATATATATGCCACATCTTCTTTATCCATTCATCTGTCGATGGACACTTAGGTTGCTTCCATGTCCTGGCTATTGTAAATAGAGCTGCAATGAACATTGTGGTACATGACTCTTTTTGAATTATGGTTTTCTCAGGGTATATGCCCAGTAATGGGATTGCTGGGTCGTATGGTAGTTCTGTTTTTAGTTTTTTAAGGAACCTCCATACTGTTCTCCATAGTGGCTGTATCAATTTACATTCCCACCAGCAGTGCAAGAGGGTTCCTTTCCTCCACACCCTCTCCAGCATTTATTGTTTGTAGATTTTTTGATGATGGCTATTCTGACTGGCGTGAGGTGATTCCTCATTGTAGTTTTGATTTGCACTTCTCTAATGATAAATGATGTTGAGCATTCTTTCGTGTGTTTGTTGGCAATCTGTATTATCTTCTTTGGAGAAATGTCTATGTCTTCTGCCCATTTTTGGATTGGGTTGTTTGTTTGTTTTTTAATATTGAGCTGCATAAGCTGCTTGTAAATTTTGGAGATACATCCTTTGTCAGTTGCTTCATTTGCAAATATTTTCTCCCATTCTGAGGGTTGTCATCTCGTATTGTTTATGGTTTCCTTTGCTATGCAAAAGCTTTTAAGTTTCATTAGGTCCGATTTGTTTATTTTTGTTTTTATTTCCATTTCTCTAGGAGGTGGGTCGAAAAGGATCTTGCTGTGATTTATGTCATAGAGTGTTCTGCCTATGTTTTCCTTTAAGCAAATTTCTTTAATATTTGGTGTAGAAAAGCAGATGGATTCTCTTATCTGCTATCGGAATATATTGTTTTGGTTGACATACGTGAAGAAAATCCAGCCTCACGTAGATATGTGTTTGGAAAAGGGGAGATTATTTTAATAGCCCTTTCAGATCATTTTGGAAAGTCATCTGATAATATACCAGCACTTGAAAAGTGGTAGTTTCTTAAAGTTGCAGTGTGGAATCTGAAACTGTATCAATGTACTTTTTGTACTATTACATTAGAATCAATTTGTCTGTTTTGAACTTTGATTGGGTCTCTTACCCTGAGTAATTTTGAAATATGCATGCATTGGTCATTTGGAAAATAATGATTTCTTGAGTTATGCAGATCTTCTAAATGTTGACATTTTTCTCTATGCAGTATCAAAAAATCATATACCTTAGTATCACCACTGTCCCATCAGAGAAAGTACATGGTGGAGGCTGCAGATTTTATCATTGGTAACAAATGCTATCACAGTTGTTTTCTTTGAAATGATAGGCTCGCTTTATTCATTTTTGAGGAAATTTCTGTCAGATACTCAGGTATGAATAATCATAGTTTGTCAATATTTATTTCAAGTAAAAATGATATTCTGTGAGAGAAGCTGCTAGATCAGCTCACAGATCATAGTTTCATAAAAAACTTTTCCTTGAGACAACCATTGCACTTAGATATGCAGCAGAAATACATTATACCTATCCAAGGACCAATATTTAATAAAATTAATACTTTTTATACAATGACTGCTAGTGTAGCTTGGTGCCACTGCCTTGATTCATGCCAAGGCACCTGCAGTTTTAACCACCATCGGTTTTGTGCAAATGTCAAGTGACTGAGAAAGGCAAATAATGGTTCAGTGTTATTCTGAGAATAGGTTTGACCTCCTGAACCCCTGAAAATCTCAGGTTCCCCAGGATTCCATGGACCACACTTTGAGAATCTCTGGTCTAATGTGTGCCTAGAGTTTGGATACTTAAAATATTTTCTACTAAATTAAAAACAAACTAGAGTTCAGAGAGTCCCGGTGTCACTCAACAAAGGGCAGAGCTGGGATTTGAAGCTCCAGAGTTGGGATCTGACCTCCACTTCTTCCCATTGCACCCTTTGGCTGCCCACCAATGAATAACTGAGAAGTCTTCTCAAGGTAGAAGAAGATAATCTTTCTGGATAGGAGGAAAATCAGTTGGGAATGCTATATATATATATATATTTTTTTCTTGTTGTACCTTTTTTTTTTTCTCTTTTTCTTCTCTCCAGGATCTTGCTGAACTTATTAGTTCTAATAATTTGTAGGATCTCAGATTTCCTAGTTGATATCTTTAAATAATGATAGATTTATTTCTTCCTGTGTAATCTTTTTTTTTTTTTAATATTTAGTTTTTGGCTGCGTCGGGTCTTAGTTGTGGCGCATGGGCTCTTCTTTGCAGTGCGTGGGCTTCTCTTTAGCTGTGGTATGTGGGCTCTGTAGTTGCGGCACGTGGGCTTAGTAATTGCGGTGCACGGGCTTAGTTGTGCTGTGGCATGTGGGATCTTAGTTCCCCGACCAGGGATCGAACCAGCATCCCCTGCATTGCAAGATGGATTCTTAACCACTGGACCACCAGGGAAGTCCCACTTCCTGTGTAATCTTTACATTTCATTTTCTTGCCTTAGTGTGTGGTCTAGCCTTCACTGCAGTGTTGTTTAGAAGCACTAAGAACTTGAATCTTCAGTCTTCTTACTGATTAGAGAATGCTTCCAAAGTTTCATAAATAGGTTGTCTCTGTTTATAACTGAGATTGGTCCTCAATTTTCTTCTCTTTTCTTTTCTTTTTGGGTTCTCCTGTTCTTTTAAAAAAGCATTTAGGCTGTATCAGCTTCAAGTGAGCAGGAGAGCTTTCTCTTTATGAGCTAAACATTTTTGTGTGAGGTGGGACTTAACTGTTTCTTCAAGGTTTTGTAAACCTCACCTGGAATACAGCATTTGGTGATTTTAATGTTTTTTTTTTTTTTTGCATGAGTAGATGTTTGACTGCCTGTGTAATTTATTTAATGGGCATAGGAAATACACAATTTATCTATCTTACCCAGCTGTGGGAATTTTTTTTCCAGATTTTTTTTTTTAACTGATCTCCATGATGTTTGTGATTACTTCCTTTCTTTCACTCCATGTATTGCTTGTGTCTTTTCCTTCTTCTGTGACCTATTTCAGAGGTTTGTCTATATCTAGTATTTTGTAAGAAATCAAATTTTGGTTTTGTTTTTCTTCTCTATTGCATTTTCTCTTTTATTTTTGTGGTCTTCCTTCTTGTCTTGATTACGCTTGTTATTTTCCACCTTCTTTAGTTAGGTGCTTTGTCCTTGGTTTTTGGTGTGTGTTTTCTAATAGATGCATTTACGGCTACATATTTATCTGTAAGTCTCTCTCCCAAGGTTTTTTTTTTTTTTGGTTGCGTCGGGTCTTCATTGCTGCACACGGGCTTTCTCTAGTTGTGACGAGTGGGGGCTACTCTTCGTTGCAGTGCACAGGCTTCTCATTTCGGTGGCTTCTCTTGTGTAGCATGGGCTCTAGGCGCACCAGCTTCCGTAGTTGTGGCACACAGGCTCTAGAGCGCAGGCTCAGTAGTTGTGGCACGCGGGCTTAGTTGCTCCACAGCATGTGGGATCCTCCTGGACCAGGGATCGAACCCGTGTCCCCTGCATTGGCAGGCGGATTCTTAACCACTGCGCCACCAGGGAAGTCCCTCTCTCCCAAATTTTGAAGGCAGTACCTTTGTTTTCATTCAGTTCTTTTGTTTTATCTTGTAGTTTTTTATATATTCTGGATACTAGCCTTTGATTATGCATATATGTCACAGATACTTTCTTCTACTCCTTGGCTTGCCTAGGAAAGCAAGGGAAATTCCCTTTATGTTGGCTTTTGAACAGAAGTTCTTGATTTGGGTATGGTCAGATTGACCAGCCTTTTCATTTATAGTTAGTCTTTCCCTACTCTGAGGGTATAAAAATATTCTTATAGTCTTCTCTGAAGATTTACTACTTTACATATTCCATCTAAGTTTATAATCTCTCTAGAGTTTTGTTTTTTTTCTTCTGTTTTGGTTTAGTATGAGAGGAGGCCAGTTAATTGCAGTTATCCTTGTATGAATATGCAGTTTACCTAATATAACTGAAAAGACTGTTTACTTCTCAGCTCTTTATATTGCCATTGTGTTATAAATCCAGTGCCCATCAAGTTCTAAATGTGGTGTTCTGTTTCCAGATTATGGATTCTGTCCTTGTGTTCCTGGGGATTACCCAACTAGATCATGTTTTGTCATGGTTTGTCATTATCTCTTGGATTTGACTTGTTAATACTCAATTTAGGAGTTTTGCATCTATCTTTATAGCTGAAATGAACTTCTCATTTTCTTTTCTAGTTTTGCTTGTACCTAGTTTTGATTTCAAAATTACTAAAGTCTTCATAAAATGAATTAGGAAGTATTTCCTCTGTTTCTGTGCTGTTGAAGGGTTTGTGTAAGAGCTGCCATTGAAAGTTTGCTAGAACTCGCCTGTGAAAGTTTACTCTGGGGGAATATTAACCACAATATCAGTCTCTGTAGGATGATTTTTTAAAGCTTTTTATGTCTTTTTTTTTTTTTTTTTTGGCTGCTTTGGGTCTGCGTTGCTGCATGCTGGCTTTTTCTAGTTGCGGTGAGCAGGAGCTACTCTTCATTGTGGTGTGTGGGCTTCTCATTGTGGTGGCTTCTCTTGTTGCAGAGCACGGGCTCTAGGCACGTGGGCTTCAGTAGTTGCGGCATGCGGGCTCAGTAGTTGTGGCACGTGGGCTCTAGAGCACAGGGTCAGTAGTTGGGGCACGCGGGCTTAGTTGCTTCGCAGCATGTAGGATCTTCCAGGGCCAGGGATAGAACCCGTGTCCCCTGCGTTGGCAGGTGGATTCTTAACCACTGAGCCACCAGGGAAGTCCTGCTTTTTATGTCTTGAAGAAAGCTTTGGTGTTACTTTTCTAGGGAGTTATTCATCTTATCCATATTTTCAAATATGTTGGCATAAAGTTGTTAATATTTTCATCTTATTAGTTTTTATATCATTAGTTATATCTTTTTTACTCATACTTATTAGTGCCTTCTCTTTTTGATCAGTCTCTCCTACACATGTATCTCATTTTTTAGGGCACACTGGACCAGTCCTTTTGTGCACTTGATTCTTGTTTGTCAGGAGTAGGAGAAGTTCCAGATTTTTTTTAAATTTATTTATTTTATTTTATTTATTTTTGGCTGCACTGGGTCTTTTTTGCTGTGCGTGGGTTTTCTCTAGTTGCGGCAAGCGGGGGGCTACTCTTCGTTGCAGTGTGTGGGCCTCTCATTGCAGTGGCTTCTCTTGTTGCGGAGCACGGGCTTTAGTCGTGCGGGCTTCAGTAGTTTTGGCTCACGGGCTCAGTAGCTGTGGCTCGCGGGCTCTAGAGTGCAGGCTCAGTAGTTGTGGCACACGGGCTTAGTTGCTCTGTGGCATGTGGGATCTTCCCGGACCAGGGCTTGAACCCCTGTCCCCTGCATTGGCAGGTGGATTCCCAACCACTGCACTACCAAAGAAGCCCCACTACTACTGTATTAATTCTTGGTGATTTCAAAAGATATTTAAATGGGACTTCCAGTAGCCTGACACTTCTGTTCCTTGATTATCTTTCTTACAATGACATGATCTCAGCTACTCAATCCTATGGTCATAGGTTAGACCTTGGCATTACCAGTCATGCAGCCGACCTGTAATCTCAAATTCAGAGTTCACCTGCTGCCCCCTGCCCTTCACTCGCTCCATCATTACCCTCCTCCTGCCATCACTGAACCCATTAAGATCTACAGTCACTGCTGCTGCTCTCAGTTCACTGCTCCTTACCCTCTTGAACTCCTGTTTTCTTCCCCAGCCAGTTTAAGTTTCCCTGGTCAATCATTGTAATTACTTTCTGCATATACCCTTGTCTCCCTTGCCCCCTCTTGCTTTATTCCCCTCTCCTATTTTTTATTTTAATAAAACTGTAACCCTGATTAAATCTGATTCTTCACCTCTTTACTTAGGTAGCTGAATGTGGCTCTAGGGAAGCACTGATTGGGCCTCACTGGAAGCGCATGACCTCATCTCTCAAGTGCATCCTTTTGCTGCTCAGTGGTCTCACCTCAGTGCCCTTGTCCAGTCCCTCTCCAGTCCAGTTCCTTACCAGCTCTCCTTAAGGATGGGGTGGCTCCATCTCAGACCTACAACTCTTCCTCCTAGGGCCTACTCTCAGTTGATTTCCATACTTGGTACTTTATTGAGAAAATTGAACTTCCACATGACTGTACTGGCTTATAAGTTTTTCTTGGTGAATTTAGGTGTGGTTTTAAAAATTATTTATGTTGCTTTGGTTATTTGGGGTTCTTGAATCAGTGAATTAGTGTATTTCATCAATTCTGGAATTTGCTTACCCTTTATCTCAAATATTGCCTCTACCTCATTCTTTTCTCTTCTGAGACTTAAGTGTAAAATCTTTTCACTTTGTCTTTTCTTTCTTAACACCTCTTCTGCATTTTCTGTCATTTTGCTCTCCATGCTGCCTTCTGGATAACTTCTTTTACCTATATTACAGATTCCTTATATATCTTCATTTCTCTGTGAGCTGTTATTAAATGTGAGTTCTTAATTTTAGCAATTTTATCTTCTGGTTCTCCAAATTCTATTTGTTCCTTTACAGGTTTGCTGTCCCTTGGAATTTCCTGTTCCTTGCAGATCTTTTCAGGCTTATCTTTTATTTTTTTCAACAGAGTAAGCTTAATTTTATCATACAGGTTCAGTAATTCTGGCATCTTGAAGTCTTTGGTGGGTATTGGTCTATGTCCAATCAGGAAAAGAGAGAACACTGAGATGTTTCAAGCAGAGAAGGATTTAGTGAAGTATTTGACTGCAAAGGTGCTAGAAGGGTTCAGGGAGGATAGCTGGCTGCCGGAGGCGTGGCTGCTGATGCCCTGAGCTCTCCTTCAGCTATGGTTGCCTGCTTCTGCTCTTTCCCACTCCCTTTTAATTTCCCACCAGTGCTTCTTCCCTTTGGAGCAACCTAGGACGATTCCAGCTGGCAAGAAGTCTTGTATATGTAGTTTTCAGGCCTCTAACCCTCTGCAACAAAGGCAGAAAAGAACTGAATACCAACAGACAGAGTCTTCTCTTGGTTCTTGCTCCTAAAGTCGTGTTTGTCTTTGTGTGCCTGGTTATTTTTGGATACTGGCATTTCAGAATTACTTGGAATAATTCAAAGCCTTGAGTCTTTTCATCTGCTTGTCAGATCCCTGGGTGGCCTACCTGTCTGGGATATGAGATGACAAAATCAGTTGAATACCAGAAATTTCTTATGGCTCAGCCTGGTAGAAATTATGACCTTAGATTATCTGGAGATGTAGTTTTTCATTTTATTAATAATTATTAGTGCTACAGTTCATTCATCAATTTAACAGATATTTGAGCTCCTTCTTTGTGCTAGATGCTGGATTTAGTCAGTGAAGAGAAACCAATTTGGGGGGTGGTTATATACTTATGGAGGATACAAATATAAGTCTCGTATACTGTTGGAAAGTGAAACGCTTTGTGGATAAATAGAGCAGAAAAGGGGAAACTGGGAGTACAGATGGGAAGATTACAGTTGTCACTGGAAAGGTGACATTTGAATGAAATGAGCCAGTAGGACATCAGCAGAAGAGGGGCCAATGCAGAGGCCCTGGAAAAGGCAGGGAAGGAGGCTGGCTGAGGCAGAGGGACTGAGGGTGGGTAGGTGAAAAGGAAAGAAGAGCATATTGAGTAGGGCCTTGTCGGACCTTGTAGGGACCCTGGGTTCGAAAGTGAGCTGATGGGGAGAGTTCAAAGGAATGAAATGATCTGAATATTGTGTGAAGAGGCTTTCTCTGGCTGCTGTGTTGGTTGGAATGCATTTTCTTTCTAATTAAGTAAAAAATTAATTGGGATTTCATTAACAAATGATCTCTATGTGTTTATATGTTAAGTTTATTCAAGAGTCTTTTAGCACCTACCATGAGCATAGTAGCCTATAACCAAGTGAATAAAATGGTGGTTGCCTTCTAGGATCTGAAGCAAATAAAATTTTATTTACTATGTGTAACAGTTTACAAATAGCCATTCTTATGCCGTCTGATGTCTTATTTTGATGACCCGTATGTAATGATCAACCCAAGCAGTTAGCGTTAAGATCTTAAAATTATTCTCCATGTCACTTTTTAGTATAATTAACTAAATGCATCTGAGTTATAGCTCTCATCTCATTTTTTATTTCTTTCTCACCAAGAGAACTTTTTTTTTTTTTTTTTGGCTGCAGCATGTCGCTGGTGGGCTTTTAGTTCCCCGACCAGGGATTGAACCCAGGCCCTCAGCAGTGAGAGCATGGAGTCCTAACCACTGGACCGCCAGGGAATTCTCTCACCAAGAGAACTTGAAACACTTACATATATATGACATAGAATATGTATGTATTTTCATCTACCATGGAGCCACTTTGACTGCTATGGTTGTTTTTAATAAAGAGAGCTGCTCTGAGTCTTAAAGTACCATTTGTAAGTTTCCTGAGAAGTTTTTATATCTGCTCTAAGGTTTTTATCCCTGTCCTAGAGGAAGGCTGGGGACCATTCCTGACTATGTGTTCCTCAGTTATACTTTTGACTTAGGAGTGTTTTGACAGTTCCTAGGTATAAATAAAGGAGAAGGAGAATTAGTGGGTAATTCAGTCCCTGACTAATCAGTCTGGTGCTTTAATAGAAATGTATGTGGGAGGAGGGAATACAGGGTTTCCCTTTCATTTCATTTATTTCCACATTTTGCTTTTAAATTGAATTTAATTAAAATGGGCTAACCAGATATCTGAGTCAGTTAACAGGTTGTAAGAAGAAATAAGCAGTTCAGACAAGCCTTTGCTGTTCTTCTTATAGTAGTTATTCATTCATTTGGATATTTTGCTATTTTACCTTTTATTGAGGAATGGACATAGAAAAACCATTGAGATATAAATGTACAGCTCAGTGAATTATCTCAAAAAAAGAAATACCCACCCTTCATATGTTAATGGTGGGAATGTAAAATGGCGCAGTCACTTTGTAAAACAGTTTGGCAGTTTCTCAAAAAGGTGAAGAGTTACCATATGACCCAACAATTCTACTTCTAGGTATATATCCAAGGGAATTAAACATGTCTACACAAAAATACATGCAAGTGTTCATAGCAGCATTGTTCATAATCAAAAAAATGGAAACAAGCCAAAGGTCCATCATCCAATGATGGATAAACAGAATGTGGTATATTCATACAATGGAATATCATTCGGCCTTAAAAAGGAATGAAGTACTGATACATGCTACAACATGAATGGACTAAAAGAAGCGAGTCACAAAAGGCCACATGATTCTTTTTGCATTAAATATCCAGAATAGGCAAATCCATAGAGACAAAGCAAATCAGTGGTTGCCAGGGTGGGGGGATAGGGAGTGACTGCTAAGGGTATGAGATTTCTTTCTGAGGTGCTGAAAATATTTTGGAATTAGATAGTGGTGAAGACTGTACAACTCTGTGAATATATTAAAAAACCACTGAATTATACACTTTAAAAGGGTGAATTTTGTGGTATGTAAATTATACCTCAGCTGCTTTTTTTTTTTTAAAGGCAAACCAAACACATCCATGTGTGTTTAACTACCAAAGTTAACAGAATATAGACAGTAACCCCAGAAGACCCCCCACCCCCCTCCCGATCAATGACCCAAATTATTCTTGGGGGGAAAAATAGCAGCTGTTTCTACTGCTACTGTTTGCTTCTCAGAAGAAGCCATTGTTTTAGACTAAGTATGAAGCTTTATGCTCTCAGCATTTAGCTAGGACCAGCAGGGAACTTTTTGTAAAATACCATTTAATCAAATGCTTCCTTGTGATTTCATGGTGCCAGTGTGACCTACCTTTCAAAGCAGGTGGCTATGTACTCTTGCTTTTATTTATGTTTTAATAGAAATGAGTTTAAAGTTTTTAACTAATTTTTTTCACGTAACTTTTTTTTTTTTTGTACCACATGTATTATTAGCCTGATCTCTTTATCAGTAGTTTGGACTTAACTATTAAATATTTCTTTTTTTTTTTTTTTTTTTAATTTTATTTATTTATTTATTTATTTATGGCTGTGTTGGGTCTTCGTTTCTGTGTGAGGGCTTTCTCTAGTTGTGGCAAGTGGGGGCCACTCTTCATCGCGGTGCGCGGGCCTCTCACTATCGTGGCCTCTCCCGTTGCGGAGCACAGGCTCCAGACGCGCAGGCTCAGCAATTGTGGCTCACGGGCTTAGTCGCTCCGCGGCATGTGGGATCTTCCCAGACCAGGGCTCGAACCCGTGTCCCCCGCATTGGCAGGCAGATTCTCAACCACTGCGCCACCAGGGAAGCCCTAAATATTTCTTATTTTAATTTAAATATTTCTTATTTTAATGCTCTGCCTAATCATAGGCACCACTCACCCCCCCACCCCAACTCACACTAGAGGTATGGTTTATTAAAACTATCTTTTGGGGGAGCCAGATTAGCATTAATAGTTCTTTAATTCTATGCATCATATATGATCTTAAATTTTAAAAGAAACTACCCCTAAATATTTTTATATGTTTTTAAATGTTTTAAACCCAGAATAAGGTCAGTGTTGATTTTTTTTTGCTTTTCAGCGATGTCTTGGCATTGCCAATTTTCAAGCAGGAAGATTCCAGCCTTCCATTGGATGACGAAACCAAACACCCGCCCTTCCAGTATGTGATGTGTGCAGCAACGTCACCAGCCGTGAAGCTGCACGACGAAACGCTCACGTACTTGAACCAAGGTTGGTATGGCTGCATCACACTTTAAGAGTTCACAAAAATCTGAAATACTGTTTTGGCATTGCAGCCTAGATTAATGGTAATAATTGAAAATTAGATTCTTTTTCTCAATTTTTACAACTTTAGTTGTAAAATTGTAGGAATTTTAGTGTGAGCCAACAAAGCAATCGTTTGTGGAAACTTATTTGCACAAAGAGGGTCTGTGGAACAAGATTTATTACAGGATTTCTTTAGACAAAATCCAAAGGAGGAGCAGGTAAGAAAGGATGTCAGTTATTTTTAGGAACATGGTTTCAGTGTGGAACTTGAGAATGAATCAGAAGTCCAGCTAGCAAGGGACTTGGTCTCAGGAATGAAGCAGGTTTGTGCTGATAATAGACTGCAGCAAGGTGGAGTCTGTGGCTAAAGTAAACTGCGTCAAATCTTGTCTACACTTAATGAGAACACGATGTTAATGGTGATATGAAAGCGAGAGTGGGCAGAATGGAAAATAGAGATGTGAGGGTAGGATATACAGTTGGAAAGAGTAAAGGATTTTTTTTGAGGTGCTCTCAGCAGTTTGGGCACTGGCCAATGTGACTTACCAATATAAACAAAAGTACTTAGTTATGCAGGAATTCATTTGTTGGAGACCTATACTGAAATCATGTTGGACTCTTATTTTTAAAAAGAATTGAACGTTTTTATTGTTATAAAAATAGTACATACCTCGTAGAAAAATTGGGGAATATGTCAGGGATAAAGCTGAAAATGGACTTCAGTTACATCCCCCTCAGGAGAACCAGTTAACATCCTAGGTGTGTTTCCTTGTCTGTATATCTATTTTATTTCAACAAAATGGGAATTAACATCTATTCACTTAAGAGTATATTCTGATTATTTTTCTGTCATTAAATAGACTCTTTAATTCCTCAAACTTTTGGAAGGAACTATAGATTTTAGACTACTTACTAGTGATTATTCCGAAATGTGGAAGAATAGCTTCTAACTTTTTGTTTAACATATTAATTTAGAATTTATGAGGTTTTACTTCAGGTAATTCTAATCTGTAGCCTATGGCAACACTCTAATTTTGGTGTTAATATTATTTTAGGATTTGTTTAGGTAGGCATTCAATTTGAGACTTAAGGTTCTTTCAAATATGAAACTTAAGAGTCTCTATGGTAATCTGTTTTAGCTATAAAAATATCAGAAGAAACAGTGTAGAGGCAAGGCTACAATATTCAGTGTAGCTTTATTTCTAATGACAAAAAAAGGAAATAACCAGAATTTCTCTTATTTAGGGAATAGTTGAATAAGTTATATGTATACCATGGGATGAATGAGCACGTGCACATACACCCCTCTATTTAAAGAACGTTGGATATGTCTGTCTGTTGGCCTGGGGGAATATCCATAACTTATCACTGTTATTGTTAAACTGGATAAAGACATCTCACATTGATAAAAATTGCAGTCCACCATCTATAGTGATAATGTATTAGACCCACATTCACAGAGTGCTGACTGTGTATGAAGCAGTGTACTAAATACTATACATATGTTGTCTCATTTCCCACAGTAACCTGAGGAGAAGTGTTATTGATCCATTACAGATTTTAAAAACGGAAGCTTAGAGCAGTTGATAGACTTGCTCAATGTCAGTTTGGTCAAGCTTAAGTTTTTAAAAAATAGTTATTGAATATCTACAGTAGTGTGCACAAGTCTTTTTTTTTTTTTTCCTACATCGCCCAGCATGCGGAATCTTAGTTCCCCAACCAGGAATCTAACCTGGGGCTCCTGCAGTGGAAGCATGGACCCCTAACCTCTGGACCACCAGGGAATTCCCCACAAGTCTTAAGTGTACAGCTCAATGAATTTTTACACAGATCATTCCCTTGAAAATACTGCCTATGTCCAGTATTTCCAGTACCCTGGCAGGCTCCCTTGTATCCCCCTCCCAGCTGACACCCCACATTCATGGCGATCAGTATAATAAGTGCAAGTGATTTTCTGGCGTGTGACTATGCTCCCTGCAGTATTAATGGTGAGTATATTCTTGGTTGTAGAATTGTGTTAATTTACCTCTTAATTTCTCCCAGCCCATTAAGGAAAAAAAAGTGGAAAAGTGAACTGCATATGCAGGCTGCATTTTTGAAAACATATATTTGAATAATCATTAAAAATGCATTTGAGTAACCATAAAGAAATTCTACTTTTATACACTTTTTTAAAAGAAATTATAATACTTTAAACTTACATGAATATCAGACAGTTCTTTCACAGGTTTCTCTCCTAGCATTTATCTCCTAACATTATATTTTGACAAAAGGTTCTGAACCCAAGATTTTTTGTGAATCCCCTAAATCATTTTCAAATTTTTAATGAATGTATATTTTTCTAAAGAGAGGATCCATAGCTTTTCCTAGATTCAGGCTAAGTTTGAACCTGATTGAGATGTTGCTTGAGTGTCTTTCACCCCACCTAATTTAAACTGATAAGTTAACAAAGGTCCGGACTTATTAGCAAAGTGTCTTTTTTTTTTTAATTGAAGTATAGTTGATTTACAATATTGTGCCAGTCTCTGCTGTACAGCAAAGTGACTCAGTTATACACATATATACATTCTTTTTATCATACTCTTTTCCATTATGATTTATCCCAAGAGATTGGATATAGTTCTCTGTGCTATACAGTAGGACCTTCTTGTTTATCCATTCTAAATGTCATCGTTTGCATCTACCAACCCCAGACTCCAAGTCCATCCCTCTCCCTCCCCCTCTCCCCCCTTGGCAACCACAAATCTGATCTCTGTGAGTCTGTTTCTGTTTTGTAGATAAGTTCATTTGTGCCATATTTTAGATTCCACATATAAATGATATCATATTTGTCTTTCTCTTTCTGACGTACTTCACTTAGTATGATAATCTCTAGTTGCATCCATGTAGCTGCCAATGGCATTATTTTGTTCTTTTTTATGACTGAGTAGTATTCCATTTTATATATTTACTACGTCTTCTTTATCCATTCATCTGTTGGTGGACATTTAGGTTGTTTCCATGTCTTGGCTATTATGAATAGTGCTGCTATGAACATAGGGGTGCCTTATCTTTTTGAATTATCGTTTTGTCTGGATATATGCCCAGGAGTGGGATTGCTGAATCATATGGTAATTCTATTTTTAGTTTTCTGATAAACCTCCATACTGTTTTCCATAGTGGCTGCACCAGCTTACATTCCCACCAAAAGTGTAGGAGGGTTTCCTTTTCTTCACACCCTCTCCAACATTTGTTGTTTGTAGACTTTTTAATGATGGCCATTCTGACCTGTGTGAGGTGACACCTGATGGTAGTTTTGATTTGCATTTCTCTAATAATTAGTGACATTGAGCATCTTTTCATGTGCCTACTGGTCATCTGTATGTCTTCTTTGCAGAAATGTCTATTAAGGTCTTATGCCCATTTTTCGATTGGGTTTTTTGTTTTTTTGCTGTAGAGTTGTATGAGCTGTTTGTGTATTTTGGAGATTCAGCCCTTGTGGCATCACATCATTTGCAGATATTTGCTCCTGTTCCATAGATTGTGGTTTTGTTTTTTGTTTTTGTTTTTTTTTAATAGTTTCCTTTGCTATGCAGAGTCTTGTAAGCTTGATTAGATCCCATTTTTTAAATTTTGTTTTTATTTCTATTGCTTTGGGAGACTGACCTAAGAAAACATTGGTACAATTTATGTCAGAGAATGTTTTGCGTATGCTGTCTTCTAGGAGTTTTATGGTGTCATATGTCTTTAAACCATTTTGAGTTTATTTTTGTGCATGGTGTGAGGGTGTTTTCTAACTTCATTGATTTACATGCAGCTGTCCAACTTGCCCAGCACCACTTGCTGAAGAGACTGTCTTTTTCCCATTTTATATTCTTGCCTCCTTTGTCGAAGATTAATTGGCCATAGGTGTGTGGATTTATTTCTGGGCTCTCTATTCTATTCCATTGGTCCGTATGTCTGTATTTGTACCAATTCCATATTGTTTTGATTACTGTAGCTTTGTAGTATTGTCTGAAGTCCGGGAGAGTTATGCCTCCTGCTTTTTTTTTTTTTTTTCCTCAGGATTGCTTTGGCAGTTCTGGGTCTTTTATGGTTCCATGCAAATTTTTGGATTATTTGTTCTAGCTCTGTGAAAAATGTCATGGGTAATTTGATAGGGATTGCATTCAATCTATAGATTGCTTTGGGTAGTATGGTCATTTTAACAATATTAATTCTTCCAATCCAAGAACATGGGATATAATTTCCTTTATTACTGTTTTATAGTTCTCAATGTATAAGTCTTTCACCTCCTTGGTCAAACTTATTCCTAGGTTGTTTTTTTTTTGGGTGCAATTTTAAAAGGTACTGTTTTTTTACATTCCTTTCTGGTATTTCATTGTTAGTGTAAAGAAACGTAACTGATTTCTGAATGTTACTCTTGTATCCAGCTACTTTGCTGTATTCATTTATTAGATCTGGTAGTTTTTGTGTGGAGTCCTTAGGGTTCTCTGCATAGTATCATGTCATCTGCATATAGTGACAATTTTACCTCTTCCCTTCCAATTTGGATACCTTTTATTTCGTTTTCTTGTCTGAATCCTACGGCTAGGACTTCCAATACTGTGCTGAATAGAAGTGGTGAGAGTGGGTATCCTTGTGCCGTCTTTTGATTGGAGCATTCAGTCCATTGACATATGTATTTATTGCCATTTTAAACCTGGTTTTCCAGTTGATTCTTTTGTTTCTTCTTTGTTCCTTTCTTTTTGTTTTTGTTTTTCTTTTTGTGGTTTG
Organism: Balaenoptera physalus; assembly: GCF_965194825.1. Lineage (NCBI taxonomy): Eukaryota > Metazoa > Chordata > Mammalia > Artiodactyla > Balaenopteridae > Balaenoptera > Balaenoptera physalus. The sequence continues at coordinate 59,214,617 of NC_138896.1, read as the reverse complement.
ATGATTTCCCTTTATTTTATGCTTGTGTTTTCTTCTTTTTGGTTTCTGTGAATCTTTTGTATGGTTTTGATTTGTGGTTACCCTGTTTTTCAAGTATGTTAACCCCTTCCTATATCTGCTTGCTTTAGGCTGTTAGTCATATAGGCTCAAACGCATTCCATTAAAAAAAAAAAAGGAATCTGTATTTTCTTACTCTCCTGCCCCCCATTTTATGATTTTGATGTAGTACTTTTTTACATCTTTATGTTTATCCTCCTGCTGTTCTGTGAGTTTATCATCACTTTCACAAATAGGTTTTTCTTTTTGATACTGGCTAATTTAAGTGATTTAGTTTCCAGTTGTGATTTCCTCTTTCTTATATCTTCTGGTTTCTTTTCTATTTAGAGAAGGCCTTTCAATATTTCTTTTAGGATAGGTTTAGCATTGCTGTATTCTTTTAGCTTTTGCTTATCTGAGACATTCTGATATCTCTTTCTATTCTAAATGATAATATTGCTGGGTAGAGTATTCGAGGTTGCCAATTTTTCCCTTTCAAGACTTTGAATATATTTTACCACTCCCTCTGGCCTACAGTGTTTCTGTAGAGAAATCAGCTGATAGCTTTATGGGGGTTCCCTTGTAATTAAGTTTTTCTCTTGCTGCCTTTAGAATCCTCTTTTTATCTTTAACTTTGCCATTTTTATTATAATATGTCTTGATGTAGGTCTGTTGGAGTTCATCTTGTTTGGGACCCTCCATGCTTCCTATATCTGTATATCTGTTTCCTTCTTTAGGTTTGGGAAGTTTTCAGCCATCATTTCTTCAGATACATTTTCAATCCCCTTTTCTTTTTCTTCTCTTTCTGGAATCCCTATTATGCATAGGTTGGCACACTTTATATTATCCCATAGGTCTCTTATATTGCTTTTCTTTTTTTTCATTTGGCTGACTGCTGTTTTGCTTGGGTAATTTCCATTATTCTATCTTCCAGATCGCTTATTCTTTCTCCTGCGTTATTCATTCTGCTATTCATTGCCTTTAGCTCAGCTTTTGTCTTAGCAAATGAATTTTCTAATTTTTCTTGGTTCCTCCTTATAGTTTGTAGTTGCTTTTTACAGTAATGTGCATTTCTGTTAGTATCCTTTCTTGATTCCTTCAGTATTTTCATCATCTCCTTTTTGAACTTGGTGTCTGTTAGACTGAAGAGGTCTGTTTCATTGTTTGTTCTTTCAGGGGAATTCTCTTGGTCTTTTAACCGGGAGTGGTTCCTCTGCTTCTTCATTTTACTTGTGTTTCTCTTAACTCTGAGTTCAGGAGAAACGATTATCTACTCTAGTCTTGGAGGACTATTTATATGTGGGAGCATCCCTGTGTAGCTTGTGTGGGCTTAATTTTTTTTTTGGCACGAGGGCTGTTTTTGGTTTGGTTGCTTGCCATCTCTTCCCCTATGTGTGCTGGCCGTTATCCCCTTGATAGGGGGTGTGCAGATGTGCAACCTGCACACACTCCCCGGAAGGCGGGGCTAGCGGTTGGCTCCCAGTTGCGGGACCCTCAGCAGCAGTGGCAGGTCGCGCACGCTCCTAGGTAGGCATGGACAGCGTTTGGTGCTCAGTTGCAGGATGCTCTGCGGCGGCAGTGATCCGTGTCCGCCTCTGGATTCTGAGATGGCAGTGGCATCTTGCATCTGCCCCCGGAGCTCGTGTAGGTGGTGCCCTGCTGCCTGAGAGTGGGCACGGAGAAAGAAGCTTCTGTGGCGGCCCACCCCTCTCCTTGCGTGCCCCCCACAGTGGTGCCTTGCCTCTCTGGCAGGCCTAGGCTTCTTCCTGGACTCGCTCAGTTGTAGCTCACCACACCCTAGCCCCCTCAGGCCATCTCCACACAGTCAACCCCAGTCCTCTCCTCCGGGTCTGACCTCCAAAGCCTGAGCCTCAGCACCCAGCCCCTACCCGACCCAGCGGACGAGCGTCTCAGGCTGGGGAGTGCTGCTCTGCGGCACCAGCCATCTATGCAGGTCTCTCTCCACTTTGCCCTGCACAGACCGGTTGCTGTGCTCCCCTCCAAGGCTCCGAACCTCCCCCTCTGTCCCAGCTGATCTCCCAGGCAGTGAGGGGACTTCCCAGGTTGCAGGAACCTTTCTTCTTTCACAGCTCCCTCCCAGGGGCATAGGTCCTGTGCCGATTCATTTCTCTCTCTTTGTGTTTCTTTTCTTTTTTTTTTTTTTTTGGCCCTACCCAGTTATGTGGAGATTTTCTTGCCCTTTTGGAAGTCTGAGTTCTTCTGCCAGCGTCCAGTAGATGTTCTGTGAGAAGCAGTCCGCATGTAGATGTATTTTTTTTTAACATCTTTATTAGAGTATAATTGCTTTACAATGGTGTGTCAGTTTCTGCTTTGTAACAAAGTGAATCAGTTATACATATACATATGTCCCCATATCTCTTCCCTCTTGCATCTCCCTCCCTCCCACCCTCCCTATCCCACCCCTCTAGGTGGTCACAAAGCACCGAGCTGATCTCCCTGTGCTATGCGGCTGCTTCCCACTAGCTACCTATTTTACGTTTCGTAGTGTATATATGTCCATGCCACTCTCTCACTTTGTCCCAGCTTACCCTTCCCCCTCCCCATATCCTCAAGTCCATTCTCTAGTAGGTCTGCATCTTTATTCCCGTCTTGCCCCTAGGTTCTTCTGACCATTTTCTTTTTCTTTTTTTTTAGATTCCATATATATGTGTTAGCATACGGTATTTGTCTTTCTCTTTCTGACTTACTTCATTCTGTAGGACAGTCTCTAGGTTGTAGATGTATCTTTGATGTATTTGTGGGAGAAGGTGAGCTCCACATCCTACTCCTCTGCCATCTTGATCCGATCCCCCAGCAGAGTATCTTAAGTTGATCAGACTCACTTTTCAAAAGGAAGCATTCTAAGTAGTGCATGTACAGTTTTGATTTTTTTTACAGAAGGCTGTCCTGAAATATATAGTGTAAAGAGAATCAGGCATAGATATGGAAAATAAAAATGATTGATTTTTATCTAGGAATTCCAGTAAAATTCCATGGATATTTTTTAGCTGGGTGACATTGCCCTGGGAAGTTTCTGCAAAGTATGTAAAATGTGTCTAAGTGACCCATTTTAGTATAGTATCATCTGTGTGTCAGCTTTGATAGTGTGACTGTTAAGTATTGACATAATTTACTCTTTAGTCTTCCTGTTCTTAGGAGTTAGATTTTTATTCAGATTTACTCATGAGTTAATTTTCTTATCTTCAAATGAACTCTTCAGCTCCACCAAGGGAAAATGACTCATCATGGCAGTGTTGCCTTGTTTATCAAAAAAGGATACAAAAGCTTTATAAAGAAGGGATCAGATAGGGCACTTGAAGTTGTTCTTCATCAGCACAAGTTTTAATTCCTTTTAAGCTTCCCCACTCATTATAATAAGTGAGAGGGAAATTAAGCAGTCACTTTTTTCTCTGTTACTTGGAAATAATAGTGACAGTGAAAGCACAGTTATCCCCAATTTATATTAAAGCTTTAGAGGGAGTAATTTTTTCCTACAGTTATCTTTTTAGATTGACCATGCTTTTTATAGCGACTTAAACCCAGAGATTTCTAATTCCAAATCTCATTTTCTTAACCACTGAGTCTCTTTACTAGAATAGTTCCAGTGTTTTCTAAATTTTCAGTTAATGGTCACCATTTAAAATTTAACAGTGTAACTAAATGATTTATTATACATGGTTCAAAGTTCAGAAGGTATGAAAGAGTATACAATAAAACTCTTCTTCCCAGTTATCTAGTTCTGCTCGCTGGCCCCAAGTAGCCATTGAATTAGAACCCTTTTTAGACACCTAAGAAGATTGTAATCCTGTTAAATGATACCCTTTGTATAACAAAAATACTGTATCATTAATATTTTATTTATTCCAATAAACTTATTCTGTGATGACTGAATTATATGCTTAAGCATAGTTGTGGTGAATATAATGATCTTGTCACTAAAGGATGAAATTTAAGAGAGAACTTCCATCCCTAAAGTAATGCCTGGTAGAAGAATGAGATAGAACTGCCCAGGATATATGCACCTCTGCTGCATATGGAATGTCTTTACACACATTATTCACATACCTTTTTGTTCCTTTTCAATGTGTCAACTCGTTACAGTGACTGGTGATTTAAATGTTTTTCTGCATGTAGTGGGGTGAGAGGTAGAGGGCAGCAGTGAGCGGTTGTCATCAGCTGTCTCTGGGGCCAGGCTGCCTGTGTTTAGATCCCATTACACCACTTGCTTGTCCAGGCAGGTTCCTTAATAAAATAACCCCCACCTAAGGTAGCTGAGAATTAAATTGAGTTAATATGTGTAATGCACTTATAAGGTGGCCAGCACATAGGAAGCACACTAGCCTTTGCTCCTGTTACTATTATTTATAACTAGATAGCTTTAATGGTTTCTGATTGTACTGGAAAACCAAGTGATTAGACCTTGGCTGACGTATTAGTTTTCTATGGCAGATACATGAGCAATTTTTACAAATGGTTAGAATGCAACCCTGGGACTAGATACCTGTGTAATGACTCAGGATTTTTGCCAGGTTTGTTGGCAAGTATGATTACAATCTTTTTTTTTTTTTTTTTTAATTTATTTCGGCTGCATTGGGTCTTTGTTGCTGTGCACGGGCTTTCTCTAGTCGCAGCGAGCGGAGCAGGGCGGGGCTACTCTTCGTTGTGGTGCAGTGGCTTCTCGTTGCAGAGCATGGCTTCTAGGAGCGCGGGCTCCAGTAGTTGTGGCTTGCGGGATCTAGAGCTCAGGTTCAGTAGTTGTGGTGCACGGGCTTAGTTGCTCCGAGGTATGTGGGATCTTCCCGGACCGGGGCTCGAACCTATGTCCCCTTCATTGGCAGGTGTATTCTTAACCACTGTGCCACCAGGGAAGTCCCTACAATCTTTTAAATAAGCCTGTAGCAGAGTTTGTTTGTTTGTTGTTTGTTTTAATATTTATTTATTTGGCTGCATCGGGTCTTAGTTGTGGCATACGGGATCTTTCGTTGCAGCATGCGGGCTCTCTAGTTGTGGCATGAGGGCTCTAGAGCAGGCAGGCTTAGTTGCCCTGTGGCATGTGGAATCTTAGTTCCCCGACCAGGGATCAAACCCACGTCCTCTGCATTGGAAGGCGGATTCTTAACAATATTGACCACCAGGAAAGTCCCCCTGTAGCAGAGTTTTTGAACTGTAGAAATAACATGTTTGCACTGCTTAGCAACTGTGGCAGGTAGAATAATGGTGCCTCGAAGATGTCCATATCCTAATCCCCAAAACCTGTGAATATTTTAACCTTATACCAAAAGGCACTTTGCAGGTATGATTTAATTAAGGCTGTTGAGATGGAGAAATTATTCTGGATTATTCAGGTGGCCCAGTGAAATCACAAGGGTCCTTAAAAGTGAAAGAAGGAGGCAGGAGAGTCAGGAGTCAGAGGGAGATTTGAAGATGGAGGAAGGAAGACTGCCACAAACTAATGGATGTAGGCTACTTCAAGAAGTAGATAAAGTCAAGGAAGTAGATTTTCCCCTACAGCCTCCAGAAGGAATGCAGCCTCCAGAAGGAATGCAGCCTGCTGACAGCTTCATTTTAGCCCACTAGACCCATTCTGGACTTCTGAACTCTAGAACTGTGTGATAATAAATTTGCATAGTTTTAAGCCACTGAGTTTGTGGAAATTTGTTACAGCAGCAATAGGAAACTAACCCATCAACCAAGGCAAATGTGTACTATGTAGATGATCTCCAGAGTGGTGCATAATGAGCTACTGTTGTGTATGAGAGCTGTTTCCATAGTGTGGCTGTCATTTACTCTTAATATTTTAGACAGAAACACTCTGCATACTATAGTACTTACTGCCTCCTAGTTTATCTCTGAAGGCCCAGTCAAAGCTGGGTCTTGAAATGGGCATCTAATGAACCCTGAGCCCTTGCACGCATGAGTGTGTGTGTGTGTGTGTGTGTGTGTAAATGTGCACATATATGTATATTCAAATATATGGACTGTATACACATGTAATGAACATATGTGAGGATAAGTGGATTTGTGGAGCATGTGTGTGTATTGGAGTGAGAGCTGTCCTAGACTGTTACAGGATTTACAATCCTGTCAAATAATAAATGACTATTTAATGAATTTTGGTTACTTATAAAGGAATCATAATGTAATTTACTTTAAACAGCTTTAGAATGACTTAGTTCTTTTTTTTTTTTTTTTTTAATGACTTAGTTCTTAATTTTGACATAGACAAGTTATTCCCAGGAGAAGGTCCTGAATGCTTTGTGCTAGAAACAAACATTGACTGACTGGATATTTGTAGCTTTGCACAGAGCAGTGGTCTCCAATGATAGCATGCATTGGGATCACCTAGAAGGCTTGTCAAACATGATTATCATGATAGAGTTTCTGAGTCAGTGGGTCTGGAGCGGGGCTGGAGAATTTGTATTTCTGATGAGTTTCCAAGTGATGCCGATGCTGCTGGTCTGGGGACCATGCTTCAACTTTTTATTACTTTGAATATTCAGGCAAATATGTGAGCGCCCCCTCACCACCACTTCTTATAGACAGATTTCCTCAGAAGAGCGTTGACACATAGGTGGGGCTGTAGCCATTCTCAGGCCATAGCTTGGTCACTCCTAGTAGCCTCCCCTTCAAGCTCATTGCTCACCTTCTGCCTCCAGAGCAGCTGTTGCTAAAGAATATTTGCCATTGTGTACCATTGTGTAACATAAAGAAAAATAATTCTGTGTAGTCCTAACTTCATCAGTCAGGTAGAAATTGGAACAAGTACTGATGCTTTAGAGTGTCGGTTTTTGTACTGTTGTGAATGATAGAAGTACAGAGTTTAAAAGCTGTATTTGTGTTTTTCTGGTTATGCCTGGGCAGCTGTCCTTCTCAGCTCTTAGGTAATGAGAAAACTTAAACCTCTAACTTTAAAAAAAAGTATTATTAAGTATTTACTTATTTATTTATGTGGCTGCGTCGGGTCTTAGTTGCGGCATGCGGGATCTTTCGTTGTGGCGTGTGGGCTGTCTAGTTGTGGTGTGCAGACTCTGGAGCGCACGGGCTTAGTTGCCCCACAGCATGTGCGGGTCTTAGTTCCCCGACCAGGGATCGAACCCACGTCGCCTGCATTAGAAGGCAGATTCTTAACCACTGGACCGCCAGGGAAGTCCCTAAACCTCTAACTTTGTGAAGTAAAAAAACTGTAGTCCCAATATGGAGCCACAGAAAGGGGAGTAAGCAGTTGCCTATCCCTTTGGGCAGGGATCTGGCTGGAATAGGCTGCCCCTTGTCCAGTAGCCCCAGCTGAATCCATGATGCTTCCCCACCATGATATGAGTGACACGACTTCTTGTTTTTTTTGGTTTTTTTTAATAGGAATATCTTACTATTCATTTTTATTTATTTAATTTTTTATTATATTTTGGCTGTGTCGGGTCTTCGTTGCTGCGCAGAGGCTTTTTCTAGTTGCGGCGAGCAAGGGCTACTCTTTATTGCGGTGCATGGACTTCTCATTGCAGTGGCTTTTCTTGTTGTGGACCACGGGCTCTAGGCGCACAGGCTTCAGTAGTTGCAGCACGTGGGCTCAGTAGTTGTGGCACGCAGGCCTTAGAGCATGCAGGCTTCATTAGTTGCAGCACACAGGCTCTAGGGCACGTGGGCTCAGTAGTTGTGGCGCATGGGCTTAGCTGCTCTGTGGCATGTGGGATCTTCCTGGACCAGGGATCGAACCCGTGTCCCTTGCATTGCCAGGTGAATTCTTAACCTCTGTGCCACCCGGGAAGCCCCATGAGTGAGACTTCTGATCTTAAACCGTTGATTTATTCCAGATCAGCTTATTGCTGCTATTAGATCAGAAATACCTGTTCATATGGAGGCCAAATTCTACTTGGAGCACCCTGTTAATTAACCACTATTAGCTGCCTTGCACACAAGTTCTAGGTCCTAGGAAATAAAGTAGCGTGTCTACTAGATTAAAAATACTGTTAAATGATTGACGCTTCAAAAAAGAAAATATATTTTTTGGTAAGTTCATTTTACACTGTGGTAGATTTCCTTGAGGTTAGCTTTGGTTCTTGTTATAGATTAAAGTTCTGTATTAGGACCTTAGAAATAAATGCTTTGAACTTAACCAAGGTGGATTTGTCACACCTTGGGCTCCGTTTTGCTCTGGAGTCCATCTTACACTCTATATTCAAAGGTAGGTGGGGACATGAACTCATAGCACTTATATTTTTCAATTCTGTCAGTGCTTTTGCTTTTCTAAGCCAAGAAAGGAGTAAACAAATCCAAACGTGACAGGTAAATTCAGAAGATAAAGCTAAAAATAGGACTAGTAACTTTTAGAGTATTGCAGTTTGTGTTAAGTTTATACTTCGTTGGTAGTGGGACCTTTTTAATATTTCATTTGGAACCTAGGCTAACATTTCAGGAAGTTGTTTTATTAGGAGAATGATGGAGGGGGATCAAATAGAAGGAGAAATTGAACCAATATAAGTCTGGTAGTATATCAGTGGATATTGCCATTGAGTAAAACTTGGTGGGGAAGGATTTCTAGATAGTGAGAGACGTGGGATAAAACTGAAGAAGGAAGAAAGCTAGGACATATATAGTTTCCAACAGGGAAATCATTTGAAGCATAATAAGTGTTACAGAGCCTTTTTTAAAAACCTGCTTTTGACTTCAGAAGAATAAAAATCTATAGTGCTTTAATACAGGAGCAGCCAAGCCTGAGATCTGTTCATGGAAACAGATTGAACTTTATATTGAGCACAGAAATATCCTAAGGTTGAGGAGGAAAAATAATACAAAAGAAGATAAGGCACATTGAGATTTCTTCCTTTGATCTTTTTCAATCCTTAGAATTTTGAGTTTTTGAGGACCACAAGGGAATCCTGGCGAGAGAAGTTCTCCCTCCCTCCTTGTGCATTTGGTCCACCTCCCATCTCACAGGCTGCTTTTCTTTGGGTTATTCTCAGATTCATAAATCAACTTGATAAAATGTATGCAGTCGCACTCCTTGATTTTCTCTCAGATCTGCTTCTTGTGATCTTCCCCGTGTCAGGAAGTTCCTTAGCCAAAAATCTGGAGTAACCCTCAGCTGCTCTTTCTCTCACACTTTAATTAATATACCAGAAAACGCATAGGCTCTACCTTCAGAATCTCTCCAGAGTGACAACTGCTTCTTAAACCATCTCCACCTCTACTGTCCATAGATGAGAGTGACTTTCCCTTTAGCCACGACATCTCAAACTGAGAGATTCGTGCTAATCTGATAGGTGAAAAGCCATTTCAGTGTGGCTTTAACTTGCATGTCTCTGATGGAGTTCAAATGTCTGAAGGTCTTTTTTTTTTTTCTTGGCCATGTGTCGCTCCTTGCAGGATCTTATTAGCTCCCTGACCAGGGATATAACCCGGCATCCTGGCAGTGGAAGCACGGCATCCTAACTGCTGGACCACCAGGGAATTCCCAGAGGTCGAATGTCTTTTTCTTTCTTTTTTTTTTTTAAATAAATAAATTTATTTATTTATTTATTTTTGGCTGCGTTGGGTCTTCGTTGCTGCGTGCGGGCCTTCTCTAGTTGTGGCGAGTTGTGGTTGTTACGGAGCTCGGGTTCTAGGTGTGCGGGCTCAGTAGTTGTGGCGCACGGGGTTAGTTGCTCCGCGGCATGTGGGATCTTCCCAGACCAGGGCTCAAACCCGTGTCCCCTGCCTTGGCAGGTGGATTCTTAACCACTGTGCCACCAGGGAAGCCCTCGAATGTCTTTTAATATGTTTAAGAACTGTTGGCTTTCCTTCTTTTGTGTGAAGTACATGGTCATGTCATTTGCTCATTTTCTGCTAGGGTTGTTGGGCATTTGTTAGCAATTTTGTAAGAGTTCTTTTCCTTTGGTACTAGGGAGATAAGCCCTCTGTGACTAATGTGAGGTGCAAATATTCCCCCTCATGCTAATCAGAATCCCTGAGTCAAAAGATGCCGTATTTAACTTGTTAACAGGTGCAGGCAGACTACCTTTCAGAAAGTTTATCAGTTTACATTTCCCCACATTTTATGTGCTTATTTCTCCCCCATCTGTACCCACTTGATTTTTTAAATTAATTAAACATTTTTTGTTGATCTGATAATCAGCACAAACATTTTGTTAATTTTTGTGTCCTAAATTCTTGAGGTTGAGTGTAATTTCAGATATGTAATGGTGTATTTATCAATGATATCTATTCATTTGCTTTTTAAAAATCTTTTATTTTTTAACTTTTTAAATTGAAGTATAGTTGATTTACAATGTTGTGTTAAATACTGCTGTACAGTAAAGTGATACAGTTATACACACACACACACACACACACACATTCTTTTTCATATTCTTTTCCGTCATGGTTTATCACAGGATATTGAACATAGTTCCTGGTGCTATATAGTAGAACCTTGTTGTTTATCCATTCTATATATACTAGTTTATATCTGCTAATCCCCAGCTCCCAATCCCTCCCCCTCCCACTCCCGTCCCCCTTGGCAACCACTAGTCTGTTCTCTATGTCCGTGATTCTGTTTCTGTTTCATAGATAGGTTCATTTGTGTCACTTTTTAAAGTCTTTATTGGGGCTTCCCTGGTGGTCCAGTGGCTAAGACTCCATGCTCCCAATGCAAGGGGCCTGGGTTCGATCCTTGGTCAGGGAACTAGATTCCACATGCTACAGCTAAGAGTTTGCATGCCCCAAGTAAAAGATCCCACATACCACTACTAAGACCTGGCACAGGTCTTATTTAAAAAAAAAAGTCTTTATTAAATTTATTACAATATTGCTTCTGTTTTATGTTTTGGTTTTTTGGCCTCAAGGCATGTGGGATCCTAGCTCCACGACCAGGGGTTGAACCCACACCCCCTGCATTGAAACTGGACCACCAGGGAAGTCCCCTGTGTCATATTTTAGATTCCACATGTAAGTGATATCATATGGTATTTGTTTTTCTCTTTCTGACTTACTTCACTTAGTATGATAATCTCTAGTTGCATCCGTGTTGCTGCAAGTGGCATTATTTTGTTCTTTTTTATGGCTGAGTAGTATTGTATTTTATCTGTTTACCACATCTTCTTTATCAGTTCGTCTGTTAGTGGACATTTAGGTTGCTTCCACGTCTTGGCTATTATGAATAGTGCTGCTATGAACATAGGGGTGCCTTTATCTTTTTGAATTATAGGTTTGTCTGGATATATGCCCTGGAGTGGGATTGCTGGATCATATGGTAATTCTATTTTTAATTTTCTGATGAATCTCCATACTGTTTACCATAGTGGCTGTACCAGCTTACATTCCCACCAACAGTGTAGGAGGGTTCCCTTTTCTCCACACCCTCTGCAGTATTTGTTATTTGTAGACTTTCTAATGATGGCCATTCTGACCTGTGTGAGGTGGTACCTTATTGAAGTTTTGATTGATTTGTATTTCTCTAATAATTAGCTATGTTGAGCATCTTTTCATGTTCCTACTGGCCATCTGTATTTCTTCTTTGGAGAAATGTCTCTATAGGTCTGCTGATTTTTCAATTGGGTTGTTTGTAAATTTGGTGTTCAGTTTTATGAGCTATTTGTACATTTTGGAAATTAAGACCCTGTCTGTTGCATTGTTGGCAGATATTTTCTCCCATTCTGTAGGTGGTCTTTTCGTTTTGTTTATGGTTTCCTTTGCTGTGCAAAACGTTGTAAGTTTGATTCGGTCTCATTTATTTTTGTTTTTATCTCTGTTGCCTTGGAAGACTGACCTAAGAAATATTGGTACGATTTATGTCAGAGAATGTTTTGCCTATGTTCTCTTTTAGGAGTTTTATAGTGTAATGTCTTTTAAGTCTTTAAGCCATTTGAGTTTATTTTTGCGTATGGTGAGAGGGTGTGTTCTAACTTCATTGATTTACACGTGGCTGTCCAATTTCCCAACACCACTTGCTGAAGAGCCTGTCTTTTTTCCATTTTATATTCTTGCCTCCTTTGTCGAAGGTTAATTGACCGTAGGTGTGTGGGCTTATTTCTGGGCTCGCTATTCTGTTCTATTGGTCTGTATGTCTGCTTTTGTGGCAGTACAACACTGTTTGATTACTGTAGCTGTGTAGTAGTGTCTGAAGTCTGGGATGGTTATGCCTCCTGTTTGCTCTTTTTCATCAGGATTGCTTTGGCAATTCTGGATGTTTTATGGTTCCATATCAATTTAGGATTACTTGTTCTAGTTCTGTGAAAAATGTCATGGGTAATTTGATGGGGATTGCATTAAGTCTGTAGATTGCTTTGGGTAATATGGCCATTTTAACAATATTCAAATCCAAGAGCATGAGATATCTTTCCATTTCTTTGAATCATTTTCAGTTTCCTTTATTAATGTTTTATAGTTCTCAGCATATAAGTCTTTCACCTCTTTGGTCAGGTTTATTCATAGGTATTTTATTTTGGGGGTTGCAATTTTAAAAGGTTTTGTTTTTTTACGTTCTCTTTCTGATTTCATGGTTGGTGTAAAGAAATGCAACTGATTTCTGAATGATAATCTTGTATCCTGATACTTTGCTGAATTCGTTTATTAGATCTAGTGGTTTTTGTGTGGAGTCCTTAGGGTTTTCTATATATAGTATCATGTCATCTGCATATAGTGACAGTTTTACCTCTTCCCTTCCAATTTGGATACCTTTTGTTTCGTTTTCTTGTCTGATTGCTGTGGCTAGGACTTCCAATACTATGTTGAATAGGAGTGGTGAGAATGAGCATCCTTGTCTTGTTCCAGATTTTAGCAGGAAGGCTTTCAGCTTTTCACAAAAATTGAGTATTATATTGGCTGTGGGTTTGTCATAAATGGCTTTTATTATGTTGGGATGTGTTTCCTCTATATCCACTTTGGTAAGAGTTTTTTTATCATGAATGGATGTTGAATTTTGTCAAATGCTTTTTCTGTGTCTTTGAGATGATCATGTGGCTTTTGTCTTTTGTTGATGTGGTATATCACATTGATTCATTCTCACATGTTGAACCATCCTTGTAACTCTGGAATGAATCCAACTTGATCATGGTATATAATCCTTTTTATGTGTTGTTGGATTCGGTTTGCTAATATTTTGTTGAGAATTTTTGCATCTATATTCATCAAAGATACTGGCCTGTAATTTTCTTTTTTCGTGGTGTCTTTGGTTTTGGTATCAGGATGATGGTGGCTTCATAGAATGCACTTGGGAGTGTTCCCCCCTCTTCAGTTTTTTTGGAAGAGTTTGAGAAGGATAGGTATGAGTTCTTCTTTATATGTTTGGTAGAAGCCATCTGGTCCTGGACTTTTGTTCATAGGGAGTTTTTTTTTAAATTACAGATTCTGTTTCACTTCTAGTGATCTATCTGTTCAAATTATCTATTTTTTCTTGATTCAGTTTTGGCCTGTATGTTTCTAGAAACTTTTCCATTTCTTCTAGGTTGTCAAATTTGTTGGCATGTAATTATTTCTAGTATTCCCTTATGGTTTTTTGTATTTCTGCAGTATCAGTTGTTAAGCCTCCTTTTTCATTTGTTACTTTGTTTATTTGGGTTTTCTTTTCTTCTTGTTGAGCTTGGCCGGCAGTTTGTCAGTCTTGTTTATCCTTTCAAAGAACCGGCTCTTGGTTTTATTGAATTTTTTTTCTATTGTTTTTTATTTTCTTCTCAATTTATTTCCTCTCTGATAGTTATTATTTCCTTCGTTCTGACTTTAGGTTTTGTTTGTTCTTCTTTTTCTAATTCTTTTAAGTGATAAGTTAGGTTGTTTGAGATTTTTCTTGTTTCTTGAGGAAGGCCTGTATTTCTGTGAACTTCCTTCTAAGAACTGCTTTTGCTGCATCCCATAGATTTTGTTTGGTTGTGTTTTCATTGTCATTTGTCTTAAGGTATTTTCTAATTTCCTCTTTGATTTCATCATTGACCCATTGTTTTTTTAGTACCATGTTGTTTTGTCTCCATGTAATCGTGTTTTTTTTTCTCATTTCTTTTTCTGTGGTTTATTTCTAGTTTCCTGCCGTTGTCATCAGAAAAGATGCTTAAGATAATTCCTGTACTCTTAAGTTTGTTGAGGCTTGTTTTGTGCCCTAGTATGTGGTCAGTCCTAGAGAATGTTCCATGTGCACTTGAAAAGAATGTGTATTCTGGATATTTTGGATGTAATGTCCTGAAAATATCAATTAAGTCTAACTTGTATCATTTAGGATCTCTGTTGCCTTCTTGATTTTCTATCTAGAAGATACGTTCATTGATGTCAGTGAGGTGTTAAAGTCTCCTACTGTTGTTGTATTGTCACTTTCTCCCTTTATGTTTCGTTAGTCTTTGTTTTATGTATTTGGGTGTTCCTTTATTAAGTGCATATATGTAAAATCATCTTCTTGTATTGATTCTTTTATCAATATATAGTGTCCTTCTTTATCTTTCTTTATGGCCTTTATTTTAAAGTCTAGTTTTTCTGCTATGAGTATTGCGACCCCCACTTTCTTATCATTTCTGTTTGCATGAAGTATCTTTTTCCATCCCCTTACTTTCAATCTATGTGTGTCCTTTGCCCTAAAGTGGGTCACTTGTAGGCAGCACGTTGTAGCCTCTTATTTTTTAATCCAGTATGCCACTCTTTGTCTTTTGATTGAAACATTTAGTCCATTGACATTTAAGGTAATTATTGATAGCTATGTATTGAGTTGGCCCAAAAGTTCATTTGCTTTTTTTCTGTAAGCTGGCTTTAGTATTGCTTAGTTCTCTTTAACTTCATTCGAAACAATTTTGTTACACTCTATTGTGACAGCTATCATATCAGCGTGCATTAAAAAAAAATTATCGAAATTGGTGAATTTTTGTGTAGCTATTTTAATATTGAAGATGGAAGAAAAAAGCAACATTTTCAGCATATTATGGTTTATCATTTCAAGAAAGGTAAAAACGCAAAAAAAATTTGTGAAGTGTATGGAGAAGGTGCTGTGACTGATTGAACATGTCAAAAGTGGTTTGCGAGGTTTTGTGCTGGAGATTTCTTGCTGGACGTTGCTCTACGGTCAGGTAGAGAGGTTGAGGTTGATAGCGATCAAATTGAGACATTCGTTGAGAACAATCAACGTTATACCACGCAGCAGATAGTTGACATAAGCAAAATATCCAAATCGAGCATTGAAAATCATTTGCACCAGTTTGGTTATGTTCATTGCTTTGATGTTTGGGTTCCACGTAAGTTAAGCGAAAAAAAAACTTCTTGACTGTATTTCTGCATGCGATTCTCTACTTAAACGTAACACAACTGTTCTGTTTTTAAAACAAAATGACAGGCGATGAAAAATGGATACTGTACAGTAATGTGGAATGGAAGAGATTGTGGGGTAAGCAAAATGAACCACCACCACCAACCCCACCAAAGGCTGGTCTTCATCCAAATAGGTGATATTATGTATATGGTGGGATTGAAGGGAGTCTTCTATTATGAGCTCCTTCCGGAAAACCAAACGATTAATTCTAACAATTACTGCTCCCAATTAGACCAACTGAAAGCAGCACTTGACAAAAAGAATCCAGAATTAGTCAACAGAAAACACATAATCTTCCATCAGGATAACGCAAGACCACATGTTTCTTTGATGACCAGGCAAGAACTGTTACAGCTTGGCTGGGAAGTTCTGATTCATCTGCCATATTCATTGCGCCTTCGGATTTCCATTTATTTCGGTCTTTACAAAATTCTCTTCATGGAAAAAATTTCAATTCCCTGGAAGACTACAAAAGGCATCTGGAACAGTTCTTTACCTAAAAAGATAAAAAGTTTTGCAAAGATGGAATTATGAAGTTTCCTGGAAAATGGCAGAAGGTAGTGGAAGAAAATGGTGAATACATTGTTCAATAAAGTTCTTGGTGAAAATGAAAAATGTATCTTATTTTTACTTACAAACCAAAGGAACTTTTTGGCCAACCCAATATTTATTGCCATTTTAAACCTTATTTTCCCATTGATTTTTATTTCTTTTCCGTCCCTTCTTCTTTGTTCTTGTGTGTGTGTGTGTGTTCTGATGATTTTCTTTTGTATTGATATTATACTTATGTTCTCTTCGTTTTGGTTTTTGTGAATCTGTTCTATGTTTTTGATTTGTGATTACCCTGTTTTTCAAGTATGTTAACCCCTTCCTATATCTACTTGCCTTAGACTGATAGTCATATAGGCTCAAACACATTTTAGGGAGAACAAATTCTACATTTTCTTCCCTGCTCCCCATTTTACAGTTTTTTAAAAAATTCATTAATTTACTTATTTATTTTTGGCTGCGTTGGATCTTCGCTGCTGCAGGCGGGCTCTCTCCAGTTGTGGCAAGCGGGGGTCACTCCCTGCTGCGGTGCAGAGGCCTCTTATCGCGGTGGCCTCTCCCGTTGTGGAGCACAGGCTCCAGGCGCACAGGCCTCAGCAGTTGTGGCATGTGGGCTTAGCAGCTGTGGCTCGCGGGCTCCAGAGTGCAGGCTCAGCAGCTGTGGCGCACGGGCCCAGCTGCTCTGCAGCATGTGGGATCCTCCCGGACCAGGATTCGAACCCGTGCCCCCTGCATTGGCAGGCGGATTCTTAACCACTGCGCCACAAGGGAAGCCCCCATTTTACAATTTTGATGTCCTCTTTTACATCTTCATGTTTATCCTTTTGCTGTTCATTGTGGTTATCACCACTTTCACAGAAATTTTTTAATTTTTTAAAATCTACTGGCTTATTTAAATGATTTATTTTCCAGTTGTGATTTTCTCTTTCCTATAGATTCTTCATTTCTATTTAGGGAAGACCTTTCAATATTTCCTTTAGGATGGGTTTAGTATTGCTGTATTCTTTTAGTTTTTGCTTGTCTGAGAAATTCTTTATCTCTTCTTGCATTCTAAATGATAATCTTGCTGGGTAGAGTATCCTAGGTTACACATTTTTCCCTTTCAGGACTGAATATGTTGGGTTGGCCAGAAAGTTCGTTTGGGTTTTGCCATAAGATGGTACGGGGAAACCTGAATGAATTTTTTGGCCAACCCAATATCTTGCCACTCCCTTCTGGCCTGCAATGTTTCTGTATAGAAACCAGCTGATAGTCTTATGGGGGGTTCCCTTGTAATGAACTCTTGCTGCCTTTAAAATCCTCTGTCTTTAAGTTTTGCTATTTTTGTTATAATATGTCTTGGTGTAGGTCTGTTTGGGATTTATTTTGTTTGGGACCCTCCGGGCTTCCTGTACCTGGATATCTGGTTCCTTCTTTAGGTTTGGAAACTTTTCAGCCATAATTTCTTCAGATACATTTTCAGTCCTCTTTTCTCTTTCTTCCTCTTCTGGAATTCCTAGTATGCGTAGGTTGGCATGCTTTATATTATCCCATAGGTCTCTTATGTTGCTTTCATTTTTTTTTTCATTTGACTTTCTGTCTGCTGTCTTGATTGGGTGGTTTCCATTATTTTATCTTCCAGTTCACTTGTTCTTCTGCATTTTTCTTTCTGCTATTCATTGCCTTTACCTCAGCTTTCATCTCTGCAAATGAGTTTTCTATTTTTTCTTGGTTCCTCTTTATAGTTTCTAGCTGTTTTTTTTTTTACAGTAATCTGCATTTCTGTCAATAGCCTTTCTTTTTTTTTAATTAGTTAATTAATTTATTTATTTTTGGCTGTGTTGGGTCTTCGTTTCTGTGCGAGGGCTTTCTCTAGTTGCGGCAAGCGGGGGCCACTCTTCATCGCGGTGCATGGGCCTTTCACTGTCGTGGCCTCTCTTATTGCAGGGCAAAGGCTCCAGACGCGCAGGCTCAGTAGTTGTGGCTCACGGGCCTAGTTGCCCTGCGGCATGTGGGATCTTCCCAGACCAGGGCTCGAACCCGTGTCCCCTGCATTGGCAGGCAGACTCTCAACCACTGCACCACCAGGGAAGCCCTGTCAATGGCCTTTCTTAATTCCTTCAGTATTTCCATTGCCTCTTTTTTGAAATCGGTGTCTATTAGACTGAAGAGGTCTGCTTCATTGTTTCTTCTTTCAGGGTAATTCTGTTGGTCTTTTAACTGGGAGTGGTTTCTCTGCTTCTTCATTTTACTTGTGTTTATCTTACTCTGTGAGTTTAGGAGAAACAGTTACCTACTTTGGTCTTAGAGGGCTGTTTATGTGGGGGTGTCCCTGTGTAGCTTGTACGTGTTTAATATATTTGGTACGAAGGCTGTTTTTAGTATGGATGCCTGTTGCCTCTTTACTCAGCGTGTGCTGGTCATTACCCCCTGATAGGGGAGGGGGTGTGCAGATGCCACGGCTGGTGTCTGGTCTGGCAGTGGCTCAAGCACACCCCCAGAGCATGCAGTGGGAGCAGAGGCAGTTCGTGACCACTCCTGGATATTCATTTCCTTTTTTAAAGAAATTATTGTTTATTCTTTTTCCAGGTTCAGATCCATTGTTAAGTATGCTGCAGATTTAACTTTTTAAAAAATCTCTCTTACCATAAGGGTGTTTTTAGTTTAATCTCTCTCAGTGTGTTGAATGAATTTGACTGTTCCTTAGTGGTGTTTATAGCAGTTGTTTTCCTTCACCAACCTTGGAGTGATTTAGTTGTATTTTGGTAACTGGTATGTTTTGACCCTATGATCTTGTACTCTTTGTATATTTTTGTAAGCCCAGTGGAGTGTGGACAAGGTATTGGTAGTTTTATTATAAAGAGCCTCAACTTCATATGGTACTAGAAGCACTCTTTAATTACTACTAATTTTCTGCATATCAAATTATGCTGTCATTTTTATTATTTATTGACAGATAATCCAAACATCTTTTTTGTGGATTTGGAGCATATTACTAACTTTTGGCAGCAGCAGCTTATTTTCCTAATTAAACAGATTGGTGTGTGAGTTTCTATTCGTGTTTTTTTTATGGACCCTAATTGAGCAGTGACAAGATGTGAGTTGGGTTCATTGGACACAAGGCAAAAAGCTCCAGGATTAAAATTTGACCTTGGTTTACACAAAAACCTGTCCACAAATGTTCCTAGTATCATTATTCATAATAGCCAAAAAGTAGAAACAACCCAGATGTCTGTCAACTGTTGAATGAATAAACGAAGTGTGGTGTATGCATTCAGTTGAATAATTTGGCCATAAATAGGAAAGACTGACATGTGCTACAACCTGGATGAACCTTGGAAACATTATAAGTGAAAAAGCCAGTCACAAAAGGCCACCTGTTGTGTGATTCCATTTATATCAACTGGCTAAAGCAACCAAATCCCAAGAGAAAGAAAGTAGATTGATGAGTGGTTGTGAGGGGCTGGGGGTGGGTGGATGAGAAGGGACTGCTCATGGGTATGAGTTTTCTTTTTGATGATGAAGGTGCTCTAAAATTAATAGCAGTTTTGGCTGCACAACTCTGCATTTACTAAAAACCAGTTAGTTGTACACTTTAAAAGGGTGAATTTTATGGCATGTAAGTTATACCTCAATAAAGCTGTTACGAAAAATTGGTCTCAGATAATGAGTGTGAGAGGGTAACAGAGGAAAGTAAACTGAGGAACTCCTCAGTCTCCTTTGAGCGTGGAAGAAGGAAAGGATATGATTTGCAGGGAAGAGAAAGATTAACCTGAGTTTGCTTCTTTAGAAATTAATATTGGGCAGTCGTATGTTTGAGATGAATTTTTATTAACACAGAGTGATGTTCTTTATATGGATTGTTTTTGATACACAATTTTTAATAATAGGTCAGTCTTATGAAATTCGCATGCTGGATAATCGGAAAATGGGAGATGTGCCTGAGATCACTGGAAAACTGGTAAAGGTAAGGACCATCTGTTTAA
Organism: Balaenoptera physalus; assembly: GCF_965194825.1. NCBI lineage: Eukaryota > Metazoa > Chordata > Mammalia > Artiodactyla > Balaenopteridae > Balaenoptera > Balaenoptera physalus. The sequence continues at coordinate 59,194,814 of NC_138896.1, read as the reverse complement.
ATTCCTAAAAGATACTGCAGTGACTCAAAAAAGTAGCAGTTTTGCTGCAAGAGTTTTGTTTTTTGTTGCAGGAGTTATTAAAAAATTATTTAATTTCACTTTAAGAAAGTAATTTCTTTCACTTTAAGAAAGTAAGTTTTAATGGCTATATTAAAACTCTTTTGAGCTATATTTTGTTTACTCCTCTGTAAAATAGGAATTATAGTAATTACTGAGTGAAATAAACGTGAAGGCCCTCTGGAAACAAGGCGCCATAGAAAAGTTAGTTGCAGCTAAAGGAAGGAGAAAAACCCACTACCACAACAAAAACTTTGTTTCTCTTTAAAAGTAAAAGCTAGTGTGGGGGGAAAACATAAGTGTTACTTTGAAACTTTTATTTCACCTCTTAAAATTTCTCTAGGTAAAATTTGATCTCTTCATGCTGCTGGTGTGTCTGAATGAAGAGTCAGTTACTCCAGGCCTAGGAGGGCCAGCCAACCCATTCCTTGTAGGGTGTGTCTTCAGAGCCATCCCTGGCCCCTGCAGTGTCATGCAGGGTGGGTCCTTCTAGCCTCTACCTGTCACGCACCACACAGTATCATAAACTCCAGAGCATTACAGGGCAAGGGTTACGGAAGAAGCTTAATTGGGAAAAGGGAAAACTTCATTGTGGCTAACGGTTAGCAAGGGAGAAGCAGGATGAGTTCTCTCGGTCCTTCCATCTTCCTACAGAGAGGCCTGTTGGGGCCTGAGTGCTGCTGGGCCCTCAGTGTGGAGAGGCATTCCACTGGAAAGACCCATCCCTTTTCAGACGGGCGAGCATGGGGAAGGCAGCCTGCGGGGGAGTGGACAGCAGTACTAATGCTAACAAATTAGGCTTGTCCAGAAAGCAGCTGCTCAGCACTGGAGGCCTGAGGGTCTCTGGGATATTTTAGTACTCCTCCCACTGATGGGGGCAGGAAGCTCCCAATCCTGTGAGAGGTTCTGGTCCCCAGTGGATCATTGCCTTGTCAACCTGGAGTAAGCTCCCAGGTTTCTTCTCACTCCCGGGGCTCCCAGCATTCTCAGAACAGAAGGAGAGAGGTTATTTACCCATTCTCACGTGTGCCATCTGAACATGGAGTCTGTCATGTCTGTGTTCCATCAGTGGGTTTGATCATTTCCCTAAAGGGTGGGCCAGATGGCCTTGTTTTTTTATTCCCTCCTATAGGCTTTCTCACCTGTATTGAACACTAATTGGATTCACCCTTTTAAAAAGGCATCAGCACTGTTCCCCGTGAGCAAGCCCTATTGAATTGGTTATACTCCGCTGGACTCTAGTGACAAATAGCTATGGTTTTGGTCAAGGAGCAACAGCTCTCATTTTTCAGAGTCTAGGAGGCTTAGCAGTGTTGAAGATTCTCTCAGCGTGTCTTGCTCCCAGCTGGTCATTGTCAGACAAGTACTGGGCACCCTGGCAAATCTTTGCCAAATTGTACCACACCTTGTTAAAATTCAGCCTAGTAATATATTGTTTAAGGGAAGATGTGGGTGAACTCTTTTGTCATTGTGAAAGTCACAGGGTTACTTTTTAAAAGGTCTTAGTTTCATCTTCCACTTGATAAGCCACATGTCTGATTTTTGGTGGATGTGCCAGAATACATCCAGTTACATCCTGAGAGCTTGCCTGGGATTCAGTTACAGTCTGCTACTGCCAGAGACTACAGGATAACTTTCTTAAAGACCACATGCTTCTTCATCTAGAGTATCCCTAAAATACTGTGCAGCCATCTAGCAGCCATCTAGAGTTTAATTTCCTGGCCCCTTGATCTTTGACTCTGCTGTTGAGGGTCGGGGGGGGGGGTCTTCGGGATCAAATGCTGCTGATCAAAGGTGCTTTGAAACTTCTTGACCTTAAAATATTCAGTGATGTGCTTTCTCTGATTGTTCTGTTTCTGTCTTATTGTTAGGGCCCCTTTATCTGTGGCTGATTCTCTAGGTGTATTGTCTCCTTTTAGTCAGAACTTCCAGATAACAACTTTTCCCCTTCCAGTTTCATTTAAGAGGTTTTCTTTTATATCTTGCCATTTTCTTAACTATGGTCCTCCATATTCCTTATTGTACTGTCTTATGTCTTAGTCTGACCTAGAATGGGGTTTAGTAAAACACTTAAAACTAATACCTGTATTCTCATACTATTTTCATCTGAATTCATGAGTTTGATCTGGTTCTTACTAAATGTGGAAGAATCAAAATCATGACATTTTCTGTGCTGCACTTCTGAGAGATCAACCTGCTGGTGAATGTGAACGAGGAGCCACCACTGGCTCAAGCAGCATCACTGTGTGAGGGCTTTGCTGCCAGCAGGCAGCCAGCCGTGTGAAGTGGGTGCTGGTGGGGAATTGGGTGTGGATCAGAGTGGCAACTGTGCCTTTACAGACGTCCACAGAGGTCCTAATGACTGACTTGGCTTTTTTTTAAACTATTTCAAATTACAGTATTTCTACTTTTAAATGGTTCCCTTCAAAATATTTATCAGCTATGTTTTGGACAGCATTTTGGGGGTGCGGAAGGCAGGGGCACTAAAGGTAGTATTTATATGTTATCGCTAACAAGTTATTTCCTGTTCAAACCAGCAGAGAGTCTACTGGAAATAAGATTATCTTACTGCATCATAGTCTGAGAAACAGTTATTTATAAATGTGTCAGAAACACTAATTAGTGCAAATCTGGTATCTGAATCCATTTTGGTGACCTGTTATCCTGTTCTTGGAATGGAACAGCAGCTGGCAGCCCAAACCTGTGGGAGGTGAGGGAGGGATGGGTGGAGAGCAGAGAATGGTTTGTGGAGTAGAGTTAAAGCCTTCCCTAGGAATGAACCTGAGTGTTTGGATGAAGTTTACCTGTGTTTTATCTGTTTTGTTTTGTTTTTCCCTTGCTTACCTCAGATAACCTCACTTGCAGGTTAAATAGTTGAGGATGAGTTTTGCATATAGGTTCTCTTTTTGGGGTGGTGGGCAGATTTACCCCCCTGCCCTTGACTTTTTTTGCGCGGGGGCCGTGCCTCACAGCACTCGGGGATCTTAGTTCCCCGACCAGGGATTGAAACCCAGGGTCCCCTGCAGTGGAAGCACAAAACCCTAACCACTTGCGCACCAGGGGATTCCCTGATGTTTTCTTTATAGAAATATAATTCTTACTAATTTTTTATGGACATGGACCTTAATTTTGAATTACAGTATCAAATTTTTTAATAAAAATTTCACCTAAGAATCCATTTTATTTGCTCTTGTTATTTTTGAGTTATAATTCTTTGTACCAGGACTTCCCTGCTGGTCCGGTGGTTGAGGTTTCACCTTCGAATGCAGGGGGTGTGGATTCGATCCCTGGTCGGGGAGCTAAGATCCCACATGACTCATGGCCAAAAAACCAAAACATAAAACAGAAGCAATATTGTAACAAATTCAATTAAGACTTTAACAACGGTCCACATCAAAAAAAAAAAAAAGTTTAAAAAATGATAGTAATAATTCTTTGCACCAAATAATTGTACCCATACCCAGGTATCCAAGAACAAAACAGTGTTTTGTAAAACACTTACAAAATGTTTAAAGCGGAATGTGTTTTTGTATGCTTTTCTATTATAGGCTAATGCATAAGAAGTGAAAGCACTTCTGCCTTGTAGCTGGAACAATTTAAAAGTGCTCATCTCCCCTTCGTATCCCACAGAGCATCATAAGAGTTGTATTCCATGACCGACGGCTCCAGTACACAGAGCATCAGCAGCTTGAAGGCTGGAAGTGGAATCGCCCAGGAGACAGACTCCTCGATTTAGGTACAAGTGGCCGTGAGACGACCACGGGGAGATGAGGCAGTTGTTTAGCTATGCCTGTTAATACGTTAGCACCACACCACGTGTGATTGCGTGGAGAGTTTTAGCCACCTGTGTGACTTGAGTTGTTTTATGTATGTGTGTATGTATTTTAACATCTTTATTGGAGTATAATTGCTTTACAGTGTTGTGTTAGTTTCTGCTGTATAACAGAGTGAATCAGCTATATGCATACGTATATCCCCACATCCGTTCCCTCTTGCATCTCCCTCCCACCCTCCTTATCCCACCCCTCTAGGTGGTCACAAAGCACCGAGCTGATCTCCCTGTGCTATGCAGCTGCTTCCCTCTAGCTATGTATCTTACATTTGGTAGTGTATATATGTCAGTGCTACTCTCTCACTTTGTCCCAGCTTACCCTTCCCCCTCCCCATGTCCTCAAGTCCATTCTCTACGTCTGTGCCTTTATTCCTGTCCTGCCCCTGGGTTCATCAGAACCATTTTTTTTTTAGATTCCATATATATGTGTTAGCATACAGTATTTGCTTTTCTCTTTCTGACTTACTTCCTCTGTATGACAGACTCTAGGTCCATCCCCCGCACTACAAATAACTCAATTTCGTTTCTTTTTATGGCTGAGTAATATTCCATTGTATGTATGTGCCACATCTTCTTTATCCATTCATCTGATGATGGACACTTAGGTTGCTTCCATGTCCTGGCTATTGTAAATAGAGCTGCAATGAACATTGTGGTACATGACTCTTTTTGAATTATGGTTTTCTCAGGATATATGCCCAGTAGTGGGATTGCTGGGTCGTATGGTAGTTCTGTTTTTAGTTTTTTAAGGAACCTCCATACTATTTGAGTTGTTTTATAGTTAAAAATGAAGTTGTTTTTGGTGCTTAAAGAAACTGAGCCAGGAATTTTATGAGTTGTAAACCATTTATTTCATTTTTGATTGGCACCATCCATTATATTCTTAATAAAATGAAATAGAAATCATGGTGGGAGAAAGTATGATACACATTAGGTGGGTTTTTATGTTGAAGTGATGGACCATGGAGAACATTGAAGGGAAAAGTTCAGCAGGGAGGTATAATAATTTCATTAGAGCATAATCATAGTAAGTTGTAACCTTTTAATTATTCATAGTTTTGTTTCTGTGTCACTTCTTTTTAAAATACAGATATTCCAATGTCTGTGGGAATAATTGACACAAAGACAAATCCAAGCCAGTTAAATGCAGTTGAATTTCTGTGGGATCCTGCAAAACGCACATCTGCTTTCATTCAGGTTTGGATTTTTACATTATTAGAGGCATACTGGCCTCGTCATTCAGAAGGCTGTGGGTGAGCTTGAATTCTTGATACGTGATATCATTTTCTTTAAATGCTTATTTGTAAACTATCTTGTAATGTTTTTTATACACACACACACAGACACACAACACACTCTGTTAAGTTAGAGTTAATCTACTAAATTCCTCATTTATAGACTAACCTGTAAAGACAATCTTGATATGTAAAGCATTATTTAAATATCACTTTTACCACTGGCAGTAACAATAATCAAAACTTCCATTCTTCTTAAGATGCATTTCTCTTGAACAAAACCTGCTGTTTTAAAGGATATGATTGAAAAAAGTGTAGTTTTAAGACTCTGTCTAGCTTTATTTAAAAATATTTTAATACTGACATTTTCAAATCCCCACAAAAGTGAGAGGATAATAATGAATTCTCTTGTGCCCATCTCCTGGCTTTGACAGTTATTAGTAGTTTCCCCTTTTTGGTTATTGGTGGAATACTGTAAAGCAACGCCCAGGCATTTCATCTCACCCATGAATACTCAGTTTGTATCTCCTAAGACAGGGGTCCCCAACCCCTGGGCCACGGACTCGTAGTGTCCACGGCCTGTTAGGAACTGGGCCGCACAGGAGGAGGTGAGTGGCCGGCGAGCGAGCGAAGCTTCATCTGTTTTTACAGCCGCTCCCCATCACTTGCATTACCACCTGAGCTCCGCCTCCTTCAGATCAGTGGCGGCATTAGCTTCTCATAGGAGCACAAATCCTACTGTGAACTGCGTGTGCGAGGGATCTAGGTTGCACGCTCCTTATGAGAATCTAATGCCTGATGATCTGAGGTGGAGCTGAGGCGGTGACGCTAGCGCTGGGGAGTGGCTGCAGATACAGAGTATCATTAGCAGAGAGGCTTGACTGCACAGAGACCATAATAAATCAGTTGCTTGCAGACTCATATCAAAACCCTCTCAGTGAGTGGCAAGTGAAAACAAGCTCAGGGTTCCCACTCATTTTGCATTATGGTGAGTTGTATAATTATTTCATTATATATTACAATGTAATAATAATAGAAATAAAGTGCACAATAAATGTAATATGCTTGAATCATCCCCAAACCATCCCCACCCCACCCCCGGTCCATGGAAAAATTGTCTTCCATGAAACCGGTCCCTGGGGCCAAAAAGGTTGGGGAGTGCTGTCCTAAGAGATTAGTTTTTGAAAAACAAATATGGTATTATTATATGTAAAATAAAATCAACAGTAATTCTAATAGTATGTTCAAATTTTTAAGTGGTGAAATTAAAACTACTGAGTAGGTAATCTTTATATAGAAAAGGAAAATCACTTAATTGCTGACTGGCCGAAGTAGGCTATGATTTGTGTGAACTATAGAGAATTTAGTATTTTGCATTTTCGTGGTCTTCCAAGTAGTATCCCCCGTCGGCTAATAATCAGTAGGGCCATGGTTCATATTAGTTGAATATTTTCTCATATTGTTCATCTGACAGGGTGACTGGTTATGTGGTGAATGAGAGTGATGTAAGAGCTGGCCTTACCTCTCAGGTTGTGTACAGTCTTGGTGCAGAAATCAGTTTTAACCTTGCATCCTTAGAAGAGGGGGTGTGTAGCAGTCAGAAACGACCAAGGTCTTGTTACTGACACTGTGCCATGCCCTGGAGCTGTCACCATGGTGTTGTTGCGAGAGTGGGCAGAAGTGGTGGGAAAATGAGTACTGCCCTCAGGATCCTCTGTGAACTGTGAAGCGTTGACAGGAGAGTTCAGATGGATGCAGGTGGAGTGAGGAGTGGGCCTGGTGGACTGTGGAAGCTCCCCAGGCAAAGGATCACGGGTTGATGATCGTAGGAACAGCAGTGAGGTGACTAGCTGGCTGGAGTTGGGGTGATGACAGTAGAGGGCAGACGGCAGGGGCTCTGGGTAATGAGGTGATGATTGCTGTGGATTGAGCCCCACGCAAGGCTGAGGACCGTGGGTCCAGTCTGGGGTGGGGGTAGGGGACAGACCCAGGAAGCTACTCTACTGATGCGCTCATCATTGGAGCAAGTCCTGCCTTTGAGGAGGGCACTGGAATGGGGCAGAACCCATTCCCACAAAGTTCAGGAGGGCTCAGCTGGATTTGTGAAAGGAAAGTCATACATGTTTAAAACAGTTAGAAATTCACGACAGACACCTGAGTAATATGTGGGAGTTCCTTTTAAAGGATCTTGAATTTATACCTGTGACCCGACATCTGAAAGGGTGCAAAGTAGAAGGGTAATCAGTGGACAAGACTTTGAATCCATTTCAGCCTGACTCATTTTCTAGGTACACTGCATCAGCACAGAATTTACTCCCCGGAAGCATGGAGGTGAAAAGGGAGTGCCTTTTAGGATCCAGGTTGACACCTTTAAGCAGAATGAAAATGGAGAATACACAGATCATCTACACTCAGCTAGCTGCCAAATCAAAGTTTTTAAGGTAAGAGATGGAAACTAGGCTTTGAGGAAGTGAGGCCCAGTGTTGCTGGTAAAGGTGTTTGTCTGAAGCCTGATAGATGAAAAAGTCTACTTTGTTTTTAAGCCGAAAGGTGCAGATAGGAAACAAAAAACTGATCGAGAGAAGATGGAGAAGAGAACCGCTCATGAGAAGGAGAAGTACCAGCCGTCCTATGACACCACGGTCCTCACAGAGGTAATGCGGGCACCATTCCGGTTCTGAGGAGAAGCCGAGCTGTGCACTCTGGCACCACCTCTGAGGATGAGTTTGGCTGCAAAGGGTCTGGGACGATTGGGTGGTAGATTGACATAATGTTCTTGGTGAAATTTGTGGGGAAAATATTCTCTTTAAATTTGGGGATTTTAATAGATTGGCTTCCTGGGTGGGATCGTGGATGAAGATGCTGAAATCCCAGTCAGGTCTCAGAAACAGACCTTAAAATCCTTGGAGTTGATAGAAATTATGTTGGGGCCCAGAATGTCCGATGTTTGTCACTGCTGGGGTTTTGCATCTTCCTTACCTTTGAATCCTGCTAGTCATACGTTTGTTTAATCGGACGGCAGAGGCATAAACAGGGTATTAGATCTTTCTTTGTATAATGAAAAGACATTGATCCCAATCTTTGGTGTTTGTCCAGATGAGGCTTGAGCCTATAATTGAAGATGCAGTTGAACATGAGCAGAAAAAGTCCAGCAAGCGGACTTTGCCAGCAGACTACGGTGATTCTCTGGCAAAGCGAGGCAGTGTAAGGGCTTCTGCTTCTCTTTTCATTGTGCAAGAAACCTTGTGCAGTGTTAGATATAGGACCAACTTCCACTGAAAAGTAAAGCCAAATTTGTTTTTGATGTCCTTGTCTTGATTTAATTTGCTTTTGTTTAGACTTCCTGCTTTCTGTTTGTTCCTCACTGAGGAAAATTTCCTAAATCTAACACTTTCAAACAAAGTTGACCATATTGGGTGGTTTTGGAGGGACAACAAATGACACTCAGAAATGTGTTCCCTCCCTGTCTCCTTCCTTTCCTCCCTCCCTCTCTCTCCTTTGCACATACACTTCCTTTACGAGCACTGAAATTAATTGAAAATACTTTCTTTAGTAAAATAGTTATTTTTGTGTAATTATTTTTGTGTAATTAAAAAAGGTTTTTGCTTTCTCGTGTGTGTAACTGATAAGAAAATGTCACGGATATTTGGAGAAATGATGGCAGCAAGCTTGACGTTAACATACGCAGTACTTTGTGTCCCATTTCCCTGCATGCAGCGTAAGAATGTGTGTCTGCTTTTAAAAGCCTGATTGGCAGCACTGGTAGAAAAACAGTCCTTGACTGCATTAGTGTTTCCTCTTGGCACCTGCATTGTGACCTTATGCTTCACGCCAGCATAGGACACCTTGCTGCCCTCAGCCCTGGTTCCCCGCTGTCCAGGGGGGTTTTGGTTGAATATGAACTTTGCCAGCTTATTAAGTAGAGCAGATCTTTATTTTATAACACAGTTCTTCATCAAACAGTTGACAAAGGGTTATCTTGTTATATAAACTTAAATCAGCTATATACCAACAGTAAATGTAAACAGAGAACATTAAATAATTTTTTAAAATAACTTATCCTACGTATTAATGGTTACTGTTTCATCATTGCAGTGTTTGTACTATCCAGGTGCCAGAAATGGAGTTTTCACTCTTACACATGTATCTGTAATTATCTGTAGACTATGAAAGCCACAGGCATTATCACAGGAACATTATTTCCAAATTAAAGCATTGAGTGAAAATATTTTAAGTACTTCTATATGCATTTAAATAATATATGCAGTAAAACTGAAAATGTCCTCTCTGAGGGGCGGGGGAGCACACCATGTTGCATTTTCTTTAAGTGGGCTTTTTTGATTCAAATCAGAGGTTGTATGGAACAACCGTATACTCCTTCCCCAAAACGCCCACCCCTCTAGTTTTATGTTTTTATTCTCCTAATTTCCTAGCTGAAGACACAAATGGTTCTTAGTAAACTTTTTTGGGGAGACACTGGTAATTCAAATCATTTTTCCCCTTTTGTTATAAACTAACTAATTATAAGGAATGGTTCTGATAATTTGTAAATTAAAGAAATCTGTTATAGCCCAGAGCTCATCCGAAGATGCAAGTCTAAAGTATGCAAAACGTCAGCAGTTCACTGGCCTGGGATTTCACATCTTCCAAGTGTGCACTGCTTGCTGCCCCATGGCTGCATTTGGTTTGGTTAAGATACTTCTAGGGGTGGGTAGAGCTCTTCTTGGAAACCTGTTCATTAAAAGCAAGGTACAGGTTAATCCCTTAAAAAAGAAAATCCGCAGCGTTTTATATATTTCTTCAAGCACCTACAAAGGAAGGCCAGCATTTCTTACAGTTCTCTGATAGTTACAATTGGCTTTCAGTAGAAAGGGTATCCAGACTTCCCTGTCAGAGCTACATGGTGCTGCGTGAGATGGTCCTGCACTGAATAGAGGCAGCACTGTAGGTTCCCAGGAGCCACAGCACAACCAAACCCTTGGCGTGTCTGTTGGTCTCTGCCTCTGAGCTGTATTTCATGGGCTCAAATCTGGGCTGCCAGTGTCTACAGTCTGCAGTGAGTCCTCATTTTCTAAGCTGCCTGGGGAGGGACTTTGTTCGTAGTGCACCAAAGCTGCGACTCTACAAGTCCAGGCCAGATATCGCTGGAGCCTTGATGAATCAGTACCATTGCTTACTTTTAAAGACAGGGAAGAATGACAAGGTAGAAGAAACACTGAAAATATTCCTTGGTATGCCTGTACTCTCCTGGGTCAAGACTGTAAGAGAAACTTATGAAAAAAGCAGGTGGGAGAGTCTTGGTGTTTCATCCAGCCTGGCCATTGAAGAACTTGGAATCCATCATTTCTAAAAGTAGAGGCCTCCTAACAGGACCAGTTTTCATTGAATGCTAGTTTTCCTGTGTTCTGTGAATTGAGTCTCCTATATATTGGGCAAGGTTTAGGTGTCAAACAGCCCTGCTTTTCTACTACTAGAAGAGTCTAGACGTGTAAAAGTGAAATAGGTATGTTTATGGAGTTTCAGTAAATTTGGTGTCTTTGCTGTATCACCTGCCATGCTCACTTGGAGCTTTTGATGGCTTTATTTCCGCAAACAGCTGGCAATAATTACCAAAGCAGATCTGGGGAGACTTGATGATACTAAAAGGTCTATACTGTTTTGATGTGCATGTTATGCCGTGTTGTAATATTTTGTATCTGGGGAGAATGGTGTAGCGGGAAGATCTTCCAAGTAGTAGAGGTGACCATGAGCATGTGACACCTGCAAGTTAGGAGACCTGCCAGGCGGCCCACAGCGTCTTGGGTTCCTCAAACTGTATAAGCTGGGGAGGTACTACTTTGTAAACTGGAAAGAAAAACAAAAGACCCTAGTTTAAAAAGAATGGGCATTGTGTAAAATGTCATTTATAGTGAAATTGGTACAACACGCAGAGAGGGTTTAGCAATGCATTCCAGCCAGATTAGATTTCTTTTCTGAAAGTTGATAATAGTTGAAACATTACGTCTGCAGTCATTTTCCCCATTTCTGAGGGGATACCTAATGGGTAGTTGTAAAGAATGTTGAGATTATGGGATTTCTGTTTTATTTTCTTTGTACCCATACTTTTTTTTTTTTTTAATTTATTATTTATTTTTGGTTGCATCAGGTCTTTGTTGCTGCGCATGGGCTTTCTCTGGTTGCGGCGAGCGGGGGCTACTCTTCGTTGCGGTGTGTGGGCTTCTCATTGCGGTGGCTTCTCTTGTTGTGGTGCGCGGGCCTCAGTAGTTGTGGCTCGTGGGGTCAGCAGCCGTGGCTTGTGGGTTCTAGAGCGCAGGCTCAGCAGTTGTGGCACACGGGCTTAGTTGCTCCGCGGCATGTGGGATCTTCCCGGGCCAGGGCTCGAACCCATGTCCCCTGCATTGGCAGCTGGGTTCTTAACCACTGTGCCACCAGGGAAGCCCTGTACCCATGCTTTTGATGGGTGTCAGACATGCTGTTTGAAGCTCCTGTAACCATTGAGGAGACTTGGTTTCTAAGCCCAGAGTCCTTCACACTAGTGGTCTTGACTTCACTCAAAATAATTTTGAAAAAGAATATACTCCCTTGCACATTTTTAGGTTGACATCTGAAAGTTTTCATCATAAATTTAAATAGTTCCAAAGGATTTCAAAAAAAGGGGGGGATGTATGTATACATATAGCTGATTCACTTTGCTGTACAGTAAAAACTAACACAACATTGTAAAGCAACTGTACTGCAATAAAAATTTTTTTTAAATAGTTGCAAAGGAAACAATTTTCTGACATACTTGAATATTTGTATTTACAACTTAAGGTGAAGCCATCACTTTAGTTAAGTCTGAAATTTTACTCTGCTCTTCCTTCTTGATCTCACGTTTTCTCTTTCACTCCCCTTAAATAATATTGTCCAAATAGGACATACTTTCATGCCTGGAAATCTTTTAATGGTCACCTTAATTACTTTTTTACAACAAACAATATAACTTGAAATTTAATTTTTAAAATTTCCTGTGACCATGTAAGGCTTAAGTCAGTTGAGGAATTTAAAACTTATTATTTGTACCAGTTTATCAAAACAACAAATTATACAAATTTTGATGAATAATTTTTAACTATAAAGATAGAAATGTTATTGGAAATGCATTTTGAATGATGAGACAGGGTAGAACATATTTAAATTCTAGATTTTTTATAGGTAAGAGAAACTTTGTTTAGATACATTTATTTTTCTTTCAGTAGTGTCATTCAGGTCTTGGAACCCCTTCCGAGATACCTGCCAGAAATTCCAATGATCTCTCTTTGTATGATCTAATAAATTATTTCAGTGTCTGTCAGCTGACAAGACGTCCTCCTGAATTATTTTGAAAGCAAAGAATTGAAAACCCCCTGACGTAGAGAAGAATTTTTAGAGTCATGTACTTTCTTAGTGTCTACCCTGATTTCTTTGAATGGTCTTTAGCTTGGTTTTTGGCAGAGCCTTACACCCCACAGCCATGGAGAGACAGGATGCTGTTTTCGTGTGAAATGGGAGGAGAGTGCTTATGAAAGGGGACCTTTGAAACCCAGGGCGTTCTCAGTCTTAGAAAGAATACCCGTGGAGTGAGATGAATTCCCTCCATCCTCAGCACTTGAGACCACCCTGGCCTGCTCAGCATGTTTTGACTTTAGCTTTTTCAGTATTCCTAATTGGAGTAGTTAATGTGTCTTTGTATCTTGGCTCTATTTTTGGTCAGAATTGTGCCAAGGGCTGAAAAATATTTAAGTCCACCCTGCCCCTTCTAGAAAATATAAACAATAAACGTAGGTAGGTAGGTAGGTAGATGGCTACAGGCAGTACCATCCACAGTTGATGTATTTTGATGTTGGGCCTGTCTCATCTTACTTGGGGATGATCATGAACCTTAGAGAGATCGAGGAAGTACATGGGTACCAGTGAGGCTGCTCCTTGGGGAAGAGGGCGAAAAGAGCACTAGGTGGGACAGATCCACTGTCCTTGTCACCACACGATGTCAGATGTTGCTTCTGAATCCTTTCTTGCCTCTGCTGTTCTTTAAACCTCGATAGGTACCTACTGGGGAATGGATGAAGAGGGAGGTGAAAGTTCTTGAAAGCACATTGTACTTAAGCGCACATTTAAAACACCTTTAGAAATGTTTGCTGCTCTCGTCACCTCAGGTCCTCTCTGAGAGTAATCAGTGTCTAGACACGCACAGCAGGTAACATTTTCCCTGCCACACACCAGTCGGTTTGATGCGTTTCTGTGAGGTTGCTTGATGAATGTTAGGTGTCTTGTGTTTCACGATCTTGCATTTGGCCAGACTAGAGAGTGAATTACAAGGATATTTCTCCCATGTACTTTAGAAGCGAACCGTTAATTTATTTCTGTTTCTGTCCGCAGTGCTCTCCATGGCCCGACACCCCCACCGCCTATGTGAACAGCAGCCCTTCCACGGCGCCCACCTTCACGGCCCCACAGCAGAGCGCTTGCAGCATCCCGGACAGGTAGCCGGTGTGCGTGACGAGTGCCCGCGCTCCTTTATCTCCCTTCCTGTCAAGTTACGCAGCCTCTTTTTGTGTGTATCTGGGGTATGTGGTAATTAGAAATAGCCTGCTGCAGGGCAAAACTGTCTTTTCTTCACCTTCCCGCCTTTTTGCTCGTAGCCCCCTTGTGCCTCACACACTCACAGCTGTGAAAATTGTAGAAAAGGGTGCATTTTCAAGATATTTTCTTTGTGAGATACAATCAGCATTAATGGGCTTCATGGATAGAGAGAAAAGGACAGTGAGTTATTAAGGTGAAACTGTGACTTGAATATGTTACAACTGAGTTTATGATAAAGTACACTTTAATGCTCACCATGTCCAACAAAGATTATTTTCTACTCTATTTCTTCTCCCTCCCAAAGACACTAATTTTTTTTTTTTTTTAATTAAGTCTTTAAAACTTAAAGGAAGGACTTTCCATTTTAAAGGCTTGCTCTGGTTTTAGAAATGGGAATGGTGGGCTCTGTTCATCCTATTTTCTGGCCTTGACTGTTAGCTGCTGGTCAGCGGTGCCCCGGGGAGATCGTCCTTCCTGGGGCTTTGCTCAGGAGCTCCTGCTGAGTAGTCAGATCAGAAGGTCCCCGCTGTTATGACATTTCTTGCTGGGAAGTAAAATTATGAACGTTAAGACCATAAAGGAGGGAATTCCCTGGTGGTCCAGTGGTTAGGACTCAGCGCTTTTACTGCCGTGGCCCAGTTCAGTCCCTGGTCGGGGAACTAAGATCCCGCAAGCCATGGGGTGCAGGGAAAAGAAAGAGGAAAAAAAAAAAAAAAAAAAAGGAAAGGGTTCTCATTTTTATACTGTGGTCACACAAGGTCTTAGTCAGCTCGGGCTGCTATAACAAACACCAGGGACTGAGTGGCTTATAAACAATAGAAATTCATTTCTCCCAGTCTGGAGGCTGGGCGTCCAGGGGCAGGATGCTGGCCGGAACGGGTTCTGGTGAGGACTCGCTCCGGGTGCAGGCTACCGGCCTGTGTGCTCACCCAGCGGAGAGCAGAGGGGAGGAGGCAGGCTCTTCTTACGACTCTTAACGAAGTCACTGATCCCATTCCTGGGGCTGCGTCCTCATGGCTTCGTCTAATGCTCATTACTTCCCAAAGGCTCCACCTCCTAATACTGTCCAGCATGCTGGGGGTTTTTGAGGGGACACAAACATTCAGTCTATAGCAGGGTCTGGTGAGAAAACAGAGAAGAACATGCCTTTTCCCTGAGGCGATGGATAGACCAAGAGGCAGCTTGTTTCCATGTAGGTTATTGTGCTTCACGGTAGGGGGACACTCCCGGACTCTGGGACCAGCATGTTACCATGCAGGGGACTGAATAATCCTAGAAAATGACAACAGTTTCAGAGAGGAGCTGTGAATTCGTGTACACACTGGCTCACCAGATATTTCCCAAGAGCCCATGGTGCCCAGCACTGTTCCGGGTGCTGTGATGTGAGTGAGAGAAAGCCCTGTCTGAAGGAGCTCAAGTTCTAGTGCGCAGAGAAGGACAGTAAACAATCAACATGGTAAACCTAAGTAACTGGGGTACAGGTGCTAAGAAGGGACCAGAAAGGTGGATGCACTCCCTGAGCAGCTGTTCTCATTTTCCCCTGGAAACACAGGGTTAGTGGCACAAGTTTGTTTCTTTTGTTCTCTTGAATTTCACCCTGTTTAATCATGGATAAATATATTCATTAAAGGGATATTATTTTTATTTTGGCTTAGGATTATTATGTCATTTCTTGTAGCTCATTATTAAAGTAGATTTTTTTTGCAGTTGTTTTCAACTGTTTATCTTATTTGATTCTCATATTTTTTTTCCCAACTAAAATGAATGAGTATCCGTCATTTTCCTGGCACCCCTGGAAATGATTGGAGCCCTTTTGTTTCATGAAACCTAACTTTCTTACTAGAACAGATGTAGGAGGAGAAGGCACAAATTTAAACTGTCCTCTGTGTCTTAATTTTTTTTTGGTCGCACTGGGCAGCTTGCGGGGGATCTCAGTTCCACAACCAGGGGTTGAACCTGGGCAACATCAATGAAAGCGCCAAGTCCTAACCACTGGAACGCCAGGGAATTCCCTTCTGTGTCTTAATCTTATCAACATATTGACTCCTTGACCAGTTGTGCAGACACTCTTTTTGCATAGTTACATTGCTCTGTCCCACAGTATTATTTTAAATTCACCTAGTTTAATAGCCTTTAATGTCTTGATTAAAATATATATATCATAATAATCATTCTTTTCTTCCTTCTCCCCAGCAATTCTTCTTCCCCAAATCATCAAGGAGATGGAGTTTCACAGGCCTCTAGTGAAGTAAGTATCTTTACCCTAAACTATCATGCTTTCAGGGTCCTGCATTTTGAAGCCTCTAACAGGGGTTTGAGTCATTGTTTGGGTCACTGAATAATCACACCTGTGCTCTTCGTGGGTGTTTTAAACTTTAAACCTGGAGGATTTCTGTGTTTTGTTTAAATGTTCTTTATAACATGCCAGTGACTTGGATTATTTTTTGTAAGCCTGAATAGTTTCTTCTGTTTGTGTTCATTTTCTTTGTTAATAGCAACTTCAGCCTTCAGCCACGATCCAGGAAACACAACAATGGCTGATCAAAAACAGATTCTCTTCCTACACAAGACTGTTCTCCAGTTTTTTAGGTATGTTTGTGTTTGTGTGTGCACACGCACACACACGTTGTTCGCTTGTTTGTTTTTGTACTTTTATTAGCTGTAATTAAATTTTGGGGAAGTAACTGTATGTAGATTTGTAAGAAGTTGCCCAAACCTGTACGGGGAGCTCCTGTGTACCTGTACAGGGAGCTGCCCAGTGTCCCCAGTGGTAGTGTCTTGCAGACCTATGGTGCAGTATCAGAACAGGAACTCGATGCTGTTTCACCAGGCTTACAGGCCCTCATTTTTGTATAGGGGTGTATATAGTTATATGCAATTTTTTTGATTTTATTAACTTTTTATTTGAAATAATTTTTGCTTTGCAGTAAGTTGCAAAAATAACACAGAGATGTTCCAGTGTACCCTTCACTCAGTTTCTCACATACTTATAGTACAGTATCAAAACCAGGAAATTGGCATTGGTGCTATGTGTGTATACAGTTCTGCATCATTTTATCACATGTATAGATTTGTATGCCCACCACCACCGAAGTTAGGATGCAGAATCTTGCCATCACCACAGGGATCTCCCTAATTACCCCTCCCCCACCATCCCTAATACCTAGCAACCATTAATGTATTTTCTGTCTCCATGATTTTGTCATTTCAATGTTACATACATGGAATCGTACAGTATATTCTTTTCTTCTCTCAGCATAAGGCCCTGACTTCTATCCAAGATGTTGTATCAATAGTTCCTCTTTATTGCTATGTAGCATTAGAGGGTATGAATGTACTCAGATATGGTTTTTATAGACTTAAGTTTTTTTCTTGCCTAGTAAGCTAAGGGAGTATTTAGATGTAATTTCAGAAAGGACCGGGCGGTGCTGCTTCAGGTGGTGCTGTAGGAAGCCTGTTTGGAGGGACAGTAATAGATAACGCCAGCTGGGACAGGGGCAGCATTTCCTAAACATATTTGGCCCTGGGACCCTTTCCCGACAGAACACTTACTAACATGTCCTGGCCAAACTCCTCCTGGGCCACAGTGAAGTGGCAGCTGGCTCTCCTTAGCCCATGGTGTTGGGGGACCATCCAAATGCAGCTCAAGCCCTTTAAGAGGAGAGAACATGTGTGCACACAGCTGGCCTAGAGGAAAGCCTGGTTTCACAAAGAACGTGGTTTATTACGTCAGCCCTTTATTGCTGTGCTTGTGTCATGGTTAGTCATTCCCCAGGTAGCGCTTTGTCTCTTTAAAATTGAAGTGCTGGGTGGAAGTCGTTGGCTAGCTGGGATGCACATTTTTATGATCAAGTAAGCCTTTTATCTGTGAAAAACTAATTTAAAAATTTCAGCGTGTTGGGGGGTGTGGGGCGCATCTTGGAGGCTCACAGGGGAGACAGGGAGAGCACCGCACAGTCGGAAGGCTCTGCCACGAGGGCCCAGGTTCCTGCTCTGTCAGACGACGCGTGTTGTAGTTCTGAGTGGTGATCACTGTGGCTTGGCCTCCTGCCTTTTCCTTCCCCTGTGAGCCTCCCAACAGTAGAAAGGCGAGGAGAGGGAGGCTTCTTTCTCTGAGCCTGTTAGGCAGTCATGTTTTGGAGAGGGCTGTGCACAGTGTCTGTCCAGCTCTGTGTGTGGCTGAAGGATGGGCACACATGTCTCTGGTTGCTCCTGGGAGCCCCGTTGGCAGAGGTGTGTGTGGAAGGCCCCCTGGCAGAGATGACAGCGTCTGTCTCTGCTTACCTGACTCCATAAACAGCTCCATCAGTGCTCGTGCCTCATGGGAGATGTGCTTCTCTGGTCTTTGTTCTTTTACAAACTAGAAAATCATTAGGCTCTTAACATTCAAGCCCTCAAAAGTAGATAACTCCATTAATCTCCATTATCCACACATGTAAGTGGATATTTATCATATGGAGGTCATACTTTAATCCCAGAGGGCATCTTAATTCTCCCAATAAACTACATCTTGAGCGCCAATAAAAGGGAAAACAAAAGACTGTAGACACACTCAAACATAAAACATAGAAGAGTCTGATGAGCTCCTGTGTCACCACCCCCAGCTCCAGAGATGACCAGCCTAGGTCAGTGTCGTTCTCTCCCACTCCCAACACCTTCCCTTTCTGTTCTACTTTAAAGCAAATGCTAGATACCATGTCATTTACACACCAAATACTTATGGGGGAAACCTTAAGTATAATAAGCAATTCTCTGACATACTTTTGTATTAAAACTGGCTGCTGTGATGGAGTTGTTTGTTATAGAATGTTGGACTGTATGTAGCATGTTACAGTATAAAGAGACCTAGTCCTAGCTCTGCTGCCAACTTGTGTGCCTTTGGGCAGGTCCCCCAAACTCTGACTTCCATTTCTTCCTTTTGTAAATTAAAGATTGGTCTGGGTCATCTCAAGGTGAACTATCTGGGGTCAGAATCATGTTTATCTTCACGAGCTCCACCCAGCCAGAATAAGGCAGGCACTGAAATCCTGTACTGGGAAGAGACTTTGCTGTCGGCTCATTGCTCTGATTTTCCAGCCTCTGGGCTTCTGAGTTCCTCCTTGATAGAGAACATGGAGAGCCAGCACTCTTTGGCTGTAAGGGGCAGGTGTGTGTGTGTGTTGTTCATGTGTGTGTGTGTACACAGGAGACCTGGCGATGGCTTCGAAGGACATTAAACTGTGAAGACAGATGCTGCAAAGTAGCCTGTACTGCTGGTTCTTCTCCCATTTCCTTGAGAAGATTCTTTTTGCTCTTCTCCAGGTGCCGACTTGTTAAAACTGACAAAGGAGGATCTAGTACAAATTTGTGGTGCAGCCGATGGAATTCGGCTCTATAATTCACTGAAGTCAAGGTAAAATACCGTGTTTAAAAGGAACTGTTCTGCTTGAAATGAGAACGTGCCCTTGTTCGCGCGGGGACCGCGGGCAGGATGTGTCCACGCCACGTCGGCGTGCGCCCTCGCGCTGCGCGCTGGCCCGCCGTGCTCACGAGGAGACTGTTTTGTGTGCACCTTCAGGCAGGCCCAGATATGATGCAGGCACTGAGGGCAGAGGTAGACTGTAAGACTAGAAATGCACATGGGCAGGACTGTGGTCTGGAAGACGACTGGGGTTGTTGCCAAGAAAACAAACTTCTCATTTAGGTGAGCTCTACAGAATCTATGGTTTTCAAGGTCATGTGACACTACTAAACAGTTATTAAAAATGTAAACTTCTAATTGTGAATTAAAATGATAGAATTGTAAACTGTGCTGGCTTTTAAGACCCATTTACTATCGTTGGTATT
The DNA here is from genome assembly GCF_965194825.1 of Balaenoptera physalus. Taxonomy (NCBI): domain Eukaryota; kingdom Metazoa; phylum Chordata; class Mammalia; order Artiodactyla; family Balaenopteridae; genus Balaenoptera; species Balaenoptera physalus. Next base: position 59,175,263 of record NC_138896.1, on the reverse strand, counting down.
TCTAGACTTGTGGTGTGAGAATTCCATTAAACTGAATTTTACTGATGTTAAATTGCTGACATAATCTTGAAACTTAAATTTACCAGCATCTGACCGACCATCTCAATGGTTTAGAGTCTGGATCATCAGATTAGACCACCTGTGATAACCTGTGATAGTTGGTGTGAGGTGTGTGTTTTTATATTCTTCCTAGTAAATTATTTCGTATAATGAAGTAACGTTGTAAAGTTCTAAGGAAATAGACCCTAGATTCTTGTAGCTGTCGCTTGCGCGTGCGGCCTTCGCGCCGGCTCACAAGCGCCATCTTCTGGTTGCAGGTCGGTGCGGCCCCGCCTGACCCTCTACGTCTGCCGCGAGCAGCCGGCGCCGCAGGGGCAGCAGCAGGCAGCGGGTGGCGGGGGCGACGGCAGCGGCGCCACGCCCTACGGTGGGTATGGGCGGGCGGGCGGGGGGCAAGGGCACTCGGCTTCCTGCCACTGCCCTTCTGAGTCGGTGGGGACCACCAGGTTGTCCTGGCAGCGGTGAGAGGCAGTGGCCTTTCTCGGCTGTTGTTCTGATAAAATTTAATTTTAAAAGAACAAGTGTAGGGCAGAGTATGGCACCCCTGCTTTAGAGCCTCTCTGTAGTCTTACCTTAATTGTAGTTCCAAATTCTAAGCAAAGGTTTCTGTACTCACACACATGAAAAAACCCTTGTTTGGGGAAGCAAAGTAAAAGCACTGATATTCCTGATCCGTGTTTGGCTTGAGTCAGTAGTAGAGCAGGACCTGCGAGACTCAGGCTCGCTGCAGATGTGCCTGACGCTTTGCAGACAAGGGCTGCTGCATCGTCACGTGTTCGGAAACAGCTGGGCTTTCTGTGGAGAAGCAGGAGGCCTCGTGGTCCACATCCTTAGCTTCTCGTGTGCCGTCTTCTACACTGTTTTTAATTCTTTAGGGGAAAGGAAGAGGGGAGAGGCAGCTTTTATTCTTTAGGATAAATTCCCAGTAGTAGGTTTACTGAATCAAAAACTATGACCTTTTTAGAGTTCTTTTTATATATGGCTAGAAACACGTAGCATTTTTGAAAATGGCTTTCTTTCGGTGTAACTTACATACCATAAAGTCCTCCCACTGCAAGTACACAATTCAGCGATACTCTAGTTAGTTTACAGTTTTGCAGCCATCGCCACAATCCAGTGTTAGTCCCATTACTCCAGAATGATCATCTGTGCCCATCTGCAGTCACTTCCTGCTTGCTTTTAAGATAAATTAAAACCTCAGATACTTTTATACAGAGGTTAATGTTAATTAAATTGTATGTGTGAGCATAAATAATGTATTATTATATTCACATGGGTAGTAAGGGGAGAAGTATTCTTACCTTTAATTTTTATATTTCTTTAGTACTTTGAAAGGAGTGATCTTCCAATAGATCATGTGGAAAATAGATCAAAGATTACTGCTAAAATGCTGTTCTTATTTTTTATTTCAGTTTATCATGCAATCTACTTAGAAGAAATGGTTGCTTCAGAAGTTGCTCGAAAACTTGCGTTGGTGTTTAATATTCCTTTCCACCAAATTAACCAGGTTTACAGACAGGGTCCCACCGGTATTCACATTCTTGTTAGCGATCAGGTAACTGGCATGCCCTTTCCCCTTTTACACTGATATTTACTTTTATATGTATTACTGAAGTGCTATAGAAAAAAAATCTGTGACTTCTTTGGCAAGTACTCATGAGAATCATTTTCAGAGTTGGGACTCAGGATTGGGAAGAATTTATAACCGAGAGTTCTAGGTGTCCTGGGTGGTAGAAGGAATACAGGTAAAGGAGAACCGTAGCTCTGATCCCGCCCTCTTTGAACTCCGACACTGGTCACTGGGGGGCTCCGGGTTAGCGGGCCTTTGGCCCTTTTTAGCAAGGCATTTGAATGTGTTTTCCTTTTGTGTACTATTTGATGGCTGATTTTAAAAAGCTGTGAGGTTAGAAGGGCAGTTCACTGCCACCCCGTGTTCAGTGACAAGCAAGTGATAACTTGAGCACCTTGGCAGCAACTTTTTGTTAGTCACTATCACAGAACCCAGCAGCGAATGCCTCCCCGTGGGCCGGAGGGTGACTGACCAGATCGCAGGGCCCCCATGGGCAAGCACGGTCACCGGGCTGGCCGGTACAGCAGGTGTAAGTCCTTGCTACCTCACACTGCCTATCTGAATTACCATTTTGGCCGTTGAGTCCTGTACTTGTGCAGCTATATATAGATTATGACATTTTTCTTTTACTACTTTTACTCAGTTAAGAAAAGACAATTGGATCTTAATTATACATCTGCTTTATCCTTCTAGATGGTTCAAAACTTTCAAGATGAGAGTTGTTTTTTATTCTCCACAGTAAAAGGTACGTGTGTCTTGAAATGCGAGAATCATGAAAGATAGTGCGTGCCTGAAATCAGCAGTCATCTTGCGTATTTACTTTTGGAAATGCTGGCTTTACTAATTTTAAGAAGTTTGAAAAAGGAATCAAGGGAATATTTCTAGTGACTGAAATATTGTCGAAATTAACTAGCAAGTAAGGAAGAGGCATCAGTCCTTCTGGATGCCTGGAGAAAAATCCCAGTCCATTCAGCCAACATTTTACTGAGCACCTCCTGTCAGACACATGCCGTTGGTGCTAGAAAGGTCTTCCCCTCCTGTAGTGGGGAAAGGAAACCAGAACTGGTCCATAGATGCACACAGATTACAAATAGGTAATTTAGGTGCCATGAATGCATGAGGAAGTGGGGTTGCTTGTGGACGAGGGGGCCTGGGGAGGGGGACACGCAGCCGTGGAGGCTTCTCTGAGGAGCTGTCTGTCATGAACGCTGAGACCTGGAGCCCGAGGGGGAACTGAACACACGAGGAGCAGCACCCCAGCTGGCGCGGGGCCGGGTGCAGAGGAAAGAGCGTGGCTGCTCTGGAGGCCTGAGGGGGCCCGTGGCTGCTGTGCAGGGCGAGGACGAGCAGAGCTGGAGGCGGGTCTGGTAGGCAGTGCCTGGCGGTGGTGGGAGTTTAGATTTTATTTGAAATGCATTGGAAAGTCGGTGATGTTGTTTAAACAGACGAGTAACGTGAATAGATTTTTCTTTTCTTCCACTCTCGCAACTCTGTGGAGACAGATGAGAAGGTGGGAAAACTGGAGGCAGGAGATGTCATCTAGACGAGAGGTGACGGGATCTTGGACGCTGATAGACAGACAGGGCCCTGCTGGGCTCCACATTGGAGGGAGGAGTGGTTGTGACTCTCACAGGAGCAGCTGGGCAGGCGGTGGTCGCGGTGGAGAGGTAGGCGGGCTTGGGGGAAGCGGCCAAGGCTTCCGTTTTAGGACGTGGAAATCATAGCCGGCTGGGGCTGGCAAGAGAGGCCTGGGCTTGAGGTGTAAATCTGGAAGCCTTCAGCGTGTCTGCCGTGACTCAAAGCCATAGGAATTCTTGAGGTTATGGAGGGAGAGAATGTGAAGAGCGGGCCCAGACGGGGTTCAGTAGAGTTCCAGTTAAAGGGCTGGATAAAGGAGGAGTTTTTTAAATGTGAAGTTACTGTGAGAAGAGACCTTTAAAAGTCTGATGAGTTAAGATCTAAAGCTGCACCTCAAAGAGCACGATGTCACGAGTCACCCTTTCCTGGGAAGTTACGCGAAGAGAGCAGCCCACCTTGAAGGGAGGGGCTGAAGTTAGGACTTCACCCTGTGCCTGACATGTCCCGTAAGCCACCAAGTTACCTGCAGGGCTGTTCAGTCTGTGAACTGGCCCACTTTATCTTTTCTTTTCACAGACATGTTTAGCTTAGTACCCTTCTGGCTCAATTTTTCCTTCTCAAAACAATGCAGTTTTTACTCTGCAAAACTCACACTGTCTATAAAAGAGGCAGTTCATACAGTGAACGTGTAGCTGCGTCCTGTGAAGGCGGTGGGGTTTCTGGTATCAGGCATCACAGGACGTCCCCGCCCCGCTCAGTGTACTGTTTTCAGACATTGGTCCTTACGGAAAAATTCATTTGTTCCTTGATGAACGCCTGTACTGCTGCTTCTCGCCATCTCCTGAGAAACACTAGGCCATCGCGCAAAAGTAGTGATGTGTTTTTTAAAATGTTTCAGATCTACTTTTGAGGAGTTCAAAAATTATTTCCAGAAAAGGTGGATGTAAGCACCCAGTTTATTGGATAGTCTCTTCCCTGCGCCTTGCCCTCAGATGGGGGGCGGGGCGGGCAAAGGGAATGTGCACGTGACGCTGCCATAGGCAAGAGGGGCTGGAGCAAGTTAGCTTGTTTTCCTCTAGAATATTTAAAGGTACCCTCTGAACTGGGGCGGGGGGTTGTAGAGTTCTAGGAGTGTTCAAAGTAGTCTTGATTCTCCAGCCTGGTAAAAAGTTGCGCGTAACGTCCCTTTCTTTTTTCTGCAGCTGAAAACGGCGGTGGCGTCCACATAATTTTGAAGTGACATCTTGACGTAGTCTGAACTCTGTTCAGCACCAGTTTAAAGTTACGCTTAAAAGTGTGTGAAGACTGAATCCAAGAAGTCTTGGGATTGGATTTTACCGTATGAAATGTTTCATATTGAAAACACAGGATGACCTTTCTCACGAACTGGATGAGAGGCACGTCTCCTTCGCTTCACTGCCGCGGCCTCGCCCCGGGACAGTGAGCACGTCGGGCCCCGGTGCAGGTAGGCCGCCTGCTTCTCTGCCAGAGAGGCCAGTAGACACAGTCCCTAGAAGCAGCCTTCGCTGTCTTTTTACACTGTATGCGGTTTGGAAATGAATGAATGTAAAGATGTACTGTGGGCATTTACCTTTCTGGGCCAGTTCGGCTTCTGCTGCCCGGACCTTATGCTGACCTGGGGGCGGGGGGGCACTGGCTGCTGCGGGGCCAGCGCCGAATCCACGTGTGGAGAGAGTGAGGCCGGCGCTGATACGGGCCGATCAGTGGTCAGGGGAGAGGCTTGGTGCCTTCCTGGAAAAAATCACGTCTAAGGGTGCGCGTCTGCCGTGATCATGCCAGATCGGGGAAGCCCCAAGCCAGGAAGACGGGCGTGAAGCAAACTGCATTATCAAGAGTACCTTGGTGAGAGGATCAGTGTAAATCCTAATAGGTACAAAGACTTTTGTGTTTTTGCTTTGTCACAGATTTATTGAAAAACTTTTTGCTTCTGCTTCCATTTTTAGCATTTTGTTTCTGGTTTTCATTTTTGAAGCCCCAATGCCTTTTAAACTCATGTGGTTTTCTTTCTCCTGTTCCTCCCTCTCTCTGTCTCTGACCACCCACCCCACCCTGCAGCATACTGTTGTTAAACTTTTTTAAAGCCCTGTCCCCAACATTGGAAATACACCTAAGCAGGAGAAAACAGTGTGATAGTTTCTGACTTGGTGTTAAGGGGTCTTCATTATCAAGAGTTGAAATTTATTTGTGGAACACTAGACATCACAAACAAACACTATATTGTACCATCAAAATTCCTCACACTTCTCTAATATGGAGCTTTAGTACAATCATGGGTAACATTCTGGTGATTATTTAGGGACTTTTTTATACACCACATAATAGCTTCTTTTTCTATAAAAAGAGTGCCTCTTTCACAAAACCAAATGCTTGTTGGCCAGTATACTTTCCAAAGGGAATCACTGTTTGTTTTTGCAATTTTTTCTACTATCAATCATCAATCATTATTATCTCTTCTCTTCACCCGAAGCCTTCCCAAAATTCATCAGCAAGCATTTGAGGCCTGTGGTGTACTAGACACAATTTTCTTTTCAAACTTCGATTCCATTTTAATTATACCATCATCTCTGTCCGTTCACCCAGTGTCTTGGTTTTGAGTGTATTATTTGATCCTTATCTTTGTTCGGGCAGAAACAGGAATGGGTAATTTTGAGTTTAAAATCTCTCCCAGAAGACAAAACTACTTCAGTGGGTGAAAGCTTTGGCATTTTATGTTTTATTCATAAAGGGGGTTATTTGATATGAAAAAGTAGTGTCTCTAAATATTCCATCTTTGGTTTGAAAATATCCATAACTTGTATAGACCCTAAAGCAGGAGAGCTTTCCTTTCCGTCATTTTCCCTTTGCTTTTTTGTATGACCACATGTTTTCTGTACCAGTCAGTCAGTCACTTGGGAAAGAAGTGAGCTTCTCTCTTAATTGTTTTAGAGTTTTGCTTGTCTATTTAGCATTCCTTTTTGAGTCTCAAGATTTGTGGAACAATAAATGTCATTTTTAATGCTGTGTGCTATTTTGAATTCCTCATCAGGTTTTACAAGTGGGGTAAAAATAATTAAAAGCTCATCAAACTTGAAATGACACCAAGCAGCATTGAACATTAGTCTCTCCCAGTGAAACAGGTTAAATTATGGCACCAGCAAATTTGCTACTTTGTTTTTTTAATAGTAGGATGTACACATTTCAGTATAATAAATGTTTTCCGATTGTTTTGCAAATGTGTGTCTCATTTAAAATCCAAGTTCCTGCCAGTGTGTCACCTCATGTCATAGAATCAAGGAGTTCACTGTGTATGTTCTGAGTACACACCAGTCCCAATGTTGTTATAAGAGCTGATGGGGGTGTGTGTTTTCAGTTTGTTTCCTCAAAGCTGATGCAACTGAGGACAGCTTATCCAGTGACTGTGCCACACTTAAAGGGGAAGCAAACCTGATTTTTCTTAACAGAGGTTCTCCTGTTTTGTAGATGCGGTCCAGCGTCATTCAGCCAGAGTCCAGTAGCTGTGAGAGGTTGTGTCCGGGCTCAAAAGAGATAATGTATAGAAGGCCCTGGTCATTTAAATTTTTAAAATAGAAACTATATTCATAGCTTCCTGCAACAGCCATTTTTTCCCCCACACAGTGGTGTAAATGTATATTTAAATAACTGCTATGGTATACACACAATAAGGCAGCAAAATCATCAGGACTTTAATGCTTATTCTGATAATCCTGCTAATTGATTTATGGAGTTGTATATCCATCTATTTGCCTTCTCTCCCCAGAATGCAGCTGAGGCCTTGTATCCTAAATGCTTCTAAAACTCTCCACCTAATAGAACCCTAACCCAATTAGAAGTATTGCTGGTCATGGGGAAATTTCTCGTTTTTGCTGTTTCCCTCGGCTTCTCATGAACTCTGGGCTCTTCAGTTTGGGGAGTGGTTACTAAGAAGGGCTGGCTACCATTCACACAGAGATGCAATGAAGGTCACAAACGTGGACAGCACAGAGCAGAAACCAGATCATCTTATCAGATTTCAGGTAACATTAGGAACGCCTGAATCTGGAAGACGGTTTTGCTCAGATTTGTCTGCCATGAGATAATAGCAATAAAACCCTCTGACTTAAGCATTGCAATGGTTTATTCATTTTTATATAAGTCTCAAAGGTGCCAACACTTCACTGATTTTAGTTTTAAGTGTGTACAATTTTTGAATAGTCCTGGTGTAACTTGATTTCTAAGATTTTAAAATAAACTTGGAAAAAAATCACACCCATTCTACATGCATCCATTATTTTTAATTGATTATATTATAGATAACTTGAGCCTTAATTCTGTTTCTTTAAGGTCCCCCAAAGTTTGTGAGACATGACATGATTATAGCTTTTCTATAACAACAACACATTATGTGCCATAGCCTACGCCAGAGCTTATGATTTCCAATCAGGCAACACAAACTGAGTTGCTTTTGTTTAGTTCTTGGTCCCCAAAAGGATATATGACAAGTTGACAGAAACAGAAGGGTGAAGACCTTGCTCCACCCTGTTTAGAGTCCTCATTCTTTGGTGTCTCATGGAAACCTATTAACTTGCCTTCCACGTAAGTCGCTACATAGAAAACTGTCGGGCATTATGAATTTGCAGTATAGTCACTTTGATAAAGTTGCTATTTAATCTTCAAAGTGGAAAAGTCCTGCTAATCAAAATGGAATCGTTGTGAATAAAAGTAGGCCACTGGCTGAAGTATCAGGTAGAAAATCAACAGCTTATTTTTCTGCTCAATTTGTGCTAACGCTGATGGTCTGTTTGAGGAATGCTGACAAAGCCAAGGGCAGGAATTTTGTACCTAGGGAGGCACCCACCTCTAGAGATCCAGGTTTCCTGCATGGTCCTGGCTGCACTATGACCACTCTTGCCCTGTGTTAATTGACACAAGGCTTCGAATTGATTGCGTCACAGCAGGATAAAGGTAAAAACTATCATGAGAGTTACTGCAGTCCCTGCAGAAGTCTTTTACCTGTAAATGCCTTTCCCAATGGAGAATCAACAGATTTGGATGATGGTGGAGTACGTCAGAAAGACTCGGGTCCTCGGGAGGAAGGGACACCTCATGAAGCCCTGGGCTGGGCAGCTGCTGTCAGAGGATGACACAGCACCTGCATAGCCGCTGTCCACTTCCTCCCACTGCTGTCGGCGGGGTGACAGGAGCAAAGTAGGCATGGACTTTGACATGAGGGAGCTGGGCCTGAAAGTAGAAAGGAAAAGTGTAGTCATAAGATAGTTTGGGGATTATAGGCATAATCCTAGAAAAGCCCACAGTTCTCCTATAGAATCTAGTTCATTCTACCATTAGGCAGATAGTCCCAATAGAATTTCTGGTGTGCGCTAAAGCTGCTCCTGTTGACATGCACGTCTCCCCAAACGGCACCTTTTAAAGACAAAGGGGTGGTCACCGTCCCTGTGTGCAAACCGAGTAGAGATGTAACAGCTGTAGCACCTGGGGCTGCTTAGGGGTCTAAGTGCCAAGTTGCCTAAACTTAAAGCGTATTCAAGAATGATGCAGGTGAACTACATGCGGAAAGAACGCCACAGTTATTAAGACACTTTATACCTAGAAATTAGCAAAGATCAAGCCTACTGATAACGGCCTTAAGTCCCTTTCCTTCTAATAAGTTTGCTAATCAACAGACCACATGGAACCTCCACCCAGACCCATTCTAGAAGTTGACTCTTTCCAGGGCGGGGTCTAATAAGGAAATTTAGAAGAAGTCTAAGAGGATAGTTTGCATAACTACTGGCCCAAGACAGAATGTAGAAAATGGATGTTGATTCTTGGTGTATTTGTCGTTTGCTGAGAAACTGCCAGGTGTGGCTGCTGCCCGACACTTACCCGCATCCGCTTGATGCCTGCGCGGGTGACCTGCTGGCAGTCGTACAGCTCGAGGCGCTCCAGGCCACGACAGTTCTCCAGGTGCTCCAGGGCCACGTCAGTGATGAGGAGGCAGTTGTCCAGTTCCAGCACCCGCAGCCTCTCGTGGCCGCAAGGGCTGTTGCTCAGGTGCAGGATCCCATCATCCGTGATGAGCTCACAGTGGGACAGGCTCTGGAATGAGGGGAAGCACAGATGTTTGCTGGACCCTCTCATTCCAAGGCTCACGGCCCAGGAAGAGCAGGGAAGCCGGCCCAGGCAGCGCCCCTGGGAACCACTGAGCAGCGGGAGGATGGAGCACAAAGCTGTGGGCCCATGGGCAGCGGCTTCTCTCACCTTCCCGCCAGGTAAAGATGGGAACCGACACTGCAGAGGGTGGTCTGCGCCGTGAGGATCCTGAACTCACCTCTTCCCGCAAACAGCGAATCTACAGCTACACAGGCAACAGCTTCCTCCAGAAAAAAACAAAAACTGGCTGAACGACTCTCCACGCTGGGCAGATGAGAGAAGGCCCGCTTGGAAGCGGAAGGAGAGGCTGGGCCACAGTCTGTCATGAACCCCGGCCCCAAGCGCAGAGACCCCCGGGCAGGAGGGAACTCATAACCTGGAGCTTCTCACTGAGGAGCGACGGGTTTAACCCCACATCAGGCACCTGAACGTCTAGCTGGAAAAACCAACGCGCTCACCTCCGCAAGACCCAGAGACCACAGCAGTGTGAGAAGGAATCCAAAGGACTTTCACGCTCGGGCCCTCCCCACCCCCAGGGCCAGCTGATGGAGGGGAGCCCAGCCTGGGTGGCGGAGGCCCGCCTGCTAGGTGACACACTGGGGGGCCTGCTGGGGTGCCCCCAGGGCTTGGAGATGGGCGGGGCCATCTTTGCACATTCCCTCTGCCGAGCTCCAGCCACTGGATGACATTTTCTTTCTTAAATTCTGGGCTGCTTCCTTCCCGGTGAGCACTATTCGCATGCTCTCCCGGCCCTGCCTCTGCCTCGCGCCAGATGCCATCCTCATTCTCTGTCTGTCTCTATGTTTCTCTCAGGGGGGAGTTTCACGTGTGTCTGGTGCCCCAGTTCTTGCAGCTGTTGCCAGGGGACACGTCCATCTCCTGGCCTGCAGGGCCCCACGGAACTGTAACCAGTGGAGAGACTGCTCAGTGGCTCCCATGTCCCGCGATCGGCAAGAGAAAACACCCAGGAGTCGTCCTTCTCGGAAAGAGGGCTATGAGCTTGTCATCACAGCTGCAGCGAGGGGCACAGGCTTCTAATTAAACACACATCTAAGGGCTGACTGTAATCCTTTCTAGAGACCTTGGAGGCCGATGCTGTCTTTGCTCTCCCCTCTGCCATGCTCCAGAGCACCAGTATCTCCCAGAGGGGAGCTTTTACATCTGCCTGGTGACCTGGTTTTTATTTCTGGTGCCCCAGTCTTTGTATAAGGTGCCCATGGGATGCTCCTTGCTCACGTGGCCCTGATGGCCGAAGGCGGCTTGTATTCCTGGGTCCTACGGGACTTTAACATGAAAGAGTTCTTGGCAGGCTACCACCCCCAGGGCACTTTACAGACAGCAGGCTGAAACACACCCCCAGCCTTTCTGGGAAAGAGGCCTATTTGCTTGTCCTGGAGCTTACAGGGCGGGCTTCAGGTCTGGTACACACCTAGAGGCCTACAGATGTGCTCTCAGCAAAGGTAGGTGCAGGTACATGCCATCTCTGCACTCTCCCTGGTCAGTATCCCCCCAGACCGGAGTTTACGCCCTTATCTGGGAAAAGTACCAAACAGAAGTCACGGAGCTGAAGAATACAACTGAACTGAAAAATAAAGTAGAAGGTTTCAAGAACAGACTAGATGAAGCAGATAAAAGGATCAGTGACTTGAAGACATGGCAGTGAAAATCACCCAATCAGAGCAGCAAAGAGAAAAAGAAGGGAAAAAAGTAAAGATACCCTAACAGACTTAAGGGACAATATCAAGTGGACTAACGTTCTCATTATAAGGGTAACAGAAGGAGAAGAGAGAGAAACAGGCAGAAAAGCTAACAGAAAATAATGGCTGAAAACGTCTCTAGCCTGGGGGAGGAAACAGACATCCAGATTCAGGAAGCCCAGAGAATTCCAAATAAGACGAGACCCACACCAAAACACATTACAATTAAAATGTCAAAAGTTAAAGACTCTTAAGAGCAGCAAGAGAAAAACAGCTTGTTATACACACGGGAATCCCCGGAAGACTGTCAGCAGGGTTTTCAGTAGAAACTGCAGGCCAGAATGGAGGGGCACAATATATTCAAAGTGCTGACAGAAATGAAAAAAAATTCCAACCAAGAATACTAAGCCCAACAAAGTTATTCAGAACTTAAGGAGAGATGGGAATTCCCTGGCGGTCCAGTGGTTAGGACTCAGCACTTTCACTGCTGGGGCCCAGGTTCAATCCCTTGTTGGGGAGCTAAGATACCGCAAGCCGCACAGCGTGGCCACAAAAAAAGAATGGAAGGAGAGGGAAGTTTTCCAGACAAGCTAAAGCTAAACTAGTTCATCATCACTAAACCTGCCTTACAAGAAATGTTAAAGGGACTTTGTTAAGCTGAAAAGGGCACTAATTAGTAACAAGAAAACATATGAAGGTATAAATCTCACTGGTAAAGGCTGTGATAAATCAGGGTGAGAGATAAAACTCTGTGGCATCAAGAAAGTTAATATAGTCTTTATTGGCTGTAATTCTTTATTCTTTAAAATAATAGCTAAAATGCTTAGATAGCTTCTAGGACCAATGAGCTGCATTAATATGATTTTTTTTTAATTAATTAATTAATTAATTTTTGGCTGTGTTGGGTCTCCGTTTCTGTACGAGGGCTTTCTCTAGTTGCGGCGAGCGGGGGCCACTCTTCATCGCGGTGCACGGGCCTCTCACTGCCGCAGCCTCTCTTGTTGCAGAGCACAAGCTCCAGACGCGCAGGCTCAGTAGCTGTGGCTCACGGGCCCAGTTGCTCCGCGGCATGTGGGATCCTCCCAGACCAGGGCACGAACCCGTGTCCCCTGCATTGGCAGGAACACCCTCAACCACTGTGCCACCAGGGAAGCCCAATATGATTTTAAAAGTCAAAAAAACTGGCTCTGGTACTGAAGAGGAAACCAGCCCCCCAATTATCAATAGAACCTGCTGATGACATCCTACAAACTAAAAACTGAAGTAACAAAGAGGATCCTTAACCTCCTTTGAGCAAACTTCATGAACTCCTCTGTGTTCTTTTGAATCTGGAGTTCCCCTTGTTTGCAATTGTATATTCGACTTATTTTCAAAGAAATATGATCAGTTTCCCTTTCAAAACAGCCTTCTAGATTTGGTTTTTGTGAGAGTACAAGGCCCTTCCTCCCTTGAGGATCACAGAGCAGTTCCTGGAAGGGGTGGGGTATGTGCACACTTGCCGCCTTCACATGTAAAGAAGAACCTGGGAACTGAAGTTTAGCAAATGAGGTGTGATAGTTACCTGGCTCGGGGCTAGTGGTCACTTCCCTCATTTCTTCCTGCTTGCAGGTCTTTAGTAAAAGCTAAAAACCAGATTTCAAAATTCTGAATCTATGGAGCTTTGCCCCAACAGCATTGGCTCCTCTGAGCTCCCCAGGCTGGGGGAGGACTCCCTGGGGTGGACCCCCGGCTCCAGCATGGAGAGCACTGTCTGGCCCTCCCCCAGGGAGGTGGGGACCAGCTGCTCCTATGCGCGTGTCCCAGGCGCACCCGGGCTGCCCCGCACCAAGACTGCACGTCTGTGCTCTGAGACCTGCAGCGGCAGAAACGCACGCCCAACAACCTTGCGCTTCCACTCACCCTTGGCTCTACCTGGGGGCTGACAGAGGTGCTGCTACCATGTCCGTACCAGGGAGAGCCCCTGCAGTATCCGTTAACAAGGATCCAGACACACACTGCTGTGCAATTTCTGAGTGACGATAAAGTCTGTCTCTTCTGATGAATGATCTTTTCGCTCTCCAGTGCCTAGAACAGTGCCCGGCGTGTAGTGGTCCTCAAGAGGTGTTTGTAGAGTGAATTTGATGAATATAATCAGATTTAATCCACAGCATTTCCCTTTTCTGTGCGGGCTACTAGGCATCTCCAAAGCTAAGTTTAGATTTCAACTGCAACTGTTTCCCTGCTTTTCTGCTAATAATCCTCCAGGTATTTTTCTTTTTTTTTTCATTTGAGGCTCTTATCTTGGACTTCTGGTTTTTATTATAGTTTATCTTTTACTCTAAGTCCCCTTTCTGGAATTCGCTTGTATGAATATCGGGGAAGATGGAGAAGATTTCAGTCACCAGAATCCCCGCTGGGGAGAACACTATTTGGAAGACATTTCCTGACCCGTCGCTGAGGTGGGCCTGCACTCCTGAGGAAGCAGGAGTTAGGGAGCTGGTGGATGGCCTTGTCCCGTGCACACAAGAGACGACACTGCCGAAGGGGTGGGAGTCCAAGTCCAGGGTATCTCCGAGTCGGGGAGAGAGCCCTTGGGCAACAGGGAGGAGGGAGGTTAAAATATGAAACAAAGCACGGGGCTCCTAACCTTCCCCACACCTCTGAGAAGCAGGCCATCTCAGGGACAGGGGGACAAGGGGTGGAGAAAGCACATCCGACAACTGGTTCTATCAATTATAAAACCAGATCAGAACTAATTTGGGAGTAAAGACATTAGAATGACAGAATTATCTGCAGGTGTGTAGAGGGAAACGGTTTCAGCAGAGAATCTGGAAACAGGTAGGTTTCTGACTATCTCTGAAATCTGACACCAAACTCAAAAGTCCCAGAGCTGTCCAAAGCCCAGCACACTTGTGCCTGAGGGAGAAGCATCCAGAAGGAATGTGGAAATAAGGAAAACTGGTGGGGAGAGTAACTCAAGGCCAAATGGAGCTTTAATGATGTTATAAAATCCTAGCCCTTGCTGACAGAGTAAGTTCAAAGGGGATAGAGAGAGCTGGCTTAAGAAAAATCTGTCGTGTATTTCAGGGCAGTGGAAAGACCAGACCCCACGGAAGCCACGAGATCTGGGGCCTTTGGGCAGTTGTGTAAATTTGGGCAAGCTTCTTAACCGCTCTGAGCCTCAGCTTCCTCACTGATAAAATAGGGATGTCCATGGTGCCCGCATCACAGAGCTGTGCTGGGATTCAGTGAGTCAGTGTATCTGGTGGGAGCAGGCAGCCGAATGGGGACTCCACCCCTGCTTCACGTCCAGCAGCCAGATGGGAAACGTGCATGCGATGTCTGCATGGCTAAGAGTGTCAATGACACTTTTCACTGCTCATTCTGGATCTTTCAGTATATTCTAATCCCCCCCCGATAGATAGTTGAGCAGATATGAAATGTAATATAAGGATGGCCTCATTTTAACCATGCTAACTTTCACTGTACCCAACATGATGAACATGAATTTGAGTAAGGACGCTGGTCCCTATATTAGGGTCACACCCTAAAATGAAAGCAGTGACATTTAGATACCCTGCCTCCCAAGTGAGCCCAACACACAGACCTTTGAAACCAAGAATGATAACACCCTATGAAAAGGAAGGTTCTTGCCGTAGTACGGGGGTTCTTTCATCCCTAAGAGGTAAGTAACGTCACAAAAAGCTCAGACTCACCAGGGCTTGCAGTTTAGGACAGTGAATGGAGAGCTGGATGAGTGTGCTGTCGGTTATCTGGAGAGAAACACACGGTGTCAGTGTGGCTTGTACACCAGAACTTAATACCTAATCCTGCTTCTCCTGAATACAAGAATCAAAAGGTGCAAAAGAGAATTAAAAACTCATCTCAAGCACACTCGGGCTGGGAGCTCCTCTCTTCACCAACAACCTCAATTCTGCTCATTCCCAGAGATGTGAAGGTGTTCTTTGGTCTTTCCTCTGGTGCCCCAAGGGGGACAAGGGACAAAGAGGGAGTGGACACAGAGGGTCCCCCAAGATTCTTCTCTGTAGAGTCACCTCATCACTAGACATGCAAGCTTATTTCTCCCTTAAGTTTTATGAAAATGAGTCCTTTTTTTTTTTTTTTTTAATGTTTGGCAAAAGATGGTGCTATCCTGAACTTGGCTGTAACTCTGATGACTGAGAACAGCCCAAAGTTTATGCATCCCCCTCCCGTGGCCCTCACAGGTTCCCAAGCCCTGACACCTATGCTGGGGCAAGGAGGGTCCAGACAATGGCCAGTTGGCATCTCTGGTTACGCCTGTCAGTGGCTGAGGGGCGCCCTGCAGAGCTGTCAGGAGTCCACTCACCAAGATGCATTCTTCGAGATCCATCTTCTCCAGGTCATGACAATTCTGAAAAAGTCCATAAGAGTCCATAAGACACCCTGTCCCGCAAGTGACCCAGTGAGCCAGCACTTTTGAGCAGGTGCCCTTTGAATCATATTCACTTTCGATATGGGCATTAGGGCTGCATTTCCTTCTCTCATCCTGGAAAGGCAGTTGTCTGCACCTTCCCAGTGGCTCACAGGTATCAGCACAGAGATTTCAGCCATGGAATGGGCTCTGGGAGGTCGTGGGGGTGGGTGCCCAGCCACGGTGGGGATGGTGGAGGGCTGGGGTAGGAGGAAGAGTGTATCAGCATCCCCAGGAGGACATGGGTTCTGGGCAGCAGGCCACAGGGGCCCCACAGTGGCTGGCACTGGCAGGGCAGTGTGGAGAGAGGGGGCAGAGGCAGAGCCTAGCCCAGCTGAGGGATGCCCCTGAGAGGCTGAGTCGGGGTCTGTGTGAGGAAGGGCATCTCCGGCCAGGGAGGAGGCTCCTCTCATTGGGGTCCCACCTGACCAAGTGAGAGTGAGGTCCACGCCTGGTACAGGACCTGCCTAGCCTTCTGGCCTGCTGGGGAAAATGCAGAACATACCCCCCAAGGACTCCATTCTACTCGGTGCCTGTCATTTCTGAAGGTAGTTTTTTGCACACTCCAAGACCACTCCAATTCACTTTGACTGAGGGAGGTGAATTAGAGTTTGGTTTGATTTTGTAAAACCTCTGTCTTACCCGAGCTAAAAGTGTAAAGCCTGCATCAGTCAAATGGGAACATCGGGCAGCCTCCAAGATCCTGGGATAAGGAGTGCACAGAAGACAAAGTGGCAACTGGTTAACAACAGAAAAGCGTACTTTACAATGCTCGTGAGTTTATTCCACTCTGTGACACAAAAATGAGGCTCAGGGAGGAATGCGACCTGCCCAAAGTCCCATCCCAAACTTGCTCAGTAAATCCAGGAATCTTCCCACAATACCAGCACATGGTTGCTGTTGTTTTTAGATATTATTCTAAGATGCGTTGACTTCTAAACAATTAAAATGTACTTTCACTCAACATAACCATCTTGATATACTGCATTTATTGAAATTCCCAGTCACCCTAAAGGAAATTTTAAAAATTTACAGCCAATGAAAACATCCATGCTTAACAGGGATAGATGCTTAAATAACATTTTTAAGTTAAATTACTCCCTTATAGCAATAATTTTGACCTCCTTTCTGACCAGTTTTGACCACCTAGATTCCTTCTACCATGCAGAAATATCAAAATTCTCTAGAATCTTCCCTAATTCAACAGTAAGAAAAATGGGGAAAAGGCAAAATAAGACAACCCTTAGAAGGTATATAACCAAAAAAAAAAAAAAAAAAAAAAAAAGGGTGGGGTGGGGGGTACTTCTTTGGCAGTCCAGTGGTTAGGACTCCGCGCTTCCACTGCAGGGGTTATGGGTTCAATCCCCTGCCAGGGACCTAAGATCCTGCATGCCATGTGGCGCAGCCAAAAAAAAAAAAAAAAAGATATGTAACTGGTGTAAGCATGAAAAATGGATCAGTTTCACTGATAAGTAAAGAGTAACAAAACAAGTATCTTTTTTCTGCCTCTTCTGTAGGGGTTAAGGTTGCTGGTTCTAAAATCAAACTCTACAAGTTCAAATTCTAGTTTTACTTCTTACTTATCATGTGACCCAGGATAAATTATGTGCTTTTCATTGAGTCTCAGTTTCTCCTCTGCAAAACAAGTGAGAATACAGTACCTACCTCCTAGCAATGCGGTGAGGACTAAGTGAGACAATGCTTGTGAAAGTGCTAACAAAGAGCCTGGAACATATATGAATTCAACTGATGTTAAGCATAATTAGCATTTTGGTGCCATTATTAAAGTTTTAATATTCACAGTATTACATGGAGAATCAGAAAATAAATCATTATTTGTTAAAACAAAACTTTTCTTCTTGCTAGGGAAAAATGATAAATAAGGTGGCTGTGATTTTTCCTCCTTCTGTCCATTTAGCAGCTGGTTTAGAGGAGAACCTGGTGCCATTTGGAAGTGAGGCTATCAGTCTGCTCACATGTCAAAGTAATATCAGGGCAACGAATAGCCAAAGCAATCTTGAGAAAGAAAAATGGAGCTGGAGGAATCAGGCTCCCTGACTTCAGACTATACTACAAAGCTACAGTAATCAAGATAGTACGGTACTGGGCTTCCCTGGTGGTGCAGTGGTTAGGAATCCGCCTGCCAATGCAGGGGACACGGGTTTGTGCCCTGGTCCAGGAAGATCCCACATGCCGCGGACCAGCTAGGCCCGTGAGCCACAACTACTGAGCCTGCGCGTCTGGAGCCTGTGCTCCGCAACGGGAGAGGCCACAACAGTGAGAGACCCATGCACCGCGATGAAGAGTGGGCCCCGCTCGCTGCAACTGCAGAAAGCCCTTGCACAGAAACGAAGATCCAACACAGCCAAAAATAAATAAATAAATAAGTAAAAATTTATTAAAAAAAAAAAAAGATAGTATGGTACTGGCACAAAAACAGAAATATAGATCAATGGAACAGGATAGAAAGCCCAGAGATAAACCCACACACATATGGTCACCTGATTTTTATATAAAGGAGGCAAGAATATACAATGGAGAAAAGACAGCCTCTTCAATAAGTGGTGCTGGGAAAACTGGACAGCTACATGTAAAAGAATGAAATCAGAACACTCCCTAACACCATACACAAAAATAAACTCAAAATGGATTAAAGACCTAAATGTAAGGCCAGACACTATAGAACTCTTAGAGGAAAACATAAGCAGAACACTCTATGACATAAATCACAGCAAGATCCTTTTGACCCACCTCCTAGAGAAATGGAAATAAAAACAAAAATAAACAAACAGGGGCTTCCCTGCTGGCACAGTGGTTAAGAATCCGCCTGCCAATGCAGGGGACACGGGTTCGAGCTCTGGTCCAGGGAGATCCCACATGCCGCGGAGCAACAAAGCCCATGCGCCACAACTACTGAGCCTGCGCTCTAGGGCCCGCGAGCCACAACTACTGAAGCCCACGTGCCTAGAGCCTATGCTCTGCAACAAAAGAAGCCACTGCAATGAGAAGCCCACGCACCACAATGAAGAGTAGCCCCTGCTCACCGCAACTAGAGAAAGCCCGCATGCAGCAATGAAGACCCAACACAGCCAAAAATAATAAATAAAATAAATTTATAAAAAATAAACAAATGGGACCAAATGAAACTTAAAAGCTTTTGCACAGCAAAGGAAACCATAAACAAGATGAAAAGACAACCCTAAGAATGGGAGAAAATATTTGCAAATGAAGCAACTGACAAAGGATTAATCTTCAAAAGTTACAAGCAGCTCATGCAGCTCAATATCAAAAAAACAAACCACCCAATCCAAAAACGGGCAGAAGACCTAAATAGATATTTCTCCAAAGAAGATATACAGATTGCCAACAAACACATGAAAGGATGGTCAACACCACTAATCATTAGAGAACTGCAAATCAGAACTACAATGAAGTATCACCTCACAACAGTCAGAACGGCCATCATCAAAAATCTACAAACAATAAATGCTGGAGAGGGTGTGGAGAGAAGGGAACCCTCTTGAACTGTTGGTGGGAATGTAAATTGATACAGCCAGTATGGAGAACGATATGGAGGTTCCTTAAAAAACTAAAAATAGGGCTTCCCTGGTGGCGCAGTGGTTAAGAATCAGCCTGCCAATGCAGGGGACCTGGGTTTGAGCCCTGGTCCGGGAGGATCCCACATGCCGCGGAGCAACTAAGTACATGCACCACAACTACTGAGCCTGTGCTCTAGAACCTGCAAGCCACAACTACTGAAGACTGTGCACCTAGAGCCCATGCTCTGCAACATAAGAAGCCACAGCAATGAGAAGCCCGTGCACCGCAACAAAGAGTAGCCCCCACTCACCACAGCTAGAGAAAGCCCACACACAGCAACAAAGACCCAACGCAGCCAAAAATTAAAACAAAAAACAAAACAAAAACCCACTAAAAATAGAACTACCATACGACCCAGCAATCCCACTACTGGGCATATACCCTGAGAAAACCGTAATTCAAAAAGAGTCATGTACCACCATGTTCACTGCAGCTCTATTTACAATAGCCAGGACATAGAAGCAACCTAAGTGTCCATCGACAGATGAATGGATAAAGAAGATGTGGCACATATATACAATGGAATATTACTCAGCCATAAAAAGAAACAAAACTGAGTTATTTGTAGTGAGGTGGATGGATTTAGAGACTGTCATACAGAGTGAAGTAAGTCAAAAAGAGAAAAACAAATATCGTATGCTAACACATATATATGGAATCTAAAAAAAAAAAAAAAGGTTCTGAAGAACCTAGGGGCAGGACAGGAATAAAGACGCAGATGTAGAGGATGGACTTGAGGACACAGGGAGGGCGAAGGGTAAGCTGGGACGAAGTGAGAGAGTGGCATGGACATATATACACTACCAAATGTAAAAGAGATAGCTAGTGAGAAGCAGCTGCACAGTACAGGGAGATTAGCTCGGTGCTTTGTGACCACCTAGAGGTGGGATAGGGAGGGTGAGAGGGAGACGCAAGAGGGAGGAGATATGGGGATATATGTATATGTATAGCAGATTCACTTTGTTATAAAGCAGAAACAAACACACCATTGTAAAGCAATTATACTCCAATAAAGATGTTTATAAAAAAAGTAGTATCAGGGCAAGGCAAATCAGGTGGGCACGTGAGTGAAGTCCATTAGGAAACTAAGGCTCAGATTCCCTGGTGGTGGACAGTGTGGGACTCTCCACACATCCTTAAATGAACCAGATTACAGTGTCCCACCCCTATACATCTGACAAAAGCCAACAACACAACCACTGCCTCCGCCACCACCTATTCAACCCACTGCCAGGCTTTTCTCCTCCTGCAGGAAGCCCTCCCAGTCAGCCACAAGCTCTGAGTTGCAAAGCTGAAAACGTGGCACACTCACTGAAGTCTTGGGCAGTTCAAGGCTAGGGCTGTGAGGGAGGCATCCGTGAGGTTGCCGCAACCAGACAGGCAGAGGGCCTGCAGCCGGTGGCAGCCCCTGCAAATCTGCACCACGCCTTCATCCGTAATGCGCTGGGGAGAACCAAAGCAGAAAGGAAAATCAGAAGGCACGGGCAACAGTGAAATGGGAGCCGCAGACAAATGGAGTCTCCTGTTAGTCAACTAGTTTAGGTTGCCAGTTACTAGCATTTTATCCTGATAATTTAATCAAAATAAGGTGAAGTACAGGGAAGACAGATATTTATGTTATTTCTGAACAGCTTTAAAATATTCAAGCATTACTAATGGAGAGTAAAACTTTTAAATTCCATTTTCCTACCCAGAATCATTCGATTTTTTTTTTCAGGAAATATTCATAAACTTGTGTTAAAAATCAGATTTAATAAAGAGCTCATGAGACTTGGTTAAGTGACATTAATTTTTGGTTGAATTTCTACATATTAATGCTTTAGATATCTACTATATAAATCATATATGTGTATTTTTATATTGCCTGAAATGTTTTAGAAAATAGCAAAATTAAGTAAATCACTAAATTATTAATAAATGGCTTAGAGTTCTATGAATTTAGCCATGAAGATTCAAATTAGTATCTTTATTTAAATATGCTAATTTATGCAGAAATAAACAGATACATTTATATCATACTTCAAGCCACCTGCCAGTGCTACCCTACATGCAATTAAAGGTCCTATTTTTGAACAGTGCAGCCCCATAAGGTCAATATTTGCCCAGAAGATAGTTTCTGCTTTATCTCCCACCATCAGGGAACTTAGGTTTATGATTCATTTACTAAATGCCAAATACAAGGGATTTCTCTTACTTTTCTCAAAATTGACATTCTCCTTGAGAAACCCAGTTGGCCATAGCAAGCACCCTCTTCAATTATCAATATTCACAATGGCAGTGAAGAAAAATCATCCTTCATAGGCTAATAATACACTGATGAAAATCACACCTTGCTCTTGAATATGTCCTTTATATTTCAAAGCACTTTCCTATCTGTTATTTCATTTTATCCACTGAGACACCGTCAGAGGTGTCATCACCCCCAGTTTATAAGTAAAGACAAGACACTGAGACCTTACCAGGAATTGTTTAGGTTAGTGACTGGTTCACAGCATTCCTGATGTCTTAAAATAAACCAAGACCCTGATCTATGCTATTTTTAGGGGAAATGCCCATGGCTTTGTATTGGCCTTTTTGTTTAGATTGCTGTTCTTCCATCTTGTGGGAAACCGGGAGATCACATAAGGACACAGGATGTGAAATAAGGGTGTGGCAATCCTCCCACCTGCCTGGGCTGCTTCCCAGCAGGGCCCCAGCAGGTTCCTGAAGGAGGGAACAGGAAAAGGAGGGAGCTCACGGAAAAGGCACGTTACTTACTGAGCAGGACTGCAGGTTGAGGCTCACAAGCTCATGGCAGTAATTCTGAATGTGTTTCAGAGCTTCATCTTCTAGCTGAGTGAATGGAGAAAACAAAAGAGAGATGGAACCAGGTGAGGGGACAGTGGGGCACAGGTTCCATAATCACGTGCGCACACCTAACATTAGATACACGTTGGACAAGCCAGGCCGTGAGGACTCCCGGTACCTGCGTGCAGCCCCTCAGCAGCAGGGCTCTCAGGCCGCGACAACCCCGCACCAGGGCCTCAATGCCATCCTTCGTGATCTGATCACACCACGACAGGTTCAGGTACTCCAGGTGCCGACAGCCCTCACTGGAGAACAGGAAACAAAACCACACGTGTGCAGTCCATCCCACAGAGAGTTTAGGACCAACTCTGAGCTTAGTAGCCCACAAGCAGTTCAGGGGAGAGAGACCTCTGTGACCCGAGTCGCCCACTTCCTGCTCCAATGGGACCGTGAGAAAGGTTTCAGACACACCAAAATGCTCAGAGCTTTGGGTATTTCTCATGACCACTAACAACAGGTACTCTTACCTGATCCCCTTTAAGGAGCTGTTTGTAATGGACACACAGGAAGTCAGATCCAGATGTTTCAGCTTGGAACAGAATCTGCTAAGGCTGTAACACGTGCTGAAAAAAATCAGACGCACTAAAGGTATTTTCAACCACCTTTCTCTCCCCTCACTCTCCCCACGGCCAACCAGTCACCAAAGTAATTTCCACTACTTACCTGTCAGTGATTTTTGTGCACCCATTGAGGTTTAAATGTTCAATGTTTCGGCAGTTCTGTGCAAAGGTCCTAAAACGAGAAAACATTTTAAAACTCCCTGCTAGTTGCTAGGCAGCCACTAGAGGGCATGTATAACCATTTACATTTACAACAATGCTCTTCAAAATTTTACTTTATTGCGGAAAGGATACTTAACGTGAGATCTACTCTCTTAACAAGTTTTTAAGTGTATAATATATAATTGCTGACTACAGCTACCAGTGTGCTTCAAACTCTGATGAGCACATGAAACAACTGAGGTTCTTCTCACAGTGCAGAATCTGATGGTAGATCTAGGCAAATTGCTTGGTAGTCTGCATTTCTAAGAAGCTCCCGAGCGAGACTAGTGCTGCTACTCTGGGGACACCACTTTGGGAAGCAAAGCCCTAGACTGACTACGTATCAGTTGAAACTCTTCTTCACTCAGATTTTGGCAGTCATCTGAGAGTAGAGGTCTCGCTCCCTGTTCCTTCTCCTCTGTAGAAAAATCAGCTGGCAGCAAGGGGGCTTGAGTCTTGTGCCATGCTGTCACTTGGTTACCCCAGGGCCCTTCTGGAGAAGCCATCTCTGGCCACTGATAGGGTCAGTAATTGATCAGTATCAAGAACCATCATTTACTGATGAGGACACTGAGCCATGAAGGGTGATATCCTCAATGATTTGTGGGTTGGCAGCAAGGCCAGAAGCAGAAAATTAAACATCCCTTACTCGCCACTTATTCCTTAACATATTCAGCAAGGACTGGCTCAGGTCATCTGCATTTTCCTGAAATATGGCTTCTGCAGTATCTTACAGGATTGAATCCTGATGCTTCCATGCATACCCCTAAGTCTCCAAAACCTGGCCTCAAACCAGATGTCACTCTTACCTGTTATTTCTGCTCTGCTATGGTACAGGGAAAGGGAACTCAGCCGGAGCCTGGTGGACTCCCTGAGCTGAGGATATGGAACCAAAAGTCTGAGCAAAGCAATCAGAGGTATCAGAGAAGAGTACAAGAATGGAGAAAATGTCAGAGATCTGCAGAGCGTTCCCCTCAGGAATTCAGTAGAGTACTAGTCAGAGTGCGCATGTGAGGAAATTACCCAAAGCCAGGGAAAGACTCAACAAGCAGCATTAGAGTGGACAACAGCCAGAGCTCACCCAGGGCCATGAATAGTACCCATTCCCACCACACAACAGTGAAAAATGTCATAATTTGTGGGGCACTGGGTAGAGTACTGAGAAGCGTCTGGCTTCAGGAGTGGAGTACAATTATCCCTAGACTAACCACTGCTTTGGTCCAACCTAACAAATTAAAAAAAAAAAAAAAAAAAAAAAAATCTCAAAGGAACTATGTCCAAGTAACTCAACTGCATCTCAGAACAAAACTCAAGTATATTTATAGGAATACAAAAATATTCTGCACCCAAAGTAACATTCACAATGTCTGGCACTGAACAAAAAATTACCATCCATTCAAAGAAGAGGGAAAATATATCCATAATGAGGAGGAAATTCAATCTATCAAAGCTGACCCAGAACTGACACAGATACTAGAAATAGCAGACAAAGGCATTAAAAGTTATCATAACTATGTTCTGTAGAATACAGTTCTATGAAGCTGGAGTGAAGATGTTACATTAAACATCTCATGTTTATTAAACATGTTATGTTTATTAAACACATTATATAGAGACATGAAAGATATAAAAAGATACAAATTAAACTTTTAAACATGAAAACCACAATGGCTGAGATGAAAATTTACTGGATGGGATTAACAGCAGATTAGACATTGTGGAAGAAAAGATTAGTGAACTTAAAGATACAGCAGGAGAAAGTATCCAAAATGAAATATGGAAAGAAAACAAGAAAAAAAGAACAGAGCATGAAAGAACTGTGGGACAGCTTCAAACAACCTAATGAACGTGTAAGTGGAGTCCCTAAAGAATGGGAGATAGAGTGCGGGGGGGGGGGGGGAATCTGAAGAAATAATGGTCAAAAGTTTTATGAAAATTATAAACCTACAGATCCAAGAAACTCAAAAAATTCCAAGCACAAGAAACATGAAGGAAAATCCACCAAGGCATAGCTTAACCAAATTGGTCAAAACCAGTGACAGAAAAAACATTAAAAGCACCCAGAGAAAAAAAGATATGCCTAATACAGAGGAATAAAATAAGGGTGATAGAAGATTTCTCACTGATAACAAAAAAGCAAGAAAACAGAGGAGTAGCATCTTTAAAATACTGAAAACAAAAACCTGTCAACACAGAATTCTATATTCAGCAAAAATATTTTTCAAAACTGAAGGGAAAATAAAGATTTTTTTCAGGCACAAGTGCTGAAAAAATTCATCAGATATGCAGTGCAAGAAATCTTAAAGAACATTCTTCAAGCAGAAAAAAAAATGACATAAGATGAAAATTTGTGTCTATACAAAGAAATGAAGGATACTGGAAATAGTAACCACTTGAGTACAGAGAGCCAATTTTTAAATTATTTAAATCTCTTTAAAAATAATTGACTGTTAAAACAAAAATACTAACAATCTAGTGTGGATTTCATACCATATTTGGAATTTTAAAGTGGATGGCAATAACAGCATGAAGGCTGAGCAAAGGAAAATGGAAGAAAGATGTAATATAATTTTAGGGTAGACTATAATAACTTTAAAATCTACAATATAAACTCAAAAATAACCACTAAGATTACAAAATAATGAGTTATAGCTACTAGGCCAAAAAAAAAAACAGGATATAAAATGTAATCATAAAAAATACTCAACCTAAAAGAAGGCAGGGCTTCCCTGGTGGCACAGTGGTTAAGAATCCACCTGCCAATGCAGGGGACACGGGTTTGAGCCCTGGTCTGGGAAGATCCCACATGCTGTGGAGCAACTAAGTCCATGCACAACTACTGAGCCTGTGCTCTAGAGCCTGCAAGCCACAACTACTGAGCCCACACACCACAACTACTGAAGCCTGTGTGCCTAGAGCCCATGCTCCACAAGAGAAGCCACTGCAATGAGAAGCCCTCGCACTGCACTGAAGAGTAGCCCCCACTTGCCGCAACTAGAGAAAGGCCTGTGCGCAGCAATGAAGACCCAATGCAGCCAAAAATAATTAATTAATTAAAAAATATATATATATGTTACAAGAAGGACTTCCACATTAAGAAACTAGAAAAAAGAAGAGCAAATGAAACCCAAAATAAAGGAAATAATAAAGACCAGAGAAGAAATCAATGAAGTAGAAAACATAAAAACAATGAAAAAAACCAATGACATCCAAAGCTGGTTCTTTGAGAATATCAATAAAATTAATAAACCCCTAGCTAGACTGACCAGGAAAAAAAGACAAAAATTACCAATATCAGAGAAATTTACTCATCTTTACTCTTTAAAAATTGGTATTAATGTCAGTAAAAAATTCAAAGAATATATATATTGCAAGAGGCACTATACAATCATTGTGATTTTTATTAGACGTGGCAACTACTTTCATATAGTAAAATCAAAAACAAAAAACCAACCAAAGTTACCCAAATCAAGAATAAAGAAAGGAGATATCACTACAGATTTTACAGATATTAAAATGATAGTAAGAGGGTATTACTCACAACTTTATGCCAAAAGTTCTAGAACTTCGGTGAAATGGACAAAATCTTTGAAAGGTAAAAACTACACCAAAGCTTACTCAAGAAGGAATAGAAAACCTGAATTCTATACATATTAGAGAAATAGAATTTGCAGTTAAAACCCTTCCACAAAAGAAACATGCAGGCCCAGCTGGCCTCAATGGTGAATTCTACCAAACATTTAAGAAAAACAATACAAATTCTAAATAAACTTTTCCAAAAACACTGAAGAGGAGAAAACACATTTCAACTCATTCTATAAGGCCAGTAGTACCTTGATACCTAAACCGGACAAAAATACCACAAGAAAAGTAAACCACAGAACAATATCCCTCACAAACACAGAGGTAAAAAATTTTAACAAAATTTTAGCAAATAGGATCCAACAACATGTTAAAAATACAGTACGTGACAACTCAAGAGGGACTTATCTGAAGGGTGGAAGGTTGGTTTAACACTGAAAAATCAACCAATGTAGGAAGAAGGGGATCAAGATGGCGGAGTAGGAGGATGTGGAGCTCACCTCTCCCCATAACGCATCAAAAATACGTCTACGCGAGGAAAAATTCTCACAGAAAACGAACTAGAAACTGGCAGAACTCCTAAATAACCAAAGCTGCAAGAAAAATCTCCATGTAACTGGGTAGGACAAAAAAAAAGGCAGGGGGCACAGGGTGGGGGGAGGGCATCAGGTAGGGATCTGCACCCCTGGGAAGGATCTGAAAGGAAGAGAAAGTCCACACTGGTGGACCCTTGCCCTGGGGAGGGAGCAAGTCGACTCACAATCTGGGCATCCCAGGCCTGGGGTCTTGCAAAAGGAGACAAGCCCCCTTGCCTGTTGGGAATCCACTGAGGCAGACAGAAGGGCTGGAGTAGCCTAGTCTCTACTTGTGAGGAGTGTGCACGTTCTGGCTTGCTAACAATCAGGGTGGAGAGAGCCTTGCACTGGCGGCTGCTGCCTTGCTGCACTTCCCAACCTGAAGGGGCGAACACCTCGGCCCTGCTCACTCCACGCCACAGCCTGGCGTGAGATCTGGGCAAAGGTTCGGTCTAGCTATGCAGACACACACCTAGGGTGTGATCCAGGCAGAGCGGCAGATACCGCTGTCAGCAGTCACATAGGGCAGCGGGTCTAGCTGCGGCAGACACTGCACGTGCGCACGCTGGGGAGCACTACAAGAGTGTGCAGCAGCTAAGTGCTGAATCCCAGGCAGACAGGCCCTGGGCAGCAGTGTGCAGCATTTCATTTTCCAGCAAGAGCACTCTGACTCCACCCAAGGCCTCCACCTCTAGCTTCGCCCTAGATCTGGGGCAGACAGGTCCTGTGAGAAGACTACCACAGAGGCAGCCCAGATCTCAAGTGGCAGCACAGCCACCTCAATTCCTGCAGCCACAATGCCCTGGCCCCGAGCCCCAGCCTATTCCACACCATGGCCTTGCACTAGATCTGGGATAAACACAACAGAGAAAGGGATGCAACCTTGGGCCGCTTCAGAGCGGAACTGCCGATGCCTACACAGGTGGTACACAGGTTTGCTGTGACCACACAGGCCTCACCTGCTTCAGCAATAAGCTCCTTTGGCGCAGGACATGCCCTCAAGGACAATGGAACCTGATCAAACCTGACCCTCAGAGTTTCTACTCCAACATCCGGGGAGCAGACCCTGCCCTCGACAGGGTAGTGACAATGATAGAGCAAACAGAAAGCCCCGCCTCACATCCAGCACAAGCTCAAGACACTGCAACACCAAACACAGCCCCTCTCTGTGTTTGCACCCTATCAAGGGTATACCACCCAGCACACTCTGAGGAAAGATGTGGCTGGCATCCATACCAAAGCCGGTCCTCACACCAAAAACACTGGACACAAACTGTCTACACACAGATGCTCCCACATAAAAACAGCCCTTCAAAACCACAGTAGATGTTTCTCCTAAATTCATAGAGACAAAGAAAGTCAAGTAAAATGAAAAAGCAGAGGAACTACTACCAATTAAACAGTGACAGAAATCTCCTGAAAGAACAAATAATGTCTACTAGACCCCAAGTTCAAAAAGGAGATAATAAAAAAGACGAATCAAGAAGGATTAGCAATAGAAATACATAGCAAGGTCACTGTAACAAGGAACTAGAAACTATAAAGATGAACCACTCAAAAGCAGACAATTCAACTGCTGAGAAAAACCAATCTAGAAACAATGGAGAGCAGACTAAAAGACAAAGAAGAATAAATAAGTGATCTGGAAAACAGAATAATGGAAATCACCCAATAGAAGAGCAGACAGAAAGACAAATGAAAAAAACTGAAAGCAACATACAAGATCTATGGGATAATATAAAGCATGCCAACCTACACATAATAGGGGTTCCGGAAGGAGAAAAGAAAGAGAGGGGGATGGAAAATGTATTTAAAGAAATTATGGGAGATTGGATCAAGATGGTGGAGGAGTAGGACGTGGAGCCCACCTTCTCCCACAAATACATCTACATGTGGAACAGTTCTCACAGAACATCTACTGAACGCTGGCAGAAGACCTCAGACTTCCAAAAAGGCAAGAAACTCCTCATGTACCTGGGTAGCGCAAAAGAAAAAAAAAAGAGAGAGAGAGAAAAAATCGAGACACAACCTGCACCCCTGGGAGGGAGCTGTGAAAGAAGAAAGGTTTCCACACACTGGGAAGTCCCCTCACTGGGGAGATCAGCTGGGACAGAGGGGGAGCTTCAGAGCCTTGGAGAAGAACGCAGCAATTGGTTTGCAGAGGGCAAAGTGGAGAGAGACCTGCACAGAAGGTCAGTGCCACCCAGCACTCCCTAGCCTGAGACGCTCATCTGCTGGGGCAGGAGAGGCTGGGTGCAGAGGCTCGGGCTTCGGAGGTCAAATCTGGAGGAGAGGACTGGGGCTGGCTGCATGGAGACAGCCTGAGGGGGCTAGGGTGTGGTGAGACACAACCAACGAAGTATGGGAGGAGGCCTGGGCCCACCAGAGAGGCAGGGCGCAACTGTTGGGGGGCAAGCAAAGGGCAGGCCACCACAGGAGGTTATTTCTCCATGAGCTCCCTCAGGCAGCAGGGCACCACCTACATGAGCTCCAGGGGCTGGTGTGAGCCACCGCACTGCCATCTCCGACCCCAGAGGCAGGCGCAGACCGCTGCTGCCACAGAGGGTCCCATGACCAGGCACCAACTCCTGCCCCCAACTCCCTGGGAGTAACCATGACCACCACCGAGGGTACCGCAACCCAGTGCCAACCACTGCCCTCCCCTCCCCAGGAGCGAACACAGCCCGCCACCGCTGCCACCAAGGGTCCCGCGACCAAGAGCCAACCACTGTCCCTGCCTTCCTGGAAGCATGAATGGAACACGCACCTGCACACCCCCTATCAAGGGGATAACAACCAGTGCACGTGGAGGAAAGAGACAGCAAGCATCCAAACCAAAAACAGCCCTCACAGCAAAAAACTACTGAACCTACACAAGCTATGCAGGGATGCTCCTGCATACAAACAGCCCTCCAAGACCACAGCAGATAACTGCTTCTCCTAAACTCACAAAGTAAGAGAAATATAAGCAAAATGAAAAAAGAGAGGAACCATTCCCAGTTAAAAGACCCAGAGAATTCCCCTGAAGGAACCAACAATGAAACAGACCTCTTCAGTCTAATAGACACTGAGTTCAAAAAGGAGCTAATGAAAATACTGAAGGAATCAAGAAAGGCTACTGACAGAAATGCAGATTACTGCAAAAAGGAACTAGAAACTATAAGGAGTAGCCAAGAAAAATTAGAAAACTCATTTGCCAAGATGAAAGCTGAGCTCAAGGCACTGAATGGCAGAATAAATAATGCAGAGGAAAGAATAAGTGATCTGGAAGATAGAATAATGGAAATTACCCAATCAAAACAGCAGACAGCAAATGAAAAGAAATGAAAGCAATATGAGACCTATGGAATAATACAAAGCATGCCAATCTATGAATAATACGGATTCCAGAAGGAAAAGAAAGAGAAAAGGGGATTGAAAATCTATCTGAAGAAATTATGGCTGAAAACTTTCCAAACCTAAAGGAGGAAACAGATATCCAGATATAGGAAGCATGGAGGGTCCCAAACAAGATGAACCCAAACAGACGTATATCAAGACATATTATAATAAAAATGTCAAAGTTAAAGATAAAAAGAAGATTCTAAAGGCAGCAAGAGAAAAACAAAGAGTTAATTACAAGGGAACCCCCATAATGCTACCAGCTGATTTCTCTACAGAAACACTGCAGGACAGAAGGGAGGGGCAAAATATATTCAAAGTCTTGAAAGGGAAAAATCTGCAACCTAGAATACTCTACTCAGCCAGATAATCATTTAGAATAGAAGAAGAAATAAAGAATTTTTCAGACAAGCAAAAACTAAAAGAATACAGCAATAATAAACCTATCCTAAAAGAAATATTGAAAGGCCTTCTCTAAATAAAAAAGAAACAAGTAGATATAAGAAGGAGGAAATCATAATTGGAAAGTAAATCACTTAAATTAGCCAGTATACAGATCAAAAAGAGAAAACAAAACCAAAAACAACTGTGAAAGCGATGATAAATACAAGGAACAGCAAAAGGATAAACATGAAGATGTGAAAACGGACATCAAATTCATAAAAGGTGGTGAAGGAGAGTAAGAATATGCAGATTCCTTTTTTTTTTTAATGTATTTGCGCCTATATGACTATCAGTCTAAAGCAAGCAGATATAGGAAGGGGTTAACATACTTGAAAAACAGGGCAACCACAAATCAAAAACATACAGTAGATTCACAAAAACCAAAAAGAAGAGAACACAAGCATGAAATAAAAGGAAATCATCAAACCACAGAAAGAAAAACAAAGAGAAAGGAACAAAGAAGAAACAAAGAATCAACTGGAAAGCAAGGTTTAATATGGCAATAAATACATATGTATCAACAATTACCTTAAATGTCAATGGACTTAATGTTTCAATCAAAAGACACAGAGTGGCAGAATGGATCAAAAAAAAAGAAAAAGCCTAAAATATGCTGCCTACAAGAGACCCACCTTAGGGCAAAGGACACACATACATTGAAAGTGAGGGGATTGGGCTTCCCTGGTGGCACAGTAGTTAAGAATCCGCCTGCCAATGCAGGAGACATGGGTTCAAGCCCTGGTCAGGGAAGATCCCACATGCCACAGAGCAACAAAGCCCATGCGCCACAACTACTGAGCCTGCGCTCTAGAGCCCGCCACAGCTACTGAAGCCTGCGCGCCTAGAGCCTGTGCTCCGCAACAAGAGAAGCCAACACAATGAGAAGCCCGTGCACCGCAACAAAGAGTAGCCCCCGCTCACCACAACTACAGAAAACCATGCACAGCAACAAAGACCCAACGCAGCCATAAATAAAATAAATAAATAAATTTAAAAGAAAGTGAAGGGATGGAAAAAGATATTTCATGCAAACGGAAATAACAAGCAAGCGGGAGTTACAATATTCATATCAGACAAAACAGACTTTAAAGCAAAGGCTATAAAGAAAGATAAGGAAGGACACTCCATGATGATAAAAGGATCGACACAAGAAGAGGATTTTACACTCGTCAACATATATGCACCTAATATAGGAGCACACAAATACATAAAACAAATACTAACAGACATAAAAGGAGAAATTGACAGGAATTCAATAACAGTAGGAGACTTTAACACCCCACTCACATCAATGGACAGATATTCTAGACAGAAAATCAATAAGGCAACAGAAGTCCTAAATGATACAAAAGACAGATAGACTTAATTGATATTTTCAGGACATTACATCCAAAAACAAACAAACAAAAAACAGAACACCTTCTTTTCAAGTGCATATGGACTGACCACATACTAAGGCACAAAACTAACCTCAACAGATTTAAGAGTATAGAAATTATTTCAAGGGACTTCCCTGGTGGCGCAGTGGTTAAGACTCCACACTCCCAATGCAGGGGGCCTGGGTTCGATCCCTGGTCCAGGAACTAGATCCCACATGCATGGTGCAACTAAGAGTTTGCATGCTACAACTAAGGAGCCCATGTGCCGCAACTAAGGAGCTGGTGAGCCACAACTAAGGAGTCCGCCTGCCGCAACCAAGACCCAACACAACCAAATAAATAAATAAATAAATAAATGTATATTTAAAAAAAAAAAAAAGACAAGTCTCTCACCCTTAAAAAAAAAAAAAAAGAAAAGAAAAAAAAGAAAGAAATGATTTCAAGACTCTTCTCTGACCACAATGGCATGAAACTAGAAACTGACCACAGGTTTCATTGTGACAAGGGGCACAAAACTTGTGGCCTTCCTATGAACAAATACCAAACATGTGTTCCCCTGCACCTCCATGTGGCTGCTGGGCAGGACCAGTGGGACAGGGCTCAATACTGCAAGAAAAGCTACAGTATTTAGTGGGGGAATTTGCCACCTAGAGCCGTGGTTCATGTATGGGCAGGTCATGAGTGGTCTTATAAACATAAAGGCTTTGAACCTCTCTTTTCAAGGAGAAAGAAAAAAGAACAATAGATTCCAACTATATGCCATTCTGGAAAAGGCAAAACTATGGAGACAATAAAAACATCAACGGTCACCAGGAGTTTGGGAGAAAGGGGAGATGAATACACAAAGCGTATAAGGTTTTATGAGCAGTGAAAGTACTTTGAATGACATTATAATGATGGATATATGTCATTATACTTTTGTCCAAAATAGAATGTGTAACACTATTCACTTCATTAAAGTGAACCCTAAGGTGAACTGTGGACTTTGGTGGGTATGATGTGTCAATGCAGTTCATCCCTGTTTTTTTTTTTTTTAAAAAGTACCACTCTGTTGATAATGGCTATGCATGTGAGGGGAGTGGGTATATGGGGAATTTCTGCACCTTCCTGTCAATTTTGTTGTAAACCAAAACTGCTTTAAAAAAAAGTCTCAAAAAAAAAATTAACACTCAGGGTAGACGTTTTTGGCAAAACATTTGTTTCACTTTTAAGTATACATATTATATATGTATGTGTGTTTGTTGGATTGTGATGTAAAATGTATTTTTTAGATCAGAACAGTTTGCAGGCCACTGTAGTTAAATTATACTGGCAAATAAAGGCACAAATTAACCTCAAAAAACAAAAAAAAGAAAAGAAATCAACCACAGGAAAAGAAATGAGAAAAAAATGATTACATGGAGACTAACAACATGCTACTAAAAAACCAATGGATCAACGAGGAAATCAAAAAGGAAATTAAGATACCTTGAGACAAATGACAATAAAAACACAACCACACAAAATCTGTGGGATGCTGCAAAAGAAGTTATTAGAGGGAAATTCATAGAGATACAGGCCTTCCTCAAAAAACAAGAAAAATCTAAAATAAACAACCTAACCTACCACCTAAAAGAATTAGAAAAAGAAGAACAAACAAAACGTAAAGTCAGCAGAAAGAAGGAAATACTAAAGATCAGGGAAGAAATAAATAAAATATAGATTAAAAAAACAATAAAACCAAGAGCTGGTTCTTTGAATGGGTAAACAAAATTAACAAACCTCTGGCCAGGCTCACCAAGAAGAAAAGAGAGATAACCCAAATAAACAAAATAACAAATGAAAAAGAAGAAATCTCGACTGATACCACAGAAATACAAAAAACTCATAAGAGAATACTATGAACAATTATATGCCAACAAATTTGACAACCTAGAAGAAATGGACAACTTTCTAGAAACATACAGCCCATAAAAATTTAATCAAGAAGAAACAGATAATTTGAACAGACCAATCACTAGGACTGAAATAGAATCTGTAATAAAAAAAAAAAACCTCGGGCTTCCCTGGTGGCGCAGAGGTTGAGCATCTGCCTGCCAATGCAGGGGACACGGGTTCGAGCCCTGGTCTGGGAAGATCCCACATGCCACGGAGCAGCTGGGCCTGTGAGCCACAACTGCTGAGCCTGCGCGTCCGGAGCCTGTGCTCCGCAACAAGAGAGGCCACGATAGTGAGAGGCCCGCGCACCGCGATGAAGAGTGGCCCCCACTTGCCACAACTAGAGAAAGCCCTCGCACAGAAATGAAGACCCAACACAGCCAAAAATAAATTAATTAATTTAAAAAAAATCTTCAAAAAAAAACCTCCCTAAAAAGAAAAGTCCAGGACCAGATGGCTTCACAGGCAAATTCTACCAAACATACAAAGAAGAATTTATACCGAGTCTTCTCAAACTCTTCGAAAAGATTTAAGAGGAGGGAACACTCCCAAAGACTTGTGATGAAGCCACCATCACCCTGATACCAAAACCAGACAAAGGTATCACCAAAAAAGAAAATTACAGGACAATATCAGTGATGAATATAGATGCAAAAATCCTCAACAAAATATTAGCAAACCAAATTCAACAACACACAAAAAATATCATACACCACGACCAAGCGGGATTCATCCCAAGTTCACAAGGATGGTTCAACATACGCAAACCAATCAATGTAATACACATTAACAACAACAACAAAAATCAAAAACCACATGATCATCTCAATAGATGAGGAAAAAGCAATTGACAAAATTCAACATCCAATCATGATAAAAACTCTTACCACGGGCTTCCCTGGTGGTGCAGTGGTTGAGAATCCGCCTGCCAATGAAGGGGACACAGGTTCAATCCCTGGTCCGGGAAGATCCCACATGCCGCAGAGCAGCTAAGCCCATGCGCCACAACTACTGAAACTGTGCTCTAGAGCCCGTGAGCCACAACCACTGAGTCCGCGTGCCGCAACTACTGAAGCCCGCGTGCCTAGAGCCTGTGCTCCACAACGAGAGAAGCCACCACAATGAGAAGCCCACACACTGCAACGAAGAATACTCCCTGCTTGCCACAACTAGAGAAACCCACGCACAGCAACAAAGACCCAACACAGCCAAAAATAAATAAATAAATAAATTTATTAAAAAAAAAACAAAACTCTTACCAAAGTGGGTATACAAGGAACATATCTCAACATAATAAAAGCTATTTATGACAAACCCACAGCCAATATAATACTCAACAGTGAAAAGCTGATAGTCTTCCTGCTAAAATCTGAAACAAGGATGCCCACTCTCATCACTTCTATTCAGCATAGTAATGGAAGTCCTAGCCACAGCAATCAGACAAGAAAATGAAACAAAAAGTATCCAAATTCGAAGGGAAGAGGTAAAATTGTCACTATATGCAGATGACATGATACTATATATAGAAAACCCTAAAGACTCCACACAAAAACTACTAGGTCTAATAAATGAATTCAGCAAAGTAGCAGGATACAAGATTACCATTCAGAAATCGGTTGCATTTCTTTACACTAACAATGAAATATCAGAAAGGGAATGTAAAAAAAACCACAATACCTTTTAAAATCACACCCCCCAAAAAAAAATACCTAGGAATAAATTTGACCAAGGAGGTGAAAGACTTATACACTGAGAACTATAAAACTTATACACTGAGAACTATAAAACATAATAAAGGAAATTAAAGAGGATTCAAAGAAATGGAAGATATCCTATGTTCTTGGACTAGAAGAATAAATATTGTTAAAATGGCCATACTACCCAAAGCAATCTACAGATTTAATGCAATCCTTATCAAATGACCAATGACATTTTTCACAGAACTAGAACAAATAATCCAAAAATCTGTATGGAACCATAAAAGACCCAGAATTGCCAAAGCAATTCTGAGGGGGAAAGAAAAAAAAAAAAAAAAAAAGCAGGAGGCATATCTCTCCCAGACTTCAGACTATACTACAAAGCTACAGTAATCAAAACAGTGTGGTACTGGTATAAAAACAGACATATGGATCAATGGAACAGAACAGAGAGCCCAGAAATAAATCCACACACCTATGGCCAATTAATCTCTGACAAAGGAGGAAAGAATATAAAATGCGAAAAAGAAAGTCTCTTCAGCAAGTCATGCTGGGAAAGTTAGACAGGTGAACGTAAATCAATGAACTTAGAACACACCCTCACACTATGTACAAATATAAACTCAAAATGCCTTAAAGACTTAAACATAAGACATGACACCATAACAAGAGCATAAGCAAAACATTCTCTGACATAAATGTTTTCTTAGGTCAGTCTTGCAAGGCAATAGAAATAAAAACAAAAATAAACAAATGGGACTGAATCAAACTTACAAGCTTTGGCACAGCAAAAAAAAAAATAAGACAACCTACAGAATGGGAGAAAATATTTGCAAATGATGCAATCATCAAGGGCTTAATCTCCAAAATATACAACAGCTCATACACTCAACAACAAAAAAAAAACAAACAACCTAATCAAAAAATAGGCAAAAGACCTTAACAGACATTTCTCCAAAGAAGACATACAGATGGCTAGCAGGCATATGAAAAGATGCTCAACATCACAAACTATTAGAGAAATGAAAATCAAAACTACAATGAGGTACCACCTCACACCAGTCAGAATGGCCATGATTAAAAAGTCTACAAATAACAAATGGTGGAGAGGGTGTGGAGAAAGGGAACCCTCTTACACTGTTGGTGGGAATGTAAGTTGGGGCAGCCACTATGGAAAACCGTACAGAGGTTCCTCAGAAAACTAAAAATCAAATTACCATATGATCCAGCAATCCCACTCCTGGGCATACCCACAGAAAACTATAATTCAAAAAGGCACATGCACCCCTATATTCATAGCAGCATTATTCACAATAGCCAAGACATGGAAACAACCTAAATGTCCATCAACAGATGAATGGTTAAAGAAGACATGGTACATATATACAATGGACTACTACTCAGCCATAAAAAAGAATGAAATAATGCCATTTGCAGCAACATAGATGTAACTAGAGATTATCATACTAAGTGAAGTAAGTCAGAAAAACAAATACCATATGATATTACTTACATGTGGAATCTAAAATGTGGCACAAATGAACCTATCTAAAAAACAGAAACAGACTCACAGACATAGAGATCAGACTTGTGGTTCCCAAGGGGGATGGGGAGAGGGAGAGAGATGGACTGGAAATGTGGGGTTGGTAGATGCAAACTATTACACTTAGAATGGATAAACAACAAGATCCTACTGTATAGCACAGGGAACTATATCCAATCTCCTGGGATAAACCATAATGGAAAAGAATATTAAAAAAAAAAGAATGTGTGTGTGTGTTTGTGTGTATATAATATGTATGTATGTATATATGTATGTATGTATGTATGTATAACTGAGTTACCTTGCTGTACAGCAGAGATTGACACATTGTAAATCAACTATACTTCAATAAAAAAAAAGAAAGAAAGAAATTATGGCTGAAAACTTCCCAAACCTAAAGAAGGAAACAGATATCCAGAAACCACAGAGGGTCCCAAACAAGATGAACCCAAACAGACCCACACCAATACATATAATTAAAATGGCAAAAGTTAAAGAGAGGATTCTAAAGATAGCAAGAGAAAAATAAAGAGTCATTTACAAAGGAACCCCCATAAGGCTATCAGTTGATTTCTAGCAGAAACATTGCAGGCCAGAAGGGAATGGCATGATATATTCAAAGTCCTGAAAGGGAAAAACCTGCAACCTAGGATACTCTACTGACCAAGCTTATCATTTAGAATAGAAGGAGAGATACAGAATTTCCCAGACAAGCAAAAACTGAAAGAATTCACAATACTAAGCCTACTTTAAAAGAAATATTATAAAGGATCTTCTCTAAATAGAGAAGCAAGAAAGCTATACAAAAGAGAAAATCACAATAAGAAAGGCAAATATATAAAAAGATTGAAGATCACTTAAATAGATTAGTACACAGATTAAAAAACAATCAAAACATTTTGTAGAAGCAATTATAAATACAATAAAGAGTAAAAGAATAAGCATGAAGATGTAAAATAGAACATCAAAATCACAAAATGTGGGGGAAGGCAGTATAAAAAGGTAAATCTTGGGAATTCCCTGGCGGTCCAGTTGTTAGGACTCCACACTTCCATTCGAGGGCGCACAGGTTCGATCCCTGGTCCAGGAACTAAGATCCCGCATGCTGCACGGTGCAGCCAAAAAAATTAAATTAAATTAAATTAAAATTAAAAAGTAAATCTTTTAGAATGTGTTTGAACTTGTATGACTATTAGTTTAAAGCAAGTAGATATAGTTATGGGTCAGCATACTTGAACTCCAGGGTAAACACAAATCAAAAATATACAGGAGATTCGCAAAAAAACAAAAAGAAAGGAACTCGGCTTCCCTGGTGGCGCAGTGGTTGAGAATCTGCCTGCCAATGCAGGGGACACGGGTTCGAGCCCTGGGCTGGGAAGATCCCACATGCCGTGGAGCAACTGGGCCCGTGAGCCACAGCTGCTGCTGAGCCTGCGCGTCTGGAGCCCGTGCTCCGCAACAAGAGAGGCCGCGACAGTGAAAGGCCCGTGCACCGCAATGAAGAGTGGCCCCCACTTGCCACAACTAGAGAAAGCCCTCACACAGAAACAAAGACCCAACACAGCTAAAAATAAATTAATTAATTAATTAATTTAAAAAAAAAAAAGAAAGGAACTCAAGCATACTACAAAAGAAGAACATAAAACCACAAAAGAAGAAGAAATGAACAAAGAAGAACTACAAAAACTGGAAAACAAGAATTAAAATGGCAATAAATACATACCTATTAATAATTACTTTAAATGTCAATGGGCTAAATGCTCCAATCAAAAGACATACAGTGGCAGATTGGATAAAATGTAAGAACCTACAATACGCTGCCTACAAGAGACTCACTTCAGGGCGAAAGACACACACAGAGTGAAAGTGAGGGGATGGAAAAAGATATTTCATACAAATGGAAATGACAAGAAAGTGGGGGTAGCATACTCGTTTCAAACAAAATAGACTTTAAAACAAAGGCCATAAAGAAAGACAAAGAAGAACATTATATAATGAGAAAGGGTTCAATACAAGAAGATATTACACTCTTTAACATAAATGTACCCAACACAGGAGCACCTAAATACATAAAATACTAACTGACATAAGGGGAGAAATGGCCAATAATACAATAATAGTAGGAGACTTTAACACCCCACTGACATCAATGGACAGACCATCCAGACAGAAAATCAGTAAGGAAACAGAGGTCCTAAATAACACAACAGAACAGTAGAACTTAACTGATATCTACAGGATACTACACACACACACACCCAAAGGAATACACATTCTTTTCAAGTGTGCATGGAATATTCTCTAGGATAGATTACATACTAGGTCACCAATAAAAGCCTCAACAAATTTAAGAAGATATAAATTATTTCAAGCATCTTTTCTGACCACAACCAGACACTAGAAATCAACCACTGAAAGAAAAAATAAATGAACAAATACATGGAGACTAAATGACATGCTACTAAAAAAACAGTGGGTCAACAATAAGATAAAGAAATCAGAAAATACCTTGAGACAAAAGAAAATGAAAACACAACCTACAAAATCTATGCGACACAGCAAAAGCAGTTCTAAGAGGGAAGTTCACAGTGATACAGGCCTTCCTCAAGAAACAAAAAAAATCTCATATAAGCAAACTAAACTACCACCTAAAAGAATTTTAAAAAGAACAGACAAAAACCCAAAGTCAGGAGAAGGAAGGAAATAACAAAGATCAGAGAGGAAATAAATACAATACAGATTTTTTAAGAAATAGAAAAGATCAGGGACTTCCCTGGTGGTCCAGTGGTTAAGACTCCACACTCCCAATGCAGGGGGCCCGGGTTCGATCCCTGGCTGGGGAACTAGATCCCACACGCATGCCGCAACTAAGAGTCTGCATGCCGCAACTAGGAGCCTGCATGCCGCAACTAGGAGCCTGCATGCCACAACTAAGGTCCCACGTGCCACAACTAAGACCCAGCACAGTCAAAATAAATATAAATAAATTTTTTAAAAAAGAGTTCTCATCACAAGGGAAAAAAAATTTTTTTAAAGAAATAGAAAAGATCAAGAAAACCAAGAGCTGGTATTTTGAAAAGATTATTAAAAAATTGATAAAACTCTAGCCAGTCACCAAGAAGAAAAAGAGTGGACCCAAATAAACAAAATAAGAAATGAAAGAGGAGAAATAACAACTGATACCACATAAATATAAAAAATCATAAGAGAATACTATGAACAGTTGGATGCCAACAAATTCAACAACCTAGAAGAAATGGAAAAGTTTCTTAAAATATGCAGCCTGTCAACACTGAGTCAAGAAGAGACAGATAATTTGAACAGACCAATCACTAGAAATGAAATAGAATCTGTAATTTAAAACAACAACAACAACAACAACAAAACCTCCCTGTAAACTAAAGGCCAGGACTGGATGGCTTCACTGGGGAACTCTACCAAACATACAAAGAAGACCTTATGCTGATCCTTCTCAAACTCTTCCAAAAGACAGAAGAGAACACTCCCAAAGTCATTCTATGCAGTCACCATCACCCTGATACTAAAACCAAAGACACTACACAAGAAAAGAAAATTACAGGCCAGTATCTTTGATGAATATAGATGCAAAAATCCTCAACAAGATATTAGCAAATCAAATCCAACAACACATAAAAAGGATTATACACCATGATCAAGTTGGATTCATTCCAGAGTTACAAGGATGGTTCAACATATGCAAATCAATCGACGTGATACACCACATCAACAAAAGACAAAAGCCACACGATCATCTCAAAAGACGCAGACAAAGCATTTGGCAAAATTCAGCATCATTCATGATAAAATAACTCTTACCAAAGTGGGTATATGGGGAACATATCTCAACAAAATAAAGAACATTTATGACAAACCCACAGCCAACATAATACTCAATGGTGAAAAGCTGAAAGACTTCTTGCTAAATTCAGGAACAAGACAAGGATGCCCACTCTCACTTCTACTCAACATAGTATTGGAAGTTCTAGCCACAGCAATCAGACAAGAAACGAAAGGTATCCAAATTGGAGTGGAAGAGGTAAAACCGTCACTATTTGCAGATGACATGATGCTCTATGTAGAGAAGCTTAAAGTCACCACATAAAAACTATTAGAACTAATAAATGAATTCAGCAAGGTAGCAGGATACAAGATAAATATACAGAAATCTGCTGCATTTCTTTACATTAACAATGAAATACCAAAAAGAGAAAGTAAACTAAAAAATTCCATTTAAAATTGCATCAAAAAAAAAACAACCTAGGAATAAACTTAGCCAGAAAGTGAAAAACCTATACGCTGAAAACTATAAAACATTAATAAAGGAAACTGAAGATAATTCAAAGAAATGGAAAGATATCCCATGCTCTTGGATTGGAAGAATTAATACTGTTAAAATGGCCATACTACCCAAAGCAATCTACAGATTTAATGCAATCCCTATCAAAATACCCATGACATTTTTCACAGAACTAGAATAATCCTAAAAATTATATGGAACCACAAAAGACCCAGAATTGCCAAAGCAATCCTGAGGAAAAAGAACAATGCTGGAAGCAGAAGCATAACCCGCCCAGACTTCAGGCTATACTACAAAGCTACAGCAATCAAAACAGTGTGGTACTGGCACAAAAACAGACATACAGATCACTGGAACAGAATAGAGAGCCCAGAAGTAAACCCATATACCCACAATCAATTAATCTATGACAAAGGAGGCAAGAATATACAATGGGGAAAAGACACTCTCTTCAACAAGTGGTGTTGGGAAGCTGGACAGCTGCATGTAAATCAGTGAAGTTAGAACACTCCCTCATACCATGCACAAAAATAAACTCAAAATGGCTTAAAGAATTAAATATAAGACATGACACCATAAAACTCCTAGAAAAGAGCATAGGCAAAACATTCTCTGACATAAATTGTAGCAGTACTTTCTCAAATAATTTTCCCAAGGCAAAAGAAGTAAAAGCAAAAATAAACAAATGGGGCCTAATCAAACTTATAAGCTTTTGCATAGCAAAGGAAACCATGAACAAAATGAAAAAAACACCTACGGAATGGGTGAAAATATTCGCAACCGATGTGACCAACAAGGGATTAATTTCCAAAATATACAAACAGCTCATACAACTCAATATTAAAAAAAATAACAAACATTACAATAAAAAAATTGGCATAAGACTTAAATAGACATTTCTCCAAAGAAGACATATACATGGCCAAAAATCACATGGAAAGATGCTCACATCACTAATTATCAGAGAAATGCAAATCAAAACTACAAGGAGGTATCACCTCACAGTGGTCAGAATGGCCATAATAAAAAGTCTACAAACAAGGAATGCTGGAGAGGGTGTGGAGAAAAGGGAACCCTCCTACACTGTTGGTGGGAATGTAAATTGGCACAACCACTATGAAGAACAGTATGAAGGTTCCTTAAAAAACTAAAAATAGAGCTACCATATGATCCAGTAATCCCACTCCTGGGCATATATCTAGAGAAAACCATAATTAGAAAAGATACATGGACCCCAATGTTCATGGCAGCACTATTTACAATAGCCAAGACACGGAAGCAACCTCAATGTCCATCGACAGAGGAATGGATAAATAAGATGTAGTACATATATACAATGAAATATTACTCAGCCATAAAAAAGAATGAAATAAGCCATTTGCAGCAACATGGATGGAGCTAGAGATTATCATACTAAGTGAAGACAGACAAAGACAAGTATCACATGGTATCACTCATATGTGGAATCTAATTAAAAAAATGATACATGAACTTATTTACAAAACAGAAACAGACTCACAGATTTCAAAAACAAAGTTATGGTTACAAAAGGGGAAATGTGGAGAGGAGGGATAAATTAGAAGCTTGGGATTAACGTACACACACTACTATATATAAAATAGATAACCAACAAGGACCTACTATATAGCACAGGGAACTCTACTCATTATCCTGTAATAACCTATATGAGTAAAGAATCTGAAAAAGAATGAATATATGTATAACCGAATCACTTTGCTGTACACCTGAAACTAACACAATATTTAAACCAACTATACTCCAATAAAATTTTTTTTAAAAAGGCATTGAGGGCTTCCCTGGTGGCGCAGTGGTTAAGAATCTGTCTGCCAATGTAGGGGACACAGGTTCAAGCCCTGGTCCAGGAGGATCCCACATGCCGCAGAGCAACTAAGCCTGTGCGCCACAACTACTGAGCCTGCGAGCCACAACTACTGAAGCCCGCACTCCTAGAGCCCGTGCTCCACAACAAGAGAAGCCACTGCAATGAGAAGCC
The DNA here is from genome assembly GCF_965194825.1 of Balaenoptera physalus. NCBI lineage: Eukaryota > Metazoa > Chordata > Mammalia > Artiodactyla > Balaenopteridae > Balaenoptera > Balaenoptera physalus. The sequence continues at coordinate 59,131,718 of NC_138896.1, read as the reverse complement.
CGTGCACTGCAATGAAGAGTAGCCCCCACTTGCCGCAACTACAGAAAGCCTGCGCTCAGCAACAAAGACCCAACGCAGCCAAAAATAAATTATTTCATTCATTAATTCATTAAAAAAAAGGCATTGATCGGAAACAAGAAAAACTATCTTCACTTACAGGTGATATGACTGTCTACATAGAAAATCCAAAGTAATCAACAAAAAAGCTACTAAAACTAATGTGAGTCTATTCAGGTTGCAAGATAAAAGATTAATGTACAAAAATCAATTATATTTCTATTTACCAACAATGAACAATCAAAAATTGAAATAAAAAATGTCATTTACAATAATATTTCATAACACTTAGGGATACATATGACCAAAGATGTGCACAACTTGTGCACTGAAACCTGCAAAGCATACTAAGGGAAATTTAAAGACACCTAAATATATAGAGAGATATACCAGGTTTATGGGTTGGAAGGCTCAGTAATGTTAAGATGTCAACTGTCCCCAGATTGATCTATGGATTCACCATCATCCTAATCAAGATGCCAGCAAGCTTTTTGTAGAAACTGACAGAAGATTCTATAATTTATATAGAAATGCAACGAATCTAGTCCAGCTAAAACAAATTTGAAAATGAATTAAGTTCGAGGACTAATAAAACCTGATTTCAAGACTTATTATAAAGCTACAGTTATCAAGACAGTGTGGTTTGGTGTAAAGATAGACAAATAGATCAATGGAAAATACTGAGAGTACAAAAATAGTCCCATAATTATTTGGACAAATGATTTTCAACAAAGCTGCAAAGGCAATTCAGTGGGAAAAGGGTGGTCATTTCAACATATGGTGATAGAACTGAACATCATACACAAAAAAAGTAAGTATCAGGGCTTCCCTGGTGGCGCAGTGGTTGGGAGTCTGCCTGCTGATGTGGGGGACACGGGTTCGAGCCCTGGTCTGGGAGGATCCCACATGCCACGGAGCAACTGGGCCCGTGAGCCACAGCTGCTGAGCCTGAGCGTCTGGGGCCTGTGCTCCGCAGCAGGAGAGGCCGCGATAGTGGGGGGCCCGTGCACCGCGATGAGGAGTGGTCCCCGCTTGCTGCAACTGGAGAGGGCCCTCACACGGAAGCGAGGACCCAACACAGCCAAAAATATAAATAAATAAATAACTAATATTTTTTTTTAAAAAAAAAGTATCAATCTATACCTCACACCATATACAAAAATCAACTCAAAATGGATCATAGGTCTAAACTACATAACTTCTGGAAACACAGGAGAAAATCTTTATCACCTTGGGTTAGGCAAAGATTTCATATGTAATACCAAAAATATGATTCATAAGAAAAAAATTGATAAATTGAACTTCATCAAAATGAAAAACTTCAAGACAGTTAAAAGAATAAAAAGGTAAGCCACAGACTGGGAAAAAAATATTTGCAAAACACATATCCGATAAAGGATTTGTATTCAGAACATATTAAGAACTCTCAGAATTCAGTGGTAAGACAACATACAATCTAATGAAAAAAAGGGCAAAACAACAACCAAACATTAGAACAGACATTCCAGCAAAGAAAATATATGGATAGCAAAAAATACATAAAAAGACACTCAACACTCATTAGTCATTAGAGAAATGCAAACTAAAACTACAATGAGATACCACTGTTCACATCCCTGGGAATGGCTAAAATTACAATAACTGACCCACCAAGTACTGGCAAAGACGTGGAAGAACTGGAAGTATCATACACTCTGGCGGGAATGTAAAATGGTACAATTTTTTGAGAAACACTTTGGAAGTTTCTTTTGTTTTTTAATTAACTGATTGATTGATTGATTGATTTTTGGCTGTGTTGGGTCTTCCTTGCTGTGCGCGGGCTTTCTCTAGTTGCAGTGAGCAGCGGCTACTCTTCACTGCAGTACGCGGGCTTCTTATCGTGGTGGCGTCTCCTGTTGCAGAGCACGGGCTCTAGGCGCACGAGCTTCAGTAGTTGTGGCACGTGGGCTCAGTAGTTGTGGCTCACGGGCTCTAGAGCGCAGGTTCAGTAGTTGTGGCACACGGGCTCAGTTGCTCTGCAGCATGTGGGATCTTCCCGGACCAGGTCTCAAACCCGTGTCCCCTGCATTGGCAGGCGGATTCTTAATCACTGCTCCACCAGGGAAGCCCTGGAAGTTTCTTAAAAAGTTAAACACACACCTACCAAATGATCTAGCCATTCCACTCCTAGGTATTTACCCAAGAAAAATGAAAGCATATGACATACAATGTCTCGCACAAAAATCTTTATAGCAGCTTTATGTGTAATGGAGAAAACTGGAAAAAATCCAAATGTCCGTAAACAGATGAATGAATAAATAAATTGCATTATATCCCATACAATGGACTACTACCCATCAATAAAAGGGAATGAACTACTGATACACACAACGTGGATGACTCTCAAAACAATCATGTTAAGTGAAAGAGCTCAAGCAAAAAGGAGTACGTACTGTATAATTACATATAAAATTTTAGAAAATGCAAACTAACCTATAGTGACAGAAAGCAGATCAGGGGTTGTCTAGAGATGAAGCAGAGACAGGAGTGGGAGGAAGGGAGGGATTACAAAGGCACATGAGGAAAATTTTGTGGGACATGAATACATTCATTATCTTAATTACAGTGTTAGTTTCAAGGGTATATTTATATGCTAAAATGTATCAAATTGTATACTTTAAAGATGCACAGTTTATTGTATCTCAGTTATATCTCAATATAGCTGTTAAAAATCCATAGGACTTCATATATAATGATGGAGCAGGAGTTACAGAGAACATACATGCAAGATCCATTAGAACCGAATTTTAATCGATTATAATTACTACTGTATCTCCAGTGCCTAAATCAGTGCCTGGCATAGTAGAGGCTCAACAAACGCTTGTAAACAAATAACACCCACTCACACCAAAACAACAATACACACGCAGGGGCAGGATAGAGGCCAAAGTTGGTTCTAGGTGATTACAATCAAAAAGTGAAGGCAAAACAAAATTCTCTCTGAATCATGATCCTGTGATTATGCTTATAATTATTTCTCACAGTAATCTGGCCTCACATATTAAAACTTTATATAGATATTAACATAGATTTCTGTTCTAAAATTTATGGTAAACCAATAACATTCTTAGCTTTACAGGATAGTTCTGCTATAGTTTCACTTTATAGGATAGTTTTTTCCTCATCTTAGCTCTATTCCAAGTGCCAAGATGAGAATGTGTTTCTCTGATATTCCTCACTGACAATCTATATCTTCACATTTATTTTAGTTTCTTTAATGGAACCACTATTAGATTTATGTTCTCTATTACAAGTCGTCTTAGGACCTATCCGGTACATTTAAGCTTCCTGTTAAAGCAGAATCAATCTATTCCACTGGTTTACAAAGCTTTTGAAGTATCAAAAAATTCTGATGATCTGAATTGATTAAAAAAAAAAACCCTGTGTTCCATAACACAGAGGGAATGTTTTGATCCTTAAAAGATATTGATATTATGAATTGATTTTCTTAGCAATGGTGCAGCAGATGTTTCAATTACAAATTCTACTGTCTGAAATCACTGTACACTGCACATTCTTACTGGAGGTCTGTGACTGATTATACTGTGCTATGCTTAAGTCTCCAAGAGGCAGTCCGTTCCAAGATTCTAGTGGCAGTGTGTGTTCTAATTTAGCCAACCTCAAGCAATACAAGAGGCCACAAGGATAAAGACAGAAAGGTATTATGTCCTGTCTCCAGAAAAGCTCAAAGCACATGCCCTTAACAGTGGAGTGATAACATTTCCAATAAATAATGGCTATCCAGTAAGAGGTGGGCAAGCATTTGGTTGCATAGGGATATCCAACTATTAAAAACTATTATAAAATGAATGTGATAATCACATCCCATTATGGTTAAGCAAAATCCCAGGTTATGCTAAGGAATTTTTTGAAAGAATTATTTTGTTAATTAGTATCATTTATACAAGAAGGTAGCCACGATTATGAGAAGGAACCTAGGAAGATGGGAAAGTGAAGAAGGGAAGAGAGGCGAACTAATATCATAATATGATTATGTGCCAAGTACTACATACGTGTTACTTCATGTGATACCCAGGACATTCCCATGAAAGAGCTATAACTGCCTTCTCTTTCCAGAAGAGACAACTGACAACAAAGTGTTTGTCTCAAGGTCGCATCCCTGACAACACTGGAGCTCGGTTTCTAGGTCAGGCCTGTTGGCTCCAAAATCATGATATTCTCACTACTCTATGCAAATTACCATAGAAAGATTTTAACAGAAGAAAAGCAAATAATATGCTTGGTTTATTTTTGCTGATGGAAATGTCAGCTACAAGCTGCCACGATAGAGTGAGTCACGGTGGACTGACTTACTTCAAGGAGGAATCTCCAACGCCAATGCAACCTCGCAAGCTGAGCTTCCTCAGGAATCCACCGCATCGCTTTGAGATGTTTTCCACCACTCGACCCTTCAATGGAGAAAGTTGGAAAAATTCTTGTTTCATGCTGCTTATCTAACAGCAAAATAACCTGAAATTTAGGAACTGAATATGTATTTCCAGGTGTAATAGAAGATATTTTGTAACATTCCTCCAACATCCCACTTCTGCTCCTCGTGTATAAAGGGGTTGCAAGCACCGAAAAAATGTTTTCAGTGAAAACATTAAGTATTTTTTTTAAATCACACACTATTTTTTGAAAGCCTTGACTTGGAGTTAGGCCTTCCCTAGCCAGGGCTCATGGCTACTCCATCAATTACAAGGCTTTTTGAGGTCAAGCTTTTTGGGAACACTGCTGTGCTGGGAACACAGAGATCTAAAACAATGTTGCTCAAAAAAAGAAATTCTATTTTAGCTAAACATTACCACTCTAAAAATTTGAAGATGTATCATAAAATCTACTCCTCATTCTTCTTAGCAATCCCCTATTTAAACACATTTGCTTTAAAAATGGGAACTTTGGCTGGTACTGGCAGATACATTAGAGGAGGAAAAAAGAAAATGAACACTGATTAAGCACTTCTACTTTTTCAGGCATGATTTTAACACCTTCTTGTACCTGCTATGGCTCATTTAATATTCACAACAACCACACGGACTACCGCTCCACACTGAAGTAAGGAAGAGTGTATGTATGGAATACAGGAAATCCCTTAGGATATCTCTTAGTATTAATATGCCCTCTGATTAAAGTCAATGGAAAACTAAAAGCCAATCCAAGGAGACTACTCATGGCTTCAGGAATGATGGTTTGGGTCACTCTACCAGGTAAGGAACCACGACCAGCTGAGGTGCTTGCTGAAGACAAAGAGAATACAGAATGGGAAGCCGAAGGTAGTTATAAATACCAACTCTGACCACATGAGCAGTTACAGAAATTAGGACTATAATTGTCATAAGTATTTTCTCCCTATTTTATTATGAATGCATGTGTGTGTGTGGTACAAATATTTTTTTCCCTCTCTTATCCCCTTATCATGTGACATAACATGTACTGACTTTATGTCATAAGTATTTAAGTACTGTCAATTCTACATCAAAGTATTTAAGGCACAGAATATCAAGAAGAGTGAAATTGACTCTAGGACTTTACCTCCTTTTCTGAGGAAGGGCTGAGTGTCATTTTGGTTGTATGCTGGATAGCTGTATCATATTAGGTGGCATTATGACCTTTGTTATCGTCTTTATTTGGAAATTAAGTATGGTTTAAGGACATGCCTATGGGTGCCAAGTTGACAACGGGTGAACTTATGATGATTAATTTTATGTGTCAACTTGACTGGGACACAGGGTGCCCAGACATTTGGCCAAATATTATTCTGGCTGTGTCTGTAAGGGTTTCTGGATGAGATTAGCATTTGAATCAGTAAACTAAGTAAAGCAGACTGCCCTCCCTAGTGTGGGTGGGCCTCATCCAATCAACTGAAGACATGAATAGAACAAAAAAGGCTGATTAAGAGAGAACTCCTGCCTGACTGCTGAGCCAGACATTGGTCTTTTCTGGCCCTTGGACTTGGACTGAAACATCAACTCCTCTTGGATCTTGAATCTGCCAGCTTTCAGACTGGAATTTACACCACTGGCTCTGCTGGTTCACAGGCCTTCTGATTCAGACTGGAGCTACATATCAGCTCTCCTGGGCCTCCAGCTTGCTGACTGCAGATCTTGGGACTTCTCAGCCTCCATAATCACATGACCCAATTCCTTATAATAAATCTGTATGTCTATATTAATATACACACTTTTTTTTAACATCTTTATTGGAGTATAATTGCTTTACAATGTTGTGTTAGTTTCTGCTGTATAACAGAGTGAATCAGCTATACGTATATATATATATCCCCATATCCCCTCCCTCTTGCATCTCCCTCCCACCCTCCCTATCCCACCCTCCCTATCCCACCCCTCTAGGTGGACACAAAGCACCAAGCTGATCTCCCTGTGCTATGCGGCTGCTTCCCACTAGCTATCTATTTTACATTTGGTAGTGTATATATGTCAATGCCACTCTCTCACTTTGTCCCAGGTTACCCTTCCCCCTCCCTGTGTCCTCAAGTCCATTCTCTACGTCTGCGTCTTTATTCTTGTCCCGTCCCTAGGTTCTTCAGAACCTTTTTTTTTTTTTTAGATTCCATATATATGTGTTAGCATACGGTATTTGTTTTTCTCTTTCTGACTTACTTCACTTTGTATGACAGTCTCTAGGTCCATCCACCTCACTACAAATAACTCAATTTCGTTTCTTTTTATGGCTGAGTAATATTCCACTGTATATATGTGCCACATCTTCTTTATCCATTCATCTGTTGATGGACACTTAGGTTGCTTCCATGTCCTGGCTATTGTAAATAGTACACATGTATCTTACTGGTTCTGTTTTTCTGGAGAATCCTGACTAATACAGATTGGATCCATTATCTTCATTTTTCAAATAAAGAAATTAAATGGTTAAATTGCCAAGGTTACACTTTAGTGAGTAGTAGAATTGGGGTTTATAACAGGTTTAACTGACTCTAAAAGCTGTATGTTCTGCACAATTACCACCTCCACAAGGGAGAAAACATTGAAAAGGCCATTTTGTTTCATTTTTAATACTTATTATCCTCACTTTATAAAACAGCAATCTTGACACTGAACTCTAAGCACTAAGAATTCACTAGGACACATCAAACCACAGTATCACAGAAGCAGGGCTCACACATATTATATCTGGCTAATAACTTAAGTTGAAAATCCAAACTCTGATATTGCTGGCGACTTTATCTATGCTTTCTTGAGTCTTATCTAAGTTAATAATTAGTTTTTGAACCAAAACTCCAGACACCTATAAAATAAATTTCTGTCAGTGGGAGGAAAAACATTATGACTTGGAAATCCAAGATAAATATTTAAGTACTAAATAAAACAGCAAAAACAACTCCACACCAATGTCTACAAATAGAGCACACCATCTATTTTCTCCATTTCAAGTTAGTCACGTTTATAAAAACTTCCTATTCTTCCTTTTCTGGAGTAAAAGTTTTTGTACTGGAATAAAAAAATTACATTCAGAATTTTCTGTTCCACTGTTTCCAACTTAGAGAAAAAAATGAGTAAATCCTTTTCAAATGCAAATGACACTGTGTAACATCTATTAGATAGTATGTTGTAGGTATGCATTTTAGAAAGAAGGGCTTTACAGAAAAATAAGGCCTAATGGAGAGACCCTTGGACTTATGAGTTTTAGATAACATACTAGGTTATTTCTCATTTTTGGCCTCACAGAATCTTTAACGACCATGAAGACTAACAACAAAATGTTCAACTTTTAAAGGCATGGAAAATGCCTACACATCAGGGAAACCACACTTACTTAGGAGAGAGTGATGCTCAAGGAGAGGCCCAATGCACATTAGTCACCTGCATGTGCTATTCTGTCTTTTCTTTGAAATTCAAGTCATGAAACCCACTGTTCAAGGTACCTACTCTCTCTTCTTACTAGGTGAGTGACCTCAGGTAAGTTACTCAAACTTTTTGTGCCTCAGTTTCTTCACCATGGTGTTTCTGGGAGGATTAAATTAATTAATATACAAAAAATGCTCAGAAGAGTGCCCGGCACACAGTAAATACTCTTAGTCCTGATCCTTGGCACCTTCTCTCTTCTCTCAACAGATCCATAAATCCATAAATCCATAAATTTTCTTTCGTCCCAAAGAAATGAATTTGAGACCATGAGTTTATCCATGGGATGCTTCCCAGTATAAGCCTCCAGAGGGTCCTGTTAGTGTCTACGGGAGGCCCTACACTTGGTTCAGAATCCAACCTGGATTCAAAGTGGTAGCCCAAAGGGGGAACTAAATAGTATTAGACTATATTTTTCACATGTAGTTCTCTACATAACTGGTAAACCATAAACTCGTCTGTCGTTGGTGGAAGTACTCAAGTACTTCTGCAATGTGTTTATATAGCTGTAGTCAGCAGTCAGCTAAAATTATGAGATCAAATAATGCACAAGGTAATGATATTTACTTGAAATAGTTTTTTTTTTTTTTTTTTTGACCGCACCGCACTGCGCGGCTTGCAGGATCTTAGCTCCCCAACCAGGGATCAAACCCGCATGAAGTCTTAACCACTGGACTGCCAGGGAAGTCCTGAAATAGTATTTTTTAATATTTGAATTTAAAAGTTGTTTATGTGCACTCCAAAAAGCTGTAGTTTGGGAAAATCATCAAAGAAAACTGAGGAGACAATAAAAAAACCACAGAAAAAATTTTTTTACAAAATTTTTTTAAAACAATGACTCTTTGGCCAGAAGAAATGACCACAATTTTTGGAATTTAATGTTCTTCTCAACATCACTAAGTAACACAATGAACCACGAACTACAGATTATCAGTTTGAAGGGGAATTACATGTCAGCATGTTTGGGTAGGGCACTGTTGCAATCGTGAAGTCTGGAAAGTGCATTAAAGAATTCCTGATTCAGGGACCAGAGTCCAAGCCAGGAACTAGAGCTTATCTTTCCAGGGAGCGTGAGAAGCCCTGAGGCCCCTGCCAGCTTCCAAGCTCAGAGCACAGTAACCTGAGCAGTGGGAAATGCTGTGCTCAGCCCCACTGGTTTGAGATGGGACCAGAGCCTGGCAAGCAGCAAGTAACCGAGAGAAGGAGGTGAAGGGCCTCCACCACTGGCCATTAGTTCTTGTAGGTAACACCAGCTTAAGTGAGTCACAGGAAATTGTTTGGGCCCCTCTCACTGTTAAACACATTCATTTCCTTATCCATTAAAAAAGATACAAAGCATATACTTCAATAAAAACAAGTGATAAACATGCTATGTGGGTAACTGAATTAAAATACAATTCCACTACTGTAACTGAGTTGGCTAAACTAGAAATCAATAAGGTTTTACTAACATTGGGTAGATAATAAACTTCAACATCCCCAGACCCTTAAAACAGCACTCTCAACAATTACTATGTACAATGCTCTTTATTACTTCCCTGTTTCTTTTTGGTTATAAATTGGTATTTAATATTAAAGTTGTTTTAAAATAAACTTTTCTCATTTGATCTGGTTTCCCACTCTTAAATGAGGATATTTACATATTTCCAAATAAATACACTAGAATCCTGGAATTATAAAGGCTCTAAAGATTATTTCACTTCTTCATTTTATAAATAATAAAAATGAGGCACTGAGAGAGTAAATGTCTTAAGTGGCTGAGCTGGATTTATGTCTCTTATCTCCAGCCTCATTCCTGAGTCCCTGCTTCTGCCATTTCTCCATTCTTGATGCTGAATTAGAATTCTCAATGGAGTTTTCAGATCAATAAATATGTCAAGAGTCTCCTAAGATTAAAGCATTGAACCAGGTGTTAATGATACAGCTGTGAGGCTTTGAAAAGCTGAGTGGTAAAACTTAGATTATAAACATGATCAAGGGGGAAAAGTAAAAGTCTGTTACTGATAAAAGTAAAAAGTAAAATGCAAACAGAATTTTGGTCTTGAAGTATGCAAATATCTTCCAGGTTTTTTTCCTCTCTATTCCACCTTGGCACCTTAATATTAAATCTAAATGCAGCAAAATAAAAAAGCAGGAAAGAGTGAGCAGTTTACTTATCTTTTAAAAAAAGTCTTTTGTCTAAAACAAGGTTAACTTACCTCTACATCTGTTTGAAAGTTAAAAAGGTCTATTCTTTGCCAGTTGCTTCCATCCAGGGCTAAGATATTCCAAGCCTGGGAGGTTGGGAGAGATAAGGGTGAAAAAGATACATTTATTGAGACTGTTAAAAGAAAGTCTTGATTCAACCTTTATATTTCCAAATGTTTATTCATGATAGACATTAAGCTGATCATCAAATGTGGAATTATGATAACATTGTGTTATGTTACATATAAAAGCTGACATTTTAATTTTTAACTTGAACTCATCCTCATTCTAATAAAACTTGTATTTCTTGATTACAAATTTGGTTAATACTCTACCTTGGAAATCTGTGCACATCGGCACAAAGTTACTATATCCAAGAAGGAAAATATTCTAGGAAGGAAGGGAAAAAAAGCACAAAAATGAGATGGTGTTAACATTTTAGAATATTTATAACTTGAAAGGTAAAATCTAATGCGCCATATGGATATTCATAACTTTTTCAAGATTCCTCAATTCGTAATACACAAGTGCACTATAATTGTTCATCACTACTATGACATATTAAATGTTTGCACATTCCAAAGCTGTTTTAGACGCACTACACAAATCCCCTTAAACCAGAATTTATTAAACTTTTATTTCCCTTGTTCTAAGTCATGGACACAGAACAGTAGATCATAACCTGTTCTATTCAAAGACCAATCTCTCGGGACTTCCCTGCTGGCACAGTGGTTAAGACTCTGAGCTCCCAATGCAGGGGGCCTGGGTTCAATCCCTGGTCAGGGAACTAGATCCCACATGCATGCCGCAACTAAGAGTTCACATGCTACAACTAAGGAGCCGGTGAGCCGCAACTAAGGAGCCCACCTGCCACAACTAAGGAGCCCGCTGGCCGCAACTAAGACCCCGTGCAACCAAATAAATAAATAGATGAACACAGCATCAATCAGTGAGCTGTGGGAGACAACTTTAAAAAAAAGGAAAAAAAAGACCAATCTCTCACCACCCAGGCATTGAGCCTAGTGAGGGCTAAATCATTCTAATTCCTATGCCCCTAACACACAGTGCAAACCCCACTTTTGGTGGTAGATGCACGAAACAGGCTCAGGTGCCTGAGCCTCAAATAACACGGCCAAGAAAAGCTCAACAATAAAACCCTTTCACTTTTTATCTATTTGTTCACAGGGCAGAAAGATGGAGCTCATTTCCTGAGCAAAAGCCAAGAAGCTACAGAAGATGGGAAAGATGGGGAAAAAGAAAAGCAGAGAGAAGCAAACAAAAGCTCAGTTGACACCTGTAGTCCCCCAGTGGAAGCAGTAGCTGCCAGCATGGCAGGGTCAGAGGGAGGTCCTGATATTCTGGTAGTGGAGATGAGTTGCTGATGATAGCACAGTGGCAAATAGCTGTGTGTGCCTCAGCGCTCCGCAGTCACAGCTGAAAACAAAGAGCAGCTTTCCTGACAGACAAAGAGTGGATGGGGATGAGGTCAGGGACAACAATAGGGTCTCAATCCCCACAGTACCGGAAGGTAAATATGAGAGTCTGTGCCTGTGTGTGGGGAAGGGGAAATGGCAAACAGCCACCTAAAAAGTTCTCCAAAATTCTTCAAAGGTAACAATCAGCAGTGTGTGGAAAATCCATGGGCTTGGAGAAGATAGTAGATCCATAAAACACCAGAGCACTGCACCCTACTATAAAGCACCCACAGGCAGCACCATGGGGCCAGTGACAGTGTAGATACTGTTCTACAATATGGGCTCCAATCATTTTCTAGAGAAAAGCAAAGGCAGAAGCATAAGGGCTGCACTGATCTTAAAAGACTCAATGGAACTTTGTACATAGGAAAATGCTGACGGCTGAAAATGTGTACTTATATATATTAAACATATTTCAGGGTGTCTGCACATCTACATTGCTTCTGTGGTAACACATCTTGCCCTACCACCACAAATGTCTGTGTTCTGTGCCATACGACCATTCCACAATGAGCCACAACTGATCGTCAGCTCACGAAAAGACCAAGGACCAGATAGAGAAATGAGTATGGTACAGTAGAATCATATCACACACTGGCATTGGGTTCTAAAGTACAAGCTGAAGGTAGAAAGGAGTTAACTAAGTTTCCCTTGAAAATCCCTCAAGAATGTACCACCTTGGAGACCAACATACTCTATCACCTCTCAGTAATAATAACAATACTGATAATCATAGTTACACTGATTATGCACTTACATGTGCTAGCTGTCACTCTTTAATTGTCACAACAATGCCATGAGGTGCTATTACGATCTCCATTTTACAGATAGGAACACTGGGCACCTGCCAAGGCCACACAGATAGGAAGAGCAGAGCCAGAATTTGAACCCAGGTAGTCTGGCTTGAGAGCCCAAGCCCATGACCCTACACAAAGTGCCCTAGAAAGTTTAACACAGCTGTTGTTCCCTCAGGATTAGACTAGAATCTATTTCTGCAATTGCACAGCAGATGAAGCAGTCTGTGTTGAGTGAGCATGCTGTATGGAAAACATGTTTCTTTCCTTCTTCCTCCCCTTCTTTCTTGATATCATGTCTTTCTTTCTCTATGGCCAAGCTGCGTGGCTTGTGGGATCTTAGTTCCCTGATCAGGGATCGAACCCAAGCCCTCGGCAGTGAAAGCACGGAGTCTTAACCACTGGACCTCCAGGGAATTCCCAAAACATGTCTCTTTAAACACTAGAATCACACTAACTCAAACAAGATGCTCACACACTTGGACACAAGTGAGAATCAAGTGAGAATCAACAGCTGGAACACAAGTTTACATTTCTCATCTCATGCTTACTACCCAACGTTATGATTACTGAATGAAAAAGTAGATTGCCTTCATTATTTACATTATCCCCCCACACACACACACAGATACTTGAATGTGCACAAGTTAAATAGGCATGATAAGGGACTTCCCTGGTGGTCCAGTGGTTAAGACTCTGCACTCCCAATGCAGGGGGCCCGGCTCTGATCCCTGGTCAGGGAACTAGATCCCACATGCATGCCGCAACTAAGAGTTCACATACCACAACTAAGGAGCCCACCTGCCACAACTAAGACACAGCACAACCAAATAAATAAATTTAAAAAAAAAATTTTAAATAGGCGTGATAAGATTCCAAACTGCCAAACTAAGCCAAATTCCCAAATCATGTTCCAATGAATAAAATAAGCACCCTGAATGACAGAGCCTGGAACATTGGCATAAAATAAACACCCTGAATGACAGAGCCTGGAACATTGGCAATAGAAACAGAGATAGCTAAAGGAATAAGAGTAGTCAGAAATCAGGTTCTGGCCCTTACAAAACTTTTTTTTTTTTTTCCTGGAAATTGCTTCCTACCTCAAATGTGTTAACTTCACCCTTCATTAGAAAAGCACTAAAACTGCAACTTGGTTATAAATAAATACACACAGGGGTATATAGGAATGGATGTACTTCTGGACTTTGTATTCTGCTTCACTGGTCTGTCTGCCTCTGTGCCAATAAGACCCTGTTTTAATCATGAAGCTTTAAGCTCTTGATATCTGGTAACGTTAGGCCCAACTTTGTTTTTCTTTTGTTAAAAATATTTATTTACTTACTTACTTATTTATTTAGGCTGCCCTGGGGCTTAGTTGCGGCTCATGGCATCTTCACTGCAGCATGTTTAGTTGCGGCATGCAGACTTCTTAGTTGTGGCATGAGGACTTCTTAGTTGTGGCATGTGGACTTCTCAGTTGCAGCATGCGTATGGGATCTAGTTCCCTGACCAGGGATCAAACCTGGGCCCCCTGCGTTGGACCACCAGGGAAGTCCCCAACTTTGTTTTTATTCATCAAAATTACCTTGGTTATTCTCGGTTACTCTTTTTTTTTTTTTTTTAATTTCCACTTATGTTTTAGGATCAGCATATCAATTTCCACAAGAAAACTTTATAAAATTTTATTGGAATTATGTTGAATTTATAGAAACTTTGGGGAGAATTGAGATCTTGACAATATTAAGTCTTCCAACCCAGAAACATGATATACTCCATTATTTATTTAGGACTTCTTTAATTTCTCACAGTAATTTTTGTAGTTTTCCACATAGATGTTTTGTTCATTTTTAGATTTTTCCCCCTGGTTATTTGATGATGTTACTATTAAAATGGAATTTTTTAAATGTCATTTTCTAATTGTTGCTAGTATATATAGTTAACTTTCATATACTACATCTTGCATACAGAAACATTTCCAAGTTCATTTATATATTCTAGTGATTTTCTATAAACAAAATCAATACATCTGAGAATAATGACAATTTTCTTTCTTCCTTTCCAATAATTATACTTTTTATTCTTTTTCTTGCCTTACTGAAGTGGCTGTGATCTTCTCTAGTACCAATAATTGTAATGAAAGACATCTTTTTCTCTTTCCCATCTCAGAAAAAGCTGTCACTCTTTAATCACTGATTACAATGTTTACTATAGGGCTTTCCCCCTGCCTTTTTAATTTTCTAAAGTTACTTTGTTACACGCTATAAAATACCTCAGCTTTGCACATGCATGGTTTTAACAACATCTCTTTAACATTTGCTTATTTCCCCTTTTAAAAACGTATTAAATATAAGAACAGATAGTACATAGAGTTCCCATATATTACTGCCATTTTGAGAAACACATAACACACACACACAGTTTCCCCTATTATTAACATCCTGCATTAGTGTGGCACATTTGTTACAATTAATAAACTAAGATTGACACACTTATTAACTAAAATCCATAGTTTATGATAAGGTTCACTCTTTGTATTGTACTATTCTATGGATTTGACAATATATCCACCATTATAGTATCATATAGAATAGTTTACCACCCTAAAAATCACCTGTGCTTCACCTGTTAATCCCTTCTATCCTCCTCATGAACCTCTGACAATGACTGTTTTTTTTGGGTTTTTTTGTTTTTTATAAATTTATTTATTTTTGGCTGTGTTGGGTCTTTGTTGCTGCACACGGGCTTTCTCTAGTTGTGGTGAGCGGGGGCTACTCTGGTGCGGTGTGCAGGCTTCTCACTGCAGTGGCTTCTCTTGTTGCAGAGCACCAGCTCTAGGCACACGGGCTTCAGTAGTTGTGGCACACAGGTTCAGTAGTTGTGGCTTGTGGGCTCTAGAGCACAGGCTCAGTAGTTGCGGTGCACAGGCTTAGTTGCTCCGCGGCATGTGGGATCTTCCTGGACCAGGGATCAAACCCGTGTCCCCTGCATTGGCAGGTGGATTCTTAACCACTGCGCCAACCAGGGAAGTCCCGACTGATCTTTTTAATGTCTCCACAGTTCTTCCTTTTCCAGAATGTCATATAACTGGAATCATAAGTATCATAAGTAGCTGTTCACATTAGCCTCCTTCACTATGCACATGCCTTTAAGGTTCCTCCATGTCTTTTAGTGGCATGATAGCTCATTACTTTCTATTGCTGAACAATATTCCACTATATGGATGTATCACTGTTTAATCATTCATTTATATGACAGCTTGGTTGCTTCCAGGTTTTTGTTTTGTTTTTTTTTTTATTTTTATTTATTTATTTATTTATTTATGGCTGTGTTGGGTCTTCGTTTGTGTGCGAGGGCCTTCCCCAGTTGTGGCAAGTGGGGGCCACTCTTCATCGCGGTGCGTGGGCCTCTCATTATCGCGGCCTCTCTTGTTGCGGAGCACAGGCTCCAGACGCGCAGGCTCAGTAATTGTGGCTCACGTGCCTAGTTGCTCCGTGGCATGTGGAATCCTCCCAGACCAGGGCTCAAACCCATGTCCCCTGCATTGACAGGCAGATTCTCAACCACTGCGCCACCAGGGAAGCCCTGGTTGCTTCCAGTTTTGAGTGATTATGAATAATCTTGCTATAAACATTTGTATGCAGGTGAATATGTTTTCTACTCAGTTGGATAAATACCTAGGAGTGTTGAGTGCTAGATCATGTAAGTTTAGAAGCTGCAAAATTGTCTTCCAAAGTGGCTATACCATTTTGAATCACCAGCAATGAAAGTTCCTGTGCTCTGAATCTTGCCAACATTTGATATTGTTCAATTTTAAAATTTTAGCCATTCTAATACATGTACAGTGATATCTCATTGTTATTTTAGTTTTCAATTCCCTAATGACATGATATCAAGCATCTTTTCATATGCTCATTGCCATCTGTATATGTTCTTTGATGAGGTGTCTGTTACGACCTTTTGCCCATTTTTTAAATTGGTCTGTTTTCTTGTTGGATTTTAACTGTTCTTTGTATATCGTGGACATCCATCCTTTATCATACATGCCTTTGCAAATATTTTCTCCCAATCTGTGGCTTGGCTTTTCATTCTCTTAACAATGTCCTTCTCAGAGAAGAAGTTTTTAATTTTAATAAAGTCCAACTTATCAATTTTGTCTTTCATGGATCATGCTTTTGAGGTTTTATCTAAAAACTCACTGTCAAACTCAAGGTCACCTACATTTTCTCCTATGCTTTCTTATGAAAGTTTGATAGTTTGGGATTTTACATTTAGGCCTATGATCCATTTTGAGTCGATTTTTGAGAAAGGTGTAAGGTCTATGTTTACATTCTGTTTTTGCATATAAATGTCCAATTGTTCCAATGCCATTTGTTGAAAAAATATATATTTTCTCCATTAAATTGCTTTTTCTCCTTTGTCAAAGATCAGCTGACTTTGTGTGGCTCTATTTTTGAGCTCTCTATTCTGTTCCATTGAGCTGTCTATTCTTTTGCCAACACCACACTGTCTTGATTTTTTTTTTTTTTTAAGATTTATTTATTTATTTATTTGGCTGCACTGGGTATTCGTTGCTGCGTGCAGGCTTTCACTAGTTACAGTGAGCGGGGGCTACTCTTCATTGCAGTGTGTGGGCTTCTCATTGCGGTGGTTTCTCTTATTGCAGAGCACAGGCTCTAGGCGTGTGGGCTTCAGTAGTTGTGACACACGGGCTCAATAGTTGTGGCTTGTGGGCTCCAGAACACAGGCTCAGTAGTTGCGGTGCAAGGGCTTAGTTGCTCCATGGCATGTGGGATCTTCCCGGACCAGGGATCGAACCCATATACCCTGCAGTGGCAGGCGGATTCTTAACCACTGCCACCAGGGAAGTCCCTGTCTTGATCTCTAAAACTCTAAACTAAGTGTTCATAGGTCAGTAGTGTCAGTCCTCCAACTTTGTTCTTCTTCAGTAATGCACTGGCCTTTCAGAGTCTTTTGCCTTTCTATACAAACTTTAAAATAGATTCGTCAATATCCACAAAATAACTCGGTGGTATTTTTTATCAGCATTGTGTTGATTCCATAGATCAACTTGGGAAGAATTAACATTTTAACAATATTGAGTCTTCTTACCCATGAATGTGTAACATCTCTTCACTTATTTAGACCTTCTTTGATTTCTTTCACTGGAGCTGGAGTTTTCATCATATAGATCTTTTGCTAGATTTATACCTAAGTATTTCATTTTTTGAGGCTAATGTAAATGGTATTGTTTTTTATTTTAACTTCCAGTTGTTCACTGCTGGTGAACAATACCAGAAATGGCAATAGGAAAGCAATTACCTTCTGCATATTAACCTTGTATCCTGCAACGTTATATAACTGCTTATTAATTACAGGAATATTTTGTCAATTCTTTTGGATTTTCTACATACACAATCATGTAATCTACAAACAAAACCAATGTATACCTTCCCAATGTATACTTCTTCTTTTCTTTTCTTACTTAATTGTATTAGGTAGTACTTCAGCAGTACTGTGATGAATAGGAGTAGTAAGAGGGGACATCATTTTCTGGTTCCTGATCTTGGGGATAAAGCAACCAGTTTCTCACCGTTAAGTACACTGTTAGCCTTAGGGGTTTTTTGTAGATATTCTTGATCAAGTTGAGGAAGTTCCCCTCTATTTTTGGTTTGATGAGACTTTTAATCATGAATGAGTGTTAAAATTTGCCAAATACTTTTTCTGCATCTACTAATATGACCATATGATTTTTTTCTTTGTTAGATCATCGATGTGATTGATTATGTTGATTTTTGAATGTTGAGGCATCCTTGCATGCATGAAATAAATCCCACTTGGTTATAGTGTATAATTCTTTTTTATACATTGTTCAATCTGATTTGCTAACTTTTTTTGAAGACTTCTGCATCTATGTTCATGAGAGATATTGTTCTGTACTTTTCCTTTCTATAATGTCTTTTTCTGGTTTTGGTATTAGGGTAATGCTAGCTTCACAAAATAAGTTAGGAATTATTCTGCTTCTATTTTCTGGATGACAACGTAGAGAATTAGTATCATTTCTTTCTTATGTTTGGTAGCATTCACCAATTAAATCATCTGGGTCTGATGTAGTAATTACATATATGTAATTGTGTCTGAAATGTCTGAGAGTACGTTGTAGACACGATGTTCATTTACCCCTAAAATACTCAAGTACTTCCTAAAAACAAGGACGTTCTTTTTCAGAAACACAGTACAATTAACAAAACAAGGAAAACTAACACTGACACAATACTATAATCTATAGATCTTATTCAAAATCTGTCAACTGTCCCATTAATGGTCCTTAAAACAAAAGAAAAACTTTTTTTTCTGGCCCAGGATCACATATTGCATTTATTTGCCACGTCTCTTTAGTCTCTTCTAATCTAAAACATTTTTTCAGTCTTTATCTTTCATGACTTTGCTACTTTTGAAGCATATAGCCAGTTACTCTGTAGAATGTTCTGCCGTGTGTCTAATATTTCCTCATGATTAGACTCAGGTTATAATTTTTGTCAGGAATGCCACAGAAATGACATTGTGCTCTTCTTGTGCATTACATCAGGAGGCATATGGTGGACATTTGTCCTATTAGTGGTGATGCCAACTTTGATCACTTGGTTAAGATGATTTCTGCCGGAGTGCCCCATTATAAAGTTACATTTTTTCCCTCTGCAATTAATATATATCTTGTGGGAGATTAGTTGAAACTATGAAAACGTTTTGTTTCTCAAATGTCGTACCTTCACATATCTCATTATTTCGAAAACTGGTAAATAAAGGAAAAGAATGTCAAGCGTTTATCCTGCCTTTCTTCTATATAAACTGTAGCACTGTGTAATCAAACAGAAGTGAAGTAATTCTTTATAAAAGCATTCCATATCATATGATATCGTTTATACACGGAATCTAAAAAGAAGGGTACAAATGAACTTATTTACAAAACAGAAGTACAGTCATGGATGTAGAAAACAAACATGGTTACCAGGGGATAAGGGGCGTAGGGATAATTTGGGAGATTGGGATTGACATATACACACTACTATATATAAAATAGGTAACTAATAAGAACCTGTTGTATACCACAGGGAACTCTACTCAATACTCTGTAATGGCCTATATGGGAAAAGAATCTAAAAAAAAAAAAAAAGAGTGGATATATAACTGATTCACTATGCTATACACCTGAAACTAACAACACTGTAAATCAACTATACTCCAATAAAAATTTTTTTAAAAGCATTCCAACTAATAAATGAAGAAAAAGAATCAGAATAACATCATTTTGCAGCCCCAATAAGTTAATGATCTAGGCAATAAGCATACATAGATGCCAGCACAAAAAAAGGAAACCAAACATTGTGCAACTCCTAATAAAAGAACACACCACCACATAGTCTTACTAAAGGGATAGAACTGGAGTCTGATCAAATCTCTGGATCCAGCTATCAATTTCCAAGAAATACAGATAAAGGAAACATGCTGAAAGTGCACCATGAGGCTGCAATTAGCAAAACCCAGACTGTGGGAACTTCCACAATACATATCAAATAACCCAAGTTCTTCAACAGATAAAACGTGTAGAACAGAAAGAGATGGACAGGAGACCTGCTGATTATCAGAGACTTAAAGATTTATTAAATGAGCAAGACTAGCTATTTTTTTCCAACTGGAGCCCAGCAGGATGACTCCCGCAAAGAAGGGTGGCAAGAAGAAGGAGGGCCGGTCTGCCATCAACGAGGTGGTGACCACAGAATACACTATCAACATTCATAAGCACATCCATGGAGTGGGTTTCAAGAAGCATGCCCCACAGGCACTCAAAGAAATCCAGAAATTTGCCATGAAGGAGATGGAAACGCCAGATGTACGCATTGACACCAGGCTCAACAAAGCTGTCTGGACCGAAGGAATAAGGACTGTCCCATACCGTATCTGTATGCGGTTGTCCAGAAAAACGTAATGAAGATGAAGATTCACCAAACAAGCTCTATATGTTGGTTACCTATGTACTTGTCACCATTTTCAAAAATCTACAGACAGTTGATATGGATGAGAACTAACAGCCGATTGCCAAATAAAGTTATAGAACCACCAAAAAAAAAAAAAATGGGCGAGACTAAACTGTAATGACTAGGGATGCACATATGGATGATAGATCTATAAAGAAATGAAAATACAGTGATAGCTATAAAAGTCAAGAAAGTGTTACTTCTGGAGAGGGAAGCAGTTATCATTTGGATGAGAAATGGAGGTGCTTCTCTGGTGACTGGCAAAGTTTTATTTATTGACCTAAGTGATGGCTAGGGTATTTGTCTAATATTTGTGTTTTGTGTGGTTCTCCAACTATATATTATACTTCATAATAAAAACATTTTTAAGAAAAAAAAGTTTCAAAGAAGCAATAATGGAAATTGATAAATACTTGAAACTGAATAGTAAAAACAAACACTAAACTTCAAAACTTGTGAAATTCAACAGAAGTAGAGCTTTGAGACTATTGCTCAAAGAACTTATCTATTGTTAGATGAGGGAGCTGAAAAATAACGAGCTAAATGTCCAACTTAGGTAAGCTAAAGAAAACACAGTTAACCCAAAGAAAGACAAAGAATGGGATTTAAAAAGCTAGGAGTGGAAATTGTTAAAAAAGAAAACAAAGAAAAAAATAGAAAATAATAAAACCAATGTCATCAAGAAGACAAGAAGATGTAGAGAAAAGGGAACGCTTGTACACTGTTGGTGGGAATGTAAATTAGTTCAGCTACTACAGAAAACAATATGAATGTTCCTGAAAAAATTTAAAATAGAATTACCATATGATTCAGCAATTCCACTTCTGGGTATATGAAATAAAAACACGATATTGAAGAGATATATGGCCTCCCATGTTTATTGCAGCATCATTTACAAGAGCCAAGATATGGAAACAACCTAAGTGCCTGTCAACCGATTAACAGATAAAGATGTGGTAATACTTACAATGAAATATTACTCAGCCATGAGAAAGAAGAAAATTCTGCCCTTTGTGACAACATGGATGGATTCTGAGGACATTATGCCAAGTAAGATATGTCAGAGAAAGACAAATACTGTACGATATCACTTATATGTGGACCTAAAAGAAAGACAAACTCATAAAAACAGAGTAAAATGGTGGTTACCAGGGTCTGGGGGGAGGGGGAATAGTAGAGATGTTGTTAAGGATACGAACTTGCAACTAGTAGATACGTAAGTCCTAGAGATCTAATAAACAGTATAGTGATTACAGACAACAATACTGCAGTATTAAGACCAAACATGCTAGGAGACTAGATCTTAATTATTCCCATCACAAAAAATAAATGATAATTATGTGGTGTTCGTAGGTAGCTAACACTACAATGGCAATCATATTACAATATATAAATGTACCAAATCAACACGTTGTACACCTTAGATTTATACAATGTTATATGTCGAATACATATTTTTTTAAAACTGTTACCACCTTTGGAAACACTGGCTTTATCAAGAGCTGTAAAAATTTCTCCTCCTTTGATCCAGTAATTCCTCGTCAGGAAGTTATCATAAAGAAATAATTCAACAAAACAAAAAATTTTAAGTGATTATTTCAGCATTATCTAAAATTTTTAAAAAGCAACAAAAAGGTTAAGTAAATCATGACTTATAAACTCCATGGACTATTAAGCAGCCATGGAAGTGGTAATTATGAAAAGTATGTGGTAATAGGGGAGAGTAATCATTAAATGTTAGGTAGGAAAAAGCTCAGAGGAAAATGCTACGTTCCATGCACTTCCAACTAAGCACAAATAAATACATATATGGACCAAGAGAAGAAGGAAACTAAACTGTGCAAGATTTCCCGAATACAGCATGATTTTTTGCAAGCTGTTTCCTCTGCCTTGAATGTTTTCACACACACAGACATACATATGCACACACACACATATAAGTATACATTGAGATACATTCCCATATACAAATAAACATGCCCAATACACATACTCCCATACACACATATATACTAATGTACACAATGTTCTGGGCATAAAAACAGATACATAGATCCATGAAACATAATAAAGAGCCCAGGAACAAACCCACACATATATGGTCAATTAATTTATGACAAAGGAGCCAAGACATACAATGGGGAAAGAGCAGTCTCTTCAATAAATGGTGCTGGGAAAACTGGACAGCCATATGTGAAAGAATGAAACTGGACTCCTGTCTTACAACCACAAAAATTAACTTAAAATGGATGAAAAGACTTGAATGTAAGACCTGAAACCATAAAAGTCCTAGAAGAAAACATAGAGGGTAAGCTTCTTGACCTAAGTCTTGGAGATGATTTTTTGGATTTGACACCAAAAGCAAAGGCAACAAAAGCAAAAATAAACAAGTGGGACTACATCAAACTAAAAAGCTTCTGCACAGCCAAGGAAACCATCAACAAAATGAAAAGGCAACCTACTGACTGGGAGAAAATATTTGCAAACCATATATCTGATGAGTTAATACCCAAAATCTATAAAGAACTCATACCACTCAATAGCAAAAAAAAATTCAATTAAAAAATGGGCAGAGGATCTAAATAGACATTTTTCCAAAGAAGACACACAAATGGCCAAGAGGTACATGAAATATGCTCAACAACACAAATCATCAGGGAAATGAAAATCAAAACCACAGTGAGATAACACCTCTCACCTACTGGAACTGCTACTATCAAAAAGACTAGAAATGAGTATTGGCGAGGATGTGGAGAAAAAGGAACCCTTGGGTACTATTAGTGGGAATATAAATTGGTGCAGCCACTATGGAGAACAGTATGGCAGTTCCTCAAAAATTTAAAAATAGAACTACCATATGATCCAGCAATTCCACTTGTGGGTATTTATATGAAGAAAATGAAAACATAACCCAAAAGGTACACACTATCATGTTCACTGTAGCATTATTTACAACAGCCAAGATATGGAAGCAACCTAAGTGTCTATCAATGGATGAATGGATTAAAAAATGTGAGATACAGATATATATATGAAAATTATTCAGCCATAAAAAAGAATGAAATCTTGCCATTTGTGACAACACAGATGGACCTCAAGGGTATTATGCTGAGTGAAATAAGTCACACAGAAAGAGACAAATACCATATGATCTCACTTATATGTGGAATCTACATATGTGGAATAAAACAAAACTGAGCTCATAGATACAGAGAACAGATCTGTGGTTGCCAGAGGTGGTGGGAGGGTGGGCAAAATGGGTGAAGGGGGTCAAAAGGTACAAACCTCCAGTTATAACATGAATAAGTCATGGGGATGTAACATACAGCATGGTGATTATAGGTAATAACACTGTACTGCATATTTGAAAGCTGCTAAGGGAGTAAATCTTAAAAGTTCTCCTCACAAGAAAAAAAGCTCTGTAACTATGTACGGTGACAGATGTTAACTAGACTTATCGTGGTGATCATTGCGCAGTATGTACAAATATCAAATCATTATATCATACACCTATGTCAATTATATATATATATATATATATATATAATCTCAATTTTTTTAAAAAAAGATTAGATTTACTGTGTTATGCAACATAAAATCCAGGACAAACACAAGAAATTATAACATGTTTAAAGAACCTATATACACACTCAAGAGGGAGAGAACATGGCCCTAAACTTAGGGAAAGCCTTAGGTCGAACTAGGTAAAAGAAGGGGTAAGCAAAAGATTAGCACTTTCTGTATAAATAACAAATGCTGCAGAGGGTGTGGAGAAAAGGGAACCCTCCTACACTGTTGGTGGGAATGCAAGTTGGTAAAGCTACTATGGAGAACAGTATGGAGGTTCCTCAGAAAACTAAATACAGAATTACCATATGATCTAGCAATCCCACTCCTGGGCATATATCCAGACAAAACTACAATTCAAAAAGATACATGTACCCCTATGTTCATAGCAGCACTATTCACAATTGCCAAGACATGGAAACAACCTAAATGCTCATCAACAAATGAATGGATAAAGAAGATGTAGTACATATATACAATGGAATATTACTCAGCCATAAAAAAGGATGAAATAATGCCATTTGCAACAACACGGATGCAACAAGAGATTATCATACTAAGTGAAGTAAGTCAGAAAGAGAAAGACAAATACCATATGATGTCACATAAGTGGAGTCTAAAATATGGCACAAATGAACCTATTTATGAAACAGAAACAGAATCAGGGACAGAGAGAACAGACTTGTGGTTGCCAAGGGGGAGGGGAGGGATGGAGTGGGAGTTTGGGGTTAGCAGATGCAAACTATTATATATAGAATGGATAAACAACAAGGTCCTACTGTATAGCACAGGGAACTATATTCAATACCCTGTGATAAACCATAATGGAAAAGAATATGAAAAAGAATGTACACATATGCATAACTGAATCACTTTGCTGTACAGCAGTTAATTAACACATTGTAATTCAACTACACTTCAATAAAAAATAAATTTAAAAAAAAGATAGGCACTTTCAAGAAGGAGAGTGAATATGGGAGAGAACAAATTAGAGAATGACATTTTCAGGGACTGGAAGTAACTCAGAGTTGCCAGACTTACAAGGAAGTTGGAAAAGAGTGAGAGATGAGATAGAGTAAGAGATAATAAGTGGACAGTTCTGGGAGAATAATTTAAGTCATAACAATTTACGCCGACTTTACACTAAAGGCAACAGGCAAGGTTTTAAGGAGGAGAGAAGCAAAATTAGTAAGATAAAAAAGAAATTAAAAAATAGAAAATTGCAATAATAATCACAATAATAATAATCACAGTGAATAGAATACTTGTTTTAATCATTAAAACCCCAAATTATCCTCTTATAAAGATTATTAAATGGAGACACTATTTGAAAAAACTGGATGAAAAGATGTAGATGATACAGTAGTACTAAAAACAAGAAAGGGAAAGAAAACAACTCCTACAAACCAGTAACAACCCAATAAGCAAAAAATATATACAAGCATCTCACAGAAGAGGAAATACATGTGACTGATAAACATACAAATAGATGCTCAACATTACTACAATTCAGGGAAATTCAAATCAAGAGCACAATGAGATGCTATTCTATACTTAAGACATGTAAAAACACTAAATTTTTGAAAGGAACAACTCAACTGAGTCTCTTAGCCATTGTTCGTATGAACGCAAATTGATAAGACCACTTTGGAAAAACAAGATTACTATATGAAGTTAAATACTTGTACAGTCTATGACCCCCAGCAATTCCACTCGCAGCGAGTGGAATTTCATACATTTATTGGCCATTTGTATTTCTTCCTTTGTTCAGACCCTCTTCAAACTTTTTCTAAGAGCTAATCCACCTCATTCTTAATAATTTTTAAGAACTGATGTGTGTGTGTGTGTGTGTGTGTGTGTGTGTGTGTGTGTGTGTGTATGTTGAAGAAGATAGCCTGTGCTTATAATGTGTATTCGAATCATTTCACCTACCACTATGCTGTTTATCTTTGGTATGGTATATTTTGCCATATTTTACTATTCAAAGAATCAAACTTCCCAATCTTTTCTGTTTTAACTACTGAATTCACAGCTTTTAAATTAACAGGTCTCTAATATAACCCTCCAGGGATAAAGCTCTGGAGTAGAATGTACTAGTTCCATCCTTCCTATCTGTGGAGCTCTACTGGTGTTTCATGCCACCTGAGTGTAGATTTAAAAATCCAAAGGCATCATCAGAGTTCTAATGTATAAGCATAACCCCAACCGAGACTAAGGAAGATTTGCCTCTGCCATGATTTGGACTTAGATGTCAACCCTAAAATAGTACATAATAGTATACAGAGGAAGGGCCTTTAAGCTTCTGCATCTGATTTCAACACACATTAATTTGGTCCTGTATTGCCTCATGCAAGGTAAAAAATAAATAAATAAATAACAACAATAAAAATGAACAAACCAAAAAAACCTCTTTAACAAAAAAGAAAAATCTGCATAGATGTTTAAACATGAATTCGTAATATGTACCCCCAAAAGATCATCTTATCTGTTAGGCTGCCTTGGAATATATATAAGGCATCACAGGCAGCAGGAGGTGTAGGTACCAGTCCTTGAAAAAGTCCATGGAGTGCTGCAACCAACCAGCAGGCAAGAACACCCACTCAGAAAAAATCTATGAGTTTTTTTTTTCATCTGATCATCTTATTGCTAGTTTTAAGACTACCCAATATTATTAATTCACAGATCCCTTCTGTTACCCATTTCTAGTTTGTACTTAACAAGCTTTTACATTTGCTTTTTCTATCCTGCTTTCACTTATAAATTAAAAGATATTCGAGGGCTTCCCTGGTGGCGCAGTGGTTGAGAATCTGCCTGCCAATGCAGGGAACACGGGTTCGAGCCCTGGTCTGGGAAGATCCCACATGCCGCGGAGCAACTAAGCCCGTGTGCCACAACTACTGAACCTGCGCATCTGGAGCCTGAGCTCCGCAACAAGAGAGGCCACGATAGTGAGAGGCCCGTGCACCGCGATGAAGAGTGGCCCCCACTTGCCGCAACTAGAGAAAGCCCTCGCGCAGAAACGAAGACCCAACACAGCCAATAAATAAATAAATAAATAAAAATAAATTAAAAAAAAAAAAGTAGCGATGGAGGGAATGTCGCAAAAAAAAAAAAATCTTTAAAAAAAACAATGATACTCGAGTTCTCCCTCTCTATCCTTCACTCTCACACAGTTCAACAAATAGCTTGTAATTTTACTGTCATTTTATAATTTTCCCTAGCAAACTAGTAAAACTGCCAAATTATAGGTAATTATGTAGTTGATTCCATTTGCCCAAAATGATTAGCCTCACCTCTCCTGTTTGAGGCAATCAAACCTTCCTTCATCAAGCCAACAAATATGATCAGGATTTAATTTTGTCATGGATCAACATACTTTTTTTTTTTTTTTTTTCACTTTTTGGACATGCCGCACAGCATGTGGGATCTTAGTTCCCCCAACCAAGGATAGAAACCGCACCCCTTGCATTGGAAGCTCGGAGTCTTAACCACTGGACCGCTGGGGAAGTCCCCACATGCATTTTTTTAAAAGGAAAGAAAATTATACAGATAATGGTGATTTAGTTTTTTAAAATATGTCTAATAAGAGGTTTCTTTATTATTTATTACTAACAAGAGCCATGTCTTCTCAGAACGTTTTAAAATATTTACTGCATGTAGCGCTCCCTATTCCTATGAAGTTTACATGCATTTTCATTTCATCACTAGCGCCTGAGAGCAACCATAACAGAAGTAAAAACTTAAGGTCAAACAAATTAATATTAAAATTTATAATCTGAGTTGTGAGCCAATATTTGCTCATATAAGACTTTTCTCAAAAGAGGAATGGTTCCTTCCAGGAGACTGCCTTTTTTATAATACAAAATAATTAACACAGTTGTCATAATACCACCACTACTCTGCTCAAGCTCCAGTAGTTGTCAGTTTAATGTCAGATGGTAGTATGCAATTTCCATTGAGACTGAATTAGTGTAGGTTGATGAAATGAAGCACCGGGCTACATTAACTTACTTAATAATCAGGTTTTTTACTGAGACTGTTAGCAGTAGCATATGTTAAGATCCATATCAGGACAGCTTGCTTTTTTCAGTTGTTTGTATTAAAACCAACTGCACTGTCAACAGTATTTATTAAGTTTTCAGAGATCCAAAATTGATATTAATTAATAATAATAAGAGGGACTTCCCTGGTGGTCCAGTGGTTAAGAATCCACCTTCTAATGCAGGGGACGCATGTTCGACCCCTGGTTGGGGAACTAAGATCCCACATGCTGCGGGGCAACTAAGCCCATGTGCTGCAACTAATGAGCCTGCACGCCACAACTACTGAGCCTGTGCACTCTAGAGCCCGTGCCACAACTAGAGAGCCCATGTGCCTCCACTAGAGAGAAGCCCGTGTGCCGCAACGAAAGATTCCGCATGCTGCAACTAAGACCTGACACAGTCAAATAAATAAATAATAAATATTTTTTTTAAAATAATAATAAGAGATAACATTTATTTAACATTTATTGAACGCCAGGTACTCAGAGCCAGCCAACAACCCCCTAAGGTAAGAACTATTACTATTACAGATATGGGAAATTATGGCCCAGAGAGTGAAGTCACTTTAAGGTCACACAACTAGTAAATGGGGAGAGCTGAAATCTCAAGCAAGTTTGGCTCCAAAAGTAATACAGACAATAACAACAAGGACAAATACATGCAAGGAGAACCCAACTCACCAACAGATATAGAGATTACAACAAACTATATCTTCCCATTGTTATAAGCATTATACAACTGACTCCTCAGGAACAGTAAAATTACAAACTATTTGTTGAACTGTGTGAGAGTGAAAGGTAGAGAGGGAGAACTCGTCTATCTTTAATTTATAAGTGAAAGCTGGATAGAAAAAGCAAATGTAAAAGCTAGTTAAGTAACAAACTAAAAATGGGTAGCAGAAGGGACCTGTGAATTAATAATATCGGGTAGTCTTAAAACTAGCAATAAGATGATCAGATAAAAAAACTCAGATTTTTTCTGAGTGGATTCAAAGTGATATAGAGAGATGAAAAGTGCATAGTTCCAGGGACTTCCCTGGTGGTCCAGTGGATAAGACTCCATGCTCCCAATGCAGGGGGCCTGGGTTCAATCCCTGGTTGGGGAACTAGATCCCACATGCATGCCGCAACTAAGAAGTCAGCACGCTGCAACTAAAAGATCCCGCATGCCACAACGAAGATCCTGAGTGCCGCAACTACGACCAGGATCAGCCAAAATAAATAAATAAATAAATAAACAAACAAACAAACATTAAAAAATAAAAATAAAAAAATCACATAGCTCCAGGTTTGTTAACGGTTCCAGAGGGTAAGCTGAAGCTTCACTTGATATGATCAGTAATGGAAGCTAGCAGAGAATTTAAGAGGGTGGTAACAGATGCAGTAAAAAATGGCAGAAGAGAAAATGACCTTGGCTGCAAGCAAATAAGATTATCATAAACTCAAGGAATTCACACCTATTGATGAAGTAAGACTGAAAGTAAATAGGAATTCAATGAGAGCAGGAACAACAGTCTGCTCTGTCACAAAGAAGTCTGCTATATCAAGTAAAAATGTAAGCCTAAAACAGACTGAAAGTATGAAGACATCATTTATCTTAGCAAAACCAATCAACACTTAAGCTCCATGAGGTGGGGAATTTGTAGCACTCACTCACTTTGTTGTGGAATTAACGAACGATGAAGATGTCTGCTTTGGTAACCTGGCTCAAATCCTTCTTCAAAATTTTGCTTAAAAAGGGTAGCCGGGAAAGGGGAGAGCTGCTACTACTGAGAATAGAAAGTCTGAGAGTAAAATGGCAGAAATGATTTAAAGACCAACAAAAGTTAATATCTGGCTAGAGTTAGTTCTGAGACTGAAGAGTCAGAGAAGACCTGTTGTAGCAGTACTTTAAAATTTAAATTCCCTTTACAGACTCCAAAATTAGAACAGAAGTGGGAATGCAAATCTATGAACCTTTGCTCCCAAATGACAATTCTTTTTTAAAAATGATCTATGTATGAGCCTTAGCATAATTCAAAAACTATAACTCCAGGATTTTTGAAAGCTGGGTCCATCATGGATGTTTAAAAGAACTAATATTTCTAAAACGGCAGTTCAGAAATCGCACTAGCACGGAAAGTGACGTAATTCCAACACCCGCCCCGCCCCCCACCCGGCCCTTTTTGGTCAGTAGGTAGAAACAGTACCATGGCTGAGTACAGTATAAAAGCTAACCGTACCAAAAGGGAAAAAATATTAAGTTAGCAGCCTTGAGTCAAAAATAGCAGCAGTATTCAGGAGAAGGGTGGAGTTTAATCACGCTCCAGTGTTAAATGACTAACGTGGGTCGGCCTGAAGCTGGTTATGAGTCCCCAGGGTAAAAATGACATATTCACATTACAGTTTGATGTCTGTGCTAGAAAAATGTTCAGACCAAGAATGAAACATTGCACAATTCTGGGAAACATCACTCACTCTGTGGTCTGTTGTGGATGGCATCGCCTACCGCTGCATAGTAACAGCCAGCCCACCCTAACCACACTGGTTCTAACAGCTTACGGTGCTTGATTAAGACCCTGTGGGTTTATGTGATATACATATCATTCCTTCCTTGTTACCACTTTCTTAACTTTAAAACGGTCTAAAATGCCAAAGAATATTCTCTCTTAACTAAACAAATATTTATTTTGTTGAAATAAAACATAACTGCTGTATTTTTCATGTGATCCTGCCATGAATTAATTTTCTTTTTTATTGAGTAGAATGAGCTCACGGCAACAGTGTCAAACAACACCTGATGACTAATGAAATGCCACCCTGAAGCCCCTAAAATGTGATCACCACCACAAAGACCCTAAGCCTTCACCCCATTCCTGACTCAAAAACAAAAGTCTAACATACAGGGTGGAAAAGGTGAGCAATCCGTGGCATTTACAGAGCAACTCTGCGATGGACTCCAACATGTAAACAAAACACACATTCATACTCATCCCCTAAATGTTAAAATGAGATTTAGCACAGCCAGGGAACAGAGTAAGCTGCTCAATCTCTCACTATATATCAGCATTGCCCAAAAAATTTTCCAAGGAATATTAAAAGCGTTCCATGGTCAGTAAATCTGAAATGCCACAACTATTCATCTGGGAGCATATCACCATGCATATTAGCCTATTAGAGCTCCGAGAGGCCATGTAGTAAAGAAACTGGTTTTGTTAACCCAGTTTTTCCCATACTTACTTGATCACAAAACCTGTTTTTTTGTTTTGTTTTGTGAAATATCAGTGATATGAAGAGTTTGGGAAATGTCACTCAAAGATTACCATGTATTATACATGTATTAATTGTTGGTTAACAATTAAAATATAACATCCAAAATTAAATAAGATTTGCTTGATGCTTGCAGAGTACTAAAGGAAACTGCAGTGCCTTAGGTTCAACAAATGTTGGTTGATAGCTTTACTTCCCAAAACGACAAGCAAAATACCATTAACTGTATATTCAGTAATGCTAAAAATAAAGCACAAAAAACCTGTTCTATAGTAGTGTCAGCACATAATTCTCATAAAGTGAATAAAAACATCAATATTTGGGCTGATAGCATTTTAAGTGCTCAGTAAGAACATATAGTGTAATTACTGATCAGAAAACATCTAAATGTCTATGACTTCAGGAGCTCACAACCTTAATAATCTCTCCTCGTGTTACCGACTACATTGAGATAACCTACTAATACCCAAACAGTGGCACCTACTGAGGATTATTACAATACTTACCACATTACAAAAAGAATCCAGACCAATGCTACGTACATACTTAGTACATTCTGGATTAGACCAAGTAAAATTTAACAACAAGCTGAACAGCATTCTATAAAACAAAAACAAAAAGTCAGTTAGGCTAATTCTGTCTGTTTTTCTAAGCTATGGACTCATAGTGAGAAAGAAGATTGTCTTGGAACTTGATGACTGAATCATATCTGAAATCTTTAAAGTTTATCTACACTTACCTCAAAAGAAGTTCTTTGGGTAACTTTTTGTTAATAAGGCCTTCATCATTATTTGAGAAAACCTACAGGAAAAAAAAAAAGGGGATATTATAAAATGTTCCTCAATCAAAAAAAAAAAAAGGATACACGTTTTGTAGACCAAAACAGCCCCAATCACTGTCCTACAATTATGATGATACTAATTTCATGAAGTCACCATTCTTTGACATTGATGGATATAAAAATAGTTTATACCCTATTACCATTTAATAAAAACAGCAAACATTTATAGAAGAGTTAACACACAGCCATAGCTACACTACATTATATTACAGATTTTAGCCAAGGCATTTAGCAAGGAAAATAAATAAAAGGCATGCTGAATGGAAAGGAAGAAATAAAACAACTTCTATTTACAGATGACATAATCTTGTATATTGAAAATTCTAAAAAAGAGACACAAAAAAACTATTAGAACTAATAAAGGAATTCAGCCAGGTTGCAAGATACTATATACAAATATACAATATATTCATATAAAAATAAATTGTATTTCCATACATTACCAATGAACAACCTGAAAATGAAATTAAGAAAACAATCTCATTTGTAACAGCAAAAAAAAAAAATACTTAGGGGACTTCCCTGGTGGTGCAGTGGTTAAGAATCTGCCTGCCAACACAGGGGACAATGGGTTCAATCACTGGTCCTGAAAGATCCCACATGCTGTGGAGCAACTAAGCCCGTGAGCCACATCTACTGAACCTGTGCTCTAGAGCCCGAGAGCCGCAACTACTGGCCCCACGCGCCACAACTATTGAAGCCCGCATGCCCTAGAGCCTGCACGCCGCAACTACTGAGCCCACGCGTCACAACTACTGAAGCCTGTGTGCTCTAGGGCCCGCATGCAGCAACTACTGAGCCCGTGTGCCACAACTACCGAAGCCCACGAGCCTAGAGCCTGTGCTTCACAACAAGAGAAGCCACTGCAATGAGAAGCCTGCACACCACAACTAGTGAAAGCCTGCATGCAGCAACAAAGACCCAACACAGCCAAAAAAAAAAAAAAAAACTTAGGAATACATTTAACTAAAGAAGTGCCTGACATTATATATTGAAAACTTACACTAAACACTGTTGTGAGAAATTAAAGAAGGCTTGAATAAACTGAAACACATCCCATGTTCATGAATTGGAAGATTTAACAGCATTAAGTTAGGAATGTTCCTCAGCTTTGTACTTATTCTGCTTGGGGTTTGCCAACTATGTCCAGTCTGCTATTAGGCCCATCAAATGAATATTTAATGTCTGATTCATACTTTCACTTCTAGCATTCCCTGTTCGGTCTTTTTATAGTCTTCCATCTTCCTGCTAAAATTTTCTAACTGTTCATCTATTCCAACTGTTCAACATCTGGACCATCACTGACTGTTTCTCTTAGCTCTTCTCCTGACCATGGGTCACATTTCTTTGTTTCTCTCCATGTCTCATAATTTGTTATTTCACAACAAATATTGTGCGTAAAAAAATAATTAATTTACAAGGATCAATGAAACTAAGAGATGTTTCTCTGTAAAGAAAAAATTGACAGAGAAAGGGAGGAGAGACTGGCCAAGATAGCAGAGTAGAAAGACACTGAGCTCACCTCCTCTCCCGAGCACACCAAAATCACAACTATTTGCAGAACAACCATCAATGAAAAAGACCAGAATCTACCAGAAAAAGATCTTCTACAATTAAAGGAGGAACCACAACAAGATGGGCAGGAGAGGCAGACTCTCAATATAATCATGTCCCATACCACGGGGTGGGCAACCCACAAACTGGAGAATCATTATATTGCAGAGGTTCTCCCACAGGAGTGAGAGTTCTAGGCCCCACATCAGGCTCTGCAGCCCAGGAGTCAAGCACCAAGAAGACAAGCCCCCAGAGCATTTGGCTTTGAAGGTCAGCAGGGCTTAACTTCGGGAGGCTCAAAGGACTGGGGGAAACAGAGACCTGGCTCTTAAAAGGTGCACACAAAATCTGACATGTTCTAGAACCCAGGGCAAAAGCAGTAATTTGATAGGAGCCTGGGCCAGACCTACCTACTGGTGTAGGAGAGTTTCCTTGGAGGGAGGCGGGGGGGAGCTGTGGCTCACCCTGGGGACACAGACACTGGCAGCAGCCATTCTTGGGAGCTCCTTCTACTGCATGGACAATGGTGCTGCCAGGCACCACTGTGGAACCCTCCCTCTAGCTCATTAGCACCAAGACCTGGCCCATCCAATGGCCTGTAGGCACCAGTGCTGGGATGCCTCAGGCAAAGCAACTAATTGGATGGGGACACAACCCCACCTATCAGCAGACAGGCTGCCTAAAACTTCC
Organism: Balaenoptera physalus; assembly: GCF_965194825.1. Classification (NCBI taxonomy): domain Eukaryota; kingdom Metazoa; phylum Chordata; class Mammalia; order Artiodactyla; family Balaenopteridae; genus Balaenoptera; species Balaenoptera physalus. Next base: position 59,097,310 of record NC_138896.1, on the reverse strand, counting down.
TGAGCCCACAGCTGCCTCTGAACATGGCCCTGCCCACTGGAGGGCTAGGACCCAGCTCCACCCACCAATGTGCAGGCACCAACTCTGCCCTCCAAGAAAGCTGCTCTAGCCATTGGACGAGTCTCACCCACCAGGGGGCAGACACCAGACGTAAGAAAGCCACAATCCCACAGCCTGCAGACCCAGCCTGCCCACAGCAGGCCAGACCCTACCCTGGGACCAGCTGGGCCTCAACCCTTCCCACTAGCAGGCCAAAACAAGCTTCCCAACACCCTGGACCCCATACTCAACTGTGTCAGGAAACACTCCACCCCCCACACACACCAGTTATCTGACACCAGCTCTGTGATCCCTGGGCACTACAGCCAGACTCCAGGACCCAACTGTGACTGCTGGTAGTCCGGCATTAATCCCAAGACCTGGCTTCACCCATCAGTAGGTGGGCAACAGCCCCAAAGTTTTCTGGACCCTGATTCCACCCACCAGTGAGCCAGGACTAGCCCCAGGGCCCCCTGGGGTACTGCAGTCAGCTGCCTCGTGACTAGGCTCCACCAACCAGTAGCCAACAGCTTCCCAAAGCACGGCCAAAGCATGGCCTGGCAACCAACCGGAGTAGGGGCCAACCAAGCCTACCAGACTGTCCACACAGTCAGCCTGCCACAACAGAAGGAAGCATGCAGCCCTCATAGGGGGAACTGCTAGAACATATAGCTTGGCCATGATAGGGGAGTGCACTGCTAGGATGCATAGCACATCTCCTACAGAAGAATACTTCTCCAAGGTCAGGAAATGTAATTAACCCACCAGATAAATAAAAATACAAACAGCAACTTAGGCAAAATGAGGTGACAGGAAAACATGTTCTAAATGAAGGAACAAGATAAAACCCTAGAATAAGAACTTAGTGAAGTGGAGACACGCAATCTACCCAAGAAAGAGTCCAGGGTAATGATCATAAAGATGATCAAAGAACTCAGGACAAGAATGGATGCACAGAGTAAGAAGTTAAAAGTTTTTAACAAAGAGAAAACATAAAAAAAAAAAAGAGAAAGATGAAGAACACAATAACTGAAATGAAAAATATACTAGAAGGAATCTACAGTAGACTAAATGATACAGAAAAATGGATCAGCAAGCTGAGAGATGGAGTAGTAGAAATCACTGCCACTAAACAGAAAAAAGGAAAAAGAATAAACAGAAATGAGGACAGTTTAAGAGCCCTTTGGGACAATATCAAGTGTACAAATATTCACAGTATAGGGGTCCCAGAAGGAGAAGAGAGATAAAAAGGAGCTGAGAACATATTTGAAGAAATAACAGGTGAAAACTTCCCTAACCTGGAAAAGGAAACAGTCATCCAAGTCCAGGAAGGGCAGAGAGTTCCATACAGGATTAACCCAAAGAGTAACACACCAAGACACATGTAATTAAAATGACAAAAAATTAAAGATAACGAGAGAATCTTAAAAGCAGCAAGGTAAAAGCAACAAATAACATCCAAGGGAACTCCCATAAGCCTATCAGCTGATTTTTCAGCAGAAACCCTGCAGGCCAGAAGGGAGTGGCATGATATATTTTAAATGATGAAAGGGAAGAACCTGCAACCTACAACCAAGAAATACTCTACCCAGCAAGCCTCTCATTCAGATTTGACAGAAAGATCAAAAGCTTTACAAACAAGCAAAAGCTAAAAGAGTTCAGCACCATCAAATCAGCTTTACAACAAGTATTAAAGGAACTTCTCCAGGTGAAAAAAGAAAAGGCCACGACGAGAAACATGAAAATTATGAAATGAAAAAGCTCATCAGTAAAGGCAAACACACACTAAAGGTAGGGAATCATCCACGCATAAAGTGAGTAGGAAGGTTAAAAGACAAAGGTAGTAAAATCACCTATATCAAAATCACTTAAGCAGTTAAGGGATACACGAAACAATTAGATAAAAGATATGATATAAAAACAGTAATCGTGAGGGGAGAAGAGTACAAAGACAAGGTTGTTAAAATGCATTTGAAAGTAAGAGATTAGCAACTTAATCACATATATATAGATTGCTATATAAAAATCTCATGGTAACCACAAACCAAAAATCAAAAATAGATATACACACAAAAAAAGAAAAAGGAATCCAAATATAACACTAAAAATAGTCAACTCACAAGAGAAGAACAAAAGAAGACAAAACAAAACAAACCCAAAACAATTAACAAAATGGCAACAAGAACATACATATCAATAATTACCTTAACTGTAAACAGACTATATGTTCCAATCAAAAGACATAGCGTGGCTCAATGGATACAAAAACAAGACCCATATATATGCTGCCTGCAAGAGACTCACTTCAGATCTAAAGACACAAAAGACTGAAAGTGAGGGGATGGAAAAGGTATTCCATGCAAATGGAAATCAAAAAAAAGCCAGAATAGCAATACTTTTATCAGACAAAACATACTTTAAAATAAAGGCTGTTACAAAGAAGCACACTACATAATGATCAAGGGATCAATCCAAGAAGAAGACAGAACAATTGTAAATATATATGCACCCAACACAGGAGCACCTCAATATATAAGGCAAATATTAACGGGCATAAAAGGAGAAATCAACAGTAACATAACAGTAGAGGAATTTAACACCCCACTTACATCAATGAACAGATCATCTAGACAGAAAATCAATAAGGAAACACTGGCCTGAAATGACACATTAGACGAGATGGACTTAACTGATACATAAAGAGCATTCCATCCAGAAGCAGCAGAATACACATTCTTTTCAAGTGCACATGGAACATTCTCCAGGATAGATCACATGTTAGGCTTCAAAACAAGTCTCAGTAAATTTAAGAAAACTGAAATAATATCAAGTATCTTTTCCAACCACAACGCTATGAGACTAGAAATCAACTACAAGGGGAAAAAATGCAAAAAACACAAACACATGGAGACTAAACAATATGCTACTAAACCACCAATGGATCATTAAAGAAATCAAAGAGGAAATCAAAAATACCTAGAGACAAATGAAAATGAAAACACGATGATCCAAAACCAATGGGATGCAGAAAAAACAGTTCTAAGAGGGAAGTTTACAGCAATACAAGTTTACCTCAGGAAACAAGAAAAATCTCAAACAACCTAAACTTACAACCTAAACTTACACCTAAAGGAACTAGAGAAAGAACAAACAAAACCCAAAGTTAGTAGAAGGAAAGAAATCATAAAGATCAGAGCAGAAATAAATGAAATAGAGACTAAAAAAATAGAAAAGATCAATGAAACTAAAAGTTGGTTCTTTGCAAAGATAAACAAAATCAATAAACCTTTAGCCAAATTTATCAAGAAAACCCAATAAAATCAGAGATGAAAAAGAAGTTACAAGTGACACCACAGAAATACAAAGGATCATAAGACAACAGTGATCAAACAACGATATGCCAATAAAATGGACAGCTTAGAAGAAATGGACAAATTCTTAGAAATGTACAATCCCCCAAGATTGAACCAGGAAGAAATAGAAAATAAGAACAGACCAATTACCAGTAATGAAATTGAATCACTAATTTAAAAACTCCCAACAAAGAAAAGTCCAGGATCAGGTGGCTTCACAGGTGAATTCTACTAAACATTCAAAGAAGAGTTAACACCTATCCTTCTCAAACTATTCTCCCTCCCAAAAACAAAAGAAACTGCAGAGGAAGGAACACTTCTAAATTCATTCTGTGAGGCCAGCATCACCATGATACCAAAACCAAGGATATCACAAAAAAAGAAAATTACAGGCCAATATCACTGATAAACAAGATGCAAAAATCCTCAACACAATATTAGCAAACTGATTCCCACAAAACATTAAAAGAATCATACACCATAATCAAGTGGGATTTATCCCAGCGATGCAAGAATTTTTCAGTATTTGCAAAATCAATGTGATACACCACGTTAACAGACTGAAGAATAAAAACCATATGATTATTTCAACAGATGCAGAAAAAGCTTTTGACAATATTCAACATCGATTTATGATAAAAACTCTCTAGAAAGTGGGCCTAGAGGAAACATACATCAACATACTAAAGGCCATATATGACAAACCCACAGCTAACATCATACTCAATGGTGAGAAGCTGAAAGCATTTAGGTGGGTTAATTACATGCCCACTCTCACCTCTTTTATTCAACAGAGTACTGGAAGTCCTAGCCACAGCAATCAGACAAGAAAAAGAAATAAATCCAAATTTGGAAAGGAAGAAGTAAAACTGTCACTGTTTGCATGATACTAAGTGTAGAAAATCCTAAAGATGCCACCAGAAACTACCACAGCTTATTAATGAATCTGGTAAAGTTGCAGGATACAAAATTGATATACAGAAATCTGTTGCATTTCTATGCATTGACAACGAACTATAAGATACGGAAACAGGGACTTCCTTGGTGGGGCAGTGGATAGGAATCCACCTGTCAGTGCACGGGACACGGGTTCAATCCCTGGTCCCAGAAGATCCCACATGCCGCGGAGCAACTAAGCCCATGCACCACAACTACTGAGCCTGTGCTCTAGAGCCTGCGTGCCACAACTACTGAGCCTGCATGCTGCAACTACTGAAGTCCGTGTGCCTAGAGCCTGTGCTCTGCAACAAGAGAAGCCACTGCAACAAGAAACCCACGCACCGCAACAAAGAGTAGCCCCCGCTCGCCACAACTAGAGAAAGCCCACACGCAACAAACACCCAATGCAGCCAAAAATAAATAAAATTAAATCTTTTTTTAAAAATTATTTATTTATTTATTTATTTATTTATTTATTTATTTATTTATTTATTTATGGCTGTGTTGGGTCTTCGTTTCTGTGCGAGGGCTTTCTCTAGCTGCGGCAAGCGGGGGCCACTCATCGTGGTGCGCGGGCCTCTCACCATCGTGGCCTCTCTTGTTGCGGAGCACAGGCTCCAGACGCGCAGGCTCAGTAGTTGTGGCTCACGGGCCTAGTTGCTCCGCGGCATGTGGGATCTTCCCAGACCAGGGCTCGAACCCGTGTCCCCTGCATTGGCAGGCAGATTCTCAACCACTGTGCCACCAGGGAATTCCAAATTAAATCTTAAAAAAAAAAAAAAAGATAAGGAAACAATCCCATTTACCATCTCATCAAAAAGAATAAAATAACTACAAATAAACCTACCTAAGGAGGTAAAAGACCTGTATTCGGAAAACTGTAAGACATTAAAAGACTATAAAACTATAAGGTGAAGAAACTGAAGATGACACAAACAGATGAAAAGATATACCTTGTATTCTTGTATTGGAAAAATTAATATTGTTAAAGTGACCATACTACCCAAGGCAATCTACAGATTCAATGCAATCCCTATCAAAATATACCCAGGGCACTTTTCATAGAACTAGAACAAATAATCTCAAAATTTGTATGGAAACACAAAAGACCTCGAATAACTAAAACCATCTTGGGAAAGAAGAACAGAGCTGGAGGAATCATGCTCCCTGACTTCAGACTATACTACAAAGCTACAGTAATCAAAAAGTATGGTACTAGTAGGAAAACAGACACACAGATCAATGGAACAGAATAGACAGCCCAGAAATAAACCCACACACTTATAGTTAATTAACTTATGACAAAGGAAGAAAGAATATACAATGGAGAAAAGACAGTCTCTTCAATAAATGGTGCTGGGAAAACTGGACAGCCACATGCAAGAGAATGAAACTGGATCCCTGTCTTATACCATACACAAAAATTAACTTAGAATGGATGACAGGCTTTCAATGTAAGATCTGAAAACGTAACACTCCTAGAAAAAAACAGGCTGTAAGCTCCTTGACATAAGTTATGGAGATGATTTTTTGGACTTGACACCAAAAGAAAAGGCAACAAAAGCAAAAATAAACAAGTTGGACTACATCAAACTAAAAAGCTTCTGCTCAGCAAAGCAAACCATCAACAAAATGAAAATATAACCTACTGAATGATTTTGCAAATCATATATTTGATAAGAAGTTCCTATCCAACAAGAAATCCAATTAAAAGATGGGGAAAGGATCTAAGTAGATATCTTTCCAAAGACATACAGATGGCCAACAAGTACATGAATAGGTGCTCAACATCACTAATCATCAGGGAAATACAAATCAAAACCACAATGAGATACCACCTCACACCTGTCAGAATGGCTATTACCAAAAAGACAACAAATAACAAGTGTTGGTGAGAATGTGGAAAAAAGGGAACCCTTATGCACTGTTGGTAGGAATGTAAATTGATGCAGCCACTGTGGAAAACAGTATGGAGGTTCCTCAACAAATTAAAAAATAGAACTACCATACGATCCAGGAATTCCACTTCAGGGTATTTTTCTGAAGAAAACAAAAACATTGTTTCAAAAGATATAGGCATGCCTATGTTCACTGAAGCATTATGTACAATAGCCAAGATACGGAAACAACTGAAATGTCTATCGATAAATGAATGGATAAAGAAAATATGGTAGATATATACAATGGAATATTATTCAACCATAAAAAAGAAGGAAAATTTTCACACTTGCAACAACATGGATGGACTTTGAGGGCATTATGCTAAGTGAGATAAGTCACACAATGAAAGACAAATACTTTGAAAGACAAATGATCTTATATGTCATGAGCTCATCAAAAATGAGCTCATATATATACAGATTTATGGTTCCAGAGGTGGGGAATGGGAGGGTGGGCAAAATGGGTGTAGGGGGTCAAAAGGTACAAACTTCCAGTTATAACATGAATAAGTCATGGGGATGTAATATACAGCATGGTAACTATAGTTATTAATACTGTATGGCATATTTGAAAGTGCTAGAAGAGTAAATCTTAAAAATTCTCCTCACAAGAAAAAAAATTCTCTAACTATGTATGGTGACAGATGTTAACTAGACTTATTGTGGTGATCATTGTGCAATACATACAAATATCAAATCATTCTGTTGTACAGCTTAAACTAATATGTTATATGTCAATTACACCTGAATTTTTTTAAAGTAATTTACCTCCATATAGGGCAGTTCCTCCTTCAATTAGGTTGCTGGGGAGCGGGGCGGGTATTGAATCCTTTTAATCTCTAGTTGACCTGGGTTTCAGATTTGTTGTAGCATTAGTCAGATTCAGTTCAAGAATGTTTTAAAATTTTTTTAGGGTGACATCAGAACCTCACCTTCAGGAGAAGTTGGGATCTGAGCACTAGTAAAACTTCACAGATCTCTTTGAGCTGCAGAGCCAGGCTGCTAGCTTTCTGATACGTGAGAGCACTCTCTGTTTTACATTCTGGCTGCCAGCTGGGGAGTACTTTGCTCTGCAGAGGCACCCTCTACTGTCCCTTCCTTAAGAAGCTCTCTCTCTGCCCTGTTACTCTAACTCCACCGTCTGAAAGCCTTTTGGCTTGTCCTGATTGAAAACCTGGAGAGCCATAGAGGGACATTTCTCAGCTCTCCCGCGGGCCCCATCCGTTGTGGCCCTGCCTGACACTTGGTGAAAGCCCCTAGTGCCTCAGAGAGGCTTCTGCTGACTCTCCTGCCCTGCCCCAAGCCTTCAGCGGGCTCCGCCCACCTCAAGGATGTTCTCGGCTCTCTTCCCTTGGCCCCAGCCTCCAGCACACGTCTACATCCATGTACTCAGTGAAGGCCCATGCGAAAGAGAGGTAGGTGCAGCCTAGCTCTGCGGCTGGGGCCCCTCAGGGCTCCAAATGTCACTCCAGCCCCCATGCAGTAAAAGTTCGGCTGATTTCTCCAAGCTGTCTATAGCAGTGTTCGTCCTCCTGCTGTCCCCACCACGGATGAAAGTTACCTGTGTGTCTCCTTTTTTCTGGGAAGGGCACATTACATCCAGGATTTTAATTCATTTAGATTTCTTTGTTTCCTCAGCTCTCTAGAGGGTTTTTAAAGAACTGTGATTTTCTAGCTTCTCTATCTTTTCCCATTGTTAGGGTAGAAACAGCAATGTCTAATTTTTGCAACTTTCCAAGTCCTAACAGAAAAGTGGAAGTCTTTATTACCCATTCTGATAGAAGAAAAACAGACTTGGAGCAGATAAATGACTTGCCCAAGGTTTAGCACTAAAAACAAACAAACCACCAAAAAAAAAAAAAAAAAAAAAAACTCAGATAAACTACAGTATAAACTTGTATCTCCTGACTCCAAGTCTAGGGTTCTTTGTACTGCACAACAGGTAGTAAAGGCTATTTGACTCTGGGGAAGGCATTTAACCTCTCAGTATTTCTAATTTGTAAAATGAAAGGATTGTACTAGAGAAACTCAAAAGTCTCTTCCAAATCTAATTATTTCAAGATTCAATTAAGTTTGTGTTTTTAAAATATCCCACTGTTTCTGAAAACATAATTGTGTGTCTTCAGGTGCCTTTCAATTTTAGATGTCTAATAAGGGTCACAAATTTATCAAGTCCAAAACCAACTCCTTTCTTCATCCCTACGCTAAATTTACTCCTCCCATAGTCTTCATCTCAGCAAATGACAACCTGTTCCTATTGCTCAGGCTCAAATCACTGAACCATCCTTGACTTCCTTTTCTTTTCTATTCCACAGCCAATTCTATGGATGACTGCACCAATAATGTCCTCTCTGGTCTCCTCTGCTCTTGTCCTTTCTCCCCTCCCTCCTACCCCACATGTAATTTCCACATAGCAGATGGAATGGTCCTTTTATAAAATATAAGTCATATTCTGTCATTCTTCTTAAACTTTACCAATCATTTCCTTCCCTCAAAGGGAAAGGCAAACTCCTTTAAATGGCTTATAAGTCCTAGGCGATCTGGTCTCACTGACTACCTTGGTCTTCCCTCTTGCCATGCTCCTGTCTTACTCCACTCCAGCCTCACTGTTTTCCTTGCTGTTTCTCCAACACACCAGACAGTGCCCCAGGACCTTTACACTTGTGTCCTTTCCTGAAATGGTCTTTCTCTAGGCATTCCCATGATATATCCTCTGCTCAGATGTCACCTTATCAGAGAGGTCTTCCCTTCCACCTACATAAAAAGCAAGTCCTCCCACTTCTCACCCATCCTGCAAAACTTCCTTTCTCTTACTCAGCTTTTTCTCCAAAGCACTCTTCACCACCTTATCTGTATGTTTATTATCTGTCTTCCCACTGCTAGAACATAAACTCCATGAGGGCAGAGGCTTCCCTGTTTCATTCACTACTGGATACCCACTGCCTAAAACAGTGACTGGAACATAGTGGGACACACAAATATTTGATGGACAGAAAACCATGAGACAGAAAATTTAATAGAAAGACACAATTACACGGGCAGTATTGAGAACTGGAAAAGCTGGGTTTGAACCATGAGTGTGACCCCACAAAAACTTTCCCAATGACTGCCCTGTTCTGCTTCCCTAGACCCCTCTGCTCCAACCACCCCAGTGCTGGAAGTGGCAGTGGCTGAGGTGGACACTACACAGGGTAGAGGTGAGACACAAAATGAGGCAGGGAAGGCAGAAATAAAAGTGTAGCCCAACCCATGGCTGCCCATATCTGAGCTTTGGTGGTCTGCACTGTTATAAAAAAAAAAAAAAAGCCAAGTAAATCCTTCAGGATGTCATTACACAACATCTTAATAGAGAGTCTGTCATAAAAGAAAAAGAGCTTGCTGGCTCAGCTGACAAGACACCAAGACTCTTATTCTTGGTGTAGTATGTTCATGCCAGGCACTGGGCACAATCTTTAGTTTGGGAAGAAGCCATGGTGCTATGGTCAAGATGCCAGACTTTGGAGACAGACTAGTTGAGTTCAAATCCTGGCTCTGCCACTCACCAACTATGTGACCTTGGGCAAACTGCCTAATCAACTAGGCCTGTTAAGTGGGTACAATGATGTCAATCTCATAGCGATGTTAGAAGGGTTAAATGAGATAAACGTGAAGCGATTAGCCTAAAACTGGGCACAGTGTAACGGTTCCATGAAAGCGAGTTATTGTTACAATTACTAAAAATTACGTGTCCCCCACCCCAGTGCAGCCAAAAAAGCGAGACCAATTTTGACAAGAATAGAAAAATTAATACATAGAGAAATGTCTTGTCATATCTATTAACACAGATCTCATTATATAATCCCTCTTAACTATACCATGTGATGGCAAAGAGACCAAAACTGCCTGTAAAATAAAATATATTTTATTGTGCTTCTCAACACCTCTGAGAAGTCCTAACCACAGGCAAATACAGAAAGGAAAGGCCAAAATAGGGAGAAAATCCAAATAAAATGAATTAAAATGGGAAAACTGTATGATACGTTATTTTATTATTTACAAAAAATAAATCTGCCTTACGAGCTAAAGTGGTAAGCAATAACAAAAACCTGATGACAAGAGGTATCCCAACGTATATTTTAATCCATATGAATTAAAGTTTAAATAGTTATTTGATGTCTTTTTGTAACAGTTTTAGCATATACAACTAAAATAAATGTGAAATTTTTTATTAGGAAAAATCTCAGAAAATAAAATTTTACTTTTAAAAATAGTTTCATCCCCCAATTCTAAATGGCTTTACATTAAAAGCTGGTCTTATAAGTCATACCAATGTTTTCTTAGATCAGTCTCCCAAGGCAATAGAAATAAAAACAAAAATAAACAAATGGGACCTAATCAAACTTACAAGCTTTTACACAGCAAAGGAAACCATAGGGAAAAAAAAAAAAAAAGAAAGAAAAGACAACCTACGGAATGGGAGAAAATATTCGCAAATGATGAGACCAACAAGGGCTTAATCTCCAAAATATACAAACAGCTCATACAACTCAACAACAAAAAAACAAACAACCCAATCGAAAAATGGGCAGAAGGGGACTTCCCTGGCAGTCCAGTGGTTGAGACTTCACCTTCCAATGCAGGGGATGCAGATTTGATCCCTGGTCAGGGAGCTAAGATTCCCACATGCCTCGTGGGCAAAAAACCAAAACATAAAACAGAAGCAATACTGTAACAAATTCAATAAAGACTTTTAAAAATGGTCCACATCAAAAAAATCTTTTTTAAAAAAAGAAAAATGGGCAGAAAACCTTAATACAGGGGTCCCCAACCCCTGGGCCGCAGACCACTACTGGTCCGTGGCCTGTTAGGAACAGGGCCACACAGCATAAGGTGAGCAGCAGGCAAGTGAGCAAAGCTTCATATGCCGCTCCCCATCACTCACATTACCGCCTGAACCATCATATCCCAGCACCTCCCCCTCCACCCCAGTGGAAAAATTGTCTTCCATGAAACCGGTCCCTGGTGCCAAAAAGGTTGGGGACTGCTGCCTTAATAGACATTTCTCCAAAGAAGACATACAGATGGCTAGCAGGCACATGAAAAGATGCTCAACATCACTAATCATTAGAGAAATGCAAATCAAAACTACAGTGAGGTACCACCTCACACCGGTCAGAATGGCCATCATTAAAAAGTCTACAAATAACACGTGCTAGAGAGGTTGTGGAGAAAAGGGAACCCTCTTACACTGTCGGTGGGAATGTAAGTTGGTGCAGCCATTGTGGAAAATAGTATGGAGGGTCCTCAGAAAACTAAAAATCGAATTACCATATGATCCAGCAATCCCACTCCTGGGCATATACCCAGAGAAAACTATAATTCAAAAAGATACACGCACCCCTATGTTCATAGCAGCGCTACTCACAATAGCCAAGACATGGAAACAACCTAAATGTCCACTGACGGATGAATGTATAAAGAAGATGTGGTACATATATACAATGGAATACTACTCAGCCATAAAAAAGAATGAAATAATGCCATTTGCAGCAACATGGATACAACCAGAGATTATCATGCTAAGTGAAGTAAGTCAGAAAGAGAAAGACAAATACCATATGATATCATTTGTATGTGGAATCTACAATATGACACAAGTGAACCTACCTATGAAACAGAAACAGACTCACAGACATAGAGAACAGACTTGTAGCTGCCAAGGGGGAGGGGGTTAGAGGAGGGATGGAGTGGGAGTTTGGGGTTAGCAGATGCAAACTATTATATATAGAATGGATAAACAACAAGGTTCTACTGTATAGCACAGGGAACTATATCCAATCTCCTGGGATAAATCATAATAGAAAATATTTTAAAAAAAGAATGTCTGTATGTGTATAACTGAGTCACTTTGCTGTACAGCAGAGATTGGCACCACATTGCAAATCAACTGTACTTCAATAAAATTAAAAAAAAAAAAAAAAAAAAGCTGCTCTTCGTGATTCACAAAAGCAGGTGCCAATTCCTGAACACAAACTGAAATGACAGGAGAAACTTTAAATGCTATTACAGCCATGAGTATGAACCCTAATCCAATATCTGTCTTCACTGATGCCTCTTCATCTCATCTGTGTGAAAGAGGAGAGGAGAGAAGGTTAGGAGTGCCTACTCTGTTCTACAGCATCCAGTCCAGCGCAAAGAACAACAAAATACAAGTAAGTGTTTGTATACATAAGTGCTCAAAACATTAAAATCCAAGTAAGAGAGAAAACTAATTTCCTAACATATAAATAGCATACATATTGAGGAACATATAATGATACACTATACATTATAATCCAAAACCATAAGCAGGTTGTGTTTTTTTTAATTAATTAATTTACTTATTTATGGCTGCATTGGGTCTTTGTTGCCGCGCACAGGCTTTCTCTAGTTGTGTCAAGCGGTGGCTACTCTTCGTTGTGGTGCGTGGGCTTCTCATTGCAGTGGCTTCTCTGGTTGTGGAGCACGGGCTCTAGGCACACGGGCTTCAGTAGTTGTGGCACGCGGGCTCAGTAGTTGTGGCTCGCGGGCTCTAGAGCGCAGGCTCAGTAGCTGTGGCACACGGGCTTAGTTGCTCCACAGCATGTGGGATCTTCCCAGACCAGGGCTCGAACTCGTGTCCCCTTCACTAGCAGGTGGATTCTTAACCACTGCGCCACCAGGGAAGTCCCATAAGCAGGTTCTGAGACAAGATGCCTGGTTTTGAAATCTGGCTGGGTGACTGGGGCAAGTTACTTACCTCTCTGTGCCTCAATTTCCTCATCTCTAAAATGGGGAAAAGGTATTCTCCTCATAAGGTGGTTGTGATGGTTAATTAAGACACATAAGGTGCTTATAAAAATGTCTCACACATAAAATGTACACAGTAAATATCAGCTCTCATTATTATTTAGAGGCAATAGAAACAAGTGGCTTAACTGAAGAAATTTTCATTGAGAAATAGCTAAGCTGAGTTCCAAAATTCATGTGCAAAGTCATAAATATCAAATGCTAAAGCTGTATGTTTAGATTCAAGCACTTAATGAAGGGTTATGTTATGATCTCGAATACAGTTTGGGGTTACAGAAGCAGCCTTCTCATCCCCGCTGCTATACCAACCATTCCCCTTTTCCCCTGGAGCCCAGGCATCACCTTACCACCCAATTAAATCCCTTCCATGAATTAAATTCTTAATGCTTAAAGATATACAAAAAGCAAAGCATTTCTAAGTTTAGCAAAGCAACCACTAGTACATAAGTACAATAAAATGCTTTTATTTTAGAGTAAATAAAACTCTAATATTTACAATAGTGAATCAAGGTGGACTGTGGGTCAGGATGGAAGGGGTAGACAAAGGAGAAGAAAAGGAAAATGGACAACAGGAGGAATATGAGACTTCAGAGAGAAAGCTGTGAATATGTAACTCCTGAATATTCTTTTTCTCCTTCCTGTAGTCATAAGGGCTTTTCACACAGATAACATGTAAAAGCAAGGCACTGCAACATTTAAAACACTTAGATTTTCGTAATATTCATTTCCTGAAACTCTTGCTGGCTCCATTAATTTTCACTTAAAGCAATTCAGAATTTGAAAGAAACATACACGAAGTAAAGAAGGCACTGCTGTTAATTTGTAGGTGATTTTTTTTCCTGCTATCAACAGGCCACACACCTGGCAGCTGTTTTTCCAGAGTCAATGAGATACAGATCATCCACATTCCCTTACTACCTTAATTATTAAGAAAAGACAGAGCTAGCCAGGATTCCAATGAGCAGTTTCTCTCTCCAGAAGGCTGACTGCCACTTGGGGAGAACCCTGCATCCTCAGCTTATTAGCTCTTCCACTAACCCCTGCAGATAAGGAGCAAATCTACACGAAATTACGAACAGTTACAGAAACTGTTTCTCAAACTAGGCATTTTCTTACTCCCCACCCCCGCTCCCTCTCAAATATTCTATACCAAAGGTGTGTCCCCAAGCAGAGAATCCAGCCCCTCTCTCCTTTCACACCCTTTGGAGGCTTCTGGAGAATTCACACATCTGGTTGGCAATTCCCTGAATCCTGCCTATTCAAGCCAATACCTGAGCTGAGTCTTCAGGTTAGGTTTTAAAAAAACGTGCTTAATGGGGACCAGGTGGGAATGTCCATTCACTCTCAAGTTTATTGAATAAAGGTAATGATTTAAGACGTTTACCACGCACTAATTATGAATTGAATCCCTGAGTGAGGGTGCTGCACGCACGAAAAAACTCCAGCTTAATGTCCCCATTTTTAAAAAGGAGGGAGGAATCTCCAAAATTACAAATTTAAATTTCCACATGCTAAAAAACCTGTCAGAATGATGAATTTCAAAGAAATACCTATTTGTGTATTACTAACATAACTGCATAGAAACAAGACAAGAAGAACGTAGACTGCAATATACCGTTGATATGAATATATATGGCATATGATATTCATACATATCCTTTTTTATTTTTTTCTAACCACACCCTCTCTGAGTGGCTTCCTAGGCTCGCCGGGGCCAAACAGCGTCACGCTGTCCGGCGACCGGCCGGTTGGGGGTCCCAGCCAGGCACTCAAAGGTGAGAACGCGGCCCTGGGCAGCGGGCGGGCGCTCCGGCTCTCCAAGGGGTCCCCCTCCCGCGGGTCCGCCCAGTCCTGCCCTGCCCGGCAGCCCCACAGGCCGCGGCCCGGCCTCTCTGCGACCCCGGCGCCGACCGCCCCAGCCCAGAAGGCGGCCGCCCTGCGACCCAACCCGGGCGGGGAAGAGCCAGGCGGCCGGGCTGCGAGGGCCCCAAACTCACCATGGCCGAAGAGCCACAAGCGCGCCCACAGCTCAGAGTCACACGGCGCCGGCAACGCCCGTTGTCCTGGTGACGCCAACTGGGCGCCCCGCCCCGTCCCCTAGGTGGGCTCAGAGGCGGCCATTGGCTGGCGGACAGCACATGACGCGCAGGGGCGGTGCCCTTTGGACCGCCCCCCGCCCCCCACGACTCGGCTCTTGGGCGGGGCCTCTTTGGCTTTCCGCCTCTGCATCTGTCCCTCATCACCCTGATCACCTTGACATCCTTCACCTGACAGATGACCCAGCCGCAGACTGACCTGCTGGGAAAGACCTTTATGGACTTACCTTATTTAAGAAACCTTATTTAAGTTACCTTGATTACACAGGTAACACATGATTATTTCAGACATTTTATTTATCTATTTAAATTTATTTATTTATTTATTTTTGGCTGCGTTGGGTCTTCGTTGCTGCACGTGGGCTTTCTCTAGTTGCAGTGAGCCGGGGCTACTCTTTGTTGTGGTGCGCAGGCTTCTCACTCCAGTGGCTTCTCTCGTTGTGGAGCACGGGCTCTAGGTGCACAGGCTTCAGTAGTTGTGGCATGCGGGCTCAGTAGTTGTGGCTCGCGGGCTCTAGAGCGCAGGCTCAGTAGTTGTGGCGCACGGGCTTAGTTGCTCTGCGGCATGTGGGATCTTCCCGGACCAGGGCTTGAACCTGTGTCCCCTGCATTAGCCGGCGGATTCTTAACCTGTGTGCCACCAGGGAAGTCCTGGAGACATTTTAAACAATAACGAATTACAAAGAATAAAACCACACCAAATCTCAGCACCTGATATAACCACTGCTTATATTTTAGTCTATCTGCTTCCAAGCCCGCAACAAAATGTATATTATTATAATACGTTGTCTTCTTGGAAATGGAAGCAAACCATACGCACTTTTATTATCTACTTTTTTCAATTTAAAAATTATCCTTGCGTGCCAATTCATGTCATAGCATTGTATGTATACACTCTAATTTATTAAATCATTCAGCAACTTGTTGGATGTTTTTAATATGGTTGACAGGAACTTTAGATATCCTCAAATCCAGCCCATTAAGTCTATGAAGAGACATACTCAACAGCAGATCTGACATCTCCCCTTGAATGTCTAATAGACATCCCACACTTAAATATAGCCCCAATAAGACTTTTGATCCAAGTTTCTTACTCTCCCTAAACAAATGGACAACTGTAGCCCTCAACAATCAACACCAGAAAGCCCTGTGAAGAGGAAGAGAATTTGTAGTGATGGAAAGTAGATTACTGGTTGTTCACAGCTGGGGGAGGAGTGGTGGAGGGAGAGATAATAACTAAAGAGTATGAGGTTTCTTTTTGAGGTGATGAAAGTGTTCTAAAGTCGACTGTGGTGATGGTTGCACACATCTGTGGATATACTAAAAACCACTGTGTTGTACAGTTTGTGTGAAATGCATAGTATGTGAGTTATATTTCAATAAAGCTGTGTGGTTTTTTGTTTTGTTTTGTTTTTATAAATTTATTTATTTTAGGCTGAGTTGGGCTTTTGTTGCTGCATGTGGGCTTTCTCTAGTTGCGGCGAGTGGGGGCTACTCTTCGTTGCAGTGCATGGGCTTCTCATTGTGGTGGCTTCTCTTGTTGCAGAGCACAGGCTCTAGGCACGCGGACTTCCGTAGTTGTGGCATGCGGGCTCAGTAGTTGTGGCTTGCAGGCTCTAGAGTGCAGGCTCAGTAGTTGTGACGCATGGGCTTAGTTGCTCCGCGGCATGTGGGATCTTCCCAGACCAGGGCTCGAACCCAGGTCCCCTGCACTGGCAGGTGGATTCTTTTTTTTTTTTTTTTTAATTTATTTATTTTATTTATGGCTGTGTTGGGTCTTCGTTTCTGTGCGAGGGCTTTCTCTAGTTGCGGCAAGTGGGGGCCACTCTTCATCACGGTGCGCGGGCCTCTCATTATCGCGGCCTCTCTTGTTGCAGAGCACAGGCTCCAGATGCGCAGGCTCAGTAATTGTGGCTCACGGGCCTAGTTGCTCCGTGGCATGTGGGATCTTCCCAGACCAGGGCTCGAACCCGTGTCCCCTGCATTGGCAGGCAGATTCTCAACCACTGCGCCACCAGGGAAGCCCAAGCTGTGTTTTTTTTAAAGCTATGTTGTTGCTCATACATACTCTCAACTTTAATTAATCTTGATAATTTGTCTTTGTATCAATATGATATATCCCTCCATGGAACTTTTCACTTTGAATCCATTTATTCTTTTTTCCCCAGCTTTACTGAGGTATAATTGACAATTTAAAATTGTACATATTTAAGGTGTACAACGTGATGATTTGATATATGTATACATTGTGAAATAATGACCACAATTCAGTTAACATACCCATTACCTCACATAGTTACCAATATTTTTCTTTCTCTCTTTCTTTCTTTCAGTGATAACTCTTAAGATCTACCTTCTTAGCAAATGTCAAGTACACAAAACAGTATTGTTAACTATATTCACATTGTTATACATTAGATATCCAAAACCTATTCATCTTGCATAACTGAAATTTTGTACCCCTTGACCAGCATCTCCTCATTTCCCTCTACCCCTAACCGCAGGTAACCACCATTCCACTCTCTGCCTCTGTGCGTTTGACTATTTTAGAATGCACATATAAGTGAGATCATGCAGTATTTGTCTTTCCGTGTCCAGTTTCTTTCAATTAGCATAGTATCCTCAAGGTTCATCCATGTCACAAACGGCAGGATTTTCTTCTTTTTAAACACTGAATAACATTCCATTGTATAATATATAGATTTCCCTTTCTAAAAGTTTATATGAATGTATTCATACAATAATTAGGATTTTGAAACTGGCTTCTTAGCACATTTTCAAGATTCATCCAAGTTGTAGCATGTACCAGTACTTCATTCCTTTTTATGGTCAAATAATATTCCTTGAAAGGATATACCACAGTTTTGCTTATCCATTTGTTCACTGATGGTCATTTCCATCTTTTGGCTGTTGTGAATAATGCTGCTATGAATATTTATGAACACTTTTTTTTGACCGTGCCATGCAGCATACAGGATCTTCCCTGACCAGGGATCAAATCCGTGCCCCCTTCATTGGGAGCACAGAGTCTTAACCACTGGACCTCCAGGGAAGTCCTGAATACATTTTCATACAGACACGTGTTTCTGTTTCTCTTGGGTGTATATCTAGGGTATATATCTAGAAGTAAAATTTCTGGGTCATAAGGTAATAACTCTGTTTCAGCATTTGAGGAACTGCCAGAGTGCTTTCCAAAGTGGCTGCACCATTTTATATTCCCACCAACAGTGTGTAAGGATACCAATTTCTCCACAGCCATGTCATATGTTGAAGAAAAATGTAGTAAAAATGAAGGCAGTTTAAGACAATTAAAAAATAAGCCACAGATTGGGAGAATGTGTCTGCAAAACACATATCTGATGAAGAACTTGTATCCAGAATATACAAAAGCACTTTTAAAACTCAACAATAAGAAAACAAACAACCCAACTTAAAAATGATCAAAAGATCTGAACAGACACTTCATCAAAGAAGATATACAGATGGCAAATAGCATATGAAAAGATAATCAAGGGTGGCCAAGATGGCAAAGTAGGAAGACCCTGAGCTCACCTCCTCCCATGGGCAAACCAAAATCACAACTATTTACAGAGCAACTATCTATGAGAACAAACTAAAGACCAGCAGAAAAGATTTTTCACAACTAAAGATATGAAAAAGGAACCATAATGAGATGGATAGGGGGGGGCAAAGATGCAATATAGCCAAGACCCATACCCTCAGGTAGGTAACCCACAAATGAGAGGATAATCATAATTGCAGAAGTTCTCCCCAAGGAGTTAGGGATCCTAGCCTCAGATTGGGCTCACCAGCCTGGGGTCCTGCACCAGGAAAACGAGTTCCCAGAACATCTGGCTTTGAAGGCCAGTGGAGCTTGCATAGGAGAGCCAGAGGGCTGTAGGAAACAAAGACTCTGCTCTTAAAGGGCACACACAAAATCTCACATACTCCAAGACTCGGCTGAGAGGCAGGAATTTCAAAGGAGCCTGGTTCAGATCCATTTGCTGACTTTGGAGAACCTCCCAAAGAGGCAGAAAGCAACTGATACACCTCCTGTGGACACAGATGCTGCTGGTAGCCATTTGGGGGAGCTTGTCCTACCACAAGGACACTGATGCAAGCACCATTCTGGAGTCCTCCCTCCAGCCCAGGGGTCCCCAACCCCTGGGCCACAGACCCGCAACAGTCCATGGCCTGTTAGGAACGGGGCCACGCAGCCAGGAGGTGAGCAGCGGGCGAGCAAGCAAAGCTTCATCTGTATTTACAGCCGCTCCCCATTGCTTGCATTACCACCTGAGCTCTGCCTCCTGACAGATCATCGGTGGCATTAGATTCTCATAGGAGCACGAACCCTGCGGTGAACTGCGCATGCGAGGGATGCAAACCCTACTGTGAAATGCGCGTTCAAGGGATCTAGGTTGGGTGCTCCTTATGAGAATCTAATGCCTGATGATCTGAGGTGGAGCTGAGGCAGTGATGCTAGCGCTGGGGAGCAGCTGCAAATACAGATTATCATTAGCAGAGAGGTTTGACTGCGTGTACATTAAAGTACATGCCCTTAACTCACATCTGTTTGTGCAGCTCTGTGAGGAGATGGATGCAGAGCACACACATCTTCTCTTATACACAGAAGTGAGATGGCTTTCTAAAGGTAGATCACTGGCCAGAGATTTTGAGTTATGAGAGCCACTCCAGAGATTTCTTTTAGAAAAACAGTCACCACTGGCAGCACATTTCAGTGACACAGAATGGGTCGCAAAACTTGCTTACTTGTATGACATATTCAACCTGCTTAACGAACTCAATCTGTCACTTCAGGGGAGAACGACAACTGTGTTCAAGTCGGCAGATAAAGTGGCTGCATTCAAAGCCAAACTGCATTTATGGGGGCAACAAGTGAACGTTGGGATTCTTGACATGTTTCAAACATTAGCAGAGATTTTGAAAGAGACTCAGCCAAGGCCTTCTTTCTCCCAGCTGGTGCATGATCACCTATCTCAGCTTTCAAAAGAGTTTGAGCATTACTTCCCAACCACAAAATACCCCCGAACTGGGAAGGAATGGATCCACAACCCATTTGTGAATAAGCCAGGTGAATCGACTTTGTCTATGCTAGAAGAGCATCAACTGCTTGAGATCACAAATGATGGTGACCTTAAAAGTATGTTTGAGACACCTTCAAATCTCCATACGTTCTGGGTTAAAGTTAAGGCAGAATATCCTGAGATTACCACAAAAGCACTGAAAAGCCTGCTTCCATTTCCAACATCCTATCTCTGTGAAGCAGGGTTTTCTGCAGTGACAGCAACCAAAACGGATTACAGAGTAGACTGGACATAAGCAACACACTTTGGGAGTCACTGTCTCCCATCACCCCCAGATGGGACCATCTAGTTGCAGGAAAACAAGCTCAGGGCTCCCACTAATTCTGCATTATGGTGAGTTGTATAATTATTTCATTATATATTACAATGTAAAAATAATAGAAATAAAGTGCACAATAAATGTAATGTGCTCAAATCATCCCGAAACCACCACCCACCCCTGGTCCGTGGAAAAACTGTCTTCCACGAAACCAGTTCCTGGTGTCCAAAAGATTGGCAGCCCATTTCAGTGACACAAAATGGGTCGCAAAACTTGCTTACTTATGTAACAGGTAAGGTTGGGGACCCTATTATCTCCAGGGGCTTACCCACCCACCAGGAGGCCAGCAACGGAGCCGGGGCCCCCTGGACTCCAAATAGCCAAAACAATCTTGAGAAAGAAGAACAAAGCTGTAGGAATCACGCTCCCTGATTTCAAACTACACTACAAAGCTACAGTGATCAAAACAGTATGGTACCAGAACAAATACAGACACATAGATCAATGGAACACAACAGAGAGCCCAGAAATGAATCCACACTTATATGGGAAATTAATAACTTGCCCTACAACAAAGGAGTCAAGAATATACAATGAGAAAATAAGAACCTCTTCAATAAATGGTGTTGGGGAAACTGGACAGATACATACAAAAGAATCAAACTGGACTACTCTCTCACACCATACAAAAAAAAACTCAAAATGGATTAAAGACTTAAGGGAATTCCCTAGCTGTCCAGTGGTTAGGACTCCATGCTCTCACTGCCAAGGGCCCAGGTTCAGTCCCTGGTCGGGAAACTAAAATCACACAAGCCACGCAGTGTGGCAAAAATAATTAATTAATTAATTTTTAAAAAATTTTAAAAAGAACTTAAATATAAGACCTGAAACCATAAAACTCCTAGAGGAAAACATAGGCTGTAAGCTCTTAGTCATTGGTCTTAGTAATGGTTTTTTGGATATGTCTCCCTAGGCAAAGGAAACAAAGGCAAAAATAAACAAATGGGACTACATTAAACTGAACAGCACACAGCAAAGGAGACTATCAACAAAATGAAAAAACCACCTATTGAATGGCAGAAGAGTTTCCAAAGCATGTATCTGATAAGGGGTTAATATCCAAAATATGCAAAGAACTTATACAACTCAACATCAACAAAACAAACAACCCAATTAAAACAAAACCAAAAACAAACAAACAAACAAAAACGGGCAGAGCACCTGAATAGACATTTTTCTAAAGAACACATTACAGACAGCCAACACGCACAGGAAAAGATGCTCAACATCAATACTCATCAGGAAAATATAAATCATAACCACAATGAGATATCACCTCACACCTGTCAGAATGGCTATTATCAAAAAGACAACAAATAACAAGTGCTGGCAAGGATGTGGAGAAAAGGGAACCCTTGTGCTGTTAATGGGAATGTAAATTGGTACAGACACTGTGGAAAACAGTATGGAGGTTCCTCAAAAAATTAAAAATAGAACTACCATATGATCCAGCAATCCTACTTCTGGGTATTCTTCTGAAGGAAACAAAAACACTAATTTGAAAAGATATATGCACTCTTATGTTCACTGAAACATTATTTACAATAGCCAACATATGGAAGCAATCTAAGTGGCCATCAACAGATGAATGGATAAAGAACATGTAGCATATAGAGAGAATAGAATAAAACTCAGCTATTAAAAAAAAAAGAATGAAATCTTGACATTTGGGACAACATGGATAGACCTGCAGAGTATTGTGCTAAGTGAAACAATAAGTCAGACAGAAAAAGACAAATACTGTATGATATCACTTATATGAGGAATCTAAAAAACAAAACAGATTACCATAACCAAACAGAAGCAGAGTCACAGATACAGAGAACAAACTAGTGATTGCCAGAGGGGAGTGGTGCGGGGGGATGAGTGAAATAGGTGAGGGAGATTAAGAGGTACAAACTTCAAGTTGTAAAATAAATAAATCACAGGAATATAATGTACAGCTTGGGGAATATAGTAACATTGTAATAACTTTGTATTGTAACAGTAACTAGACTTATCATGGTGATTGCTTTGTAATATACAAAAAATATCGAATCACTATGTTGTACACCTGAGAGCATAATATGGTAAGTAAATTATACTTCAATAAAAAAGAAAAGAACAAACTCCACACAGTCAGGTAGCTGCCCACCCCTTAGAGAAGCCTGGAGGTTTATTACCTGGAGAAGGCAAAACAGGTTGGAGAGGATTAGGAGGTAAGATAAAACAGGTAGGACCCCTTTCTGAAAACAGAGGGATTAGGTAAATGCTTACATGTTGAACAGTAAGTAATCATCTCTTTTTTTTTTTTAATTTTTATTGGAGTATAGTTGATGTACAATGTTGTGTTAGTTTCAGGTGTACAGCAAAGTGAATCTGTTGTACATATGCATATATCCACCCTTAAGATTCTTTTCCTACATAGCCCATTACAGAGTATTTAGTAGAGGCCCTGTGCTATACAGTGGGTCCTTATTAGTTACCTATTTTAGATACAGTAGTGTGTATATGTCAATCCCAATCTTCCAATTTATCCCTCCCCCTCCCCTTACCCCCTGGTAACCGTAAGTTTATTTTCTACACCTTTATTTCTGTTTTGTAGATAAGGTCATCTGTACCTTTTTTTTTTTTTTTTTTAGATTCCACATATAAGTGATATCATATGATATTTGTCTTTCTCTGTCTGACTTACTTCTCTCAGTATGACAATCTCTAGGTCCATCCAGGTTGCTGCAAATGGCATTATTTCATTCTTTTCTATGGCTGAGTAATAGTCCCTTGTATATCTGTACCACATCTTCTTTATCCATTCCTCTGTTGATGGACATTTAGGTTGCTTCCATGTCCTGGCTATTGTAAACAGTGCTGCAATGAACATTGGGGTGCATGTGCCTTTTTGTATTATATCAAATAATTATATCTTTTCGAATTATGGCTTTCTCCGGATATATGCCCAGGAGTGGGATTGCTGGATCATATGCTAACCCTACGACTACTAGAGCTCATCAATGAATTTGGTAAAGTTGCAAGATACAAAATTAATACACAGAAATCTCTTGCATTCCTATACACTAACAATGAAAGATCAGAAAGAGAAATCAAGAAAACAATCCCATTTACCATCTCATCATCAAAAAGAATAAAATACCTAGGAATAAACCTACCTAAGGAGGCAAAAGACCTGTACTCAGAAAACTATAAGATTCCGATGAAAGAAATAAAAGATAACACAAACAGATAGAGAGATATACCATGTTCTTGGATTGGAAGAATCAATATTGTGAAAATGACTATACTACCCAAAGCAATCTACAGATTCAATACAATCCCTATCAAATTACCAATGGCATTTTTCACAGAATTAGAACAAAAAACTTCACAATTTGTATGGAAACACAAAAGACCCTGAACAGCCAAAGCAATCTTGAGAAAAAAAATGCAGAACTAGAGGAATCAGGCTCCCTGACTTCAGACTATATTACAAAGCTACAGTAATCAAAACAGTATGTTACTGGCACAAAAACAGAAATATAGATCAATGGAACAGGATAGAAAGCCCAGCGATAAACCCACGCACCTATGGTCACCCAATCTATGACAAAGGAGGCAATAATATACAATGGAGAAAAGACAGTCTCTTCAATAAGTGGTTCTGGGAAAACTGGACAGCTACATGTAAAAGAATGAAATTAGAACACTCCATAATACATACATAAAAATAAACTCAAAATGGATTAAAGACCTAAATGTAAGGCCAGATACTATAAAACTCTTACAGGAAAACATAGGCTGAACACTCTCGGACATAAATCTCAGCAAGATCTTTTTCGATCCATTTCCTAGAGTAATGAAAATTAAAACAAAAATAAACAAATGGGACCTAATTAAACTTAAAAGCTTTTACACAGCACAGGAAACCATAAACAAAACAAAAAGACAACTCTTAGAATGGGAGAAAATATTTGCAAACGGAGCAACCAATAAGGGATTAATCTCCAAAATATACATCAACTCATTCAGCTCAATATCAAAACAAACAAACAAACAAACAAACAACCCAATCAAAAAATGGGTGGAGAATCTAAATACACATTTCTCCAAAGACATACATATGGTTAAAAAGCACATGAAAAGAAGCTCAACATCACTAACTATTAGAGAAATGCAAATCAAAACTATGATGAGGTATCACCTCACACTGGTCAGAATGGCCATCATCAAAAAATCTACATACAAACAATAAATGCTTGAGAGGGTGTGGAGAAAAGGAAACCCCCCTACACTTTTGGTGGGAATGTAAACTGGTACAGACACTATGGAGAACTGTATGGAGGTTCCTTAAATCACCTCTTAATTTATGTTTTTTTAAATATGAATTTTCATATGTGAAGTTTGTTAACTATAACTAAACTAATACTTTTCGGAATACAGAAAGTGTGTCTATGTTTATTTTTTTGTTTGTTGAAAGTATACTGTATATATATATATATATATATATATATATATACATTCTGAGTGGGGTCTGGGGCAGCCCCCTGTAATTAAACAAATTAATATTTCTATAGTGAAATATATGAATGAATAGTCACAGTAAGTGTGATAAATGAGGAGTAAAATTACCCTGTCTGTTTGGGTCAAGTTTTGCTGCCAACTTAGTTTTCATGCTAAACATTTAAAAAACAAAAGAAAAGAAAAATAACATTTGGTTTTCAGAGCTTTTGGTATTTCAGAAATCTAGAAATGGAATTATGAATCCGTACTTGGATATAGGGGCTACTACCCTTCTATCATGATGAAATTTAAAAAATAAGCTACTCAAGTTTTCTGTGCCTTATTTGCTTCTATAGACCAAGTTAAAGTATGGCAAACATCTCTGGAATTAGATATTTTTAAAAAAAAAAGAAAGAAAAGCTGCTCAACATCATATATCATACAGAAATTGCAAATTAAAATAACAATGAAATAGGGACTTCCCTGGTGGCGCAGTGAAGAGTCCACCTGCCAATTCAGGGGACACGGCTGTGATCCCTGGTCCGGGAAGATCCCACATGCCACGGAGCAGCTAAGCCCGTGTGCCACAACTACTGAGCCTGCACTCTAGAGCCCACAAGCCACAGCTACTGAGCCCGTGTGCCACAACTACTGAAGCCCGTGTGCCTAGAGCCTGTGCTCTGCAACAAGAGAAGCCGTCGCAATGAGAAGCCCGTGCATCACAAGGAAGAGTAGCCCCCACTCGCGGCAACTAGAGAAAGCCCATATGCAGCAATGAAGACCTAACACAGCCAAAAATAAATATAATTAATTAATTGATTAATTAAAATAACAATGAAATAACATTACATACCTATTAGAATGGCTAAAATCCGAAACACTGACAGTACCGAACACTGGTGAAGTCGTAAAGCAAGAGGAACTGTTATTTTTTTGCTGGTGGTAATGCAAAATAGTAAAGCCACTTTGGAAGACTGATTAGTAGTTTTTTCTAAAACTAAACACACTCTTACCATATGACCCAGCATTTTGTGCTCCTTGGTATTTACTCAAATTTACTCAAATGAGTCAAGAACTTATGTCCACAGAAAAACCTGCATACAAAGTTTATAGCAGCTTTATTCATAATTGCCAAAATTTGGAAGCAAACAAGATGTACTTCAGTAGGTCAACAGATAAGCTGTGGTACATCCATTCAATGGAATATTGTTAGCATAAAAATAAATGAGTTAAAAACCATGAAAAGACATGGAGAAGCCTTAAATGTCTATTTTAAGTAAAAGAAGCCAATCTGAAAAAGTTACATGCTATATTACTCCAGGTATATGACATTTTGCAAAAGGTAGAGACAGTAAAAAGATCAGTGGTTGCCAGGGACTCAAGAGGTGAAGGGAGAGAGAGGGGGGAGCACAGTGAATTATTAAAACAGTAACTATTCTGTATGATACTGTAATGGTGGATACATGACATATATTTGTCAAACCCATAGAACTATACAACACAAAGAGTGAACCCTAATGTAAGCTATGGACTTTAGTTAATAATAATACACTGGTTAATCAAGTGTAACAAATGAAGTGAATATTGAAATAAAGTGAGTCACAAGAATTTTTTGGTTTCCCAATGCATATAAAAGTTATTTTTATGCTATACTGTAGTCTAAGTGTGCAATAGCAGTATGTCTAAAGAAACAATGTACATACCTTAGTTTAAAAGTACTTTATTATTAACAAATGCTAACCATAATTTGAGCCTTCAGTGAGTCATAATCTTTTTGTTGGAGGGTTTGAGATATTTCGAGAATTACCAAAATGTAACACAGAAACATGAAGTGAGCAACTAGCTCCATGCAGGGCTGCCACAAAACTTCAATTGGTAAAAAATGCAGTATTTGTGAACATCTTCACAATAAAGCGAAGTGAAAATGAGGTATGTCTGTGTGTGTGCTAACCCATGTACTCTGTGTTACCTCTCTGTATATGTATAAAAAGAAATGGTGAGTTTATATCGATGCTTTGGATTTCAGTCTAGCACCACAGACATTCCTCCTTGGCATACTATAAATTCTTTCTCCAGCAGTGAGAAACTTGGTTATCATTATCTACAAGACATGTATTTATTTTTTCAACTCTAGTATACATGTAAAATAGTTTCAGGATTACGAATACACATGCCTGTAAGAAACAAATTTACCAACTAGAGTATATTTTTTCCTACAGTTTTTTTTGTCTTTGAGTATTTCAGTATTCATTCAAAACACTGTTTTCCAAAGTTACGTAGGTAAGCAACTTTTTTTACCCACCCGATTCAGTGTGGTTATGTCGAATATAATACATATGTTATATAGAATTAGATTCATTTGTCATACTCTGAATTCCATGTTGGTGGTTGACTTAAAAAATTGCCCACAGTAAAATTTTCTCCTCTTGATTTATAGTTCTATGGCTTTTGGCAAATACATAAAATTGTATATCTACCACAGAACCATATAAAACAGTTCCATCATCCCCCAAATTCCCTCATTATACCCTTTTATAGTCAACGTCTTCTCCCACATCCACCCCTTAGCAACTACTGATCTATTTTCCATCCCTATAGTCTTGCCTTTTTAAGAATGTCATATAAATGGAATCATACAGTATATATAGCCTTTTGGATTTTTCACTTAGCAGAGTACATTTAAGATTCATCCATGTCATTATGTGAATCAATAATCCATTCCTTTTACTGCTGAGTAGTATTCCATTGTATGGACATACCCCAGTTTTGTTTATCCATTCACCTGTTGGAGGACATCTGGGTTGTTTCCAGTCTTTGACAATTCCAAATAAAGCTGCTAAAAGCATTCACATACAGATTGTTGTGTGAACATTAGTTTTCAACTCACCTGGATAGATAATCAGGACTGGGATTTCTGAGTTACAGGGAAAAGTATTCAGTATCTCATCATTAAGCATGATGTTAGCTGTAGAGTTTTCACAGCTTTATTTAGTTAACGAACTTTCCTTCTATTCCTAATTTGCTGGGAGGTTTTTGGGGTTTTTGTTTTGTCTTGTTTTACTAACTGTGTATTGAATTTTGTCCAGTGCTTTCTCAGAGTTCTCTGATACTTGCTTTTTCTATTCTGTCCACAATATTTCTTTTTTTAGTTCTTATTTATTTATTTGGCTGCGTTGGGTCTTAGTTGCAGCACACAGGATCTTTGCTGCAGCGCGAGGGCTTCTCTCTAGTTGTGGCATGGGGGTTTTCTCTCTCTCGTTGTGGCGCACGGGCTCCAGGGCGCGTGGGCTCTGTAGTTGTGGCATGTGGGTTCCAGAGCACATGGGCTCTGTAGTTTTTGCCACACCCGGGCTCTGGCGTTGAGGCACATGGGCTTAGTTGCCCCGCAGCATGTGGGATCTTAGTTGCCTGACCAGGGATCGAACCTGCATCCCCTGCATTGGAAGGCAGATTCTTTACCACTGGACCACTGGGGAAGTCCCTGTCCACAGTATTTTATTGCAATAAAACACAGGTAGACTGTAGGAGGCATACTCCATCTTGGTCAGCATCAGAAGTCCTCAAAGTCTTTTGACTTCCCTGGCAACACTCAGTGCAGGCAAAATAAAAATAATAATAATAAGACAGAAAAGAAAGTAGTCCTCAAAGTCTAATTTTAGCTGATAGTTCCTCCTCACCGCTGTCTTCTTCATCAGTTTGGGTGCAGTACAACAAAGTACTATAGACTGGCTTATAAACAACAAAAATTTATTTCTCACAATTTATTTCTACTTATTCTAGTTGTGGAGGCTAGAAATCTGAGATCAGGGTGCCAGCACAGTCATGTTCTAGTGAGAGCTGTCTTCCAGGTTGCAGACTGCTGTCTTCTCACTGTATCCTCACATGGTGGGTAGAGGGTGAGAAAGCCCTCTGAGGTCCCTTTTATAAGGGCACTAATCCCACTAACACCATCACATTAGGAGTTAGGGTTAGGGTATAGCTTTCTTTATGTTTATCCTGCATGGCTTTGTTTGTCCTCTAGGATCTGTGGCTTGATATCTTTTTTTTTTTAATTTCTTGGCCATGCCACACAGCATGTGGGATCTTAGTTCCCTGACCAGGGTTTGAACCCGTGCCCCCTGCAGTGGAAGCACAGAGTCTTAACCACTGGACTGCCAGGGAACTCCCCTTGATAGCTTATCAACTGAGAAAAACTCTCAGCCATAATCTCTCTCTTATTTTTTTTTTATGTGGTTGTGCCAGGTCTTAGTTGCAGCCGGCGGGCTCCTTAGTTGCAGCTCACAGGCTCCTTAGCTGCAGCATATGTGCTCCTTAGTTGTGGCAGGCTCCTTAGTCGTGGCATGCATGTGGGATCTAGTTCCCTGACCAGGGATCGAACCTGGGCCCCCTGTATTGGGAGCTCGGAGTCTTAACCACTGCACCACCAGGCAAGTCCCCCATAATCTCTTAAAATATTTTTCTGCCCCATTCTTCCTCTCCTTTCCTTCTCTCACTTAAGGTATCATATGATTGATCTTCACACAGAATTCTCTATATCTATTATTTTCTTTTTTATCTTGTATTTTCTTCCTTTTGTCTCTTTATGCTTCATTCTAGATATTTTCTTCCAACATATCTTCCAGTTCACTAAATCTTTGTTCAGCAATGTTTACTCTTCTGTTAAAAATATTATCTTTTTTTCAATTATAATTTTTAGTTGGAGACTTTACATTTTTATATTTTTATAGTTTCTAGTACGCTGCCATATTTCTCAGACTTGTCTTTTATCTCCCTGAATATAATGAATAGGTTTTTTAAAGTCTGAATCTGATAGCTCCAATATCTGGTTTCTCTGGGGGTCTCTTATCATCTGTTGTTTCTGCTGGTTTTCATTGTTTTTTTTTCCTTTTTGTTTCTCATGTGCCTGTTTTAATTGTAGATCAGATATCTACTTGCAAAATTGTTTGTAGAGTAACTTGTTCCCCAGAATGAAGTATTCTTCCTCCAGAGAACATATATTTATTTCTGGTAGGCACATGCACGCCCAAGTGACATGAGTTCACTTTAAACCAAATTCATGACTGAGATTATTCAAAGCTGAGTTGCAATTTCTGCAAGAACCAGCCTTTTTTTTGTATAACCTTATCACTAATGTGAAGCATTGAGGTCCCAACACAAAGCAAAGAAACACCCCTTCATGGTTGCAGTGTGTCATTTTCCAGTTTCCTTAGCCTGACAAGGCTATGAAAACAACAATTCAGTTTCTCATCCTCTCAGAAGCCCCTCTAAAATGAGTAAATAATCCCCCAGGGGGGAAAAGGTCTTAATCTCTCGGATATCTCTGAGCACCTGCCCTTCCATAGACCAGAGTCTAACAATTATTCACTATCTTATTGGGTGCTTAATGCCTTTAAGTACATGTTATCAAATTTTGCACAGGTTTTTAAATGTCCCTTATCCTCAAGAAGAAACTAATCTATTTCACCATGACCAGAAGAGAAAATTCCTTTAAACCTTTTCTACTCACTAGATGTAGAGATTTAGATTTAGATTTAGATTTAGATTTAGATAGTATAGACATAAATAGAGAGAACTACGTAGATATGCTGTAGATATATAGATACAATATAGTATTGTCTCGAGTGTATTTTAATTGTTTACAAGAATAGTATAATGTATACTCAGTAACTTTGTTTTCTCAACAGTACGTTGAGACTTCTATATTAATAGTACATATAGATCTGCCTCATTCTTTTCTGAATAGTATCCACTGAACTCATAACAGTGGATATCTCTGGTAGGGCGAGGGTTTGTCTTTCACAGAGTTGGCCGTCAAAGGATACTTTGGCTTTTATATAATGTTTTGATTTTTCATAAGTGAATGAACTTATTTTGACTCGTGTAATTTTAAATTTCAAGAATTATTAGAGTTATACTGATGAAAAGGACATTTTGGAGTAAGAACAGAAGACCTCTGGATAAGCGAGTATCATTTTGCCAGAGAACTTTTTTGGCATTTAGGGATTATTTTTAACATACTGTGTTGATAGTAGCTTTTCCTCTGCAGTATTTCAAAAGATCCTACTACTCCTCCATTTTTTTCCCTAATAATTTGGTCAATATCACCACCTAATCAATCCATACAATGCCCTCTATTCACATAACAGAACCTTTTCCCCTGAATACTGAGTCATTCTTTCCATCTTTTTCCCTTTTTTGCTTCTGCAGGCACACATTGTGCATTTTTGTTGAATCTGGAGAAGCTGAAGATTTTTTCATCGGAAGGAAGATAAAGTTCCTTAAAAACCAAGTCCAAATAGCTACGGAGCAATCCTTTTATTTGTTCATTTACTCTTACACAGACTATTTGGCAGGGCCCTCTTAAAAGTCAGTAGACAGGAAAATATGCTGACAAAAAACAGTGGGATTCTAATTATTCTCCCAAGGCTATTCCTACTTTTTAAAAATAAATTAAAGCAAGCTTGACCACCTTTTTTATGGATGACATAAAAAGTAAACACGCACTAAGACAGCAGATGGCATGCCTAGCAACACAAGATGCAGATAATGCAAGCCTTCCCAGAGCAGGGATGCCCTTCTGGCATTAATTCACTTGTCTGGTGGGTCCCTCAGCGGCTATATGCCTATATCGTATCTTCCATGTGCTCTGGCTGCCCTCTCTTGATCACAACCCAGCATCATCCCTAGATTTCAGCTGTCAACCTCCTCCAACTTGAATTTTCCTTGAGACTGCTTCTCAACTTCTTGTTTCCCCATCACTTGTTTGTTGAATGAAAGAGAGCTAAGCAATTTGCCCACGTTCACAGTACTACCAAGTGGCAGAACCCACTTGTTTTTCTGTTCACCACCCTGCTACCCACTGTAGGGAATGGAGGAGAAAGACAAAATATAACTCTCCCCTTTTCCCCACTACCTATCTGGGTCCAAGTCAATTCTAGTTAAGTGCCTGGAAAATTGTCCTGTGTACATTCCTACTGTTATTTGTAGATGACTTAACCTAACTGCTGTTGATTTGCTAACTGTGCAGTGAGTGGTTTTAGCTTCCAGTACATAATATTAAAAAGAGAAAATATTTGCACACAGCTTGATACATATCTTCAGACAGTAAACTGAGGCTCCAAATGAATAAAAATATATATATTTAAAGCATATGAGTTGGCATGTTGAACAAAGGTGATACATGGATTGTGATCAAAGCACAAGTTTGTTTTTACCTTCCACTGTTCCTTTGAACATTATTTCATGGGGATAATTATCCCTGTCCCCAAACTCCTAGTGGGTCCATGGATTTTCTTCCCACTTCAAGGTAATGGTCCCACTACCACTTAAATTTGCAAACACAGTTTTGTTTCAGAAATTGGCACTAGACACTTAGCAATCAAAATGCACAAATTTGCTTGGCATTAAGTCTTCTCCCCTCCACCTGTTTGAGCTCCCGTGTCCCTTGTGGATGCATTTCTATTTTGGGACCCTTTATAGCTCTTTTCACAGCCCTTGGGCAGCTTACATAAACCTCTTTCCTCTTCCTGCTGGAGTCTCTTGCCCTTTCCAGAGAGCCTTGTGTGGCAGGACCAAGACAACCCCATCCAAGCCTCTTTCCAGCAGGGCCCGCATTTGGTCCCATGCTCTGGCAAATTTGGAGTGTGAGGTAGAGACTCCAGTTTGGCCAACAGAAGGCATTCTAAACACAGAAAACAGCCATGCATGAGGAAAGGGGCCACTGGAGCCAAAGAGAATGATGGAAGTCTCCTTAGAAGCCATCTCTTCATTGCTGGGCTTTACAGAATGAGAAATGGAGGGCAAAGGAATGATTAGTCCAATAGGCTGATGACAGACTAAGAGAAGAAGCCAAGCATCTCGGGCCCTTCTATCACACTACTCCTCAAAGTAAAATTTTAAATGTCTGTGTCTTTGCTATACTTCAGTAAAAAGCAAAATCAACATATGGGCTAAGATGAGGGATATTTAACATGTCACATCATTGCGTTGGGTTTTTCTGCCTTCTCACCATGTCCCATGTACATGATGACCACTCTTCTGGAAATGAAGTTTTGGGTACATTGCCTGACAAGTACAGGTATACCAATGGGCACAACAGGACTGTCTACTATTAATACATGGGCTACCTGAGCAAGATCTAGGATGAATAGTCCCCGGAATAGCAGTCATCTTGTTTAAGGGCTGAGAGTTCCACAGGGAATTCAGCAGAGATGGTCAGTTTGCCCTGCTTTCCCAAAGCAAAGGACGGAGTTCAGTGGTTACTCTGTGAGGTCTAAAGAAGTGAGGATCTTAAGGTTAGACATGATAGAAGACTGCAGTATACTTATCCCAAAAGCTGCGAGGTGTGGCCAAAAAAAACAAAAACAAAAAGAAAACAAAGTAATTCCAATCTCAAAAACCCGGTATGTTAGGTAGCACTTTCATCTGTATTTTATAGGTAAAGAAACCGAGGCCCAGAGATGTAAAGTGATGTATTCATAGGGTTATTAGTTGCAAAAGTAAGACTTAAACTCAGACTCCTTTCCAGAGTTGTCCCTCTCTGTGGCATTTGCATCTCAACAAGGACCAAAGGCTTCAGTGAATGATGCAGAATTCAAATCAGGGATTGCAGAAGATATCTGGGAGACTGGAGCCCTGGGGCCCTCCCAGGGTCCCTGAAAAGCCAGCACAGAAGGAAGCTGTGCATAACACCCACCTGGAAATCAGTCTTGTCCTGAGGGGTAGCACTGCAGCGCCACTCCTTGGCTGCCCTGAACTGCCTCCCTACCAAATCCAAAGCCTGTCTTCCTTCAGAACCAGGTCTTCTGAACTGCTTTCTGAGGTCTCATTCCTACTCTTCAATAGATTAGGTGCAAACACTCTGAGTAAACAAAATAAAATTTCCCTACCATTGGCAGCCCACTGCTAACTGCTACACGCTGGATGGTTTTCTTTTAGTTAATAATTCAATTGCCGAAAAGAGGGGGGTACTTGGTAGAGACTTGGCTCCAGCTGCAAATCAAGTTCAGAACCCAGAGGAACTTGAAAGAACTCCCGGAGCCCACAGTGGCTTTTCAGTGTAGGCTGTGTTTACTCAGGACCCAGCCCACAACCTCCTCAGCCCTGAAGGCAGCCTGCGTGTAAATGCTACATTATGCAGTGATTTTTCGGTTATGTGGCTTCGGACTGGAGGCAGATGATTTGTGAGACTGCTTTGGATCCATCAAGTGTGAAATCTACATTGGCTGGCATATATTGCTTTTGAGGCGCATTTATTCATCCTTCTGCTCATCTAAGCTTAATTAAATGCCCCCTATATGCTAGGCACTGTACTAGCTACCAAAGATAGAACATAAATGGACATGGTTGCCCTAAAAAGATGTTAAGAAGAGATCCATGCAATCCCTTGGCAAGTTCCTTATTCTACTGAGACCATCTCCATGGCCCTTGACATGCTCTCTACTTGGGGTCCTTGGATGAGTTAATAACCCCACAGGTCTGGTGTATGATGAACTCATCAAACAGAGGTTGGGAACCTACCATGAACCAGGCACTTCTCAAGGCACCAGAGATAAAAACACAGAAAATACATGGTCTTTGTCCTCAAGGACATTCAGACAAGTGGGAAAGACAGATCTGTAGAACAATCGTTCCATTAAAGAGCCATGATTACCAAGGCAACTCCTCAGGGTACGTGGGGAGTACAAAGGAGAGAATCGTCAGTGGAGAGACTGGACTAGTCACAAAAAAGACTTCTCAGAGGGAGATGATGCTAGTATTGAGTCAAGAAAGATGAGTAAGCATTCAGGTAGGTGGGCTGAGGGAAACAGAGTGCCCACAATACCATGGAAAGTATGCACTCATTCATTTATCAGACATTCACTGAGGACTTATTATGTGCCAGGCACTGGGATAGGGGCTGTGGTAGACGCTGGGATACAGAGATGGTGAGACACTGCCCCTGCCCTCTGGAAACTTATTCTTCAGAGAAAGGAAAGAACCCATAAATTTAATCACAACACAGTGACCTACACTGTATAGTCACAAGGTGTTCGAGAGGTTACTTATAGTTTCTTTCTCATACCCGGACATATAATGTAGCAAAAGCACTCAAACTACCTACTAAGTGCTCACTTTTCTCCCTGACCTGCTGACTGGTGGCTTCATGGATCTTACAGGCCACTGAAAAACTGCCTAGTAAACTGAGTGGCTGGCAGGGCTTTGAATACTTTTCCCACCAAGACCAGAGACCATAAGGAGTGAGCTGTCCCTAGCTCCTTGTGTCTGAGCACACTTGATTTATGTCACTGATCATTCTGCATACTGTCCTTGAAAGGGAGAAGTTGGTTACGTGGCATCAGAAAACGATCAGGGAAAATGAGATGGGTCACTGCTTATCATTCATGTTTAATCATGTTTTCAAGTGAGAATTGCACATGCATCTCACCCACTACTAGATGAAAACATGCAGAAGCTAGGAATGCAAAATTGAGGACCACCATTCTGGCTTATGTTAATTCTAGTGTTAAAAACACTTCTTTAGAAAATGAAAAATCTGGGTCAGGTATGAAATTGGATGGGACCCTGGGACAACAGGTGTAAACAGGAGGTGTAAACCAGGATTTTTGGTCATTCAATGTTTCTTTCCTGTTTGCCAGAGCAAAAGCTGGAAAATATTATGGAATTATTGGAAAATATTAGTAGCTTATCTTCAAATTAATCAGGTGGTGATGCCAGTTGCAACTGCTCTTCCAGGTATATTGTCATTACTAGAATACATAAATACAGGCTTTGGCACCTGTTATGTTATTAACCCAGTAAATGGTTCATTTTTAATTCCTTCAGCCAGCAAGAATAGTAGCACATTTTCACTGTTTTATGTCAGGACTTTATCTAGAGAGAAACTGATAGCCACGTACTACCACCAAGGATAAGAAGATACAACGGTTGTACAGCAAAGGAAACCATAAACAAAACAAAAAGACAACCTACCGCCTAGGAGAAAATATTTGCGAATGATGCAACAAAGACTTAATTTCCAAAATGAACAAACAGCTCATCAACTCAACAACAAAAAACCCAATCGAAAAATGGGCAGAAGATTTAAATAGACATTTCTCCAAAGAAGATATACAGATGGCCAACAGGCATATGAAAAGATGCTCAACACTGCTAATTATTAGAGAAATGAGGTACCACCTCGCACCAGTCAGAATGGCCATCATTAAAAAAGTCTACAAATGACAAATGTTAGAGAGGGTGTGGAGAAAAGGGAACCCTCCTACACTGTTGGTGGGAACGTAAGTTGGTACAGCCACTATGGAAAACAGTATGGAGGTTCCTTATAAAACTAAAAATAGAGTTGTCATATGATCCAGCAATCCCACTCCTGGGCATACACCTGGAGAAAACTATAATTCAAAAAAGATACATGCATCCCTATGTTCATAGCAGCACTATACACAATAGCCAAGACATGGAAACAACCTAAATGTCCATCGACAGATGAATGGATAAAGAAGATATGGTACGGACTTCCCTGGTGGTCCAGTGGTTAAGACTCTGTGCTTCCACTGCAGGGGGCGAGAGCATGATCCCTGATGGGGGAAGTTTCGCATGCTGCGCGGTGCGGCCCAAAAAAAAAAGAACATGTGGTATATATATACAATGGAATACTATTCAGCCATAAAAAAGAATGAAATAATGCCATTTGCAGCAACATGGATGGCCTAGACATTATCATACTAAGTGAAGTAAGTCAGAAAGAGAAAGACAAATATCATATGATATCACTTACAGGTGAAATCTAAAATATGACACTAATGAACTTATCTATGAAACAGACTCACAGACATAGAGAAAAGACTTGTGGCTGCTGGGGTGGGGGAGGGATGGAGTGGAGGCTGGGATTAGCAGATGGAAACTATTATATATAGAATGGATAGACAACAAGGTCCTATTGTATAGCACCAGGAACTATATTCAACATCCTGAGATAAACCATAATGGAAAAGAATATGAAAAAGAATGTATATATATGTATAACTGAATCCCTTTGCTATACACCAGAAACTAACACAACATTGTAAATCAACTATACTTCAATAAAATAAATTTTGCAAAAAGAAGATACAATGGTTTAGAGACCATTTACTATGTGGAAACTCATAAGGCTTACAGTTTTGAAAGCAGTCCATAGCAATAGCGAACTCTGCAGTATCCAGGCTGCAGAGCAAACTGTGTTGCCACTTTGGCCTCATGCCATAAAAGACACAATACTTTAAATGTAGGTAGGGATGCCTTATGAAGCATGGGCAAACCACACAGTAGAATGGTGATATAGACCCCTAGAGTTTTAGAGTATAATCATCTATTCTCCATTTGATAAGCAGTTCCTACCTCTCAATTGGGCCCTGGTAGAGACTGACTGCTTGACCATGTGAGTATGAGACCTTACCTGAATAGGGCATTTTGAACTAGACAGTGGAATTCCACTGTCAAATGGAAATGGTGTATACAAGAGTAGGCCTGGAAGGAACAAGTAAATTACATGAGCAGGTGGCTCAGATTCCAGGGCACTTGCTTCTACAGCTTTGCTACCTGTACCTCAACCCACATCTATGGACTCATGAGGAGTTCTACTTAACACGGGAGGGAAAAACTTGGGCCTGCTCTGTACTTGAGTGTCCATGGCATGGCACTAACCATCTCCACTCTGGTATAGAACTAAAAAACTGTCGTGACATAAAAGGAGAAACACTGTATGATTCCACTTATATGAGGTACCTAGAATAGTCAAATTCATAGAGACAGAAGGTTAACAGCAGTTACCAGGAGCTGGAGGGAGGAACGGAGGAATGGGAGTTAGTGTTTAATGGGTACAAAGTTTCCATTGGGGATGATGAAAAAGTTCTGGAGATGGACAGGAGTGAAGGTTGCAAAACAATGTGAATGTACTTAATGCCACAGAACCGTACACTTACACATGGTTAAAGTGGTAAGTTTTATGTTATGTATATTTTACCACAATGAAAAAACCAGGAGCAAAAGAAAATCTTCCCAACGTGTGGAACTTTCATTTACATGAAAGGAGAGATGGCCTTATTCATGGATCTCTACTAATTTATGGATAATGCCTAAAATAGCTGGTCAGAGACAGCTAGTTCAACACTGAAAAACTGATAATAAGATGTCAGTATGGGGGTACTTCCCTGGCGGTCCAGTGGTTAAGACTCCGCGCTTCCACTGCAGGGGGTGCAGGTTCGATCCCTGGTCAGGGAACTAAGATCCCACATGCCTCCTCGCAGCCAAAAAAAAAAAAGTCAGTCTGGACATCTTGGAATAAGCAGCCTGGCAATGTGTATGTAGCCTATGCCACCCCCCTAAGAGGAATTCAATGAAGAAGTTACCCCTAATAATCAGGTGGCACCTTGGAGGACTGGACCCATTCTCTGGCTGTCAGGTACCTCTGTCTCCAGCCGCATCTGCGCTTGTGTAATGGAACCATGTACGTAGGGGTCATGGTGGCAGAGATGGAGGCCATGCAGGAATGCAATAACACAAACTTCTCTTCTTCCTCAGAGGTGATCTGGTTACCACCACTGCTGAGCATCCAATGTGCCAATAGCAGAGGCCACCATGAGTCCCCACAAGACATCATTCCCTAGCTGGCCCCTCCTATTATGTGGGGGGAAAGTTGTTTATATGGGATCCCTTTTTTTTCACAGGGGTCACAATTATTTGTCCTCATTAGAATAGATCCTTATTCTAGATATGATTTTGCCTTCTTTGCCTGCCTTGCTTCTACCAGCATGATATCGTGGACTCATAGAATGCCTCACCTAGTGCCATGGAATCGCACATTACATCACCTATAACCAAGAAACTGATTTTGCAGCAAAGGCAGTATGGCAATGGCATCATGCCCATGAGTTTTACTCTATGCCCCATCACCCAGAAGCAGATGGCTTGATAGAAAGGTGAGGTCACAGGGTACTAGCTGAGCCAATACCCTGAGAGGTTAGGGCACTCGCCCAGGATACAGTATATGCCTTAAGCCAGCAGCCAATATATGGTGTCATTTCTCTTATAGACAGAATACACCATCTAAGAACCAACGAGTGGGGGCTTCCCTAGTGGCACAGTGGTTGAGAATCTGCCTGCTAATGCAGGGAACACGGGTTCGAGCCCTGGTCTGGGAAGATCCCACATGCCGCGGAGCAACTAGGCCCGTGAGCCACAATTACTGAGCCTGCGCATCTGGAGCCTGTGCTCTGCAACAAGAGAGGCCGCGATAGTGAGAGGCCCGCGCACCGCGATGAAGAGTGGCCCCCGCTTGCCACAACTAGAGAAAGCCCTCACACAGAAACGAAGACCCAACATAGCCAAAAATAAATAAATAAATAAGTAAATTAAAGTTAAAAAAAAAAAAAAAAGAACCAACGAGTGGAAGTGGGAATGACCTTCCTTCTATTACATATAATAACCCATCTACCAAAGTTTTGCATGCCATCCCTACAACCTTTAGATTGGTGAATTGGAAGGCTTGGGTGGGCAAGGGAGACATACTTCCACCAGTAAACACACAGGCATCTGCCAGTAAACTGGACGCTAATATTGCTCTCCAACAGAAGAGAAGGTCACTCTACTGGCTGGTGATTGATCCTGATTACCAAGGGGAAAGTGGGTTGCTTCTACAAAATGCGGGTATGGATGACTATGTCTAGATCCCAGGAATCTGTCCAATAGCAACAGTCAACGAGAAACCATGGCAAACTAAGAAAGATAGGTCCTCAGAAGGAATGAAGGTTTGGATCCCTCCTACCTGTTAAGAAAAAGTCATGTCGGCCAAGATGCTCTGAGGGTGGAAGCGAAATATTGCAATGATTATCAAATAATACCTCTTGGCCAGTTACGGGAGCGAGGACTGTGGTATCTACATTTTATGATAAGGGTTTACTTTTCGCCGTTTCTCTTTATGTGAAACAGCACTTATGTGAAAATAACCAGTGATGGTGGTTAATGTTACTGTTTAGCTCCAAGTGAGACTTTGAATTGACATATTCCCAGATCATACAGAAACTGATAGAACTCTGTGCTTCCCCTGTTTTGTTCCAAATTATGTTCATCCCAATGAAAGAAGAGAATAAATGGACTGTGCTGGTTGTTTTCCAACTGCCTCTCCAGATCCACTCTCTACCCTCCCCTGCCTGACTCTGCGCCCTGGGAGAATGACCTCTGAGGACTGTGGCACCTGTGCTCCTTTGCCGTCCAGCTGTCAAATGGTTCAGCCACCAGGAGGCATCAGGAGGAATCTAAAGGGTAGAAGGAGAGAGAGGTTGGGGTATTTCTTCCTCACTCCCTCCCTACCAGACCACTGGCAGCAATTGTGTTCCTCTACCTGTGGTTAACCTCTCCTTTCAGGCAGCCCCTTTCATGACCATGCTCCTGCTGGATTTTGATAATACGTCCAACTCCCCTCATACCTTCAGGCCTCACGGTGGTAACCCTTCCTGCTGTTGACAGTCCCAAGGGCTTTACCATCCCTTATTGGTTCTCTCAACCCTGCCTATATTTCTGTCTGTGGTCCTTTCATTAAACTCTTTTCTGTTAAACTTATTTATTCTTCAGGGCAAGAACTGAACTCATTACTCTTGAAATATTTGTTATTAAGGTATAAATAGCATTCAACAAAATGCACAGATTTTAAGTGTACAGTTTAGTGAGGTTTGAGAAATGTATACACTTGGGTGACTGCCATCCTCATCAAGATACAGAATGTTCCCATTACATCAGAAGTGTGTTCCCACCTCCTCAAAGGCAACCATGGTATTGTTTTCACCACAGATTAGTTCTGCCCCTTTGTGAACTTCATATAAAAATGGAATCATACAGGGACTTCCCTGGCGCTTCCACTGCAGGGGGAGCGGGTTCTATCCCTGGTCAGGGTGTGGCCAAAAAAAAAAGAGAAAAAGGAAATCATACAGTATGAACTCTTTTACTAAAGCTTCTTTCACTCATCATATTTTTGAGATTCATCCACGTTATTGAGTGCATCAGTATTTCCTTCCTCTTATTGATGAAGAGTATTCTACTGCATAAACATGACATTGTTTGTTTTTCTGTTCGTCGGTTGATGACATTTGGGTTGCTTCCAGTTTTTAATTATTGTGAATAAAGCTGCTATGAAATTTGGGTATAAATCTTTTTGTGCACATATGTTTTCATTTCTTTTGGATATACACCCAGGAGTGGAATTCTGTGTCTTCGAGGAGGTGTATTTTAACTTTATATGAAACAGCCAAACAGTTCTCTAAAGCAGTTGTACCAAATAAACCTTTAGAGCATGCTATCTCCCCAAATTAGGACAGGGCAGGACAGGTCTGAATAAAGACAAACTTTAAAATTTCATTAGGATTCGGTAGTAATATCCAATTGACTATTCTAAAAGCGATAGTAGGCACAGCTCCTGAAGGAATCAATGCGCAGTTCCTGCAGGTGCCTTCTGCCCCCTCCCCTTCATTCTCAGCAATAATCAGGCTTTCAAAGGTCCCCTCCAGCCCAGACATGTGAATTCTCACTCCTCAGGTTACCAGCTAGCTGTTGCAAGATGAATAGTTAAGTAAATTAATTTACACTCACATGTGAATGATTGTCAGGCCTCTTAGGGAAGGGGAGTCTCGCTATTCCGTGCGTTTCACTCCTCAGAGTGAGGTTGGCAAGTTAGAGCTTTCTTTTTCGTAAAAATGTTCTTCCTCTACAGAAGGACGCCAGCTGCAAAGTCAAGAGGCAGAGTACAGAGTTAGGCATCAGTTTTTTCACGGTCCTCCCGGGGCGGGGGTGTGTGGGGTGGGTTGGCCTCTCAGACTGCGTCACCCTTTCGCAGAGGGTCCCCAGGCAGGCGGGGGTTCCCTGCAGCGGGCTCTCCGCTCTCCCCGCCTCCACGCGCCCTTCCCCACTGCCCCGGAGGCGCCCAGGGAGCTCGCCGTTCGTTCGGCGCAGCCTCTTTTGGCACCGAGGCCTCCAGGTGCCCAGCACGAAGGCGGAGCCCGGCTACAGCCGCCTCCCCGGCGCCGAGTACTGGACCCCCCTGGGAGTTCGGGGCCCCAGCGCTGCGGATCTGGCATCCGAAGCCTCCCTGGCTCCCCGCACTCCTCCCTGTCTGCGCGCCGGGCGCGAAGCCTGCGACGCGCGAACAGAGCACAGCACGCGGAGCCGAGCGGCGTGCGCGGCGCAGTGGCGCGGACACCCCCGATTGCCGCGCAGCCAGAGCCCGCGCTCCAGCTACCCGCCCACGGACGCCCGGACCATGGCTGCCAAGGGACCCGGCTCCCGCACCCGGCTCTGGGCGGCGGCGCTGCTCCTGCTCGGCCTGCCGGGGCTCTCCGTGCGGGCGGAGGGTGAGTGTCCGGGGAGTGCCCGCGAGGCGGCGGGCCGGGGTGGCGCGTGGGTTCTCGGTGGGGAAAGTGAAGCTCGCCGGGGTTGTCCCTTCAGACGAGCCCGGAACACGACCAGCCTGGGAGGAAACAAGGAGCGCAGCTGTCTTGCGACCCCGCCTCCCTCTTGCAGCTCACCGAGTCCCCGCGCGCCCAAACGCCCCCACCGGGCCCCTGAACCACTCCTTAATGCACAAGAGAAAGCCTGTGCTTTGGTCCTGCAGGCCCGCCTCTAGCTTTCCAAGATCTCCTTGAAAGGTCTTTCAAATGAAATCACGTCTAGGGTGCCCTGGAACCTCCTCTGCAGAGACATAATTTCCCACGTCTATTAAATGTGCTCCAAATGGCAAGGCCAGTGATTAGAAGACTCCCTTGGCGTTTTGGCTTGGTCCGGGAAGATCTGAAAGATGAGTGGAAATCAGCTCGGCAAAAGAGAGAGGAGAGGGTCTTGGGGAGAGGAAATAGCACGTGCAAAGGTCCTGTGAGTCGCAGGGGAAATGGGATAAATGATAGAGTGGCTGGAGCGGAAAGTTCAAGGTGAGGCTCTCCTTCCACAAGAAGCTAGAGAGGGCTTCCCTGGTGGCGCAGTGGTTAAGAATCCGCCTGCCAATGCAGGGGACACGGGTTTGAGCCCCAGTCCAGGAAGATCCCGCATGTCGCGGAGCAACGAAGCCCGTATACCACAGCTATTGAGCCTGCGTTCTAGAGTCCGCAGGCCACAACTACTGAGCCTGCGTGCCACAACTACTGAAGCCCGTGTGCCTAGAGCCCAGTGCTCTGTGACAAAGAGAAGCCACTGCAATGAGAAGCCTGCGCACCACAACGAAGAGTAGCCCGGTAGCCCCCGCTCACAGCAACTAGAGAAAGCTCACGCACAGCAACGAAGACCCAACACAGCCAAATATAAATAAATGAAATAAATACATTTAAAATATAATAAAAATAAAAAACATTTTAGAAAAGCTAGAGGAAATAGGTAAGGACCAGATTTTTGTGGGTTCTGAGAACTGACCCATCTTTTTGTTTTTTCAACCTGAATTCAGCTTTCAATACTTCCCTAAACTTAGCAGGATCACAGCCTTAGATCAGTTCAGTTTCAAAAAGCTAATTCAGTTGTGTTTTGATTTTGGAACAAAACCCTGTTGACTCGGTGCAGAAGGATCTAAAAGAAAAGAAGCTAGCATGTTCTCATATCCATGAGGGGTTACTAGTATATCCAAGCTTGGGACAAATTAGATTGATGAAGGAGAAAAACCCTCAGCTGATTTAGGATGCTTTGTATATTTTAAAATGTCATCGCTATTTAGCAAACAATATTGGGTGCAGAGAGAACATCTGACAAAAAGAAGCATGGTGGTTAGGGAAAGGAGAAAGCAAGGGAAAAAACTCCAGATAGTATCTTAGAATTTTGGGTTCTCTTTGTCCTAAGTGCCAGCTTGTAGAACTCTTTGCTCCTAATTAAGGATGACTGTCTTATTTCTCCATATGCTCAGAGAGAGTGTTAGAGGGGGAAACACTGTTAACTTTAAAGGCTCCTAGTCATCACTGTTAATTTTTGAGATAACATTCATGTAAAATTTACCATTTTAAAATGCACGATCCAAGTGTTTTTAGTACAGTCATCAAACATCACCACTCTCTCATTTCTGAAAATTTTCATCACCCAAAAAGAAATCCCATACCTATTAGCAGCCAATCCACTGTTAATTCTTTTTTTTTTTAATTTTTATTCATTTATTTATTTTTTTGTTGCATTGGGTCTTCGTTGCTGCGCGAGGGCTTTCTCTAGTTGAGGCTAGCGGGGGCTACTTCATCGTTGAAGTGCACAGGCTTCTCATTGCAGTGGCTTCTCTTTATCGCGGAGCACTGGGCTCTAGGCGTGCGGGCTTCAGTAGTTGTGGCACTCAGGCTCAGTAGCTGTGGCTCGTTGTGGCTCGCAGGCTCTAGAGCGCGGGCTCAGTAGTTGTGGCTCAAGGGCTTAGTTACTCCGTGGTATGTGGGATCTTCCCGGACCACGGCTCGAACCCGTGTCCCCTACATTGGCAGGCAGATTCTTAACCACTGCACCACCAGGGAAGTCCCTGTTAATTCTTTACTGTAGTACTTTTTGGCCTGACATTGAGTCATGAAAATTAAGCTGATTTTAAAGAATGCAAGTAGAATAAATTGGAGCTAGTATTAACCTTTGAACAATGTATACTGTTGCACCAATTTTAATTCCTTTTACAGAAATCTCTCTGCAACCCATGAGGCTTTAGAGTTTCACCCCATTATAACTGCTGAAGTGGAATGCCAGGTGGATATGGATCAATATTTTGTGCCTATCTGGCTTGACGTGGGTCATAGAAAATTTAAGACAGAAATATCATTGGATAAGGAGAAAGTAACAA
Organism: Balaenoptera physalus; assembly: GCF_965194825.1. NCBI lineage: Eukaryota > Metazoa > Chordata > Mammalia > Artiodactyla > Balaenopteridae > Balaenoptera > Balaenoptera physalus. Next base: position 59,052,435 of record NC_138896.1, on the reverse strand, counting down.
CAGCACCAGGCATATTTTCTTGTTAACACTTGCCAGAAATGCCTCCGTTTCTCCCTTCTTCTTTCCTTCTCCCTTCTTCCGCAATGGAGAACTATAGGTAAATTTGCTTTCAAGAAACTCCATTTGCTGAGCTCCAACTTTTATAATAGAGCCATTGAAGAATTAGAACCTATTTATGAAAGGATTCTTTTCTTTACTAAATATATGCTTAACTACCACCACTTTTCACATTTAGGTATTTATGTTCTACAGTGATGGAAGGAGGAAGAAATGTGCAGCTAAACTGATGTGTTAAGACATTTGAAGAGAGAGAATTTGGAGTTATTAAAAATTCCATAGACTTATTCAAAAATAAGTCAAACTCAAATGAAAAACATTTACTTTTACATTGGACTAATTAGATGTGTATCTTATACACAAAAGAGACCTGCTACTGTAATTTTAAAACACTTTTGAAACAAAAATCTTCACATTAACTGAATGCAAATTAACTGTGTCTGGGTAAAGACTGCAGGAAAAGATTCATTAATTCAACAGATAATTTGAGTGTCTACCATATGCTAGGTACTGTCCTTGCTGTTGAGGATAGAACGGTGAGGAGAAACAGGTCCTTGCTATCAGGGAGCTTAAAATCCAATGGGGGAGAGAGTCATTAAGCAAATAGTTATATGAATGAAATATGAACTTGCGATTTTGATAAGTGATAAGATTAAAGGACGGAGGTATTATGAGGGCATATATTAGGAGATTTTTGACTTGGCATAGAAGGATCTGAAAGATAAGTAAGAATTAACTAAGCAAAGGGGGGAAGAAAGAGGATCTGGATAGAGAATAACATGTACAGAGAAACTGTGAGTGGCAGAGAAAGTGGGACATGTGTTAAGAAACAGAGTGGCTGGAGCCTAGAGTCCAAGGTAGAAGTAGTCTGAGATGATGCCGGGTAAATTGATATGGGGCCAAGTTTTGTTTTAATCCAAAAAAGAGAGACTGATCAGGTTTGCATTTTGAGAAGCTCACCCTGAGAGTAGGAAGAATGGATGGCACCAGGGCAAGACTGGATGTGGAGAGACCATGTAGGGTGCTATTTCCCTTGTCCAGGTGAGAGAGGGTGGGGGTGGAGAGGAGGATGGGGTGAATGGAAAGGGTCTGGACTGAAGAGAAAAATGTGAGTCATCCATGTCAAGATGGCCTTTGAAACCATGTGTGTAAATGGAATCCTAGGGAAAAGTTTTACAATGAGAAGAGATGACCTACTTAATTTCTCCACAGCTTTTTGTCACTTAAGTAAAAATGTTTTACTGCAACCTTGCTGATCTGTTCTAGTAGTTTTTTTAGTGGATTTCTTAGGATTTTCTATATGCAAGATCACATCGTTTGCAAATATAGTTTTACTTCTTTCCAATCTGGATGCCTTTTGTTTCATCTTCTTGCCTAATTGCCTTGGAGAGAACTGCCAGTACAATGTTGAATAGAAGTGGCAAGAGCAGACATCCCTGACCTGAGGGGAAGGTATTCAGTCTTTCACCACCAAGTGTGATGTTAGCTATGGGATTTTTGTAGATGCTCTTTATCAGGTTGAAGATATTCCCCTCCCTTCTTAGTTTGTTGAATGTTTTTTTATCATGAAAGGGTACTGAATTTTGTCAAGTGCCTTTCTGCATCTATTGAGATGATCATGTAGTTTTTGTTCTTTATTCTATAGATAAGTTGTATTATATTAATTGATTTGGGGATATAAACCAACCTTGTATTCCTGGGATAGATCCCACTTGGTCATGGTATATAATATTTTTTTTATGCTGCTGGATTTAGTTTGCTAGTATTTTTGTTGAGGACTTTTGTGTCTATATTCATAAGAGATAATGGCCTGTAGTTTTCTTTTCTTGCGGTGTCTTTTGTCTGGTTTTGGCATTAGGGCAATGGTGGCCTCATAGAAAAAGCTGGGAGGTGTTATTCCCTCCTGTTCTATTTTTCAGATGAGTTTATAGAGAATTGATATCAAGTTCTTTTTATCTATTTGGTAGAATTCATCAGTGAAGCCATCTGAACGTGTACTTTTCTTTGTGGGTAATTTTAAATTACTAATTCAATCTCTTTACTTGTTAAAGATCTATTCAGATTTTCTATTTCTTCTTGAGTCAATTTCAGTAGTTTGTGTCTTTTTAGGAATTTTTCCATTTCATATGAGTTACCTAATTTTTGGCATACAGTTGTTTTGGTTTTTTGGGGGTTTTTTTTGGCCATGCCGTGCGGCATGTGGAATCCTAGTTCCCCAACCAGGGATGGAACCTGAGTCCCCTGCACGGGAAGCACAGAGTCCCAACCACTGGACCGCCAGGGAAGTCTGGCATACAGTTGCTTATAGTAGTCCTTTATCATCTTTGTATTTCCATAAGGTTGGAGTAATAACTGCCCTCTCATTCCTGTTTGAGTAATTCATGTCTTCTTTCTTTTTTTTTCTTGGTCATTTTAGCTAAACGTTTGTCAATTTTGTTGACCTTTCCAAAAACCAACTCTTGGTTTAACTGATTTTCTTTATTGTTTTTCCTTTTCTATTTCATTAATTTTTGCTTTAATTCTTATTATTTCCTTCTTCTGCTTGCTTTGGGTTTAGTTTGCTCTTCTTTTCCAGTGTTTTCCAACAGGTTAGGATTTTTTTTTAACATTTTACTGGACTGTAATTGCTTTACAATGGTGTGTTAGTTTCTGCTTTATAACAAAGTGAATCAGTTATGCATATACACATAACCCCATATCTCTTCCCTCTTGCATCTCCCTCCCTCCCACCCTTCTAGCTGGTCACAAAGCACCGAGCTGATCTCCCTGTGCTATGCGACTGCTTCCCACTAGCTATCTATTTTACATTTGGTAGTGTGTATATGTCCATGCCACTCTCTCACTTCATCCCAGCTTACCCTTCCCTCTCCCTGTGTCCTCAAGTCCATTCTCTAGTAGGTCTGCGTCTTTATTCCCATCTTGCCCCTAGGTTCTTCATGACCTTTTTTTTTTTTTTTTAAGATTCCATATATATGTGTTAGCATATGGTATTTGTTTTTCTCTTTCTGACTTAGTTCACTCTGTATGACAGACTCTAGGTCCATCCACCTCACTACAAATAACTCAATTTTGTTTCTTTTTATGGCTAAGTAAGATTCCATTGTATATATGTGCCACATCTTCTTTATCCATTCATCTGTCGATGGACACTTAGGTTGCTTCCATGTCCTGGCTATTGTAAAGAGAGCTACAGTGAACATTGTGGTACATGACTCTTTTTGAATTATGGTTTTCTCAGGGTATATGCCCAGTAGTGGGATTGCTGGGTTGTATGGTAGTTCTATTTTTAGTTTTTTAAGGAACCTCCATACTGTTCTCCATAGTGGCTGTATCAATTTACATTCCCACCAACAGTGTATGAGGGTTCCCTTTTCTCCACACCCTCTCCAGCATTTATTGTTTGTAGATTTTTTTTAAATAAATTTTTATTTATTTATTTATTTATTTATTTGGCTGTGTTGGGTCTTTGTTTCTGTGCGAGAACTTTCTCTAGTTGTGGCGAGCAGGGGCCACTGTTCATCGCTGTGCGCAGGCCTCTCACTGTCGCGGCCTCTCTTGTTGCGGAGCACTGGCTCCAGACGCGCAGGCTCAGTAGTTGTGGCTCACGGGCCCAGTTGCTCCATGGCATGTGGGATCTTCCCAGACCAGGGCACGAACCCGTGTCCCCTGCATTGGCAGGCAGACTCTGAACAACTGCGCCACCAGGGAAGCCCTGTTTGTAGATTTTTTGATGATGGCCATTCTGACGGGTGTGATAGGATTTTTATTTGAGATAATTTTTCTTATTTTAATGTGGGCATTTATAAATTCCCCTCTATGCGGTGCATTAACTGCATCCCATAAGGTTTAGCATGTTTTGCCTTCATTCATCTCAAAATATTTTCTAATTTTGTGATTTCTCCTTGTCTCATCAGTTATTTAGAAGTGCTTTGTTTCATTTCTATTTATTTATGAATTTCCCAATTTATTTATGTTATTAATTTCTAATTCTACCCCATAGTAATTAGAGAAAATACTTTGTACAATTATAATCCTTTTAAATTTATTATGGCTTATTTTATTGCCTAGCATATGGTCTACCCCGAAGAATGTTCCATGCACACTTGAGAAGAATGTGTATTCTGCTGCTGTTGGGTGCCATTTTATATAATCAATGTTCACTTTTATTTAACTGTGTATTGATTTTTTTCCCCCTTTCCATTCCATCTTGCCTCTCAAATAATTTTCTTTCTGTCTGAAATACTTTTACTATTTCCTACAAGGAGGATCTGCTGGTGGCAAACCACCTTGATTTTGGTTTATCTGAAAAAATACATTTGTTTCATCTTCGTTCTTTGAAATATATTTTCAGCGAGTATAGAATTCTAAATTTGCAGCTATTTTTTGCTAGTAATTGTATTCTTGCTTCCATTGCTATTGTTTTAGAAGACAGCAGTCAAACTGCTGCTACTTTGAAAGTATTCTGTCCCTTCTCTCTAACTGCTTTGACAATATTTTCTTTGTCTTTACCATTCTGCAGCATCACTGGTGTATATATATACTTACAGATATTTTCCATATTGGGATTTGTTGTTGGACTTATTCAATCTATGTATTGGAATATTCATCAGTTCTATAAAATTTACAGGCATTTTGTCTTCAGATATCACTTCCACCTCATTTTTTTCTCTCCTCTCTGGGAATTCTGATTAAAGTATATGTTAATCCTTATTCTTGGGACTTCCCTGGTGGCACAGTGGTTAAGAATCCACCTGCCAATGCAGGGGACACGGGTTCGAGCCCTGTCTGGGAAGATCCCATATGCTGCAGAGCAACTAAGCCCATGCGCCACACTACTGAGCCTGTGCTCTAGAGCCCATGAGCCTCAACTGCTGAGCCCACGTGCCACAACTACTGAAACCCGTGCGCCTAGAGCCCGTGCTCCACAACAAGAGAAGCTACTGCAATGAGAAGCCCATGCACTGCAACAAAGAGTAGCCCCCACTCACCACAACTAGAGAAAGCCCACACGCAGCAACAAAGACCCAACGTGGCCAATAATTAATTAATTAATTTTTAAAAGATCCTTATTCTTTCCTTCATGTCTCTTTATTATCTTAATATTTTCCATCTTGTTTCTTTACTACATTTTGGATGATGTCTTCTCATTTCTTTTTTTTTAATATTTATTTATTTATTTGGTTGCACTGGGTCTTAGTTGCGGGAAGTGGGGTCCTTAGTTGCAGCTCGCCAGCTTCTTAGTTGCAGCAGGTGGGCTCCTTAGTTGCAGCACGCGGGCTCCTTAGTTGCAGCTCACAAGTTGCGGCTTGCCAGCTCCTTAGTTGCAGCACGCAGGCTCCTTAGTTGTGGCATGTGAACTCTTAGTTGCGGCATGCACGTGGGATCTAGTTCCCTGACCAGTGATCGAACCCGGGCCCCCTGCATAGAGAGCATGGAGCCTTAACCACTGCACCACCAGGGACGTCCCCTTCTGCTTTCTTTTTCAAGGTTAAGTTCTTTGTTTAAATGTGTCTGATACGCAGCCAAAAACATTTATTGCATTTTAAATTTATCATTGTATTTTTAATTTCTAGAAGTCCTATTTTGTGCTTTTTCAGATCAACTCAGCACTTTTTATCATTTCCTATTCTTTGCAGATATTTTCAAACTTGTCTTTTATTTCTTTAAATACAGTAATCATCACTGTTCTATAATCTGTGCCTGTTAATACCAGTATTGGACTTATTTTTAGGTCAGTTTCTGCTACATGTGGTATCTGTTGCTTCTCACTCATGGTGCCTTGTTTCCTTGTACACTTCACTGTTTTCTACTTCCGTGGGCATGGTCTTTGAATAAGTATTTGTATGGGATTTCCTGAAGCATAAAATGAAGGGGTTTTTTTTTTCTCCAGAGAGGAGTTAGTTACAATTTTTCCTATCAGGCATCTGGATAAATGTCAGTCTCAGGCCACTTTAAGCTAAATCCATGGCTTGAAGTGTCTTAGACATAAATTTTTGTTAGGACTACAATTCCAAATGAGGATTAGCACTTGGCCTCCTAGCACCAAGACAGCTCATCCAACAGTTCTTGAGAATGAGGGGAGGGGATATTTTTTATTCTTGTTCCCTCTTATCTTGAGACTTTAACCCTTCAGACTCTCAGATTCATGTGTGCATGTGACAGTGGTAGAGTGGGGAGGAGAGGGCTATCAGATTCCCTACATCATGTGAGCTCTGGGCTTTCACTTTTATCTCTCTTGCACAGGGGCTTGGCCATCAAAATCTCTGTTTAATTTCATAGCATTTTTTTCCAGATAGGCAAATGCTATTAATACAAAAGTGTCTTGGGGTGCATGCTTACTTCTCCAGGTAGGACCATCAAGTATAGTTGTTCAGGTCGTGTACTGCACATTGGCACCATATCTGAGGGAGCTCCAGTCACCTACAGATATGTTTATTGTGAAAAGTTTTTGCATTTTTTATTATAGCTTTTGGTTCCAAAGCTGGAGAGATTACTGTATTTTTGTAATAATTTTACAGTAGATGACAGTTAAGTCTCTTATTCTAATAAAATCAATTTATTATGATAATTTTGCTGACAGATGGAAGTGAAGTATGCCATTTTAAGTGAGTTTCTTCTCCCCTGCCTTTATTTTAAGCTTGACAGGGTCACCCAAGGCACTGCTTCGTCCTTCCGCGAGGCTCCTGGGGACCCCAGCGCTCCCTCCTGCACCATGGTTTTCTTGCCTAAAGCTGTCCTTTGCTTTCAGACTCAGCTCCCACCTCTGCCTGAGTTCACATCCTATTCCACCCATCTGTCGCACATTTTTCGAGGCCTGCTACCTGCCCATAGACTGATGTGGTGCAGGCAGCCAGGGTGCACCAGACGTGGCTGCTGCTGCCTTGTCCAGTGGGGAGAAATGCAGCACACTCATTGTAGGAAGGACCTGAAAATGTCCTAAGACAATGGGACAGACAGAAGGGAAGCAACCTGCTGTCTGTGGTCACCCCAGGGCTGGGGCAGCAGAGGAAGGCAGAGCTGAGGCTGAATCAGGGTCTTGGACACCAAGTGACCCAACCTAAAGGAACCTAGGACGCTGAGGCTTGGCACTTGGTGTTTGTAAAACATCTTTTTATTTACTTATTTTAATTTAATTTTTTATTTTTATACAATTTTAAAGGTTACCTTCAATTTACAGGTATTACAAAATATTGGCTATATTCCCTGCGTTATACAATATATCCTTGAGCCTATCTTACACTCAATAGTTTGTACCTCCCACTCCCCCAACCTCCATATTGCCCCTCCCCCTTTCTCTCCCCCCACTAGTAACCACTAGTGTGTTCTTTATATCTGCGAGTCTGCTTCTTTGTTGTTATATTCACTAGTTTGTTGTACTTTTTAGATTCCATGTATGTGATATCAATTCTCTGTCTGGCTTATTTCACCTAGCACAGTGCCCTCCCAAGTCTATCCATGTTGCTGCAAATGGCAAAATTTTGTGCTTTTTTAATGGCTGAGTAGTATTCCATTGTATATATATATGTATACCATATCTTCTTTATCCATTCGTCTGTTGATGGACACTGAGGATGTTTGCATGTCTTGGCAATGGTAAATAATGCTGCTAAACATCTTTTTAAAAGGAAGATTTGAAGGGCTTATCCAGATAAACATGCCAGAACAGGCGGTTAAATTTTTTTTAAGTTAAGAGGTAAAACTAGATTAAAACACCAGTGTAACTGTCATCACAGTCCAGGGACGAATGCAATGGGGTAGTTGCTACACTTAGATCTTTAGGCAAGTGGGAAACTACAGTTCTGATAGGCATCTGCCAGAGGGTGAGTTTGCTGAGACTAAATTCCCATGGATCCTAGAGTCAGCCTGTGTCCGTGCTTGTCCTCACACAGGGAAGCTCTTTGTGCTGGAGTCTCAGAATGGCTCTCAGGGCCTGGAACTAGAGGCCGCTCAGCTTTCCTGCAAGAGCAGAGGCGCTCACCTGGTGTCTGCGGACGAGCTGCGGAGGGTGGTGCAGGACTGTGCCTTCTCCGTGTGCACCACGGGCTGGCTGGCGGACGGCAGCCTAGGGTAAGTCAGGCCAGCTGGGGGCGCTCTCCTGCCAACTCACCCCGCCTTGCCATCAGGGCTGATACAGGGTTCAATAGAGGTGCCAGGATAGACAGAGTGCAATGGGCTGTGGCTTCCAGTATATTCTTGTTTTGAGTTAAATATAAAAACAAAATGTTAAACAAAATATAAAAACAAAAATGTTAATTAAAAACATTTTTCTGGAGTTCTGTCACAGTTTTTTCCTCTTTACTTTGTTATTCTGAATTTCCTTTCAAGTTACAAAAGAATAAAATGCTTGTAAAAATTTCAAATAATACAGATATATATAAAGTGCAAAGTGAGTTTCTCTCTTCTTCCCCACCTCAGAGGTAATGACTCTTAACTATTTGATATATATTCTTTATCTCTTTTTCTCTGTGGATATTCATCTGCGTCCATGGGAAGAGGAAGATGGTATGGAGGTTTTAAAATATAACCACGAGGGACTTCCCTCACGGTCCAGTGGTTATGACTCCGTGCTTCCACTGCAGGGGGCACGGGTTCAATCCCTGGTCGGGGAACTAAGATCCCGCATGTCCTGTGGCGCGGCAAAATAAATAAAAGTTCAGAGTCATCAGATCAATTTTAAAAAATGATAAATTTAAATAAATTTTAAAAAATAAAATAAAATATGGCCACAAATTCTTTCACATTACTCCCATTGAGAAGTGGGGTTTATGTCCTCTCCCTGTGAATCAGGGACAGCATAGTACTGCCTCGACCAGTAGAATACAGCAGGAGTGATACTGTGTGACTTCTGAGGGTAGGTCGGAAAAACCCATGGTCAGATTTCTGGGGACACTTACTTTTGAGATGCTACCTAAGAAGTCCTAGGAAGCCCAGGCCACGTGGAAATGCCTTATGTATGTACTCTCACCAATAGCCCCAACTGATGTCCCAGCCAATAGCCAGCATTAACTACCAGAAATGTGAGTGCAGATGCCTCCAGGTGATTCTAGCCCCCAGCTATTGAGTTAGCCAGCCTGTGAGTCTTTCCAGCTCAGCCTTAGACATTATAGAGCAGAGACAAGCCTTTCCCATTGTGCCCCATCTGAATTCCTGACCCATGGAATCGTTGTGGAGAAGTAATTCTGTGGCCAGCTAGGAGAAAACATCCCATTAGTGCTGTTAACTACTCCATTAGTCATAAACAGAGAAGGCAGGAGCCATTCCACGTTTTCCTTCATGCCACAGGAATGTGAAAGAACAAATGGCCTCCAAAAACTACTTTGCTTGATAATGACCCAGAAGGTGTCTGGCTGGGAGATGGCCATAGAAAACACATGCAACCATGCTGATTCACATCTCCAAAGGTGCCACATGTGAAGCAGCAATTGAATAAAGAGAACAACTGAGGTTACTTCCGAAGCTTTTCAGTGAATCTGGAATTGTGGCTCTCTCTGCTTTGTATTTCACATCCAAGTTCCTAAATAGACAAAATATGTCCCGTGTATGCATGTTTCCATAACATAGTCAAGTATGGATATTTTTCATAACTCTGTCAGTATCGTTATATCAGATAACCAGGGTATTCTAAAGATTCTAAAGAGCCAGCTTGGAGCCAGGCTTAGGTCTCCCAGGCATTACAAATTGAAACTGAGTCACTGGAAAGGTTTATCCTCTCTGGGTTTCCTGTAAGGTGTTAAGACATGTTAATGGATCTCTAACTTGCTTAGATGCTATTTTGTTGTTGTTGTTGGCCACACCGCACAGCTTATGGGATCTTAGTTCCCTGACCAGGGATGGAACCCCAGCCCTCGGTAGTTAGAGCACGGAGTCCTAACCACTGAACGACCAGGGAATTCCCTTAGATGCTATTTCTTTAAAGTAAACACACTTACTTGATATATTTACTACATGACATATTAAAATAGTTTTCCATGTTAATGTCTCTGGAACCAAGAAGTATCTGACCATTAGTATGTACATTTCACCGTGCATCTTTCCTGCACAGCCATCTCCCCTCCCCACTAAAAACTAATTATTAAATGCATGGTGCATCTTGCAATTGATGGCATAGTAGCCATATAGATCTGATCTGTATCTCCATGAATTTATATTCAGTATATACATATATCTAGAAGGTGGAGATCTAGAATGGTGAATCTAGAATTTGGGGCTATTTGTCTCCTGGGAGCTTTTACAGATTTCATAAAGCATGTCTGAAAAGCTGAGAAGCAACTTAGATAGCCTCATAGGACTAGGAGAACAGAGATTTGAATTCAGGTTTTATGTATGTGGGGGCCAAGGGAATCCTTTTGCTTAGGGTTGGAACACTGAAGGGCTGTACCCTAGGAGTCACAGTAAACTGGAACAAGTACACAGGCCCTCAAAGGAGCTGCAGCATAGCTTCGAATCCTCTGAAGCCATGAGTTTGGATTGAGATGATACTAGAGTTCCAGTGTTCCAGATAGGTAGCAGAACTGATTTTAAAAATCTTCTCTGGAGGAAAATAACATCATCCTAGACAATTTATTTCCACAAACTATTTTAGCAAGTATAGGATTTGTCAAGCAAAATAGAATAACCAGTCACGTGAGGAGACAAGGCAACAAGATAAAAATAGCCAATAGAAACTCTAGATGTTAACACTGGTAGATACAAACTTTAAAAGAACTCTTTAAAATGTTCAAAGATACAAAAGACAAAAAGGAGAATTTTGGCAGAAGACTGAAAAGTATAAAAATAACCAAATGAAAACTCTAGAAATGAAAAATACAGTAGCTGAAATTAAGAACTTAATGGATGGATCTAACAGCTGATTTTAAGAGTCAAAGAGAAAATTAATGAACTAGAAGGTATTTCAGAGGAAGATGTCCAGAATAAAGAACAGAAGAAGAAAGGATGAAAATATAGAAGAAAGAGTACAAGGCAAAGAAGATGCATGTAATTGGAATTCCAAAAGGAGAAGAGAAAGAAGACAAAGCAAAAGCAATATGGGACTTAGCCACAACTGTGGAAAAACATCCACACACAGATTCAAGAAGCCCTACAAAGCCCGAGTAGGATACATAAAATAATTTCACGACTTGGAACAACATGGTAAAACTGGTAAAAATCAAATATGAAGAAAAACTATTAAAAGTAATAATAAGAAAAAGAAAGAGTACCTTCAAAGGAGCAACAATAAACTGACAGTGAAAGCCCCAAGACCACTGAATGAGGCCTTCAAAGTGCTGAAAGGAAATTACTGCCCACCTAGAATTCTATACCCAGTGAAAATGTCTTCCAAGAATAAAGATAAAATAAAGAATTTTCAGACAGACAAAAGGTGAGAGAATTCATCATACATGATCTGCACTAAAAAAAAAAACAAAACACTGAAGGGTGTTCTTCAGGCAGGAGGAAAATAATTGCAGGTGATGGCCGGAGATGCAAAAAGGGATGAGTGGAAAAAGTAAATATGGGGGTGAATTGGAATTATGTACAGATGGTCCCTGACTTACAGTGGTTCAACTTACAATTTTTTTTAACTTTATGATGGTGCAAAAACATTATGCATGCAACAGAAACTGTTCTTCAAATTGTGAATTTTGATCTCTTCCCAGGCTAGTGATATACTGTCTGATACTCTCTCATGATGCTGGGCAGTGGAAGTAAGCTGCAGCCCCCAGTCAGCCATGTGATCATGAAAGTAAACAACTGATAAACTTATAACCATTCTGTACCAAGACAACCATTCTGCTTTTTCACTTTCAGTACAGCATTCAATAAATTACATGAGATGTTCAATGCTTTATTGTAAAATGGACTTTGTGTTAGATGATTTTACCCAACTGTAGGCTAAAGTAAGTGTTTTGAGCACATTTAAGGTAGGCTAGGCTAAGCTCTGATGTTCAGTAGGTTTTGTGTGTTATATGCATTTTTGACTTACCATATTTTCAACTTACAATGAGCTTTTGGAGATATAACCCTGCTGTAAGTCGAGGAAGATCTGTAATTATATAAAGCAGTAACAGTAATACTAAACACTAAAAAATGGTATATCAGTCAGGAAGTGTTTTAAGTATGTTAATACATAGTATTTTAAATTGGGTTGTTGGGAAAGAGAGTAAAAGTAACATTAAATTTTAATAAGTCAAGGAAGCGTGTTATAACCTCTGTGGTAACCACTAAAAGAATAGTAAAAGAACATATAACTTCCAAACCAATACAGAAGAAAAGGAGATTGCCAAAAAGAGATTCAAACAATCAAAATACGAGAAAGAAAAGAGAGGAAGAAAGGAAGAATGGGCAGAACTAATAGAAATATGGCAGATTTAAATTCAAAGAGATCTGTTACTAAATTAAGCAGATGTGATGCTCTGATTAGAAAACAAGGCCATCAGGTGGATTTTTTAAAGTTCTACTATTTGCTGTTTACAAAAGATATCCTTAAATAAATCATGGGGCAAAAATAAATTATAATGGAAATTCACATATATGTAGAAATGAATGATATTAAAATATAACATACTCAAACTCATGGGATGCCACTAGTGCTATACCTGGAGGAAAATGTAAAGCGTTAAATGCTTGTGTTAGAAAAGGAAAGAGGCTGAAGGTTCATGAACCAATGATCCATCTTAAGAAATCTGAAAATAACAGCAAAACAAACACCCCAAAAAGAAGAGAACTAATAAAGAGAAGAGAATTTTATGAAATAAAAACCAAGCATATACTAGAAGAGATCAACAATGTATTGCCTCTGAATCTTGAATTGATATATGTGACCTCAACTCAAGCACCACCTATAACTTCCTGCTTTTAGACTTCTGGGGAGAGTATTGATACTTTATCATATTGATACTTTCAGCCAAAACTCCTGAATCAGGAAAATCTCTGCTGATTCAGCGCTGACAGAAGAAAAGAATTCTTTCCCAGTTTTGGTTAGTTCTCCTAACCCAGTGTCTTCTTTGTCTGTTTTAGGACAACCATGTGTAGCAAGGGGAGTGGTGAACAGCAAATCATGAGAGCTGTCGATGTGAGAATTGAAAGCAACCCGGTTCCTGGTGGCACATACAATGCCCTGTGTATGAAGGATGAAGGTCAGTGCCAGAGCCTTTGTAAAGGTTTTGGAGGGTGTGCTCGTGGGGGTTGACCTCTTAGGTTGTTGTGTTCTATAGAAACTGACCTTAACATGAGGATTCACTGACCATCATGAATCAGGGAGACTGCCAAAGAAAAGCCAACAGGGCAGTGGGGAAGTGGACAGGGAAAGGAAGGGGGAAGGCAATGGTGCAGCACTAAGCAAAGTCCACAGTGGCTGTGAGGTGGGGGGGGGGTACCTTTGGCTCAATCCTGCAGGGAATCTCTGGAGACAGTGACCACAGGTCACCACGGGTTTCCTGATCAGGGGTGAGAGAACAGGGGTATTGATACCACTGAACTTGTCAGTCATTGTTTAAGGGCTGCTTCAGGGAGATATAAATTCCTGGACTCTTCTGGTTTTCAGTGTGCTCAGACAAAGAATTACGATAGCTGAGTCACCCTCCAACAAAGATGCACAGATGCCCACCCAGAGCCCCTGTGCATGGGAATGGTAAAGGGATCTAGGAAATATGGGCAGACCCCTGACAGCATGCGCTGCAGCTGCTGATACCACTTACCCTTTGGTCTGTCTTCATGGGGGAAATTTTTCTAAAAAGAAAAAAAATCCTTTTTTCCCGAAAGGAAATTTATAGGATTTAGGAAACTGCTCCTAGAAAGAAAAATTCAACTTCCTTCTGGGAAATCAGCTGAGTGGTGAGGAGAAAACCATAAAGGAGTCTCCAGGGCAGCGTTTCATGTGCACTGGAAAAAGTATACCTTCATTATCATAAATACATGCTGCTGAAAGGGAATGTCCATGCAAATGGGGAGAAAGCGAGCTGCTTACTCATCAGTCATAGAAATCAGCACAGGTACTGCCAGGCTGCACAGTGGTCCCATCTGGGAAGTTTTAAGAAATACTGATACCTGGGTGCCAGCCCTAGAGATTCGGATATAAATGTTCTGGACACTGGGGTTTCTTAAAGCTGCTCAGTGACTATAACATGTAGCCCAGTTTGAGAATTAGTTCTCTGATGCAGAGTTTCCCAAAGCTCTCTGATGATGAGAAATACCAGATGAACTTATTAGAAATGCAAACCCTCAGGCTGCATCCCAGAGGCACCAAATCCCAATCTCCAGGGAAGGGGTCAGAGGAGTTGGTAAATCAAAGAGCCACTGTGAACCCTACCACCCTGGCTGGTGCTTGTTAGATGTTTATTGGTGGTAGGCTTCTCTGCTGCCATGGCATCTCCCTCCAGGAAGGGTTCTACATTTGCTGATTGCAGTCAAGCAACTGAAAGATGTGGCCATGGAAAGCCCTGGGGAGAACAACATCCATGGTTTGTTTTTTTAAAAACCACATAAATAAATGAAAACGATCCTTTGAATCTCAAACATAGGCAAAGGTTCAGATCCCTGAGGGAGACGGGAAGATCCCACGTGCCGCGGAGCAACTAAGCCCGTGCGCCACAACTACTGAGCCTGCGCTCTAGAGCCCACGAGCCACAACTACTGAAGCCCGTGTGCCTAGAGTCCATGCTCTGCAACAAGAGAAGCCACCACAATGAGAAGCCTGCGTACCACAAGGAAGAATAGCCCCTGCTCACCGCAACTAGAGAAAGCCCGTGCAGCAACAAAGACCCAATGCAGTCAAAAATAAATAAAATTAAATTTAAAAAAGAAAAGAAAAATGTCAAGGATAAGAAAGAGAAAGAGGGAATTCCATGGCTGTCCAGTTGTTAGGACTCCACACTTCCACTGCAGGGGGCGCAGGTTCGATCCCTGGTTGGGAAACTAAGATCCTGTAAGCCTCGTGGTGCAGAAAAAAAAAAAAAAAAAAAAAGACAAAGAAAGGCAAGGCAACTGTTTTGGATTAAAATAGACTAAAAAGACTTGACAACTAAATGTAATTTGTGATCCTAGATTGTATTTTGGACCAGGAGAAAACAGCTATAATTGATGAAATCTGAATATGGATTTGAATTAGATAATAGTATTGTATCAATGCTTAAATTCCCTGATTTTGGTAACTACTGCAGTTATGTAAGACAATATCCTTGTTCTTGGAAATATATACCAAGGTTCTTAGGGACAAAGAGACATCATATCTACAACTCATTCTCAAGTGGTTCAGAAAGGAATTACAGGGACTTCCCTGGTTGTCCAGTGGTTAAGAATCTGCCTTCTAATGCAGGGGACATGGGTTTGATCCCTGGTTGGGGAACTAAGATCCCACATGCCGCAGGACAACTAAGCCCACACGCCGCAACTAGAGAAGCCCGCATGCCGCAATGAAGAGCCTGTGTGTTGCAATGAAGCAAAGACCCAGAGCAGACAAAATTAAAAAAAAAAAAAGAATTACAGATATAGATACACATGTATACATATTCATGTATGTATACATACACATATATGTATGTATGTGTTTATGTATGATATATATTTTCTCTCTCTCTCTCTCTCTCTATATATATATATCTAGAGAGAGAAAATGATAAAGCAGATGGGGCAAAATGAAAACACATTAGTAAATCTGGATAAAGGGTTTATGGGAGTTCCTTATTTTTAAAATTTTTCTGTAACTTTGAAATTATATGCAAATGAAAATTTCCCCCCAAATGGTCTACATACTCCTCCCAAAACAACAATAACAACAACAGGAAAGCACAAAACAAAACAAAGCAAAAACAAAAACAAAAAAATAAAGCAAATTCATGATGCCTATCAGCTTATGTAAGGACTGATGCCATTTTAGCAAGTGAGCCCTGTGTGGGTGTCTTTGAGTCAAAGTGCTCAAGAGCCCCGCATCCAGGGCAGTTTGCCTGAGCCTAGCTTGCCCGCCTCCCCTCCCCTCCAGGTCAACAGGGAGAGGCTTGGGTGGGGGAAACTGGAGTCTTGGTCCAACAGGGCCTGACTTGTGAGGAGGCTTCAGATGGGTGATGAAGGGGCTCAGGAACACATGCTGAGGTGGGATTAGGGTCAGAGGGCTGCTCTCTCTTGGACTTTCCAGAAAAGCAGGATGGATTCCCCACGATCCCTCAGAGAGAGCTCGGCCCCTGTTCCTCTGCCTTTCCTCCTTTAGAAAGAGCATGTAAACGGCTCCCAGATGGCTCTTCACTTTTCCTCAGGGGAGCCTTGTAGGCAGTCAACAAGGGATTATCACAGTAAGTGAAGTAAGTCAGACAGAGAAAGACAAATACCTTATGATATCACTTATATGTGGAATCTAAAATATGATATAAATGAACTAATTTACAAAATAAAAACAGACTCACAGACGTAGGAAACAAACTTATGGTTACCAAACGGGAAGGGGGGTGGGGGAGGGGTAAATTAGAGATTATTAGCCCATACAAACTACCACATATAAAATAGCAGATAAAAACTACTACATATAGGGATTTCCCTGGTGGTCCAACGGTTAAGAATCCACCTTCCAATGCAGGGGACGCAGGTTCGATCCCTGGTCGGGGAACTAAGACCCCTACATGCCGCGGGGCAACTAAGCCCGCGCGCTGCACCTACTGAGCCCGCGTGCTCTGGAGCCTGCACGCCATGACTAGAGAGAAGCCCACGCGCCACAACGAAAGATCCTGCATGCTGCAACTAAGGCCCAACACAGCCAAATAAATAAATATTTTTAAAAACCTACTACATATAAAGTAGATAAACAACAAGGTCCTACTGTGTATATATATATATGTGTGTGTGTGTGTGTGTGTGTGTGTGTATACATGAATCACTTTGCTGTACACCAGAAACTAACATAACACTGTAAATCAACTATACTTCACCAAGGGAAATATGTGTGCCAAAGGAAGGTAAGAAGCCGAGAAGAGGCTCCTGGGGAGTGCACGTGAGGTCTGGTTCAGCAGACACCCGGGTGCAGTATCACCTCTAAAGGTTGCCTTTTTCCTGATGATGCTTCATTGCACCTAGCCCTGGGCTGCTGCTTCTCTTCGGCAAGACAGGAAGAATGAAGGGTGCTAACTCCAAAAATGGCAGACATATGCCTCATAAAGAGCCCAGAAGGAAAACAGCCTGTGGAATGTTCAGGCAGCTTCCTCCTGTGTTTCTTTTTTGGATAAAGTTCACCATGAATGTAGACGTTTCTCTGTTTCCTTTCAGTATTTTTGTTTCACTGACAGTGAATTTCCAGCCCTGTGGTGACCTCACTTTAATAAGTGAAGTTATTTTTAACCAACTGGATGCTGATGAAATGAGCTGCCTGCACTTGGGTTCTCTGGCTCAGCTTCTCTTGGCAGCTTGTCTGTGGAGTCAACAGCATGGGGTCTGGAGGCTTCAGGTCTCCTCTCACCTTCTCGCTGCAGCACCCAAGGCTCACTAAGGGTGTGCTTCTGTTTCTCCCCCTCTAAGCCAGGGCTGGCCTGCCTGCTCTCCCCGCCAGCCCACCTCACCTTCTTAGCACTGTATTTCACCTCCCCTGCATATGTTACTCCTACCTGTATCTCCCTTAAAAATAGAAATGGAATGATTCCCTTCCTTAACGTCTTCAAGAAGAGAGCTGAGGGAGTTCCCTGGTGGTCCAGTGGTTAAGACTCCACACTTCCACTGCAGGGGGCAGAGGTTCGATCCCTGGTCAGGGAACTAAGATGCCCCAAGCTGCAGTGTGGCCAAAAATTAAAAGAGAGCTAAATGCTCACCTCTCAGGTGAGCAGGAATTTTTGAGAGTAGCCACCTCCCAGGTCTGCTTGAGAAGGCGCTGTGCCTCAAGATTGGCTTTGGGGAAATTCCAGCAATGATGGGAGACTGGAACCAATGAACTGCAATGCTTTGAGCAGCTGACAGAACTTATCCAGTTCAGGGTCTCCCGAGGGAGTGTGGAAGAGTCTGCACTCTTTACCATTGACCTGGCACTGGCCAATTTTTCATTTATTTGTCCAGGGTAACGCAAAGCAAGGCTCAGACTTGTGGGTGCTTCAGATAGATAGATAGATAGATAGATAGGTAGGTAGGTAGGTAGGTAGGTAGGTAGGTAGATAGATAGATAGATAGATAGATCGGTCGATCGATCGATAGATAGATAGAGATAGAGGACTCCTCTCCACCCTCAAGGAGTTGACGGTGTATAAGGACAAGCAAGAGATGAATGAGTTTCCATGGCAGAAAGGAGGAACGTAATTAGGGAGACTTCCTGAGGCAGTGGCAGCTGAGGTGGAATTTGAAGGATTTTGTTCTGTGGGGATAATGGTTAGGGAAAGGAGAAGAGGACATTGCAGAGAAAACAGCTGGAGCACGGGCTACAAATCTGAGATCCCAGTGGTTCTGGGGAGACTAGCTCTGGGTGAGCCCTTGTCCTAGTGCTTCAGAGAATGAGTTGGGTTTGGAACATCCCTGCGGGCTCAAGTGGCTGCTGGGCAGGTCTGAGGAGGCTGCAGAGAGCAGCCCAGATAATCCCACTGCAGTTACTCCCAACTTGATCTATAGATTCAATGCAATCTCAGTCATAATTCCAGCAAGTTATTTTGTGGATATGAACAAACTAATTCTATAGTTTATATGGAGAGACAAAGACCCAGAATAGCTAACTCATGATTGAAGAAGAACAAAGTTGGAGGACTGACATGACTCAACTTCAAGACTTACCTAGAGGGAGGGATAGATTGGGAGTTTGGGATCGACACGTACACATATTTAAAATAGATAACCAACAAGGACCTACTGTGTAGCACAGGGAACTCTGCTCAATAATCTGTAATAACCTAAATGGGAAAAGAATCTGAAAAGGAATAGATACATGTACATGTATAACTGAATCACTCTGCTGTACGCCTGAAACTAACACAACATTGTTAATCAACTATGCTCCAATATAAAATAAAATCTTTTTTAAATTAAATTTTAAAAGACATAAAGATGCAGATATCAATACGGTGTGGTACTGGTGAAAGAACAGACAAATATCAATGGAATCAAGTAGGAGCCCAGAAATAGACCCACATAAATATAGTTAACTGATCTTTGAAAAGGGAGCAAAAGCAATATAATGGAGCAAAAATAGTCTTTTTAATATAGGTGCTGGGACAACTGAACATCCACATGCAAAAGAAAAGAATCTAGACACAGCCCTTACACCCCTCACAAAATTTAACTCAAAATGGATCACAGACCTAAATGTAAAATGCAAAACTACAAAACTCCTAGAAGATAATATAGGTGAAAACCTAGATGACCTTGTTTATGGTGATGACTTTCTTGATACAACACCAAAGGCACAATACATGAAAGAAGTAACTGTTAAGCTGGACTTACTTAACATTGAAAACTTCTGCTCTGCAAAAGACAGTGTCAAGAGAATGAAAAGGCAAGCCCCGGACTGGCGAAAATATCTGCAAAAGACATGTCTACTAAAGGACTATTATTCAAAATATACAAAGAACTCTTGAAATTCAACATTAAGAAAATGAACAGCTCAATTTAAAAATAGGCAAAAGACCTCAACAGATACCTCACGAAAGAAGATACACAGATGGCAAGTAAGCATATGAAAAAATGCTCCACATCATATGTCGTCAGGGAAATGCAAATTAAAACAATGAGGGACTTCCCTGGTAGTGCAGTGGTTAAGAATCTGCCTGCCATTGCCAGGGACACAGGTTTGAGCCCTGCTCTGGGAAGATCCCACATGCTGCAGAACAACTAAGCCCGTGCGCCACAGCTACTGATCCTATGCTCTAGAGCCCGCAAACCACGGCTACTGAAACCCGCACGCCTAGAGCCCGTGCTCCACAACAAGAGAAACCACCATAATGAGAAGCCTGCACACCGCAACGAAGAGTAACTTCTGCTCACCGCAACTAGAGAAAACCCACGTGCAGCAACGAAGACCCAACACAGCCAAATAAATTAATTAATTTAAAACAAAAAACAAAAAACAATGATTTACCACTTCACATCTAGTAGAATGGCCAAAATCCAGAACACTGGTGACACCAAATGCTGACAAGGATGTGGAGCAGCAGGAACTCTCCTTCATTGCTGGTGGGAATGCAAAATGGTACAGCTACTTCGGAAGACAGTTTGGCAGTTTTTTACCAAACTAAACATACTTTTACCATGCGATCCAGCAATCACAGTTCTTGATATTTACCCAAATTAGCTGAAAACTTAAGTTCACACAAAAACCTGTACATGAATGTTTATTAGCAGCTTATTTTCCTAATTGCCAAAACTTGGAAGCAACCATGATGTCTTTCAGTAGGTGAATGGATAAATAAACTGTAGCATTTCCAGACAATAGAATATTATTCAGTGCTAAAAAGAAATGAGCTATCAAGCCTTGAAAACACATGGAGGAAACAAATGCTTATTACTAAGTGAAAGAAGCCAGTCTGAGAAGGCTACGTACTGAATGATTCCAACTATATGACATTCTAGAAAAAGCAAAACTAGGGAGACAGTAAAAGGATTGATGGTTGCCAGGAGTCAGGAGGAATGAATAAGTGTAGCACAGAGGATTTTTAGGGCAGTGAAACTATTTTGTATGATACAACAATGGTGGATATATGTAATTATATATTCAAAACCTATAGATTGGGTTTATACAATCAAAACCCATAGACTGTAGAACATGAAGAGTGAACCCAAATGTAAACTGTGGCCTTTGAGAGATAATGACATGTCAATGTAAGCTCATGGATTGTAACAAATGTACCACTCTGGTACAGGATAGTGAGAAGGCTGTGCCTAGGTAGAGACAGGAACATGGGAAATCTCTGTACCTTCCACTCAATTTTGCTGTGAACCTAAACCAGCTCCAAAAATTAGTTTATTAGTTTTTTAAAAAGCAGGTACTCGGTAATAAATATGATGTAATCCTGTTTATGTTAACACACACACACAATATCATATATTATCGCTTATATGTGGAATCTAGAGAAATGGTAGAGACGAACTTATGTGCAAAGCAAAAACAGAGTCACAGATGTAGAGAACAAACTTACAGTTACCAAGGGGGGAAGAAGAGGGTGGGATAAATTGGGAGATTGGGATTGACATATATACACTACTATGTATAAAATAGATAACTAATGAGAACCTACTGTAAGCGCAGGGAACTCTACTGAATGCTCTGTGGTGACCTAAATGGGAAAGAAATCTAAAAAAGAGTGGATATATGTATACGTATGACCGATTCACTTTTCTGTACAGCAAGAAACTAACACATCATTGTAAAGCAACTCTACTCCAATAAAAAATAATAAATACACACACACACACACACAGACAGCTACATATGTAGTATACGTATGTGCATCTCTATCAGTATTTATTTGTAAATACCAAACAGGTAACAGTGTTACCATCAGGGTCGAGGTTGGGGGAGGGGAAAGGCATCCTCTACTCTACAGTCTGTAATATTTCAGCATTTGACAAAGAGTACCACTTGCTGCTGGGCACTGTCTCTGGGGCCACCTTTCAAGGAAACATTAGAGGATAATATTGCCTGGCAATTTAAAAATACAAAGTTGTGGGACTTCCCTGGTGGTCCAGTGGTTAAGAATCCATCTTCCAATGCAGGGGATGTGGATTCAGTCCCTGGTCGGGGAACTAAGATCCCACATGCCGCAGGGCAACTAAGCCTGTGGGCCACAGCTAGAGAGCCTGCATGCCGCAACTACTGAGCCCACACGCTCTGGAGCCCACATGCCACAACTAGCGAGAAACCCGAGCGCCGCAACGAAGACCCAACACAGCTAAATAAATAAATAAATAAATAAATAAATAAATCTTTTTTTAAAAAATAAAAAATAAATAAAAACACAAAGTTGTAGCACTTTGTAGCACATTTATTCATTCAACAAGTATTTTTTGAGTGCTTCATCTGTGCCAGGCATTCTGCCAGGTCCTGGGGATACCACGGTAAAGGAGATCTCAGTTTAAGGTGCAGGCAACACCCATGGGGGAGAGGGGGTTGCTTTCTGTTTTTCTTCTTCTATTGTTACGTTCCTTTTGGATTAACCCAATATTTTATATTATTCCATTTTACTTCCTCTACAGGCTTCTTTTATTTCAATATTTATTTATTTGGCTGCATCAGGTCTTAGTTGCAGCATGCAGGATCTTTGCGGTGCATGGGCTCTAGAGCACATGGGCTTAGTTGCCCCAAAACATGTGTGATGTTAGTTCCCCGACCAGGGATCGAACTCATGTCCCCTGCATTGGAAGGAGGATTCTTAACCACTGGACCACCAGGGAAGTCCCAAGGGGTTGCTTTTTAAGTTTTTTTTTTCCTCCCAAGCTGAAAAAGTTCTGCAGAGTTTGGGAAAACTTATTGTGATTCCTTGTCCTCAGAGAAGCCGTGTGGAGACCCACCTTCCTTCCCACACACCATCCTGCAGGGCCACACGGGCTTGGAGATGGGGGATGAGCTGCTGTACCTGTGTGCCCCCGGCCACGTGACGGGCCGGCGCGAAACAGCCTTCACCTTGCTGTGCAACAGCTGTGGGGAGTGGTATGGCCTGGTCCAGGCCTGCGGGAAAGGTAAGCAGGAAAATAACTCCAGGACAGCTGTATGGACTGCTCCTCCTGATGAGAATTTTCTGCTGCTGCCCTGCTGTCTTGCTCTACTCCCTGGGCTGCCCCGTGAGTCTGAATAAAATTATAGCTGAGGCTAAAAAGACTCCTGGTGGGCATTTAGCTCCCGAAACCTGATCTGATTCCCCCAGATGTCCCCATTCCATCATCATCGTATGCCTGGGGGCGAGGCTTCTGCATCCCACCCCTGCCCAGCCCCCTTGGGAATTCTCCCAATGGCAGAAATCACTCTCTCCTATGACTCCTACACCATGGACCTCATGTCAGACCCTGAATTGTTCCCTGACCTCATAGGGTTCCTTTCTCCCCAAGACTCCTTCAGGGCCCACCTTCCTGATCCCCCATGACATCTGGGTACCAAGCGGAGGTTGGCGCTATAGAGGGGGATGACTCCAGCACCACAATGTTACTGATTTGTAGGACAGTTGGTCCCCAGAATGTCCGGCAGATCCTATGGGAGAACCATGATGAGACTAGGGTGCTGTCTTGTCTGTGAGCTTCATCCATGTTGTTGCCTGAGCTGTGGTTTTTTGTGTTCATTGCAGTTTACTATCTATAGTGTGAATACACCACCCATTATTTCTGCTGGTGGTCATTTGGCTTGTTCTCGTGTTGTGACTGTCGAAAATTTACGCTGCGGTGATCGTTCTCCTCCACATCATTCGTTTCACATGTGAACACATTTCTTTTGGTTGCTGGCAGTGGAGTTGCTGCCCATGGGGTAGGTGTGTGTCCAGATTACGTGGATCCTTCCAGAGAGTTTTCTAAAGTGTTTTGACCAGTTTACTCTCCCAACAGCTGTGTATAAGAGCTCTGTTCCAGCATCCTCACCAACCTTCGGGATTGTGAGACTTTTTACCTTTTTACCTATCTGGTGACTACTCCATGGTGACCTGTAAAACCCATGTCTCTACCCAAGCACTTATCTAATCGGATACTATTAGCATTTACTCAGTAAGTGTCTGTCCAAGATTTTTGCCCATTTCTCTAATTGATTTTTTATGTTAATGTTGGATTTCTTTTTTATGAAAACTTTCTTTTTTTTGTTGTTTTGTTATTGTTGTTTTTTTATCAGTCATCAATTTTATACACATCACTGTATACATGTCAATCCCAATCACCCAATTCAGCACACCACCATCCCCACCCCACCACAGTTTTACCCTTTGGTGTCCATACGTTTGTTCTCTACATCTGACTCAACTTCTGCCCTGCAACCCGGTTCATCTGTACCATTTTTCTAGGTTCCACATACATGCGTTAATATACGATATTTCTTTTTCTCTTTCTGACTTACTTCACTCTGTATGACAGTCTCTAGATCCATCCATGTCTCAACAAATGACTCAATTTCGTTCCTTTTTATGGCTGAGTAATATTCCATTGGATATATGTACCACAACTTCTTTATCCATTCGTTTGTTGATGGGCATTTAGGTTGCTTCCATGACCTGGCTATTGTAAATAGTGCTGCAATGAACATTGGGGTGCATGTGTCTTTTTGAATTACGGTTTTCTCTGGGTATATGCCCAGTAGTGGGATTGCTGGGTCATATGGTAATTCTATTTTTAGTTTTTTAAGGAATCTCCATATTGTTCTCCATACTGGCTGTATCAATTTACATTCCCACCAACAGTGCAAGAGGGTTCCCTTTTCTCCACACCCTCACCAGCATTTGTTGTTTGTAGATTTTCTGATGATGCCCATTCTAACTGGTGTGAGGTGATACCTCACTGTAGTTTTGATTTGCATTTCTCTAATAATTAGTGATGTTGAGCATCTTTTCATGTGCTTCGTGGCCATCTGTATGTCTTCTTTGGAGAAATGTCTATTTAGGTCTTCTGCCCATTTTTGGATTGGGTTGTTTGTTTCTTTAATATTGAGCTAAATGAGCTGTTTATATATTTTGGAGATTAATCCTTTGTCCGTTGATTCGTTTGCAAATATTTTCTCCCATTCTGAGGATTGTCTTTTCGTCTTGTTTATGGTTTCCTTTGCTGTGTAAAAGATTTGAAGTTTCATTAGATCCCATTTGTTTATTTTTGTTTTTATTTCCATTACTCTAGGAGGTGGATCAAAAAAGATCTTGCTGTGATTTATGTCAAAGAGTGTTCTTCCTATGTTTTCCTCTAAGAGTTTTATAGTGTCCAGTCTTACATTTAGGTCTCTAATCCATTTTGAGTTTATTTTTGTGTATGGTGTTAGGGAGTGTTCTAATTTCATTCTTTTACATGTAGCTGTCCAGTTTTCCCTGCACCACTTATTGAAGAGACTGTCTTTTCTCCATTGTATATCTTTGCCTCCTTTGTCATAGATTAGTTGACCATACATGCATGGGTTTATCTCTGGGCTTTCTATCTTGTTCCATTGATCTATGTTTCTGTTTTTGTGCCAGTACCGTATTGTCTTGATTACTGTAGCTTTGTAGTATAGTCTGAAGTCAGGGAGTCTGGTTCCTCCAGCTCCGTTTTTTTCCCTCAAGACTGCTTTGGCTATTCGGGGTCTTTTGTGTCTCCATACAAATTTTAAGATGATTTGTTCTAGTTCTGTAAAAAATGCCATTGGTAATTTGATAGGGATTGCATTGAATCTGTAGATTGCTTTGGGTAGTATGGTCATTTTCACAATGTTGATTCTTCCAATCCAAGAACATGGTATATCTCTCCATCTGTTGGTATCATCTTTAACTTCTTTCATCAGTGTCTTATAGTTTTCTGCATACAGGTCTTTTGTCTCCCTAAGTAGGTTTATTCCTAGGTATTTTATTCTTTTTGTTGCAATGGTAAATGGGAGTGTTTCCATAATTCCTCTTTCAGATTTTTCATCATTAGTGTATAGGAATGCAAGAGATTTCTGTGCATTCATTTTGTATCCTGCAACTTTACCAAATTCATTAATTAGCTCTAATAGTTTTCTGGTGGCAGTTTTAGGATTCTCTATGTATAGTATCATGTCATCTGCAAACAGTGACAGTTTTACTTCTTCTTTTCCAATTTGTATTCCTTTTATTTCTTTTTCTTCTCTGATTGCCGTGGCTAGGACTTCCAGAACTATGTTGAATAATAGTGGTGAGAGTGGACATCCTTGTCTTGTTCCTGACCTTAGAGGAAATGCTTTCAGTTTTTCACCATTGAGAATGATGTTTGCAGTGGGTTTGCCATATATGGCCTTTATTATGTTGAGGTAGGTTCCCTCTATGCCCACTTTCTGGAGAGTTTTTATCATAAATGGGTGTTGAATTTTGTCAAAAGCTTTTTCTGCATCTATTGAGATGATCATATGATTTTTATTCTTCAGTTTGTTAATATGGTGTATCACATTGATTGATTTGTGTATATTGAAGAATCCTTGCATCCCTGGGATAAATCCCACTTGATCGTGGTGTATGATCCTTTTAATGTGTTGTTGGATTCTGTTAGCTAGTATTTTGTTGAGGATTTTTGCATCTATATTCATCAGTGATATTGGTCTGTAATTTTCTTTTTTTGTAGTGTCTTTGTCTGGTTTTTGTATCAGGGTGATGGTGGCCTCATGGAATGAGTTTAGGAGTCTTCTTCCTCTGCAATTTTTTGGAAGCGTTTGAGAAGGATGGGTGTTAGCTCTTCTCTAAATGTTTGATAGAATTCACCTGTGAAGCCATCTGGTCCTAGACTTTTGTTTGTTGGAAGATTTTTAATCACAGTTTCAATTTCATTACTTGTGATTGGTCTGTTCATATTTTCTGTTTCTTCCTGGTTCAGTCTTGGAAGGTTATACCTTTCTAAGAATTTGTCCATTTCTTCCAGGTTGTCCATTTTATTGGCATAGAGTTGCTTGTAGTATTCTCTTAGGATGCTTTGTATTTCTGTGGTGTCTGTTGTAACTTCTCCTTTTTCATTTCTTATTTTATTGATTTGAGTCCTCTCCCTCTTTTTCTTGATGAGTCTGGCTAATGGCTTATCAATTTTGTTTATCTTCTCAAAGAACCAGCTTTTACTTTTATTGATCTTTGCTATTGTTTTGTTTCTATTTCATTTATTTCTGCTCTGATCTTTATGATTTCTTTCCTTCTGCTAACTTTGGGTTTTGTTTGTTCTTCTTTCTCTAGTTTCTTTAGGTGTAAGGTTAGATTGTTTACTTGAGATTTTTCTTGTTTCTTTAGGTAGGCTTGTATAGCTATAAACTTCCCTCTTAGAACTGCTTTTGCTGTATCCCATAGGTTTTGGGTCGTCGTGTTACGAAAACTTTCTTAATGTGTTGAAATTTTCTCTCTCATCCTGTGGCTTATTTTTTCCTCTTGGAGTGTGTTTTGATGAATAGTGAGATTTTGTTGTCTCAAACTCTCTGTGCACAATTAAAAATTTGTTTTCTTGTTATTGATAGACTGACACGTTAGTAAAAATGCAATAAAAATGAATTAGCATAAAACTAAAGGAAAGATATTCTAGATACAAATAAAAATTTTCCTTAAATAGACGTAAAATTCCCGTCAAATTGTTACAAAGGCTTCTAAAAACTTCCTACTTGCTTGTCACATACTAATAACAAAGTTACAGAGTGGGACAAGCCCCTGAAACACAATTTGAGCCATTTTTTAGTACTTTCCTCTGTTGCTGCTGCTTTGTGGCAGGCAGGAGCTCCTGCCAGTTCTGATGGATTCACCTGTCTGAGAAAATGAGGCATAAGACCTGACTTCCTGCTTGTTGAATGTGTCACCTCAAAGCAGACCCAAACTCACCCTGAGGTGTCAGTGAGTTGGCTGGGTTTCTGGCGAGGCACCGAGGCTACACCATCCCACGAGGCACACCCACCACTCAAATGGGTTGTTTACTGGCCCCAGTAGAATGAGAACTAAATGAAGGTTTTGTGTGTCTGAAATGGTGTTTATTTTCTCACTGCAAAGCAGAGTCGTTGGAGCTTTCAGCTGCTGGGCAGGAATTCTGGTTTCTACACTTAGCTGAATATACAGACCGTTATAGTTTTCATTACTCTGTAGATTTAACATTTAAAGTATCTGTGTTATTATAAGTGTGTGTGTGTGTGTGTGTGTGTGTGTGTTACAAGAATATTGTCACCAGGTATTTGACTCCACCTTATGTGTATTTTTCCAGTGAACACCAACTTTTTTTGATTAAGGAACTGCTTGAAGTTGGAGAAAAGTCATCTTGAGAGGGTGGGCCGAACAAGGGTTTTGGAGTTGGACTCATCTTGGTTTGGACAACAACATTCCTTCTACGGTCTATTGGCCATTCATTCATTCACTCTGTCCCCCTCCCTTCATCTGGCAGGGTCCCAGGTACTGTGTAATCAACGTTGAGCAAAACTGTCCCAACCCTAAAGGAAACTAGTAAACTGAATACCTTAGGAGAGACAGAGAAGCAGTAGATGATGAGGTAAAAGGGAAAGCTGGAAAACGAGGTGTCCCAAGTGAAATTTTAAAGGAAGTGTGTGTTCCCAGGTGGAAAAAGTGCTCAAAGGCTGCACAGGTCCAGTCAATGGAAGCTAAAAAGTGTGCACTGGTTTCACAGCCTAAGAAGGTTCTGGTAACCTCATGTTTTCAGTGTGTAACTGGGGAGTGGGATGCACCTGGGCGGAACTGCAGCGAGCACAGGAATGAGCTGGAGTGAGGAAGAGGGCCAAGGCAGACAACTTCTGCTGTTCACAGAGAGAATTGGGGCAGCGGTGGGGAGGGGCAGAGGGTAGAGCTGCAGGAGGATCAGGGGGCCAGAGAGGTGGAGGGGTTGTTTTGTTTTGTCTGCTTGCTTGCTTTTGTTATTCTAAGATGGGAAGTACCTCACTCAGAACAGGACCTGTGATATGGTCTGAGCTCAGACCATATTCTTTCCCTTTCACTCTCGCGCCGACGGAGGAGGGTATTAGGCCCCTCACTGAAGGATCTAAAGGGATTTGTGCGACGCTGGCTCCTTGCTCCCTTGTGTGTTACTGACTCCAGCTTCCTGTACAACAGATAACCAAAGGCGGGCTGTGACTTCAGCTGTCTAGTACTTGGGTGAGAAATTGGTCTCTGCCAGCGGGCATCTCAGATTCTGGAGACAGCAAATGATCCTTCCAGAAAGGCATGGCCTGTGTGGCTTTAGGACTTGGTGGAGACCCCGTGGGCAAGCAGCCGGGGACCTTCTAACGTGTAGCTCCCAAGCATTCCAGACTTGTGGCCCCAGCTGCCCCTCGCCTCCAGGGAGCACTTGTCACTTCTGCACTGGGCTCGGCCCACAACCCTCCCTACACATCATGTGGCTGTCTGTCAAGAGCCCCCTGCCCCCAGCCCAGAACGTTTCCTTATGTTTCCTGTGAGGTGCTGGAGCCCGCTCCAACCCCTCTAGCAGAACCTGCCCCAGGGGCCCCTGCCCCTTATTCCCCTCATGACCTCTTCAGGCCCAGAGAGCCTCAAGGCTCGGGTGCCATGGAAGTCAAGACAAAAGAACCTGGGGCTCAAACGAGTTTGGTCTCGGAGATTGCAGGGGCTTAGGAGCTCAGGGCTACTAGGAAGACTGTTCCACTCAAATTTGTCACTGTTTGGGCATCTTGAAGACTGGCTAGATGACTTGGGTTAGATTCTCTAAAAGCAGAGCCTGTTCAGATGTCCATGGCTTGTTGAGGGAGAAAGGGAATAAGGGAGGCAGGGAAGGTGAGAGGGAGGAGTTAAGGATGTGGCCTCAGCTGGATCCTTGCTTTGCCTGATCCCTTGGGGAGCTGGGGAGCATGAATTGCACCACAGGGTTGGTCCCACTTGGAAGCAAGGGGACCGGCCTGAGTTCCTCCATATTAGTCTGTCATTGGCTGCAGGCTGCTGTGCACGGAGGGCAAGGCGGGTTGCAACCCCCCTAACTGAGGCTCCCATTTCTCCAAGGGCAGTCCTCCAGAGGAGTGGCAGCTGTGAACTCTCAGCTGCCGTCGCTCACAGCAGCTGGGGGATGGGTGCACTGGTCTGGGAAAGGGGACATGAGCACCGACAGCGTCCACTACAGTGGAGAACTTAGTTGCTTATTAAAGCATCAGTTCAGGAGAGCAGTGGTTTAAAGAAAAATCAGTAAACTGGGGACTGCCTGAACGAGCGTGATGAAATTTAAACTTTGAATGGTGAGCGGGCATGAATGAACAGGGGCACGTCCACCTGGGTGGTCAGTGAGTGGCCAGTGCAGGAGGGTGCCTCAGGCACACACTGCCCACCCAGGTTGTATGTTCACCTCGACGTTATGGTCCAGCCTCAAGTGGTGCTGGTGAAATCTCTCACTTAGCACAGGGACTTTAGCCTTGACCATCAACCTGAATGGGTGGGGACTTCTTAAACTGCCATTTTCTCCCCTCTGCGTGTTGGTATTTCTCTAGCTTTGGTTCCCAGAGTCCAGGTCTGGGTCTGGCCATTTTGTTTTCCATTCTCCTCCCCGAATCCACAGTTGGTTTCCATTCCCAGTTGGGCAGCATGAAATGTTTGTCATACCTCTCTAATGTTCTTGGTATCCAACTATGATTGGTTGTTGCCCTAATTATAGACAAATCCTGGTGCTTTGCTCCTTACGCATGTGCGCAGATTTCCATGCTATATGTGGTTTTCTTTGGGCTTCTTATTATACGAAGTCCCATATCTTCAAGGCCATATCTCTGGCCACTTGTACCCTAGGAATAGTCTCTGACCTCCCAGCACTCCGAGTGGCCACCCCTGGCCACGTGACCATGGTACCACACGTGCTTCCCTGGGCACACTGACCATTCCCCTACTTGCTGTCCTGGGTGCTCATTGCCTTCAACACCTCTGCCCTCTCCTAACTCAGCAGCCAGTGGTCCTATGGCCTCTACCCTGGTCTGCAGATACCCCAGGAAGGGAGAGACTCATAGACCCCTGCTCTCTGATTTGCCCCTTGATCCTCCTTTAAAACTCGCCCTGGGGACTTCCCTGGCAGTCCAGTGGTTAAGATTCTGAGCTTTGACTGCAGGGGGCACAGGTTCAATCCCTGGTCAGGGAACTAACATCCCACATGCCACGTGGCGTGGCCAAAAAAAAGACAACCTGCCCTGACAAAGGGTATCTGCTAAGACAGGCTCTGAAAAGCCTTTAAGATTTTCCACTCCAAGCTCCATGGTTCTGTTTGTGCTTTCTGGTCTGTAGGATCAGGAAAGTGAGTGACACCAAGCTTGACCTCACTCTACCAGCCCTGCCACCTCTGAGTCCAACAACAAATGGACAGCTATTCTTTTTCCCTTCCCTGGTCTGTTGCAGCTGTGGAAACAAGACCCATTCCCCATTTGGGCACTGAGAAAAGAGCTGTCGTAAACCATGCCAAACCTGTTCCATGTCATCTCTGTTTTGGAGTTGTTTTTTGTCCTTGTTTCGTTTTTTTTAACAACTTTCCTGAGGTTTAATTTGCATACAATAAACAGTAACCATTTAAAATATAAAAGTCTCTGAGTTGTCACAGATGTGTACACCCATGAAACCACCACCAGAACCAAAATACAGAACATTTTCACCTTCCCCAAGTCTCCTCATGTTCCTTTCTGCAAGAGGAGTTTTATACACTTTATCTCATTTCATCTTCACAAGTCTGAAAGTAGAAATGGCCGGCTCCAATTGATAGATGGGAAAACTGAGGGACAGAGAGGTTCAGTAACTTTCTGCGTCAGACAGCCAGAAAGAAGCAGAGCCAAGGGACTTCCCTGGTGGTCCAGTGGTTAAGAATCCGTCTGCCAATGCAGGGGACACGGGTTCGAGCCCTGGTCCAGGAAGATCCCACATGCCGCAGAGCAACTAAGCCTGTGCGCCACAACTACTGAGCCTGCACTCTAGAGCCCGCAAGCCACAACTACTGAGCCCACATGCCACATCTACTAAAGCCCACGTGCCTAGAGCCTGTGCTCCACAACGAGAGGCCGCCGCAATGAGAAGCCTGCGCACCACAGCAAAGAGTAGCCCCCGCTCACTGCAACTAGAGAAAGCCCGCGCACAGCAACAAAGACCCAAGGCAGCCAAAAATAAAAAAAGAATTATTAAAAAAAAAAAAAGCAGAGCCAAGATTAAAACCAGGCACGTCTCATTCCAACATCTTTATGATGGCTGTGTGCTTCTCCAGGGGCCTCTAAAAAGCATCAGGGCAGTGCAGGGCTTGCTTTGTAAACTAGCTGTTCCCTCACTAAGTTCCTTTGCTATTTTCCCTCATTTCTAAAGCCCATCTTTTGTTTTCTTAAATTAACTTCCATTTCTGTTTTCCTCCATCTTCCAGACTTCCTTCATAGAATAAAAGCCAGAGACTGGACTGAATTTAGAATTTCTTTGTCAATATTGCCATATTTGTTCAGAGGTTCATTGAACCAGTGGTTATTTTTGGCTTGTCTGGTTGTCGTTTTCAAAATTACTATTTTTAAAGGCTGCGTAGCCAAGACCAGAGGGAAAAAGAAGGCATGTGTGAGCTTCCATAAATGCAACAACATGAAAAAACATGAAAAGTGGCAGCACTGGGAGAGCCCAGGGTTCTGGGGCCCGGCCTGTAATACTTCTGCCCCTGATAAAGGCACGACCTGGGCGACCCTTTTCTTTTCACTCCTGATTTCTATTGATGTGTAGTCTTTGGTTTTCCTAAAGTAACAATTAAATATAAACACACAGGGAATGACTTGGTTTTTGCCAAGAGAGCCCATGAAGTTTACATTTCCTGGACCCGTTGGTCTAAATCAGAAGGCCCAGTGTTGTGCCAGCCCAGCTTTCAGGAGAGCGTGGGGGAGGGGAGGGCTGGAGGGTTGGTTGAGGAGAGCGCAGACTCAGGGGAGCAGAGGGAGGGGAGAGAAATTACACCTCAGCAGGCAAAGGGCTGATGTTCCCCATCTTGAGGCAGAGTGTAATTTTGGGTTGACATTCAGTGAGCAACAAACTTTACTGTTACTCAAGAAGGGAAAAACAGGCTTGGAATATTTTGTCATGAGTAGACTCTTTGTAAACAGTTGGTGTCTGTGTCTTCATTTGAGGTTTTGGCGAAACTGTGACACAGTGAGAGCCTGTTTCTGAGCCAGACCTTGACCTGAGAACCTGGGCAGACAGGAAGAGCTTGGCTCTGGGCCCTGGGCTGCCATCCAGGGATGCTCTAGGCTCAGGGAGCTCTGAAGGCAGAACCTCCGGACGGACAGACAGACAGACACACACGCACGCACGCACACACACACACACACACACACACACAGCTCAGATTGGCCATAAGGGTCCAGGTCAAGGCAGGCCCACCAGGCAAGAGTGGGCAGACCTATCCCAAATCCCCAGCTCTAACATTATACGCTAGGCCAGTATTTCCTGCACAAGAAGGTATGGGGGAGGAGAAAAATGGCTCACGTCCTGCCCATATTCCAGGTGCCTTTTGACTTCTGAAGCTCATGGGCTGGGTTACATGGGAGAAGGAATTTAGCCAACATTGATTATGCTCAGTCCTAGGACTAAGAGGTTGTTTAACATTCTTTGCTACTGTCAAGCACCAAATAATGCCCTGGCTGATGGACTTCCAGACTGAATCAAGCTTAATCAAAACGGGCTTCCATCACTCACTTGTTCACTTCTTCACTCACGCGTTTATTCATTCAACAAATATTTCCAGAGTGTCTACTATGTGCCAAGCACCACGCTGAGTGCTGGGGATACAAAGGCAGAGAGGACTTGTCCACACACCAGAAGACAGAACTGTCACAAATACTCTGAGAGGATGACCAATATGGAGTCCCAAACAAACACTTCCCAACACAGACGGTCCTCAACCTCAGACACACCTCAGAACCAATTGGCAAAATGCCCAAATGACACTCAGTGCTCACAAACGGTTCTCAACGTCAGACACACATCAGAACCAATTGGCAAAATGCCCAAATAATACTTGGTGCTCAAAAGAGAAGTTTGCCGGGTGCACACCACTGGACTTACCTCGGTCTTGGAGCTCGTCAGCTCGTCCGGAGGCATCTTTCCGTTCCACCAAAGGAAAGCGTACGCTGGCAGCCAGTGCCGAGCTGGGAAGAAACAGGGAGGAGCCCCGAAACAAATAGTTTCGACAACTGCTAGGAACGTCCTCCCAAACCCCCTCTCAGGGCCAGCGAGCCACGAGCAGCAAGCTCCTCGCAACCATCCCGGCGCGTCTTCATGGCGGCGGCTCTGGTCGGGAAAACCCGGGAGCCAGATATCGCGAGAGCACAGTCTCAGGTTGGGAGCCAAATACTTACCTAAAGTGGGTCCAGCTGCTCGCCGCTCAAAAGCCAATAAAGAGGCAAGGTTGGTGGAAAGGAAAGTTTGCTTTATTCCAAAGGCCAGCAACCGAGAGGGGAGGGCAGTCTCCTGTCCAAAGACCGACTCCCCCCACTGACAATCAGTGGGCAAGAGCTTGTATAGGCAGAGGGAGGGGGCTACATGCAGAAACAGCACAGTCAGCTCTGACCGTCATCTTGAAATTGGTCATCCACCAATGGTCTGACCACCATCATCTTGTTTTAGGTACAGTTAATCTTCAGTTCCAGGGTCTGTTTGTTCCCATTTCTTTGAGGCCAGTTCTCAGAATTGTGGCAGCTTATGTCATGGCTACAGACTGGTCATCATGTAGTTAACCTCTTCCACCTGATGGGGGTTTTAGTATCTATGAAGCAGCCTTCATCGAGTCATAGTAGTAACATCAAAGGTCACAAATATAATAATGAAAAGTAAAATGAATGGGCTTAAATTTTAGCAGCAGATCAGAAAGGATTTTTAAATGTGTTTATAACTCTGCAAGTCATTAAATAAGCAAGATAAGGAGACTTATTAGAAATAAACCGAATGCCCACTAATCCAGTTTCAGAGCCCAGGAACGCACCACACCTCAGCATTCCATCCAGACCTTGGTGCTGGAGATCTTTGCATTTTGCCCTTTTTAAGGTGCAGAGTGAAGTAGGGGGAAACTCCTGAGCTTTGTTTCCACCTGCAGAACACTTCTGACTCCAAATGTGGTGAGGTGGGGGGCAGTGGAGGGGGAGCCCTCACACCAACAACCAATTTTCCAAATCTCTGGACACCAGCTGGGCGTCCTACAGTCCAATTCCATTCTAACGTTACCTACCTGGAGTTAGTGCAGAACCCGTGGATTACGGACTCAGTCCCACAAGACTGCCTCCACTTTACATGCCAATCACAAATCCAGGTCACCTGGGCTTGTGACCAACTGGCTATAAATTGGGGGTTTTTACAACCCCCTCCTCAGGTTTGACAATTTACTAGAACAGCTCACAGAACTCAGGAAAGGACTTTACTTATAGTTACCAGTTTATTATAAAGGATATTACAAGGATACAGGTTGAATAACCAGATGAAGAGGTACATAGGACAAGGTCTGGAAAGATCCCGAGGACAGGAGCTTCTGTCCCTGTGAACCTGGGGTGTATTCCTCCCCAGCACGTTGGATGCATTCACCAACCTGGAAGTTCTTGAAACCCTGTAGTTTAAGGGTTTTTATGGAGATTTCATTATGTAGGTATGGTTGGTTAAATCATTGGCCTTGGCGATCAGCTCAATCTCCAGCCCCTCTCCCTAGGTGGGGGTGGGGCTGAAAGGTCCAACCCTCTAATCACGTGGTTGGTTCCTCTGACAACCAGCCCCCATCCTGAAGCTCTCTAGGGGCCCACAGAGTCACCTCATTAACATAACTCAGGTATGGTCAAAGAAACTTGTTACGCGTAACAAAAAATATTCCTGTCACCCCTATCACTCAGGAAATTCCAAGGGTTTTAGGAGCTCTGTGCCGGGAACCAAAGACCAAATATGTATGTTATTATATCACAATAGCATAGGAAACCTTTCTATTTAATAATCATGTCTTGGACTTCCCTGGTGGCGCAGTGGTTAAGAATCTGCCTGCCAATGCAGGGGACACAGGTTTGAGCCCTGGTCCGGGAAGATCCCAAATGCTGCAGAGCAACAAAGCCTGTGTGCCACAACTACTGAGCCCGAGCTTTGCCGCAACTACTGAAGCCTGTGCGCTCTAGAGCCCGTGCTCTGCAACGAGAAGCCATCGCAATGAGAAGCTCACACACCGCAATGAAGAGTAGCCCCTGCTCGCTGCAACTAGAGAAAGCCCACGTGCAGCAACGAAGACCCACTGTAGCCAAAAAATTTAAAAATAAATCAAAAATAAAATAATTGTATCTTGTAGTAGGATGTGACTTTCAAAGACCATTGAGAAGGGCAAGCTCAGCGGGCTGCTCTCTTCTGAGGACACAGCTACTTGAGACCTTCCTAACCAGCATGGTTCCTACCTCACCAAGCTGTCCTTACATTCTGGGCTCCTGCCTGTGTGGCCCGTCTTCCTTCTCACTCAGCTGGATTCAGGATACTTCACAGCACATCTCACAACCCAGAAGTCTTACAAAGAGCAAATCAGAGTTTCAAAAGATACTTTTTTATTTAATTAAAACATACATACAATGATATCACTTATATGTGGAATCTAAAAAATAAAACAAACTAGTGAATAAAACAAAAAAGAAGCCGACTCACAGATATCAAGAATAAACTAGTGGTTACCAGTGGGGAGAGGGAAGGGGGAGGAGCAACATAGGGGTAGGAGATTTAAAAAAAAGGGTTATTATGAGATTATATGGAATCGTGTGTGAAACTGTTGAAAATTGTAAACCACTATAGAATTTAAAGATCTTTCATTCAATTTTTAGAAAGTTTGAAAAAACATACATACAAATCATAAGGGAACAGATTAATAAATTATCAAAAAATAAAGAAATTTGGCCACCACACAGGTCAAGAAGTAGAATGCTGCCAGTACCCCCAAAAGGATGTGCTCTTTTGTGCTCGGCTTCTTTTGCACAATTTTATGGCTGTGAGATTCCATGTAGTGGGAAGCATGGGTTGGTTCATTTTTAGTGATGTCCAGATTTTCATTGTATGAATGTACGACAATGTATGTGTCATTTCTGCAATTAATGGCCATTTGAAGTGTATCTAGTTTCTGGTTATTATAAACATGCTCGTGCATGTCTTTTGGTGCCCATGTCCACACGTTACTGTTGGGTACATACTTAGGAGTGGAATTGCCGTGCTTCACATCCTTGTTTACACTAGGGATTGTCGGTCTGTTTAATTTTAGCCATTCTGGTGCTATGTAAATGGCATTTCATTATGGCTGTAATTAGCATTTCTCTATTGCTAATGAGGTTGAGCCTCTTTACACATGTTAAATGACTATTTAGATATCCTTTTTGTGATGTTCTGATTCAAGTATCTTGCCAACTTTTCTATGGTTTGTCTGCCTATTTATTTATTTATTTATTTTTAACTTATTTATTTATTTTTGGCTGCATTGGGTCTTCATTGCTGCACACGGGCTTTCTCTAGTTCTGGAGAGCGGGGGCTACTCTTCGTTGCAGTGTGCAGGCTTCTCATTGAGGTGGCTTCTCATTGAGGTGGCTTCTCTTGTTGCGGAGCATGGTCTCTAGGTACACAGACTTCAGTAGTTGTGGCACGCGGGCTCAGTATTTGTGGCTCGCGAGCTTAGTTGCTCCGCGGCATGTGGGATCTTTCCAGACCAGGGATCGAACCCATGTCCCCTGAATTGGCAGGTAGATTCTTAACCACTACGCCACCAGGGAAGTCCCTGCCTATTTATTATTGATTTGTAGGAGTTCTTTGTAAATTCTGGAACCCTTTGGAGGCTATATGTGTTGCAATTATCTTCAACTCTGTGGCTTGCATTTTAACTCTCTTCATGGTGGCTTTTGATGAACAGAAGTTCTTAAAGTTAATGTAATTTGATTGTCTGTCTTTGTGCCAATACCACACACAGTCTTAAAAAGTACTCCAGTTTTATAGTAAATCTTGAAGTCTTTTAGTTTGCATGCTCCAGCTTTTCTTTTTCCTTGTCTATTCTTGGCCCTCTGCATTTCCATAAATTTTAGCATCAGCTTGTCAATGTCTGAGATGTTTATTAGGATTGTATTAAATCTACATAGATCAATTTGGGCAGAATTGACAGCTTAACAATTACACTTCCATTGTACTAACATAGGATAGCCCTTCACTACTTAAGTCTTCTTTAATTTTGCTCAGAAATACTTTGTACCATTCTATGTAGAAATCTTACACATCTTTTGTTAGATTTATTCCTAGGAGTTTGGGGGGTTTTTATGCTATGGCAAATGGTATCTTTTAAATTTTTTGTTTTCTGTTTATTGCTGGTATATAGAGATACAGTTGATGTTTTATGTTGACTGTAGACCCAGTTTCCTTGGTAAACTTGCCTGTTAATTTGTTTAACACTTTGTATATAGGTTCTTTGGGTTTATCTGTGATACAGTCATAGCATCTGAGAATAACAGTTTTATTTCATTTGTTCCAGTCCTTATGCTTTTGGTTTCCCTTTCTGTGTTCCACGCTGGCTCTGTGACCTCGGACTTAATGAGGCTTTTCCCTCTTTCCTTCCAGACGGGGGTGAGGTACATATTGACTATGAAGATAATTTTCCTGATGACAGATCTGTGTCGTTCAGAGAGCTCATGGAGGATTCCCGGACAGAGGCAGAGGAGGACAGGGGTCAGGGAGAAACCTCTGAGGAGGCTCCAAAGCAGGACCATCTGGTCTCTATTTCTGTGGGGAGAGAAGACACAGCCCAGGATACAGCTTTTGCGCCAACCACAGGTTTGCCCAGCACTGGGAGCGGTGTCCCCACAGACCTGCCAGGATCCCGACAAAACCAGAAGTACATGTTCTGGTTTCCTGATGAGACCTTCCACAAGCCCGAGTTGGAAAAGGAGATGGACGAGGACACCAAAAAGCATTTTCCTGCTGGAGACAACCACAGTGGCACCACATTGGCCCCAGGTGAGCCAGAAACCAGGGTCATCTACAGCAGCACTGATGGTCCCTTGGGGCCATTTGTGGGCAGGAATGACAGCAAGGCAGGTGACCCAATGGTGAGCAGCAGCGATGAGTCCTGGTTAGATGGCTACCCTGTGACCGATGGGGCTTGGAGGAAGACAGAGCCAGAAGAGGAGGAAGAGGAGGACAAGGGCAATCGATCAGTAGGGCTGGAAGAAACCATCCTAGTTACACCCAATCAGCCTGCTCTTGTGGAAGTTAAGAAGCCCAGGAGTACCACCCTCACACTCAGTGAGGACACAACCCATCGTTCAGTTCTTCCAACTCAAACACTAGATGTAGAAGCTTTGGCTCTCAGACCCATGAGTGTGTCTGAAACTGAGAGTCCCAGCAAGGGGGATGGTGACTTGACCAGGGACCAGTCGACTGTTCCTTGGAGATATGCCACAGAGAAGCCTCCCATGTCCACCCTACCCTATGAGCTCACCAGCTCTATCCTGGAGACGGTGACAACCGCCATCCAAAAGCCGTCAGACCTCATTCCCTCAACTGTCATGGCGGCCACCCAGACTCCAACGGAAATCACTGCCCCTGAGGTCCAGGATACCTTTCCGTACCTGCTGTCTGAGGACCTCCTGGGACAGGAAGTCCCCGGCCCAGGTGCAAGCGAGGAGCTTCTTCCAACCTTGGAGCCCTGCATAGGGGATAAGTGTCCCAGCCTCAGCAGAGGCCCCATCGTTGCCACCATTGTCACGGTCCTGTGCCTGCTGCTGTTCCTGGCGGGCATGGGGGCGGTGTGGGGCTACCGCAGGTGCCAGCGCAAGAGCTCCGTGTACAAGCTGAATGTTGGCCAGCGGCAGGTTGGTCACTACCACCAGCAGATTGAGATGGAGAAGGTCTAGCCACCTTGGGGGGCTCGCCCGAAGCCCCTTGGGAGGAAGATAAACTGTGACATATCACATTGAGAAACACTGACAATTCACTAGCGCACGAAACAAGTGGAGTAGGGCTCGTCTTCTTTTTCTCAGGTCTTTGTTTTCTAGGCTGAGAAGCATCTCTGGAGGCACCTGGCAGGGCAGGGAGGCTTTGGTGGCATCTTCACACACCTCAGCATCCCCTTGACCATCTGCCCTGGAACCTGTTGCACTAATCCCAGACCTGTGCTTCCTAATTCCAGTGAGAGGTCAAAACTCACCTCTTCATCATACAGTTGTCTTTTCTTTTTTCTAAGAAAGAAAATGAATGAGCCTGAGACATGGAATTTTCGAAATAGATGTGATGTACAGAGCATTTGAGAGCAGTGTTATTTCGGATATAGATATTTAATTGCTGGGAGTGGGATATGGAAGAGTAATGGGTTATTTCCTTTTAATGCTGTGACGTTGCTGAGGGCATATGAGCCAAGAACCAGGACATAGTCTAGAAGCTTTGAGATTTTTAAAATTGTTTGTTGAAATTGGAAAGAATTTACGACAGATGTTTGGTTGGGGGGGGAGGGGAGGAGTGGTGGGACACACGTCCACCCCGTTCCCTCTATCCTGTGGGACAGCCCATCGTTTTTTTAAAAAACAAGGTTTGCTTTGTACCGGTAAGCACCGTTTCCTCTCAGAAGCAGTGGCCTGGTTGTCCTTGACCAGTCTGTGCCTAGGAATGTCTTAGAGTTTTTGCCAGGACTAACAAAACTCAGTCCTCGGTTTCCTTTCTCAGGATTAACCATTTCTCTGAACTCCAGGAAGAGAGAATGAGCTAGGAGGGAAAAAATGTTTCAAGAGGGCCAAGGGCTAGGATACCAAGCATGGGTACCTACCTGATAGAGAAGCAGAGGAATTGAAAAGGAATATGAAATGATCTGTGCCGATCTGTTCTTTACCCTGTTGTGGCGATTGTGAGCCCTCTAGAAACAGCCTGAGCACAGGATGGACTCCCCACGGCTGTTGAGCACTCAGTTCACGGTGTCTCAATCATCTTATGGTGACTCAGCACATCTCGCTTATGATGACAGAGCATCATTTAGCAGCCAACAGGGCAGCAGGAGGAGGGTTCACCTCAGACCAGTGGCATCAACATCACCTGGGAACTTGCTAGAGGTGCAAATTCTCTGGTTCCACCCCAGATGAAGTGGAGACCCTGGGGGTGGGGCCCAGCTATCTGTGCTTTAACTAGCCCTCCAGGTGATTCTGATGCACGCTCAAGACTGAACCACAGGCTTACAAGCACATAAATTTTGAGCTTTGAGGCCAGCCGAGGCTCTGGAGGCCCCGATGAGGAACACCTGAGGTCTGTCTTGCACGGAGGTCAGGCATCGCTGTGCCCCTGGATAGCATTTGAGGCTGCCGAAACATCACCTCCAACTCAAAAATAGGTAATATTAATACAAATGTATTAATAAATTTATTACAAATAAATAATACACGCAAATGTATTATTTGATAAAACTGCAAAATAAACCCAACACATCAGT
This sequence comes from Balaenoptera physalus, assembly GCF_965194825.1. Taxonomy (NCBI): domain Eukaryota; kingdom Metazoa; phylum Chordata; class Mammalia; order Artiodactyla; family Balaenopteridae; genus Balaenoptera; species Balaenoptera physalus. The sequence goes on along the minus strand of NC_138896.1, from coordinate 59,011,446 downwards.
TTTTAAGTTTTTATTGATTTGGTGTCACCTAAATTAATGTTATAGGATCTAAAAATGCACGTAGAAAGGGAATGCTTAAAAACACCGTAAACCTAAATTGTATGTCATTATGTGTGTTTTGAGACCGGTAGATGTTTACTGCTCACAAAAATTTGGGGGTGGGGATCCATTAACACAAAGCTTCTGACATTTTTGAAATAAATAATTATTTCCCCAAACAGTTACTTAGTGTATTTTATATCTGCGTTACGTCACAGTGGTTTTTTTAAAAAGGATTCTCTAGCAGTCTTGAAAGTAATGTCTTAGTACTTGTTGGATCTAAGACCACCCTTTCTAAGCCTCTCAGCCATGTGACCTCCCACAGCAGGATTCTGGGGAGTCTGCAGAGCTCCTGCCCCCTCCTCCCTCCTTCCATCTTCCTCACCCCAACCAGAGACCATGCCTCTCACTACAACAAAAAGCCCAGGGCCTTGCTACTCAAAGTGTGGTTCCCAGGCCAGCAGCACAGACACCACTTAGGAGCTTGTTAGAAATGCAGAATCTCAGGTCCCTCCCCAGACCTGCTGACTCAGACTCTGTGTTTGACAAGATGCTCAGGTGATGGGTGCATGCGGTGAAGTTTGAGAAGCACTGGCCTAAGAGACCAGAACAAATCGCTTCCCTTCTCCTAACTGATGGGACAGTCAAAGGAATCAATAGAGAGAGTTAGGGGTAGGGACTGGTCAGGAAAGCCTGGGGAGGATTAAGAGAACCATCAAGGTGCGGTGGAGGGCAGCTAGGGGCCCAGACGAGAGCTTCAGCAACAGGAAAGCCCCCGAGGGACAAGGGCTCTGGCCTCAAGAAGAATACAGCCCCTGTCCAGCGGTGACCTAGAGAGGCAGGGTTTTTAAAGACCTGGACCTCTTCTCTCAGCCTGCAGTCCCTTGCCAGCAAGTCCCAGCTGCGGTCAGCGGCAGTCGAGGGTGAGGGAGCCCAGGCAATGTCTACCCAGGGGCACAGGGCAAGGTGGACAACAGATCTGGAGGCGTGAATGGAGTAACCCAGCTCAGAGACCGTCAGCACCGGTCCCATCTGCCTTATGTCCCTCTTTACCTCTGCGAACACCGGGTATGACCCCTCCCAAGCCACCCAATGTTGTGGACACTGTTGGTGCCCACCAACAGGCAGGTGAACCCTCCTCCTGCTGCCCTGTTGGCTGCTAAAATGCTCATAAATGCATACGCGTACCCTTCTCACCCAGAGAATTATCCTCAGCCTAATGGGAGTTCCGTCACCCAGGAGTTAGCCCCTCACACCCCCCAACCCATGCAGCACCCTGCATGCAGCCAGTGAGTAATGGACACAAGCACACAGAAGGCCGGCCTCCTTGCCTCAAGGTGGGAGAGCTCCCATGGGATCATGCTGAGGCTGGTCTCCAACGAGACCACACCCTTTCCAGCTCCTTCCTGCTTCCCTTCTCCTGAGAGCACCCCGTCTCTCGCACAAGGCTTTGCTTCAAGAGATCAGGACTTAAGACGTCCATTGATGGGTAAACTCTTACTGCCTACACCGCCCCTCCTGCTCAGTCCAGACTCTTCCACTGTATCCTCCGGAATTCCTGGGCTGACATCAACAGAATCCCTGTGTCCTCCACCTCCTCTTCCAATAGCCGATGTGTGTGAACTCTCTGGGCCATGGGTCTCGTTTTGCCCTGGCTGGTTCCTCACTCTTTCCACCTGCCTCCTTCTACGCTTTTCTTTCTCCTTGCTGGTCCTTGGGTGATAGGCCTGGAACACAGTAGCTGTTGGCTGTCATGCCTGGAGGCTTTTGGTCCTCGTTAAAATACTTTGTCACTTCTCAGACCTTGGCAGCAAGGGACCAGCTCATCAGATCCAAAGCAAGCCCTGGATTCCCAGTGTTTTCCTAGTGAGATCCCAGTTCTCTGAAAGAGAGTCTTCCTGGGGAGAGGAAGGAGCCTGCATCTCCTGAAGGCTCTGGGCCCGCCCATGGCTGGCAAGGACTCCCCCTCTGCGTGACAGCCAACAGTCCTTGGGTGAGGGTTCTGCTTCACTAGATGCACATCCGAAACCTCACAGACCTGAGAAAGCAGCTCATTACAACACGCGTCCTAGAATGACTGGGTGTGGTTAAGACAGCCCCACCACCAGACAGAGAGAGAAGGCAGTCAAGAATAAGCAAAGTAAGGGACTTCCCTGCTGGTCCAGTGGTTAAGACCCCACGCTTCCAATGCAGGGGGCACGGGTTGGATCCCTGGTCGGGGAACTAAGATCCCGCATGCTGTGCGGTCAAAAAAAAAAAAAAAAAAGAATTAGCAAAGTAAAACATTTAATGTGATTCTAATTTCCCACAGAGTGAAATTGTACCCACTGCCCTGACCCAAGGAGAGGAGGTGGAAAAGATATCGGCAACAACCTTTGTAGTGTGGCAAAAGTGGGCCATCTTGTTTCTATTGGTACAGTTAAGAAATTGCTTATTTCTTCCCACTCTTTTTCTCGTAAAAGGAGGCACCATTAATCTTACGCTATCAGCTCCAAGAGGATAGCCAGTCAACTCACTCATTCAACGAGCCGCCGAAGCCAGATTTGAGGTGGGGCGCAGTTTAGGCCTAGGGTATGGTACTCACTGTGCCCACCTCCGGGACAGAACATTCTGCTGTGGCACATTCCACGGCTGCTCCTGACTTGTTTCTGGGGTAGGAGTGGGTCAGTGAAGGCGAAGCTGGGCCGTCCTGGTGAATTCCCTCTCAGGGAGATGCCCCGGGGACGGGCTGCAGGCACAGGAAGTCCTATGCACAAAACCTTTGGCTGAGGCTGACTTAAGGTCCCTTCCCGTCCCACCCGCCTCCTTGTATATAGTTTAAACTCTCCACACTAGGTCATTCAAGCCTGGAGTCACCAGAAAAAAGAAGTCGCTGTTTGGGAGATGGCAGATGGTCAAGAGTTCGGACAGCTGCGATGAAGGATTAGTTGTGGGTTTTTCTCAGAGCCTCGCTACAAACTGTGCTGCCGTTCCATGTGCAAACACTATTAAATGAGAATGTTTTCTCTGGCTCCAATCCACCTTCTCCCCACAGTTTAAGTATTGAATTAAAAAAAAAAAAAAACTGAAGTAGTTTAGGTTTACATCTCACATTTAAAACTTAAAAACGTTATTTCCATCAATGTTGGCAGAAACGGGCCACTGTTGATTCCACCAGCAGTCATAATAAACTCTTTCCCACTGACAATCTAACAAATCATTTTCTGTTTGCCACTGAGTTTGGTTCAATAAAATTTTTGTGCTCTTAAAATTCCCTTAGTAAGAACTCCTAAAAGCAACGTTTCCAAAGGCGGCATTTGTGGGCAACGGACCCAGTGGTTCTGGATCCCAGAGGTGAGCACAACAGGTTAGTGGCAGTAATTAGAAAGCCTCAAACTCAGAAAGATATTAGTACATTGAATAGCGTGGTATGTACAACATTTCAGTCCATCAGTTGCTTTTAAACCTTTAGGTACACACAAACCTGCCCCCAGCCCTTCCCTGCTAAGGTAAAGTGTGAACATTAACAGAGGTGCAGGGGGTGCCTTGAGACCCTCCCCAGTGTAGGCCCCTGCCTGGGCTGCCTGAGAGGCATTGGGGCTGGAGAGAACCCCCTGCCCCGTGGTGGGCAGCCTCCCTGGGTGGAAACCTAACAGTACCCGTGGGGCTGCGTGCAGGTGGGTCAGAGGACAAGCAAGGCATCCTCGTTTCGGTCTGAAAGCTCCCACAAAGCTTACAAATGTGTCTTGTTTTGTTTTGTTTTTTTCAAAAGACAGGCCAGACTAATGCTGAGCCCACAAGGTCTCAATCCAGGATTCTTCTAGGTTCTTCCAAGAAAACCCGCTCAGGGAGGTACTGGGCTGAGGTCGCTGAATGCAGCCTGCGAGCTGGGGTTTTTTCATGGTGGTTTTGGAAGAATCGCCCCACTTTTTTTTTTTTTCATTTAATTGGTTTGGCTTCTTTCGAAGTAAAAACTTAGTAATTTGGTTCCACAGCCTTCAAGCAAAGCAAAGTGCTGACGGTGTTGATCCTACTGTCCCCAGGGTTTCTTTCCCAGGGGACATTGCTAGGATGGGGGTGGAGGCGCTTTCAGTCCCCAGCGAAAAGAGGCCAACCTCAGACAGTGAAGGAGAACCTCCGCCCACCACCAGGCAACCCTGTGGGGAACATCCTCACCCACAGAAAGCTCACCCGGGCTCCGAGGGGGAGGACCAGAGGGAAGCTCTGTGGGCACAGAGAGGTGGACAGAGTCAGGCCTCCTTGCATGTCCTCGTACAGCCGGCAAGAGCCGCAGCCCGGAGCTTCCAGGAGGCTCAAGCGTGTGCGGATAAAGAGCCTCCACTGATGGGGTCCTGGGGCAGGGCACCCAAGCACGGGCCCTGCCTGCCTTGCAGTCCCACCCTGGGACCCACTCCCCACTGGATCCCTGACTTAGGCTCTGCTAATGACCTCACCTGAGAAAACGCTCCAATTTGATTTGCAGCCTGAACCTGGCATCCCAGCCTCAGACAGCTGCTTGGCACCGAATGCCTTACTTACCCACCCAGCCATCTTCCCCATCTCAGGAAATGGCAACTCCATCCTTTCCGTGCTTCAGGCCCAAAACCTCGAGGTCACCTCGAGCCTCTCTCTTTTTCCCTCTTATGCTCTACGGCCAATCTGTTAGCAAATCCTATTGGCCCTGCTTTCAAAAAAAAATCCGCAATCTGACCACTCCTCACCATGTCTCTCCTGCTACCGCCCGGGGACGAGCCCGCATCCCCCTTGCCTGGGTTTTTGCAGCCATCCCCTAATTGGTATTCCTGCTTCTAGCCTTGCTCACTTCCAGGTTTCTCACAGGATGGCAGCTGGCGTGCTCCCTGTAAAACGCAAGTCAGCGCAGGCTCCGCTCTGCTCCACAGCTCCCACCCCACTCAGGGCAGAAGTCAGTGGTCTTACGCTGGCCGGCAAGGCTGAGCCATCCACCCTCCCACCCACACACTTATGCTCACCTCCTTCCATTCTGCCCCTGGCCCACGCCTCCCCTGGGCCTCCTTACTGTCCCCGGACCACACAAGCGCATCCCCACAGTTGGGCACTGCACGCGCTGCCCCCTCTGGCCTGGAATGCTCTGCCCTGAGACCCACTTCCCTAGGTCTCTGCTCTGCCGTCACCTTGCTGAGGCTTTCCCTGACCACTCTATTTAAAACTACAGCCTTGGGACTTCCCTGGCGGTCCAGTGGTGAAGACTCCATGCTTCCACTGCAGGGGGCCCGGGTTTGATCCCTGGTCGGGGAACTGAGATCCCACATGCGCTGCGGCCAAAAAATTCAAAAAACAAAACAAAAACTGCAGCCTCATCTCCAGGCCTCCTTACCCCCTTCCCTGCTTAATTTTTCTCCATAGCAATGATCACCCTCTGATGCCTTGTACATATTTATTTTTGTTTATCTGTTGTCTGTCTTTCCCTGAAGAATATAGGCTCCGTGAGGGCAGGGACTTTTTTTTCTGTTTTTCTGTGCAGTATCTGCAGTGCCCAGGTAAAAGCCTAGCACGTAGTAGGTGCTCAGTAAATATTTGTTGAAAGAGTGAATGAAACTAGCTTCCCTCTGCTTCCTTCCATTCCCAACTCTGAGACTAACGGCTGAGCACTGTCCTCAGATGGGATCTACCAACAATTGTAAGACTTTGGACATGTGAAAGTGTTGGGCAAAAGCCACATTTCTGTACTCGACCCTGTCTACCCAACTTCTTTTTCAATGGGTGCCAGAAAAAATGCAGGTCAGACCGTGTACAGACCATCATGAGGAGAAGTTTAGCCTTTGTCCTCACCATCTTTGCTGGATCAGGGGATGGGGAGAAACAAAACCAAAATGTGGAAAAGCAGAAAGGCTAGAGCAGGTTTTTATAATTATCACCTTTTAGGAGTATTTTTCTTATTTAAAAAATAATATTGATTTTCTGGGAAAAGAAAAAAACTATCCATGGAAAACTGTCCTTCTAACCAAAATGGTGAGAAGGCAGGTATAAAAATGGAGAAGGCAGGTGTGAAGATGGGGGGCAGGCAGGTGTGACGATGGGGAGACAGGTGTGAAGAGGGGGAGACAGGTGTGAAGGGGGGCAGGTGTGAAGGGGGAAGGTGTGAAGATGGGAGGCAGGTGTGAAGGGGGGCAGGTGTGAAGATGGGAAGCAGGTGTGAAGAGGGGGGGCAGGTGTGAAGATGGGGGCAAGTGTTGGGGGGCAGGTGTGAAGGGGGCAGGTGTGAAGGGGGAAGGTGTGAAGGGGGCAGGTGTGAAGGGGGAAGGTGTGAAGATGGGGGGCAGGTGTGAAGATGGGGGGCAGGTGTGAAGAGCGGGGGCAGGTGTAAGGGGGGGGGGCAGGTGTGGACGCGTGGAAGGCAGGCTCACCCCTGGTTAGCTGTAGTGAGAGATGGGGGCTTCCCTTTCACTTCACAGAGTAAAGAGAAGGCTCCGAGGTATCAACAACTTGTACTATTAGGAAAAGGAAGACAAAGAATCTGTGTTTCCTGAACATCGAGAGGAAGTCTCTCTGGCTGCTGGGGGCTAGCTGGTCTCCTCCAGCTCCAAGAGGTCATCCACATACTCCACAACCTCTCCCTGTAAGAGACAATAAGACACCTCTGTTAAGCGGGTACCTGACCTTCAAAGTGCTGGTGAGCAGAGACTGTTTACAAGAGGCAATTGCCAGCCACCCCTAGGCTGGAGCAGCCCTTCTTCCCTCGAGCCCAGAGGATCTGACTTCTCCCTGGGAGGGACCTGGCTTCCACACCATGTGAACTTGGAGTCAAGTGCTCCAAGACCCCCAGATGGCCTGTGTGAACTGGGTGGTCCAGCCCCTTCTGAAAGACCCTGTTTAGTGCCCCTTCCTCTGTGCATCCCTCCCCCAGCCCTACTCCCCTCCCATTAGCAGTTACCCCACAGGAAGACTTTCTGTCTGTTCCCTTTCTGCCTTGATCACCAGACCATGAGCTTTTCAAGGACCAGGACCTTCTTCTGCAGAAACTGGCACACACAGGTCTCAGTAAACCTGCTAGGGGATGGCTGACTGCGTGTAGGCGTCTTACTGCTGGTGCAACTGAAGCAATCAGGCCACTCAAACAAGAGATGCTTGGGTGGTACAGGAGCCCACCTGCTCCCTCCTTTTGCAATGAGCCTTAAGCCTCTACCTGAAACAGCCCAGCATACTTTCTGATTTCCTTCTCTGCGTTGATTCCACTCCCACGACACACCTGACCCACCAGCTGATGACACCCATTCCCTTTACTGCAGAGAATGAGTGAATCACCAAGAAGGCCAAGCCCCTTCCCCTGAGGTCAGTACAGGCAGCGCCACCGACGGTGACCACCCCCTGCTACAGCCTGGCCCCCCTCATGGAGGCCTCCTTCCCAGGCCAAGAGCCAATTTGCTCCTTTTGATATTTTAACACAGAGAGAGTCATAAAATCTCTCAGCATTTGAGAATAGTCAGAAAATCTATCAAGTACATGAGACACAAAAAGGGGTCTTATTATTTTTATCAAATGCTTCTACACGTCATGCCTGCAATTAGGAACTCAAGTGATGGGAGTGGAAGACCACTGCTTGAATAAACAACATTCTTCAGTTGCTTTCTGGACCCCAAAAGGAAAACAGGGTATGGCAGAGGATTACATATATGGCCATGACATCTGTTCCCAGGGTTACTGTCTCCTGCTGTGTGGCTACTGTGAGGTGGGGATGATAGTATTGTTTGCTTTTAGCTCACTACTAAGTGTCCCCGGCAATAGAGATGAAAGAAACACATCCTCCTATAAGGTCACTGGTGTCACGCTCAGATCTATCGATATTTTCCAGGCACCCATCCCCCAGCTGCTGGGAGTGTCGTTGCTAATGGCTTATACCTGTCCCTTCTCTGCATGACTGATCTTGGCCAAAATGAGCAGCCCTGCCAGGGAGCTTATACACCACCCCTTCCGGGCTGCCAACAACTAGTGAGGTACTGAGAAAGGGGATGACAAAAGGCAGAAGGAGCTCTGTGATACAATGCATGCTCCAGAGCTCCCCGCAGGATCAGGATAACCTGACTGCAGGTGAGACCACATGTGTGCGTAGCTCCTTCCCCTGCCCCTCACCTCCTTTCCTACCCAAGAGCATCTATTTCAGCTTGCTTTATAAACATTCTGAAACTGTAACAGGGCCTCTGCAAAATTTTTAACCAGTGTGCAAACGTTCAGGAGGTCTTACACACATTTCAAGCCCAGAAAGATATAGGGGCTTCCCTGGTGGCGCAGTGGTTGAGAATCTGCCTGCCAATGCAGGGGACATGGGCTCAAGCCCTGGTCTGGGAAGATACCACATGCCGCGGAGCAACTAGGCCCGTGAGCCACAATTACTGAGCCTGCGCATCTGGAGCCTGTGCTCCGCAACAAGAGAGGCCGCGATAATGAGAGGCCCACGCACCACGATGAAGAGTGGCCCCCACTTGCCACAACTAGAGAAAGCCCTCGCACAGAAACGAAGACCCAACACAGCCATAAAATAAATAAATTAAATAAATAAATAAACCCCCCCCCAAAAAAAAGTTAAAAAAAAAAAGATATAAAGAAGAATACCACAAATATCAGGAGACTGTATTGACGCTTTGTTTCAAAGTAGCATTTTATCCTTTGGAAATTTTTAAGGATTAACTAAGAATTTTATTGTGTTGGTTACAGTTTATTTCAAATTATTACTTGCCATAATTTGATATATAATTTAAAAAATAGTTCATTCTTTAGAAATTCTTTTATAATTCTAAAGCTTTAGGTCTACTTAATTAGACCTAAGTAGACCTTTAGGTCTACTTAATAGCCCTAATTTTTTTTTTTTTTTTAAAGACCTATGGCTGACTTTTAAAACTTTAAGTTAGTAGTTGTCATAAACCCCCCATCCCCCTCCCCACAAACAAGCGAGAGAGAGAGCGAGAGAGAGAGAGAGAGAGAGAGAGAGAGAGAGAGAGAGAAAGTAAGAAATTGGCATATGCTTGCCCTGATATTTTTTCTCTGTTGCAATTTAAACTGTTCCAAAAATTCTCACAGTTTAGTTAGATTAATAACCTAACTACTTTGGGAACTTCAATGGAGTCCTGTTATCTTGACAGGTCCAAGTCTAAGAATCCTAGGAATTTTAAAGCCTGGAATAAGCTTGGTCTATTCACTAGATGATTACTAAGCAGCCGTGTGACTTTGAGTAAGTCACTCTACCTTTCTGAGTGTGTTTCCTCATCTGTGACATGAGAGAGCTTTACTAAATCTCATAAAGGGTCTCTTCTTGTTCTAATATTTATGATTTTTTTCTAAATGCATTGTTCTTGTATGTTAAAAGTCTTCAAAGGGTTCATAGCCAGGAATTCCACCTCTGGGAATTTATCCTAAGGAAATGATCAGAGAAGAGGTAAAAGATTTAGTAACTGCTGTGTTATTTATAAAAGCAAAAAGTTGGAAGCAACCTAAATGCCTATAAAAAGAGCTTTATTTAAAAAATCCACACCATGGAATATTAGTCATTACAAAATTGTCTTTATAATGAACATTAACTAACAAGGTTAACAAAAAACACAAAATCATCTCAATAGGTGCAGAAAAAACATTTGGCAAAATTCAACACCAAAGCATTTGAAAAAATTCCTAGTTTGTTGAATGATAAAAAACATTCAACTAACTAGGAATAGAAGAGGAACCTCCTCAACCTGATAAAGGGCCTTACCACAGCTAAGAATGTACTTAATGATGAAACAGAAGGCTTTCCTTCTAAGATTAGGAACAAGACAAGGATTTCCACTCTCTCCATTTCTATTCAACATTGTACTAGAGGTTTTAGCCAGGGCAATTAGCCAGAAAAATAAACAAAAGACATCCAGACTGGAAAAGAAGTAAAACCATGTCTATTCACAGGTAACATGATCTTGTATACAGAGACTCCTTAGGAATCCATACATATCAAAAAAAAGTTTAGAACTGATAGACAAGTTCAATAAGTTTGCAAGATTACAATATCAACATACAAAAATCAACTGTATTTCTATACACCAGCAACGCACAACTAGAAAATCAAAATAAGAAAAACAATTCCATTTCCAATAGCACCAAGAATAACAAAACTTGGGAAAATATTATTGAAGGAAGTTAAAGAAGACCTAAATAAGTAGAAAGGTATCCCATATTCATGGATCAGAATATTTAATATTGTTAAGATGTCAGTCAATCTTCAGATTCAGCACAATTCCTATAAAAATCCCAGCTGCCTTTTGCAGAATTTGGCAAGCTGATCCCATATTTCATATGGAAATGCAAGGGGCCCAGAATAGCCAAAACAATCTAGAAGAAGAAGAAAGAAGTTGGAAGACTCACACTTCCCAATCTCAAAATGTAGTACAAAGCTACAGTGTTCAAGACAATGCAGTACTGGCATAAGGATAGAAATCTAGATCAATGGAATAGAATTGAGAGTCCAGAGATAAACCTTCACATTTAAGATCAATTGATTTCTTACAAGGGTACCCAGACAATTGAATAGGGAAAGAAAGTCTTTTCAACAAATGATGCTGGACAACAGTATTTCCACACACAAAAGAATGAAATTGGATCACTACCTCACATCATATGTTAAATTAACAAAAAAAAAGATTGTAGACCTAAATGTAAGTGTATAACACTATAAAAACCTTAGAAAAAACCAGTAAGTTTTAGTGATCTTGGATTAGACAATATTTTCTTTGAAATGACACCAAAAACACAAGCAACAACAGGAAAAATAGATAAGTTGGATTTCATCAAAATTTAAAACTTTTGAGCTTCAAGACACCATTAACAGGGCTTCCCTGGTGGCGCAGTGGTTGGGAGTCTGCCTGCCAATGCAGGGGACACGGGTTCAAGCCCTGGTCTGGGAAGATCCCACATGCCGCGGAGCAACTAGGCCCATGAGCCACAACTACTGAGCCTGCGCGTCTGGAGCCTGTGCTCCGCAACAAGAGAGGCCGCGATAGTGAGAGGCCCACGCACCGCGATGAAGAGTGGCCCCCGCTTGCCGCAACTAGAGAAAGCCCTTGCACAGAAACGAAGATCCAACACAGCCAAAAATAAATAAATAAATAAATAAAAAATAAAAATAAAGGAATTCTTTTAAAAAAAAAAAGTAAAATAAATATCCTTCTTTTAAAAAAAAAAAAGACACCATTAACAAAGTGAAAAGATAATGCACAGATTGGGAAAAAAATTTTACAATTCATATATCTGACAGGGGACTTATAACCATAATATATAAAGAACTCTTACAACTCAACAATGAAAAGACAAGCAACCCAATTTAAAAATGGGCAAAGGACTTGAATAGAATCAACATTTCTCCAAAGAAGATATACAAATGGCTAATAGCCATATGAAAAGATGCTCAACACCATTAGTCAATAGGGAAATGCAAGTCAAAACCATAATTAGGTACCACTTCACACCCACTAGGATGGCTATAATAAAAAAGACAGACACACACACATACACACACACAAAAAGAAAGACAGACACTATAAGTGTTGAGGAAGATGAAACAGATTAGAACTCTCATACATTGCTGGTGGGAATGTAAAATGATTCAGCCACTTTGGAAAACAGTCTGGCAGTTCTTTAACAAGTTAAACATAGAATAATAGGACCCAGAAATTCTACTCCTAAATATATACTCTTAGGTATAAGAGAATTAAAAACTTTTGTCCAAACAAAAATTTGTACCCAAATGTCCATAGTATAATTATTCAAAGTAGCCAAAAAGCGGAAACAACCCAAATGTCCATCAACCAAGGAATAAACAACAGGTGGTATATCCATACAGTGGAATATTATTCAGCAATGAAAAGGAATTTTTACATGTAACGTGATGCATGTTACAACATGACTAAACCCGGAAAACATTACGCTCAGTGAAAGAAACTAGTCACAAAGACCAAAAACCATGATTCCATTCACATGAAACATCCAGAACAGGCAAATCCAGAGACAGAAAGTAGGTCAGTGGTTGCCAGGGGCTGGGGGAAAGGGTCAGGGTGGGCAGAGGGGAAGGAATGGAAAGTGACTACTAATAGGTTTGGGCTTTCATTTGGTTTTTCTTTTTTTTTTTTTTTTTGGCTGCACTGTGCAGCTCGCGGGATCTTAGTTCCCCGACGAGGGATGGAACCCCGGCCCTCGGCAGTGAGAGCACGGAGTTCTAACCACCAGACTGCCAGGGAAGTCCCTGGGCTTTCATTTGGGTGAAGAAAATGTTCTCAAATTTGAATGCACAACTTTATGAATATACTAAAAAAACCCCACTGAATTGTATACTTTAGAAAGGAGAATTATACAATATGTGAATAATATCTCAATCAAACTGTTCTAGAAAAACATAACCAGGGAAATTGCTCATACTACAGTGTTACATGGAAAAGCCATGATATATAATTACAGTCAAGTTTATAGTGAATATATATTGGAAATATATAGAAAAAACTGGAGACATAAATACCAAAATATCAATAGTAGTTTGCCTCTAGATAATCAGGAACTCTACTGTCCCATTTTTCCTAAATACTTTTTTCTCAGGAATTCCCTGGCGGTCCAGTGGTTAAGACTCCATGCTTCCACTGCCTGGGACATGGGTTCGATCCCTGGTCAGGGAACTAAGATCCCGCATGCCGTGCTGTGCAGCCAATAAATAAATAAGTAAATAAATATATTTTTCTCCACTTTTCAAACCATAGCGGTCAACCTTGTTTGTGTCTGGTCAGCATTCCTTCCTTTTCAGCATCCTTGTAGTCATATCACAGGCTCTGCTTCAAGAGAACCCAAGCCAAGACATATGGCACATGGGTCACTTCCTAGTTTGTAAAGCACTTCGACGTGCAAAGTGGTATTTCATTCTTCCAACCCTGTGAGGTCAATGTTATTAGCCCCATTTTACAGATGAAGGACTGAGGCTCAGGGGAGCCAAATGCATGCTAGTGGTCCATCCATCTCATGCAAATTCATGCACAGAAAACAAATTCCATGATGATGTCTTATTTACAGGTGCTTCACCGAAAACTGGGGCAGTGGAAAGAGCAGACATGGAGGCTCAGGGCTCCCGGGTCTGGCCTAGCAGCTCCCGGAACCTTCCTGTTCCCCAAGCTCCTCAGCTATAAAGTGAGGGGTCAGACGAGAACAAACCCGCAGCTCTCTCCCAGCTCCGATGGCTGGCAAGGCCCCAGCTGTCTTAGAAAGAGTTTGACGGTTTGTTCCAAACGCATCTCTCTAAACGCTACCCCTAATGATGGCTTTTCTGTGACTAAGCTGCCCCACCATAGAATGACGGCTCCATAACCAGCAGAGTCTCCGCCGTCAATAAAGAAGTCAGCTAAGTAAGACTTAATCAGGAATTTCAAGCAACCCCAGAGAAGGATAAAATGCCTAATTTACAGAAAACAAAACAAAACAACAAAAAAACAAACTGACAGAAAAATTGGGATGTGGGCTTCCCAGTGTCTTCAGAGTGCTAAAATTCAGTGTGTTTTTATAATGTTAAAAAATGATGTTGATGCCACACGGTGCAGGAAAAGAAAAAAAAAAGATGCTCGGACGGCTCCTGTGATGGGTTCCTGGAGGACGGCTCCGTACTCTGTCAGGAAACGTGGTGCTTCAGCCTGGGTTTCCTAGAAAACCCTTCTTGCCCAGGCCAGTGCTCTGACACGTTAAAACGCCCACAGAAACTGTTTCCCAAGGCCCCTTCTGTTTCTCATTTCAGGGACGACTCGGCCTTCCAGTGATTTTTAACAAAGCTGTGAGTAATATTTTCTCTTAGCCAGACGTGTGCTAAACAGAAAAACTTACCTCATCATCATCCATTATGTTTTCCTTAGCAAAGTCATGCAGCTCTTTCTGGAGTGTCGTCACGTTAAAGAACTGAACTGCTTCCTGTTCAGACACAAACAGAGAACAGTTTATATGACCAACCTTTTAATGGGAGAACTGGGCTGGTGGCAGGCGGGGGAAGGGTATGAGCTTTCTTTGGGGGGTGATGAAAATGTTTAAAATTAAATAGTTGTAACGGTCACACAGCTCTGTGACTATACTAAGACCACTGAATTGTGCACTTTGAAAGCATGAATTTGACAGTATATGAATTATATCTCAATTTCAAAAAAAGAGTAGCCAATCCTGAGTGAATGAAAGAGAAAGTGTGTGTGTGTGTGTGTGTGTGTGTGTGTGTGTGTGTGTGTGTGTGTGTTGGCTGGACAGTGAAGTTGAAGGAAGATGCATGTATGGCAAACCAAGACAGCATGCACAAATCTCAATGAAAATACAAGTTAAGGGCAAATTAGAAAAGATCTTCTGAAAGTGATATATAATCCATAGGTTTCCCTGAACACATGCAAAGCTGAGTGCATCCATCAAGGGAATTAAATGATGATTCATCCATAAACAAGCCTGCCATGGAGTTGTTAAAAAAAAAAAAAAAAAAGTAGGTGGTATGGGTGCGACATGGGAAGTGTTCATGATGAAATTGTTAGAAAGACAAAGCAAGTTGCAAAACAGTATGTAAGATCCCATTTTTGTAAAAATTAACAGTTACATGCTGCATATACAGTAAATGCATAGCTATAGGGCAGGATGAGAAAGAGAAAATATGGGATTAAGAAGCAGTCTCAATTCCTAAGTGAATCATTTCTGTAATGTTTAAAACTTGTAGAGTGCTTACTAATTTAGAAATGAGAACAAAGAAGTAAAATGTTAAAAGATGAAAAAGCTACCAAAAAAACTGAGTTTCCCTTCATTTCTGAAATAAACCATCTCTTAAGATGCAAAATTGCTTCCTGAAAGTGGGATGAAGAAGAGAACAGGAAACGTAATGCCTGGTGCACTGGCACGTACTGGTCTGGGCTGGAAATGCTCCTCCAAGAGCCCCCACTTGTCCCTGTGGTACTGATAATACACCAGGTTCTGCTGCATGACCTTATCGTCCTGGTCAAAGAGCAGGTAGCTGACCGCACAGGGGGCTGCGTTCTTCAAGTCGTTCACTGAAGGCAAAGGAAACAAGAACAGGAAATCAGCAAACCTCTCACGACCCACCCTCCATTGAATAACACCTTCAAAAAGGAAAAGATCACCAACAAGCCCCTTCTCCACAGACCCTCCTTCGGAATACCTGCAAAGACAAAAGAAATCTTCCCAGGGTGAAAAGGTCACAGATAGGGTATCCATGGGAACGTGGAGGCCAGTTTGGAAAACAGAAGAAGTTCCTCTTTAGGCAGAGACCTATGCAGAAATGCCTACTATATTCCCCTCACACCTTGGAGACCTGGGCTGGTGTCACATCCCTGGAACCTAAGCAGGCTTGGGTCCCAAGGCTGGACTGTCCTGAAGCTGAGGGAGCTGGTGAGGACATGCCAGCAAATGAGCCCTCCTTGGACCTGCAGTGCCTGGTCTCCTCTGCATGTGAACCATAATCTCCAGATCCAGGCAGGCCCTTCAAATGCTAAACCAAGCCTAGTTCACCCAAAAAAGGGTCCACCCTCTGGGCTGGAAGAGTTTTGAAAAGTCACCTGGTCTCCATGTCTCCTGGTGGTGGGGTTCCCACCTCCAACCTCCTTCCTTAGAGTCACCCCACCTATGGACGACAGCGCCCTCAGTGCAGCGGTTTTGCTGGGGCTGGGCTTTCTCCGTGGGGTGAAGGGTAAGGGGGAAGAAGGAACGAGACACAAGCCCTTGGGCCTTTCTTCTGGCACACTCCGCTCTCCTTGACAACCCAGGAACACGACTTTCCTAAGGCTCTGGTTGCCCAAGTATCCAAGTTGGGCATGAAGAAATGCTGCCGCCTTGTGGCCGTTTCCCATAACAACAACTTTAAAACCGCTGCTTATGGGCACTTCCTAGTCACAAGGCCTGTGGGGTTGGAAATGACACCCGTCCTCAAGAAATGTCCTGGGGTGATTGAAAAACATTTCAAAACAGGGCCGACTTTCAAGAAACCAATTTCAAGAGGTAAATTTCACTCACACTGTTTTTAAAAATAAAAAAGAAGCACTGGAAAAGATGCTCCACATAGCTGGGACTTCCCTGTTGGTCCAGTGGTTAAGAATCCACCTTCCAGGACTTCCCTGGTGGTGCAGTGGTTAAGAATCTGCCTGCCAATGCAGGGGACACGGGTTCGAGCCCTGGTCCGGGAAGATCCCACATGCTGCAGAGCAACTAAGCCCATGCGCCACAACTACTGAGCCTGTACTCTAGAGCCCACAAGCCACAACTGCTGAAGCCCGTGCGCCTAGAGCCCGTGCTCCACAACAAGAGAAGCCACCGCAATGAGAAGCCCGTGCACCACAACGAAGAGTAGCTCCCGCTCGCCGCAACTAGAGAAAGCCCGTGCGCAGCAACAAAGACCCAATGCAGCCAAAAATTTTAAATAAATAAATAAATAAATTTATTAAAAAAAAAAAAAAAGAATCTGCCTTCCAATGAAGGGGACGCAGGTTCAATCCCCGGTCAGGGAACTAAGATCCCACATGCCGCGGGGCAACTAAGCCCGTGAGCTACAACTACAGAGCCCATGCACTCTGGAGCCCACACTGCCACAACTAGGGAGAAGCCCATGCACTGCAACAAAGAGCCCGCATGCTGCAACTAAGATCCAACACAGCCAAAAATAAAATAAATAAATAAATATTTTTTAAAAAGATGCTCCACATCACTATTATTAGAGAAATGCAAATCAGAACTACAACGACGTATCACCTCGCACCATTCAGAATGGCTATCATCGAAACTTTTACAAACAATAAATGTGGAGATGGCGTGGAGAAAAGGGAACCCTTCTACACTGCTGGTGGGAATATAAATTGGGAGCAACCACTACAGTGAACAGTGTGGAAGTTCCTTAAAAAACTAAAAATAGAGCTAGCATATGATCCGGCCATCCCACTCTTGGGTGTATATCTGGAGAAAACCAGAATTCGAAAAGACCCAGGCACCCCAACGTTCACTGCACCACTATTTACAACAGCCAAGACATGGAAGCCACCACAATGTCCATCAACAGACAAACGGAAAAGGAAGATGTGGTACGTTTATACAATGGAATATTACTCAGCCATAAAAAAAGAATGAAATGATGCCGTTGGCAGCAACGTGGATGGACCTAGAGATGATCATACCTAGTGAAGTAAGTCAGACTGAAAAAGACAAATATATATCACTTACAGTTGGAATCTAAAAATTGATACAAATGAACTAATTTATAAAACAGAAAGACATTCACAGACTTAGAAAACAAACTTATGATTCTCAAAGGGGAAATTGGGGGGGGTAGAGAAGAATTAGAAAGTTGTTATTAACAGATACACCCTCATATATATTAGATAATCAAGAAGGACCTACTGTGTAGCACGGGGAACTCTACTCAACACTCTGTAATAACCTATATGGGAAAAAGACCCAAAAAAGAATAGCTCTATATGTTTGTATAACTGAATCAAGTTGCTGTACACCTAAAACAAACACAACATTGTAAATCAACTATAGCCCATATAAAAGAAAAATTCAATTAAAAAAAAAGTAGTACCTGCCATATTTCCCTCAGGGCTTGGTAACCGGTGCTGGGGTCACATCCCTGAAGCCTAAGGAGGCTTGGGTCCCAAGGCTGCTCTCTGGCAGGGCTGAGGGAGCTGGGGAGGATATGCCATCAAATGAGCCCCCCTTGGACCTGTAGTGCCAGGTCCCCTCTGGATGAGACTGCCATCTCCAGATCCAGGTGGGCCCTTCCAAAGCTAAGCCAAGCCTAGTGCACCCAAGAAAGGGTGGACCCTCTGGTCTGGAGAAGCTCTGAAAAGTCACCTGGTCTCCATGTCTCCTGGTGGTGGGGTTCCCACCTCCATCCTCCTTCCTTAGAGTCACCCCACCCAGGGACGACAGCGCCCTCAGTGCAGCGGTTTTGCTGGGGCTGCGATTTCTCTGTGGGGTAAAGGGTAAGGGGGAAGAAGGAATGAGACACAAGCCCTTGGGCCTTTCTTCTGGCACATTACGCCCTCCTTGACAACCCAGGAACATGATTTTCCTAAGGTTCCGGTTGCCCAGGTATCCAAGCTGGGCATGAAGAAATGCTGCCGCCTTGTGGCCGTTTCCCATAACAACAACTTTAAAACCACTGCTGATGGGCACTTCCTAGTCACAAGGCCTGTGGGGTTGGAAATGACACCTGTCCTCAAGAAACGTCCTGGGGTAAGTGATTGAAAAAGAATTCAAAACAGGGCCAAGAGGATTCAAGAGGCCAATTTCAAGATGTAAATTTTACTCACACTGTTTACCTGTAATCCAGAAAGCAAAGATTTCTTGGGGAGCAGCAAGAAAAGCTGAAAGTTTTGGTTTTTTTATCCATTATGTCTTTGCCACAGTTTCTGATATTCTGGTTGGTTTTTAGAGTTAGGATTTCAGAGGACCGACCAGTGAGCTTCCAGGGCCTGGAAGTGTCCGGAACACCTCTAAACTCCAGTGTTCTCACGTGTTCCCACTGAACCAAGCCTGCTTAGTGGCTGTAAGATCCACGTTTCAATGTCCATTCACGGGGTAGTTGAGTGACGTGTCAGCACAGCTTCTCAGGAAAATGAAAGAAAAACACGGGCTATATTTCCCTCCAACAGAACATCTATAAACTGAATCCAAGATCAGCAATGTGTTGATAAAAGTTGAAAATGGGTGATAGGCACCCTACTGTTCATTATACCAACCTCTCCAACATATGTGTTGTTTTTTTTTATTACCTTGGTTTTTTTAAATTTATTTATTTCATTTATTTATTTTTGGCTGTGTTGGGTCTTCGTTGCTGCACACATGCTTTTTCTACTTGCGGCCAACCGGGGGCTACTTTTCGTTGAGGTGCACAGGCTTCTCATTGCAGTGGCCTCTCTTGTTGCGGAGCATGGGCTCTAGGTGCGTGGGCTTCGGTAGTTGCGGCAGGCGGGTTCCGTAGTTGTGGCTCGTGGGCTCTAGAGCGCAGGCTCAGTAGTTGTGGCGCACGGCCCTAGTTGCTCCGCGGCATGTGGGATCTTCCCGGACCAGGGCTTGAACCTGTGTCCCCTGCATTGGCAGGCGGATTCTTAACCACTGCGCCACCAGGGAAGCCCCCAATATATGTTTTTAAATTTCCAGAAGTTAAATAAAACATGTACGTAATTTTTTTATAATTCTCATTAAAACAGGGTCCTTCCACGTGTGGCTGAATAAAAGTCAACAGTTAACACTGGGGCTGGGGGGAGAGCAGGGAGGGGGATGGAGATGGGTTGTTTGCTTTTGATGTTTCTCTGTACATCTCTGAGATGTTTGGTTCACTGCAATAAGCTTCTCCTGTAAGCCTTTTTGAAAAAAAGCACTTACATTAAATCAGTTACTTATATTAGAAAAGAGGGCTCTTCATAAGCAAAGACACTGCCTAGTGGAAAACTGTCCCCTCCACACTAGAATGTGGTCAGTAAGTATTTGCTGGCACCATGCTGTGAGCTCAGTGCTGCCTCATAGGAAAGCATGTTCACACATTACATAGAACTAGACTCTTGTCCTCTACGCTAAATAATCCTTTACCAGACAGCTCACGCTGGGGTGACAGTGGCAAATAAAATCTCATTCTTCCCTCCATGAAAGGGGACTTCTGGGAAGGACACCTGTTAAAAACACACCTCAACCTCTTCTTGATCTCAGAAATGTCCCAACCAAGGGACATTTCAGGACATTTCATTGCATCCTTAGATGAGGTTCCGGCCGCTCTAAGATCAGGTTCACTGCTGAGAGAGGCCAGTTACCTTCCTCAGAAAAACATGGTATAAATGTCAGTATCAGAGACTTTTCAGGAACAAAGGAGCCATCTTGATTAACAGCAAAAGTTTAAATATTTTTAATTTAAAAACTAAAAAGAGAGAGAGAGGGAGAGAAGGAAAATATTTTTCTTTTCTTTTTTTCCCTTTTTAACCTTCAGCAGGCAAGGCTTTCAGTGTGTCCTGGAGAGGAGATGAGATGGGATTAAAAGGTAGGCAGGTTAGGTGGCTGCTGGAGCAGAGGGAACCCAACAAAGAACAGGATGGACACAGCGGGGAAGGGGGGCTGTGGAAGACAAGGTCACCTGGCACTCCTCCAGGACATCCCTGAGTCCCCAAGACCAGCTGCCCCTGAGTTTGAAGAGCAGCCTTGGGGAAGCTAGCCAGACACCTGCCAGTGGACCCAGACATTTCATCAGGAGGGTAGAGTTGTTGCTGCTGCAAATGACCCTAGTAACTTCCCGTGCTTGTCACTGAACTGCCAAGGTACACGCTGCTCACGCGAGTGGCACCCAGCAATCTTGGCTACAGGGAGAGGGGGGAAAGCCAGGAAATTCAGGCTCTGAAGTCTGAACTCCAAGTTCCTTTCTTTCTCCCATGTGTCCCCTTTGTCCACTTGGAAGGTTCTGATTGATAAACTCCAATTTCAGGCCAAGGTAGGACCAACTGCAATAACATTCTAAGACTCTGAAAAGTAAAGCCAATGACGTGGAAGAAGGGAAATAATGATACTTAAAAAAAAAAAGAAAAAAGAAAAAAGGGACTTGCCTGGCGGTCCACTGGTTAGGACTCCGCGCCTCCACTGCAAGGGGGCATGGGTTTGATCCCTGGTCGGGGAACTAAGATCCCGCATGCCATGCAGAGCGGCCAAAACAACAACAACAACAACCAAAAAAACAGTTATATAGAGTTTGCCATGTGCCAGTGTGTGAATTTCCTAAGCATTCCACGTCTATCAACTCATTTAATCCTCAACAATCTTAGGAGGTTAGTACTCTCTATAGATGTGGAAGTTAAGTCTTAGTACCTTGCTCAGATCTCCTAGAAAATGATTACTTACATTTATAATAAGCAAACTGCAAATAATGATACATGGTAGCCACAAATTTCTCGACTGGATATCCTCCTATAACTGGGGTGAGGTTCTCTTCACACTGTATTTTGCATTCCAGAACTTCCACATAATGATCTGAAAGAACACACAAATTTTCAGGCAGTGTATCCATTATTTTCTTAATGCCGCTTCTGCCCCACTGCCCCAAAAGATCAAGGTAAAAGGTAAAAATGATAAATGATAAAATGATAAAATGATAAAAGTAAAATATTCACAACACTTATGATAAAGGGCTAAAATCTTTCATGCACAGTTTCCTAAATCAATAAGAAAAAGACAAATGTCCACTATAAAAATAGCCAAAAGGATGTTAATAGAAATTATAAAAAGGGCTAATAAACATTGTGAAAAGATCTTAACCACATTTGAAATTAAGAAATACAATTCTACCTAAAATAATGTAAGCTATTACATTGGCAAAATGTTTAAAATTTGATGATGTCCAGTGATAGGAAGAGAATAGTGAGACTCATGCTCTCATGTTCTGTTTGTAGGAGCAAAATAGGAACAAATGTTTTGGAGTACAATTTGGCAAAATTTATCAAAGGTTAAAATACACATATTCTCGGTAATTCCCTGGCGGTCCAGTGGTTAGGACTCTGCGCTTCCACTGCAGGGGACACAGGTTCGACCCCTTGTCAGGGAACTAGATCCCATATGCATGCTGCAACTAAGAGTTCTCATGCCACAACTAAAGATCCTGAGTGCCGCAACTAAGACCTGGTGCAGCCAAATAAATAAATAAAATAAAATAAAATAAATTTTTAAAAATACCTAAATACAGTCACATAGAAAGATGTCAAAGACTACATTTCCCAGCCTCCTTTGCAGTTAGGTTGGGGCCATGTGACTAAGTGAGCCATGAAATGTGGACCGTAACAACTGATGAATACTACTTCTGGGGCTGGTCCCTAACAACCTCCCAGGTGACCTTTGGCCCCTCCCTTTTCTCCTTTCATGCAGCCAGAAGCGAAAGACTCCAGCATGATGATACACATTTTGCCAGCAAGACTGTGGAGGAACAGGCCCTCTCCTACATTGCTGGTAGGAATGCAAAATGGTACCTTAAAATACCAAATAATTTATGTAAACCTTTACTCTGAACTATCAATCCCACTGATGTTGACTTTGCAAACACACTTCCATACTTAGCAAACAACAACAACCCACTAAAATTCCCCATTGCAGTATTAGATGTAATAGCAAAAGATTGGAACAGCCCAAATATCTATCAGATAGTTGAATAAACTGTAGTACATCACTCCCCCAACCCTCAGTGGAGCACTCCGCAGTAATAAAAAGAATGACACAATCTCTGCGCACTAGTTAGGATATATTGTTAAGTGGAAAAAGCATAAAATAGAATAGTGTTTAACGTATGGTACCTAATCTGTATGAAAGAAGCAGACACAAAAATAAAGGGAAAGTAGGTTTTTTTTTTCTTTTTTTTTCTTTTTCTTTTTTTTTTTGGCCGCATTGCGCAGCATGTGGGATCTTAGTTCCCCAACCAGGGATCAAACCCCCACCCAGTGCAGTGGAAGCGTGAAGTCGAACCTGCATCCCCTGCATTGGAAGGTGGATTCTTAGCCACTGGACCACCAGGGAAGTCCTGGTGACATTAATTTTTAAGCATTTGGTTAAGGTGCTTTCCAGTGTTCAAGGGTCAACTGTATTTTAAAATAAAACTAAAAAATTCCCTAAATATCTATCTGTCTAAGGTATATCAAAGAAACAAATAAAGAAAGGTTACCTTTGGGGGTGAGTGAGATGAATAGGAGAGATGTGGATGGAAGCAAGACTTCTCTGAGTGTGACTTTTTAAAATAGTTTTCACTCAAACATATGAATATTCTATATATTCAAAAAAAACTAAACAATAAAAAGGAAAAATCAAGCAAGCCTCCAGACTGAAAACACACTAAAGTAAACCTAGATGTATATCCAATTGGTACCATACAGAGAAAAGAACAGATCACAGTAACTGAATATTCTTAGTGGGATACAGTCTAAGGCAGCACAGTCTAATAGAAATACAATGTGAGCCACATATGTAATTGTTAATTTTCTAGTGCAACATTAAAAAAAAAACTAAAAAGAAACAAGTGACATTAATAACATATTTTTTAACCCAGAAATGTCCAAAATATTATCATTTCAACATGTAATCAATATAAAAAAACTGTTAATGAGATATTCATTATCCTTTTTTTTGTACTAATTCTGCAAAATCCAGTATCTACATCATACTCAGAGCACATCTCAGATTGGACCAGTCACCATTCAAGTGTTCAGTAGCCATGATCAGTTGGTGGCTACCATGCTGGACGGCACAGATCTAAGGACTAAAAGAACTTCAAAGACATCGCAAATGTCACTCAGAAGTTTTATTGTTAATATTTATCTTGCTGTGATACATTTGAAACCATATTATGTTCATTGTAAGAAAAGCAAATAAATATTCTACGTTATAGAGAAGTAAGATTTTCACTGTAAGAAAAAAGTATACAAATAAAAAGTGAAAGAGGGAATTCCCCAGTGGTTCAGTGGTTAGGACTCCTCACTTTCACTGCTGAGGGCGTGGGTTCAATCCCTGGTCAGGAAACTAAGATTCCCCAAGCCGCGTGGAGGGGTTAAAAAAAAAAAAAAATTGGGCTTAAAAAAAAAAAAAATACAGAGGACAGAGGACTACGGGATACAACCAGCAAAATCCAGACTGTGGGAATCTCTATAGGACAAACAACACAGTTTCTGCAATAACAAGGAGAAAAAAAAGAATTGGCAGGAGGATTTATAGATTAAGAGATTTAAAAGATAACCAGGGGCTTCCCTGGTGGTGCAGTGGTTAAGAATCCGCCTGCCAATGCAGGGGAAACGGGTTCGAGCCCTGGTCCAGGAAGATCCCACATGCCATGGAGCAACTAAGCTCGTGCGCCACAACTACTGAAGCCCACGTGCCTACAGCCCATGCTCCTCAGCAAGAGAAGCCACTGCAATGAGAAGCCCGCGCACTGCAACGAAGAGTAGCCCCTGCTCGCTGCAACTAGAGAAAGCCCACGCGAAGCAACGAAGCCCCAACACAGCCAAAAATAAATACATAAATAATAATTTTTAAAAAACTAAAAAGATAAAAACCAATTTGCTAGAATATAGATGAACCTTGAGGACATTATGCTAAGTGAAACAGGCCAGTCATAAGAGGACTAATACTGTATGATTCTGCTTATATGAGGTACCCAGAGTAATCAAATTCATAGAGACAGAAAGAAGAATGGTGGTTGCTAGGGACTGGGAAGGAGGAGGATGGGGAGTTAGTGTTTAATGGGTACAGAGTTTCAGTTTGGGAAGATGAAAAGGTTCTGGTGATGGATGGTGGTGATGGCTACACAACAATGTGAATATACTTACTGCCATGGAACTGTACACTTAACACACGGTTAAAATAGTAAAGTTTTGTTCAAAATAAAAATTTAAGAAGATAACCAAATGCAATGTGTGGGACTTATTTTGAACATGATTCAAACCAATAAATTGGGAATTCCCTGGCAGTCCAGTGGTTAGGACTCCACACTTTCACTGTTGGGGGCCCGGGTTCAATCCCTGGTCGGGCAACTAAGATCCCACAAGTCGCACAGTGGGGCCAAAAAGAAAAAAAAAGAAAGAAAGAAAACCCACAAAAAACCCAACAAATTGTAAATTTAAGGAACACACATTTATGACATTTCTGAGATGACTGGGACACTGGATATTTGATGATGAGATCAAGGAACTGTTGTTAAAATTCTTTTAGGTGTAATGGTTCAGTGGTTGAAAAAAAAGAGTTCTTATCCTTTAGAGGTACCTACTGAAACATTACAAATGAAGTGACACAACATCTGGGATTTGCTTCAAAATAACATGAGGGACTTCCCTGGTGGTCCAGTGGTTAAGACTCCGAGCTCCTGATGCAGGCGCCCCGGATTCGATCCCTGGTCAGGGAACTAAATCCCGCATGCTGCAGCGAAGATCCCGCATGCCACAACTAAGACCTGGCACAACCAAATAAATAAATAAATATTTTTTAAAAATAATAATAATAATATGAGAGGTAAGTGGGTGGGAATTAGATGACACCCAGTTGACCCTGAGTTGACAATAGCGAAGCTGCGTCATGGTGACATGGGGTTTCTTTACACTCTTCTATTTTTTGTATATGTTTGAAATTTTCCACAATAAAAAGGTTTTGTTAAGAGAAATAAAGGTACTCTGTGGAAAAAGAGATCCATGAGCAAAAAAGTGATTAAAAACCAAAAACAAAAACCGTACTGGATTCAATAACTGTAAAAGAGCTGCCTGCCCCAGGGTTTCTGGGAGCCATTAACCATCACAGCACACAGAGACTCCAAGAGGCAGACGGTGCTCAGGCCAATCTCAGACCTATCTGACCTGGGTCCCCTTCCTGCAAGGTGCAGTTTGGATGTCCCAAACCACTTAGGGACATCTCTTGGCCATTTCCCATTCTCTGAAGCATCGCTGCCCACTACTGGTTAAGGAGAAACCCTAGGGCTATTTATGTGTTTTCAATTTTTCTTCTTTCTTTTTTTTGGCCGCACCGTGAGGCATGTGGGAATCTTAGTTCCCCGACCAGGGATCGAACACACGACCCCTGCAGTGGAAGCACAGAGTCTTAACCGCTGGATCGCCAGGGAAGTCCTCAATTTTCTTCATTCTTTCCTGTGTTTTCTAAACTTCCTATAATAAGCATGAATTATTTTATAGTCAGAAAATTTTTTTCCCGAAAGTTATCTTAGTGATGACTAATTAGAGGTTCATTATACTCTTCATTTTACCTTGATGTGTGCTGAAAAATTGCCATAATCAAAGTTATCTCCCTAAGGTGAGGCATGAGTTGCTTTGGGGCCCCTTTTTATTTTTCCAAAAGCCCGTGGGAATCTGTAATCAAGTAGGGCTGATGAGGCAGACCTTCTCTGCTGGCCTGTATCTAGACACCATACTCACTGTTTCTCCAGAAGCTCCCACCAAATCAGAGGCTGATCTATACATGTGTCAGCCACCCCAGTTACCCTCTCTTATTTAAGCTCAAAAGTTCCTCAGAGGCCACTCAAGTACCTAGAAGGCATGTAGAACCCACAGGGGCAGCTATGCCATTTATGTCGAGGACACAACCCACCACTAACCTGCTATGGAAAGATAGAAATCCTTGAAGTCCTTGATCTCCCGGGAGCCCTCACAGGCAGCGAGACACTCATAAAAGGCCTTGAAAAAGTCAGGAAGGGCCAGCTCCATGTCCGTGATGCATGTCCTCCAGTTCTCACCGTTGTACCCCCGCACGGCTCGGATGAACAGGCTCTGGAATCATCAGAAAGTCTACAAATAATAAATGCTGGAGAGGGTGTGGAGAAAAGGGAATCCTCCTACACTGTCGGTGGGAATGTAAATTTGTACAGCCACTATGGAGAACAGTAATGAGGTTCCTCAGAAAACTAAAACTAGAGCTACCATATGACCCAGCAACCCCACTCCTGGGCATATATCCAGAGAAAACTCTAATTCAAAAAGATACATGCACCCCTATGTTCATAGCAGCACTATTTACAATAGCCAAGACATGGAAGCAACCTAAGTGTACATCAACAGGTTGCATGGATAAAGAAGATGGAATATTACTCAGCCATAAAAAAGAGTGAAATAATGCCATTTGCAGCAACATAGATGGATCTAGAGATTATCATACTAAGTGAAGTAAGCCAGACAGAGAAAGACAAATACCATATGATATCACTTATATGTGGAATCTAAAAAATGATGCAAATGAACTTGTATACAAAACAGAAATAGACTCACAAAGTAGGAAAACAAACTTATGGTTACCAAAGGGGAAAGGGGTAGGGGAGGGATAAACTGGGAATTTGGGATTAACAGATACACACTACTATATATAAAATAGATAAGCAACAAGGACCTACTGTATAGCACAGGGAACTACATTTAATAGCTTGTAACAACCTATAATAGAAAAGAATCTGAAAAATAATACATATATATATATTCTATGTGTAATTGAATCACTCTGCTATACACCTGAAACACTGAAAATCCACTATACTTCAATTAAACAAACAAACAAACAAACAAAAAGCAGGCTCTGGAAAGCAGAGAGAAGCCAAGGAAGGTCCAGACATGAAGGGAGAGAGATCTGTCCTCCTGAAAGGAATCAGACCATCGTCAAGCTCTACTCTCATTAGCTCTGGAGAAACCATGCTCACTCTTAATTACAAATAGGAAACCAATCAGTAACTTACCTATATCTAGATTTTTCTACCCTGTTCACAGTGGTACACTTATTTTATTTAATTCAAAAAGTAGCAGGTGCAATCCACCAGAGGGCAGACAGCAGAAGCAAGAAGAACTACAATCCTGCAGCCTGTGGAACGAAAACCACATTCACAGAAAGACAAACAAAATGAAAAGGCAGAGGACTATGTACCAGATAAAGGAACAAGATAAAACCTCAGAAAACCAATTAAATGAAGTGGAGATAGGCAACATTCTAGAAAAAGAATTCAGAATAATGATAGTGAAGATGATCCAGGACTTCAGAAAAAGAATGGAGACTGGACTTCCCTGGTGGCGCAGTGGTTAAGAATCCGCCTGCCAATGCATGGGACACGGGTTTGAGCCCTGGTCCGGGAAGATCCCACATGCTGTGGAGCAATTAAGCCAGTGCACCACAACTACTGAGCCTGCACTCTAGAGCCCGTGAGCCACAACTACTGAGCCTGTGTGCCACAACTACTGAAGCCCGCGCGCCTAGAGCCCGGGCTCCGCAACAAGAGAAGCCACTGCAGTGAGAAGCCCGCGCACCGCAACGAAGAGTAGCTCCCACTCGCAGTAACTAGAGAAAGCCCGTGCAGCAAGGAAGACCCAATGCAGCCAAAAATAAAATAAATAATAAATAAATAAATTTTAACAAACAAACAAAAAAAAAGAATGGAGACAAAGATCAAGAAGATGTAAGAAATGTTTAACAAAAACCTGGAAGAATTAAAGAACAAACAGAGATGAACAATACAATAACTGAAATGAAAAATATACTAGAAGGAATCAATAGCAGAATAACTCAGGCAGAAGAACGGATAAGTGACCTGGAAGACAGAATGGTGGAATTCACTGCTGCGGAACAGACTAAAGAAAAAAGAATGAAAAGAAATGAAGACAGCCTAAGAGATCTCTGGGACAACATTAAACGCACCAACATTCACATTATAGGGATCCCAGAAGGAGAAGAGAGAGAGAAAGGACCCGAGAAAATGTTTGAAAAGATTATAGTTGAAAACTTCCTTAACATGGGAAAGGAAATAGCCACCCAAGTCCAGGAAGCACAGAGAGTCCCAGGCAGGATAAACCCAGGGAGAAACATGCCAAGACACATAGTAACCAAATTGACAAAAGGTAAAGACAAAGAAAAATTATTAAAGGCAACAAGGGGAAAACGACAAATAACATTCAAGGAAACTCCCATAATGTTAACAGCTGATTTCTCAGCAGAAACTCTACAAGCCAGAAGGGAGTGACACGATATATTTAAAGTGATGAAAGGGAAGAACCTACAACCAAGATTACTCTACCCAGCAAGGATCTCATTCAGATTCAATGGAGAAATCAAAAGCTTTACAGACAAGCAAAAGCTAAGAGAATTCAGCACCACCAAACCAGCTCTACAACAAATGCTAAAGGAACTTCTCTAAGTGGGAAACACAAGGGAAGAAAAGGACCTATGAAAACAAACCCAAAACAATTAAGAAAATGGTAATAGGAACATACATATTGATAATTACCTTAAATGTGAATGGATTAAATGCTCCAGTCAAAAGACACAGGCTCGCTGAATGGATACAAAAACAAGACCCATATCTACAAGAGACCCACTTCAGACCTAAGGACACATACAGACTGAAAGTGAGGGGATGGAAAAAGATATTCCATGCAAATGGAAATCAAAAGAAAGCTGGAGTAGCAATACTCATCTCAGATAAAGTAGACTTTAAAATAAAGAATGTTACAAGAGAGAAAGAAGGACACTACATAATGATCAAGGGATCAATCCAAGAAGAAGATATAACAATTATAAATATATATGCACCCAACATAGGAGCACCTCAATACATAAGGCAAATGCCAACAGCTATAAAAGAGGAAATCGACAGTAACACAATAATTGTAGGGGACTTTAACACCTCACTTACACCACTGGACAGATCATCCAGAGAGAAAATTAATGGGGAAACACAAGCTTTAAATGACACAACAGACCAGATAGATTTAATTGATATTTATAGGACATTCCATCCGAAAACAGCAGATTACACTTTCTTCTCAAGTGCACACGGGACATTCTCCAGGATAGATCACATCTTGGGTCCCACATCAAGCCTCGGTAAACTTAAGAAAATTGAAATCATATCAAGCATCTTTTCCAACCACAATGCTATGAGATTAGAAATAAATTACAGGGGAAGAAATGTAAAAAACACAAACACATGGAGGCTAAACAGTATGTTACTAAATAACCAAGAGATCACAGAAGAAATCAAAGAGGAAATCAAAAAATACCTAGAGACAAATGACAATGAAAACACAATGATCCAAAACCTATGGGATGTTTCTAGCAATACAATCCTACCTTAAGAAACATGAAAAATCTCAAATAAACAATCTAACCTTACACCTAAAGGAACTAGAGAAAGAAGAACAAACAAAACCAAAGTTAGCAGAAGGAAAGAGAAATCATAAAGATCACAGCAGAAATAAATGAAATAGAAACAAAGAAAACAATAGCAAAGATCAGTAAAACTAAAAGCTGGTTCTTTGAGAAGATAAATGAGATTGATAAACCTTTAGCCAGACTCATCAAGAAAAAGAGGGAGAGGACTCAAATCAATAAAATTAGAAATGAAAAAGGAGAAGTTACAACGGACACCGTAGAAATACAAAGCATCATAAGAGAATACTACAAGCAACTCTATGCCAATAAAATAGACAAGCTGGAAGAAATGGACAAATTCTTAGAAAGATATAATCTTCCAAGACTGAACCAGGAAGAAATAGAAAATATGCACAGACCAATCACAAGTTATGAAATTGAAATTGTGATTAAAAATCTTCAAACAAACAAAAGTCCAGGACCAGATGGCTTCACAGGTGAATTCTATCAAACATTTAGAGAAGAGCTAACACCCCATCCTTCTCAAACTCTTCCAAAAAATTGCAGAGGAAGGAAGACTCCCAAACTCATTCCACGAGGCCACTATCACCCTGATACAAAAACCAGACAAAGATACTACAAAAAAAGAAAATTACAGACCAATATCACTAATGAATACAGATGCAAAAATCCCCAACAAAATACTAGCAGACAGAATCCAACAACACATTAAAAGGATCATACAACATGATCAAGTGGGATTTATCCCAGGGATGCAAGGATTCTTCAATATATGCAAATCAATCAATGTGAAACACCATATTAACAAACTGAAGAATAAAAACCATATGATCACCTCAATAGATGCAGAAAAAGCTTTTGACAAAATTCAACACCTATTTATGATAAAAACTCTCCAGAAAGTGGGCATAGAGGGAACCTATCTCAACATAATAAAGGCCATATACGACAAACCCACAGCAAACATCATTCTCAATGGTGAAAAACTGAAAGCATTTCCTCTAAGATCAGGAACAAGACAAGATGTCCACTCTCACCACTATTATTCAACATAGTTTTGGAAGTCCTAGCCACGGCAATCAGAGAAGAAAAAGAAGTAAAAGGAATACAAATTGGAAAAGAAGAAGTAAAACTGTCACTGTTTGCAGATGACATGATACTATACATAGAGAATCCTAAAGATGCCACCAGAAAACTACTAGAGCTAATCAATGAATTTGGTAAAGTTGCAGGATACAAAATTAATGCACAGAAATCTCTTGCATTCCTATACACTAATGATGAAAAATCAGAAAGAGAAACTAAGGAAACAATCTCATTCACCACTGCAACAAAAAGAATAAAATACCTAGGAATAAACCTACCTAAAGAGGTAAAACACCTGTACTCAGAAAACTATAAGACACTGATGAAAGAAATCAAAGATGACACAAACAGATGGAGAGATATACCATGTTCTCTCTTTCATTCAGATTATTTTCAAATCACTATTTAGTATTGTGTGTCTTATCTTAATTTAAAAAAAAAAAGTAACAGGCACTTGATAATAAAATCAAGTTTGAATAAAGGAAAAAGAGAAAACTCTAGTGACAGAAACCAGAGCAGTGGCTGCCAGGAGTCAGGGGGTGGGGCAAAGCCTGGACTGCACAGGGGTACAAGGGAACTTTTTAGGGGAGAAGAAAATATTCTACATCATGATTGTGGTGGTACCTTTGACAAAACTCATCGAATTACACACTTAAAATTAGTAAATAAGTTTTAAATAAATTATACCTCAGTAAAGCTGATTCTAAAAATCGATTCAAGGAAAAGATAAAGCTTAAGCAAGTGTCAGATACCCCTCCCCCTAACAGTGAAATATGAACTAGGAGTGCCACACATCAGTACAAGTTCCTGGGGAGGGCAGCCGCGTGCCAGATAGTGGAAACGTCAAGGACTTTCTGCTAACTGTTGCCTGGAGCAGGTAAAAGAAATAACTAGGGCTGAGGAAGCAGCCTGGTTTCACAAGAAATAAGTAGAGATCTTGGACGCATGCGGAAACCTGCTAAATTGGAGGGGCCAAGACAGGCCTTGAAATACGCATGGGGCTCTCCATTTGTAGTTTTGTTTTCAGTTGCTCTGGAATGGGGGTATTTGAGGGTCACCCCTGGGACCTGAAATTTTCACCCAACTTAAGGCCTCAGGTTAAGAAGGTGGGTCTCCTTATACCTCCTGGGCAGGCAGCATCCCCTGGAAACAAGACAGACAGAGAGCTGAAGGGGCTTTGCCTGGAGACTGGGTAAAAGAGCAGCAACACCAGGCCGCTGGCTCTGCAGAAATGGCAGGGCGGCAGCAGCAAGAAAGCCCTGCAGAGAGAGGAAAGCCCTGCAGAGAGAGGAAGCCCCTGGGCAAGGTGGGGATGGTGGGGAGGGGGGAGCCCGCCACACCCAGCAGGACTCCAAAGAGGGCAAGAAGGGTGCAGCTGCTTGCAGTGAAGCCCAGTGCACTGGCCGCATGCACTCCGCTCTGCTCCCCAAACCCTACCCAAAAAATGACAGGGAAGGAAGTAAAAAGACTTCAGTCCTTTTATGGGAGAACGGGAAAGGAGCAAGCAGCAGACAAGAGATTTCAACAACTTTTGGAAAGGCAAAAAACCGAATTATCAGAGAGGAGGGACCTCAGAGCAGGTGAGCTATACACTCGTAGGCACCTGCAGGCACCAGGGACCACGGAGGCTGGCACAA
Organism: Balaenoptera physalus; assembly: GCF_965194825.1. Classification (NCBI taxonomy): domain Eukaryota; kingdom Metazoa; phylum Chordata; class Mammalia; order Artiodactyla; family Balaenopteridae; genus Balaenoptera; species Balaenoptera physalus. The sequence goes on along the minus strand of NC_138896.1, from coordinate 58,979,056 downwards.
GGCATGGGACAGAAAGCAGGGCTGAAAGTCTGAACAGAGCTGTTGGAACCCTGGGTTCCCCCACCAGCGCCCACCTGCTCACCTAAGGGACCACACTTCCCAAAGCCACTCCTTGCCAGAGACTGGTGGTCTATTCTAGAGACTCTACCCATAAAGGCTGAGGGGCCAGGGAGCAGGCATAGCAGAGCCGAGTCGAGGCATGGGCTGAAAACCAGGAAGCAGGTAAGGTCTCCGACTCAGCTGTGAGACCCCCATCCCTCTCCCCAGACTGGCTCTCAGACACCAGTAGAGAAGCACGGACACCCCACCAGCCCTGCAGAAGGCTGGAGAATTCTTCCCTGGAAAACTGAAGGGCTCCAGGAAAGAGACTTCGCCCACTACGTTTGAGGGTCACCACCTGTGAAAAAGTGAGCCTGAGATCTGGTCCCACGATAGGAAACCCTGGAGTCAGACCTTAGGATCTAACGGCTCCCATGGGTACTTTCAACACATCCCTCTGTTTTCAACCCTGCCCACCCTCCACTGGTACCCACACCCCCAGAGCCCGAGCTCGACAGGGCCGGACAACAGGAAGTGCTCAAAGGGCTTAGATTCTTCCTCTTCTGATTGTCCTCATTCATTCTCATCAGAATTCCCCTCTGCAGGGCTTCCCTGGTGGCGCAGCGGTTGAGAATCTGCCTGCCAATGCAGGGGACACGGGTTCGAGCCCTGGTCTGGGAGGATCCCACATGCCGCGGAGCAACTAGGCCCGCCCGTGAGCCACAATTACTGAGCCTGCGCGTCTGGAGCCTGTGCTCCGCAACAAGAGAGGCAGCGATAGTGAGAGGCCCGCGCACCGTGATGAAGAGTGGTCCCTGCTTGCCGCAACTGGAGAAAGCCCTCGCACAGAAACGAAGACCCAACACAGCCATAAATAAATAAATAAATAAATAAATAAATAAAACAAAAAACAAAAAAACCTTGCTCTTTAAAAAAAAAAAAAAAAAAGAATTCCCCTCTGCAGATGCAGAGACTTAAGTAGCCTCCAATCTGTCAAGTCAGTCCTCCTAGCGCCTCTATTTCCTTTCCAACTTAAGATATAAAGTTGTGTGTGTGTGTGTATAAATATATATGTTTCCTAACTTCATCAGAAATGGAGAATTATATTTCTGTTTCTCCTATTCTTGGTCATTTTCGGATGATTTCCAAGACACGTCTTTATTCTACCATCTTATTCTACCATCACATGACCATATTTCTAAAATGTAGCATTTAAAAAAAAGTGGCTTTAAAATCATCACGGAAAGTAAAACTGCATTCTTAAATGGATCAACTAGGTGTTAAAAAGGCAATCATTTCTATTGTCATAATATTCATTAAATGTCATCAAAAATCACTAGCGGTCCTTTGAATGTCAACAGATGTTCACTGAGATACGCTTCTTTGACAACCCGCATTGCAACTAACCACTGTGTAAAAATGCAAATATACCTCATACGACTTGGTTTCCAAGTCTTTAATGTAGTCCTCGGCATCGGGCAGGCTCTTGTAATAAGCCATGTTTCTCTTCATCATTTCGTCATCAGGATGCTTCAGTAGAAAGGTGTGAGCAGCTGCAATGGCTTTTGGAAGATTATTTGCCTAAAGTACAAAGAAGAAAGAGAAAAGCTACTCAATGGGTGGTGAGCGTGAACGTCTGTTCAGTCCTTCGGCAACTTTGTGTTTCTACACAGTGTCGGAAGCTAAGGGTTCAGTGATTTCCAAGCCCCAGCAAGACCTGGTCCAGCCACTCTGGAAGAGTGTTCATTCCCTTCAGGTGAGTAGATGGCCTCTGTGTGCCTGTCCCGATCTACGCCCTGCAGTCTCCACCCTACCCTGCCCTGCCCAGGAGGCTGGTGTACAGGCTGTCACAGGGGACTCCCTTGCCCCCTAGCTTCCAGTGGGTTCATCAATGAGGAGCTCCAACAGGAGCCCAACAGGAACCCAACAGGAGACTGAAGGAAGGGAAGAGAATAAGGCTGGGCCGTTAGTGTCCTGGCTCCCTCCCTGCAAGGTCGCTCCCTTAACTGAAGGTCACAGCCCCTCTCAAAGGGGGCCTCTCCTTCCGGTATCTCTCCTTCTGGCTTCCAGCAATTGGTCTCTCCCTCGCCCCTTCTGGCCTGGGTGGGGGAGTGTCACACCTCACTGTCACTAGCCCTTGTAAATAACTGCTTTATTAAATCTTCCTCCAATTACCCAGTATGACTATATCACATCTTTTCTGCCAGAATCTTGACAGATGTATCAGTACTTTCCCGAGTCTCTCACAGAATCTCCGCTTCACTGTTCTCAGTGACTCCCACCACCTCCTCACTTACTCATCCATTCACTCAGCAAATACTTGTTGCAAGCCTCCTACATGCCAGGCACTGTTCTAGGAAATGGGTCTGTAACAATGAGCAAAACAGGGGGAAAGAATCCCTGCCTTTACGTACTGGACATGCAGGTGAGCCCCCCCTATTCCCGTAACCTTGATCAAGAGACTCTTTTTTTTTGGTGGGGGGACGTGCCTCCTTATGACCTGTTTATTTCAAGTAATTGACCCAACCTGTACCAAATGGATTCATTTCCTCTCTCTCTCCTCTATCTATACATATAGATACACACACAAACACACACACACACATCATATACATGGGTCTACAGGTGAATACTTGCAGATAGACATGTTGACATGTAACTTTACTATTTCATGGATATATGTGTACTAATATATTTTATACACTATATAATATATAATGTAATATATGTAATACATTATATTTAAAATGTATATAATTATTTTTGTAAATAAGTTCATTTGTATCTTTTTTCTTAGATTCTGCATATAAGCAATATCATACGATATTTCTCTTTGTCTGACTTACTTCACTCAGTATGACAATCTCTAGGTGCACCCATGTTGCTGCAAATGGCATTATTTCATTCTTTTTTATGGCTGAGTAATATTCCATTGTATATATGTACCACATCTTCTTTATCCATTCATCTGTCAATGGACATTTAGGTTGCTTCCATGTCACAGTTATTGTAAACAATGCTGCAATGAACATTGAGGTGCATGCATCCTTTCGGACCATGTTTTTCTCCAGATATATGCCCAGGAGTGGATTTGTTGGGTCATATGGTAGCTCTATTTTTGGTTTTTTAAGGAACCTCCGTACTGTTCTCCACAGTGGCTCTACCAATTTACATTCCCACTAACAGTATAGGAGGGCTCCCTTCTCTCCACACCCTCTCCAGCATTTATTGTTTGTGAATTTTTTGATGATAGCATCTTTTGTGTCATCCTGTGTTCTGTCTCCCTGCTTTTTACACCTCTTTGTGGTCTCAGCTAATGTGTTGTCTCCCCCTCCAGACTCTGCGCCTTGAAGGACCCAGCAGTGTCATTCATGTCTGCACTCCTGGTGCCTGGCACAGTTCCTGGGACAAAGCAGGACTTTGTAAGTACCAGTGATTTGGATGTAACATCACCACTGCATAATATTTTCATGAAATTAATTCATGTTTCCCTCTATTTTCCCCTCTCTCTCTTCTCCCCATTAGGTGGTGGTCAGCTGATTCTGAGTTTCACTGCCTCATGGGAGGTAGCTGTCTGGTCAGGACACAGAAACATGACAAAAGCCCCTGTACTCTTGAGAGAACTTGGCAAGTATGGGAAGAGGAGGAAATCGGGAGAGGGAGCTGCAGGAAGAAGCTAACTGGGCTGGAAGAAGAAGAGGGAGGAAGAGGAATCCTCTAGGCCAGAAGAAAGTCCCCCTTCGGGTCTGCAGGGGCAGCAAGGTCTGTGGCCCTTGACCTTCAGGTTTGGCACCTGCAGGCGGAGCCCAGGAGAGCAGAAGTCCTTAGAGAGGAATGGGATGCTCTGGGGGCGGGAGGCTCAAGAGGTGGGCAGCCGAGGACAGGGACACCTCCCTGTGTGACACGCGAGCAGCAAACAGAGGGCCCCCCGCGATGTCCTGGCTCCTCGGTCCCCTGGTATCACAGCACAACCTGGTGGGGCGGGGGAGGAGGCCCCCGGATCTCGTGCACAGAGACTCCTTTAGCCAATCCAGAGGGACACTCGGGGGCAAGAATTAGGGAATTCAGTTTGGAGAGAGAAAAATAAAGGGATACTTGGCACACTCTGGATTTCCGAGAATCAAAGGATAGCACATACCTGTGCGAAACTGCCCCAGAATGGGAGCCCAGTCATTTGGAGACAATGGCAGTGGCTGCCCTGGAGGAGTGATGGGTGGTGATAAGGACAAACTCCCAGAAGTCAGTGCTGATATTTGGGGAATGCCAGGACCTGGAGTGCGACTGCTTTTTTTTTTTGGCTTTGCTGCCGTCTGCTTGCGGGATCTTAGCTCATGGACCAGGGATGGAACTCTGGGCGGGCGGCGGGGGCCGGAAGGGGGATGGGGAAGCACAGAGCCCTAACCACTGGACCACCAGGGAATTCCCAGAACTGCCTCTGAAAGAGTTCTACAGACAGCTTTATACTCCTGGCTGGAAAAAGGCCAGACTGGCAGCCAGAAGGAAGGGAAGAGTATGAATGCAGCCCTTTTTAAAGCATGTGCCAATGAAATTAGATTCTCTGATTCTCAGAAGAACAGTTAGAAAGAGTGGCACAGAGTGGGATATTTAAGGCCTCTCACTCAGGACCTGCGTTTTACAGAATGGAATCCCTTCCTGAACGATGATTTTATTCATTTTTAACTCCAGCTCTGTCAGCTGGAGCATGGAGCCACATCTTGACAGCTAAACCTCTGACAGACCCCAGGCAGGTTTTAGAGAAGGAGGGGGTGGGGGAACCTACCCTGCCATGGGCTCCTGAGAGACAGCCACCTGCACGAGAGGCTCCCAGTCACCTGCCAAACCGGCCACCCCTCAACCAGGCGAGGACAGAGTCCAGGTCCAGGCAAAGAGGGGGTAAGCATGCCTGCGAGGCAGCCAGCTCTGTCAGCTCAGAGTTCAACAGTCATCAAGGATCTGATAAAGCGCTGGGGCCCACCTGTTCCTCGGCCTGTGGGGAAGATGAGCATTTCATGGAGATGGCGGCCACAGAGAGAACCCGCAGCTCATGACATGAACCTAAGTCAGGCTGGGGGCATGAAACCTACCGTGGTTTCAGATCCTACTAGAGCAGGAAGCACCATCCATCTCCAGTACCTGTCACCAGCCGTCAGGTGCCAGGTAGAATGAATGTGCCTGTCACCAATTATTTCCTCTCTACCCAGAAACAGAGTTTGAAAATATAAACACCATTATGGAAAAAAAAAAAAAAATCAGCCATACAATATCATCACCCCAAATCACTTTTTCAGTGATTTTCAGTTGAAGCAATTAAGGGAAGGTTCTGGTTTATTTATAAAATTCTAAACTTCTCCCTGCCCTGTAAGTGATCTCAAAATACTAAGACGGATGGTATTATACTGACTTTTTTTTTTTTTTTTGGCTGCACCCCGCAGCTTGCAGAATCCTAATTCCCTGACCTGGGATCAAACCCATGCCCCCTGCAGTGGAAGTGCGGAGCCTTAACCACTGGACCGCCAGGGAATTCCCTATACTGACTTTTAAGTAAGTGATTGTTACAAGACCTACAAAGGGTTTTGAGAGAAGCTATGAACTTGCTAACCTTTGAGGATGCCAGGATGGAGGAAACCCCTGCCTTCTGGTCACGTTGTAGCACTGCAGTCCCCTCCTCCCTACAGCACTTGTTTCAAAGTCATCTGTATATTAAAGAAATCAGAGCTTCCACTGTTCTCCAGGTTTAAAAATAAAACGTTTCCCCTTGATTATGTGACTCAAATTTGGCTCAGACTGTATTTGTATTTTGTAGAGCTGTAAAGCTCTACAAAAAAGAGAGGATTAAACGAGTCCTTTTTAGCGTAAAAAATACCACTTGTATGAGTCAGCCATCACTTCTGCATTTCATACATTCTGGAAATGTATTAATCTTATCCCCGTTCTATTTTAAAATTGTTTTTTTATTGCCAGGACAAACATTCACAAATCTGATACTTATATAAAACTGTAACCAGGCATAGAAATAACCCAGCTTTTCTCCTATTTAGGGTTTCTGCTATTTTATGGCTCATATGAATGCAACAGACTCGCAGCTCCGTTTCAGGGAAATATGAAAAACAGATCTTGCAGCCCAAAGACTGAAAGCAAAGTTTAAAAAATCGTTTTCGGTTAGAGAAAGTAGAAACTGGACTTTGAGAGGTCTCTATTGGCAAAACCCGGTGAAGACCCACCAAGCTAAAACCTGTTTATCCAGTAACAGGGAATTCAGCCCCTCTTAAAACTTGTGGGTCCCCAGAGCAAGGACTTAAAGGATAGAGACTGCAATTTGTGGCGATTTTTAGCCAGCAATCACAGGCAGAATGTAAGCAGCCACAAAAAGAAGGAAGACAACTGTGTTACATTCTAGATGAAGGACAGCCAGCCCAGAGCGCCAGCCCTGATGAATCACAGCGCTCAGCTTCTTCTCCTCCAGGCAGGGAAGTGTCCTTCCAAGGAGCCCTGCCCTTTCCTGGCCTTAATTTCCTCTTTAAAAGGGACTGGCCGGCTCCTCAGGTCCTCTTCAGCCCTATTACTGAAAGGCACCACTCACTTGAGAAATGGGATTTTAATGGTATATACTAAAAAAAGAGTCCGTCTTCAAATAACACTGTGCTAGGCGTTCTATGTACGTTCTCCGCCTCAGAACAACACTTCAAGAAAAGTATTTTCATTTCTACTGAAGACGAAGAATAGGGAGAACAGGATTTGAAGGCGTCCTTTGGCAGCGCGGGGTGGGAAAGAACTAAGTCAAGAAAGAGCGGTGGGACGCGGCCCAGGACCCATGGACACAGCCTGGGCCTAGGGGCGGGGCCTAGGCTTGGGGGCGGGGCGGGGCCTAGGCTTGGGGGCGGGGCGGGGCGAGGCGGACTTGCCTTGAAGTAGGCGAACTGCAGGAACTTGTAGGGCTCTCGGCGTTGGAAGTCGGCCAGCACTTCGCGGCTGGGCTGCGACTGGCGGAAGGCCGGCAGGCCTTGCTTGCAGCGTTTGAGGCAGTGCGCGCGGCGCAGCAGGCCCCCGAAGAGGCGCAGCTCCGGGTAGCGCGCGAGGCCGGCGGCGGGCTCGGGCTGCGGCGCCGCGCTGCAGTTGCGGTGGCAGAAGGCCTCGCTGTCGCGTAGCAGGCGGTGCAGCCGCAGGCTGATCTCCAGATAGCCCACGCTCTCCGCCCAGTGCTCGCCGCTGTATTGGTCCAGCGCGTGCCGGTAGGCCGACTCGAGCGGCATCAGCTCGTCCCGAGGGAAGCTGCGGAAGCTGTAGCGCTCGTACTGGGCGCGCCCTGAGCGCAGCGCGCAACCAGCGCACAGCAGCGCCAGCAGCGCCGCGGCCGCCCGGCGCCCCGGCTCCATCGCTCCCGGCGGAAGGAAGGAAGGAAGGAGGGGTGCGAGAAGGAAAGGAAGCGGGAGGACTGAGCGACGCGGCGAGCCGAATGCTGGGGAGGCGGGGACGCCAGCCTCCGGCCCGCCCAGTCCGGCTGCCCCTCCCCACCCAATCCGGGGGTCCGGGCGAAGCTGCCCGCGCGGAGCGGGTGTCCTGGGGAGAGGCGCTGCCCTCTAGTTCCTGCACGATCTAACCCGTCATCCCGGGCTCCACTGTTCGCTCCTTTATAGAGGGCGGTCTGCAAGCCAGACGCGGCCCTAATGGATCACAGATCAGCGCTGCTTACACTTCAGAATCTCTTAGAGGACTTGTGAAAACGCAGATTCCTGGACCGTGACCCCAGAGTTTCTCATTCAGCAAGTCTGGTTGGGATGGGGGTCTGAGGATCTGCGATTCTAACCGGCACCCTGATGAGACTGATCCTGCGGGTCCACGGCCTACACTTTGATGGCACTGCGACGACCTTAGATTTCAATGAGAAAGACAATGCATTAATAAAATTAATAAGGATGTCAGTGGCGCTTTGTAAACTATTAAGCTAATCAAGTTGGAGATGCACACACCTTATGACTGCCATTCCACTCCTCAGAATACGCTGGAGAGGGAATTCCCTGGCGGTCCAGTGGTTAGCACTTGGCACTTTCACTCCTGAGGGCGCGGGTTCAATCCCTGGTGGGGGAACTAAGATCCCAGGAGCGGTGCGGCCAAAATTTTTTTAAAATTAAAAAAAAACCAATAAATAAAAGAATACGCTCGAGAAACTTGTATGTGTGCATCAAAAGATGCGGATAGAGGGGCTTCACTGCGGTCCAGTGGCTAAGACTCCGCACGCCCAATGCAGGGAGCCTGGGTTCCATCCCTGGTCAGGGAACTAGATCCCATATGCCGCGACTGAGAGTTCACATGCTGCAACTTAAGATCCTGCACGCTGCAACGAAGATCCTGTGGGCCGCAACTAAGAGCCAGTGCAGCCAAATAAATTAATATTTTTAAAAATAAATAAATAATTTACAGAAAAATTAAAAGTATAGTGGAAACAATTCCTGTATAGCCTTCATCCACATTCACAAATTGCTAAGTTATGCCACATTTCCTTTCTCTATATTTATCTCTATGTTTTTTTCTGAATCATTTGAGAGTACATTGCATACATGAGGTCACTTACCCCTTAATCTTTTAGCATTGATATGTATGTCCTAAGAACTAAACTACAGACAATGATCAAATTCAGGAAACTTAGCATTGATGGAAGACTAATCTATATTCCCTATTCCTGTTTTTTCAACTGTCCTAATAATGTCTTTTACAGCACTTTATCCCCCTGGTCAGGATGCGGTCCAATATCTGGTGTTGAATCTAGCTCTCTCTTTTACCTAGTATTCTGGAATCTGAACCTTCAGCTTTTCTTGTCATACCATTGACACTGTATAAGAATACAGGCCGAAACAACAATGAGATCCACTACACACCTATTAGAATGGCCAAAATTCAAAATACTGACAACGCCAAATGCTGACAAGGATGTAGAACAACAGGAACTCTTCATTCATTGCTAGTGGGAATACAAAATGATACAGCCACTTTGGAAGACAGTTTGGCAGTTTCTTACCAAACTAAACATACTCTGCCATACCATCCAGCAATTACATTCATTGGTATTTACTGAAATAAATTGAAAACTTATGTCCACACAGAAACCTGCACACAAATATTTATAGCAGCTTTTTACATAATTGCCAAAACTTGGAAGGAAACAAGATGTCCTTCAATAGACGAATGAATAAATAAACTGTTGTACATCCAGACAATGGAATATTACTCAGCACTAAAAATAAATGAGCTATCAAGCCGCAAAAAAGACATAGAGGAAACAAATACATTTTACTAACTAAAAGAAGCCAATATAAAAAGGCTATATACTGTATGATTCCAACTATATGGCATTCTGGAAAAGGCAAAATTTTGAAGACAGTAAAAGGATCAGTGGCTGCCAGGTGTTGGGGGGAGAGAGGGATAAACAGGCACAGCACAGAGGATTTTTAGGGCAGTGAGACTATTCTGTGTGATACTATAATGGTGGATAAATGTCATTATACATTTGTCAAAACCCACAGACTGTGAAATACCAAGAGTGAACCCTAATGTAAGCCATGGATTTTGGGTGATTATGATGTGTCAAAGTAGCCTCATTGGTTGTACTCAATATACCACTCTGGTATGGGATTCTGATAGCGGGGGAGGCTGTGTGTATGTAGTGGTGGAAGGTATGTGGAAAATCTCTGTACCTTTCACTCAGTCTTGCTGCAAACTTAAAACTGCTTTAAAAATTAAAGTCTATTTTAAAAAAGAACACAGTCCAGTTATTTTATAAAAAGCCCTTCACTGGGGTTTCTCTGATGTTTCCTCATGATTAGATTCAGATTAAGCTCTTTGGACTAGAATACCATCCTTCTCGGCTGTCACAGGAGGAACACACTGTCTTACCTTGTCACCTTATCGGTGACATTAATTTTGATTACCTTGTTAAGGTCGTATCCATTTTCTCCACTTCATTTTTTTTCTTTTGTAATTAATAAGTGTTTTGGGTATGATACAGCAGCACAGTTCCTAATAGCAGAAAGCAGAAATAACCTGTCTAAAAACAGAAGAGTGGATTTTTTTTTTTTTTTAGAGAGAGAGGATGTGTGCAGAGGAGAATATTTTACAGCAGAGGATAATAAAAGAATTACAGGTACACATAACAACACAGTTCAACCTTAAAAAGAAAAAAAGAATGATTCCACTTGTCTAAAAGTTTAAAAATATGCTAAAGTACACAAAATATTATTTAGGAATGCAAGTAATACAGTCTTATTTCATACAAACACGCAGGGTAAAACTGTAATGAAAAAGGAGCCATAAACAAAAACTTTGGAGAGTGGTTTCCTGTAAGGTGGAAGGAAGGACATGGAATTGGCAGAGGGTCACAGGAGGGAGAGGGGATGCGAGTGAGTATGGGAACATTCACTGCATCATTTTTTTATGCCATACATATATTTTAAAGATATTATTTTACAGTTCTTTGTTATTTTAAAAACAATTTTTAGGGGAAAAAATTGCAATGGTGATGTAAAGAGAATGAAACAAGTGGATGGGATGGGGGAGGGTGGGAGATTGCATGAGGAGGTGATGTCTGAGCAGAGACCTGAATGGGGTCGTGGAGGTGGTGGGGGGAGGTGGGAGTGGGGGGAAGCCTGTGGAGAGAGCTGAGCTGGGACGAGAGTTTACCTGGTCCCCTGGAAACTCCTGCCCAATCTGTGACCATCTTGCTTGGGGCTTGATATCCTTAATGTACGGAGAACATGAAAAAGTCAATACCCCAATTCCAAAACAGACACACAAAGGGGCCAATAAACAGAAAAGAGTTCAGTCCCACTAACAAGAAGTGTACCCTCTTTTTTTCTTCTCATCTGGCTTCCTCTCTTGTCCTTGACGTCAGTTTAAGTCAACCTGGTGTGGTTAATGGAGAGAAACTGTCATACGTGCACTGTGTCCTCTGCTGAAATATCATCTGGTATTGGTCACCACTAAGGAGTCAACCTCATTATCTTGGCCCAGCCCCTCCAAGTCCATCAGCTCTATGCCACTTCCAGGGCATTCTGCTTTGAGAGTGGGGTTTGGGAAATCTCTGGGAGCTCCCTGAAGCCCAGGCTACCTCCACATATCACAAGCCGGTGGCCCACAGAAGATGGCTCTGGAGGAGGAGACAAGAAGGGTACAAGAGACGGAGAGAAGGCTACTGTGGCCAGAGTATAAAGAGTGGGGGAGGGACTTCCCTGGCGGTCCAGTGGTTAGGACTCTGTGCTTCCACTTCAGGGGGCCCGGGTTCCATCCCTGGCCTGGGAACTAAGACCCCACAAGTCACACGGCACAGCTCCCCGCCACTAAAAAAAAAGAGTTGGGGAGAGACTGTGGGGCAGCAAAGGTTAACTGGAATTGCCTTTGAGGAGATGGTCGTGGGTGGGCAGGTGGAGGTGGAGCGAACAGTTGCTTCCCATGATAATTCAACACAATTTATAAATGGAAGTGAAACTAGACAATGTCTACAGTGGCTGACCCCTGCTTCTGGGGTCTGTTCAGCTTCACTAGAGCTGTGTCCAAGAGTGTCTCCTCCCTAAAAGGAGCCAGCGTCCCCCAGGTGACTTTAATGACAAATTCTCTTTCACATCATGAATTTATTCATTCTTTCAATACACTGCTCAGCATCTACCTTATACCAGGTCCTGCCCTTGCCACTGGAATGCAAACATGAATCAGACATATATCCTCGACTGAAAGGAACTTCCAGTCGAGTAGAGATAAGACATCTATATTTTTTTCATTTGTTCCATTAACCTATAGTGAACCTATAGGCACTGTATTAAATAAATATCACCTCTTTCCTAAGGGAACTCAAAGTCTGGAGAAGACATAAGTAAACCTTCAATTACCCACCACCAGAGCTGGAAAGAGTGCTGTGTGGTTCCAGTGGTTATGACTCCACGCTTCCACTGCTGGGGGCCTGGGTTCAATCCCTGGTCAGGGAACTAAGATCCCACAAGCTGTATGGCGTGCCCCCCACAAAAAAATTAAATAAATAAAATAAATTAATTAATTAAATAAAATAAAGAAAGATGAGGGCCTGAGTTAAGGCACAGACCATAAAGGGCCATAACACAGAGAAAGATAAATGTCATAAGTTAGATGTAGGTAGAGTGGTGTGGAAATTGTTAGAAGGAAAGAACTCCTTCAGCTAGTGCAAGCACTGATTACTTCATTACAAAAGAGGTATTAAATCTGGGACTTGAATTGGGAATGAGTTGTGACCTATGGTCCTAAAAGCAAAATCTAAGAGGACATCCCCAAAACCCACAGTTAGAGAAAGTTCAAGAAATACATACAGGCAACGGTAGGCTGCAGAGCAATTTCTTCATGTTCAACAAATAATTATCTTATCCTGGGCTAGAAAACGGAGGCTGAGGCAAGAATTAAGTGCTCATTCTTTATTTGGGAGGTAAACCCATGACAGTGGAAGAGAGAGGAGAGGCAAAGAGGGAAAGGAAGGATGAGACGCAACACAAAGTAATGTGTTACCACACTGGCTACGGCTTCAGAACAGCCTTGGCATGTGGACCCACTAGACTACTGGAATGTCTCTGAACAGGCTATACAGAGAAACCACTCCTTGAAATAGTTGATCCGAGGGAAGAAGGGAGAGGTCATCTATTTACTGGCTCTTTTCCTCCTCTGATTTCTGTTGCACTATGGTTCTCTACGGGGGAGTGAACTTGCCTGCCCTTCTGGGTTGCACCACCCAGCCTCTGGCAGCCACATAGGAAGCATGGTGCTTTGTTCCAGTGAGTGCAGAGGTGTGTAGAGGAGCCAGAAACTCCAGACGGTTGGTTTGGGGCAGAAGATGTGCTGCCAGGGCAGCTGGGGGGAACAGGAAGCCTAGAGCTCTGGAGACAAGTGACTAGGGAATCTGAGGCATCACACAGATCATGTTTGATATAGCAGTTAGAGAGGTTGTGATCAAATTACCATGGAAACTCTCTGACCCAGAAGTTGCAAACTTAAATCTCTCATGGGGCCTGCAGGCCATGTCAAAAGAACAGTGGACCAGATGGAGATCGTTGCCAACTGGAAGAACCTACCTGCCTAAAGAATGTCCCAATGCATATCTCTGATCTACTGTTACCCTGGTATGGCCAGACCTTCTGATCTTTGAAGAGAAACTGGAAATCCAGATTATGTAAATTCCCCTGATTAAATATTGACAATTCCATTGATTATATAAAATTTAAGACACCGATGGGCCAACATGGTGACTGTCAAAACAAATAGCCCTCTGGCCATATCTAGTTGTAACCTTCGATTGAGCTAGAAAACTACTGTGATCATTCAGAGACATGAACCACGGCTGCAGATGTGGATATAAAGACAGAGAGGGCTAAATCCGGGGGCCCACACGAAGAAGAAACAACAGGCCTAGATCAAACACGAAGGGGAAAAAAACAACACTGCAAAGAAGCAGCTGGGAGACCCTAGGGAAGCAGATGCTTTTGCCAGATAGTGAAGGCGAAAGAAGATAGGAGAGAGAGTGTTTAAAACAAAGTCATTTTTCCCCCCCACTAAGGCCGGCCTCACTTGGGGCATTTGTTTTTAGATCTCAGACTCCTGAAAGGGAGTTCGAGGACATGGTGACAAGGGCATCCTAATGCTCATGACTGTCAAGAGGGATGGGCCAGTCCTGGGACACAGCTGTTAACTTTTATTGGGATTGTGGGGAAACTGTTGTCCAATGATTTCACAATTTTATCTTTTTATTGTTTCATAACCATACCCATCAGTTGGTTGCACAATTTAACCCCAGGATACAGGTCTTGGGACTTACTGTATCAGAAAACTCAAAGACTCGTGAGAAGCATGAGGAATTGCTGCACATCAGAATTGTCCACATCTGTTGGCAGGAGGCTTTATTATTTATTTTTTAAATAACTTTTTATTTTCATATAAGAATTGCTATATGCCCTTTACCTAATTCATCAATTGTTAACATTTTGCCTTATTGCCCTTATTTGCTCCATAATCATGCACATCTAATAATATGTATATTATGTATTATGTATAATTTTATATATAAACATATACATATGATCATTTGAGAGGAAGTTGCAGACATTATGCCCCTTTACCCCTAAATGTTTCAGAGTGTATTACCTTTTTTTGTGTGTGTGTGATTTTTTTTTAACAATTTTTTTTTTAAATTTATTTATTTATTTTTATTTTTGGCTGTGTTGGGTCTTCGTTGCTGCACGTGGGCTTTCTCTAGTTGCAGTGAACAGGGGCTACTCCTCGTTGTGGTGCACGGGCTTCTCATTGCGGTGGCGTCTCTTGTTGCGGAGCACAGGTACTAGGCGCGCAGGCTTCAGTAGTTGTGGCGCACAGGCTTAGTTGCTCCGTGACATGTGGGATCTTCCCGGACCAGGGATCGAACTGGTGTCCCCTGCATTGGCAGGCGGATTCTTAACCATTGCACCACCAGGGAAGTCCCAGAGTGTATTTCCTAAGAACATAACCACCGTATTGTTATCAAAATTAGAAAATTTAATCTTGATACAATATTATTTTCTAATCCATAGTCTATATTCAACTTTTGTTAATTGTCCCAATAATGTCTCTTGTAGCAATTTTTTTTCCTGGTTCACGATCCAATCTGGGATCATGCACTGCATTTAGTTGTCATTTCTTTTTAGTGGAGGCCTTGTTTTTTCCTTGCTTTTAACATCTATCATTTAGTATTCCTAAAACCTATTGCAAATTACAATCATTTTAATAGAACTTTAAAAATATTAGAAATGTAAAGTTAGATAAATTTTTACACTGAAATACAGATCATAACTGACACTGGGGGACTTCCCTGGAGGTCCAGTGGTTAAGACTCTGAGCTTCCAGTGCAGAAGGCTCGGGTTTGTTCCGTGGTCAGGGAACTAAGATCCCACATGCCAAGCGGTGCAGGCCAGAAAAATAAAAAAAAGAAAGAAAAGAAAAGAACTGACACTGGAACCTGAGGAAAGCTCTGTTAGGACCACAGTGGAAAACAGGTCATTCAAAGGGAGATTGATTCTTGTTCTAAAACTTTATTTACTTATTTATTTTTAATTTTTGTTGGAGTATAGTTGATGTACAATGTTCTGTTAGTTTCTGCTGTACAGCAAAGTGAATCGGTTATACATACACATATATCCACTCTTTTTTTAGATTCTATTCCCATATAGGTCATAACAGAGTATTGAGTAGAGTTCCCTGTGCTATACAGTAGGTCCTTATTAGTTATCTATTTTATATATAGTAGTGTGCATATGTCAATCCCAATCTCCCAATTTATCCTAACTTGTGCAAAGCCCTGTTAGGATAGAAAAACAAAGTTTTTACCTGTTATTGGGCCGCATATGTCTCTTCCGTTCATTGTTCTTAGGCTACTGATGAGGCCTCTGTGCTTCTCAAGCCACCTTTGGTGAAGGATCACTTTTGTTTCTGCGATTATCAGTGCTCTTTCCCATCTTTCAAGGACTGATCTGGTTGTACAAATTTATAACAAAAAATTACTAGAAAAAAGAAATAAAAATAGACATAAAATTCACATCTAATTTTTTCATTATTAGATGCAACAGACAAACTTTCTCAAATTGCTGTAAGTTTCCAAATACCTACTCTGAATTTCTGTACTTACCTTATGTCACTGGTCCTCGGACCACACTTAGAGTAGCACTGGTCTATATCAGAGCATGCCGCATATATAGTTGTGTATGTGGACATCTTTCTACTGGAAGTGATTCCCTATGGGGTGATAGCCTTCTCAAGGTCATTTCATATTCCCCACAACCTGGAGCAGGAGGTTTACACACCAGCACACACTCTATATGCACACTTGGACAGGAACTAGAAATAAAGTAGGCACAGAAGCATGGCCTTGTAAAAGTAATTCGGGCTCTAATAAACTATAGTGGAAAAGAATATGAAAAAGAATATATTTTGCTGTACACCGGAAACTAACACAACATTATAAATCAACTATACTTCAATTAAAAAATAAAAATAAAAAATAAATCGGGCTCTAAAGTCAGGCAATGAGGGACTTCCCTGGCTGTCCAGTGGTTAAGACTCCGTGCTCCCAGTGAAGGGGGCTCGGGTTTGATCCCTGGTTGGGGAACTAAGATCCCACATGCTGCACAGCAAGGCCAGAAAAAACCAGAAAGCAACAGAAAACAAGTAAAGGACTAAATGGCAAATACCCTTGTAACCACCCTCTAGTTCAAGAAACAAAACTTTGTTGCCCTTCCATGGGGCCCCTCCCAATCTCAGGCCCTCACCCCCACAAGTAACCACTATTCTTGACTTTTATAATCGTCACTCACAGTGTTAAAATCCAGACTAAGTTTTAAAAAGATGCACAAGTTGTAAAAAATAGTGCTAAAGAAAAAAATTATTCTGACACTTGCTAAAATGGTAAGGAAGACTTCCTTCAAGATTTTTTTGTAATAAGGGTCAACTCTACTGCCATAGGTGGGGAGGGATGGGTCTCAATTCTAAGTACAGCAAAGATAGCTGGGGATTTACAGCCAGCAGAGAGAAGGAAGGGCTTGTTGGTGAAAAATTATAAGAGGAGATCTCAAGGGATTCTTGCTAAGGGGAGGTCAAGGACTTAGATGTCAAAGAGAGGTGGGGTGGGAATGAGGACCTTGATCAGATAACAAGAATTGGGGGATTGTTCCTAAACTGACTTAGCAGGATTCTTTGCTAAGGCTGGACAATGCAGGGCCGGCAAGGACAGGACAGGCACAGAAGGCCAAGGTCCAGGTCTAGAAGAGTCTAAAAGAGTCTCTAGTCAGAGGAGCCTAATTAAAGTTTAGTCTAGGAGTCTGTCAATAGACCGCATAATTTAACCGTACATTTGTTTTTTTGTTTTGTTTTGTTTTTGGCTGCGCCCTGAGACTTGTGGGACCTTAGTTCCCCTACCAGGGATCAAACCCAGGCCACCACAGTGAAAGCGCCGAGTCCTAACCACTGGACCACCAGGGAATCCCCTAACCCTACATTTTTATTTTTCAAAACTAAGTTAACAATATAAAAGTCGAAAATATTTAAAATGAGTGAATTTTGTGGAATGTTAATTATAACTCAATAAAGCTGGAAAAATACATATATTTGAAATCGATTTCCCTAAAGGCGCCTTCCTCTGAGAAAAGGGGGATTTTCAGAGAGTTCGGGGAACTAGGTAGGAAAGACTTAACTTCAGACTCATATCTAGTGGTTAACCAGCGGTCCTGGACACGTTAACTCACAGAGTAGAGACTTCGTTTTCACGAGTGTAAAACTTGGATAAAACTTGTATTTTATGCTCAGTTGACAGATCTGCGTCATCGTAGGGATGTTGAGAGGCTCAAGTGCAAAACTGAAAGATGGGAGGTGTTGCTACTCTTATCTCTCAAAACCCAACGATGAGATAAAAATTCCGAAGCCCCTGGTGCTTTGAGGGTTGGCATTCGGAAAGATTTCGCCACAGTTGAAACACACCTCTAAATATATCAATAACCTGGAAAAGTGGTTCTCAAACTTTAGCATGCATCGGAACTACCTGGAGGGTTTGTAAAAATACAGATTTCTGGATCCCACCCCTAGAATTTCTTGGGCGAGGACCTGCTATTTCCATTTCTAACACGTATCAGAGACAGGATTGGTCTAGGGAACCACACTTTCCAGGCCCCTGGTTTAGTCTTCCGGACAGCCCCGTAGGCAGGGCTGGGAGTCCATCTAGCCCACTTAGGTTTATCTGGCCTCAACTTCCCTCTTCTGTCCTGTCAAGGGAACCAGGGAGCAAGGAGACCCCTGTTAAAGGCCAACCCCGAGGCGCGTTATCAAGCTGCTGACAGCCAGGCCTCCTGAGGGTCTTTGCAAAAGGCCCCTCCCTCCAGCGGAGGCCTGCCGGGGCCAGATAACACCATCCTGCTGTCACGCGGCCGCGCTGGGCCCCAGGCTCCCGCCTCC
Organism: Balaenoptera physalus; assembly: GCF_965194825.1. Classification (NCBI taxonomy): domain Eukaryota; kingdom Metazoa; phylum Chordata; class Mammalia; order Artiodactyla; family Balaenopteridae; genus Balaenoptera; species Balaenoptera physalus. The sequence continues at coordinate 58,961,047 of NC_138896.1, read as the reverse complement.
CTGGGCTCAGGGCCCGGCGGCCGCTGGGCGGAGCCGGCGCGGGGCGGTGCCAGGCCGCGGGTCCTCAGTCAAGTGACACCCGGCGGCTGCCCGGGCGCTGACTGTGGAGCCAGGAGGCCGGAGGGTGGATATGCCGGGGGTCGTTCGCATCCTCTCCCTGCTGCTGGTGCCGCTGCTGCTGGGCTCTGCGCGTGGCTCGCACGTAAGTCCACAGGACCCCCGCGCAGGAATGATGGATAGCGGACAGGCTGGCGGGGGACCGGGCTGGTGCTGCGGCCACCTGGGGTCCCAAAGGGCGGAGGTCCTGGGACCCCAAGGCGCGCCCGGGCCCGCAAGGCAACCGGGGGAGCTCAGGCAGGGGGCTGAGCCGGCAGAGGGCCGGCCGAGCGGGGCGAGCTTCCTTACCGGTAGCTCTATCGCTCGTGTGTTCCGCCCCTGCCGCCTCTTTTCGCTGGGACCTACTTCCTTATTGGTGCAATGAGGGGCTGAGATGAGGTGCTTTCCAGCTTTGCGGGTTTCCGGGAGGGGAATTCCAAGTAGCGCGCGTTCTTGGAGGGCGCCTTGGGCTCTGGCTTGGCGCGCCCTCCCTTGCCAGCGCTCTGCGGAGCGCTCCGGAAGGAGAAAAATGGGGTCAGGAGAGGCCCCCACAATGGGAACATTGGATTAATTACCTTCGAGGTGTTCTCTTTTCGGACATTTTGTGCCCTTCTCGGCCCTTCCCGCCGCCTACTTTTAAGGCTTGGATTTTACAAACCTTCAGGGTTTGGCGGCGGGCAAGAGGCAGGCTGCAGGTAGCCGCCAGCGTTGCTGGAGGGAGGTCTGGCGGGGCGAGGTGCTGGGCGGTGCGGGGCGTTCACGATTGCGGGAGAAGAACTACAGCCTCAGTCCACCCGGCAGAGCTAAGGCAGGGGCGGAGGGAACTCCGAATCGCTCCTGGGAAGGTCAGCATCACGGCCTTGGAAAGGTGGGGTGGATCTGAGGGGGGATTGAAACGGGCCCCTGTCTCTCTACACGTTCAGGGAACCAACTTTGGTTCCTCCAGAGTTCGGGTGGGCTAAGTCTGGGACTTGTTTTATAAGTGGAAAATGGTGAACTTTGACTTACAAATTACACCTTTGATAAAAGGCTTTCAGTAAAGTGCGTAGGGCAGGGGGGAAAAATATATATATACACACACATATTTATCTTAAACCGAGGTTGAGAATCTTATTTGGAAAACAACTGTTGAAAATATTTTCATTTGAGGTTCTTCTTGTGAAAAGGTCACCTCAAATGACTATTTGCTAACCTTTGTCTACCTGGGTCTGTGCTTCCCCTGCCCCAGTTTTTTGTCTGGGAGCCCTGGAGTGGGAACTAGCCAGCTATGAGAGCCACAAGAGAATAGTTCAAGGGTTCAGTGGCAGAGAAAGATGGGGAGAAGGCAGATCTTAACCAATATCTAGGAGGGTTGTGAGACGGGAGGGTTAAGGATTTATGGAGGAGGAGCTGGGGGACAAGGCAGCCTGCCGTGTCGCGGTTGCTCATTATCCTTGAGCAGCATCAGTCACAGGGGCTGCCCTGTGACTGCCAGGAGGCTGTCTTCACCCCAGGAATCCTTATGTCAGGTGTCTAGGTGTCCCTCCTGGGCCTAGAGCTGAAAAAGATACCAGCCGACTAGCTTTCCATGATTTCCTTCTTTACATTTATTTACAACAGCGGTTCTCAAACATTAACTGTCCTAGAAGTTAAAACCGAACATTTAAAAATATTTATTAACTTACTTAAGAAATCATAAAATCATTGTATGTTAATAAACTTTATATATTTCTTGAAAAATAATATTTCTTCCCAAATTTTAGGGCGAAGAGTGACATTGTACATTTTTGCAAATCTCTTTCATGTCTGTCTTAATAGATGATAGTTGGATTCTCATAGCTACTTCTGCATTCAGTCTTGCTATATCACATGTCATGTAGCCTCTGGAAAACTTCACTGTACACTCATGAGAGAATGATTATGGCTTAGTACTGTTTTTGAAAATAGTTTTGACTTAATGGACCCCCTGAAAGGGTCTCCCTGGACCACACTTTGAGAACCGCTGGTTTAGAATAATGTTTTTCTTATTATAAAAGTTCATATGCATTATGGAAATACCTTAAACATACAGAAAACTGTAAGAAAATGAAACTGCCCATCCTGTTATAATCCAGCGTGTTTGTATTTCAATAATAAAATGTAGCAACTGACTGGTATTTGAGTGGCTTGGATTCAAGGTGGGTTGGGCAGGTGTAAGTGGCCTTCAGGTTTTGACTGGGGACAAGGAAGCTCTCATATCCCACAAAGCTGACGCCGGTTCCTGGTTGCAGGCAGAGCTGACCTGGAAACCTGTCCTTGGCCACTGTCCTATCTAAGGAGCTCACCTTCCAGAGCCCGCCTGCACAGAACTGGCAGGGGACCCTCTTAGGAGCAGAGGTGATGGCGATCTTCAGGCAGCTGTCCCTGGGCGCAAAGGCCGCCCTGGCAGCCGGCACTGTCTTCGTGTCCATGGTCATCTCCCGCTCCTACCTGGCGGAGAGCCTCGAGCTCAGGGCCTGGCGGTGGCTGTTCCGCCTGCAGCTCGCCCTGTTTGCCAACTCGCTCATGCTCCTCGGTTCCCTCTACATCTGGCGAAGCACCGTCAGCAACCTCAGCCACTCCCCTGCTGCAGAGTCGGCCTGTTTCCAGCTTTGGAAGATGGCCATTGTGGCCTTCCTGGCCCTGGCCCATTCCAGTTTCTTCACCATGCTCTTTCTAGTGGCCGAGGAGCCCTATCTCTTTTCCCTGGCGGCCTACTCCTGCCTCGGGGCATACATCATCATGGTCTGCTTCCTCTGTACCCTCAGTGGCATGGAGCAGGCCTACCAGCTCCTGGCCTTGCGCGCCGGCAGGGTGGTGGGCAGCCTTGACAAGACAAGGAAGCTGGCACTCAGGCCAGCGCTGGCGGTGCTGGTGACCGCCGTGCTCAGCGTGGTAGGGCTGCTGAACGCTGCCCAGCCCCCGGCTGTGAAAACCGTGGAGGTGCCCATCCATTGGCTGCCCACCTCCATGGACAACCTCAAGATCGCGCTGCTCTCGGACATCCACTTGGGCCCCACGGTGGGCAGGACCAAGATGGAGATGTTCGTGAAGATGGTGAACACGCTGGAACCGGATGTCACAGTGATTGTGGGTGACCTGTGCGATGCCGAAGCCTCTGTCCTCCAGACGGCCGTCGCTCCTCTGGGCCAGCTTCGTTCACGCCTCGGCACCTACTTCGTCACGGGGAATCACGAGTACTACACATCAGATGTCAGCAACTGGTTTGCGCTGCTGGAATCCCTGAACGTCAAGCCCCTTCACAATCAGAACGTGAAGATTTCTGCCACCCGGGCCCAGCCTGGCGGGGGTGAGGATGATGACTGGATCTGCTTGGCCGGGGTGGACGACATCGAAGCAGACATCCTGCACTACTCTGGCCACGGCATGGATCTCGAGAAGGCTCTGGGGGGCTGCAGCCCGGACCACACCACCATCTTGCTAGCTCATCAGCCCCTGGCTGCCAAGAGAGCTCTCCAGGCTCGGCCGGATATCAACTTGATCCTTTCTGGGCACACTCACGCTGGGCAGATCTTCCCCTTGAATGTGGCAGCCTATCTCCTGAACCCCTTCTTTGCTGGTCTGTACCAAGTGGCCCAGGCTACATTTGTTTATGTGAGCCCAGGCACAGCCTACTATGGGATACCCATGCGACTGGGCAGCAGGGCGGAGATTACAGAGCTCATCCTGCAGCGGGTTCCCTGAACCCACCCCTGCCCCGTGCGCCTCCTCATTGCCCTTGCCCTCCGTCCCCGACCCTCTGCAGAGCAGGCTGCCTGCTTTATCCCCTCCAGTCTCTCCTGCCAGCACACGCTTGTCACAAGACTGGCTTGCACCGTGATCAGTGGTGGGGCTGCCTGGCAAGTCCAGGCGAGTTAACTCTATAGATGGCCATCTGCTTCTTTCTGTGCATTTGTGAGGCCCCTAAAGTCACATGTGTAGGAACAGGCATCTATTTTCCAGATGATGTGGAGTAAGCCCTCCTCCTCTGCAGAACTCATGGGGATGAACTGAATCAGGGGGTTGCTTGAAGGGGATGCCTGTGGAAAGTGGAGTAGGGAGGGGACTCTTGGTATTTTAAAAGCCTCTTTAGGACTTAAGCAGTTTTCAAAAGCATTGATCCAGAGCTTTCTGGGGAAGGGGCAGTGTGGCTAGGTAATGTGGGAGAACTGGCGAGATGGAGGCCCCTCTGGCTGCTGGAGAAGAAGGTTTTCTTTTCCCCCCTTGGTTCTATCAGAGTCACCTTTACTGAGAGCATCAGCCAAATCGGCTGGAATATAGGGCTCATCGTGTTCCAGGCCTTGAGTGATGCTGTCTGATTGGCTGTGCTCCTGGGCCTTTGGGGTTGGGGGTGGGGTGGAAGGATGGGAACACTGGTAGGTGAATGAAGGTCATAGTGCTGCTGCCTAGGAATTCAGAGGGTGTTTGCCAAACTTGGCTCCTTTTATACAACACCTGGATGAGGTGATTAGGGGCAGGCGACTTTCCCCAGCTGAGAGATGAGGGAACCGAGGCAAAGGGAGGTAGAGCACTGACAGCAGCACAAGGGTTATGGGAGATGCCCGCTGGAAGCCCGGTGTTCTGCCTCCCAGGACCAGTGTTCTTCCCACTGCCTGATGGTAAGTAGCTGTACCCTGACAGGCGAGGACAGTGTTCAAACACAAGTAACACTGTAACGAGAACAAGCAAGGGCCTATAACCTGATGCCCTTTTGAAGTGGTCTGCTTGAGGCCGATTTCAGTTCACAGTAACTATGTGAGCCAGACGCGGAAGGGGGTCAGCCAATTTCAGTGTAGGATGGCTGTTAGCCTGGAGGGACAGTCAGGAAACTGGAGTGCACACCCTCCACCCCAGGTTTGGGTCAGAAACGGAGGTTCTCTCTCTACCGGTAGGGAGGTTGAGGCTTGCATGGCGAGTGGCAGGGCACTGAGCTCCCGCGGGCCCCAAGGCCTTCCCTCCCTGGGACCCCTGGCTCTGGGATGCTGGGCTGTCCTTCCTGCTGGTGGCTCACTGCCCCCCTTCCCCCCCACCAGCCTGACCCCATCAGAGCTGTCCTAGCGCTCTGGCCACAGAACCAGATGGCCATCCCTGAGCTGGACCCTCAGAGAAAGAGGCAGGGGTTACCGTGTCTGGAGCAGCCCCACCCTCTCTGGCCGGCCTCTGTGCCAGAGGTAGGATACCCTTTGACCCTGGGGTAGCAATAAGGCCAGATAGACAAGGCCTCACTGAGAATCTTTCTGCAACAGGGAACTCTGACTGGAGGGCCTCACCCTCCTGTTCTCTTGTCAGGCAGCATCGGGCAAATGACCTCACTGAGCCTTGGTTTCCCTCACCCTGAAATGGGGATAATTATCATATCTACCTCAAGATTGTTTTGCAGGGAGGGTATTAAGATATGGCGCAGAAGTTGCTTGTGGCTCAGTCACAAGGAAGCACTTGATGTTGCTAAATTTTAAACATCCCGTGGGGCCTGCAAAGGGGCTGTGTTGGTCACAGGTGCACAGATAATTTATGGAGCTGCCAATCCTGGGGAACAGGAGTGGGTACCATGCCGCCTGCCGCTGGGGCCCAGTGATTTGTCACAGCAGCAACTGCTGGGGTTGCTTTCCTCTGTCTCTTGCCTGTGTTATTGTCTCCCTGTGCACACTCAGCCTGGCCAGGGCGAGTCTCTCCATTTTCCCCCTTGTCCTCTTGGATAGTGGAACCCTGGGGGCTCCTGGAGACCACCTTTCTTGTTTCCAGGCAACCAAAATATTGACAGCGGGTCTTCCAGTCAAGTTTAAAATGTATCTTTGAGTTGAGATTTCAGTGGTTTCCTTATTATTTACCCCCTCGTGTTTAATCATCCTTACAGCCAGGAATAAGTTTGGAGAAAAACTTATCCAGAACCAAGGAAAGGACCCTGGAGAGCCTTTCTTTTAACACATTTTGCGGATGGTGGGGTTATAGGAGGAGGAAGTGCTTTGCCAAGGGCAGCGCCCAGCTCAGCTCAAGTTTCCTGACTGCCTTCTCGGTGGCATCACTCAAGCTCCCCACCTCAGGAAGGTCACTTCCAGACCTTCTCACTTTCTCGTGCCCTGACCCCAGTTGGGATCACCCCCAGTCTACACTAGTTCTGCCATTTGTCTTCCACCTTATGGTGCAACAGGTCGTGTGTGTCTCCTGCTTTACCAAGTATTATTTCACTGGTTTCTTGATTTGGGATCTTTCTCATCAGTGCCCTGAGCTGGATGGAATTCGCTTCCATCAGTCCTGCTTTTCATCTTGCACCTTCTTGTCTCTTCTCTTTCCCTGAGTGCCAGCATTTTTCGGTCTTGAGCACCTGTCATCCCTGCTCTGAAGTCCTTGCTTGACTGATTCCTCTCTTAACAGAAACAAGACAGGTCCATCTTCTGTGCCCAAGGAATAGTCAGCAGCACCTTCTCACACTTGGTTTGTGTTTCATGACGTGGTGGAAGTTTTCCCAGCACAAATTTCTCCATTTGTGTCCAGATATGGTCCTGGTGGGCTGCTCTCCACGGCCCCCTTGGTACCTCTGTTCCCTGTTCTTCACTCATTTACCTTCTTTGATTTGTTTATTTATTGCCGGGGGAGGTGGTGAGAAACATTTACTTGAAGCTTGAAAATGCTTTCAATTTCATTCTAGTTTCTTTTTAAAAATCTGTTAAATGCAAGGTAAAATGAAACATAAAGCTTTCTAAAAATTAACAATAGCCTGTGTACTGTGATACTATTGTTATAAAACCTCAATACATTAATCCTACTGCCATTCATTCCAAACATCCATCCGTCCAACCATCCTTTTTTCCCCTTATTTTGTTTGTTCTTTTGAAAAGCTTTTTATTGTGAAAATTTGGAAGTATTCACAAACTAGAGAGAGCAGCAACAGAATCCCCATCACCCAGCTTCAACATTTGTGACTGTTCTACTGTTCTTTCTCATCTACCCCAGCCCTACACTCTTTCTTTTTTGTCTGGAGTATATTAAGGCAAATCTTAGAAAATATAATTTCACCCTCAAATGCTTCAGTATGAATCCTTTTAAAAAAAGCATATCCATAATGCTGTTATAGCCGATGAAATTCACAGTAATTCTTTAATATCATCTTATACCTAGTTAGGAGACTTAGGGCTAGAAGTTAGGTTTTCTACCTCTTAATAAAAGTATTTTTTCCACTGTCTGAGGATTAGGTGGCTGTATCGATTACAGGTAAGTATAGGATTCAAATGCAGTTAACTGTGTAAAGAGTTAGTTTTCAGTTTTTCCTGATTATCTCAATTGTCTTTTTTGTGTGTGTGATAGAAAAACACATAGCATGGAATTTATCATCTTAGTGATTTTTTTTAAAATTATTTATTTATTTATTTATGGCTGTGTTGGGTCTTCGTTTCTGTGCGGGGGCTTTCTCTAGTTGCGGCAAGCGGGGGCCACTCTTGATTGTGGTGCACAGGCCTCTCACTATTGCAGCCTCTCTTGTTGCGGAGCACAGGCTCCAGACGCGCAGGCTCAGTAATTGTGGCTCGCGGGCCTAGTTGCTCTGCGGCATGTGGGATCTTCCCAGACCAGGGCTCGAACCAGTGTCCCCTGCATTGGCAGGCAGATTCTCAACCACTGCGCCACCAGGGAAGCCCATCTTAGTGATTTTTAAGTGTACAGTTCAATGGCGTTAAGTGTATTCACATTGATGTACAACAGATCTCCAGAGCTTTTTCATCTTGCAAATGTAAAACTCTATACCCATTAAACAACAACTCCCCTACCCACCCCCAGCCCCTGGTAACCACTACTTTACATTCTGTTTCTATGAATCTGACTACTCTGGGTACTTCATACAAGTGGAATTATATATTATTTGCCTTTTGTGGCTGGATTATTTCACTTAGCATAATGTCCTCAGTGTTCATCCACATTGTAGCATGTAACAAGACTTCCTTCCTTTTTAAGGCTGAATAATATTCCATTGCATGTATATACCACATTTTGTTTATTCATTCATCCATCAGTGGACATTTGGGTTGCTTTCACCTCTTGCCTATTGTGAATAGTGCTGCTGTGAACATGGGTGTGCAAATATCTCTTTGAGACCCTGCTGTCTATTCTTTTGGATATATACCCAGAAGTGGGATTGCTGGATCATATAGTAGTTCTATTTTTCATTTTTTGAGGAAACTGTATACTCTTTTCCATAGCAGTTGGACCACTTTATAATCCCACCAGCAGTACACAAGTGTTCCAGTTTCTCTATATCCTTACCAAATCTTACCTTCCATTTTTTTGTTTGTTTTAATAAATTTATTTATTTATTTATTTATTTATGGCTACACTGGGTCTCTGCTCTGTGCGGGCTTTCTCTAGTTGCAGCGAGGGGTGGCTACTCTTCGTTGCGGTGCACGGGCTTCTCATTGCAGTGGCTTCTCTTGTTGCGGAGCACGGGCTCTAGGCGCGCGGCTCAGTAGTTGTGGCTCGTGGGCTGTAGAGTACAGGCTCAGTAGTTGTGGCGCATGGGCTTAGTTGCTCCGTGGCATGTGGGATCTTCCTGGACTGGGGATCGAACCCGTGTCCCCTGTATTGACAGGCAGATTCTTTTTTTTTTTTTTTTAATTTATTTTTGGTTTCATTGGGTCTTTGTTGCTGTGCGCGGGCTTTCTCTAGTTGTGGCAAGCGGGGCTTCTCTTGTTGCGGAGCACGAGCTCTAGGCACTCAGGCTTCAGTAGTTGTGGCACGCGGGCTCAGTAGTTGTGGCTCCCAGGCTCTAGAGCACAGGCTCAGTAGTTGTGGTGCATGGGCTTAGTTGCTCCGCGGCATGTGGAATCTTCCCGGACCAGGGCTCAAACCCGTGTCCCCTGCGTTGGCAGGCAGATTCTTAACCACTGCACCACCAGGGAAGTCCCTGTTTGTTTTTGATAGTCATGTGAGATGATAACTTATTGTGGTGTCGATTTGCATTTCTCTGATGATTAGTGATGTTGAGCATCTTTTCATATGCTTGTTGGCTATTTGTATACCATCTTTGGAAGAATGTCTATTCAGGTCTTTTGCCCATTTTAAAATCATATTATTTGATTTTTTTTGTTGTTGAGTTGTAGGTCTTTATTATTCTGGATATTAACTGCTTATCAGATATATGATTTGCAATTATTATCTCCCATTCCATAGATTGACTTTTCACTGTATTGATTGTATCTCTTGATGCGAAAAAGTTTTTTATATTGATTGTGTCCCTTGATGCGAAAAAGTTTTTTAAGTTTTATGTTCCATTTGTCTATTTTTGCTTTTGTTGCCTGTGCTTTTGGTGTCATATCCAAACAGTCACTGCTAAGCCCAATATCATAAAGCTTTCCCCCTATGTTTTCTTCAAGGAGTTTTAAATTTTGGGTTTTATGTTTTGGTCTTTGATCCATTTTGAGTTATTTTTGTATATGGTGTAAAGTAAGGATCCAACTTCATTCTTCTGCATGTGGATATCCAGTTTTCCCAACACTTTTTGTTTAAGAGACTGTCCTTTCCCCATTGAGTGGTCTTGGCACCCTTATTGATGACCATGTGAGCATTTGCGTGACAGTTTATTTTCAGGCCCCTCTATTCTATTCCATTGGTGTATTTGTCTGTCTTTATATCAGTAACTCATTGTTTTTATTACAGTAGTTTTGAAATCAGGAAGTGTGAGTCTCCCAACTTTGTTCTTCTTTGCCAAAATTGTTTTAGCTACTGAGGGTTCCTTGAAATTCTGGATGAATTTTAGGATGAATTTTTCTATTTCTGTAAAGAATGCTGTTGGGGTTTTGATAGAGATTACATTGACTCTGTAGATCACATTGGGTAATATGGACATCTTAACAATACTGAGTATTTCGATCCATTAACATGGGATGTCTTTCCATTTATTTGTGTCTTTTTAAATCTCAGCAGTGTTTTGTAGTTTTCAGTGTATGAGTCTTTCACCTCCTTGGTTAGGTTTATTCCCAAGTATTTTATTCTTTTTGATGCTATTATAATTGGAATTGCTTAATTCCCTTCTTGGATTGTTCATTGTCAGTGTATAGAAATGCAACTGATTTTTGTATGTTGATTTTGTATCCTGCAACTTTGTTGAATTCATTTATTAGTTCTAACAATTTTGCATGTGTGTGTGTGTGTGTGTGTGTGTGTGTGTGCGCGTGTGATATCTTTAGGGTGTTCTACATATAAGATCATGTCATCTGTGAGATAATTTTACTTCTTCCTTTCAAATTGAATGTTTTTTGTTTCTTTTTCTTGCTTGTTGCTCTGGCTAGGACTTCCAATAGTATGTTGAATAGAAGCGGTGAGAGCGAGCATCCTTGCCTTGTTCCTGATCATGGAAGAAAAGCTTGCAGTCTTTCACATTGAGTATGATGTTAACTGTTGGTTTTCATATATGGCCTTCATTGTGTTGAGGTAATTTTCTTCTATTCATAGTTTGTTAAGTGTTTTATCATAAAAAGTTGTGGAATCTTACCAAATAAATTTCTGCCTCAATTGAAATGATCATGTTTTTGTCCTTCATTCTGTTAATGTGCATTCCATTGATTGATTTTCATACATTGAATCATTCTTGCACTCCGAATCTCACTTGGTCATGATGTATAATCCTCTTAAAGAGTTGTTGAGGGAATTCCCTGGTGGTCTAGTGGTTAGGACTCAGTGCTTTTACTGCCAAGGGCGCGGGTTCCATCCCTTGTCAAGGAACTAAAATCCCACAAGCCATGCAGCGTGGCCAAAAAAAAAAAAAAAAAAAAAGTTGTTGAATTTAGTTTGCTGATATTTGTTGAGAATTTCTGCATCAGTATTAATCAGGAATATTGATATTGGCTTGCAGTTTTCTTTTTTTGTTATGTCCTGTCTGGCGTTGGTGTTAGGGTTCTGTTGTTCTCATAGGATGAGCTTAGAAGTGTTCCCTCCTCTTTAATTTTTTGGAAGAGTTTCAGGAGGATTGATGTTAGTTCTTCTTTAAATGTTTGGTAGAATTCTCTAGCTAAAGCCATCTGGTCCTTTGTTTTTCTTTGAGATTTTCAATTACTGATTCAATCTTCTTACTAGTTATTGGTCTGTTGAAATTTTCTATTTCTTCATGATTCAGTCTTGGTAGGTTGTATGTTTCTAGACATTTATCTGTTTCTTTAGGTTTCGCAATTTATAGGTATACAATTGTTCATAGTAGTCTCATAATCCTTTTTTTGTGTGTGTGCCATCAGTTGTAATATCTTCTCTTTCATTTCTGATTTTGAGTCTTCTCTCTTTTTTTCTTAGTTAATCTAGCTAAAGATTTATCAGTTTTGTTGACCTTTTCAAAAAATGAACTCTTACTCTCATTGATTTTTTTTCTATTCTCTATTTCACTTAATCCCTGCTCTAATTTTCATTATTTCCTCCCTTCTGCTAGCTTTAGGTTTAGTTTTTTTCTTTGATTTCTTGAGGAATTGTGTCACTTCACAGTTCTTTTGTTTGAATCAGGATCTAAAAACAAGGTCCATATATTGCATGTGATATATTTCTTAAGTCTCTCTAAGTCTATAAGATACCCTCTCTTCTTATTTTGTGCCATTTATTTGTTCAAGTTATCTGGATATTATATCTTGGTATTTCCTACATTTTGGATTTGTAGTGGTGTTTGACATGTACTATCCTTCATATTTTCTGTAAACTGGTAGAGGTGGACATCTATTAAAGTTAGAGCTAGAAGCTAGAGAGATTCATGTTCAACTTTTCTCCTTTTTTGGTAGGAAGACTTCATTGCTTTCAGTGATGCTGAGATTGACCAGGTGTTGTCAGCTTGGCTCCTCCACTAGAAAGTTCCACATCATCTTTTCATCTAATGTTTCAGCAGTCATTGATAATTGTTGCCTAAAGTCATTAGTCCAGCAGGGATTGTAAAATGGTGATTTTTTTTAAAGTTTGATACATTTAATACAGAATTTAGTAGGCCAGAGTACTAAATAGACTTTCTAGGAGTAATTAGTTGGCTTTTATCTATTCAAGAGACAATGGAAACTTCTTTTACCTCAGTTCTGAATTTTGAAGGCGTTTTTGTGGCACTTAGAAGTATAATCCTGGGAATTCACTGGCGGTCCAGTGGTTAAGACTCTGCACTCTTGCTGCCGAGGGCCTGGGTTCAATCCCTGCTTGGGGAACTAAGATCCCACAAGCCACACGGTGCGGCGAAAAAAGAAAAAGAAGTGTAATTCTGCCTTCAGCCCCCAAAACGATGATTTTTAATCTCATTTCTTCTGCATTTACTAGCTGTGGTTCTTCTACAAAGAATTCTCTTCATCAATTGTTTGGTTATTCTGAAAAAGTCTGTAGCAAAGGCAAGATGGATGCTGGATTCTTCCTCTTTATTCATCAGTTTTCAGAATAATGAGTTGATACCCCAGCAAACTTCAGGGATGACCAATAAGCTTTTCTTTTAGGTGGGAAGGAGTATTATGAATTTGGCTATTTTTGCATATCTGACGTGTTTCAATCTAACGAAATGATAAATCTTTTAATGCTCAAAATATCCCATTTTGAGCCAGTTGGAACTCCTTCAAATTGGCTTCTACGTCATTTTGTGTGGCCCTAATAGTTGTTGATTGTTTTAGGCTTATTTTGTATATATTCTACCCCAGACTTGGATTAAGTAATTTCTTAAGGAGCCCTGGTTCCTTTTTGTGGGAAATATTTAGACACCATAATTTAAGTGCTAGAGGAGCTAAGTGCTACTGGCTAGTGTCATTTCTTAGCTGTTTCTGTGGCTATTGCAGGGAAATAAATATTTTTTTAGAAAGAGAAAAAATTTTAAGTTACATTATTTTTTGGAGCAGTTTTAGGTTCATAGCAAAATTGAGTGGACGGTAGAGATTTCCTGATTGCAGGGCTTTTACTTAACTTTCTTTGATTTTATGTTTGTTTCTATTTTATACTGAAATTTTTGGTTCCTAACAACCCGATGTAATTACTTAGTTATCCTGTTATGTATTTTATAGATTCAAAATAGTAATGAAATATTATTAATAGGATGAAATCTACCAGCTGCAGGTTTATTTGTTTTAATGCAGTTCAAGATGTATTTTTATCCTTAGCCTAAATATAGTCAAAATACTATTTCAAATTCACTTGAAATGATTCTTTCCTCTATGGACAGTTAGGTCTGTTTTTCACTTTTAAGAATTATTTTATATTTTTAAATTTATTTTTTTAAAACTGTGTACTTACCTTTTCTCTGAGATGAGGGAGCAGAATTAAATCTGTAAATGTCTGTGAGTCCTGGAGGATAGGGAACTGATCCTCAACTGTGCTCATTTCTCCTCCATTCTGCCATTTCCCCTTCCTCTTCCATTGAAAGTTGTACTCTTTATCCACAGTCTTTTGGAATGCTGAACAAAAATCTTCTTGGAACAAGACAGGCATAAGTAAATAAAATTAATAAATCTATAAGCCATAGCAGATCATTCACAAATTCCTCCAGATCCATATTGATTATCACCATTCATTCCCTGTGGTGGTTTTTCTTCTACAGCCTGTCTGATGTAATGGTGCTTCCATGACATTTGATGTTTGAAAGCCTCTAGCTCTGGCATTATCAATGTGTGTTTTATAGCTGTCTGCAATATTCCTTCTCTTTCTCTTTGTTCTGTGAACTGAGGGATCTGGGAAGCCCATGTGTGTAAACACCCCTCCACCCCTGTCTTCTCCCCTTCTCTTAATCCCTTTTCCCTCAACACTAGGGTGCTAGCAGCCTGGGATGGTTGGGTCTCTGTCACCCTGGAGCTGAGCAGCTCATGTCAGGAATTCTCCAGGCTCTTGGGCCTCTGGGGTGAGTTGAGAAGGTATGTAGGGTGCTGGGGATGGAGGTCCATGGAATAGGTGCTTACCTGAGTTATTATGAGAGACTTGCAGACGTTAGCATCTTCACGTAATCGGCATGACACATAACCTGTGATAGCACTGAGCTCCTTTTATTTCTTTATTCAGGTTGAGGAATGTGCACAAATAATGCAAATATAATTATTTTTAGTCCTGAGGATTAGGCAACTTGAGGCATGTTCACATTACCTGGTGATGTAAATACCAATGTTACATTGAATTTTTTTTAAAGAAAGGCTTATTCACCACTGAAATAATCTAAACAGTATCATTAACTTTAAAAATGTTGTATTGGACAGCATTAGTTACCTGATATGTATTTGGTCTGGGGTTATTTCATTTGTACTGTGGTCTTTTTTCTCCAGTGTTATATGCATTATGTACAATACATTGGTTGGGGGTGGGGGCACGGCTTGGAAAGCTGTGGGCTTTGACTTGTTTGGAATTGCTTTTTATTCTGTAAGTTCTGTGACCTCATGCACTGTACATATTGATGCTAACACACCCGAGCCCATGTGAAATAAAACTGTGGCTCTTCAGTATTTGGTTCCAATGCGAATTAATTAAAAAGGGGTTGGGGGAGTAGGTGTCCAGTAGTTAAGAATCCGCCTGCCAATGCAGAGGACATGGGTTCCATCCCTGGTTGGGGAAGATCCCACAAGAGAAGCCACCGCAATGAGAAGCCCGCACGCTGCAATGAAGAGTAGCCCCCGCTCGCCACAACTGGAGAAAGCCCGCGTGCAGCAACGAAGACCCAGTGCAGCCAGAAAAAAGGGGGTGGAATTTGCACACAGGACAAATTTTCCATTATATGTATTTGGGGGAATAAACTCTGAAGGCAGCTTTCCCTCTTTTCTCCTCCCCCCACATTTCTCGATGGCCCTACTTCCATGAGTGGTGCCACAGCTCAGAGATTAAGGAAGCTGGCTCTTTTAGGCTGGGTCCTCTCAGGTCCTTCAACCTTGAAAGGGGTCACTTTGGAGCCATGAAGTGGATTTTCCCTGTTTACCTTGGCCATCACAGTCACCAGTTAGAGGCTGTCTCGTAGGTGATGCTGCTTCTGCATCTTCTGTTATCATCCCCTCTGCTGCTTTTCTAAACTTCCGTTTCAGAGACTTGTCACCGCTCCCCAGGTCCAAGTAACATGCTGTTGTTTGTATATCAGACCAGTGTGACAGCTCAGGGAGTGTCCTGACAGTCGAGGTGTCTCATGGGAGAGAGCGGGGCAGTTACCAGGTCCCTGGAGCAGGACAAAGAATGTGTCCTGCTGTCCTGACCACTTACAAACCAACTGCTTTTGACCCTTTTTATTGATAGTTTTGAAAAGATTAGCCACAGACCAAATGCCAGAGGCTGTGTTGACTGTCCCACAGCTGCCACTGGGGCTACCACTTGGTTAAACAAGTGGTCCACCATCATCCAGCACGATCTGTTTTTGGCAGGGGCTCACCGGTGATCTGAATGGGGATGTGATGAGGATGTCCACTGAGTCTTTGTGGTGGAGGCACCAGTATCTGCAATTCCAGGAGGAACTGTGGGCTTGTTCAGATGTATCTTGGGTGGAGGTGGGCAGTGGGCAGCTCCAGGACATCTGTTTGGCCCTTCCCTCCACAGTGGCTGTTACTCATGGGGAGGCTTCTGGGGGCTGTTAAGTAAAACCATCCCAGTTTGCACTCAGAAACAGGGACATCGCCATAGGGTAGGTCCTCTGACTAGTGAGAAGGACGTGGGCCCTTTCCCGTGGCAACAAGGTGGGGATGGTGGCATTCAGGAGCCCTGGTATACATACCAGCCCAGACTGCATCCAACAGTCCTCACGAGGTCTGGGGGTGCGCTTTCCTTAGGACACAGGTGTCCTAAGTCCCGTTGGGGAAGGAATATTTACTGTGTGTACTTAGGGTGGCATCACAGGGCCCTTCCTCAAGGGGATCCATCCAATCCTTCCTTCCATCAGTTGGTTGTTTGTTGTAGAACCGCCTCAGAGCTGGGAACCAGATGAAGGAGTCATGATTTTCCACTGCAGGGGCTGACCTCAGCCTTTTGCTCACGAGTGATTGATTTTTTTCTTGCGAGACACATCAAGCAGCACCCTCACTGGTTGGCCAACCATCTCACCCTCTAGGAATGCTGTGGTTTCTGAGCCCTTGCCTGAGGTCACCTCTGTCAACACGCCCCAGCTGCCACTCTGGCCTAGCTGGTTGTGGTGGTGATTATGTCCATCTGCGTCTGGCAGTTAAGTGGTACCTCTTTGGTTATGCCAGGATCTCATCACCCTCGAAGACACGAGGGAGCATCTTCTGTCATCCCCTGCCCACAGAGCACAGCCCTCAGGGGACTTCTGGAGGACACCAGGACCCTCCTCACTGCTGTGTTCCTTACTGAAGGGTGTGTTCTCTGGCCAGTCCTGGGGAGTGTAGTCAGATGTTGGGGTGTCTGGTCACCATTTTTACTTCCTCACTTCTTGGAGCCATCTCATACCTTCCTCAGGATTCCATGGCAGTCCGGGCACCTCCACCTCATTTCCTGTAAGTCAATATCATGTCCAAGTTCCAAGCAACTGGGTTCCAACAGCACAGGGACTGGGTTGGGCACCTTTACCAAGATGATAGCTCACACATGGGAGAACACACCATGTCCATACACTCCCCTCTATCTGCCTTGTGTTCTGCCCCCTCAAGATCCCCTCCCAGTGTCCCCCCTCCCCCTCCCCGATTAAGTCCTGGCCTTATCTTTCTGGCAGGAGATGTAGGTCTCTTTAAACATTGCCATGGAAGCCTCTGGCATTCACAGAATGCCCTGAGTGGATGGCTGATTTGAGCCTGTCAACCAGTCTCTTTCTTCAAAGCTTCCAATCTGTTAGTAAAAACCAGCCAACCTCACAATCCTTATAATTACCAGCACCCACCCCTCAGCCCCATTCCACGGGTAGAGCTAATGCAGATGCCAACTCCCCCCTCCCCCCGCCCATGCCCCCTCCCAGTCCTGCACAGGTGAGGGCCTTATCGTGTGTGTTTGCATACCATGGGCCGTCGCCACCCACTTAGCACCAGTGTGGGTTCTTACTGCTGTTTGACGCACAGGAAATGAGAAATCCAGGTATTGACTCACATCCTGAGGATCTGCTGTTTAGGACAGTTCTGGTACCAAGTGTCTTAATTTGGGTTCCTTTAGAAGTAAAACATGAAACCAGGCCTGGAGTGCAGGTGATCTGGGAAGCGGTCCAAGAGGGACAGATTCTCACTCTGGGCAACAGGACCGTGATTCTGCCAAGGTCTCCTGGAGAGCAGACGCAACATCTCCCGAATTGCCTGCCTAAAAGAGGAGGGTGCAGTTATCCACTCCCACTGGTTGAGGGCTGCTCCGAGGTGCGTGGACTCCCCGCGACACCTGGGTTCCTAGGTGAGCAGGTGCCCATGGCGTGTGGGTGGGAAGACACAAAGACTTGACGGGTGAGCTTGAGATGAGACGCTGTCAGCACACTGTACACTGAACTCGCGCGGGACTATCCGCAGGAGCTGACATAGGTGTGTTTTTTTGAGGTTTCGTTTTTTTTGTTTGTTTTTTAAATTTTTTGGCCGCACCTCGCAGCATGCGGGATCTTAGTTCCCCGACCAGGGATGGAACCCGCGCCCCCTGCAGTGAAAGTGCGGAGTCAACCACTGGACCGCCAGGAAGTCCCCAGGTGTGTTTTAAAAAACACCCCTTGACCTTCTCTTTATTCTGTCTCAGAGATCTTACCACAGTGGCAAGAATAAGTCATTACTCTCAGGATGTACATAATATTTCATCATGTGTGTGTATGTACATTCATATGCAATACACATACCATAGAAACCGTAATTTATTTCATCAGTCCACTTTTTTTTTTTAATTAATTTATTATTTGTTTATTATTTCTTTTTGGCTGTGTTGGGCCCTCGTTTCTGTGCGAGGGCTTTCCCCAGTTGCAGCAAGCGGGGGCCGCTCTTCATGGCGATGCGCGGGCCTCTCACTATCGCGGCCTCTCTTGTTGCGGAGCACAGGCTCCAGACGCGCAGGCTCAGTAGTTGTGGCTCACGGGCCCAGTTGCTCCGCGGCATGTGGGATCTTCCCAGACCAGGGTTCGAGCCCGTGTCCCCTGCATTGGCAGGCAGATTCTCAACCACTGCGCCACCAGGGAAGCCCCATCAGTCCACTTTTTAAGTTTAATCTTTTTCCAATTTCATTGAGAAATAATTGGCATACATCACTGGATAAATTTAAGGCAAACAGCGTGATTTATTTACATTTTGTGAAATGATTACCACAGTAGGTTCAGCTAACACCCATCTTCTCATACAGATAAAATAAAAAGGAAAGAAAGAAAGAAGAAAGGAAAAAATTTTTTTCTCCTTATGATGAGAACTCTTAGGATCTACTCTCTTAACAGCTTTCCTGTATATCCTACAGCAGTGTTAGCTATAGTCGTCATGTTGTACATTACATCCATGGTATTTATTTATCTGATAACCGGAAGTTTGTGCCTCTTTTTTTTTTTTTTTGGCCGTGCCACGCAGCATGTGGTATCTTAGTGCCCCCACCAGGGATTGAACCTGCACCCCCTGCAGTGGGAGCGCAGAGTCTTAACCACTAGACCGTCAGTGAAGTCCCTGGAAGTTTGTGCCTTTTGACCACCTTTCTCCAATTCTCCCTGCCCCTGACTTTTTAATTTGTGTCAACATTTTACTAGGAAAAATTTTCACACATAAAAATTGAGAGTTGAAAACATTTTATACTCACCTTTCAAATTCTACCATTAACACTTAACTACTATTAATCCATCCCTCCATCCATCAATCCATCTTATTTTTGGGATGCGTTTCAGAGTAAGTTGCAGACATCAGTGTACTTCCCCTCAAATACATCAGCATATAAATCATTAATTAGAGGTCAATATTTGTTTATATGCCTTTTTTTCCCTCTTAAGGTTAACTTTACATACAATGAAATGCACAAATCTTAAGTGCACCGTTTGATGAGTTTTGGCAAATGCATATATCTGGTAATCCAAAACCCTGATTCAGCCCTAGAACATTACCCTTGCCCCCAGAAAGTTCCCTCATATTCCTTCCCAAGCATTGTTATTTTCTAACAATACTCTATTTTGGTTTTTTTTTTTTTTTTTTTTTTTTTTAAATTTTTTTTGTTTTTAGTCATTTTATTTTTATTTATTTATTATTTATTTTTGGCTGTGTTGGGTCTTCGTTTCTGTGCAAGGGCTTTCTCTAGTTGTGGCAAGCGGGGGCCACTCTTCATCGCGGTGCGCAGGCCTCTCACTATCGCGGCCTCTCTTGTTGCAGAGCACAGGCTCCAGACGCGCAGGCTCAGTAATTGTGGCTCATGGGCCCAGCTGCCCCGCGGCATGTGGGATCTTCCCAGACCAGTGGGATCTTCCCAGACCAGGGCTCGAACCCGTGTCCCCTGCATTGGCAGGCAGATTCTCAACCGCTGCGCCACCAGGGAAGCCCTCTATTTTGTTTTAATACCATCAGCTTTTCAGAGAAACTCCATCACTGGACTTCTAGAATGTCCCCCATTTCAGGCTTGGCTTATTGCTTCCTTGTGTTGTAGTTAGATTTGGGTTCAGCAGAGATTTAAGTTCCACAATGAGCACTGCTTCGAGGAGAGGCTGTGTTCTTCCTCCTGAATCAAAACATGGGAGTGACGTCTGCTTGCTCCATTTTTATGAGGTTGACGCTGAGCAGGGATCACGGAGAATCTGCCTGATCCCTTCTTTATAAAATTCCATCAACCTTGCTGATGGTTTTAGCATCCATTGATGATTATAGCTTAAATCCATTATTTCACTAAGTGTTCAGAAAAGGGTGTTTTTCAGATTCTGTTATTCCATCTGCATTTATTAGCTGGAATTCTGTGAAGAGTTTTCCATTGTCAGCTTTTTGGTTACCCCAAAATAGTTTTCATGTGAAAGGGAAAGAACCTTTTAGAGTACGGGCAATCTCCAAAGGTGACCGATTAATTCTTTTTTCCCCCTCTGTGTATCATTATGAACTCAGGTGTTAATAGCTTTGCAGCCTTCCCCCACCCCCGCCCCCAGGTCATATGTCTCTTAGGTTTCTCTCTCTTTAAAAAAAAAAAAATGCTCAAATTTTTCTACCTGAGGCCAATGGGAGCCTCTTCAGGTTAGTCCCCGTGTTCATCCTGCATCTAACCAACCCCTCCCCCAACCCCCCGCCCCCTGGTCCTGTGGGTTCCATCTCCTGCCTGCTGCCCACCTTGCTGCCACCCACCATCGTCCATGACTCTGCTTCCTTTATTGCCATTTCAGGAAAAGACCACAGTGCCAAATATTTGAAAACATGTCTGATCCTATCATTCTTCTGTTTAAGTTGCTCTCTATAGCTCTTGGCATAAAGTCCAGGCCCTTGAACATGGACTTCAGGGCTCATTCAGTCTGGCCCCTGCCTGTCTCCCCTGTTTCAGCTGCCACCATGCTTTATCTATGTTGAGGTTCCATTGCTCCTTCCCTGCATCCTGTGCCCCCTCTACCAGGGCTCACAGTTTCCTCTGCCTGTGTCGCCCATCCCCTTGGCTAACTCTTCCTCATCCTGGGGCTCAGCTTAGACTGATTATTCTTAACTCTGGCTGTACATTACACCCTCTGGGCAGTTTTAAGAAATACCAATGCCTGGGCTCCACCCAAGATCAATTAACATCTGAATGTCTGGGCAATGAGGCTTGACTTTGCTATTTTTAAAAGCTTGCGCAGGGGCTTCCCTGGTGGCGCAGTGGTTGAGAATCTGCCTGCCAATGCAGGGGACACGGGTTCAAGCCCTGGTCCGGGAAGATCCCACATGCCGCGGAGCAACTAAGTCCGTGAGCCACAACGAAGACCCAACACAGCCATAAATAAATTAAAAAAGAAAAAAAAAAGCCTGCGCAGGTGATTCTGATGTGTGGCCAAGGTTGAGAACCACAGTTTGGGGTGTTCCTTCCCCCGGGAAACTTGTCCCCCAGGCCTGGGTTACATGCCATTTATTACTGCAGCTTTCTGCTCTAATCCTGTCCCCCCATCCCCCCAGCTTTACTCAGATATAATTGATGAATAATGCTGTGTACGTTGAAGGTGTACAACCTGGTGGTTTTATCCTCATTTTACTATGTAGGCCTCACTATGTCAACCCTTGGGTTTCTTCCTCGCTAGACAGAAGCTTCATGTGGTCTGTGGCTGCATCTGTGTGGTTCCCCTCTGTTATTACCCAGCACATAGTAGGTGTTTGTAATATTTGCAAGTGCTTGTTAGGTTGATGTTTGGGCTGGATTTTGAGATTGTTTGAATGCAGGGGTGCTCTGCTCTGTGGGACAAAGGCCATATTCCACCATCTGCCCAGATCGTTTCTCTCCAACCTCATCTCCTGCTTCTCCACATCCCTTCCCTTAGACAAGCGAACTCCAAACAGCCCTTTCCTTTTCCCAGTTCTGCCCGAAGTTGCTCACTCCCTTTCTACCTGTACAAACAATTTTCCCAACATATGGGCCACCTTTGAACTCAAAGAACTTGTGGGAAACCCTTATTTGACATTTAACCATATACATGCTGTGCGATGTTTTTCAAGTCATCCATTGGAGCACCTGGTATAAGAAATCATGTGAGTTTCTTGCTTTTGAGTAGCAATTAAAGCGTTGTTTGGAAATATTAAATTGACACTCTGGCCTTTTGAAAAATGATTCTTAAATTATTTGTTTATTTTTGGTTAGCTTTATTAACTCACATACAGTAAAGGTTTCCAGTTGCCCCTAAGCAGTCTCCTGGCAGCATGCAAGATCTTTAGTTCCCCGACCAGAGACTGAACCCAGGCCCCCTGCAGTGGAAGCTTGGAGTCCTAACCACTGGACCGCCAGGGAATTCCCACAGTCACAATACTTTATATTTGGATTTCAGGCCAAGTGTGATTTAGGACCCTTGCTCTCATGGATGTTTCCAGATATGGCTTCATGGGCAACCCCCAAAGCTCTCATGGACTGTGATGCTGCTATGAAAAAAAGATTAAAAAAAAAAAAAAAAAGCCTAAAGATGCACAAGGAATCTTACCAACAATGGAGGACACTAATTAAATGGTCTCTTGTAGCCCTTGTCCTGTTGGAACCTGAGATCTAGTGCTGCCTTTTTATATCCACCAGGGGGCAGTGTTCTATTCTACCTCACAGTCGGCCTCCCCTTTCAGGTCTCCCCTTTCTTTTCTTTTTCTTTTTTTTTTTTTAATTGAAAATTTTTTTTTGGCCACGCTGCACGGCATGTGGGATTTTAGTTCCCCGACCAGGGATCCAACCCAAGCCCCTGCACTGGAAGCACAGAGTCTTAACCACTGGACCACCAGGGAAGTCCCAGAGGTCTTCCCTTTCAAATCCTAGCATTTCAGCTCCTGAAGTGATCCCCAAACTGTGTTTCTCGAACTTTGATTTGACTTCTAGATATACATCTTACATCTCAACCCCACAGAGACATACATCTGTATGCAACTCTATATATGTATATATAACAAAATTTCATGAAATGGCACTTGTTTTCATAGAGAACAGACCTGTGGTTGCCAAGGGGGAGGGAGGTTGGGAGAGGGATGGATTGGGAGTCTGAGATTAGCAGATGCAAACTATTATATATAGAATGGATAAACAACAAGGTCCTACTGTGTAACACAGGGAACTCTATTCAATATCCTGTGATAAACCATAATGGAAAAGAATATGA
The DNA here is from genome assembly GCF_965194825.1 of Balaenoptera physalus. Classification (NCBI taxonomy): domain Eukaryota; kingdom Metazoa; phylum Chordata; class Mammalia; order Artiodactyla; family Balaenopteridae; genus Balaenoptera; species Balaenoptera physalus. The sequence goes on along the minus strand of NC_138896.1, from coordinate 58,938,363 downwards.
AAAAGAATGTATATATGTGTATAACTGAATCACTTTGCTGTACAGCAGAAATTAAGACAACATTGTAAATCAACTATACTTCAATAAAATAAATTTTTAAAAAAACACTTGTCTTTACTATGCAATACACTGATATTTCTATTCTCTTTCATTAAGAAAAGTGCCAATCATCACCAAATTGAGTTCATGACCTACAAATTGGGTCGCACATATTGCCTTAGAGTTCATTTAGTCTGGCATCCTGCATATTTATGGATGAAGAGATGCAGGGTTAGAGAGGGATGCTCAGTCACTGTGGGACCCAGAGCAGCACCTAGGATACGGCTTCAGGGCTTCGGACTTCTGATCTGTTGCTTTCAGCACAACGACATTCCTGTTGAGGGACACCCAGAGCTCCGGCAGGTCACAGCCATGGGGGGCAGGGTGTGTATGTGTGTGTTCCAGCCCCAGCACACTGAGCTTTGCCACGCCTTGCGAAGAGTCCCCTGCAGCAGGGTTTTCTCTTTGGGCATGTAACTTCTGCAGCTCACCCACTGATTGTCACATTGGTGCCGGCCTCTGGAATCCTGCACGTGGCTCCTCCTTGCCCTGACTTAACAGTGGTTTGCTTTATAGCCCAGGATCAAGAACGTACACAAACTAAAAGGGTAGGGAGTCAGTTGCCACTGTTGAAGTGTCTGCTTCTGAAATGCGGAAGGCGGAAGTTCTCATGTGGTTCCGTCCTTGCTCTGTAGAACGCCTCCCAGAGGACTTTCGAGATCGATTACGGCCACAACTGCTTCCTCAAGGATGGCCAGCCCTTCCGCTACATCTCGGGAAGCATTCACTATTTCCGTGTGCCCCGTTTCTACTGGAAGGACCGGCTGCTGAAGATGAAGATGGCTGGGCTGAATACCATCCAGACGTAAGTAGGAGGGCACTGGGCTCTCACCTGGGCCTGGACACCCACACCTGGAGGGAGGGTCCAGCTGCATCTCTCGGTGCAGCTGTTTCATTGCTCAGAACGGGGAATAGCATGGTCTGGGGTCCCGGGAGAGGCTAGTCATGGGCTTGAGTGTCCCTTCTTTAGACAATTAACTACTTCTTCCAACCTTGAACTTTGTCACCAGAAATCATAAAATGGATATCAGCTTGAAAGGGCAAAGGGAAGTAACAATGGTTGAGCGTTTACTGTGTGCAGGGCACATTACATGGATGATGCCATTTCTCCAAGGTCACCCTTCTTGTCTGCAGCTGGCGAAACTGAAATTTGCCCAGGCACATGTTTTTGGACAGAGGTCCCGCTGAGATTTGAAGATAAGGGTGTTGGTAGGCAACCACAGCTCCTCTCAGCTCCTAGAGGGATATGCCTCGCTGGGTAGATTCCTGAAACCTATTTTGTCTTTGTGGTTCTGCTGGGGTGATTCTGTGGCCCAAGGTTACAGAATTTTACCCCCAAAACTATCTCTCCGTATCTCTTCTGCTGTTGTAAAGTGACTAATTGAGAAGGAAGTTGGGGTGGCTGGCCACTTTGGTTTTTGCATCGCCTATGTGGATTGCTGATAACTCTTCAAAGATAAAGGGTGAGAAAACCCAGCAGCAGATTCCTGGGACAGATAGTTAGGAAGAATCCCACTTGTTATTCTGGTTCTAGGGCCACTGGGACATGTCTGTAGTTTCAACACTAAGTTCTGGGGAACCAAGACTGTTCCAGGGAACCCTGAAACCATGGGATTGTGGAAAAAAAACACAAGCCAGGGGTCATCAAAGACACCTTTGTGATGGCAGTGGGTGACTTCATATTTAAAGTTGTGTCCCAGGGCTTCCCTGGTGGCTCAGTGGTTAAGAATCCACCTGCCAATGCAGGGGATATAGGTTCGAGCCCTGGTCCGGGAAGATCCCACATGACGCGGAGCAACTAAGCCCGTGCGCCACAACTACTGAGCCTGCGCTCCAGAGCCCACGAGCCACAACTAGTGAAGCCTGCGCGCCTAGAGCCCGTGCTCCGCAACAAGAGAAGCCACCTCAAGGAGAAGCCCACACACCACAATGAAGAGTAACCCCCGCTCGCCGCAACTAGAGAAAGCCCGCGCGCAGCAATGAAGACCCAACGCAGGGGCTTCCCTGGTGGCGCAGTGGTTGAGAATCTGCCTGCCAATGCAGGGGACACAGGTTTGAGCCCTGGTCTGGGAAGATCCCACATGCCGCGGAGCAACTAGGCCCGTGAGCCACAACTACTGAGCCTGCGTGTCTGGAGCCTGTGCCCTGCAACAAGAGAGGCCGCGGCAGTGAAAGGCCTGTGCACCGCAATGAAGAGTGGCCCCCGCTTGCCGCAACTAGAGAAAGCCCTCGCACAGAAACGAAGACCCAACACAACCAAAAATTAATTAATTAATTAATTAATTTTTTTAAAAGATAAACAATTAATTTATTAAAAAAAAAAGAGACCCAATGCAGCTAAAAATTTAATTAAAAAAAATAAAATTTAAAAAATAAATAAATAAATAAATAAGTTTGTGTCCCATGCTGCAGGCAGCCCGACGAGCTGGTCAGAATTTTATTTTATTTTTTATAAATTTATTTATTTATTTATTTTTGGTTGCATTGGGTCTTCATTGGTGCACGCGGGCTTTCTCTAGTTGTGGCGAGCGGGGGCTACTCTTCATTGTGGTGCACGGGCTCCTTCTCATTGCGGTGGCTTCTCTTGTTGCGGAGCATGGGCTCTAGGCACGCGGGCTTCAGTAGTTGTGGCACGCGGGCTCAGTAATTGTGGCACGCGGACTCTAGAGCACAGGCTCAGTAGTTGTGGCGCACAGGCCTAGTTGCTCTGCGGCATCTGGGATCTTCCCGGACCAGGGCTTGAACACGTGTCCCCTGCATTGGCAGGCGGATTCTTAACCACTGCGCCACCAGGGAAGTCCCGGAGTTTTTGTCATTTTACCTCCTTCGGGCTATTCCTGACAAAATCTTTTGTTAGGAGGACACAGGGCTTGGAGGTTTTCCCATTTTTATTGAAAAATATTTTTCAAAAAATAAGTATGCCTCTTATTACTTCAGCACAGATATTTTCATTTTTCCTAAGCCCTTACATAGGCATAAGTAATTTTTCCATAGTAGTAATTTGTGTCCATGAACTCTGTATTTTTTTTTAAGTCAAGCATTAAATAGGAATGGGCGTTCTTTGAGGGTCATACACTTAAAAGTGTTCCCCACAAGTTTGATTCTCTTGGTAGCTGCTGTGGAAACTCAAAAGAAGGCTTCTTTTCTGCAAGTCTGCCTTAGGAAGATGTCTGTGTGTCCTGCGGGTTTATAGTTCTGCAGACTGTTCAGAAATTCATGTAGGACACCTGGATTTTTGAGCTATTTCCAGGAAGGGGCTGTGTGTGTCTTGGCAGGTACGTGGCCTGGAACTTCCACGAGCCCCAGCCAGGACAGTACGAGTTCACTGGGGACCATGATGTGGAGCATTTTATTCAGCTGGCACATGAGCTGGGACTGCTGGTCATCCTGAGGCCTGGACCTTACATCTGTGCGGAGTGGGACATGGTGAGTGCGGCTAGACCTGCCCTGCCTGCCTGGTGTGTGGGCAGGCAAGGATCTGGGGGAAAGTGAACAATTCCAGGTAACACGGGCCTGTGACTGAGCAAACCCAGTTGTCTTTTACCTTGGGCAGTGCCCAGGCAGAGAGGAGCAGGGAGGGGTCAGAAGGCATGGGTCCTCCTCTTGGTGGTCACGTACAGAAGTCAGTTTCCTCATCTGTAAAAAGAAGTTCATGGTGTGGCCTCTGTCTGCCTCACAGAGTAGTTGTGAGGTTAAGTGGAATAATCTGTAGAAAAGGCTTTGATTCTCAAAACATTGCATTCATGCAGAGTGATCTTATTTTTATTATGTTTACAATTTCTAATTGCCCTGAAAGTTACAACCCAGAAAGCCCAGCTCAAATACCCCTTCTCCGTGACACTTTTCTTCTTTCCCCTCACTGCTAATAGTAATTTCTACCTCTCCTAAGACCTTATCATGGCCTCTTCTTCCTTTTTTTTTTTTTTTTTTTCCTCTCCTAGGGAGGATTACCTGCTTGGCTACTAGAGAAAGAGTCTATTGTTCTCCGTTCTTGTGATCCAGGTAAGTTGTTACAGATGTCATAAGAGAATTTAAGAAAGCTTAGATAATTTATCTCAAAAGAGTCAGGTATTTCGAAGGCTGGGGTACTCCTGGGCGAATGCTTCTGAAAGTTCAGCGGAAGTGTGAGTGTTCGTCACCCTCCTCCAGATACTGAATGTTTTAGGAAAGAAGGATTATTCGAACAACTTGACCAGATCTCGCTGATACCCTGGTAACTCTTTGAATTGGCACTGGGCCCTGTTTGCGGTTGACTGGCTGATTTTAATGCTTTCTCTGCCTCTGTTCTTAGAATACATCATGGCTGGTGATGACTCCCAGCTAATCAGAATGGCAGATGTAGTTTCTGCGGTGGTGTCACTGGATTTCTCAGTGGCTGCGGTGTCTTCAGTTCCTTTGTCTACTTTTACAGAGTTATCTGTAAATGATAGGTATTTTTTCTTGTCTAGCTGTAAACCCTGATCAATCTGCAGGTCCCATTTAGCTGCTATTTTTTTTTTTTTAATTTTTATTGGAGTATAGTTGATTTACAATGTTGTGTTACTTTCTGCTGTACAGCAAAGTGAATCAGCTATACATATACATATCTCAACTCTTTTTTAGATTCTTTTCCCATATAGGTCATTACAGAGAATTGAGTAGAGTTCTTAGCTGCATTTCTGTCTTCTGAAGGCTTCAGTTTCTCTTGGTGATGAAGCTGGTCATAAGAGCAGCTAACACTGATTAAATTTGCTGTGTAAAAGGCTAGTATATTATGTTCTACATGCATTTCCTTCTTAGTGTACTACCCTCACATTTTACGCTCTTAGTATATTAGTGTTTTTCCACGTTTTATCTCAATTAATCCTTACAGCAACTTTATGACCTATGTACTCTGTTATCCCCATTTGACAATGTAAATGTATAATTGATTAGAACTTAATTTTAAGAAAACTCAACTGTGACAGAGAGGACACATCACTCAGTCATTCAACAAACATTGGTGGATGCCTCCTACGCTGCAGGCTTTTTGTCCTAATGGCAGGGGCAGATACCAGACATAACTGGCCCTTGTCCTCTCAGAGCTCTGCTGAGGAGACAACTCTGGGCAGGACAACTTTTAGCAGACTTTTAGTGCACGTAGCGCCCCCCCCATTTCAGAAGGTGGTTGTTGAATCCAGTCTGTTCAATCTCTGCTGCCAGCCCCAGGGTAATAGGCTGCGTTGTGTCTCTTTGTAGAAAAAGGCGTGTGATGGTGTTAAACCTGGTTGTCTTCCAGATTACCTTGCAGCTGTGGACAAGTGGTTGGGAGTCCTTCTGCCCAAGATGAGGCCCCTCCTCTATCAGAATGGAGGGCCGATTATAACAGTGCAGGTAACCGCAGAGAGGAGCCTGGCCGGGTCAGGGGAGGTTTCCATCCATCCACATTATATATGGGAACGAAGCCGACATGAGCCTCATATGTCTATTTCTTTTTTTTTTTTTTTCTTTTTAATTTTTAAAATTGAAGTATAATTGATTTGCCATGTTGTGTTAGTTTCAGGTGTACAGCAAAGTGACTCAGTCATATACATATATGCGTGTATGTATTCTTTTCCAGATTCTTTTCCACTATAAGTTATTACAAGATATTGAATATAGTTCCCTGTGCTATACAGTAGGTCCTTGCTGTTTATCTTCATATGTCTATTTCTTTAAGAGGCAATGCCACAGATGGTGCTTTGACTTAAATTGCATTTTGGGGAGGCATTACCATTTTTGAATGCTTGCTGTGTGAGACTCTCTGCTGGATGCCCTACAAATGCTATTCAGTTATTCCAACCACCATCTTCAAAGAGGTTAAGTGACTTGGCCAAGGTCACGCAGCTGGCAGATGTTGCAGCCTGGCTCCTCTCCAGTGCCACATTGCCTTCTGGCCACAGGGATGCAGCATGGACTGACCCACTTTGGTGTCTGCACTGCCTAGGCCGTCAGTTTCCATGGGTGTGGAAAGAGGATGCAGTGAACTGGGGCCACTGTGTTTTCTCTCCCACTTCCTGCCCTCACTTTCCTTCTTCCATGTGTTTTTCACTTTGCAGTGACTGGTAGATTGTGAGGTATATCACGTGGCAAGAATTTTCCAAGTGAAAAATCGGTACACTTGACCTGCGATGATTTTTGATGTTTGCAAAAATACTTAGGTAAAACAAAACCGTGTCTGTTGGTCATTTACCAAGGATGCTCTTATTGCAAAGAATACGTTATGTAAAACTGGCTGCATCCCAGACCAGCAAGGGGGTGCGTGGCGGCGCTCCCTAGGGGAGCGTGGGCCAGATTTCCTTCTTGTGAACGGCACTGTGGAGTGTTTGCAAGGGACGGTCATTGTGAGGAGGGAGCCTGGCCATTTCCATGCCCTTCAGATATGAGAGGGCTGGGCTGGCCAGGGTGCCCTGCGTGTTGGAGAGAGGCCAGGCTGCTACTCGCAGAGAGGTGTACTGATAGCACTCACTGCCCCTCACCTGTCCTGAGTCTGTACCAGGTAAGCTTACAGGAGCCCATTTTCCTGTATGAAGATTTCAAGGCTGAAACTGGATGTATATGCATAGCTGGGTCTTCTTCCTTTCTCTTGATCTCAGGTTTTCCTCAATTTCCCTTGCTTTTTAGTCTCTGCTTCTGCCAAAATCACTTTCAATTTTTGCTGACAGCTTTTCTGTACCTTTTGGTTATTGAAATGCACCACAATGTCAACAAATATGAACTGTGCAGGGGAGAGCAAAGTTGACTCTCTTGGGGGGCATTTCCTCCTATGTCCATCCCTGGCAACCTCAGATGACTTGAACTTGACCATGGATCCTGCCGGAGGACTCAGCTTCCTCCTCTCCCTTACCCGCCTCACATCTCCACCTGCTCAAATCCCACCTAATCCTTTTGCCCCTTGATAATTAGGAGTGGGGGCCTTCCACCCACAAATTTGCTTCATACAATTCATGAGGGATTAGCCCTGTTTCTACCTGCTGTTTTGGAAGAGTAACAACTGAAAACGTCTGCAGTGTTTTGTTGCTTTATTAAGGAGCTTACAGGGTGAGATAATTATTCTAGAACAAAGACCTGCAACCTGCAAACCTGGCCCTCTGCCTGTGTTTGTAAATAAAGGCCACTGGCACATGGCCACGCCTGACCATTTATATATTGTCTGGGGCTGCTTGTGAACCGCAATAGCAGAGTTCAGTAGTTGAGACAGAGACATATGGCCAAAAAGCTCCAAATATTTACTCTCTGGCCCTTTATAGAAAAAGTTGGCAAACTCCTACTCTGGAAAAATCAGCGTTCCTCTGAGGCTAACTGCAACTTCGTCTATGAGTCTCAAAGCCCTTTTCTGTGTGTTTCTTCTCTCACCTCCCCCGCCTCCACACACACCTCTTCTTTCCTCTCGTTGGCAATGATAGAGAACTTGACTATACGCTTTATTGCCAGCTTTCTGAGCACTTACCAGGTGCCAGGTATTGTGCAAAAGCCCTATTCGTGTATTGGCTCAGTGAATCCTCATACAACCCAGTGAGGTAGGTACACTCACCTCGTACAGACAAAGAGACATTTTACTGGTGGAGCCACCTGGATAAGAAGAGGCAGAGCTGAGGTTTGCACAGGGACTCTTGGGCCTCTGATGTCTGTGCCTGTGACCGCAGCACTAAACTGTCTTGCGAATGTTGAGCTTTTCTCTTTCTCTAAAAACCTAACCAAATTAGGTATATGCATTTATTACAATCCTGTTTAAAATACAGTCCTGTATTTTATCTTAATACAATGATGATAATGGATAAATAAGATTTGAAAGAGTAAGTGAAAATCAATGACATTGGCTTGGGGCGTGGCCAGAAAAGAACGAGAGGTACAGAGGCTCTGGGCCCTCTTAGTTGCTAAAGCCGACCCTTAAATTTAGCTCTGAACTTCTTGGCAGCCAGATGATGAAGGAAGACACAGCCATTTAAGTATCTCTTAATTAAAGAGGAGAAAAAAGAAAATGAGGGGGACAGTACCTTGCCAGTATTTGCAAAGCTTTTCTTAAGATTTATTTCAATTATTTCCAAAGGGACTTCTGAGGCACTAATCAGAGTATCAGGATCAGTCATCCAAGGGGAGTTTCCTTTTCTGTGTGAGTGGCAAACACCTATTGCAGGATGGCTTCATGACCTGTGAAGCCCTTGATACTGGCCTACAATTACCTGTTTTGCTGCTTCTTTTTTTTTTTAATTTAATTTATTATTATTTTTTTTCTGGCTGCACCTCGCGGCACATGGGATCCTAGTTCCCCGACCAGGGATGGAACCCGCGTCCCCTGCACTGGAAGCGCAGAGTCTTAATCACTGGACCTCCAAAGAAGTCCTTGTTTTGCTTCTTTTTTTTTTTTTTAATTAATTAATTAATTTAATTTATTTTATTTTTGGCTGCGTTGGGTCTTCGTTGCTGCACATGGGCTTTCTCTAGTTGCGGCGAGCAGGGGCTACTCTTCGTTGCAGAGCATAGGCTCTAGGTGCACAGGCTTCAGTAGTTGTGGCTCGCGGGTTCTAGAGCACAGGCTCAGTGGTTGTGGCACATGGGCTTAGCTGCTCCGCGACACGTGGGATCTTCCCGGACCAGGGCTTGAACCCGTGTCCCCTGCATTGGTGGGCGGATTCTTAACCACTGCGCCACCAGGGAAGCCCTGTTTTGCTTCTTGAACCCATAACATGAAAGTATAGTCAGAGGGATTCTCGCTGAGAAAACCATCGTGCATTAAACCATTTGGGAGGAGGTACTTTGCAGATGATGATGATGGTGTCTAGTTCTTCTATATCACTCCCTACTCCCGTCCCACTCCCCGACTCTGTCCATAGGCTTCATGGAGCTACTAGCAATTTTGCCAACAGCATACTCCTTGCAGGAACACTCTCTACCTCTCCCGCTTACTTGACCAGCGAGTGCCTTTCTGTCCAGAGCTGCCTCGGGCAACCGCTCCGGGGAAGCTTCCTTAGCCATCTCTTCCAGCCAGTCTCAGACTGGGCACCTCTTTTCTGGGGGCTCACAGTTTCTTATGCTCATGTTCGAAGGCCACGTATCCCTAGGATCACAAAAATTTGTTTGCGTTGTGTGCAGGTAGAAATTGTTATGTGTGGGAAATTTTTAAATTTTTGTAAAATTGTGAAGTATACCACACACACATTAATGTGCAATAATGAAGCATTATGATGAGAACAGCCACAGAATGACCACCCAAGATGGAAAATGGTACGTGGCCAGGACCCTGGAAGCTTCCCAGGTGTCCTTCTTAATCACATCCCACTTCTTCTCACTGTTCTGACTTTCGTAGCCGTCAGCTTCTTGCTTTTCTTTACACTTTTACCAATTATGTGCACACCAAGACTTGATAGTTTGGTTTTGACTGATTTGAATTTTCTATTCGGGAAATTGAATCGTCTGTATTTTTCAGTGTCATGCTTCTTTCACCAACCTCTATACCTCTAAGATTCTTTGGTGTATTGGATTTTTTGGTGTATCCGGTGTATTGGAAATAAATGAAGGTCATTCATTTTTATTGCTTTAGAGCAATGTTGCTTAACCTTTTTTTCATTGTTGCCTATTAAAGATCCTCTCTAGACATATTTTTCTAATTGCCCCCCATGAAATTTTAATACCTGAGATATACTGTATAATTGTACATATATCTGTACTTTATATGAAAAATAAGGTTGTTTTTTTTTTAATCCTGTAAAAATCAGCTCCCACCTCCTTGGGGATGCTCTCCACCTCATTGAGAATGGACACTTCAGAGCAGGGGTTACCACCCTCAGCACTATTGTCATTGTACCCAATAATTCTTTGTTGTGGAAGCTGACAATGCAGGATCTCTAGCAACATCCCTTGGCCTCTACCCACTGAATTAACAGATGATTTTTCCATTTTTCTTCATTTTTTAATATTTCTGCCATGGAAAGTTATTATTTATGTAATGTTTAAAGTATCGGTTACCTATTATAGGGGAGAATATCACTACAATCTGAAAACTAACACATTGGTTGTTTTCCTTATTTCTGGGAGGTATTAGAAGGTAGGTTTTTATGCTGAGTTGCTTTTTGGAAAATGAGTTTTGAGGACTGAGTGTAGGAGATATTTGGGGGGATTACTAAGCCTTGTCATCTCAGAGATGTGCAGGTAGTTTCTCTAAACAAAAGCTTGCCTTCGGACGTTGGAGTCTCCTGATTTCTTTCCCCTCCTCTTCTTTTTAAATTTGCAGGTTGAAAATGAATATGGCAGCTACTATACCTGTGATTACAACTACCTGCGTTTCCTGCAGAAGCGTTTCCAGTACCACCTGGGTGAGGACGTGCTTCTGTTCACCACGGACGGGGTGCATGAGAGGCTCCTGCAGTGCGGGGCATTGCAGGGGCTCTATGCCACCGTGGACTTTGGAGCAGGTTGGTGTCTACAGTCACAGAAACCCAGCTGAGCAGGCAGGTTTGGGCTTTTTACTCCATCGGTCGTTCTAGGCAGCTGTTGTTCAAGTGGCAAGGGCATATCGAGTGAGATTTCCCAAATTTTCCTGTATCTGGTAACTGGTAAAATAGAATACCTGATAATGCACCCCTCCATTGCAGAGATCACTTTATGTCAGCTGAGTTGGGCCTTAGGTCAAAAGCTCCATTTCCAGCCCTGGGGTTCCGGGAACTTACCTGGCACTTCCGTTTTCTTTCTACATCAACTCATAACGCTGGGAACTGTGATGGGCCGGAGGTGGTTTGGCAGATGCTACAAAAAATCGTCTTGCCTGATGCATTAGTGCTGTGTAAGCTGCTGAGGTTCCACACATGAAAGGAGGGCTGGGATGCTTCGGGCTGTAATGACATTAAGAAATCTTCATGTAGGTTGAGAGCAGCTTTCATAAAAGGCATGGCAGCTAAATGCAGTGTGTGATCCTGGCCTTTTTTTTTCCGTGTTTTTTTTTTCTTTTTTTGGTTGTTGTTGTTATGAAGGACATTATTGAGACAATTGAAATCTTTGAATAAAGCCTTTAGATTAGATAATAGTATTCTATCCATGTTAATTTCCTGTTTTTTATCATTGTATTCTGTTTGTTTAAAGAATGCCCTTGCCCTTAGGGGATACACACTGAAATATCTAGGAGTAAGAGGCTATTCTGTCTGCAAATTATTCTCAAATGGCTCAGAAAAAAATATGTATATTCATATAGAGAGGGAAAACCTGATAAATGTGGTAAAATGTTAACAATTGGGGAACCTGGGTGAAGGAAATATGAGTTCTTTGTACTATTCTCACAGCTTTTCTGTAAGTTTGAAATTATTTCAAAATGAAAAGTTACTGCCCCGCCCAAAAAGACCAGCTCTTCAAGTAGCATAAGGATCCCGCTGTTCTCCCATCTGAGGGATGAGACGTACATCCAGTGTTGCCTTCTCTTGAGAAGGATGTACAGAAAACTGAAGTTGCATTTTTAAAAAGATCCTTCTACACTACCAACAAGGAAATAACTGGCTCTGAGTGAATTGAGTGTTTCTAGAAACATGGTACGTTGCTCAGAGCATTTGGCGATGAAATAACTCATCTACAAAGAGCTGCACAGGAAGTGGCATGCTGGTTTCGTCCGCTTTGGCACACTTCCCAACACAGTGACGAAAAAGCACAGTATTTTTCTGTTGGGAGGAACAAATTGAAGATTATTATGAGTTAGTTGTAAGCATTATTTGTATGTAGGGTGACAGCACATACAAATAATGCTTCTGCTGTGGGTTCAAGGACAGCCATTCAAGACCAGTGTACCTGGGGCAGGTGGGGCTGTGGTAGCTTCATTCATTTGTGTGCAAGAGGGGCAGTGCCTGGGGTCAGATCCCAGGAGAGGCGCCTGAGAGCAACATTTAAAGATCTGGAAGCTACCGAATGCTTAACAGTGAGAAATTTACAGCCATAAAATAAATGAGATTCCATTCTTTCTTGATCAGCACGTTTTCTCCTGAAAGCTGGCCTTACAGAGAAGCCCAAGGCTTGTCCAAGAGCAAGGGGTTTTTGGAGACTTGGCTGGTGTCCCTTTCACACTGGGACACCCACTGCGGGAACTGGACTGTGCAGTATGGGGTCAGGGTGTCCTCTGCTCTGGCTGGGAAGCACTGTGCGTGTTCACTGATGTAAAGCAGCCCATTACCTCTCTGGGGAGAAACGCTTTCTCTCTTTAGAGACGGAGGGGAGAACAGAGACGTGGGAAGCAAGATGAGATACAGGCATCCTAATGGAATATTTCAGAAGAAAAAATTGAGTTCGCGAGTGGTCTGGAATGACTGTTGATGTACAAATTAAAATTCAGAGTATACTCCATGATTCAGGGATAAACGTAATTAGAGCACATGTGTCCCTTTGATTTGTTAATTAAGTGGCAGATATTTGTGCCACTATGGTGTGTATGGCGCTGTGGAGCTTACCAGGAAGTATGTTCAAAGCAGGGCTATCCTGTAGGGAGCAGCTAGGTCAACCAGATGTCCGAGTGGGGAGAGAGAGAGAGAGAGAGAGAGAGAGAGAGAGAGAGAGAGAGAGAGAGAGAGAGAGAGAGAGAGAGAGAGAGAGAGAGAGACAGAGAGAGACAGAGAGAGACAGAGACAGAGACAGAGAGACAGAGACAGAGAGACAGAGAGAGAGAGACACCAGCCGTGTGTCCAGGTGCTGGGGACACAGAGGAAGCACAAAGCCTGTGCCGTGATCTCCCAAAGGAAAGCAGTCAGGAGGGGCCCGGGCACTGTTCACAGAGGAAGCATCATTCTGTGGTCCCCACGGTCCGTCAAATGGGTGGTCTGAGTCCCCACCTAAAGCTAGCTTGGAGGTGTGCAAGCCCCTGGGGGTGTGGGGAAGGGCGGGGGCCTCGGGCGCAAGTCCTACGAAGGAATCTTTTTATTTAACTTCTTGTCATTCCCATGGCTGACCGTTCTTCTCCCTCTCATTTTTCAGGTGTCAACATCACAGCTGCTTTCCTAATCCAGAGGAAGAGTGAACCCAAAGGACCCTTGGTAAGAATCAGGCGTGAGGCGTGGGGAGACTGTTTGCTTGTACTAACTTCATTACCGCTGCTGGGAGAGAGCGATTAAGTGCTGTGGAGGGTGGGAATGGATCCTTGGTTTCTCTGGGTCTGAGGTCAGCAGCTGATGGGAGTGTAGAGACCCCCTTCTGGACACATGGGAAACAGCAGAAGCAGTGCTGCTGCTTGACACTGAGGCCCTGCACTGGAGGGGGGCAGAATGGGGACCAAAGTGAACATCCCGCCTCCATCAGGCTCTGAGCTCTTGCGTACCTCATCGTATTTGGTCCTCGTGCCAGCTCTCATAAGTAGTATCATTGTCTCCATTTTCAATGAAGCTCAGAGACCATGTCACTTGCCCAGGGTCATACAGCTGGTGAGTGGCAGGGCCAGGATCTGAGTTCAGGTCTGTGTTTCTTGAAAGGTCTTTGTGACAGAGCTTCTCCACCTTTAGTGTGCTTACAAATCACGTGGGACTCTTGCTAAAACGCAAACGTTGATCTGTTGGGTCTGGGAGGGGATTGAGATTCTGCATTTCTGACAAGCAACCAGGTGACGTGGGGATGTAGGGTTGCTGACCACTCTGGGAGCCGCGGGGCTCTGTGACATGCTGTGTAGGCGCCTGGGAGGTGGAGATGGTGGCCAGGTCCTGGCAGGTGTGCTCAGCCCATCAATGATGCAGCCCTCTCTGTGCTTCCCTTCTCCTTGCAGTTGTGGCAGTTGTCCTTGTCACTTGGCCCCGTGTAAGGGGGAATATCCTGTGCCTTCCCCGCAGCAAGTCAGGCTGCCCCGCCTGCGTACCCAGCTTTGTACAAAGCAGCCTTTTCTGAACCTGGTCTCTGCTTCGTGAGCCATGCAGAACCCGAGTTCCCAGACTCTGGGTGGAGCTATTTCCTGGAGCCTGAGACAAGAAGGCCCCAGAACACATCCAGATTTCTCTTTCCTTCCATAGATCAAGGGCTTGGCAGGGTCATGCCCAACAGAAACATGAAGTGTTTGGGGCCTGCTTGGCAGAATATTTGGACAAGTCTACCTCACTTTAAGTCAACCTGAGATCTGAAAATCTGGATTCACACAAAGGGTGAATTTGGAGCTAATTATTTTATAAACATTTTGTCATCTGATTCTTTTGCCCAACAAACTTTCCTACCATATTCAAACTGGGGATTGGTTAACAAGATTTTGATGCAGGTACAACTTTTCAGGGACACCTGTATTGTCCGCACCTGAGACCTGAGTTTAGGCAATGCTATATGGGATGTCCTCATTGGTCCCCCAGCTCCAGGTAAAGCAGTGAATGTCAGCTCCTCTCCCCACCTGTTCCTCGGTAGAGAACCTAGGGCAGTAGTTACTGAGAAGTTCAGCATGTAGAGGTCTTAAGTCTATCCTAAGCTCCGTATCCCTTTCTCTTTTCAGGTCAATTCTGAATTCTACACTGGCTGGTTAGACCACTGGGGCCAACCTCACTCAACAGTCAAGACTGAAGTGGTGGCTTCCTCCCTTCACGATATTCTTTCCCGAGGGGCCAGTGTGAACATGTGAGTGTTATTTTTTGGAGGGGAGACTGTTCTCTGTAGCTGTGGGCTCATGGTGAAGTACCGTCTGTTCTCTTGTTTCCTTGTAGGTACATGTTTATAGGTGGCACCAATTTTGCCTATTGGAATGGTAAGAGCAATTTAACATCTGTTTGTAGAATCTAATCCTAAAATGTTTCTGGTGCTTGATTTTTGGAGGGGTGTGCCTATGGACAACTGTTATTTTCTATTTTTGTTTGTTGTCTCCCAAATTTTCTAATATATAAGAATTGCCTATTTAATTTAAAAAATCATTTTTCTTTTATTTATTAAGAAGAGGAGAGAAATGTTGAATTTACTTTTCTATTAAGAACTGATTTTAAAAAATTGAGTATCCAGGTGTTATGAAATAATCAATGTTATATAAATGAGGAACTGCATTATGATGATTATAAATTACCCTTCTATACTTGTTTTAGATGCTCACAAATTACTTGTTCTTTTAAAATTTAATTCAGAATTTTAATTTAATTTACAAATGTATTATAGAATCATAGAAATGGAATATTTTTCATACATAAATATGAATCTTTCAAAGTTTTATTTTTTTCTTTTCTTTTTTTATTTTATTGAAGTATAGTTGATTTACAGTGTTGTGGTAGTTTCAGATGTACAGCAAAGTGATTCAGATATAGATAGATATAGATATATAGATATGTATTGTTTTTCAGATTCTTTTCCCTAATAGGTTATTATAAAATATTGAGTATAGTTCTCTGGCTATACAGTAGGTCAAAAAATCATTTTTCCTTAAAAAAAAATTTAAGAGACATAACTTGTACATTTAGAAGCTGTTGTTTTAAATCAAGCTAGTCAGGCAGGTCATAGTCTCTGGCTATAACTTACTTGTTCATATATTCTGGTCTTTTTCTTCTCTTTTTTTTTGAAAAAAAACACTTTGTTTTGTTGAGATACAATTCACATACCATAAAATTCATGATTTTAGGAATTTCCTGGCTGTCCAGTGGTTAGGACTCCACGCTCTCACTGCCGAAGGCCTGGGTTTGATCCTTGGTTGGGAAACTAAGACCCCACAAGCCACATGGTGCAGCCAAAAAAATAAATAAATAGATTCATGATTTTAAAGTACATGATTCAGTGGTGTTTAGTTTATCACAAACTTGTGCAGCCATTATCACCATCTAATTCCAGAACATTTTCATTATCCCAAAAAGAAACCTCGTACCCAAGAAATGCCCCACTCTCCCTCCTCCCAGCCCCCGGCAATCACTAGTCTACTCTCTGTCTTTATGGATTTGCCTATTCTGGACATTTCATACGAAGAGAACCATACAATTTGTGGTCTTTTGTGTTTGACTTCTTTCATTCAGCATAATCTTCTCAAGGTTCATCTATATTGCACTGTGTATCAGGACTTCATTCCTTTTTATTGCTGAATAATATTCTATTGTGTGGATATACCACATTTTGTTTATCCATTCATCAACTGATGGACATTTGGGATGTTCCCCCTTTTGAGCCATTATGAATAATGTTCCTATGAACATTGATGTGTAAGTATTTGTTTGAACCCCTGTTTCAATTCTTTTGGCTGTACACCTAAGAGTGGGATTGCTGGTTCATATGGTAGCTAACTCTATATTTAGAGTTAGAGGAACTGCCACAGTGTTTTCTAAAGCAGCTCCATCATTTTACATTCCTATATGGCCTATATGGTCTTTTTTTTTTAGTAGGAAAAATTATGGTAGAATTCTCTTCATTGCCATTGACTTTTGCAAAGACAAACCATCCTATATTGCTTTTCTCTAAGCCTCATTCCCCACATCTCTCCACATCTGCATTTTCCTTAGGAGTCATTGAGGATGCTCTACAGTTGAGTTTTGGAAGCCTAATTGGACCTCAGTCTCCTGGTGTTAGTAATTGGACACTATCAGCTCTTAGTGAAGTTTCTTCTTCAAACTGCTATCTTTTGTGCAGGGCAGGATGGTCAAGGAGAAGACTTTGGTTAAAGTATTATTATTAGAGCCAAAAAATGGAGATAATGCAAAGTTCAAATGTCATTTCTTAAAAGATAGTAGTGTGCCAGGGTTGGTAATTGAAGTTAGATCAGCTCTGTGTCTGTCTTCCCCTTAGAAACACTTCAGACTTTGTGATGCCTTTTGCATTCAGAAAGTAGAGATTCCTCCTAGCTTCCATCCATGGAACCGAGACCAGTCACCAATCCAGGAATAAAGACTGATATTTTTTGAAACTTTACAGTTCATGAAACAATTTTTTATATCCTATTATTTTATTGAAAACAATACATTCTTTTTTAAAAATATATATTTATTTATTTTTGGCTGCATTGGGTCTTCGTTGTTGGGTCTTAGTTGCTGCACGCGGGCTTTCCCCAGTTGCGGCGAGCGGGGGCTACTCTTCGTTGCGGTGCACGGGCTTCTCATTGCGGTGGCCTCTCCCGCTGCAGAGCTTGGCCTCTAGGCGCGTGGGCTTCAGTAGTTGTGGCACACTAGCTTAGCTGCTCCGCGGCATGTGGGATCTTCCCAGACCAGGGCTCAAACCCATGTCCCCTGCATTGGCAGGCAGATTCTCAACCACTGCGCCACCAGGGAAGTCCCAATACATTCTTTTTTAAAATTTACGTATAATAACTAATTCACTTTGCTGTACACCTGAAACTAATACAACATTGTAAATCAACTATACCCCAATAAAATTTTTAAAAATAAATAGATAAAATTTACATGTATAAAACTACCACTCAGAAGTTGTCCTTAATCCTGTCCCTTGCCCCTGACCCTGCCATAAACAATACAAGGCTCTTTTCTGCCTCTGTTTTCCCACTTAGTCCTCATAGCAGTCTCATCTGGGCTGGGGATTATGGACCCACTTTACAGATAAGAAAAGCAGGGTACCAGAAAAGTCCACAAGATTCCCATTCAGTTGGCAGAGAGTGGAGCCTGGGCTCAAACTCAGGCTTTGGAAAGCTGGTCACCGCTCTTTGGATAACTCCTTGCAGCCTGAAGCCTGTGTTTCCAACCCCCAAACCAGCCCCTCTGTGTTTGCGGGCCTCTCTCTCCTGCACTGTTGCCTGGTCTCTTTGCGGGAGTTGGGCGGGGTGGGTGGGCGGTCTGTGCTCTTGGCTGCTATTCTTCGGGCCGGCTTCCCAGAGGAGAGCACGGGAGGAAACCTCTGGCCCAGGTGCTCACTGCGTTCCTGCCCACAATAGCTGCCCACGCTGTGCAGATAGGTGCCCACTCTGTGCTCATGTATCCCCACGGGAGCCAGGCTGTCCTCTCCTCCTCACACACCCTGCAAAGCTGAGGAGTGGTACATCCTGCCATTTCTCTTGCCTTCCTACCTCACACTCCCCAGCATGGCCAGAGGAGGCTGAAGTCAGCACTGTTTCCCTAGGACACTGCCCTGTGGGGATCTGAAACATCCAGAGGAAGACTCTGCTGGTAGAACTGCACAGACTTAGTTTTCCAGTCTGTCCTGTAACCCATTGGCCAACTTCCCAGCTTGGGTTCCCTTGGCCCGTAAAGTATGTTTCTGGGTGTTCACACTTGTTGACAGTCCTTCACGGAGCTCCTTCTCATGCATGGCTCTGCAGGGGCCTCGGGTAAACAAGGCCATGCCTACCACTAGGATGCACTTGGTCTAGTGGAGCAAGGTCACTGCCACACTGAGCGAGAGGAGGGACCACAAAGGAGAAGGTGAGCTCCTTGCAGCAAGGGATGTGGTTTTTCTTTTCTTTGCATCTCACAGCAAAGGATGTGTTTTAACATAGGTGTTCCCAGGGGCAGGAGAGTAAAAGTACTATGACTGGATCAATTCAATTGGTTGAGTGGTCCAGGTCTTTCAAAATGTAGATTCTGTGCATAGAACAGATGAGACAGTCTTTGGGAGATGACCTGATCTTCGGCCTCCCTCATCTGTCAACCCCGCCACCAGTAGGATCACCCAGGGCGGCTCCATCATTCATGAGCTGTGGGATCGCTCCAAGGAATTTGTTACTAAATCATAGTGAACTGTCAGATTTTGTGCCTCATTTACTTAAAAATTAGATTGGATATAAGATTATCCTAAAATAACTTTATTCTTTCACACACTTGCATTGCAAAATGCTCTCTGGAGTAGAAGAGAAAGGGGTGGCATGGAGCCTTGCTGGTCTGCAAACGGCAGCGTCGGTGTCACCTGGGAGGCTTACTTAGAAATGCAGAGTCTCAGGTCTGACCCCAGCCCTGCTGAATCAGAATCCCAGGTTGGGCTAAGGAGTGTGTTTTAACGAGCTCTCCACGTGACTCTCAGGCCGGGGCAAGTTGTACTGACGCAGGGTCACTGCCCAAATTTGCGGAGTCTCCTATCTGTGAATATCACCTGTGACAAGGCTGGGGCCCACTGGTCTAGACTGTGCCCCTTGGACAATAATTGCAACGCTGTTTGCTTTTTGCATCGACGGTATTGGCATTATTTATTAGTCTCTGCGGCGGGTCACGTTCCCTGGGAAACGGGACTCTGAGATTGCCTGGCACGAGTTTATTGGGGTGTGCTCCCAGCGGCAACACCAGCGAGAGTCAGGATTGGGCAGAAGGAGAAGCTGGGCAGTGACGCAGTCTCAAAAGTGGCTCAGCTGATTCTAGAGGGAGCTCTGGAGCTGGGATGGCCCTTTGAGGCAAGGGGACTGGGTTTTTATATCCCTGCACTGGTCAATCTTTGGATGTGGGCGATCCCAGGAGGGGTGTAATCTTGGGCAAGGCGGCCCAGCAGAGGTCAAGGACCAGAGAGGGGCACATCTGAGAGCCGTCCTCAGCAAGCACTCCCGGTAACTGGGGGAATGAGTGAGCGCCTGGGCCCTGAAGGTCAATGTGAGAGGCACACCCCCTAACTCTTTGCAGACATTACAAACGCCCAAGGTTACACTTGACTTTCAGTGGGCTGATGTGTGTCTGCAGTCATCTCCCAGTTTGTTTGGTCTGATAGCCCCTTAGTTGTTTGCTGCTTATCCTGGGCCCAGAAAACTGTGTGTCCACCATGGACCTTTTCTCAGCCACACATGAGGTCATGAACAAGATCACGGCTGCAGGGTTAACGGTCAGACGTAGGGGTCATGCCATAAGCCTTGCTGTTGCTGGTTGTGAGATATCCAGGGGGTTTTGTGGGGAGCGTCAGAGGCCCTGCTTGTCCAGTGACAGGGCTGTCTGCTGGGGTCGCTGAGAGAGTGGATGGGGAAAGTGCTCTGTAGACTCTAAGGAGCGTGGCGAGGGCCACCTGCGGGAAGAAACTCGTTTCTCTAAACCTTGCCTCCTGAGGGCCACCTCTGTGTCACTTAACAGTTGGCTCTAATGTGTTCCTTATTTTCTCCCTCCACAATGCCGAGCCATGAATCCCAAAGAACTTGTCCCAGGGGAAGGCGTTCCGTAGTAGCTAGTGGCACGGTTTTGTCTTCCAGGGGCCAACACGCCCTACCAAGCACAGCCCACCAGCTACGACTATGATGCCCCCCTGAGCGAGGCCGGGGACCTCAGTGAGAAGTATTTTGCTGTGCGGGATGTTATTCAGCAGGTGAGTGCTTTGTACGGGCTGCAGGGGCTGGTCTGGGCCAGAGCCTGCCCGGGACTCACAATGCTCTGTAGACAACTTCCTGGAGCTTTTGTGTTTAAAAGGACGGATGAAAGGGAAGCACGAGCAAGACTTGGCCTTGAGTCTTGGTCCCACCCGATTAAGAGTGAGCCTGTCAGCAAGGTACTCCACAGTACGTTGTAAGGATTAAAAAGAACACAGGTAAGGCCTCCGGTACAGCCCTGACACATCTGTTGTCCAGTAAGTGGTGGCCATTTATACTATTATTCATACTAAACAGAAGAAAATGTGTGTCCACATAAGTAGCTGAAGTATGCAGGAAAGAAAATCCGTGGGCATTCTGAACACGGTACAAACGTGAGCTGTCAGCAATGCTTCATTTTTCTATTTGGGGCAAGTGATTGCTGTTTCCTCCTGGCCTGACACCTGAATGCTTAGTCCTGCTAACGCTGTGACCTTTGAGGCATCTAACGCACCCAGGTGGGGTTTCCTGTCTCTGTGTGGCTTTAAAAAAAAACCCACAGTTTTTCTGCTCAGTCACCTGAGTTTTGAAGTTAAAAAACAAAGATTTTCTGCCTATAAATGGTATGGACTTTTTTTTCTGTTAGTTTTAAGTATGCTGTAGTCTCAATCTAAGCCTAAGTGTTATTTATATTATGAAAAATTTTAAACATATTGAAAAATATGATCTATACTTAACTACTCTTAGAGTTTGTCCATTTGATCTACGTTTTCAGATGTGTGGTTAAAATGTTGCTCGTGTGATTTTTACTGTGGGTTTAATCTCTGTAGAATTTAGAGTGATGACTCCCAAGTTCTGTCTTGTACGTTTGTTCTCTGTTTCAAAGCTCTCTATTCCTATCTTTATTATTTCCTTCCTTTATTTGAAGCTTAGCTTTTTATTTATTTTTTTTATTTTTTATTTTTTATTTTTTTAAATCTTGCTCTTTTACATACTGTTTTTCTTATGTTTTGGTTATGTGTTTTTTATTCACAAAGAGATCTAATTTTTTTTTTTAATTTTATTTATTTATTTATTTATGGCTGTGTTGGGTCTTCGTTTCTGTGCGAGGGCTTTCTCCAGTTGCGGCAAGCGGGGGCCACTCTTCATCGTGGTGCACGGGCCTCTCACTGTCGCAGCTTCTCCCATTGCGGAGCACAGGCTCCAGACGCGCAGGCTCAGTAGTTGCGGCTCACGGGCCTAGTTGCTCCGCGGCATGTGGGATCTTCCCAGACCAGGGCTCGAACCCGTGTCCCCTGCATTGGCAGGCAGATTCTCAACCACTGCGCCACCAGGGAAGCCCTAGCTTTTTAAACTGGGCTTTCTTCTTTTCTTTTCTAATATAAATACTCAAGTCTATACATTTCCTTCAAGTACTGCTATGGTGCCATCTCATAAGTTTTGATATGTAATATATTTATTATTGTTTGCTTTTAAACATGCCTATTTTGATTTCTCTTTGACCCTTCAAACATTCAGAAGTGAGTTTTTAAATTATTAAACATAAGTATTTTTCTAGTCTGTTGGTTTCTCACATATTTGCATTGTGGTTGGAGAATGTAGTGTGTATGATACCAATCCCTTGAAGTTTGTTGAACTTCTCGGTAGAGCCTGGCCTATACCAATATGAACAAATATTCTGTGTATTCTCAAAAAGACTTCGTGTTTTATAATTGTTGGCTATAATCTGTATACGTGTTCATTAGATTAAGCTTATTAATGGTGCTGCTGATATCTTTGATATCCTTCCTAAATTTTTTGGTCAGTTTATTCTATTAGTTATTGACAGAGTTGTGTTTATGTATTTCTTCTTGTAGTTCTGTCAGTTTTTGAGGCCATGTTATTAGTATGTAGATTGAGAATTAAATCTTTTAGTATCATTATATGGAAGTCGTCTATCTCTGATAATGCTTTTTGCCTTAAAGTCTTTTTTGTCTGATACTAATACTACCTGCATTCTTTTGGTTAGTATTTATCTGGTATATCTTTCACAGTGCTTTAATTTCAACCTTTTTATATCCTTTTTAAAAAAACACGTGTCCCAAAACAGAAGCAGACTCAACGGACATAGAGAACAGACTTATGGTTGCCAAGGGGGAGGGAGGGATAGATTGGGAGTTTGAGATTAGCAGATGCAAACTATTATATACAGAATGGGTAAACAATAAGGTCCTGCTGTATAGCACGGGGAACTATATTCAATATCCTGTGATAATCCATAATGGAAATGAATATAAAAAAGAATGTATATGTATAACTGAATCACTTTGCTGTACAGCAGAACTTAAGACAACATTGTAAATCAACATTACTTCAATTAAAAAAAATAAAAATAAAAACGTGTCCCTTGTAAACAGGATATAGCTGGATTTTTAAAAAATCTAGTTGGAACATTTTTGTCTTTTAACTGGTGCACTTGTTCATTGTCATTCATTATAATTCTTGATACACATCAATTCATTTTCAACCATCTTATAATAATCTATTTGTCCAGCTTTTCTGTTTTGTCTTCCCTTATTACTTTCTTTTGAACTGTTTATTTTTGTTTCCTTATTTCATCTCCCTCCCACCCTAGTTTGGATGTTATTAACTCTATTTTTATTCTTTTAGTGGTTACCTGTTGAAGTGTGAAATATGTACCCCCCCAAAAATACAACTCAGTAAAGAACAACGTGAACCCCTGGAACCAACACACAGCCCCCCAGAAGCTCCCCTCATGCTCCTTCTGGTCATTGACCTCCCACTGACCTCTATCACCATAGGTTAGCTGTGCTTGTTTTTGACTTTATATGGATGGGTTTATACAGTATGCACTCCTTTATGTCTGGCTTTCAAAAAACTTTAACATTCAGTTTTTACTTACAATAATTTAAAATTAATCCATATCTTTACTTCCTTCCTACAACCAGAACTTTATCTCACATTAACTCCAGTTACATCCTTCCTGACTTATATGCTCTGAATGTCGTGTATTTTAGTTGTGGGCTAGTTGTGGATGTGAATCTTCAAGGGAGATTTGTTTTCTCCCCTATTTATTGCTGTGCAACAAACTACCTACAACTCAGTAGCTTAAAACAACAAATGTGGGACTTCCCTGGTGGTGCAGTGGTTAAGAATCCGCCTGCCAGTGTAGGGGACACGGGTTCGAGCCCTGGTCTGGGAAGATCCCACATGCCGTGGAGCAACTAAGACCGTGCGCCACAACTACTGAGCCTGCGCTCTAGAGCCCGCGAGCCACAACTACTGAGCCCATGTGCCACAACTACTGAAGCCCATGCGCCTAGAGCCCATGCTCCACAGCAAGAGAAGCCGCCGCAATGAGAAACCTGCGCACTGCAACGAAGAGTAGCCCCAGCTCGCCGCAACTAGAGAAAGCCCGCGGCAGCAACAAAGACTCAACGCAGCCAAAAATAAAAATTAAATGAACAAATAAATTTAAAAAAACAAAAACAAAAAAACAAATGTTATGACCTCACACAGCTTCTGAGGGTAAAGAATCTAGGGGTGGCTTAGCTGGATGTTGTAGCTCGTGAATTCTCCTGAGGTTGCACTGAAAGCTGTTGGCGAAGCAGCAGACTCTGAAGACTTACATGGGGCTGAAGGGTTCATTTCTTTCTTTCTTTTTTTTTAAATATTTATTTATTTATTTGGTTGCACCGGGTCTTAGTTGCAGCTGGTGGACTCCTTATTTGCGGCTCCCTGGCTCCTTAGTTGCAGCACGTGGGCTCCTCAGTTGCGGCAGGTGGGCTCCCTAGTTGCGGCATGCGTGTGGGATCTAGTTCCCTGACCAGGCCCCCTGGATTGGGAGCATGGAGTCTTACCCACTGTGCCACCAGGGAAGTCCCTGAAGGGTCCATTTCTTTCTTTACTTTCCTCTTTTTTTTTTTTAATTGAAGTATAGTTGATTTATAATGTTGTATTAGTTTCTGCTGTACAGCAAAGTGATTCAGTTATACATGTATATATATATTCTTTTCCATTATGCTTTATAACAAGATATTGAATATAGTTCCCTGTGCTATACAGTAGGACCTTGTTGTTTATCTATTTTTTATATAGTAGTTTGTATCTGCTAAATTATCCTTCCCCACCCCTTTCCCCTTTGGTAACCTTAAGTTTGTTTTCTATGTCTGTGAGTCTGTTTCTGTTTCATGAATAAGTTCATTTGTGTCATATTTTAGATTCCACGTATAAGTGATATCATATGGTATTTGTCTTTGTCTGACTTACTTCACTTAGTATGATCATCTCTAGGTCCATCCATGTTGCTGCCAACGGCATAATTTCTTTTTTTTATGGCTGAGTAATATTCCATTGTATATACATACCACATCTTCTTTACCCATTCATCTGTCGATAGACATTTTGGTTGCTTCCATGTCCTGGCTATTGTGAATAGTGTTGCTATGAACATAGGGGTGCATGTATCTTTTTGAATTATGGTTTTCTCTGGATATATGCCCAGGAGTGGGATTGCAGGATCATATGGCAACTCTATTTTCAGTTTTTTGAGGAACCTCCTTATTCTTCTCCATAGTGGCTGCAACAACGTACATTCCCACCAACTGTGTAGTAGGGTTCCCCTTTGAAGGGTCCATCTCACATGGCTCTGTGCAGGTCACTAAAGTTCTTTGCCACATGGGACTCTCCATGAGGCTGCCCATGATGTGGCTTCCCCCACAGTGAATGATCCGTGAGAGAGTGGGCACCTCCAGATGAAAGCTGCAGTCTTTTTATTACCCAAACACAGAATGACATCCCATCCCTTTTTCCATATTCTTTCCACTAGAAGCCAGTTACTAAGTCCGGGCCATATTCAGGGGAATTAAGTTCCACTTATTGAGGGGAAGAGTATCAGAGAATTTGTGGGCATGTCATTAAAACCGCCACATCCCCCTACACTCAGGGCTTTATTTATGACGGGCAATGTTCATTGTAATCACAAGTAGCCTTTGGTTATGCCACTAATCAAATAAACAGGTTCATTTATTTCCTTTACTGGTTTTTTATTTTTAGAGATTGCTTTTTTTCCTTTCTGACCTAATTTTGTTTAATTATATAAAATTACAAGGTATCAGTATTTTTAGATGTTTCCTCTATGGCTAAGATTTCCAAGAAAGATGTCTTCGAATGTCCTGCCTGGAGTAAGGGGCTGGTTGCCAGCATTCTGCGCCCTGGGGCAGGGGTGGGGGTGGGGGGTGGGGTGGGAGGGGTAGTTACTTTTTACTACGTGCATGATCACATTCTCCCCTTTTAAAATGTCCTCGATGCTGCAGGTTAACCATGAAAACAAAGACCATGTTTTCCCCTCTCCGGAGAATAAATCTCTAGTCCCAGGTGGGAGGGGGCATTGCATAGAGCAGTGTTTCTCAAATACCAGAGCATCAGAACCACCTAAGTACTTGATGGAAATGCAAATTCTACTGAATCAGAAACTCTGTGGATAGGGTCAGCAATCCAAGATTTTACAGACCCCTGGGTGATTCTGACATGCGCTAGAGTTTGAGAACCTTTGGCTTGGAGAAGGGAAAGAAATCTGAGGATCATGCTGCTTTACAAATAGCTTTCACCCAATCCTCCTTATTTTAGCACCTGTACCTCCCAGTTCCAGAAGGATCTGGTGCTTCCAATTTTGAGCCTTTTGGTAATTTTGCAGTCAGATTGAATTGGTTCTTAGTTTTCTCCCATTCTGGATTAGGATT
This sequence comes from Balaenoptera physalus, assembly GCF_965194825.1. Classification (NCBI taxonomy): domain Eukaryota; kingdom Metazoa; phylum Chordata; class Mammalia; order Artiodactyla; family Balaenopteridae; genus Balaenoptera; species Balaenoptera physalus. The sequence continues at coordinate 58,912,437 of NC_138896.1, read as the reverse complement.
TGGCTTTCTTACTACTGATTTGCCATTCATTTGTCCATTTTCCAGCTTCCAGAATTTTGTTGCTGTTGTTTCCTCTTCTGTTCTTCAGTTCTGTGTATTTATGTCTTAAACAAAAATCTGTTTACTGAGATGTTTACTGGCATTCTTTTGGGAAAGAATGAAATTAGATGTTATGTTTAGTGTGCCATCTTAACCTAAATGATCTCATTCTCTGTAATGGCTACATGCTATTGTGCTATTTAGATTTACTGCCATTTACGTAATCCATTTCTAATTGATGGGCATTTAGATTATTTTCAACTTTTTTTTTTTAAACTCTTTTTTTTTTTTAATTAATTAATTAATTTATTTATTTTTGGCTGTGTTGGGTCTTCGTTTCTGTGCGAGGGCTTTCTCCAGTTGCGGTGAGTGGGGGCCACTCTTCATCGCGGTGCACGGGCCTCTCACTGTCGCGGCTTCTCCCATTGCGGAGCACAGGCTCCAGACGCGCAGGCTCAGTAGTTGTGGCTCACGGGCTATGTTGCTCCGCGGCATGTGGAATCTTCCCAGACCAGGGCTCAAACCCGTGTCCCCTGCGTTGGCAGGCAGATTCTTAACCACTGCGCCACCAGGGAAGCCGTCAACTTTTAAATGACATCCCATGTACAGTTCAAGGAGAGCTACAGGAAATTTTCTTTTTTCTTTTTCTTTTTTTTTTTTTTTAATATTTATTTATTTATTTGGCTGTGCCAGGTCTTAGTTGCAGCATGTGGGATTTTTAGTTGCAGCATGCGGGATATAGTTCCCTGACCAGGGATGGAACCTGGGCCCCCTGCATTGGGAGCGTGGAGACTTAGCCACTGGACCACCAGGGAAGTCCCCAAAATTTTCTTGAAATATATTACAAATGGCCCTTCAATGAAATTGTATCAGCTGAGTCTTATTTCCCCACACTTTTACCAATACTGTGAATTATCAGACTTTTTGACCTTGCCATTTGATATGTAAAAGGATAGTTTTAAAAGTAAGCACTACATTTCTTTAGTAATGAGTACTTAGAGTTGTACACCCTTTCATGTATAAATTGTCCATTTATGTTACTTTTTCTGTGAACTATTTGTTCAGGTTTTTTCATAGTTTTTCTGTTGGGCTATTTGTTCTTTTTATAATTTGCAAGAGTTTTGTTATTGTGGCATTTTTCATTTTTCACAGTTTGGGGAGGGTTCTTTTTTTTTTCCTGTAAAAAATAATCCTGCGTTTTTATGTAGTCAAATATGTTACTTCCCTCCTTTATGGCTGCTTCCCCACTGTAGTAGTATAAATAAATTCTCTTAGTGTGTTTAAAATTGTTATGATTTCATATTTTACATTTAAGTGCTGATGTGCATGGAATTTTTGTTGTTGTTGCTGTTATTAGGAGTGAGGTAGAGACTTAGCTTTTTTCATCTCTTAAATGACTAGACAGTTATCCCAGCCCTTTTTATTGACTTATCCATTATTTTGCCACTGGTTTGATGTGCCCACTTTGTCACCTACTTAATTTCCATAAGTATTTGGGTCTATTTTTGAACACTTTCTTTTATGTTATTGATTTTTTTTTCTCTTTTATCAATACCAAACTGTTTTAACTGTTACCTTTACAATGTTTTATTATCTGGTAGGACTAGTCTTCCATCTTTAGTCTTTCAGTATTTCCCCGGCTATTCCTGCAAGTTTACTTTTCTATGTAAACTTTCGTATTATTCTATCAACTTCAAAACAAAACAAAAACTCGAGATACCTGTTGATGTTTTAAGTTTATACATCAAATTAGGGGTGATATTTACAATATTGAGTCTTAGCTAAGAAAATGCCTTTCTACCTGTTCAAGTCTTCTCTGATGTGCTTCTTGTTTTTAAGTTTTCTTAAAATAGTCCCTGTCCATTTCTTAATATGTTTATTCCCAAATATTCTATGTTTCTAATACTAATATCATTATCAAAGGAGTCTTTTATTTCTTTATGAGAAATATTATGATATATATTTGTCTTTAAAATATAACCTACTTAAAAAATGTTAAATGTATAAAATAATGTCACACACATCCATGTACCTGGTACCTAGATTTAACACAGGTTATTATGAAATCTTTGCTTCTGATTTTTTAAGAAAATAATACATCACAGATAAAACTGGGTTTATTTCCTGTTTCTTCTCCTCCCTCCTCAGAGGGAGGAGGAAGAATAGTATTTATCCTTCACACACATTTTTGTGATTTTTTTACCACAAATGCATGCATCCATATACACTATATTTAATTTTTTGGTCTCTTTAAATTGTACATGAATATTCCATTGTACTTCCCTTTTTAAATTACTGATTTCTTTGATTTTATTGTAGTGCCTGTGGACTTATTTCTTTTACAGTCTGTTGCCTCATCTCACAAACCACTTCAGGTTTGTTTATTTTTAAACAGATTTATTTAGATATAAGTCACATACCATAGACTTCATCCATTTAAAGTACATAATTCAGTGGGGTTTGTATGTTAATTTTTTTTAATTGTGATAAAATATATATAACATAAAATTTGCCATTTTAACCATTTTTAAGTGTACAATTCAGTGGCATTAATTACATTCATAATGTTGTGTAACCATCACCATTATCTATTTACAAAATCTTTTCATCCACCCAGACAGAAACACTAACTATTATGCAATAACTCCCCATTTCCCCTTCCTTTCAGCCACCTGTAAGCGCTAGTCTACTTTCTGCCTCTGTGAATTTGCATATTGTAGATGTTTCACAAAAGTGGAACCATACAATATTTTCCTTTTGTGTCTGACTTATTTCACTTAGCATAATGTTTTCAAGGTTCATGTTATAGCATGTATCAGAAGTTCATTTCTTTTCATGGGTGAATAATACTTCATTGTATATATACAGGCAGCCCTCCATTTCTGTGGGTCCCAAATCTGCAGACTCAACCAACTACAGATTGAAAATATAAAAAAAAAAAAAAAAAATTACAGAAAGTTTCAAAAAAGCAAAACTTGAGTCTGTTGCACGCAGGCAGTTTTTTACATAATATTTACATTGTATTTACAACTATTTACATAGCATTTACACTGTATTAGGTATTATAAGTAATGTAGGGCTGATGTGAAATATATGAGAGAATGTGCATGGAACATATGCAGATGTACTCAAGTCCCTTGAGCATCCTGGAATGTTGGTATCTGTGGGGGTCCTGAAATCAATAGTCTGCAGATACAGAGGGATGACTTGTATACCACAGTTTGTTTATCTACTCACCTCATTCATCTCTTGATGGACACTTGGGTTGTTTCCATCTTTTGGCTATTTTGAATGATACTGCATTGAACATTGGGGCACAAGTATCTGTTCAAGTCCCTGCTTTTGATTCCTTTGGGTATATACCTCTCAGTGGTGTTGCTGGCAGGTTTATTTTTAGAATCATTTTCTTTCGGAAATAATGAGCTTTTCTATGCTTAATATAGAAGAAAAATCCAAGTCAAATTTAAAAACAGATATTTACATGTGCTTTTCTTGCACAAAACATCATCTAATCTTTGGTCTCATCATAACCTCACGTTTTTATTCTCCCATATATTTAGCTACTTCTTTCTGCCCCCTGCCCCACTCCTGTAACCCCTCACATTTTCTTGACCTTCCCTGGCTCTTAAGATTGATGGCTGTTAGAGTCTTTCACCATCACCCTCCGTAGCCCTCTCTGCTGCTGTTCAAGGGCCCCTGCTCCACAATCCACCGGCCTGGACCATTCTGCTGTCACACTCTGGCCCTGAAACCAGGTAGGAGGACTGTGAACTTCAGTGTGCACTGGCTGGAACAGGGATTTGTACTTCCAACCTCAACTGGACCTTTAATTATCTGCACGTCTCTATTTACACCCTGGTCTCTTCTCCCCATCTAGTGGGAACCAACACTGCCATGCTTTCTCCTTAAGGTACAGGTGATGCTATCTCCTCCTTCACCAAGAACATTAATGCTGCTGAATACACCATGTGACATAGTCACATAGGCATTTCAGAAAGGGTACTGAGTGAGGCACCAAAAGCGAATGTATATTTAAATGAGTAAAAAAAAAAAAATCATTACCAACTTACCGTTACCAGGGGATAAGTGGGGGGAGGGATAAATTGGGAGATTGGGATTGACATATACCCACTACTGTATATAAAATAAATAACTAATAAGAACCTGCTGTATGGCACAGGGAACTCTACTCAATACTCCGTAATGGCCTATATGGGAAAAGAATCTAAAAAGAAAAAAGAGTGGATATATGTATATGTATAACTGATTCACTTTGCTGTACACCTGAAATTAACACAATATTAATCAACTATACCCCAATAAAAATTGTTTAAAAATCATTACAAATTTTAAGATTTTTAAATTAAAATAATTGCAAACATCACAAAACTTAGAAACATATTTTGGCTTTATTAACTGAAACACCTCTGCCATCCTTCTTTCCTTATATTCTTTTGCCTGCATGCTGTTTTATTGTCTCTTCGGATGACAACAATGTTTGTAATCTTCTCTAGAGAGACTGGCAATCTTTCTCAAGTGTGACTGATTGAAATTTGTTTTTTAGTATTGATAGTTTAGAAAAACAGGAAAGCTTCACACTTTGTTGCTGATAGCATTATATGAATATTTAGGATTGTTATCTAAACTGGGGAAATCTCTCTCAAATTCTTTCATGCATGAGCTGTAATATTTGGAAGAAATTTCTGTAGACAGGTCCTGGCCCCATAACATTTTTTTTTTTTAACATCTTTATTGGAGTATAACTGCTTTACAATGGTGTGTTAGTTTCTGCTTTATAACAAAGTGAATCAGTTATACATATACATATATCCCCATATCTCTTCCCTCTTGCATCTCCCTCCCTCCCACCCTCCCTATCCCACCCCTCTAGGTGGTCACAAAGCACCGAGCTGATCTTCCTGTGCTATGCGGCTGCTTCCCACTAGCTATCTATTTTACATTTGGTAGTGTATATATGTCCATGCCACTCTCTCACTTTGTCCCAGCTCATCCTTCCCCCTCCCCGTATCCTCAAGTCCATTCTCTAGTAGGTCTGTGTCTTTATTCCCGTCTTGCCTAGGTTCTTCATGACCATTTTTGTTTGTTTGTTTTTTAGATTCCATATAAATGTGTTAGCATACAGTATTTGTTTTTCTCTTTCTGACTTACTTCACTCTGTATGACAGACTCTAGGTCCATCCACCTCACTACAAATAACTCAACTTTGTTTCTTTTTATGGCTGAGTAATATTCCATTGTATATATGTGCCACATCTTCTTTATCCATTCATCTGTTGATGGACACTTAGGTTGCTTCCATGTCCTGGCTATTGTAAATAGAGCTGTAGTGAACATTGTGGTACATGACTCTTTTTGAATTATGGTTTTCTCAGGGTATATGCCCAGTAGTTGGATTGCTAGGTTGTATGGTAGTTCTAGTTTTAGTTTTTTAAGGAACCTCCATACTGTTCTCCATAGTGGCTGTATCAATTTACATTCCCACCAACAGTGCAAGAGGGTTCCCTTTTCTCCACACTCTTTCCAACATTTATTGTTTGTAGATTTTTTGATGATCTGGCCCCATAACATTTTAAACCCTGTTTCCCCTCCACAACCCACATATTTCTGGAGCTGGATGCCTTAGAGCACAATCATATTGCGAGTCAGCATAATCTGTTAGCAATAATTTACCTACTCATAGGAGTGACAGTGAACCTTGTAAATATATTCTACACCCAAATTAAATAAATCCCCACCTCAGCTCTCCTTTGGTTGAATCTCAAAGATGCCTGTAGCCACTCTAAAGCCTCCTGACCCAAGAGGATGTTTTGTTTTGTTTTTTTTTCTCCCAAGAGGATGTTTAACACAGGAAAGCTGGAGCAGAAAGAGGCGAGGGTCTTAGCCTTTTGTGGTTAAACTGCATTACTTCTGCAAATTTTACAAAAACCTATGACCATGAGAACGCACTGCTAGGACCCTCCCTTGGGGCACTTCTGGCTGCAGAAGATGAGTTCAGCAGCTGCTGCAGTAACCTAGGAATTAGATGATGGCAGGGCCAACAGGGAGTGGAGAGGAAGCAGTTGATTTGAAAAATATTCAGGAGGTAAAACTGGTGGAATTTGGCAACTGGCTGAATGCCGGTGTGAGGAAGAATGAGGAGTCATTGATTTGTCCAGGTTACAACCTTGGTTGGATAACTAGATGGGTATTGGGGTCAGCAGCTAACATAGAGGGTTGCAGAGAAGGCGCAGGTGGGAAGGGGGAGGGAGAAGCAAGTTGAGCTCAGGATGCGTCTGAGGACATCCAGGTGGATGTGTCTGTCTGGCAAGCATCTCACTTAAGAGTGAGAAGCTCCAGGAAGAATCCGTTAGGCACGGATTCTGCAGTCATTGTGGAGGTGGAGGCTGAAGTCCAGGAGAGGTTGAGATTGCACGCAGAAGCTGAGTGAGAAGGGCAGCGGGCCAAGCAAAAGACAAAAACCCAGAGCATCCCAAGCATTTAACCAGTGGCCACAGTAAAATGAACCCATGAAGGAGACAGAGTCTTCAGAAATTAATGTAATTCAGTAGCTTATGAGAGATTGCAGCTTAACATGTGGTCATCTTTCCCCACTTCTCTTTTTTGATATTTCAGGTTTGGAAGAGAGAAATGAACGACTTTAAAAGTGAGCTCTTTCTTATGAGCCTTTGTAGATGTTCACTTCGATGGTTTGTTAGATGGTATTCAAAGTATTTGTCTGCGTCGAGGAAAAGAAATGGGATCATAAATACCCCCATATATAGCTCTTCCTGCCTCTTTCCTTCACAAAAGGCTTAAAAAGTCGAATGGGTCTCTTCTTTAGTTCATCTCAAGAGTAAGCTGGGTGGAGATGGACAGTCTCTTTCAATTACATGGACTCCCAGAGATGGGAATTTCCCAGCAGGCTGCACAAGCTTGTGCTCAGCGGTGAAGACTCCAGGCAGCCCTTTGCACAGGACTCTTCAAGGCGTGACAAAGCTCGTGACATTTGCATTTTTAAATGTATTCTCTTTGGTGTGGGTAAAACTCAACCAGACATGGTTAACACCTTGACCTCGAGGATGAAGCGTAACACTATAGGGTAGCGCCCTCCTCCTTGGTAGCAATTCCTGAGAGGGGCAGTGGTGAGTTTATTTTTGTATGCTTTTGAATGAATTTCAGACCGATTTTTTAAAGAGTTTTGTTCCAGTTCTTCATAGGGATTCCATCAAAGATGAGTCCAGCTGACTTTCTGAAGATGGGTCATTCTGCAGAAATTAAGTTGTAGTTGAGGACCTTGATGACTGGAGGGGATCTCAGAATTTCATGAGGGTGGTAGTGAGGCTGGGCGGGGACTGGACATGAGAGGATGGCCATCGTGATTTTCAGTACTTCAGAAGCTTAATGAAGTTTGAAACTTGACCCAGGACCAGTCTACACTGGCTGATTGATTGTCCATCTTGGTTTATGGCTGGAATGACATTAGCTCAGTGGGTAGACACAGCTGTCTCTTGATGATCCATGTTGCTGGTGGACACAGTGTTTATGTCTGATTATTAAGGATTTCGATGTGAATATTACTTAATGAATGTTAGTCTTTTTAAAAAAAATTTGTTGAAGTATAGTTGATTTACAACGTTGTGTTAATTTCTGCTACAGCAGAAGTGACTCAGTTATACATATATATATATATGTATATATATATATATATATATATATATATATATATATTCTTTTTCATATTCTTTTCCATTATGGTTTATCACAAGATATTGAATATAGTTCCCTCTGCTATACAGTAGGACCTTGTTGTTTATCCATCCTATATATAATAGTTTGCATCTGCTAATCCAAATAGATAGTCTTTTCAAGCATCACCTGTACTCTTGTGGCATTAGTCTATTCATTTCCTACAGACCTGGCTTTTCTAGTCTGTCTTCCAGAGTGGTTTCTCTGAAATGCTGATCTGGTCAGGATGCCTTCCATGACTCTGCCCCTGTTTTCATCAAGCCTCATCTTTCAATTCTCCCCCTTTTTTTTTGGTACCACTTTAAAAATATTGAAGTGTGGTTAATTTACAATGTTGTGTCAGGTTCGGGGTGTACAGCAAAGTGATTCAGTACTTTTTCATTCTTTTTCAGATTCTTTTCCATTATAGGTTATTACAAGATATTGAATATAGTTCCCTGTGCTGTTCAATTCTCACTTTCTTGTATGTGAGTCTCTAGCCTTAAAATGAAGGTACATAAAATTCTAGAATTTTACAGGAGGTGCAGTTTACGGCTCCTGACCTCTGCACAAACTGGTCCCTCTGCCCTTATCCATCTGAAAATGAGGACACATCTTATTACCTTCTCTGGGCTTTGTCGTCTCTCTGAAGATTTAGTCACACTTTGTTTTCTGTCACCACATTATACTGTGGAAATCTTGAAGACACAACTTCTCCTAGTTTGCTAATATAACTTGTTTATACATTCTCACTCTGGACTAGGGGCTGTTATTATCCTTAGTACCAAGCATAAGACCTGACACAAAGTACTTTCCTTTTTTTTGCCGCGGCTTGTGGGATCTTAGTTCCCCGACCAGGGACTGAACCCGGGCCCTGGCAGTAAAAGCGTGGAGTCCTAAACTCTGGCCAGGGAATTCCCCAAAGTACTTTCTAAGAGCTTGTTAGATAAATGAATGAAAACATTAGAGATCTTGGGAAAAGAAAAGTTGGTCACCATTGAATCTATTGGATTACACTGGGAAAAGAGCAGCTTCCCATGTTGAATTTGTCCATCTAAACAGGTAGGATAAGAAGCAGTATTTATGACTGCTCTGAAAACTATGATTAAAGTACAAATTACTATGGAGAAATAAAGGTTCAGAAGTATAATATTTTGGCATATTTGTCTACTTCTTTTCTGACATATTAATTAGTTGGACAGAAGATTAGAATTTTGCTGTATGATAATCAATGAAAACTCAGTATAAACTGATAATATAAACTCCCTCCCTTCAGAGTCCGTTTTACCATGTACCTTTTTCCTTTTCTCCTCCACTTCAGTCTTCTGTTGTCACCTTCATTCTCTCTACTTGTTTTTGCTTTCGGTTTGAAGTCTTTTGTTCTATAATTATTTGAATGATTCCTGGAGCTTAAAGAACAGACATACAAAGATATACACTTAGATTCTGTTTTGGGGAGAGTTTTTGGTTCCTTTGCCTTTCCAAAAATCACTGGCACTGTTGTTTGACCCTTTGACCCTCCTTTTGAAACATGAATGGTATAGATATGTTTCTGAGAGTTTAACGGCTGTTTTTCCTTTCTGTCTTTTTCCACTATGGTTTATAGTTTGAAAAAGTACCGGAAGGCCCTATCCCTCCATCCACACCGAAGTTTGCATATGGAAAAGTTGGTCTGAAAAAGGTAAGGAAAAAAAAATGACAGAAACATTGAGAGTGAGGAAGTGGAGTTCAGCAGTCGTGAGTGAAAGTGTTATGCTGGGGAATCGGTTCGTTATTTTTCTGTGAACTTGTTTTCTGTGAGACTGACGGGGTGGATGCTGTGTCCGGGAAAACGGGGACACGGGAGGTGAGAGACTCTGTGTGCATGTTGACAGGGTGAGCACATGGGGCACGAGCGGGCATTCTTACATCATTTCGGTTCCATTATCCACGTCAAAAGCAGCACTAGGAGCCCTTGTGGGAATAACGTGCAGCCTTATTGTTAAGGCTGGTGATGTTCTTTTCTATAATTCACCTTTCTCACAGGGGGTTCTCAAAAGCCACAGGCATTAACCCTCAATTATGCACTCCCCTCCATCTCAAAATTATGTCCTCGTGGCTTGTGGCTTATATGGTAATTGGGACATCAGGGGGGAAGGCTAGAAATGAATCATAAATATGAGTGAAGACCATTTTATTCTAGGGAAAGAGACAAAGAAGCGAGGTTTCATTTGATAGGAGTGACGTAAGCCCAAATCAATTTGTTTTAACCATCTGTGTCTTCAAGGTTTTCCCCTCTAATAATCCCTAACTCCTACATGGGTTAACTCACAAGGAAAAAAAAGTTACATATTTCTTAAGAATCTTGATAATTCTAAAATAGCATCATAAGTTTTTATCTTTAAGCAAAATACCAAACATGATTGTATAATTTTTCCATTCGTGAAGCCCTTTGATATATTATTGGTTGGTTGAGCTCTTGTAACATTTTCCACCTAGTGTCGGATACGTGTGTTATGATCTACAAAGAATGTGGTCTCTCTGCCTGATAGGAATCTTGCTTTAGATTAACCAAACTTTAATCACACTTGTAAAGGGAGTACCTTCTACTTGTTCATTGCTACTGCTACTTAAGGAAAGGGTTGGTTTGTGTCTTTTTAAAAATTTTTTTTATTTTTAGTTGTGTTGGGTCTTCATTGATGCACGTGAGCTTTCTCTAGTTGTGGCGAGCAGGGGCTACTCTTCGTGGTGGAGCATGGCCTTCTCATTGTGGTGGCTTCTCTTGTTGTGGAGCACGGGCTCTAGGGTGCATGGGCTTCAGTAGTTGTGGTGCACGGGCTTAGTTGCTCCGTGGCATGTGGGATCTTCCTGGACCAGGGATCAAACCTGTGTCCCCTGCATTGGCAGGCAGATTCTTAACCACTGTGCCACCAGGGAAGTCCCGGTTTATGTCTTTATAGAGCTGTGACAATTTTATTTTTATGCAACAGAAAATAACTGCAAATATTTCAAACAACAACATTGCTAAAACATAGCTACCTTAGTACCAGAGCGCATTTTGTTTACCAGGAAGGAAAATTGTGAGACCAGAAACTAAATATATACAATTGAAGATAGCAAATCGGCATATAACTAAATGAAGTTTAAGTAGAACATAGTTATATAGGATAAAAGCTTTCACCATGAGTTGAGTTCCTTTAGTTGTCCAAGTGGGAAAGCACCCACTCAGCTGAACTGATGGATTGTACTTAAGACTGTTTTCTTCCATGCTGCCTATTGGCGAGGTAACCATGAAAAGTGTTTATAAAATTCCTGACCAGTATCGTATTAGGGAAAGCCCTGGGTTTGGAGCCAAACCTAACTGCAAATCCTGTCTGCGCCTTGATTCAAGTGAGCTGCTCTGAGCCCCGTTTCTTCTTTCCTGAAAAGGGACAGTAATGCCTGCCTTTCCCGGTGTTGTGAGGATTCAGTGAGGTATGCGGGTAAAGTGATGTCTCCCCTGGAGTTTGGTGAGGCACTTATAGCCATTATCATTGTTATTGCATCAGAATAAACACCGTGAGCTGCAAGAATACACAATCATAAGTATTAATTGAGTGTCTACCTTGTGCTGGCATCGGAGGTAAGCACAGTACAGACCCTGCCCTTAAGGAGCTGACGGTCAGCAAGGACAGCAGTGGTATAAACAACTGGAAAGTGATACAGGCGTGGGAAATATGCTGCAGACAAATTCAGAGGAGGGCACAGTCGGAGCTACTTCATTGGGAGTGGTGGGAAGGCTTTACGGAGCTTTGGTTTTCATGCATTTTAAGGGCCTTTCATATACAGGAGGTTGGGTTTGCAAATAGGTATGTTGAAACTATTTTTAAGTTTATCATCTGTTAATTTTCATCCAGAGTTAAGGAATAGATGGAACTGATTGAAGGTGACTGGGGGACAGCACTAAGTAGAATTTGAACCATTTCAATTTATTTAGGGGTTTGGTCAATGACGTTATTCTCTACTGTGATTACCAGGGAGGGGTGACAGTGAGTGAATGCTGCTTTTGTTTCTTTTCAGTTAAAGACAGTGGAGGAAGCTCTCAACCTTCTGTGTCCCTCTGGACCCGTAAAAAGCGTTTATCCCTTGACATTTATCCAGGTGAAACAGGTAGGCCTTCAAAGGTAATGCTTCACCTTTTTTCTACTTGCAAAAATGTGCTTTCTGCACTGCCTGTTCTGAACACAGAGACCAAAACGGTAAGTAGATAAATCAGACCCCACGTAAATTAACCATGGATCTCCACGCTCTCTTTAGTTCTAAGTACTACATGGTGAGCTGATCTTTCCTGTGTTATCCCCCCATTTCTTATTATCAGATAGGTAGTAGCTCAACCTGCTTCAGCATAATTCTGTACAAGCTATAAATTGAGTATATTTAGGACATAATTAATCTTTCTTATAAGTTATCAGAGGAAAACCACTATTTTATTACTCAAAAAAGACAATTATTTGTCCTTAGCTCAAAGGTATAAGGACTGTGTTCTTAATAGATTAGGTTATTAGAGATTCTTTTTCCTGCTTTTGAAGAGAACAAGAACAGAGTACATCGTGTGTGTGTGTGTGTGTGTTTAATCTCCAGGCCACAGCCCCATCTTTATTGTAAAAGTTTTCCCCAACTTTTTATTTTGGAAAACTTGCCAGAATAGTACAACAAACACCCGTAAAGCTTTCACCTAGATTCACCAAGTGTTAACAGTTACTTCCCTTGCTTTATCTTTCTCTGTGTGTATACGCAGTCAACTGCTTTCTTTTCAGCCGTTTGAGGTAGTTGTCAACATCATGACACTTCACCTTTAAATATTACAGCATATATTTTTAAGAAGGACATTATCCTACACGACCATAAATAATGATCACCCTTAAGAAATTTAACACTGGGACTTCCCTGGTGGCACAGTGGTTAAGAATCCGCCTGCCAATGCAGGGGACACGGGTTCGAGCCCTGGTCCGGGAAGATCCCACATGCCGCAGAGCAAGTAAGCCCGTGAGCCACAACTACTGAGCCCGCGTGCCTAGAGCCTGTGCTCCGCAACGAGAAGCCACCGCAACGAGAAGTCCGCGCACTGCAACAGAGAGTAGCCCCAGCTCACCACAACTAGAGAAAGCCCACGCAGCAACAAAGACCCAACGCAGCCAAAATTTAAAATATAAATAAATAAATAAATAAATTTATTTTTTAAAAAAGAAAGTAATTTAGCATTGATACAATCCTATTATCCAATACACATTCCACAGTCAGATATCCCTGGTCATTCCAACAGTGTCCTTTATAGCTTAACTTTTTTCAGTCCAGTTTCCAGTTCATGCTCACACATTGTCTTCTTCCATCTGAAACGGTTCCTGAGTCCTTTTCTCTCTCTCTCTCATGACATGGACATGTCTGAAGAGTTCAGCCCAGTTTTGTATACGGCCCCTCACTGGTTAGATTCAGTGGAACATTTTTGGCACAAACATGACAGTGGTGATGTGTTCTTCTCAGGGCACCATTTCAGGATGCCCATGAGGTCACTTTTTGCCTTAGGTTCAATGTTCAGTTTGATCACTTAGGATCTCAGCCCCATTTTTTGAAATGGAAAGTTATCTCGGCCCTCCTTTCTGACTTCCCGGGGAGATCACCTTCTAGAGGGAATAATAGCACATCCAATCTCACTTTAACGTATTTTGCCTCCAGTTACTATTGTTATACTTGCGATTTCACTCCAACAGCACTGCTTTGTGATAAATAAAAATGAATAATTAAGCTCCCCACCCCACACTTTTTTATTAACATTGGGTAGGTTCTTTCTCTGGTTCTAACACACACAGACTGTACATCCACGTCTTCCTCTACCTGTCTTCTCCACCTAGTAGGGTCTGAGCACATCAGACAAGACATGACACAGAGCAGTAGGAACCTGGGAAGTGAATCCCAGGTTCATGTGTAGACACCGGCAGCCCTTGTTCTTCCTCAGACCCCTTCTGCTCTCTCCTGTTTGGCCAAGGCAGTGCTCTCAAAGTACTTTCTGACTTAGCGACAGGTTACACCCCCATCTCTATCGGTTTCCCTCATGCCTCCACTTTAAACAGTTTCTGATTGACTCTTGTATGTTAGAGCGGATTTAGCCCAAGAATCTGGAGAACGTTTTACCGAGCATTCTGTTGCCGTTTGCCTTTTTTTTTTTTTTTAAATTGAGAGTTATGTTTTATTCGGCGGAGATTTATTATTTTTTTTAATTAATTAATTAATTTTGGGCTGTGTTGGGTCTTCGTTTCTGTGCGAGGGCCTTCTCTAGTTGCGGCAAGCGGGGGCCACTCTTCATCGCGGTGCGCGGGCCTCTCACCATCGCGGCCCCTCCCGCTGCGGAGCACAGGCTCCAGATGCGCAGGCTCAGTAGTTGTGGCTCACGGGCCCAGTTGCTCCGCGGCATGTGGGATCCTCCCAGACCAGGGCTCGAACCTGTGTCCCCTGCATTAGCAGGCAGACTCTCAACCACTGCGCACCAGGGAAGCCCGCCGTTTGCCTTTTGTTGTTGTTGTCTTTGGTTCTGGTTTTTGAGGTAACAGAAATAACTTTGGGATATATATGATGTGATCCCCCTGAGTGATTCTGGGCAAATCACTTAACACATTCCAGGGTCCAGTTCCCTCTTGTGGGAGGGGAAGTGACGTTTGACAAAACACTCTTCAGGCTTCCTTGCAGTTCGCTGCTGTGATAGCTTTATTCTATCACCCGAAGATTGAAGCCAGGTCTCTTCTCTCAGCTGGAATTTTTGCCGAGGCTGGGGAAGCATTTCATTCCTCTGGTTTTAGAAATGTCACTTTCACACAGATCGAGGGTGACCAAGTTCTCCTAACATGAATGGCAAAGAGTGATGTCTTTTTCTTGCATCCTTCTCTAACCAGTACTTCGGGTTTGTGCTGTACCGAACAACACTTCCTCAAGACTGCAGCGACCCAACACCCCTCTCTTCGCCCTTCAATGGCGTCCACGATCGGGCCTACGTCTCTGTGGATGGGGTAAGAATTCTCTCTATACTTGTGTGTCTGCCCCCACGGGAGAGGGGGTTTGTGGGTTGCACTTGGTAACATGACAGTCAAGGCCGTGGCTGCCTTTCCATCCTCAGGCTCTACCCCTCCTCGTGATGCCCCTTAGCTGTGCCCCTTGCTTGCTGACGTAGCCTCACCTGTGCTCCATCTACCTGAGATACACCCCCTCACCCATCCGAACCGCAGGGCTGTGCTTATGGCCCCACCTCCTCGGAAAGCTTCCTGGTTGCCCCAGTCCAGGGCCATCCCCTCTGACTGACCATGTGTGTCACCCATGTCTTCTTTGCTCCTGGAGGGCACGGTCTGTTTTGTACACACCAGATGACTCATTTAACTTTGGGTCTTCATTACACGAGAAATTATATTCTGTAGGATTGTTCATGATAATTAGAGCTAAAGGACACAAAGACTTTGGTTTTGTAGCAAAGTAAAGATAACATTTTAGGATTTCCCTTCCTCTCACTGAACATGTGAGAAAAAACACATGAAGAGATTTTTCGTAACCAAGAAAATTTGTTCAGAAAATTTTAAATGAAAATATTTCCATTCTGTTGTCACTAGCGGCTTTAATTTCAGTGGCAGCAAGTGTCTAAGACATTATGTGTATACTGGCAGCAATTGTTTCTAAAATTCCAATCTGGGGGTTATCTTAGTGAATTATGGTCATTTTTTTTAAATTTTGCATTTAAAAAAACTAGGAATATGTTGCTGCTAAAATACCTGTTGCTTCCCCTCATTCTATTATTTCATCTTTGTGGTTAATGCATCATATCAGGTATTTTGAAGTGAGACTACTCCACCTAACTTGCTGATTTTATCTCGCTTGTCTGATTTTGTCTCCTCTCTCCATGTTGTTCAGAAGCTACTTTTTGTGACTGCCTTTTTGCTGTGAGAACGTGAAGAGGTTCCTGTATTAGGAATCTTCCCCTGGAATTTTTGCCTCTATCCCCTTTCTGTTAAAAATAGATACACAGGCTACTCAACACTCTGTTATAACCTATATGGGAAAAGAATATGAAAAAGAATGCATATGTATGTATGTATAACTGAACCACTTTGCTGTACACCTAAAACGAACACAATATTGTAAATCAACTACACCCCAATATAAAATAAAAATTAAATTTAAAAAATAAAGGACTTTCCTGATGGTCCAGTGGTTAGGACTCCAAGCTTCCACTGCAGGGGGCGCAGGTTCGACCCCTGGTCAGGGAACTAAGATCCCACATGCCGTGCAATGGGGCCAAAAACTAAAAAAACAAAAAATAAGATAAAAATAAAAAATAATAATAAATACAAAATTTAAAAATAGATACACTGCAAAACATCCCAGAGCTAAGGAAACCAGCCTTGCCCCTTCCTTGCTGGGAGCTGAGTCTGCTGACCTTCTTGTGTAGAAAGCAGTGATTTCAGGAATGTGGGCATCTGGCCAGTAACTTGGGCAAAGGAGCCATCAGAGCATTTCCTCCCAAGTCTGGTGACACTTCCAGGCAGGAAAATGAGTGCTGAATTAACTGAGCGGGCTGCCTCTCTGCTGACCCTCCCACCCTAGTTAATTCTCATTTGGCGTTGAACCAACAGGTCCCCCACGGAGTCCTTGAGCGAGATATTGTGATCACCCTGAACATAACAGGGAAAGCTGGAGCCACCCTGGACCTCCTGGTGGAGAACATGGGGCGTGTGAACTACGGCAGTTCTATCAACGATTTTAAGGTAGGCCTAGCTTCCCTGTAAGGAGTGAGGTTCAAAGGTTGACCTGTGCCTAAGCCACTAGGGAAGTTTCTGTAAATCCATTTAAAAACTCTCCTACATACACTCTTTCCCTCCAGCCCTGTTCACATAGAAGTAATTTTTAAAAGCACACCCACCTTTCCGTATCTGATGAGTGAACCTACCCTGATTTGTTTTGCAACCTAGAAGTTGGGTTATTTTGAAGACCTGTTTTCCTCTGCAGGTGATGAGAAAGTTGAGCTTTGCAAACAGAAGCCTTCCTTTGTGTTTGAATCCAGTCATACTTCAGTAAGAAACAGGAGGAGAAAGCCACTGCACCGTGCTTTTCCTTTGCTTAAAAAACCCACCGAGCTCGCAAAAGGCACTCCCTTGCCAACAAAGCCAGCTTAGCATTTGGTCTGCTCTGTTTTCTGGATGTGGATGAGCCAGGACAAACTCTTGAATTGCAGAGAGCCTTTCCCTTGGTGCACTGCCTCTCACTTCTGTTGGTTAGTCTGTGCCTAGGTGTCTAGTCCAAATACGTTTTTCTAATGTATATTTTGAGAGCATTATTCAGCAAACATTTGTGAAGCTCATACTCTGTGCACATGCTCCGTGAGGTGCTTTGGGGGGTGCAAGGATGTTGAGATATAGGCTACCCCATGGGCAGCTCACCATCTGCTAGAGGAGGGAAGTCTTCACTGAGGGAATGATGGCACCACCTACTCTAGGAGAGGACAGGTGTCTGCGGCTATTTCCTGACCCTCCTGGTGGCACCTCGGAGGCAAGGCAATGACACTCTTAGGGAATAGCCATACAGGGGCCACTTTTGTCTCCAGTAGAAATGTCCCTGTTACAGTCCTTGTGCTCAGGCTGTAATTAGTGGCCTTCCTGCTTGGCTGTCACAGGCCACGCTGACCTATAGAGTGATGGGGACTCTTATGAGGTGTCTTAAGTCCCCAGGACCCAGCAAAGAGCCTGGCACACAGCTGCCTTGTTAATGCTTATTGAATTACTAATTGAACAATTGAGGCTTGGTATTGAGAAGTATCCTGCGACTAATTTGGGATCCCACTGGGTTAGAGAAGTTCCCCTCATAAAAGGCTGGGAAGAGGGACTTCCCTGGTGGCACAGTGGTTAAGAATCGGCCTGCCAATGCAGGGGACGCAGGTTCGAGCCCTGGTCCGGGAAGATCCCACATGCTGTGGACCAACTTACCCGTGCACCACAACTGCTGAGCCTGCACTCTAGAGCCCACGAGCCACAACTACTGAGCCCACATGCCACAACTACTGAAGCCCGTGCACCTAGAGCCCGTGCTCCGCAATAAGAGAAGCCACCACAATGAGAAGCCCACGCACCACAATGAAAAGTAGCCCCTGCTCCCTGCAACTAGAGAGAGCCTGCGCACAGCAATGAAGACCCGACACCGCCAAAAAATAATTAATTAATTAATTAATTATTTTTAAAAAAGGCTGGGAAGAGAAAGCCAGATGAACCATGAGCAAAGGCTTCGATGCAGTGGCTGGTGCCATGGACGCCCCAGGCCCCTGCCCCTGCTGGACAAATAGAGCAACTTCAGAATGTGAGTCTGAGGCTCCCCATCATCACCACAGCCCTTTCTATCCTTTTATAGTGGGCTGGATGTTCTTTTGTATCCCCCCCCTCCACTCACTCTCTCATCCTCAAATTGCATCATTTCCTCCATTCTAGCAACGTCTCTGAACCAAACACTGAAGATTGGGGATTTGGGATCAAAAGCTCTGGCCTCAAGCCAGATCTGTCACTTTGATGTACACACCGTTTGAGTCTGCATGTACTGTTTGTGTTTCATATCCCAGTTTGCTTTTCCCAGGAATTCAGGGCTGGAACACAGAGTCACTTGAAGCCTCCCTCCACCCCCACCCCCAGCTCATTGCTCTGTTTCTCCTTTACAGGGTCTTATTTCTAACCTGACCCTTGATTCCAAAATCCTCACCGACTGGGAGATCTTCCCACTGGACATGGAGGATGCAGTATGCAACCACCTGGGGACCTGGGATGGCCATGACAGTGGCTGTGCCCACAGCGCATCTGACTACACACTCCCGGCCTTTTATGTGGCTAATTTCTCTATTCCCAGTGGGATCCCAGACTTGCCCCAGGACACCTTTATCCAGTTTTCCGGATGGACCAAGGTATGTGTCTTCATGGGAAGTGTTTGAATTCAGGCCTCAGACGTCTGGTTTTCAGTCTCTGATTGAGAATCAAAAAGAGCTGCTAATGGGATGCTGTGTGACAGTCTGGGAGTGGAGGGTTTTCTTTGGAAGTTTACCCATTTCTCAGGAGCAGGACCATGGCAGATCTTTGAAGATGCAATGGTCAGCATGAAGGTACACCATCTACCCCTTTTTCATTGACTGACAACTTCCTTTAGAAACTTCCTCTTTCCTCTAAGAAAAATCATAGTCCCCTTGGAAAGTGCCTAGGAGGAGCCCTTCTTCTTTATCCTGAAGAAAATTTGTCCCAGGCAAAGGGGTGAATCTCTGGGGAACCTGTTTTCTCTTGTTCGTGCCTAACTCTGTACTCTCAGAACACCCCCACCTCCGTGTGAAAGTGCCCCTGTGCCCTGGGGGCATCCACCACGGTCTGTACGATCCTCAGCTCTCCCTTGGCCACTTTACTGCCTGCTCACTCTCCTTTATTCTTTGAAGACATCAGCATGTCTTCTTTCACCATTGTCTTCTCCACTTCAAGTCCTGTTTTCATCCTAGATGCCCTTATCATGACTCAGTTATTCATTCAACAAATATTTTAGTGGCCACTGTTACCAAGAGTGGGTCCAGTTGCTTGCTGCTCTAAAGCCAATAAAGAGGCAAGGTTGGTGGAAAGGATAGTTTGCTTTATTTTGGTTGCCAGCAATTGGGGGTGGGGAGGACAGACTCCTGCCCAAAGGCTGACTCCCCCCCGCCCTCAATCAGCAGGCAAGAGCTTTTATAGGTGGACGGAGGAGGCTACATATAGAAACAGCACAGTCAGCCTGACAGTCATATTGAAATTGGTCCTGCGGTGGTCTGACCACCTTCATCTTGATTGTTTTAAGTACAGTTAATCTCCAGCTCCAGGGTCGGTTTGTTACCATTTCCTTGAGGCCAATTCTCTGAATTGTGGCAGCTTATGTGATGGCTACAGTCTGGGCCTCATGTAGTTAACTTCTTCCACCTGGTGGGGGATTCAGTATCTATAAGGCAGCTCACAGAACATGACTCAGAATATTATCTATAGCCCTTGAGGAGGAACTAAAGTCCTTGACTTTGCTTAATGACTAAACTGTTAATGTTTTGTCCTATTTGATTGTTTTCCTTTGCTTCTGTATTTTCCCACTTCTCTCATTAAACCTATCCTTTGGCTAAAGTTTTTCTACAAGACAAAAGGCAGGTGGAGGACATGGGGAGGGGAAGGGCAATAGGGTCCTGCTCCATTTCAATCCCCCCTTTTCTTTGATACTCCCCAGTCTTGATGAGGGACAGGTATAGAACAAGAAAGGGAATAAAGTTTTGGATAGAGAGGTTAATCATAAACTTGGCAGAGGAACTTGGTTTTAGTTCCATTTCTGTTCCAATTTCCCCCAAATCTTTGAGGGAATGGGGCAACAACTGCTCTGGCTACTTCCTGTTGAAATGGGGCCTAGTCCTGCCTAATTTGGGGAATGGACACAGAGTTGGAAATAATTTCGTGTTCCAAGCTTAGCATCAATATTTTGTATTATGAAAACATTGCCTCTGTCTTTGATTGCCTTGTCATAGTACCTGGACAAACATTTGAAAATTAGTAGACATATTGCAATGAGGGTAATAATCAAAATGTATTTTTTTTTTGAAGATCAGCTTTTTAAATAAATTTATTCATTTTATTTATTTACTTTTGGCTGCGTTGGGTCTTCGTTGCTGCATGCGGGCTTTCTCTAGTCGTGGTGAGTGGGGGCTACTCTTCATTGTGGTGCGTGGGCTTCTCATTGCGGTGGCGTCTCTTGTGGCAGAGCACGGGCTCTAAGCGTGCAGGCTTCAGTAGTTGTGGCACACGGGCTCAGTAGTTGTGGCTCACAGGCTCTAGAGCACAGGATCAGTAGTTGTGACCCACGGGCTTAGTTGCTCCGTGGCATGTGGGATCTTCCCAGACCAGGGCTTGAACCCGTGTCCCCTGCATTGGCAGGCAGATTCTTAACCACTGCACCACCAGGGAAGCCCCAAAATGTATTTTTGTACTATTCTCTGAATGTATTTTTTTCCTTAATGGTTAAAGCGGATGTACAGTGTATTAATAGGCCATAAACAGGCTGTTTGGTTAGCCTAAAGTTCAAATTAAATCAGGTATAAGACGGAATGACTTCCCCATACCTCAATATGTGAAAATTTCTTCTATCATTTTCCCCTTTCAATTGTAAATAGAAAACATTGATAATCAATGTATTTTTCCAAGTTGCCATAGTGGCTCAGTTGCCTACTCTGGGTCCATTCATGTCCCTCAGTGCTAGGCCTACTTTTTGTTTATATATTTGTCTAGTCATCTACATTGGGGGAAAACTGATCAGACATAACAAACAAGTACAGAAGAGTATGTTGATGGGGAAACATTTTATAGGCTATACATTTTATCAGTTATACCCAGTCATCACACAAACATTGCACATGTGCTTTAAGCAGTAAACTTAAAGCCAGCAGTGATACACATCATTAGTAGTTATACTCTGTGACAACTTCATTAAACATTTTTTTCCATCCTAAACATTGGGGTCAGACGTATAGTTAGAAGAAAAACAGTAGCTTTCCATTAGAATTCTTCAAATTTCTTATCAATATTTCTCTCTGAGATTCCTCAGGGGCCCTCTGGAAAACTCAAAATTAGATAGATAAAGAAACTTACAATCTGTTTTCAAAAGCAGCTCAATATTCCAGGAAAACTTTGTTCTCTTAACAGAGAGAAAGCCAGATTCCCACCTTGTACCAGCTTACTGTCAATAACAAAATTCATTTACATAATTAAATTCAATCTAATCTTAATCGATCTTAACAACGTACAAAATTCTTTTCTCAAAGTACCTTTTTTTACCAAAAAAGGATACTTTCTGTATCCATATTAATTTGTCCCTTATTTTTTTCCCATCCAGAAGCAACCAGCTTTAGGACAAAATTATTCTCCTTTTATCCCTCAACAAAGATATCTCCAGGGAATTCAGTGGCAGTCCAGTGATTAGGACTCCACGCTTCCACTAAAGGGGGCATAGGTTCGATCCCTGGTTGGGGAACTAAGATCCTGCATGCCACATGGCATGGCCAAAGGAAAAAAAAAAAAAAACAGAAAACAAAAATATCTCCATTCTTGGGCTTCCCTGGTGGCGCAGTGGTTGAGAATCTGCCTGCCAATGCAGGGGACACGGGTTCGAGCCCTGGTCTGGGAAGATCCCACAGGCCGCGGAGCAACTAGGCCCGTGAGCCACAATTACTGAGCCTGCACGTCTGGAGCCTGTGCTCTGCAACAAGAGAGGCCGCGATAATGAGAGGCCCGCGCACCGCGATGAGGAGGGGCCCCCGCTTGCCGCAACTAGAGAAAGCCCTCGCACAGAAACGAAGACCCAACACAGCCAAAAATAAAAATAATAAATAAATTTTTTTTAAAAAGAGGTCATCAAAAAAAAAAAAAAAAAGATGTCATCATTTAAAAAAAAAAAAAAAAAACAGAGCTCAGGTAAAAAAAATCTTTAAAAAAAAAAACCATATATGGTTCGTGCCCTCATGGAACTCAAAGTCTTGTTGGGGCAGCCAACCCAAATCATATAATCACCCAAATTAAATGATAGAACTGCAGCTGCAATGGGTGCTAAGAAGAGATATGGAGGTTGATAATAATTGGGCATTTGAGCTTGTCAGGGAGGTCAGGGAAGCCTTACCTGTGGACATGATGCTTGACAGAGATAGGAGTGTTGAATAGGAATTAACGTGGCAGAAAGGGGAGGGAAACATGCTCCAGGCAGAGGAGACAGCATGTGCAAAGGCCATGTGGTTAGAGGGGAAAGTGGCCAGTGTGAGGAACTGATAAAGGACTGAAATGTGTGGAACACAGAGAAAAGGGAGTGTGGTTCAGAGAAGAGGCTAGAAAGCGGGTAGAGACCAGATCAGGACAGGCCAATTAAACCATATTAAGGTTTGGTCTTTCTGTTGAGAGTCACTGAAGCAGCAGAGAGACGTGGCACGATTGTGATGTGATGAGCCTCTGTGACCCCAGGATGGGTTGGTTGAGGGTACATATGGATTCAGGGAAACTGTCTAGGAGGCTGGACCATAGTTTCATTGAGAGACTGGAATGGTGGGAGCCAAGATAGAGATGACATCAACTATATGAGAGATGTTTGAAGTTAAATCGGGAATTCCCTGGTGGTCCAGGGTTAGGACTCCGCACTTTCACTGCCAAGGGCGTGGGTTCAGTCCCTGGTCGGGGAGCTAAGATCCTGGAAGCCACATGGTGCAGCCAAAAAAAGAAGAATAAAGTTAAATCAATAAGATGTAATGACAGATTGGATATAGGGATTTAAAGAGAAGGACGTATCAGATGACTCTGAGGTTCCAGGCTTGCAGCTGGGTAGATGGTACCATTTACTGAAAGAAGAAATTTCAGAAGAGGACTTGGGCTGGAAGAGCAAAATCATGAGTCTGGATGTGGACAGCTGAGTTAGAAATGCCTTGGAGAACAGTGGAAAGAAGGTACACAAGGAGGCTGTTGGATTTATGGGTGGGGATTCAGAGGAGGGATCTGGGCTGGGAACATACATATGAGATCATCTGTGTATGGATGGTTGTGGAAGACATGGGATAGACGAGGTCCTCTAAGGAGAGAGGATGAAGAAGGAAGAAAGGAAGACCTCAGGCTGATCTTTGAGAGACACAAACATGACAGAAAGTGAGGAGGAGAGACCAAAAAATGAGAGGAGAACAACATTTATGCTGCCAAGAGGACAAGTGAGATGAAGACAGAAGCATCTCTGCTGGATTTAGCACCAGGGGGTCATGGGGACCCTCAGTAAGGGCTAAGCCAGCAGAGTGAAGCATTGCAAGCCAGATGGCCTTCTACTGAGGAGTGTAGGGGGAGGACATGAACACATGACTAAATACGGATACTTGAAGATAAACATTCTTCTTGAGAAG
The DNA here is from genome assembly GCF_965194825.1 of Balaenoptera physalus. Classification (NCBI taxonomy): domain Eukaryota; kingdom Metazoa; phylum Chordata; class Mammalia; order Artiodactyla; family Balaenopteridae; genus Balaenoptera; species Balaenoptera physalus. The sequence goes on along the minus strand of NC_138896.1, from coordinate 58,888,739 downwards.
TTTGACTCTGAAGGAGAAGAGGAAAAAAATACTGGAAAAAAACTGGAAGAGACGATGCACATGGCATGTGTTTAATAAATGCCCTTTTATAATGTTTGCTTTTTACATGTTTATGGACATATATTTTCATTATCATTCTGTTTGAAATATTTTCTAATTTCCCTTACTATCTCTTCTTTGAACCATGGATTATTTAGAAGTGTGTTGTTTAATTTTCATATATTTGTGCATTTTTTAAAGCATATCTTATTTTTGATTTCTAATTTAATTCCTCTATAAAACTTCTGGAAGAAGGAGAAAAATCTTTATGATCTTGGGTGAGGCAAAGATGTCTTATATTTGACACCTAATACATGATCCTTAAAGGAAAAAATGGATAAATTAGACTTCATCAAAATTGAAAATGTTTTCCCTTCAAAAAACATTATTAAGAAAATGAAAATCCAAGCCACAGACTGGCAGAAAATGTTTTCAAATCATATATCTGACAAAGGACTTGATTTTAGAATATATAAAAATTCATATAACACAATAATAGGAAGACAACCAACCCAATCAAAAAATGGGCAAAGGACTTGCATGGATAGTTCACCAAAGAAGATATACAAATGGCTGATAAGTACATGAAAAGATGCTTAATATTCAACATCATTAAGGAAGTACAAATCAACCACAATGAAATACCACTTTATACCCACTAGAATTGCTGTAATAGTGAAAGATGGACAAGAACAAATGTTGGCAAGGATGTAGAGAAATGGGAAATCTCCTACATTGCTAGTGGAAATGTAAAATGGTACAAACACTTTGGAACACAGTTTAGCAGTTTCTTCAAGGGTTAAATATAAAATTACCATAGGATTCATCAATTCTACTCCTAGGTAGAGACATAAAACATATGTGCACACAAAGACTTACATGCAAATATTCATAGTAGCATTATCAAAATAACCAAGAATTGGAAGTAATTCAAAATGTCCATCAACTGATGAATGGATAAATAAACTGTGCAATATCCATACAATGGAATGGTATTCCACAGTAACAAGGAGCAGACTACTGATACAGGCTACAACATGGATGAATCTGAAAAACATTATGCTAAGTAAAAAAAGCCAGTCATAGAAGGCCACGTATTGTATGATCCCATTTGCATGAATCGTTCAGAAAAGGCAAATCTGTAGAGACAGAAAGTAAGTGAATGGTCACCTAGGACTGAGGGTGGGAATAGAGAATGACTGCAAATGGGTATGGGATTTCTTTTTGGGGTGATGGAAATGTCCCAAAATTAAATTGTGGTGATGGTTGCAAAATCTTCTTAAGTTTATTGAGACTTGGTTTATGGCCCAAGCATATTGTATTTCTTGATGAATATACCTCCGGAATTTTAAGCTCTACCATCCTCTCTCTGGCCACATATTTCTATCCCTCAAACTCTCATGCCTCCCAAGCCTACTCTTGGATCTTATGGATGACCTGAAGCTCCACCATTAAGGCCGCAGTTCTTCCCTATCCTGCCTAGACATCGTCACCATTTTTTTAAGGGCCATCAATGCACTGACCCCCTTGCCCTTCCACTCTGTCCCCTTGATCATCCTCCACTGGGAGTGGGTCCACCATTGGCCTCTGCTGGTTCACCAGTAACTGAGCAGCCCTGGGGGAGCCACTCTGGCACATTTGTCAGGGGACCACGTTCCCCTCCCTGTCTCCAAACTCTGGAGGTCCCAAGTTGCCCAGCAGTCCTGGGCCTCTCTCTTCCCTGTCCCCAGCTGGCCTTTATGACCCTCATCATCCGCCTTAAACCACCTTCCTCTTCCCCACCCCCTCCGCTGAGGACTCACCCTCCTTGACACTATCAGGTGGAGCTCCTTTGTTCCTCAGCTTCCTGTCAGACTTACCTCTCTGCCTCCACCCTCGCTTCCTGCCCAGTGGCCTCTAGGAGGAAGTCTAAGCTCCAAATCCCCCTCCCACCTCTTTCCTCCAGGCTGAGATCCTGTTCTCTTTCTCCTCCTGCATTTTGTCAGCCTTTCTGTCTTCTCTGCCAACTCCCGTGTTGCAGCCCAGAAGCGATATCCAGGGCCTCTGCAGCCCAGAAACAAAACAAAGCCCCCCCCGGATCTTCCCACTGGAGCACAAGCAGGCTCGTTCTTGTTCTCTTGCTCCCTGCCCACCCCCGGTCCTTCCCCCCTTTTCCCTCTTGGTGTCCTCTGTTCACGCTTTTTCATTCCCTCCCTCTGCCCTCCGGGTTCACGACGTCAGGACTGGCATTAACTCCTCTCTGAAACCTTCCTAGACCCTTAGTCCCCCTTGATCCACCTCGTGCCCCACCTGGACTCAGCTCCGTGACGCTTCATCACTCAGGCTGGCACCCTGGTTTCACCCACTGAGTCATAAGTTTCACGAGGGGCATTTCTTTAAGTGCCCAGTTTATTCTGTGTCCTCCCTAGGTCTGGCTGCTCTGTAACTGCTTTCAGGTGGAAAGGGGGAATTGCCTGTGTTGCTGGGTCCCTTGAAAGAAAGCACGTGCGAGGAGTGTAGGCCCTTGGGCGGTCCTGTTGGTGAAGAGGGGCTTGGCTGGTGCTCTGGGTACAGGGCCAAGGCCAATGAGAAGACCCAGCACAAACCATTGCTCACCAGGTGGTGTCAGTTTAGTGCCTTAAGAGAAACAACCTTCAGGAGATGCAAAGTAGAAAGAGAACATTATCTGTCACAGGGGTTATGAACAGGGCTAGGGGGCTCAGATGGAGCTTGAAACACACCTGAAGGATGGATGGTGCTTCATCGGAATCGGAGGCTTTGTCAGGGAGGGAATTTCAGGTGAAAGAATAGTAGATGCAAAAATGAAGAAATGGAGAAGCATAGGATGTTTTTGAGGTCAAGGGGTTTTGCCTTGGCCAGGTCATAGAAGTGTCATACCCAGGAGTTTTGCTCGGCACTTAAGAGACACTATCTTCATAATCATCAAAGGAGGCCCCTGTGGTAGGATGTCCTGATAGTGTCTCCAGTTTGCAGATGAGCAGGTAGAGGCTCAGAGACCTCAGCATTGTGTGTGAGGTACAGACATGGTGGTGGAAAGGCTCCCCAGCCCCGGGTCTGTCTGACTTGAAGGCCCACACGAAGAGGCAGGCAGCATGTACGGGGCCTCGAAGGCCAGCTGGGAGATTGTGCTAATTATCCAGGCAGAAGCTCTTTACTTACTTAGTCAGTCTGATGGATTTTCTGCACCGTCATGCTTGAAAAGTACGTGTACACACAATATTTATGAATGTGTCAAGGGGTTTGGAACCCCAGAAGCCCATCTAATTTATATGTCCGATCAAAAACGAGTACACGAATGTTCACAGCAGTAGTATCCAAAATTATCCAAAATCAACCAAAAGGTCGAAAAACCCAAATGCCCATCAGCTAATGAATGCATAAACAAAATCTGGTCTTCTCACAGAATGGAAAATTATTTGGCAATAAAAATAAATGAAAATAAATAAATAAATAAATAAATAAATGAAGTACTCATCCATGTTACAACATGGATGAGCCTTGAAAACATGTTCAGTGAAAGAAGCTAGTCACAAACCGTACATACAGTACGATTCCATGTATATGAAATGTCCAGAACAGGGACTTTCCTGGCGGTTCAGTGGTTAGGACTCCGAGCTTCCACTGCAGGGGGCACAGGTTCCATCCCTGGTCGCGGAACTAAGATCCCGCATGCCGCACAACACAACCGGAAAAAGAAAAAAGAAAAAAAAGAAATGTCCAGAACAGGCAGATCTCTAGATATGGAAAGATTAGTGGTTGCCTAGAACAAGGAGAAGGGGGTATTGGGGGGAGATGGGGAGTAAATACTAAAGAGTGCAGGGTTTCTCTTCGGAGTGATACTTGGGTAGCTCTGCAGTAAACTAATAACCACTGAATTGTACATTGAAATGAGGGAATTGTATGGTATGTGAATTATAACTCAGTAAAGCTTTACACACACACCTGCAAGAAGGCCCATCCACAGGCTTTGTGGACCTGGGTTGCACAGGTCTGAAGGTCAGAGGACATACGTGTATCATACATAGGACAGAGCATGTGTGTTTTCTGTTATTTTCCAGCGAGCAGTGGTCCCTGTTGCCAAGGACAGTCCCGGGCCAGCTCCTGAGGTTCTGAATGTTCAGCAGATGCAGAACAGACAGATCCCACCCCCAACAGGGCATGGAGTTCTGACTTTGGGAGAATGAGCACTTTGGCAGATCTGGGGGTGCGTTGGGGATGGACTTCCTCAAGCCTGGGCCGTTTCCAAGACTCTGCCTCCAGGCACTAACCCCGCTCCATCCACCTCCAGCAGGGAGGCCCTGTCAGGCCCCTGTCCCAGCCTCTTGACTTATGCTAGTCACTTGCTGTAGAGAAACTACCTTGATGGAGTGAATGAAGTCACTGATAAGGGTGATTCAGGAGATTTAAAAAATCACTTCCGATTACTTGGCCTTACTTAAGTCAGATGTGGCTTTCTGGTTAAATGCCCGAATGTCAACTGGGATTTCAGTGGGAAGCGGTCAGGCATGTTTTGCTCTATCCCAGAGACACAGGCCAGCGCTTTGTCTTCACAGAACTCTCGTCTGATGCAAACTCCCCGCAGGAGGCACTGTTCTTCAGTGCTCCAGCTGGGTCAGATGGGCCAGACCTAAAATGTCATGCTCTGCCGCTGCAGTGACGTGTGTGCTGTTTATCTCTCCTTCAGATGCGTGTGGATAATCTCACATGAATATCCTGTGTAGCCTTCCTGCATTTTTTTTACCACTCGCAGTACGTCTGGGTGCCTAGCAAAGCCTGGCAGTGAGAGGGGTGGGATAACTTCCCGCTTTTCCTCTACCAGAATTAAGCTTTGAATGTTAAGAATCAACATAGAATACGGACAAAAAGCAACTTTATTCTTTAAAGGCAAACATTGCCTCTTTGAAGATGTAAAAAAAATCATGAAATAAAAGAACTTATAATAAAGGGCTGACAGAAATCCCTTCTATTTTGAGACTCTTTTTTTGCATCTTGCCTTTGACATTTCCAGCTCTCTAATCAATTGGTCTTTCTGGTGACCAGTCCTATCCGGAGGCCTGGTCACCAGAAAGATGATGTGATTAGAGGGTTGGAACTTTCTGCCCCACCCCCAACCTCTAAAGCCAAAGTGGGGGACTGGAGATGGAATTCTTTTTTTTTTTTTTATAAATTTATTTATTTTATTTATTTATTTTTGGCTGTGTTGGGTCCCCGTTGCTGCACCCGGGCGTTCTCTAGTTGCGGGGAGCAGGGGCCACTCCTCGCTGCGGTGCGCGGGCCTCTCATTGCGGTGGCTTCTCTTAGTGCAGAGCACGGGCTCTAGGCGCGTGGGCTTCAGTAGTTGCAGCACGTGGGCTCAGTAGTTGTGGCTCGCGGGCTCTAGAGCACAGGCCCAGCAGCTGTGGTGCACGGGCTCAGTTGCTCCGCGGCACGTGGGATCTTCCCGGACCAGGGCTCGAACCCGCGTCTCCCGCCTTGGCAGGCGGATTCCCAACCACTGCGCCACCAGGGAAGCCCTGGAGATGGAATTCTATAAAAACTCTAGAACAACAGGATTCGGGGAGCTTCTGGGTTGGTGAAAACATTCAAGTGCTGGGTGGTACACCTGGGTGGGAGGTACACCTGGAGAGGGCTGGGAGCTCAGCCACCCTCCTACCTTGCCTTGTGAATCTTTTCCATCTGGCCATTCCTGAGTTGTAGCCTTTATAATAAGTCCATAAATATCAGTAAAATGTTTTTCTGTGTTCTGTGAGCCATTCTAGCAAACTATTGAACCTGAGGAGGGGTGCGTGGGAACCCCCAGCTTACAGCTGGTTGTTCAGAAGCAGGATTCCAGAGTTTGGAGCCTACACGACTGGAGGGATGGAGCTGTCAGCCTCTGAGAGGGGCGACTGAGGAGCACAGGAGGGGACCGGAGGCCCTGTGTTGGGCATGTTCAGTCGCAAGTACTTCCTGTTCATCCAAGAGGAGCTGTCTGCTCTTGGCCACCAAAGCCTGCAACGCAGCAAAAAAGGAAAGCTGCACTCAGTACAATGGAATATTGTCATCTCTGTTTCCAGACCTGATGGCCATCCTCTAGAAGACCTGTCAGTCTTGAGTCTATACGGATAAATCTGTACAAATGGGGAGGTGGGGTACAATGTAAGTTAAAGGTGTGCTTTCGGTGCCTGTCCCAGGTTTGGGGCTGTTAGGAAAGGACCCAACCTGTAGAACTGACTCCGAGTGGAGGACGATGGGGAGGAACTCTGCTCCCACACTCCTCGGAAACTGTCCCCGCCGAGGCCACCGACACCCACATAGTGACACCCCAGACATTTTCTCACTTAACCTCTTGGCAAGTAACGTCTGACATAGGTAACCACTCCCTCCCTTGAAGCTCTCCTGACGTCTGTGACCAAACTTCTGATTTCCCTCCCCGTCTTCATTCCTCCTCAGGCTTCTCTTTCTGTGTCTGTGTTTCAGTTCTCAGGACTTGATCCTGGGCCCTCTTCTTACATTTTCACGGGAGGTCATCCTCACAGATGTGCTGGCGACACCCAAATTTTCAGCTCCAACTCACCACTTCTGAGGACCGGGAACACCACATCCAAGCACCAGGGTGGACCAGCTACCGGAGGCCTCAGAGGCACCTCCCACCCGATACATAGAAGACAGACCCTTCCTCCTCATTGCCCTGAAACCTGCTCTTCTGCAGGAGAAGTGGTCCAAGGACAAGGAAGGAAGCTGGACTTCAGTGCAGCAGTGGGGGCGTGGGGGGGTGGAGAGGGGGCCCAGCTGTGGGAGCAGCCTCACCATGGAGCACTCCCTGCACACCGACCACCGTGCTCAGTGCTCAACTGTGTCCTCTCACTGTCACTTACCAGCAACCCTGAGAGAGGCCCAGACACGACAGAGGCAGCCCTAACGGGCTTTGGTGACTGATCAGTGAAAGAGGAACCGACTAGCAGAGGACGATCCTACTTCGGGTTCAGTGACATCACTTACTTTACTAAAAAGCAGCATGCTACTGTACCTTGAGGCCATGGAGATGCGTATCAGTTAGCTTTTGCTGCTTAACAAACCACCCCAAACTTAGTGGTTTCAAACCAAAACCATTTATTTAGGTCCTGATTTGGAGTGTTGGCAGACTGGGCGGTGGTTCTTCTGCTGGTCTCAGCTGGGCAGGGCCTTCTAGTCAGCGAGGAGGCCCTCCTCCTGGGGGGCTGGCTGGCTGCCTGCTGAGGCCACATAGCGGCCAAGGAGAGATTAAAAAAGAGAGATTGGTCCACATCTCTCTCATCATCCACCAAGCCAGCCCTGGCTTGTTCATATGGTGCCTGGCAGGGTTCAAAGAAAGAAGACAGATGTGCAAGGTTTCTGCCTGTGCTTTCCCAATCCTTCATTCCTCTCTCTTGGAAGGGCAACCAAACCATCACAGGCTTCATCGTATGTCCATTCTGTTAAGGACTGAGAGTAGAGGGGAAGTTTGTCCTGAAGACTTTCATAGCTTTGGAGAATTAACCGAAACCAAAGACAATGTAACCCTGGGTTTTGGGAAAGTTGGAGGGAAGGTGCCAGGCAGGATGCCTACATATTGGAGTCACTTGGGCAAGTTAAAAGACAGAGTCCAGGGACTTCCCTGGCAGTCCAGTGATTAAGGCTCCACGCTTTCACTTCAGGGGGCACGGAATTGATCCCTGGTCAGGGAACTAAGATCCCGCACGCCGCGGCGCAGCCAATAAAAGAGAGTCCACGTGGGAGCTGAAGGCTTAAAATAAGCCACAGGTGATAATTTGGGGGAGAAAAGAGTAACTAGAACAGATCGTGCAAACTAAGGAGAATCAGGAGAATAATTGTATCACCTTTGATGCGCAGCTAGGAGTGACAATTGGGGGATACATCCGTCGGTCACAGAGTAGTCTGGGAAGTGGGGCCACCACGAGTGTTCGCTAGTGGGAGTCGGACCTTCCAGAAACATGGGGGCAGCTGGAGAAGTGAAAGTTGGAAGAAGGACCAGACAATCAAAGGCAGAAACGCTCATCACCCTCCCGATTTGGTCCAGTCGGCTTCTCTGGGGACTCCCAGAAGCAAGTGGTACCCTGGGAAGCTCACGGGAGGTCTTTGGGGCTGTTGTCTGTGCAGTTACTGCACTGCTGCTTGGCAGGGCAGTGTCTAGGAGGACGAGCTGGACCTGGAGTAGTGGGTGGACCAAGGCTGAGCTGAGCCCACAGGTGCCTGGTTCTGTCAGTTCCTCGTTTAACCGTGAAAACCCCCAGCAGTGCCCCGGCTCCCCTTCCACCTTCCAGTGTCCAGCAAGTTGCTCCTTGCTCGAGGAGCGTTCTGCTCCCAGGGCCCCTGCTCGCTGCACCCTGTCTCCTCGCCCGGGTGAGTTGCATCCCCCAACCCTGGAGGGAGCCAGGGGAGCCTATTTCCACCCTGGGCTCCCAGGTCCCCATAACCGGCACAGGGGGCTCAGGACCCGGTCCCCAGCTTCCAGGTGGACATGCCCGGTGCAGCACGAGGGATGTGAGGGGTAGCATCTTAGAAGGGACTGACCCTCAGCATGGCCGTGGCTGGGATGCAGTGTGGAGCCCGTGGAGCCCAGGCCAGCCCTTGTGTGCTACTCACCGAGCCCTCTCGCACTCCCCCTTGGAGCCCATCGTTCCCCCTCGACCGCAAAAGTCAAGTTCTGCTGTTCTCTAATACTGCGGAAACAGGGTGCTGCCAGATCTTCAACTGATAAAACCTGGTGAGGGTGTCATTGCGTGCACCTTCAGGATGGATCGAGATCGCATATCCCGTGGTAAAAACAAGAGTAAAATAATTCTGAGAATTGTGAAACTGCCACCCTTTTTCTAAATGACTTATCCCAACAGACAGGTGGCTTTCCATCACTGGCCTCCTTTCGTGGGCCTGTGGAGGCCAAGGTCTTTTCACTGTGCTGGTGTGAGGGGTGCTGCCACACCGTGCTGACCACGGGCCAGGCACCGCTTCCTCCCGCCCTCACTGTCCCCGAGTACCAGAGTGAGTGCGGAGCTGCCCAAGGTCACACAGCCAGTAAGTGGCAGGAGTAAGGTTTGAACCCAGGTAGGAAGCTGACATTGAGGGGACACCTGGGGTTAACCAGGTGAGAACTGAGTAGTTCTGCAGCTGGGTCAGGGCTGCAGGTGGCAGCCAGGACTGGGCCTCCTCCAGGGTGTCCCCCAATACATTTGGGCCACCGTGGGAGCAATTTTTTTTTTAAGTATTTATTTATTTATTTATGGCTGTGTTAGGTCTTCGTTTCTGTGCGAGGGCTTTCTCTAGTTGCGGCAAGCGGGGGCCACTCTTCATCGCGGTGCGCGGGCCTCTCACTATCGCGGCCTCTCTTGTTGCGGAGCACAGGCTCCAGACGCGCGGGCTCAGTAATTGTGGCTCACGGGCCCAGCTGCTCCGCGGCACGTGGGATCTTCCCAGACCAGGGCTCAAACCCGTGTCCCCTGCACTGGCAGGCAGATTCTCAACCACTGCGCCACCAGGGAAGCCCGGGAGCAATTTTTATACTTCTCCCTCCCTCCCTTCCTTCTTCCTTCTTCCTTCCTTCCCCCCATCCTCTCCCACGTATTCTCTCTCTCCCCACTTGCTCTGTCATGTGTGTGAGATCTCCCCTCCTTTGCTCTCTTTCTGTGTAACAGAAGGTTCCATCTATTCATCCAACTGCTAAGTCCCACCTGTGAGCAAATCCTAGCTCCTGCCTAGAGGCTGTGCAGACACACCTGCACCTGGTCCCTATTCTTGAGGACTTTCTCCCCTCTCAGTTTTGTGGTGGAAGCAGCTTCTCCTACTCACGGAAGTCGTCTTTGCAGCTTGTAGGATCCCCTCTGCTCCTTGAAGCAAGTCCCCACCCTCACTCTGATGCTGGTGTGAAAACTGCCAAAACACAGCAGGAACATAGACACCCACCTGGGCGTCCCCCGTCTCTCCCTCCGCGACCTCCACGTCCTTCTAGAGGACCTGTGTGTCCCAGGCTGCAGGCCCCGTGCTTATCTCGTGCACAGAGGCAGCGAGGTCACCACCTGCCTGGAGGAGGGGAGAATAAAGAGGGAACGCTCGTCTCCTTGAGGAGGCAGGGAGGCAGCTGCCTACAGAGGCGCCAGGCAGAGGCTGGTGTGTGCCGAAAGGCACCTGACCCCCACCCCGCCCTGGACCCAGGACGAAATCCAGTAACTTGGTGCATCTGCCACAGTGTCATCCAGTGCTGATATGTGTGGTGCTGAAGCCAGTCAAAGGGACCAGACACATCTCTTCCTGAAGCAGTGTGGGTACCAGGGGCAGCTTTTGTGGCTTCTCCCATCCAGCCCCTGCCCGACTTGGCTGGACATCTCGGCAGGATGCTGGATCCCACCCTGGCCTGGCCTGGCTCTGGGCCTGGCCTGTGGCAGGAGAGCACCTTTCTGGGGACACTGCCCGCCTCCCCGCCCTGGTCCCCTTGCACCAAGGCTCTCGCACTCCCCAGGGTGGTCAGTGCAGCTGGGTTGATGGTTTTCTCTCTCTCCAGGGTCAGGTGTGGATTAATGGCTTTAACCTTGGCCGCTACTGGCCAGCACGGGGCCCCCAGATGACCTTGTTCGTGCCGCAGCACATCCTGGTGACCTCGGCCCCAAACACCATCATCGTGCTGGAGCTAGAGCGTGCACCCTGTGGGCATGGTGGCCCAGAACTGTGCACCGTGGAGTTCGTGGACAGGCCGGTGATCGGTGCAGTGAAGACCCACAGCCATGTTCCTGCAGACCAACACCAAGACTCATGGCTGGACCGTGTGTGATGACAAGGACTGTGACCCTTTGGAATTCTAGCCCTGCTCATACCTCACATGCCCCTCGGAAGGTCAGCATTCACTGGAGAGTTTGATTGGAAAATAGATTAGGTGTGTTCTCACCTGAGGTTTCTGACGGTGCCTGACGCACCCCCGTCTGGCTGCGTGGACATAGGGTGAGGGTGGCAGCCCAGCAACACACAGAGGCATCTGCAGAGTTGGAATGGAAGCGTTCAAGGTGTTTCCGATTTTTATTTTGTACAAATCATGTAGTCTTTTTATTAAATAAAATTTGTATTCAAATGATCTTACTGTTTTTAATGTTTAGCAGGTGTTAAATTATAGGTTCTGATTTAAATCATAACTAGACTTGAGTGGGCTGAATAAGCCACTTCACTAACTTGAGGTTGGTTCAAAGGAGTAGAAAATAGTCTTGTTTTGGTCTAGTGGACTATTGCTTTTCTGATCTTTATTTGACTTCCTTTTGAATCTCTGTGATATCTACTAGGTGAGCCTTTAAACACAACTCCAAATAATTATGCAAAGGATTGACGGTTGGAGAGCGTAGACAGGATGGTGCATCTGTACAGTAGGAGACCCCAGAGCCACTAAAATGGTGATGCAGACCATGGTAAGTGGTGTTAAAAAAGCAGGTTGCCTTAAGTTGGATCCTATTTTGTGTGTTTAGACATAAGAGCTGCACGTATGCACACATTCAGCCCAGGCCTGTTCAACGTCGGTAGACACGTGAACACACGTGGACATGCAGAGACCAGGCGTTGTGTGAGATGCATGTCCTGCCCGGGGCATCCTGCTGTCAGACATTGGGCACTGTCCTCCACCACACCCAGTTCTGAGCATACTGTATATTTAATCCACTCGTCCCCCCCAAGGACTCAGAGGAACGTATTGTCCTCTTACCCGATTTACCAAGTCACATGTCTACAAGTGGTAGAGATACGGTTTGAACCCCGGTTGTCTGGCTCTGGTATCTAGACACACATTGCATTCGTCATATATCGACACATGCTCATGTGCCCACAGGAGGGGACCACAGCAACATAAACAGAATTGTCAGTATGAGCATATCTGGGTGGTGGGTGTTTGAGAGATTGTTTACCTTTTCTTTTTTGCTTACCTGTATTTTAAATCCTGTACAGAGAAGATGTACATTTTTTTAAGGGAGGAAGAAAGGAAAAATTTCTGATCCTAATCTACAGCATCTTTTCACGGGAGTGTGTTTTTCTCTGTCTCCTAGACATCAGTGATGACTGTCTGGGATTCAACAGGGAGTTTGGAAACTCTGGTTGAGCCACTGCAGGAGGCAAGTATGAGTTGAGACAGACCAGAACTTAACTCAGGACTGTCTTCCGTAGCATCTTCTGCTGGATGTCCTGCATCCTTTGGATGTTGGGCCGACCACAGGGTGAAGGGGCTGCTACCTGCACACGCAGCCTCACTGCATCACTCTTTCTTCCACTACTAAGTTACTGAAAACTTAGAAAACGATACTCAAGAACTGTGCCCAGTGACACGTTTTGGGAAGATGTGAGACCATTCCTTTTAAAGCCTTACATACATTGGTACATTGCACGTCCCCCTCCCAGAGATTCCCTGTCATGGAGTCTCCAGAGGCTCAGGCAGTGGAGTGAAACCACCGCGTCAGAGCGTACATTTCCCTTCCATCCTCTCATCCGATATTCAGAATGGCACCCTACAATAGGCAGCAGTAAACCCACTTCACAGATGAAAACATTGAAACGTCAGCGAGAGCTGGAGTTGGATTCCAATCTGCTGTATCTCTGTCCAAAGCCAGAGTGTTTTGTCTGGTTCATGTGAGGGAATCTTTTGGGGTTTTCACCCTTGTCCAGGATGTCATGTTCTGGAAAACAGAATCTTAATACACAAATGGTACCACCCTGGACTCTACCCAAACCTATCCAACCCTCTGTACTGCCTCTCAGGGGCATACATTTCATCTTCTATAATGTCGTTCTTAAAGTACAATGCCCCTTCCATCATTCCTGATTTCTTAACTCTGTGGAAGGGTGCTACATCTGAAAATAATAAGGGCAGCACCTTTATTGCCTGCTATGTAAACCTTTTATATTAAATTTATCTTAAGCTGGTTTTAATATGTCAAAGCTTTCTGAGCAGGCCTGAGCTAACCCAACCATAACACTGATGTTCCTGGAACATTACCATATTTTCAGCCATCCTTGTGAACATCATGGCCTTGGCTTAGACGTTCCCCAGATTTGCACAACCTGCAGAACCTCTTGTTTTGAACAGAGTTATTGAAGTGTGATTTACATACCATAAAATTCACTCAGTTTGATGAGTTTTACTAAACTTATATGGGTGTAAACCGCCATCACAATACAGTTTTAGAACACTTCTTTCACCCCAGAAGGTTCTCTAGTGCAGAAAATCTTCATTTCCACCCTACTCCAGGGAACCACGAATCTGTTTTCCATCACTGTAATTTTGCCTTTTGTCAGAATTTCATGGAACTGGGATCACAATATGAAGTCTTCCATGTCTGACTTCTTTCACTCAGCATAATGTGTTTGAGGTTCGCCCATGTTGTAGCGTGATCAGAAATTTCTTCCTTTTTTCTGCTGAAGAGCATTCCACGTGTGGACATCTATTTGTCAGTTATGGGCATTTGGATTGTTTCCAGTTCGGGGCTCTTATGAATAATGCTGATCTGAACATCCATGCACAATTCTTCATGTGGCCAACTGTTTTCCTTTCCCTTGGGTAGGCACCTAGGAGTAGAATTGTTTAGTCACATGAGAAATGTATGTCCAACTTTTTAAGAAACTGCTAAACAATTTCAGAAGATCTTGCCTGAGGCAAGGAAGGGATGAAGAAGGGACAGAGGCACCCTGGGCGGGGCCCTGTGGCCCTGGAGTTTGTGCCCTCTGTCTCTTTACCCTGCTCTGTGTCAGGCTGCTCAGTGTCTCTCTCTTTTTGTCTGTCAGTCAGTCCATTGTTATTTCTCAGCAAATCCAGTTTATTCAGAATGAAATTGTTTCGTGTTCATCCGAGTTTGGGTTTTTTTCATTGTTTCCCCAACAAGCGATAGGTCTTCTGTCAGATGACACACATAGGAAATGATCTTGTGTGGTCTTTGTTTCTTGCCTTATGAGCATAAAAAAAAAAAAAAAAAAGTCATTTCCTGAAATCACTTTTTCAGTCAGTGCTCTGAGGGCTTCTGTCTGGTCTGTGGCAGAAGAGACGGCTCGGGTGGCCTAGTAGCTCGTGGGCTGTGAGGGAAGTCCAGTCGGTGTCCAGATACTCGGGCTGAGGCGGTTCTGGGTTAAGCCCAGCCTCTGCTCTTGGTCTGACTGAGCACGTTCCCGGGTTGTCCCCTGCCCTTCAGCCTTCGGGTCCTGAGGTTTGCTAACTAGACACCCGGCAGCCCTCTCTTGTCTATAAAAGCCCAGGGATGATTCTCAACTGATTCCTCAGCAGACAGCTGCTCTGTACCCCCAGGGGTTTTCCACATGTGAGGAACCCCCCAGGAGCCCAGGCCTCTGAGCCCTCAGGCCGGCAGCACCGTCCCACCCCCCCACCCCGGTGAAACAGGACAGGCTGGGGGCAGAAACGCTGGTGCGTGCTCCCACGCCATCACTCACCATCGACATGGTCTCAAGGAAGTGATTCGCTTATTAAGCCCCCATTTCCTCACCTCCTAAGTGGGGTCCCCACTTGTGGAGTTTTTACATCAAAGGCAATAATCATAAAAGCACCTCATAGGGCACTTGCCATGGAGCAGGGACTTCCTGAAGGCTAATTGCATTCTTTCCCATCACATTCCTCCACAGAAGCAGGTAACCGATCATCTGGAAACCTGAGGGACGGGCAGGGAAGAAAAGCCACCAGGAGACACCATCCTTTCCCTGGAGCTCCTTGTGTTCAGTTCAACAGCTTGGCTCTTCTGACCGGGCGCCGTGCTTGGCTGAAGGACGCAAAGCCAAGGAGACAGTCTAGTATCAAACATGGACCCAGACCAGAAAAGAGGGGGGAGGCTCCACAGAAAGGGTGAAGGTGCTTCATCCATCAGGACCCTCCAGCACTAGCCTGGCCTTGCTGGGAGCAGCCTGTGCCTACAGAAAACACTTGAAATCCAGCGTGGACTTCAGAAACCTCAGTGTAGACCTCAGGGTCCTCCACTTCTTTAAGGCCTCTGTTCAACTGTTCTCAAAACTTAAGCAATTTTCTGGTGCCAACACCTTGAATTCCTAATCCGAAGGGCATTTCCCATCAGTGCGTGCCATGCTGGTTGTGGTCTGTTGCTACACATCAAACTGCTTCAATACATTTGCATAAGTGGCATAAAAAACTATTTTGTGATGTACATGATTCCATAGATCAGGAATTGGGACAGGCACAGCAGGATGGCTTGTCTCTTCCATGACACCTGAGACCTCTGCTGGGTCCTGGAATCGTCTGGAGGTTCCTTCACTCCAGACGGCATTTGGGCTGGGATGTCTGAAGGCTGAGCTCAGCTAGGATTGTCAACCAAAGCTTCCATACATGACCTTCTCTATGCCTTCAGTAGCCGGGTTCCGAGAGGGTGTGTTCCAGGAGGGAATTCTAGAGCGTCCTTTTTGTGTATTTACGTCCATCCCACTAAAGTCTGAGAAGCCGGTGAGCATGAATTGAATCCCTTCACCCTTGGTCCGAGGTCCCGTTGGCAGAGCACTGTGCTTGCTCCAGAGTGGGTATGTTTAGCCTGTGTTAATGAGTTGGATTCTTTTGTCTCTTTTGCAGATTACTGGCCTTTAGGGGTCCCACCAGGTATTAACGAAAGGGGAATTGTGACTCTGAACATAGACTAGAAATCCACTGTGTGACCCTCCACCAGCAAGAGTATATGGCAGGGTGAGGTGATGGGAGTGTATACTGCACTTAAAGTCTGGTTTCCTTCTTTGTTATCTTTGGATTTAGATTTCTGAGCAAGGCGTGCACTCTGTCCAATTTACTTCACCTTGGCTTTAATTTTTACTAAGCAATGGGATTTTTATCTAGGTAATTGGGCCGTTCTGGATCACCTGTCCTCTTTTCCATGGCCTTTGAAGTCATGAAGTGTCCCAAGAAGTGTCATTGAGGACTCCCCGGGGGTTCAGGTCCTGTCCCTTTTAGGGTGGGTGTGCTCTTCACCTTTAACTATGAGTGGAGTGTTTTCATTTATACAATAAATGTTCATTCAGTACTTACTCTGAACCCCATGCCACTGTGTAGGACGTATTTCTTGCCCCTCAAGGAGCACACAGATGTGTGAATGGACGATGCAGTGTCTGTGGGGAAGACAATTCCAAGGACAAGACCAGCGTGCTGTGAACATTCCGGATCTAGTCCTGGACCTGTTGCAGAGCTGGGATTGGTCAGGGTAAGCCTCCTGGAGTGGAGCCATGTGGAGAATAAGAGAAGGAGAAAGGAATAGAAATGAAGAGAACAGAAGGTACTTTAGGGAGGAAGCAGCAACTACAAAGATCCAACGTCTAGACAGACAACAGAGAATTCCAGAAATACTCAGACCCCAACCAGTCTTACTTAACAAGCACCCTTACTTCTCACTAGCTCCAATTCTAATTCTCGGTAAACAACTCACGTAACTGACTGTAACCTTGTGGGTTTTGCCTTTATCAGCCTCCCCTATTTTGTAGTCCAGCGGAACAAATTCAGGTGCTTCTTGAGTCTGTGTCTCCCAGGCTACAGTCCTAACAAACACCAAATAAACACCTTTTTATTTCAATCGGGTCTCAGTTTCTAAAAATTTTGGTTAAAACTCTTGTTTCATAGTCCAATGAATTCTTCTGTTGCAGGAGTCTGCAATACAAGAACTTATTTTCCTCCTCAACTGTTAAAACTTAGATAATTTGTTTTCTTTCTTTCTTCTTTCTTTTCTTGATTGCTGTTATTATGGAAAATGGTAGGGGAGAATTTTTCTTTTCGACTCACACTTGAAGAAAACATGTCCCACACAATCCCTCCATCTCCATCATGTCTCGTAAAATCTCTCTATCTTCACACTAAATGTGCTAAGAATCTCATCTGTCTCTTTGGGACAAATGCCCACCTCCAAAAGAGCCTTTTGTTTTTCGTGGTAACTATAGACATTAAGGCAATTATCTCACCCAAAGGTTTTTGAGATAATGGGCGATTTCCTGTTTTGTTGACACTTGCTGTTAATACTGTACTCTCCCATCACCTTAACTGCAATATGTGGTCATCATGGAGCTTCTGCAGAGTAGTCTTATGCTCATGAAGCAATAGCCAATGATAATAACAATCACAAAAGAAGAGGAACTTCCATCGTTTAATTAGGCAAAGGACACATAAGTAAATATCCTGGGTACTGTGTCAGAAATTCAGACTGGCGGATTAGGACCAGGTTGGCAAACATTCTGTGAGCCTTGGGGGCAGACGAGGAAATGGGAGAGCTAGGTTGCCCTGATAATTATTAGAGGAGGGACTGTTAATCCTTGCTCAGGTTACATCTCCTTCTGTGGGACTTAGCTCATAATATTGTTGTTATTTGTTTACCGTTGACCCGAGAGCCTTCACGACAAGTACCATGTGATTTTCATTCTTGTATCCTTGGTACCCAGTACAGCACATCTAGCCCTCAATCAATGCTTTCTGGATGAAAAAATACTTCTGTGTCTACATTCACAGACTGGGAGTGGGTCCATGTGTTTTCAGTGTTGCTTTAGCCGTGTCTAACACAGATGCTAGCTGAGGTGTCCTTCTCTTTAAAAAATTTAGATGAGATTTGTCTTTAAAACCTTCCCAAGATTTCTGTGAACCCCGGGAGAGCTTCCTTTCTCATAGTTTCCTCTGGCTAGACATTGTGCTTCCACTGAATTAGTTCAATTCATGAACGAGCTCATCATCCCACACAGTCTTTTGCAGTATCTTGACTCAAATGTGGAACTGAGTCCCTTGAGTTTCACCAAAACCTCACCCACATTGGGCCTTTCATCTGTAGAACTTTACAGAAGCTTTAAGGAGATGTGGGTGAGGGACAGTCTACACAGCAACAGCATAAGCTTGATAGTACTGAATATCAGACACTCCAGTTTTTACAAGACATTCTACCATGCTCCATATTGCTTGGCCATCCTTGTTTTATCCTCGCTTCTCTTCTCTTCTTTGTCCACTCCCACCTCTGAGTTTCTAATAACTTAAAAATTAAACATGTCCCATCTGTATTCCTGAAATGACACATTCTCACCTTTCTCCTTCAGGTCCAGTTTCTTAGGAAGGGCCCCTGAGAAGGCTTCCATGCGCTAAGAGAGAGGAGTCAAAAGGAAAGCCAAGTCAGATGCCAGGGAGCATCCCTGGGAAGGGTTCTGGCATGGCCACCTCCCATGGCCAAGCCCCTGGAGTGGGAAACCACAACAGAATCCCCACCAAAGTTTTGAGATCTGAGCAAATGGGGCTTTGCGGGGAGGAAGCAAGATCCCTGAGCTCCCCATCATGACTCAAGTGTGAAGGCAACATGGGATGGGTGTCTGCACGTGGACCAAGGCCCCTTCAAGGGTTCCTATGAGCAAGACATGGAGTGGAGAGCAGAAGGATGGTCTCTTATGCCAGCCAGAGCAGCATGAAGTAGCAAAGCCTCCAGAAAGCCCTGCTAAGTCTTCTGAGGCCACAGAGGAATACAGGAGAAAATGGAGCATTTCCAGTGTTGCAAGAGGAATGCCAAAGGATCAGTGGATCAACTCAGGAGGTCAGTCCATGGGTTGATGGTTGAGGCCCAGACAGGATGAGGTGCATTTCAGCAGGTGCTGACAGCAACAGATGACAAAGACCAGAGTCCCTTTCCCAAAATTGTGACACCGAATGTCACTGAAGGAAGGGGCGTGGGTTAAATGCTGAATTGACTGAGATTAAGTCTCTGCCTTTTGGAGGAACTGGGGTCTCAAAACAGAAGTTAAGTTCAGTTCTAGATGGAAGTTTACTGTTGACACCCACATACATCTCTCTTAACACCTTTGGGTAGGATCAGCCCTGTCTGGTGTCGGTAAATGTTTTAGAATCGTTTGTTCTTTGTTAGTAGGTGTTATTGCTTCCTCAGAATGGATCAGCATATTTATTTAGAAGTATTTCCTCCACTATTTTATTATATTGAGTTCATCTCAAGTGAGCTCGTTTGGATTGTTGATCTTGTTCATTGCTGTAGAATTATATTTCTTCCTTGGACTAAGGAGTGTTGGATTGCAGGCTCATTTTGAATGGGAGATTTCCTATTAGTTTGTTTATAAAGATTTGTTTCTCTCTCTCTCTGCTCCTCCATCCCTACATAGGAATTTTGAGGTTGCCTCTGTATTGGAGGCTGTTGGTACCCTACCCAGAAGCCTTTGCCCACTGCTGCACCCCTCCTTTACCTGCTGTGAGTGTTGGTTGTTCTTTTCCCCAGAGAGCTACTCCTGGCTTAATTAGGAAGATGCCTCACTAACATGAGAATACAAAAGGCCATACCCTTTGCCTCAAAATGGGCTTAATTCTGTGAAACAATTCATGCTCCAGAGCCCCTGTGAAATCAAGCCAATGCAGGCAACTTGTAATGGTTAATTTTATGTGTCAACTTGGCTAAGCCACAGACATTTGGTTAAACATTATTCTGGGTGTGTCCGTGAGGGTTTCTGGATGAGATTAAATTTGAATAGAAATATAACTGATTTCTTTATATTGATCTTGTATCATGTAATCTGCTGAACTCATTTATTAGCTCTAAGAGTTTTCCTTATGGATTCCTTAGAATTTTCCACATAAAAGATCATGTTGTCTGCAGAGAGATGTAGTTTTACTTGTTCCTTTGCAATCTGAATCTGGATGCATTTTTTTTCTTTTTCTTGCCTTTTTTTTTTTTCCTGACCAGAACCTCCACTATGATAGAAATGGCGAGAGCAGACATCCTTGTCTTGTTCCTGATCTTAAGGGGAAAGCATTCAGTCTTTCACCATCAAGTATGATGTGGTGAACATTCTTGAACAAGTCTTTTAAGGACTGAGATCTTCCTTTCTATTGAGTAAATACCTCGGAATAGAATTCCTGGATCACAGGGTACGTATATGTTCAACTTTACAAAGAATTGTCAAGCTATTTTCCCAAGTGGCTTTTGTATCCAACCATCTTTTAAATTTTTCTTGTTACATGTTATGTATCATCTCAGTGAGTTTTGGAAACCAGGAAGGCCCCCAAACTGTGGGCTTCTTGTTGCACCTTAACTGGAAGTCTCCTCAGTGATAGACTCAACACATCTGCAACCCTCAAGAAGTTTCCAAGGGGGGACATCCCTGGTGGCGCAGTGGTTAAGAATCTGCCTGCCAATGCAGGAGACACGGGTTTGAGCCCTGGTCCGGGAAGATCCAACATGCCGTGGAGCAACTAAGCCCACGTGCCACAACTATTGAGCCTGAGCTCTAGAGCCCATGAGCCACAACTACTGAAGCCCGCACGCCTAGAGCCCGTGCTCCACAACGAGAGAAGCCACCGCAATGAGAAGCCCACGCACCGCAGCAAAGAGTAGCCCCTGCTCGCCTCAACTAGAGGTAGCCCGTGCGCAACAATGAAGACCCAATGCAGCCAAAAATAAATAAATAAACTTAAAAAAAAAAAAAAGTTTTCAAGGGACAGTTCTTTTATTTTCAACTTAAATCCATTCCCTCATAAGCTCACTCTTTGTCGACTGTACAAACCCTCTCAAACTCCTCCTTAGTCATTCCCCCAAGAGAAGCCCAGCTAGACCACAAAATCTGCCGCTTGAACCACCATTCACTTTATTTGCATGTGATGTTTTTGTGGCCATGTCATTACAATTAGGAGGAATCCCTCTAACCAAGGCAACCATGGAGAGGTGGTTGTACAGTCCAGTCTTGGTGCAGATCTTTTTCGTGCCTGGCAGGGCTCCAGTTATAGCCTTGGCTTATCTCCTGTGTGATCAAAAGAATGCAAACATTCTGCAGGCTCCCACGTGCTATCTTGTAACCATCTCATACCGCAAACTCTGCTTCCCATCCCAGGACTGACAGCATCTTCTTCAAAGCACTGCACATCTCCACAGGCAGGTATATCAGGATGAGCAATCACCTGCTCACCTCACTTGTGAGCCCTGCTTTTTAGATTCTCTCTCTGCGGTTCATTAGTCAGTTATCCTTAATCACAAGGTCTCCCTCTTTTTATTTTTCTAAAATGGAGGGTATTGATTGTTTTGGCAGAATATGAAAATAATGCATGTTTGTTTAAAGAAATAAAGAAGCCCTGAAATTATAAAGCATAATTCTTCCCTCTATAAAAATGGCTAACATCAATAATATCTCAATAAATCTGGAAACATTTTAAATGACTAATAGTTTGGGGTTGAAGTTTGAGGTTTATCCTTCCAGGTTTTTAAAACGCACTTAAGGGAATTCCCTGGTGGTCCAGTAGTTAGTGGTTAGGACTCAAAGCTATCACTTCCGGGGCCCAGGTTCGATCCCGCAAGCCATAAAAAAAAATAATAATAATAGAAGCACTTAATATACATCATGAACATTTCTGCATGGTAGTAAGTTTATAGCTGGACATCATTCTTTTTAATGGCATATTCCATAATATGGGTATACATTAATTAGTTAATTTTTATTATTAAATGTTTTAACCATACAGAAAAGTACTAAGAATAATGTAATAAACATCCATGTGCCATTTAATCATCAGAAAAAAAGTTCAGTCGTGTATACATATTTTCTCCAGTTTGTCATTTGTCTTCTGATTTTTCTTTTGGTGATGTTTCGTCATGCATATTTTTGTATTCACATAGATGGATTTATTACTCATTTCTTTTATGGCTTCTGAATTTTGAGAATGTTCTTGCCTGTGCCAAAATTCTGAAGAAATTCTCCCATGTTTCCATTTAGAACTTTTATTGTTCCAACTTCTACATTTAAATATTTTATCTATTTGTAATTTAACCATGTATGGTGTGAGGTATGAATCAAGCTTCATTTTTTTCCCAGATGATGGTCCATTTTGGTCTACTCCTTAAATAAACAATTCATTGTGTCCCTCCTTTGATTTAAGATGCCATCTTTTTTTTTTAATTGAAGTATAGTTGATTTACAATATTGTTAGTTTCAGGTGTACAGCAAAGTGATTCAGTTATATATATATAAATATTCTTTTTTAGAAGACGTGGTATATATGTATTATATATATATAATGTGATATCACTCAGCCACAAAAAAGAATGAAATCTTGTCATTTGTGACAACATGGATGAACCTAGAAGGCATTATGCTAAGTGAAATAAGTCAGACAGAGAAGGACAAATACTGTATGTTATCACTTATAGGTGGAATCTAAAAAACAAAATAAATGAACAAAAACAAAACAAATGAACAAATGTAAAAAAAAAACACACTGTCATAGATACAGAGAACAAACAGGTGGATGTCAGAAGGGAGGGGGTGGCAGATGAGTAACATAGGTGAGGGAGTTTAAGAGGTACATCTTTCTAGTTACAAAATAAATGAGTAACAGGTATGAAATGTACAGGGTGGGAAATATATCCAATAATTACGTAATATCTTTGGTGACATTTTTTCTTTTTCTTTTATTTCATATCTATATGAGATGATAGATGCTCACTAAACTAACGTGATGATCATTTCATGATGCATGTAAGTCAAATCATTATGCTGTGCACCTTAAACTTATACAGTGCTGTATGCCAATTATATGTCAATAAAACTGGAAGAGGAAAAAAAATAAAATTATGAAGAAAGTACAGAGAGTTCCTATATACCCCATATTCCATTTCCCCTATTACCAATATCTTACCTTAGCGTGATGCATTTGTTATACTTGATGAACCAATATTGATGCATTATTATCAACTAATGTCCACATTTTATTCAGATGACCTTAGTTTTTAGCTAATGTCCTTTTCTGTTCCACAACTAACTACATTTAATTGTCATGTCTCCTCAGGCTCCTCCTGGCTGGAACAGCCTCTCAGACTTTCCTTGTTTTTGCAGATGTTCACAGTTTTGAGAGGTACTGGTCAGATACTTTGTAGAATGTCCCTCTTTTCCAGTTTTTATACCTCTAATTTATTCCACTTACAGCAAGGAGCTAGTATCTCCAGCACGATGGCGTGTAGCAGTGATGATAGCAGGCATTCTTGTTGTCTTTTGCTTTTAGCTAAAATACCTCAGGAGTGCCCTGTTAAGCATTTTGAACTGAGATAAATATATTTGATCATGGTAATAAAATATTATATTCCTATACTTCTGTAGTATTCCTATCCTGGTTATAGTCAATATTATTTTTCTTAGTGTCTATCTTTGAATTGTTTTTTTTTAATTAATTACTTTATTGTTTGTTTTTATTTTGGGCTGTTTTGGGTTGAGCTTCTCATTGTTGTGGCTTCTCTTGTTGCGGAGCGCAGGCTTCAGTAGTTGTGGCACGTGGGCTCAGTAGTTGTGGCTTGAGGGCTCTTGAGTACAGGCTCAGTAGTTGTGGCACACAGGCTTAGTTGCTCTGCAGCATGTGGGATCTTCCCGGACCAGGGCTCGAACCCGTGTCCCCTTCATTGGCCGGCAGATTCTTAACCACTGCGCCACCAGGGAAGCCCTATCTTTGAATTGTTAAATATGATTATGTTTGTATTTGTGTGTGTGTGTGTGTGTGTGTGTGTGTGTGTGTGTTTGGGGCAGGGTGTTGGTAATTTTCCAGGAGGCAAGCTGTTTTCACAACCCAATGACTCTCTTTTACTGCCACAGAGAGAGATTGCCTCCTGCAAATCTGAAATTTAACAAATCTGCCTCGTCTGCTCTTCTGAACCAAACTGGGACTCGGAGGGCTTCTGACTGAAGCCCTTCTCCTGGAGGTGTGCCCCTCCCTTTGGGAAGTGGATTCTTTCAGTGCTTTGTGAGGTCCGTCACTGCTGCACCCTCTCCCCACCCTTCTCTTCACCTTTCCCCACAATTTGTGCCTGATGTCGGCTGCTTTTAGCAGACCTTTCATATATTTTGGAGTCTGAAAAGTATCTCTCTCTCCAAGTTTGACTGAAAATGGAGTTCGTGGGTTTTTTCATTCTTTCTTCTTGCTGTTATTTTACAATTTCCCAGAGAAGATGAAAATGCAGACTTCTGCAGCTCTGTTCATACCAAAAGTCTTAATGAAGTCATTTTTGACCCAAAGACCACAAACTAATTTCTGGAACTAGGAGGCAATTCAATCAACCTTTGAACTCTGTCACACAAAGTTTTATTAGAAACATAATGGGGATTTTGGAGAGAGGACTGGTGAACTTTGTGTAGTGAAATAGAAACTTGAATTGCTAGCATAGAGTACTTAATTAAGAGATAAGGAAATTCACTCATTCACGAAAAAATAATTGAACAACTGCTCTGTGCTAGGCATTTTACTAAGCAGTGAGGTGATGATTATTGTTCGTAGGGTTTGTCTAATTCATTATTAGAATATTGTTTCCCCTGAACTCAGTTGCTTGGGGATAATAAAACCAACCTTATCTACTTTAAGAAGAGGCTGAAATGAGTTTCAATATATGAAAACAGTTGGTGGAGTTCTGATATTCTGAAAGGGGAATTTGGAGCCATTATAAGCTTTTAAGGAGTGAAGTATTTTATTTTTATTTTTATTGAAATTAGTTGATTTACAGTGTTGCCCTGGTTTCTGGTGTACAGCAAAGTGATTCAGTTATACATATATGTATCTATTCTTGTTCTGATTCTTTTCCATTATAGGTTATTACAAGGTATTGAACATAGTTCCCTGTGCTACAGACTAGGTCCTTGTTGGTTATCTATTTTATATATAATAGTGTGTATATTTTGATCCCAAGCTCCTAATTTATCCCTTCCCCCCTTCCCCTTTGGTAAACGTAAGTTTGTCTTCTATGTCTGTGAGTCTATTTCTGTTTTATAAATAAGTTCATTTGTATCATTTTTTTAGATTCCACGTGTAAGTGATATCATATGATATTTGTCTTTCTCTGTCTGACCTACTTCACTTGGTAAGGTAACCTCTAGGTCCATCCATGTTGCTGCCGATGGCATTATTATTTTTTTTTTTGGTGGCTGATTAATATTCCATTGTACATATGTACCACATCTTCTTTATCCATTCATCTGTTGGTGGACACTTAGGTTGCTTCCATGTCTTGTCTATTGTAAATAATGCTGCTGTGAACATTGGGCTGCATGTGTCTTTTTGAGTGAGAGTTTTCTCCAGATACATGCTCAGGAGTGGGATTGCTGGATCATATGGTAGCTCTATTTTTAGTTTTTCAAAGAACCTCCATACTATTTTCCACAGTGGCTACACCAATTTACATTCTCACCAACAGTGTAGGAGGGTTCCCTTTTCTCCACGACCTCCCTAGCTTTTTTTTTTTTTTTTGATTTGTTGTTGTTGTTGCTGTTGGCTGGGCCACGTGGCTTGTGGGATCTTAGTTCCTTGACCAGGGATTGAACCCAGGCCCTTGGCAGTGAAAGCACGGAGTCCTAACCACTGGACCTCCAGGGAATTCCCTCCAGCATTTATTATTTGTAGACTTTTTGATGATGGCCATTCAGGAGTAAAGTATTGTGACCACAGAAATGGGTGGAGCTTGTGTCTGGTTCATTTGAGCCCAGGAAGCCACTGACCGGTACAGAACAGAGGACGTCAGGTGGCCACAACATGGCCAAGGGTAGAGTTGGCCTATGACTATAATAAGACAGAGTGTAGGGACAATGCCTCAGGGCTTGAGGCAGGCAAATTATGGCAGCAAAGGTGAGGTTGACTAATGGAATTGCATGAACCAAGAGTCAAATGGGGGCCAGAAGGCAATGAATGGACAGCCCTGATGCAAACTCAGTGCTTCCTCATTTTCCCACAATGGAAATGGGGTCAATTTCCATTTATATTAGGTGCTGATCCAGAAGTCCCCATTTCAGACCTGAGTTCCTGGAAACAGACTCTGAAACCCTGAGATTAGCATACAGGAGATTTAATGGGGAGTCCTCTTGGGAACAACACCTGTAAGGGCATGAAGAAAGCAGGAGTGGGCAGTAGGAAAAGTTGGTCCACAATGTAGCTGCAACAGAGGCCCCAGCTAATCTTATGGGGAGCTCTGCAGTTGTAATGGCCTATCAGCGTTGTCCCAAATTAAAGCAAGGGGGCAAGTGTCTCTTTCTCCTCAGTATCCAGGTGCTGGATATGAGCTGGCCCAGGAAGGACAGCCCTGAAAGGAGACCAGCTGAGAGCCCCAGATGTCAGGGCTCCTGGTAGATGGTGCAGTGAGCGGCCCTCCATCCCGCATGGGGTGTGTGGACGGCATCCCACAGCACCCACTGACAGTCTCCTCCAGCCCAATGAAGGATGGCCACTGGCTCAGGAGCTCAAAACTGCTGCCTCTTAGGTCTGTAATTTTTCTTTTGTCTCATCTTTTCCTACTTTGCTCCTCTCCCCCACCTGCAACGTTCACTTTAACTACAAAAACCTACTCATGGGCTTCCCTGGTGGCGCAGTGGTTAAGAATCCTCCTGCCAATGCAGGGGACACGGGTTCGAGCCCTGGTCTGGGAAGATCCCACATGCCACGGAGAAACAAAGCCCGTGAGCCACAACTACTGAGCCTGCGTGTCTGGAGCCTGTGCTCTGCAACAAGAGAGGCCGCGATAGTGAGAGGTCCGCGCGCCACGATGAAGAGTGGCCCCCGCTCGCCGCAACTAGAGAAAGCCCGCGCACAGAAACGAAGACCTAACACGCCAAAAATAAATTAATTAATTAATTAATTTTAAAAAAAATGAATCAGATTTATATAAAAAAAAAAAAACCTACTCACCACTACCTGACCACACAGTGTGCTCTTGACACCACACCTGCCTTTTCATGTGTGATTTCATCAGCATAGACTGTCCTTCCTCCCTTCCATTCATCCAAATCATGCTCTTCTTATAAAGCCGACTTCAAAAGCTACTTATATTATGAAATTTGACATTGAATCGATTTCTCCTTCATCTGGGGTCCTGAAGCATTTTGTTTGTGACTTTTTTATCCTATCTGTCCTGCTTGCACTATAGTCGATCTTGTGCTTGTGTTTTCCTTACTCAGATTATAAATTCCATACATGCAGAGCTCACTCCTTTATCCTATATTCTATCCATTACCTAGCATCCGGTTTGGCACAAAACAGACTCTCAACAAATAGGAATAAATTGCATCAAATGTCCCAAAGTGTTATGAGAGTTTCTTAGGAATAAGCTACTTAAAGATCTGAAGACCTTTGGCCATCACCCTGTATTCTTCCTTCTCATGGGAAGCAGGTAACACATCTATTTAATAGAATTTGAGTACCAACTACGGGACAGATCTTGACAGGGCTGTTTCTTATTATTCTTTTTGTTGTTGTTGTTGTTGTTGAGGTAAAATTCACATACTATAAAACTAATCATTTAAAAATGTGCAATTCAGTAGCATTTAGTACATTCACAATGCTGTTCAGCCATCACCTCTATCTAGTTCCAAAACATTTACATCACCTCCGAAGCAAACCTGCTTCTTCTGTTCTTAAAGAAATTACACCTAGCCTGTGTTCCCCAGAAGCGAGGCATGTTGCAGCAAGAAAAGGATGGGTCTAATGTCTGAAAACTTATTGTTAAACCCACCTTAAAAAGGGCTTCTGTTGTGAGTGGCACACGTAGGGCAGCTTGCTTGTTCTTTGTGCGGAATCGACATCAAGAGATTTTGGAAGCATAATTTTTTGGTACTTGGGCAGCTGGTGATCATTGGTCCTGATGCCCTCAAAAAAAACCTTTGAGTAGAAATCAAGCTGGCTTGCTTTCTATGTTTCTGTTACTGAAGGGGAAGAAGGAACTTTCTTTTCCGTGTTCTGAGAGGATTATGTTTGGCTATCACTGGAGGTTTTATATTCCCATCCTGAGGGGACACCCCCCAACTTTGGAACAAGGGAGGCCCTGAGTGACTGGAGGTGATAAGTGACCCTACCTTCAGGTGGAGGGGTGGTAGCTGTGTGGTCTGCACCGCAGCCTTGCTTAGCAGTGTATGCGATGGACAATGAAGGGACAGTAAAACCCCTTTGGCCAGTCTTTGTCTTTTGGTGTCCTTACTGGGGTTTGGGGTTGTTTTTTTTTTTTTGGCCATGCTGTGTGGCATGTGGGATCTTAGTTCCCCAACCAGGGATCGAACCCACGCCCCCTGCAGTGGAAGCTCAGAGTCTTAACCACTGGACTGCCAAGGAAGTCCCTCGGTGTCCTTAAATTTCTGTCTCCTTGTGATTAAATGAATGAAATTACAAGCTCCCTCAGGAAAGGGGAGGCAGTCACTGGCTGGGAAGTTCAAAACCACACTTTATCTATG
This sequence comes from Balaenoptera physalus, assembly GCF_965194825.1. Classification (NCBI taxonomy): domain Eukaryota; kingdom Metazoa; phylum Chordata; class Mammalia; order Artiodactyla; family Balaenopteridae; genus Balaenoptera; species Balaenoptera physalus. The sequence goes on along the minus strand of NC_138896.1, from coordinate 58,860,539 downwards.
ACCAAGGAACATAGATGCTTTCAGTAATCATCTTATTTCTTTTTTCAGTCACTCTGAACTATATTCTCCTTTACAGATGCGAGGAAACTGAGGCTAAGAGAGGAAAGTAATGTGCTCAGACTTACAAGGAAACACAGAGGTAGGATTTGCAGACCCTGCCATATGGTGCGGAGGTTCTCTAAGGAAACACTGCCTAGGAACCCGGCCCACCCCCACTCCTTATCCATTCTAACCTCCAAGCATTGTTGTGACAACACGTAGCGACTCCTTTCCCCATCCCAAGTGGTGATCTTAACAGTGAACCCTTTAATTCTTCCTCTCGGGGACATCCGTCTCATCTACGACATGTAGCGAAGATGATTAATCGAGACAATGGGAACATTAGTGGCTCAGATTCTCATCCCCGTCGGGAGACCAAACACACACATAACCAGGAGAAACCATACACGGGTTTATTTTATTGTGTTTTATTGTATTTCTATAAAGGCAACATCAACTTACCCTGTTAAAATCACTTCTGAAAATAAATTTTCTGGAAATGCATTCTTTATAAATGTAAAGCGTGCAATAATGTGTAAATTTACAGAAACATTTTAAACTGGTTAACTCAGGTAATAGTCTGTAAAATAGGTTTTGTTTCTGGAGATATTACAGGTATCCCTAGACTTTGTTAAAGTCTTTACTTAATTCTGATTAAGGCTTTACGAACAGAGATTTATCTTAATGGTGTAAAATGATTAATTACGTAATTAAAATGACTTGTAAGAACTTTTGAGTCATCCAAAAGTTAAAAAGCAGGGCCAATATTTTAAAAGAGAGGATGACACCTTGGAAAGTCATTTTTATGCCACATCAGCAACAACTTTTAGTGGCTTATTCTTGCCTCACTTGACGGCAGGCACTTCAAAATGATTAAGGAAAAATTGTCATACTTGATTAGTCCTCATCATTTTTGGTTTTGAAGGAAATGTTTGTAAATGAGTAAAAGACCCCAAATAAATGTGTCTGGGCCTATGTATTATTTTTTTAATTTGAATATTCATCTGTTATAATTAAAACAAAACATGTCCACAAGCATATGAAACTGTGTTTGAATTTCCACAAGTATGTTTAGATTTGTTAATGCCTTGTATTTCATGTTTGGAAATCAGACCACGCTAATGCCTTTTTCTCCTTATTATTGTAATCAGCATTGAAAGCTTGGCTTCCATTAACAAATAATCCTTTACAATAAAAGAATCAAGATCTAAGTTCATTACTTCACTATTCGTTTCTGCAGACACCTGACTTCATGGAGTATACCATGCTTCAGATATATTCTTAGGAAAACACTGGGACAGCATGCCGAAGTTTTCTATATTGTTTCACAAAAAGCTAGAAGTTAATTAAAGGGCTCATTTTCACAGCAAGAAGTAGCGATTTACTCCCCCAGTCAATTCTCTACAGTCCCCTCTGGAGAATCCCATGAGTTCAGGTTAGAAGGGACTGGTCTTCCCTTTCCAAAATCATCCATCTCCTCATTGAAACACTGCTCAGACTCCTCCTCGGGTTTACTCATCCCTGCAGGAAAGCCTGGTGCGAGGAAGGACATCTTGGTCCGGGTGAACTCTAGTCACACTGAACTTGTACTTGGCAGGAAGAAAAGCTGACTGCAGGGTGAGAAGCCCTACAGTGTTTTGCAGTGGATATAATTCTTCTTCCCGGTACTTGTTCAGGAAACTCTTACTACAATACAGTTTTAAATAAGCTCTTAATTTGGGAAGCTTATTAACTCTGCTTTTTGCATTTTCATCTTTTACAGAGCATCGTGGAGGTCGTGGTCCACCGTAGACTGTGTGTAAGATGAGCTGGGGGTGTCGGGGTAAATCGGGAGGAGCCTACAGTACTGGCAGAGCACCAAAGTGCCCCGGCAGGTTTTGAAGAGCTGTACGATGTACTTGCGAAATTTCTCCCCCAGGAAAAAGTAGATGACCGGATTAAGGCAGCAGTGAACGAAAGCCAGGGTCTCTGTGGCCTGAATGGCATAGTCCAGGTGTCTCTCAAAGGTGCAGTCTTGAAGGACCTCCAGCTCCACGAGGATGTCCAGGAAGAGCACCACGTTGTAAGGGGTCCAGAACCCCAGGAAGAGGACCACCACAGCAAAGATCATCTTCACTGCCTTGTTCTTCTTCTCATTTTTGCAGTGCTGCAAGGTCCTGATGATCATGGAGTAGCAGAACAGCATGATCCCCAAGGGGATCACCAGCCCTATAAGGTTGATCTCCAGGGAGCTCAGAACCTTCCACCTCGTGGAGTTGAAAGAATACTTGGTTTTGCAGTAGGTGTGGTTGCGCTCAGTATAACACGTGCTGAACACAAGGCCTGGGAGGGAGGCGAGCACAGCCACTGCCCACGTGGCCACGCTGGTGATGACCCCGTAAGTCAAGGTCCTCGCTCTCAGGGAGAAGACCGCGTGCACAATGGCCAGGTACCTATCGATGCTCATGAGTGTGATGAAGAATATGCCGCTGTAGAAGCCCACCAGGTACATCCAGGAAACGAGCTTGCAGAGGCCGAGCCCGAACACCCACTGGTCTGCGGCATAGTAGCCCCAGAAAGGGAGCGAGAGCACGAAGAGCAGGTCCGAGATGGCGAGGTTGAGCAGGTACACATCGGTCATGGACTTGAGCCGCTTGTACTTGAACAGGACCAGAACCACCACAGAATTTCCAAGCAGACCAAACAGAAAGACCAAGGAGTAGAGGGGGGGCAGGAAGAGCTCCCCAAATGCCTTGATACCTTCCTTGGTGCAAGGTTTGGGGATGCTTTCATAAAGATAATAATTGTTATAGATGCTTTCATCCAGGGTGGTGTCTGCTATACCCGTGGGGTTCATTTTCAGATGTATAGGCTCCTCACGGCAGGTCTGAGCCCAACCAGAAGAACCTAATGAGCAGAAGAGCCAACAAGATTTCTATCAGAACAAAAGCGAATCAGAACGGTGCTGCGTACAGAGCACAGCTGCTTCGTATTTTGCCCAGATCATCATACACTCTTCCCAACCTTCCCACATGGAAGGGCTCAGGTCCTTGAACTGAAGGTCAGTGCAGCCAAAGTGAAATAATCCTGCCCTTTGGAGGCAGATTCCAAATTACAGCTCTGCCACTTTTCCTACTCCTCTGCTGGGAGCGCTGGTTCTCCCGTTTGTAAGCGGGGGTAGTAAAACCTCCTTATCAACAAGAGGTTTTCCTTTTTTTTTTTAAGATTTCTTTTTCAATATAGGGACCATTTTTAAAGTCTTTATTGAATTTTGTTACAATATTGCTTCTGTTTTATGTTTTTTGGGTTTTTGGCCATGAGGCATGTGGGATTTTAGCTCCCCGACCAGAGATCAAACCCGCATCCCCTGCACCGGAAGGCAAAGTCTTAACCACTGGACTGCCAGGGAAGTCCCAACGATAGGTGTTTTTCAAAAGTATATTTCTGAAAGCTAGTCTGGCATTACTGAAATCACTCGCAAGAATGACAAGACTAGCTGACGTGCCCAACAGAACTTTACCCAGGGCCTTTCTGACATGAAAGCCAAAAAAAAAAAATTAAAAAAAGATTTTAAAATCTATGCATGTTTCCCCTTCAGACTGTAACACCAAAAATTCAGTGATGACTTAGGTAAATCATCAGGCTAGAAGGGAACCAGGTTGGCCTCTTGCCTTTATATAAAAATTCTGGGACTTCTCTGGTGGTCCAGTGGTTAAGAATCTGCCTTCCAATGCAGGGGATGTGGGTTCGATCCCTGGTCAGGGAACTGAGATCCCACATGCCGCTGGGAAACTGAGCCTGCACGCCACAACTAGAGAGCCCACATGCCACAACGAAGCTCCTGCATGCCACAACTAAGACCCGATGCAGCCAAATAAATAAATAAATAAATATTTAAAAAAAAAAAAAAAAGAATAAAAGAAAAGGGGGCAAGGACCAAGAAAATATTTTTTTTTAAAAAATTCTAATTTCTCCTGTGTGCTTTGTACTTCATAGGATTTCAGAGCATGTTCACTCATATCGTACATTCAATCCCAGTCCTGTGCTCCTGTTCCCACACCCCCCTCCAACAAAAACCTGGTACTCTAAGCCAAATAAGCATACTGAGCCATAGTGTAGATGACTCGTGAAAGACTCAGAGAAGTTAAATGCCTCCTGAAGGCCACACAGCCATGTAAAGAACTTGTTCCTCGGGCCCCAAGTTCCAGTGATGTGCTGGTGAACCAGATCTGGGAGGGCAAAGAGGTGCGGGGGATGGCGGGGGGGGCTCTGATTTATGGCTCTTGCTGGTTTCCGTGGTGTAAATACTCCCACCATGGCCAAGTTCAAGCCACCAACCGCCTCAAAAATTCCTGAAGATTTAACAATCAGCTCCTGAGAGCTGGTGCGGGTGGGCCCTAGCACGCCACAGCCAAGCCCCATGTTCCCTGTGGAGCACCTTCTTAGTTGGAACACACCTAGCCTCCCAGGCTGGGTGACTGGCCACTCCTGGGCCAACCTGACACTAATGCAGCAAATGGGTTTTCCAGGCCCTGTAGAAGGTTGCAGTATTCAGTTGGGTAAATTGAGGGAAATTTTTGGCCTTTTCATCAAAACCACATGTAAAAAATCAATCTTACACACTGAATCTTATCAGAGTGGGAATTAGCAGGACAGATCTAGAAAAGGCACATCATAGCCAGAAATAAAATCTCTACCTCGCCAACCAACCGCATTTCTTATCTAAATTGGCAGATGAGGTTAAAACCTTCTTAAAGTTATTCACACGTCCACATGTGAATCGGAGCAATGCAGGAGGCTTTCCGACTCAAGGCCACCTCCTCTTGCATCCTTCTTAGTGGCACCCTGATGTTCCTTATCAAAACCCTTTCACATTGTTCGATAATTCACATCTATTCCCCATCTCCCACCCTGACCACCACACACCCAAACACCCAAGCTATGTGTTTCTCAAGAGAGAGGTTTTGGTTTATTCCTGCAAACAGATGCTGAAGACCTGGGGCATCTCAGGGTCTCAAAAAAAAAAAAAAAAAAAACTGTGTTATATGATTATCAATTCTAGTTAAATGAATAACAATTCTAGCCTTCCTCCATAATTTTACCAGTGAAAATGAAAGGAATAAGAGAGATTGAGGTGTTAGGAAATTATCAGGAGAAGAAACTAAAGTCAACACAGGTGGTAAATGTCTGGAATTATTCTGCAGGCCTTATTTGGCTGGTGTTTCTTGACCTGGGAGTCTCGATAGAAGCCAGAAGTGGAAAAGTGTATATGTTGAATGAAAATTAGCTGTGTGTTCTGAGCCTGTGGCTTAGGTCAGATGTGTGCAGGAGGAGAGCCCTGTATGTATGCGAGAGCCAGTCAGATGAGGGCTGGGAGGGTAGGTTGTGTGAGCTGCAGGACAGGTGCCAACAGAATGACCAGCAGATGACCAGGATGCCTGAGTGATGGGGTTAGCTGTGTGGCTGGGCAGCTTTCAGCGCTTCCAAAGTCCACACACCTGTGGACAAAGCAACGCAGGGCTTGAGGCCCTGGGAACGCGCCCCCTCACCCCCCTGTCACGCCGGCCCCTTACCTTGCGTTTCTGAAAGTGGCTCTAAGGCAGGTCTGCGAGGCAGTGCCTGGCTTGCTCAAGAAGCACGGCGCTAAGAAAGACAGGAGCCTTTGAAGGGCTCGTGGCTTCCTGTGAGCACCAACTCTGTTCCTCATCCATCTACGCTGAGTTCAAGTGGGGCTTTTTGATAGAAGTAAGAAGCAGAAAATGAGTGACTCTTAGCTTGGGTTCAGGTTAAACTCTTAGTCACTCATTTCCCCAAACTGAAAGCTGGGAAGGTTTGCTCTCTGCAAGATGAGGAAGTTAAGTTTTTCAAGAGAGAAACTTCTAAATGTTTTAAAATGTATTTGTTGGATTTTTAATTTAAATTTTTTCATTTTAGCTGGCTATGTGCAGTAGAAGTGATCTTTATATTCTGGATCAGTGGGCTGTTTGTTATTTCCCCAGCATGGATGTACAGTGGCCAGCAATCAAGATATTCAGTGTTCTCTAAACAGTGGGATCTGAGGAGGTCAGAGTGAGAGGCCAGATTTATTCAAGAATAAGGCTAGTCAAGAGGAGAGAAAAGTGTATCCAAATGTGTGTGTCTGGCAGTGACGTGGAGGCCCTAGTCAACCACATTCGATAAACGTCCTCAGCCTGGTGTAAAGTGACATGACCACATAGCTCTAAGCCCCTTTCCCAGCAGGAAGAGCCCTCCCCCAAGCCCCTTCCACTGAGACACAGCAGAGCTTCCCCTGACACTGCTCCTGGCTGAGAGTTTCTTCAGGTTCATGTACCCATCATAGCCAAGGAGCTGACATCAGTCCTGAGTCTTTTCTATACGGTATCCTGCCAGCTTCTGCCAGCTCCCAGCCATTTCCATCTATGTGTCCACAGTTGCTTGGCTCTTTGGTTCAGCTTACAAGAGCCACAAATGTCATTTCTCCTGAGGAATTTGCATAAATAAGAACTGAAAAATTGAGCTAGAGCGGTGTTTATCAACCTTTTTTTTTCCATTATCACCCCTGCCAAGGAGTCTTTTCGGATTTTTTTTTCCTAATCACCTCCCCATGATATATTTTAATACCACAGATAAATAGGGAAGTTCCCTGGTGGTCTAATGGTTAGGATTCAGTGGCCCGGGTTCGATCCGTGGTCTGGGTACTGAGATCCCACAAGCTGCTCGGTGCAGCCAAATTAATAATAATAATAATACCACAGATAAATAGTAAATCTGTTTATGTTTCGTATATATATATGCAAATATATATGCTTTATATATATAAGAGTAAGGTTTGTTTAGGGTGGGGGGAGTTGCTTCTGGCTTCTAATGGGAGAAGACCAGAAAGGCTGCTTAAAATCCTACCGCACACAGGCCAGCCCTCCACAATACAGTCATCCAGCCCAGAAGGCCAGCAGTGCTGAGGCTGAGGACTCCTCAGCTACAGCAATATTCCCACCTGTGAACTGTGGAGCCAGATTCATAGAAATCCTGTGAAAAGGAAATGGACAAATAACCTTAGAGAATGCTGGGCATGGATTCAGGTTAAATACAGTTCCTTACGGCAGTGCTTTCCAGTGCTAATAGTATCATGAACTCCGGAAGCAGATGTAGAGTAAAAACGTCCCAGATATATTTTGTTGCCAGAGCTGACACCAGATCCTTGCTCAAAACCCGCCAACCCCTCCCTTGCACAGGAACTAACATATATCTTTAAGTCACAGGGTCTGGAGACAAAAAAGGGGAGTTATAGGAAGAGAAAAACAAAAACCCAGATAGAACCAGCTGGAACCAAGATGAATCTGACCTCCAGCAACCCCTGAGCCTCATTCTATGCTGATTTCACTACATCAGCTACTAAATGACACCCCTGCTCACGGCCATGACCCAAAGTTGTGCCACGTGGGCGAGAAGCTCATCCGTAAACAAAGTTCCCGCTTCTCCATTCTCAGGCCATTTAATAAAGCTTGCACTGCATCAATCTCAGCTTCGTTTTTGTTTCTGGCTGCACGAACCTGAAACTTCCCTGCTGAGGCAGGGGGCCTCAGCTGGGCTAGGGCCCGAGCAGGGGTCCATACGACCTGATTCGGTAGCAATTTGACCAGTAAATCTATGCCCGTTATACAGAGTAACTTATTTTTAGAAATGCAGAACCTGAGGAAGGTTCCACCATGGAATTAGAGGACTTGAGGGACGAGTTACCCTGGGCAAGGCCATCTGAGCATGTTGCCTAAGTCTCCATGGACCCTCCATGGAGGGGGGAGAAGTGGTAAGTTCTAGAACAGATGATATCTGGATGGCCAAATTGTCATCAGTGGTAGTTGGTCATTGTGGGTCTGGAGATGGTCCCTTAAAGCTAGTTGGTGCTCCCTTGACGGACTGGCCATGTGACAGGCACCTGGCCCCATGAGTGGGGATAAGCCCAAGCTCCAGGGTCCATGTTAGCTGAGGGCACTTGCTTTTTGAGTCCTGCTCAGTCTGGGTTTGGATCTCAGGGTCACCATGTACTAGCTATACGAACCTCAATTTTCTCATCTGTAAAAAAGGGTGATAAAGCCTGAGGATTGTGGGAAGATTAATGACCTAATGTTTGTAAAACACTTAGCATGGTGCCTGGTACAGATATGTGCTCAAAATGGCACCAGGTGTGAAAATTAGTAGGATAAATAAAACACACAGGAATAGCTTTCTCTCTTGAAATGGGTGAGCCTGGCATGTTGCCCTTAGCCATAACTAGGAATCCAGGAAATATTTTGATTTAGACTCAGTGGGCCACAATCAATTTCTGAGTTGCTGTTCAGGTTAAAAGCAGGTTTCAGGGCTTCCCTGATGGCGCAGTGGTTAAGAATCCGCCTGCCAATGCAGGGGACATGGGTTCGAGCCCTGGTCCAGGAAGATCCCACATGCCGCGGAGCAACTAAGCCCGTATGCCACAACTACTGAGCCTGAGCTCTAGAGCCCGCAAGCCACAACTACTGAGCCCACGTGCCACAACTACTGAAGCCCACATGCCTAGAGCCTGTGCTCTGCAACAGGAGAAGCCATGACAATGAGAAGCCCGCGCACCACAGCGAAGAGTAGCCCCCACTCACCACAACTAAAGAAAGCTCGTGTGCAGCAATGAAGACCCAACACAGCCAAAAATAAATAAATTAATTAATTAATTAATTAATTAATTAATTTTTTTTAAAAAAGCAGGTTTCAGATTTCCAAGTTGCAAAGGTTACTGCCCTGGAGAAAGTCGGTCTTCAGGTTTGCAAAGTAATAATGATAGTGTCCTGGAGAAACACTAAATAGGTTTTCCCTCCAGTAAGGGATTCAAAACTAAACAATATTCCCACCCACAAAAAAAAAAAAGAAAAAAGGATGAAATTTTAAGAATCCAGAGAAGGGAGGTGGTGCACTCAAGGCAACACAGCCAGAGACACAGTCAGTGTTAATGCCTACCCTCCCGACATTTTCATGGACAATATCTTTTATTGAGCTAAGTTTCTGAAACCTGACCAGAGAGAAGGTGACCAACAAAAAAATACCCAGAGCAAACCCTCCCTCAAAGCAAGGTGGTATGCCATATGCTGCACAGCACAGACTTTCAACAAGAAACAAAGTGATAGTGTGAGCCTACAGCGCCCCCTGGTGGACCAAGCCTTATTTCAAGATCAAAGACCAAAATACAATCCCCGGGCCACAGGTACCGTAGCCACCCAGCGTGTCTGACACTGGAAGGCAAAAACTCCCAAGGCCTTCAGGAGGAGCTCCATGGACCTCTGCTGCAGAGCAGAGGTGATAAAGCATCCAGGATTTGGTGTCAGACCTGTTAATACAGCTTAAAATGAGAGAAGGCTGTCAGGCAAGCCACACAGGGGTTGGACCCAAGGACAGAGTAACAGCAAGCTAGAGCTGTAGGGGGCAACTTATGTATGGCAAGCAGGGTGGGGTTAGTTAGCTTTCAAGAGTTCTCTGTTGATTGGCTAAGTTGAAAAACTTTGTAGGCTTGGAGCAGAGGAGTTGTCCCTAGTCATCTGGTTCCCAGTCCCCAGGACAATTAGGGCTGGTTCCTAGTGATCCCAGAGTACACACAAGAGGCTAATGGGGGAAGTGACTGGGGTATGGACCTAACTCCTCAAAAAGGGGAACTGACCGGGCCTCAAAACTGGGTCAAGAAAGCATTTGAACACACTATATTACGGGGGAGGTCTGAAGAAACAGACAAAACTTTGGAAAGGAAATAAAAGATTGCAAACAATTAAATTACAAATGGGTTGTTTTGTTTTGTTTTTTGATGATAACTAAAAATTACTGCACATTTGAAAACTAGAAAGCACATTTTCATGTAACCTGGATGTCAAAGAAAATACTATAGAAAATAGAAAACACTTATAACTGAATGATAATAAAATATCATTTATCCAATATTGTGGTCAGGGACTTCTCTGGCGGTCCAGTGATTAAGACTCCAAGCTTACACTACAGGGGGTGTGGGTGGGGGAACTAAGATCCTGCATGCTGTGCAGTGCGGCCGAAAAAAACAAACAACAACAACAAAAATTGTGGTCGGCAGCTAAAGAGGCTCTTAGAGGATAATTTAGACCTTAAATGTTTATACCAGAAAAGAAGAAAGGCTACAAATTGGTAAGAAGTGTTTAACTTGAAAAAGAAACTGCAGAAAAAGGAAGAGTAGAAGAAACTCAAAAAGGGTATAAGGAAGGACTTCTCTGGTGGCCTAGTGGTTAGGATTCCAGGCTTTTGTTGAGGTGGCCCAGGTTCAGTCCCTGGTCGGGGAAGATCCTGCAAGCTGTGCAGTGTGGAAAAAAAAAAAAAGAAGAAGAAGAAAAAGAGTATAAGGAAAAAATAATAAACATAAGAGAGAAATTAGTTAAACAGAAATTGAAAGTGGGGCTTCCCTGGTGGCGCAGTTGTTAAGAATCCGCCTGCCAATGCTGGGGACATGGGTTCGATTCCTGGTCCGGGAAGATTCCACATGCAATGGAGCAACTAAGTCTGTGTACCACAACTACTGAGCCTGCGCTCTAGAGCCCGCGAGCCACAACTACTGAGCCTACATGGCACAACTACTGAAGCCCACGTGCCTAGAGCCCATGCTCCACAACAAGAGAAGCCACCGCAATGAGAAGCCTGTGCACTGCAATGAAGAGTAGCCCCCACTCATCACAACTATAGAAAGCCCACACGCAGCGACGAAGACTCAATGCAGCCATAAATTAATTAATTAATTAATTAATTAATGTATTAAAAAAAAGAAATTGAAAGTAAAATAGACCCATAAAAGTATTTGAAAACAATAACAAAATTGACAAAACTTTAGGAAGATAAGTAAAGAAAAAATAGGAAACAATCTTGGGAATGTAAAGGGAGAAATAAATACAGAGCAGAGACTTAAAAGATAATAAATAATATGAATGATTTTATTACAATGAATTTGAAAACTTAAATGAAATGGATAAATTCCTAGAAAAATCTACCTACCAAAATTGTCTCAAAAAGAAGTATAAGGCTTCCCTGGTGGCGCAGTGGTTGAGAATCTGCCTGCCAATGCAGGGGACACGGGTTCGAGCCCTGGTCTGGGAAGATCCCACATGCCGCAGAGCAACTGGGCCCGTGAGCCACAACTACTGAGCCTGCGCGTCTGGAGCCTGTGCTCCACAACAAGAGAGGCCGCGACAGTGAGAGGCCCGCGCACCGCAATGAAGAGTGGCCCCCGCTCGCCGCAACTAGAGAAAGCCCATGCACAGAAACGAAGACCCAACACAGCCAAAAATAAATAAATTAATTAATTAATTTAAAAAAAAATTAAATAAGTATAAATCAGTCAAAAATTGAAATAAAAATTGACATAATCATTCAAAAATTGAATCAGTAGTTTAAATGCTTTGCACAAAAACAAAGTTAAAAAAAAAACCAAAAAAACCTCAGGATGGTTTTATAGGAAAATTCTACCAAACGTGCAAGGATTTTTTTTTTTTATTGGCATATAGCTGCTTTACAATGTTGTGTTAGTTTCTGCTGTACAGTAAGGTGAATCAGTTACACATATCCATATATCCCCTGCTTTTTGGATTTCCTTCTCATTTAGGTCACCACAGAGCACTGAGTAGAGTTCCCTGTGCTATACAGTAGGTTCTCATTAGTTATCTATTTTATACATAGTAGTGTATATATGTCAACCCCAATCTCCCAATTCATCCCACCCCCACCCCTTTCCCCCCTTGGTATCCATACATTTGTTCTCTACATCTGTGTCTCTATATCTGCTTTGCAAGTAGACCCATCTGTACCATTTTTCTAGATTTCACATATATGCATTAATATATAACATCTGTTTTTCTCTGACTTACTTCAGTTAGTATGATAACCTCTAGGTCCATCCAGGTTGCTGCAAATAGCATTATTTCATTCTTTTTTATGGCTGAGTAATACTCCATTGTATATATGTACCACCACATCTTCTTTATCCATTCCTCTGTTGATGGAGATTTAGGTGCCATGCAAGGATTTTTGTTTCTTTGTTAACTACACATCTCTAGCACCTAAAACAATGTCACACATGGGATATGCTCAAAATTATTCACTGAATGAATATCTTACACAGATTACTTTATATGACATAACCAAGAAACTTAAGACTTCAGTAATGGGCAAAAAGTATAAAAGTAACAATTCACCAAATAGAAAATACAATTAGTAATAAATGATAATGGAATAATGTGCAATCTTCCTAGCCAACAACAACAACAACAAAAGCAAGAGATTTTTTCCTAAGAATTTAAGTTGTGACCAATTCTCCTAGGTGAAAATTCATTCAATGATTCAACAAGATTTCCTGAACATCTCCTACATACTGGACAATGGTGATTTCAAGAGGAAGTGTCCATGTTTCAGGGCACCAGTTCACAATCCAGTGGAGGAGATGACAATGTAAGAAGATAGTTATGATAGAATATTATGTAAAATAAGATTGAACAGAACTGTATAATAAAATAAAGAGATAATTTTATAAAGTATAATACTGAGTAAGTGAGATATGAGCACAATTCTATAAAAGAACAGAAATCATACCTGGCTCTGCTTGTTGGAATGAAGGAAGGCTCCCAAGAATAGTTGATATTTGCCAACCATATTTGCCAAATGAAGGCATGACGTAAGGACTGACTGGCAAGGCTAAGGAAACAGTGGGGTCAGAGGCAAGGAATAGAGAGAGGGCAGGAAACCTGTTTGGGATGGTGGTGCTCAGTGTAGTAGGCGGGGAGGGACACTAATGGTAACTGAGCTCAGACACAGGCTGAAGTCATCACTGGCATCAGCATTCTTTGAAATAAGAGAAACCATGATCTCATCAATGCTCTTCTTTCTAATTGAACGTTAGCTCTACCTCTGAGCACAGTGATGCAGATGTGTCTGAGGCTCCATCCAGTAGGTAGCTCTTGGGAACACCCCATGGGATAGTCACCTTCCACTTCCTTGTTTTCTTTTGAGCTCCTGATGGTTTTCTTCTGCCCCAAAGCACACCCAGGGCCAGCTTAGCCAGTGTGCAGCACCCCTTCTTTGGATTTAACCCTGACAATTTTCCTTCCCATTAGGTGAGGATAGGAGACAACAGCTTATTTCCTCTTTGCATCCAAGGAACTAAATATAACACACAAGTACTGCCAAATTCTGAATAATAAAATATGCATTATTCTCTTTTTATGAACAAATGTATTAGTGTGAAGTCAAGCGGAGGCCAGTGTTCATGAAGGAACAAATCCAATCATCTCAAACAGATCGATGGTTGATTACACACCTTACTCCTCCCAGGAGTGACGCTTGACGCCAGAAGGGAGCTGGAGCCCAGAGTCCAACAACCTCATTCCCATCCAGCCGGTCCCCATGTTACAGTTAGAGACTCACTGAGGGGAAAAAACTGCCCAGGGTCATTGGCCAGAGGGTATTTCGATCCCCTGAGGTGGATTTTTTTCTGGGTGAGGCTCGGACACCTCACAGCCTGCCCCCCCAGTGCGGGCCCTCGTGCTCTGAGGAGAGTGGGGCCCAGCCCTCCCACCAACCCCTGAGCTTCTGAACCCTAACTTCCGACACCCCTACCCCTATACAAAACCCACCAGTGGCCCAGAGAGGAGAAAGTGAGAGAAATATGGTAGGCAGCGCATAAAGCCTGAAAGGCTTTGCTCCAGCCTGGCTCAGGCTCACAAGGGTCTTGTCTGCAGGGCACAAGGAGGGGTGGTGCCTCACAGCCTACCAACCAAGGGAGCAGCATGGGAGCATGGCTTCAGAGGAGATGGTCATGGCTCCCTGCCCCCTAACTGCTCAACACTGACCAGCAGGAGATGCCAAACACCTACTGCCGCTCCCAGCAGCCGCTTCGGCAACACAGCTCCTCAACCCGTTCCCCTTGCTTCTGCTTGGGAGAGGCTGGAAGAAGCTGTATGGTTGATCTAAGAACCTTGCTCATCTCTTTCCTCAAATTCACACAATAAAGAATGCCAAACACTGGAGCAGGCTGGGGCAACACTCCTGCCTTTTCATCTTTGCTGTACCTAATCAATAGAAACATATATGTAACCATATGATTTATGAGTTTATTTGCTGAATCATCCCTCAGTTATGGAGGCCAATTTCAATGACTTTCTTCCAGAGATAGACTTTTTACATTATTAGGAAGCCCCCCGAATACTGTCTACCACCCCCCCACCCCCCGGCGACTATAGCCCAACTGGTGAAATTGCAGTTGTTTGACCCTGAGAAATAGTATAAAAAAAACAATGGGAGACTGTTAATGGGCAGCAGAGTCTCCAGGGAACAGGGCCTAGACTCTAGAGGTCCCTTCCATACTGCTAGATACCAACATGTTCCATCAGTTCTTCAGGACATATACTCCACACAGAGCAACGACCACCCTTCCTCCTCCAGAGCAACTACCACCCAACACACCTACAATCCACCAAATCCTGTCTCTGGAATAACCAACTGCCTCCAATCCTGACTTTCTACCTGTAAGTCAGCCCTGTGAGGTTCTTCCTCCCATCTTAACCCAAGGTTCTATTCCTTCCTTGTTAAACACAGTTGAAGACACAAAATATAAAATACAGCTCTGCATATTCAAAGAATATATTTTTATTTTACCATGTAAATAATTTTGGAAATATGACAGTACATTCAATATGAGGAATTTTAATACTGCCATCTTATATGTGAGAGAGGCAGTAGAGAAGAGTATCACGGGCATTTTTACTACAGAGAAACAGTTTACCACAGCCCTCAAGAGGGTACATGAGGAGTCACCATAAGGAAAGAAGTTGGAAAAAAATCTCATTCCTGCAGCTCTGAGAATCCTTGGGTGGGACCTGTGGAGGAAGAAGGTGGCTGTGGAGACTGGAAAACAGACTGCAGAGGTACACCATGGTCTGTTGCTGCCATCTTTTTTTGGTCTAGGGTAAAAAGAGGAGAAAAATCTGTTGGAAAATAATGGCTCCATGATGTGCTAAATAATGAAGCCCTGAACTGCAAAACCCAGGGCTTTCAACAAAGAAAAACAAAACTGCTTAGAAGCAGTTGGGAGAAACCCTGGGCCATATTCCCTTAGGGTTTACTCCCTCCTCAGTGTTCCCAGGTGTCAGACACTGTCTCTCCCATCTCTTAGGAATAGATATCCCTATCCTCCCTCTTCTCTTTCCTCTGGCCTCCTCCGGCCCTGCCATTTCCCTGACACTCCCACGTCAACACTTAGTCCCAGAATCTGCTTAAATATTAGCACCAAGGGTTACGAGCTGGGATATACCAAGCCTTCTTAAGTGCCAGAAGTCAATGTGGAGAGGGAGATGAAGTAGGAAAGACTGAATATTTACCTTATATCCACATAGCCACTGTGATTCTCTCATGCTATGATATTTGAGAACATTCCAAGATAAGAAGTGATACCTAATATAAAATAAAATGTATTTTTAATCAGAAAACATTTTTCATATATTATCTATGGTACTTAAAAATGTCATGTAGAGAAAATTAACTTTTGCTCTTTTCTGGAAATATTTAAAGTTTATATAATAAAACACAAAATGATACTGTGAATATGTTATCAAACAAGAATGTGTGTGTGTGTTAGCTTGTGTGTGTGTGTCCCTGTATACATACACTTTTGGGGGCAAATATTATATAAGCAGTACTCACACCTACACAATGACATGATGTAATAAAAAGCTCATGTACTAAAATGTATCCACAGTACAATGGTATATCTGCATTACAAAAGCCCTCCTCCCTCATACTTTTTTTGAAACAGGGCTCATTTTACTTCATGGAACATGCACACGTTGTTAGCAGTTCCAAGATATATTTATTTGAATGTCTTGGTTTATTTAAGGAAAAAAGGAAGAGATGTTGTGATCAATAACTGAGTGCTGGGAAAGGATCATTCTTGCATATAATTGAGAAGTGGGACTGATTTGGTCAAAAGTGTCAGCCAAGCTACATTAAACATATTTTAACATACAAAACTGATTTTAGAATTATGAGACTGAAACAAAGAAATGCATTTTCCATGTTGAGTGTAACTTACATCATTTATTCATGAGCAAAATATTCTAATCAACTAAGTTTTGCAACTAAGGGAATAACTATAGTATTTAAACTCACCCATTTAATATGTTTTTAAATGCTTTAGCTTCTTTCAGCTTCTCTAAGAGTTTCTGTTTGATGCTTCTATTGAAGCATGCTCCAGAGTTGAATGCCACTCCAAATTCACTGTCACATCCTCATCTGCATACTAGGGCCTCTCATGGGTCATGTGCTATGAAGTAATGTAACCAGCTTTTCAATTCAATCTTATTTTATATCTAACATTTAAATTCAGCTCAGAATTAATTTGGAGGATCCAAAGAATATTATCATTCTTAAACATGTGGAAAATTTACATGTGAAAAAATATCCCTTCTCAAGAAATTGAGAGTTAAGTTTCAGAATTCTTACCTATGAATGTGCTCAAGACGATCATCAACAATATCATTCCCACCCACCTTATGGTTTAGCAGTCATAGTTTATTACAGAGCTTGGAATATTCGGAGCGAAATATTACTGTAGGCTAAAACCTAGAAAAATTCACATAATTAGTTTAATGATAAAGATATTACCCCAGCTGTTATGTCATATGACAGATCTTCACTATTGTTCTTGCACCCAAACTAGGATTCAATGCTTCATTTTGGCAGTTATTTTAAGGGCCACAATCTGATTATATGCATGTGCAGCCTTTTCATCACAGAATTTAGAAAAAAAAGTTAAAAACAGAAATAATGTACTAATTTAAAATATACTGAAAGTCACATACGAAAACTAAATTAAATATTAATATTTAGACTCTTGCCTTCTGAGATGGCCCACACTCTGTCCGTGCAGTGTGTTTTTCCCAGGGCCGCTCTCACTTTTTGAGACGGACCGCATTCTGTCTATGGAATGTGTACCTCTCTAAATAAAGCTGCTTCTTACGATCACTTTGTCTCTCAGTGGATTCTTTCTGTGACAAGGCATAAAGAACCTGAGCTTCAGTAAGTCCTGACACCAGTTATGCAGGAACTAATAAGGCCCCCACCCAGGTGGAGGATAGAATGATGATGTTGACCCTCCTGACTTCAACCAACTAAAGCTTGGACTCTGTCGACCTTTGCCCCAATTCTATGCTGAATTCTCCTCAGCTCAAGCCCCCTCCTGAATATGCACGTACCTTTAGTTTAAAACTTCCCCAATTTTGCAGTTCGGGGAGACACCTCTTTGGGAAAATATCCCCAGTGTTCTCCTTACTTGCTGCAAGGAGAATCCCTTCCTTCTCCCCAACCCCCCCAAAATTAATATTTAATTAGATCAAAGATTCCTCAATAGATAAGTGATACTGGTAGAAATTTAAAGTGCATTTCAAATAATTCTTCCATCAAAGGATCTATTATGGCAGTACAGTGGTTCCTCGAGTGTGGTCCTTGGACCCCTAAAGGGGCTTCAGGATTGTTTCAAGGGGCCTATAAGGTCAAAACTATTTTTGTAATACTACTACTAATACCAAAGTAAATAATTTTAACTTCTAAATTCTAAAGAATTTCTAGAATTACAGTTGACCCTTGAACAACGTCGAGGTTAGAGACACCCACCATCCATGTGGTCAAAAATCTGACTATAAATTAAGTTGGGCCTCCAAGTATGCAGTTCCATGTCCATGGATTCAACCAACCTAGGATCAGATCGTGTAGTAATGTAGTATTTACTATTGAAAAAAATCCACCTATAAGTGGACCCGTGCAGTTCAAACCCGTGTTGTTCAAGGGTCAACTATATATCTGTTTTTAATTTTTTTCTTCTATGTCCTAAAGAATGTACAATGAGGGGACTTCCCTGGTGGCACAGTGGTTAAGACTCCGCGCTCCCAATGCAGGGGGCCCGAATATGATCCCTGGTCAGGGAACTAGATGCCACATGTATGCTGCAACTAAGGAGCCCACGTGCCACAACTAAGGCCCGGTGCAACTAAATAAATAAATAAATATATATATATATATATATATATATATATATTTTTTTTTTTTTTTAATAAAGAATGTACAATGAAATTTCCCAGAGGCTACAGTGTGATGATGCTGCCAGTGGTTTTACCTGCCAATGCTTTTGCACCATTAGTGCAAATATCAACACAGTGAAAAAGGCAAATAACATCTTATCATTATTATGAAAATAGTTTTGGACTTGCAAACACTCTAAAAGAATCTCTGGTTCCCACCAGAGGGCTCCACATTCCACACTTTGAAAACTGCAGTATTAGGGTAATGAATCTTGCCAGCAGGTGACAGAAGGTACAGTTTAGTATCTTCAAATTAATCCTAGCCACAAGTTAAGATATTGTGAGTTATCAAATGTAATCCAGGATTAGGCAAAGCCTTCTTAGATATATAACAAAAGCACAACAACAACAAAAAAAGTAAATTAGACTTACAAAAACTTTTATGCTTCAAAGGATACCATCAAGTAAAAAGACAACCCACAAAATGGGAAAAAATATATATATCTGATAAGCGACTTGTATCCAGAATATATAAAAACCCTTACAACTTAATAAGACAAATAACCAAATTTAAAATGAAGAAAGGAGCTGAATAGACATTTCTTCAAAGAAGAGATATAAACAGCTAATAAGCACATGTAAAAATGGTGAACATCATTAACTATCAGGGAAATGTAAATCAAAACCCCAATGATATACAACTTCACATCCACTAGGATAGCTATAACCCAAAAGACAGATAGTAACAAGTGTTGACAAGAACATAAAGAAACTGGAGCCCTCACACATTACTGTGGGAATGTAAAATGGTGCAGCCACTTTGGAAAACAGTTTTCCAAAGTGGTGCAGCCACTTTGGAAGGCTGATGACTGGATAAACAAAATGTAATATAGCCATACAATGAACTATTATTCAGCTATAAAAAGGAATGAAGTACTAGTACATGCTACATCATGGATAAACCTAGGAAACATTATGGTAAGTGAAAGAAACCAGTCACAAAAGACCAGATATTATTTCATTTACATGAGATGCCTGAATAGGCAAATCTATAAAGATAGAAAGTAGATTAATGGTTACATAGGGTTGGGGGAGAGGAGGATGAGCGAATGGTGAGTGACTACTAATGAGTATGGGGTTTCTTTTTGGGGTGATGAAAATGTTCTAAAATTGATTATGATAATGGTTGCAAAACTCGGTGAATATACAAAAAGCCACTGGATTGTACCCTTTAAAAAGGTGAATTTTATGGTATGTGAATTATATCTAAATGAAACTGTTACATGTATACATAAGTCAGTTGCCCTTATTATGACTTTAAGACACTACATGATCTACCCTTAATATTCTAACCTCATTTCCTACCATCTCTTCCTTTCTCCCTCAACACTAGCCTTTGCCTCAAAGATGCCACAAGGTATGTTGCCACCTCAGGTCATTTACATTTGGTTTTTCCTCTGCTTCGAATATTCTTCTTTCAGATATGTACAGTAAATTCTCCCATTCCTTTCAAGTTTTTACCAAAAAAATTACTTTCTGAATGAGGTCTTCAACTGTAATCCAAATGAAAATTTCAATACTCTCTGACATATTCTTTTAATCCCGATTCTGCTTTTTTCTCCCTAGCATTTCCTATTACCTAAAATACCAAATATTCTATTTTCTTTTTTCTTTTCTTATATCTTTATTATTTTTTATTCAAAAAGTTGATTTACAATATTATATTAGTTTCAGGTGTACAGCACAGTGATTCAGCATTTTTCAAGATTATACTCCATTATAAGTTATTACAAGATAATGGCTATAATTCCCTTGCTATACAGTATATCATTGTTGTTTATCTATTTTATACATAGTAGTTTGTATCTGTTAATCCTGTACCCCTAATTTGTCCCTTCTCCCTTTCCTCTCCCGTTTGGTAACCACAAGTTTGTTTTCTATGAGTCTGAAAACATTGGTATTATTTTTTAGATTCCACATATAAGTGATATCATACAGTATTTGTCTTTGTCTGACATTTTGCTAAGCATAATATTCTCTAGGTCCATCCATATTGCTGCAAATGGCAGAATTTCATTCTTTTTTTTAATGGCTGAATAATATTCCATTGTGTATATATGCCACATCTTAGTAATCCAATTGTCTGTTAATGGGCACTTGGATTGCTTCCATGTCTTGGCTATTGTAAATAGTGTGGCTATGAACATTGGGGCGCATGTATCTTTTTGATTTAGCCTTTTTGTTTTTTCTGGATATATAGCTAAGAGTGCAATTTTTAGTTTTTTGGGAACCTCCACACTGTTTTCCAGTGACTGTGCCAATTTACATTCCTACCAACACTGTACAAGGGTTCTCTTTTCACCACATCCTCTCCAACATTTGTTATTTGTAGACTTTTTGATGACAGCCAGTCTGACAGATATGAGGTGATATCTTGTTGTGGTTTTGATTTGCATTTCTCTGATGATTAGCAAAGTTGAGCATCTTTTGATGTGCCTTTTCATGTACCTGTTAGCCATCTTCTTTGGAAAAATGTCTATTTAGGTCTTCTGTTCATTTTTGATTGGGTTGTTTGTGTTTTGATATTGAGTTGTATGAGCTATTTATATATTTTGAATATTAACCCCTTGTTATATCATTTGCAAATATTTTCTCGCATTCCGTAGGTTTTTTTAAATTTTGTCAATGGTTTCCTTTGTTGTGCAAAAGCTTTTAAGTTTAATCAGGTCTCATTCATTTATTTTTGCTTTTATTTCTTTTGCCTTAGAAGACTGATCCAAAAAAATATTGCTATGACTTATGTGAAAGAGTGTTCTACGTTTTCTTCTAGGAGTTTTATGGTTTCTGGTCTTACATGTAGGTCTTTAAATCATTTCGAGTTTATTTTTGTATACAGTATGAGGGACTATTCTAATCTCATTGTTTTACATATAGCTATCCAGTTTTCCCAGCACCACTTGTTGAAGAGACTGTCTTTTCTCCATTGTATATTCTTGATTCCTTTGTCATAGACAATTGAACATAGGTGTATGGGTTCATTTCTGGACTCTCTATTCTGTTCCATTGACCCATGAGTCTGTTTTTGTGCCAGTACCACACTGTTTTGATTACTGTACCTTAGTAGTATAGTCTGAAGTCTAGGAGGATTATACCACCAGCTGTCTGAAGATGGTAAAAGATTTAGTGTGGTAGATCATAATATTAATGGTAATGGATATTAGACATAGGCTGAAGTAATCACGGGCCTTTTCAAATATGAAAAGCCATAATTCAATCAATCTTATTCTCTCACATGGACATGAGTAAAATGGATAATAAGAGAACTCTAAAAGATGAACTACTGAATGTTTACTTTGTAATATATACTCTACTGAATATATATCTGTCCATTGAAATCCTCACAATAACTCTATGAAGTAGATTTTTTCATTACCTTCCATATGTGGATGGGGAAATTGAGATACACACGTATTAGTAGCCATGCCAACATCATAAAGTTGGTAAGTGATGGAGCCTAGATTAATATCCAGTGCTTGAGCTCTGAGCCATCTTTTCTTGACATTAGATCTGGTTAAGAGGAGTCAGCCCATATCACTTCATGGGTCCACAAAGAACCCCAACCTCTCCTAAAAACAAGTGTCAAGCTACACACAAGAACTTGGATGGGGACTTCCCTGGTGGTCCAGTGGCTAAGACTCTGCGCTCCCCATGCAGGGGGCCCGGGTTTGGTCCCTGGTCAGGGAACTAGATCCCACATGCATGTTGCAACTAAGAGTCCTCATGCCACAGCTGAAGATTCCGCATGCCACAGTGAAGATCCTGCATGCGGCAACAAAGATCCCACGTGCCGCAACTAAGACCCGGTGCAGTCAAATAAATAAATAAATATTAAAAAAAAAAAAAAAAAAGAACTTGGATGGATTGCAAGGTAATTATGCTGAATGAAAAATGCAATCTCAAAAGGTTACAAACTGTAAGATTCCATTTTTATAACATTCTCGACAAAATTATAGAGATTGAGAACAGATTAGTGGTTGCCAGGTATTGGGTGCAAGGCTTTATCTCATAGGTAAACCTTAGGAACACCCCCATGAGGTGGTCAATTCCCATCTCCTTGCTTTCTTTTGCACCCCAAAGACCAGTCTTCTTTTTCTTTCAAGTTCACTACAACTGCTACAGCTCCTTTCTAAGGCTTAGCACTGACAATTCTTCCTTCCAATCAGGTGAGGATTGGAGCCACCAGCTAGTTTTCTCTTTTTTGCGAACTTCAAAGAACGAAATATGCATTATTTTCTAATTATGAACAAATGTATCAGTGTGAAGTCAAGAAGAGGCCAACATGTTCATCAAAGAGCAAATCCAGTCACTGCAAAGGGGACTGACGGTTGATGAATCATTTTCGTCCTCCCGGCCCCTCTCGACCCTTCGACGCCAAGTAAGACCTTGGCCCCAATGGCCTGTCCTCACCCCCCAGTCTGTCCCCATGTCACAGAGGCTCACTGAGGGGAGGAAACGGCCCAAGGTCGCCGGCCAGGGGGACTGCTATGCCCTGAGGCAGTTTTGGGGGGGGAGATGGGGCCGGGTCCCCCCACAGCCTGGCCCTCACCTGGGCGGCTCCCCCGCCTTCCAGTGCTCCGAGGTGGGTGAAAGCCGCTGCCCTGATTCCACAGCCTCCCCTTCCCCACTTCCTGGCGCCCGGTCCCTCCCCCGCTCCCCAGTCAAATTACCTGTCAGGGACCAGCGAGTCTGTAAAGAAACGACATGGCAGCGCAGGGCAGTTAACGGCCGCCCCAGCTCTGAGGTTGTGGCTCAAGGCGTGTCTGAGCATGCGCTTCTCCCAGCCAATCAGAGGCAAGGGGGAACTGGCGGGCGCCTCTGAGTGGCTAGCCTGGAGGCGCGAGTCTCGCAGCCAATCAGAGCCAAATGAGCCCAGAGGCTGTGGCTCCAGGGAGTGTGCTCTTTCATTCAAGGCTCAAAGTGTATCCGCGCCCAGGCGGCCTCAAGAACCCGGTAGGAGTAACCCGTCTAGGGGCGGCCGCCTCTTGGCCAGTCAAGGCAAACAAAAGGACGCATGTCTTGTGGGTCCCTATGGGGCGAGATCCACGGGAACATCTACACGTCTCACTGTTGCTGCGCTGTCAAGGCTCAGCGCTGTAATAGGAGACTGAGATCTACTGAATATCCAAGCCTGAATTCACACTGGTTCCTCTGCCATAAATGCCCTTCTTGCTTTCCTTCCCAGTTGACTCCGGTTCTTCCTTCAGAGGCCGACGCAATGCCATCTTCTCTTCTAAGCCTCCTCCAACCTGGGAGAATCTGATCTCAGGTGAACCGGCCCTGGTCATCCTGCGTTGAGACTACCCTGCCTTTGTGCCGCCCCACCACCACCCCGCACCCCACCCCATCAGACTAGGATCTTGTCTCACCCCGGGAAGTGGAGGCAGATTGCATAATAACAACTTGCAAGGGCTGAGTCTGAGGCCGAGCTTCACTCACAGCAGGTTTCACAACCTCCAAGCTTTGTGGCCTCAGGGAAGGGAATTAAGCCCTCTGAGATCAACTTTCTCATCTACAAAAGCAAGGAAGATGGAAAAGCCTCCCTTTAAATTGTTGAATGACTTGAACTGTAAGTAAAGGAACAGATAAACCTAGCGCAGGCTCTTGTCATTTCCCTAACTAGTTGTCTGAAGAATGTGAGGAGTTCAGGGGCTGAGGAGTGGGAGGGGGATTGGTAGCGCCTTCTGGTACCTAAATTTAGTCTTCTTTAGGAAAAGGCATTTCCAGATTGGAGGCACCTCAGGATGACATCGGCAGAACTGGGCCCAACAGTTGGAAGCCCCAGGAAAGTGGCTTGGCTAGGGGGTGAGGTCCCCCTGCAAGGAGGGGTCCAGCGGGAAGAGGCTGTGTCTGGAGCTGGACCAAAAGACCCCTCAAACTTTATCCCAGTCTCGGAACCTATGACTGAGAAAGGAAGAAGTTCGGCAGCATTTTCCCCTCTGGACCCCAAGCCTCCTTGCCTTTAAAATGAGAGGACTGGGACTTCCCTGGTGGAGAGTGGTTAAGAATCCGCCTGCCAATGCAGGGGACAAGGGTTCAAGCCCTGGTCCAGGAGGATCCCACATGCCGCGGAGCAACCAAACCTGTGCGCCACAACTACTGAGCCTGTGCTCTAGAGCCTGCGAGCCACAACTACTGAGCCCATGTGCCACAACTACTGAAGCCCATGCATCTAGAGCCTGTGCTCCGCAACTAGAGAAGCCACTGCAATGAGAAGCCCGCGCACCGCAATGAAGAGTAGCCCCCGCTCACCGCAACTAGAGAAAGCCCGTGCGCAGCAACGAAGACCCAACACAGCCAAAAATAAATAATATAAATTAAAAATGAGAGGACTGGGTTGGACATCTCTAGGGTTAGGGAGGGCAGCTCAACCTTGGAAAAAAGCCCACCACCCCGAAACCCTTCCACTGTACATCCTTGACCTCATGGCCTTTCATCAGGAATGCCTTCTCCCACCCCACTCCAATATCCTCTACCATGTCTCACAGTGTTTCCTCCACGTTCAACATACTAAGTACTAAATACGAAAATCTGGTCGTCCCCTGAGGACACTGATTTTTCTCTAGTGTTCTCTAGAGCAGCTGTTCTTTCTCAAACACTCCTGGTTCTAAAAAGATTTGGAGGAGAAATAGATCAGGAAGGTGCAGTGTCCTAGCACAGAGGAGATGAGAAATGTGAGCCTAAAGGTAAGACAGCTTCACTTGTGAGGAGGCAGCAGCGCCTGAATTAGGGGCCTCTGAAAGCTGGGATTTCTGGTCTGGCGCCCACAGAGGTCTTTCCCCAGGGTTGGATGACAAAATCTGGGGGAGAAGAGAGAGAAGCTCTCCCTTTACTCACCAGAACCAAAATATAGAAAGGTCTTGAGCCTGGGGTTGGAACCACGCCCTGGGTTTGGGCTCCTGTCTGACACAGGACAAGCCACTGAACCTCTGAATGAACCTCCAATCCCACCTGTCGCCAAGCCTTCCAGGTCTCCACTAACATGTTTTCCCTCAGGTTTTCTTAGCTTCAGCTCTTCCCACCTATTCCCAGTCCCCACTCTGGGCTTGTCTCTTGCTTCTCATCCCTCCCCCTGGCCTCCTGCACCTGCCATAGAACCAGACCCCCAAGTCTCAGCCATCCTTACACCCATATCATCCTACCCACCAAAGCCAAACCACCGAGCTGAGCTCCAAGGCCCCTCTCCCCTCTGGGCAGTGTGGCGATAGGACACGGGAGGAAATGGGCACCGGGACTGTGAGGCCAGGAGAGTAGAGAGAGCAGGGAGCAAAGAAGCTGTGGTTCTACATGTAAAGGGAGAAGCACAGTGAGAGAGGAAATAAAGAGGAATGGGATCATTTCAGGAGAAATGACAGGAACTAGTGAGAGACTGGAAGCAGGGCACGCAGTATGTGAGCTGCACGAGGGCAGGACTTTGGTCCACGTTGTTCACTGCAGTATCCCCAGCACCTGGAACAGTGCCTGGGTCATAGAGGCGTTCAAGAAATATGTGTTCCAGAGCAGATGATTCATAGAGTAAGTGATGACTGATGAAACAAAAAACATAATTAGTTGGAATTAATACTGCTCACAAAATTCTAAATACCTTACATAGATCTGTCATTGTTTTTTTTTTCTTTGCCACACCCACACCGTGGGGCTTGTGGGACCTTAGCTCCCTGACCAGAGATTGAACCCAGGCCCCTGGCAGTGGGAGCACGGAGTCCTAACCACTGGACCACCAGGGAAGTCCCTATTCTTTTTTTTTAATGTATTTATTTATTTATTTGTTTTGGCTGTATTAGGTCTTCTTTGCTGCGCACAGGCTTTCTCTAGTTGTGGCGAGTGGGGGCTACTATTCATTGCGGTGCATGGGCTTCTCACTGCAGTGGCTTCTCTCCTGGCTTCTCTCGTTGCGGAGCACAGGCTCTAGGCGCCCGGGCTTCAGTAGTTGTGGCTTGCAGGCTCTAGAGCACAAGCTCAGCAGTTGAGGCGCACGAGCTTAGTTGCTCCGTGGCATGTGGGATCTTCCCGGACCAGGGCTCGAACCCATGTCCCCTGCATTGGCAGGCGGATTCTTAACCACTGCGCCACCAGGGAAGTCCCCCATTCATTTTTCAAATATATATTGAGTGTTTATTCCATGCTGGACACTATCTAGGCCCTGGGAATACAACAGCAAGTGAGCTAAACAGAGAGGGAGGGGATAAAAATGACAAATCAATAAACAAGGTAAGATAAGCTAGTCATAAATGCTAGTAAAAAATGAGAAAGAAAACAAAGAGAGTTGAAATATTTGAATATTTGACTATAGAATATACTAATGAATAAGCGAAAGGGCATTGCCAGAACTCTAGTCTGAGAGTGTGACAACGGAGGTCCTCCTGGCAGGTGTGAGGAAGTTGGTGAAGGAAGCCAGCTGGCAGGGGAGAGACAAGATGGGCTCAGTTTCACAGCTTGTTACGGGTGGTGTTGGCAGAGATTCCTGGAGAACTGACAAATATGAAAATGAACTCTTCGGTTCATAGTCATACCTATACACACACACACACACACACACACACACACACACACACACACCTGCATATCTGATACGATCAAGAATAAAAAGATTTAAGAAAAAAGTATATACATATAAAGAAAAAAAAGAAAGAATAAAAGAATAAAAATATTTTAAAAATATATACAAAGAAAAAAAGAATAAAAATATTTAAAGCAGAAAGGAACCCAAATGAGTAAGGAGTGGCTCCTTCACACCGAAGAGTGCTACCTGGCCTCTGTCACAAATGGGCAAACTGCCCCACCCACAAAAGGCCAGTCCTCCGTCTCCAGTGGTTTCCTACTCCTCCGAAGTGGGTTTCTGCCTGCATCTCAGTCTCTCTTGCTTTAGGAAGAATGTCCTGGAGGGAGATCTTGTTGGGAGAGAGTATGTTGCTATGTGGAAGGTGCAGCAATACTAGTGGTGCTGGAGTCATGACAGAGCCTGTTTCCTGGGGATTCTGCCGGACTTGGCTGGCAACCTTGACATGCTGGCACCTGCCCAGCCCTCCCCGCATGAGGGCAGTGGGATAGCGTGTTCTGGGTGGATCCCTCCCCCTTTCTCTCCTCATTCCCATCCCAGACCTTAATGTTACAGGCACATTCCTAAACTGAGTTCCCAAACCTGATGAGATCTCTCAGTCCAGATTAGAGGCTGTATTGCAGTCCCCAGCCCACCCCATTCTTACTAAGAATTTGTCCTGGTGCCAGCCCCTCGAAGATAACCCTGGCTCATCTGGGAGAAGGTGGTCCAGGCTGCTGTTGAACTCTCCTCAGGCAGTAGGGTCTCTCCCTGGAAATGGTGAGCTAACTGAGAACACAATGTAAAAAATTAAAAATTTTGGGAATTCCCTGATGGTCCAGTGGTTAGGACTGCACACTTCCACTGCAAGGGGCACGGGTTCGATCCTTGGTCGGGGAACTAAGATCCCGCATGCTGAGCGACGTGGCCGAAAAAAACAAAAAAAGGTTAAAAGTTTCCGATTCAATGATAGTTAGCTCGGTCCAGTGAAAATACTCTGTCTTTAGCCTTTTGTAGCAAGGATAGCACATATTATTAGAAATAGAATTCTGAGTGTTATATATGATAGCCATTTTAAAACATGTTATCAACTACACTTCAATAAAATTTTTTTTAAAATGTTGGGAATGCTTGACTGTAAAAGTTGCCAAGATAAGTCTCCAGTCACTAAAATCAAAGTTGACATCTTTTGAGTAAAACACTAGGAAATTACCCCACCCAAGAAAACAAAGTTGTTGTCAGGCCACCTGTCCCAGCAGGCCCTAGAAGGGCTTGGTTGAGCAGAAAGTACATTCACATCATGGAACCCACTAACAAGGTCATGTTCACATTTGTCAGTCAGTGTTGCAGGAATATTCACCTCCAAACCCAGCTCCAAAACCCACACATCTTCTTCCCCACCAAAGAGCTACATTCCCCACCTCCTCATTTCTTCTAGGAAAGCCTTCATTCCGGCACTAGGCTAGGCATGGGGCATCAAGAGTAAGTGTGAGTCATAACACAACCTTAAAAAAAAAAAAGAAAAAAACACAGTCTTCTTTTTTTTTTTTTGGCTGTGTCGGGTCTTAGTTGTGGCACATGGGCTCTTTTGTTGTGGCGTGTGGGCTCCAGAGCGTGTGGGCTCAGTAGTTGTGGCACGTGGGCTTAGTTGCCCCACGGCATGTGGGATCTTAGTTCCCCAACCAGGGATGGAACCCACGTCCCCTGCATTGGATGGCGGATTCTTAACCACTGGACCACCAGGGAAGTCCCAAAATCAGTCTCGTTGGGAAAAAAAAAAAGATCAACAATGGAAATGGTGAGCTATCTGAGAAGACTGTAATTTTTTTTTAAGACAACACATTTAAAAAATTTATTTATTATTGGCTGCGCCACACAGCTTGTGGGATTTTAGTTTTCCGACCAGGGATCAAACCTGTGCCCCCTGCAGTAGAAGTGGAATCCTAACCACTGGACCGCCAGGGAATTCCCTGTAACTGGTTTTAAGTCATCCTAGACAATGCCCAAACTAAACGACCACTCCCTGGATATGAAGAATTAGAAGAAATGAGGCAACACAGCCCAAATCCTTTTGTAGAAGGGAACATGGTCCTTAGTTGTAAGGCTAAAGATGAAAAGAACTGTACACCAATATGGTATTTTAGGTAGCAAATTTGTTTTCCATAAGACTATGGGTGAAGCATTTCTGAAACTACTATATATGTATGCTAGGACTGGGCAAATAAGTAAGTATATTTTAGATAATGAGTCCCAGGTTTCTCTCTGTGAAGAAACTTACAAATAATGAAAGGAAGGAGACTGGAATAAAGCCTGTGATGTTGGGTTAGAATCAGAAGTATCAGTATGAAAAAAAAAAGTATCAGTATGAACTCAAGGTTTTTAGTATATTTCAGATAGATATGTGTGTAGGTGCATCTGTGTACATAAATATATTTCCTAGTGCTGTCTGCTGAGAGGGCCTAAGAGCAATGACACTCCAGCAGAAGTGAGTCCACTCTGCATCCAGATTTTTGTTTCTAAATACCAGTTTGCAATACAAGGAACCAGGGTTTCTTGGAGAAATGGCTGTCCCCACCATAATGAGCCACATTGTGGGACTTCCCTGTGGTCCAGTGGTTAAGACTCTGCACTCCCAATGCAGGGGGTCCGGGTTGGATCCCTGGTCAGGGAACTACATCCCACATGCCACAACTAAAAATCCCTCATGCCACAACTAAAGATCCCACATGTGACAACGAAGATCCCACGTGCTGCAACTAAAACCCAGCGCAGCCAAATAAATAAATTTTTTTAAAAATTATTTATTTATTTATCTATCTATGGCTGTGTTGGGTCTTCGTTTCTGTGCGAGGGCTTTCTCCAGCTGCAGCAAGCGGGGGCCACTCTTCATCGCGGTGCGCGGGCCTCTCACCGTCGCGGCCTCTCTTGTTGCGGAGCACAGGCTCCAGACGCGCAGGCTCAGTAGTTGTGGCTCGCAGGCCTAGTTGCTCCGCGGCATGTGGGATCCTCCCAGACCAGGGCTCGAACCCGTGTCCCCTGCATTGGCAGGCGGATTCTCAACCACTGTGCCACCAGGAAAGCCCCCTATCCTCTTTTGAACCAGCTTTAACACGGCCATTCCCTCACTGATGAGCTGAACACGTCTCTGACACATGCACACTCTATATTGTGTGCATAATTTTACTTTTTTTTTTTAAAAACCAAAGTTTTTATTTTTTTAAATAAATTTATTTATTTATTTATTTTTGACTGCGTTGGGTCTTCGTGGCAGTGCGCGGGCTTCTCATTGCGGTGGCTTCTCTTGTTGCGCAGCACAGGCTCTAGGTGCGCGAGCTTCAGTACTTGTGGCTCGCGGGCTCTAGAGCGCAGGCTCAGCAGTTGTGGCGCACGGGCTTAGTTGCTCCACGGCATGTGGGATCTTTCCGGACCAGGGCTCGAACCCACGTCCCCTGCATTGGCAGGCGGATTCTTAACCACTGAACCACCGGGGAAGCCCCATTTTACTTTTCAAAATTTATACTTGGTAGGTTCATCCTCAAAGAATATGAAAACAATTTAGGTCACCATCGCCTAAACTATTATTACTCTTGTGGGCCTACTATTAATTCAGAAGTGCTAGTTCTGAATCAAATGACTCTATTTAGGTGACATTTTGAAAGAGAAAAAAAAAAAAACAAACAAATTAAAAGCCCAGTGACTGGCTGGGCTAAGGGTGCTGTAGAGGTTGACTACAGAGACACTGGAGGAATTTGGGGGGGATGGTACTGGCCTCTATCTTGATTGTGGTGTTGGTTACATGACTATGTACGTTTGTCAAAATTCACAGAAATGTAAACCAAAAAGAGTGAAATTTATTATATGTAAATTATACCTCAATTTTTGAAATTAAAAAAAAAGTACTAGTCTCTAAAATTTGATTTTCTAAATATCCCACCAGATTATATGCTTACTGTGATTTGTTCTCGTGCTCATTATTAAATTTTAATAACTAGTACTGTTGCCTAGGAGACATAAAACTCACTTTTAAGCAAGAGTAAGTCTAGCACTATACACTTAGGGAGAAAGAATAGATGTCAAAGGTAGAGAAAACAAAACTTACAACATGTCTGAGGAGAATGGAGGGGTGGAAGGGAGTCATATATCACTCATGGAAAGCAAATTTCTTAATAGCTATATACCCTAAATATTAAATATTTATTTATTATTTAATAAATAATTAAATATTTAAATATTTATTAAATATTTATTTATCTAACTATTTATTTATTTATTTTTGGCTGCATTGGGTCTTAGTTGTGGCACGCAGGATCCTTCGTTGTGGCACGCGGGCTCTGTTTCGGCGTGCAGGCTTCTCTTCAGTTGTGCCACATGGGCTCCAGAGCACGTGGGCTGTGTAGTTGCTGCATGGGGGCTTAGTTGCCCCACGGCATGTGGGATCTTAGTTCCCTGACCAGGGATCGCATTGGAAGGCAGATTCTTAACCACTAGACCACCAGGGAAGTCTTTATGTACCACATTTTACCCCATTTTATACCCCATTCTATTCTTTCTAGAAATGCAAAGTTCTGCCATTATTGTTCTCATATTTCTGCTTCTTATTGTCGTGTTTCATGAGCAAGTCAGGATCTACACTGGAGGAAAAGGGAAAACAGAAGTTCTGAGGTTTTCTTCATCTTCTTGGTCACCCTCCATTTTTAGTAACCATAAGATTAGTTGCTTTCAGTTTTACAACTCGCTCATCCAGCAAGAAATCCATCTTGTAACCCAGTGGTCCCCAATATTTTTGGCACCAGGGACCGGTTTCGTGGAAGACAACTTTTCCAGGGACCAGGGTGGGGGTTGGGGTATGGTTCAGGCGGTAATGCGAAAGACGGGGAGCGGCAGATGAAGCTTCAATCACTCGCCCACCACTCACTTCCTGCTGTGCAGCCCAGTTCCTAACAGGCTGCAGACCGGTACCAGTCCGCACCTGGTGGTCCGGGTGTTGTTTGGCTGTGTTGGGTCTTTGTTGCTGCGCGCGGGCTTTCTCTAGTTGCAGCGAGCGGGGGCTACTCTTCATTGCAGTGCTCAGGCTTCTCATTGTGGTGGCTTCTCTCGTTGCAGAGCACGGGCTCTAGGCACATGGGCTTCAGTAGTTGTTGCATGTGGGCTCAGTAGTTGTGGCACACGGGCTCTAGAGCGCAGGCTCAGTAGTTGTGGCGCACGGGCTTAGTTGCTCCATGGCATGTGGGATCTTCCTGGACCAGGGATCGAACGTGTGTCCCCTGCATTGGCAGGTGGATTCTTAACCACTGTGCCACCAGGGAAGTCCTATACCCTCTTATACCATTATAGATATCTTCTCCCAGAAGAAAATGCTTTCAATATTTTATGTTGCTCATTGGATAGATTTTTTTTTTTTTTGGCCGTGCCATGCAGCATGTGGGATCTTCAGTTCCCCAACCAGGGATCTATCTTGGACAGATTTTTTCTAAAAGATTTAAAAAATAACAACTGTACACATTTTGATCAAATGTACATCCATGGTTGACTGGATGTGTCTGCCTCACTCCCAGATACTGGCTGGTGGTGCTGCCTTCCTTAGGATATTGCCTGTGGCCCTGGGAGTGGGACCAGAGCTCAGCAAGGGCTCACCCTGCTGATGAAATACTCCCGTTAGGAAGTGGCACCATATCACTGCCACTCACAACCTTTGGGACAGGCTAGTCACGTGACCTTCCCAATACAAGTAAAGAAAAGGCAATCAGACATTTTCATTTAAACAGAAGGGTTTTTTTGGTTTTTTTTTTTTTAAGTTTTTCTTTTTCTTTTTTTTTGGCCTCGCCGCGCATCTTGTGGTATCTTAGTTCCCAGAGCAGGGATAGAACCCGGGCCCTGGCAGTGAAAGAACTGAGTCCTAACCACTGGACCGCCAGGGAATTCCCTAAACACGTTTTCAATGTAGTCAGATGTATTGATTGATTTGTTTCCTGTGCCTTTTCATATTTAGATTATTCATATACCATAGAATTCACCCACATAGTTGTAAAACCATCCCCCCACTGCCTAATTCTAGAACATCTCCATCATCCCCAAAAGAAATCCCAGGAGGATGTGGATCACAGGGGACGGTTATGCTTGCTTGTGGAGGCAGGAGGCCTATGGGAAATCTCTGTACCTTCCTCTCAATTTTGTTATGAACTTAAAACTGCTCTTAAAAAGAAAAAAAAGTCGGGCTTCCCTGGTGGTGCAGTGGTTGAGAATCTGCCTGCCAATGCAGGGAACACGGGTTCGAGCCCTGGTCTGGGACGATCCCACATGCCGCGGAGCAACTAGGCCTGTGAGCCACAATTACTGAGGCTGCGCGTCTGGAGCTTGTGCTCCGCAACAAGAGAGGCCGCGATAGTGAGAGGCCCGCGCATCGCGATGAAGAGTGGCCCCCACTTGCTGCAATTAGAGAAAGCCCTCGCACAGAAACGAAGACCCAACACAGCCATAAATAAATAAATAAAACTAAATTAAAAAATTTTAAAAAAAAATAAGAAAAAAAAGTCTTGGGGATTCCGTGGCGGTCCAGTGGTTAGGACTCGGCACTCTCACTGCTGGGGCCCATGTTCGATCCCTGGTTGGGGAACTAAGATCCTGCAAGCCATACAGTACAGCCAAGAATCAAACAAAAAGAAAAACAAAAAGTCTTACCAGAAAAAGTAAACTAAATAGCAGTCATTGCCAATTTCCCCCAACCTCCCAGCCCTTGGCAACAACTTCCTGGCTCTATGTATTTGCCTGCTTTGAATATTTCATGTATATGAAATCATGTATTGTACCTGGCTTCTTTCACTTACGTTTTCAAGGTTCACATGTATCACTATTCCATTCCTTTTTGAGGCTGAATAATATTCCACTGTAATAATAATATTTCATTTTGTTTAGTCATCAGTTGAGGGACATTTGGGTTGTTTCCACTTTTTGGCTATTATTGTTACTATGAACATTCATGTACTAGTTTTTGTGAGGACATGTCTTCAGTTTTTGTGGATATATACCTTGAAATGGCATTGCTGTGTCCTGGGGGGCCTTGAAGAACTGCCAGATTGTGTTTCAAAGTGTTTGTAGTACTAGCAATATATGAGGGTTCCCATTACTCCATATATTCTATTTTGATTACTGGCAGCCCCACGGCCAGCTGCAGAGGGCTGTAGTCACCCTTAGAAGGTTTAGGTCCCTCAAAACTCACCTGAATATCCTGGAAGAGACTGGAGGAACCAGGGAGGGCTGAAGAGCAAGCATTGATTCTTTCTAGAGTTTTCCTTCTCTGCACTTCCCTCATAAGTGGGTTCTGCCTCATTTTTATTTTTTTAATTTGTTTTTATTTTTGGCTGTATTGGGTCTTCATTGCTGTGCACAGGCCTTCTCCAGCTGCGGTGAGCGGGGGCTACTCTTTACTGCAGTGCGTGGGCTTCTCATTGTGGTGGCGTCTCTTGTTGCGGAGCACAGGCTCTAGGCATGCGGGCTTCAGTAGTTGTGGCATGTGGGCTCAGGAGTTGTGGCTCGCGGGCACTAGAGCGCAGGCTCAGTAGGTGTGGCGCACGGGCTGAGTTGCTCCGTGGCATGTGGGATCTTCCCGGACCAGGGCTCGAACCCATGTCGCCTGCATTGGCAGGCAGATTCTTAACCACTGCACCACCAGGGAAGCCCTGCCTCATTTTATTAGCAGCTTCTCCTGGGGCTTTCACAGGATTAAAGATTTCTTCCATTAAAAAAAAAAAAATGCATCCATCCAACTTTCTATGTTCAAAAGTCTCCCATTGTGTTCAGCTAGGAGTAAAAGGGAAATAAAAGTGAGAGGCCTGAAAAAGGAAATGGGGAATGGAGTCCAGAGTTCACTAAGTCATACACCCCCATCTTGAGTCTTTGAGGAAACTGCTACTCAGGATGGGTCACAATTTTGGAGCTGAAGCAACTAGTGAGCAAAAAGCACTTTAAATGCTCAATACCAACATGGGCTGAAGTGGAGAGGTTCCCTATGCCAGGTGCTGATGCCTGGCACTTTAGGAAGGAGGGTCCTGTACAGTAGGGGTAGGACCTACCACCACTGGAACGTCTGTACACGCTATCACAGCTGGGAAGGGACATACAACAGGGGGAAACGTACAGGGGATGGGGAGTGGAATCCAGTGTGGTGGCTTGCCAGACGCTCCATTCAGAGGTTAAACCTAAGACTGATCAGACACAGAAAGCAGGTGGGCAAAGTTGGGGAAAATTTTTCCAGTGAAAAATGAGGTCTCCTAGTAAGCTGTGAACACACAGAGCACAAGAGAAGTCTTCATCCTCCTGGCATCTATGTTACCCTGCCAGCAAAGAGGCAGCACTTGGGCAAGTTGCTCACGTCCCCTTGGCTGGAGTTCACATCCAAGTAGTTCCTCCCACCCCAGGCAGAGGTTATAAGGCCAGTGCCCACCTGGGTGCTGGCATCTGTGGGAAAACAGGGTGGGGGACTGTGGTAATTGGGAAATCACATACTTGTCCCTCTAAAGGGACATCTGCTACTCAGCTTCTTGGGAGAAGACAGGCCTGTGGCTGCCAGATCTGAAACTTCCCAAGAATCCAAAAGTCCAGATTTTAAGCATTTAAGCTCTTTAACACTTCCTCGTTTAAAATGCTGGTATCCATCTGTTTTGAAAACACTGCATGGACCCAATCTGACCCACTGACCAGAGGACAACTTCTGGGCCATGCATCAGAGACTCCCTTTCATGATGGGCAGTGTACACACCCTTATTTATTCTCAATTAAAGGATGACACAGACACACTCTTTCCATGGAAAAACCCTCTTGTTTATTTGATTAAACAAAAATAAAATAAGCTGCATAGGAACAATTTTAAAGTCCAAAGAGACACCAACTTTGTTTTAAGGCTGCAGTAGCTGATACAGCATCTCCTTGCTACCTTCTCCAGCCTTCTCTGTGGACCAGAGCGATACATTCAGAAGCCTGTTAGCTAACACAGGAGTTTTTGAACACTTTTCCACTGGTTCTTCACCTGCTCATTGCCTGTCATGCCTGAGGCCTGCAGTATATCACTTAAGATTTAAAAGTAAAAATCCAGAGGGCAGGAGAAAAAAAAAAACCCCACCCCAAACAAAAACCTACCTTAAAGGTTTGGGGGAAAAACCTTTGTTTCCCCATTCTCCACTTAATTGACGGGATCCGCACCACCACCACGATGCCCATTTTTAAAAGTGTCAAGAGGCAGTCAGCACCCAGGTGGGCTTGCAGCATGGTTTCTGTGGCCCGGGCAGTTAGTCTGGTGGTGGTGCATATCCCTTACATGTCTGCCTTGGACAAATCAAAAAAAAAAAAAAAAAAAAAAAAAGTCTTACCTTAGTCATTCTAACATCAAGGCAACATGCCCATGTTAATTTCTCCAATTTTTGCATTTACTTTTCTCACAAAAACAAAAAACCCTCAACCAAGCCATGTATTCTACACTTTAAAATTAAAACATTTTGCTGACCGGGCATGACAGCTAATGGACAGTATTAAGCAAGATTCATTTAAAAAAATACAAACGACCTTCCCACCCACCCGAATATACCTAACATGCTAGTTAAAAACAACAGCCCTTACCCTCCCACCCTCTCACCTGCATTGAATTTA
Source organism: Balaenoptera physalus (assembly GCF_965194825.1). NCBI lineage: Eukaryota > Metazoa > Chordata > Mammalia > Artiodactyla > Balaenopteridae > Balaenoptera > Balaenoptera physalus. The sequence goes on along the minus strand of NC_138896.1, from coordinate 58,824,197 downwards.
GGGGAAAAGAAGAAAAGAAAGAAATCTTACCGCCCTAGAAACAAGAACACCCCAGAAATGTGAAAAATCCTCCTCTGAAAAGACAACTACACAGACTGCTAGAAACACAAGGAACTATTCCAGAGCTGGTTATTTAAAGAAAGTAAACACTTTGCTACACACATTAACATTCAGTCAGTGTGCTCTGAGATAGAGCCTTAAGAAAAATACTACCTGAGCTTGTAAGTTAATACAATCATTAAAAGGAGGTCTACGACCATGTGGATACACAAAACTTTTAGAACCATTACTGGTTAAATGATGATGGAAAACATCCCACCAGGCTGGCTTGTTAACCCGTAAGATCGGTTTTTAAAATAGGCATCTTTGAGGTATTTCTTCACCATGACATTTATAAACCAAATTCACAATAATGACAGTGGTGTTAAGGATGCTCTCTTCCAACCAAAACAAAAATTAAGCGAGGGGGGAAAGAGAGGTGGAGAGGCAATACAGTATATCATGGTAATGTGCTTCTCAACTTTATCAAGTATTTAATAAACAAGCAAAGGAAAAGAATAACCCGTCAAAGAACATGTTACCTTTGGTAGGGGGGCGAAAAAAATCAAACACAAAAGAGCAACACACACACTTCACCATCACTGCTCAGTAAGACAGTGATTGCTGCAATGCCATGGTGAGGGACATCCTGCTGGGTCCAGAAAGGGTACAAATACAATCACGAGGTCTAAAGGATGTTCGTTCCCTTCCAATAGGTGATATTCCCAACAACTAGACCCTTAGAATTGCTCCTAAAAGGGTGTTATTTTCAGACATTCAAAATACAGATATTTTTTCTCTTGAAGAGAAAAAAAAAAAAAAAAAAAAAAGACCTAAAGGTCTTCATTTGCAGATAAGTCCTCAAAAAGGTCAGATGAACCCGTGGTTTCAGAACACTGAACAACGTGGTAACGGTGTGCGTAACTCCTGGTGGGGGGGGGGGGGGGGGGAAGCCAGATTGGTAAGAAATGCTTGGATTTATGACTACATTTGCCTGTATAGGACTATTTGGTTTCAAAGTTTCTTTTCCAAGGTCAATCAAACGCTTCTCCTGTGAGAAGTCAGTTCTGGATTTATGAAAACATTTTCTTCTCGAGGTAGCTCTCCACTTCTACCCACTCCCCGGTGGATTAATACTATTTAGAGACCCGTCAGATACTAACATGAGGTAGATGACTTTCACCAAAAGTGAGGTAGAAACTAAACAAAAGCAGATGGTGTGGGATGGAGTGGCTGGTGTGTGTGTCCTGTGCCCTGGCCCACAGGCAGCCCAGCCCAGGGAGGCCAGAGCGCCTCAAGAGGTTCAGGCTCCACGATCCCATCACACGCAAGTACAAGACTATGACTTTTATACAGCCCCAGACTGTTGGAAACTCAGCAAGAGTGATGTTTTAAATAAATACTTTTTGGCACCATTGGATTTCTTCTTCTTTTTTTAAACAGAAAAACAAGCCTATAACTTTGGCATATCTTTCACTATCTACCAGAACACAGCAATCTTAGAATCTTCCAAAGAGTAAGACGACACACATACAACAGTATTCTGCTGCTTCAAGCCCAGAAGACCTCCCGCCTCCAATCATTAAGCTTTGGCTTAACTAGAATAAAGCAGACTGAGCCAATCTCATGCTATTCTCTTACAGCCCCATTACAAACTGCCTTCCATCTGGCAACTTTTTTTTGGCCCAGCGTGTAATTTAGATTCCATTTATGGTACCCCTGTATGTGTTTCCCCGATTCCCCAAATAAGTTAGACTTAAAAGGGCATCCATCAATCAAAGAGTTAGTGCACTTGGGGGTTCTGTTTGGGCCACTGGGCTCCAGCCAACTTGCATGCCACCTGCCAGCCAGCACACAGCACAGGTTCTCAGACAGCGTTGCTTCTCGTGACCAAATTCACAGAGGAATTACTTAAAAAACAAAAACAAAACAACCACAACAAAAAACAGTAACACTTTCGAAACGTTAAGTTGGTGTCAACCAAAAGTGGCTTGTATCTGTGGGTTATTTAGATTTCCTTTAGCCATCCCAATATCCAAACCTATACATCCAAATCCAATTGGCATCTCAAACCATATACTGACCTTACACCTCACCTCACCCCCTGACCAGATCAGACATACCTGGGGATTTACTGTCTCAATATCACATTTCCTCAAGAGAAACATTTTATCCTCTTCCCTCACAGCACCCAGGACCTTATCTTTTCACCACTTTAAAGATGCCCTCTTTGACCCAATTCCTGCTACCCTAGCATCACCTCATAATGGGCAGGAGATACGCATTGATAAACACTTGTTATCTCTCACACTAGGGAGGTCCAAATGCTGGCTTTTCTCATCTCTCTTCCACATTGTACAAGATGCACACTCTGGAATGCTTTGCACCAATCCCTGTGGGTCAGGAGTCAATCTGGGGCAGCCACAGATGGCAACATTTTAAAAACAAAAGCTTCCCAAGTGTGACCATGTTTCTCAAATGGCAGTGATGCACAATTTTGGGTGCAGAAAATGTAAGGAGACATACCTTTTACAGAGAGTAAAGAGGCAGTATCACCCAGCGACACGTTCATTTCAGGGAGCGGACCTGTTTGCTTTAAAGCAGGCAAATTGAACAGTCTATTAATTAAGCCCTAATCATTTTAGCCACATGTGGAAACCCTGGCTTTACAACCAGATCCACAAAAAAAAGTTAAATAAGCAGCTTTGGTTGCTGCTACTCACCAAGAAAATTTCACTCAGGTTCCAATATTTCCCCACATATGGGGAAACTGGGAAGGAAAGGCTAAGAGTGAAGATGTTGAAAATGAAGACAGAATAATCAAAGGTATTGACTACCGGAAATAACTTAGCCTAGCGATAATCATGACCTGAGTTTCTGAGAACATTTTAAAGAATTTAAGATACTTTTTTTTTTCAATTAAAAAAAATTTTAATCATTTAAAACCAGTTGTCTTTGGTGTTTAAAGGGGGATTATTTAGGGGGCAGGGGGATTGAGAGGAGGAGATTCAGCACCAAGTTATTCCAAAATAAAAAACAATAAAAATGTTTAATTACATGATCTCTTTACCAGTTAAAACTTAGAACTTAGGGGCAACATAAAAGGCAACTGAATAGGAATTAGAGAGGGATTCACTATTAGAGAGGGAATGACTATTAAATTCTTCAATAAAAGGAGAAACGCTTTTACATAACAAGATCCCCTGACACCTCCCCACCCTGAAACACAAAAGCTGGGGGACAGCAGTTTGAAGCTACTTTCCAGTTTTTGGATCCCTTATTGCATGTGGTTCTCCTTTATGGAACAAGGTTTCCCCCATCTTGGTCACTCAGAAACCCCAGAACTAAAGCAATGGGAAGAGACAGGGGACCACGAAGTGGTAAATTAAATGTCCAAAAGAGCTGGATGGGAAAAGCAGTTTGATTGGCTTGCTACACTGTTCCCCATCATCTCCTTTTTTTTTTTTGGGGGGGGGGGGGAATGACAAAAACAATCGATCGACTTGTTAGTCTGTTCGTTAAAAACTCTATCCATATTGCAAAAGGAATTTCTCTTAAATACAGGAATAGAAACTGATCTGTTAGTCTTCCCGTTTAAACAAGAGGTGTCCTGGAAGCCACTGCCATCTGAGAGCACCTCTTTCTCCTGTGGTGCTCTCGAATTTGGTTCTCATTTCAGTATTTGAAAGACAGTTAATGCCCAGAAGCACAAGGTTCTGCACCCAAGTCCAGCTTACGACAAACCCACCCTGTAAAGTGACGGATGCCATCCCATGTTTCTGCAGCAGGAGTCTGGCTTAATAAATTTTCATTCTTTGGTACCGAGATACAGGTTGAACAAGAGGTTTCACGTCCTATACGTTTTTCCGGTCGGGGCAATGTGGTTTACAAATCCTTTACATTCAAAGGCCTTTGGGGGGGAAAATTCACGTTTACCAAGCTCCATGGCTCGGGAGCAGACCACTCTGTAAAAGTGACCCGAGCAGAGGGTGTGGGGATGGGCTGTTCCCATAAACTTGACTTTAAAACATTCTATTTCCCTGAACTTCCAAAGCAGGAAAAAATTGTGCTTTTAAAACAAAAGTTCATTCCTTTGCCTACTCTTCTTAGGAAAAGAAATGCCTAACATTAAGAGAACAACACTCAACCGCAGTCTGGGGGTCCCTTGCCTGTGTCTCATGCTCTCTGCTGACCAACTCAGCACACGCATGCCCACCCACCCACTCAATGTCCACATGCCACATGCCTGAAAATCCTCTTTCTGAGAAGGAGGTTAATTTTCTTCTTCTACTTAATTCTTTATAACCAACAGCAAACTAAAAACACTTCACTTCTGAGAATACTTTCAATCAAAAATCCTGAACTATGTCTATTTTTCAGAAACCGAAGTGTGAAAAGAAAAAGTTCTTTGGGAGGTGGTATAGCATTTTCAGTTTTACTATTTTGGTGTAAGGTGGCTTCACACCCACACATACATACACACGCACACACACACACACCCTCCCTTAGAAGAAACAAAGATTGCATACCCTAAAATAGGAATGGTCTGCTTTTCTTGGCTAGCAAGCCACAGCCACTTCTTCTAGGAATAAGAAAATATACTGATGTTGAACGGGTTGAGAAACACACTGAGGTATAAAAGAACCCAGGAAGTTCACTGTTGCAGCATTAAAAAAAAAAAAAAGATTTTTCCCAAAAAGATCAAGATCACACCACACAGCCTAACCCCATAAACACAGTATTCTCAAGAACACAAATACTCTACAATTAAGCATCTTAAATCCCATTTTTCCACGTTTTATAGTTTTTTTTTTTTAACTTAGTAGTTTTCTCGTGTTTGCTTGGCTCAATCTACAGAATGCACCCCACCGCACACATCCAGCACCCTCCCAGCCACAGAGATGCTAGGCTTGTGCATGTCACGCCCCACGGAGGGGAGAGGGGAAACGTGAACTCCACTGAGCGAGGGTGGGAGGGCAGAGGGCCTGTTGGAGAAGGAAATGTAAAGGTTTCTGAGGTAGATAGAGATCATCACTTCACAGGCTCAATCCCTGCAGAAAAGATACGTACATTCATCTGTAAAAAAATAAAGATGAGGTAGGACATAAGCAATGTTGTACTTTTCTTGTTGTCTTTAAACAAAAGAAAAAAAAAAAATAAAAAGAAATTTCCCTGAGACGGTTTCTTCTTTGAATTTCAAAAGGGGGAGAGAGAGAGAGACGTACACACGCGCACCCCAAACACAGAAGCCTAGGAATGTGATTAGAAGATGAGGATTCGATTGTTGCCAAAGTCCACCACGACAATCATCCCATCCGGCGTGACAGCGATGCCGGAGGGCCGGTCCATCTGCCCAAAGCCACTGCCCTGGGCGCCAAACTTGCACAGGAAGCTGCCATTGGACTCGAACATCTGCACCCGGTGGTTCCTGGAATCGGCCACGATGATACGCCCCTCCTGGTCCACGGCCACGCCCTGTGGGCGCAGAAATTGCCCATTGGCGGTGCCCTCTGAGCCCAGGAAGCGGGCCGACTGGCAGTCTGGGTGAATGACCAGGAGCCGGTGGTTGTTGAAGTCGGTGACCACCAAGTGGCCCTCGTGGTTGAAAGCCACCCCCCTCGGGGAGTCAAAGTGCTTCCAGAGAGCCCCCTCGAAGCCATACTTATTCAGGAAGACCCCATCGGGCCCGAACAGCTGGATCCGGTGGTTCCGCGTGTCGGAGACCAGGATCTTGCCCTCGGAATTCACCGCCACATCCCAAGGGTAGTTAAATTGCCCGTTTTTGGTGCCCTTCTCACCGAACTTGAGGAGGAACTGGCCCTCAAAGGTGAAGATCTGGATGCGATGATTGTCCTTGTCGGCCACCACGATCCTGCGGGAGGTGTCACAGGCTACGCCAGCGGGCCTGTCGAACTGCCCGGGCCGGGAGCCCAGAGTGCCGAACTTGTGGTGGAAGGCGCCGCAGGGCTTGAACACCTGGATGCGATTGTTGCTGCGGTCGGCGACCACGATGTAGCCCTCCTTGTCCACGCTCACGCCCCAGGGCCGGCACAGCTTGCCATCGCTGTCGCCCTCACTGCCGAAGCTCAGGCCCGGGAGCCCGATGCCCACGTAGCTGCGGCCGGACTTGACCACCACCTTGAAGGGGCTGTTCTCGATATGCTGGTTGCACAGGGTGACCGACACCAGGTGCTCGCCCTCCAGCTGCGGCCGGTAGCTCACCACGTATGTCCCGTTCTGCTGGTCGCTCACCTCCGCACCAAACAGGTTGCCGTCAGGGCCCAGGACCACGGCCGACATGAGGTCGCCTCCTGAGAGGCGGGGCTCCCCGTCGTGGTCGTAGCCGATGACAGTGAAGGAGGCCACCTTGCCCTGGAGGGCCCGCTTGAGGCCGTCGCCCGTGGCCTTGGTGAGCGGCGCGAAGGCCCCGCTGCTGACAAAGCCGAAGGACTTGATGGCGAGGTAGAGGGCCTGGTCAGGGGGTGTGAACATGACCCGGTCGTCCTCCTGGGGCTGCAGGAGGCTGCGCACGGTCTTGAGCTCCTGCACCTGCGCCAGCATGCGGTCTCGGGCCAGCAGGATGTCCAGCGCCCGCCCCTCCTCCAGGACCTGCTGCACGGCGCTGATGGTGCTCTCCAGCTTGTTGAGGTTTTGCCGCAGCTTCTCCACTTGCAGGTACAGGGACTTGGCTTTCACCTGGCGGATTTTCTCTACCTGGAGGGAAAGGTGAGAGCCGGGAGAGAGGACACAGAGGCTTAGAACCAAGACAGAAAACAACGCATCAGCTGACATACTCATACCGAGGGAAACCTCACACTTGAGGGTCTGCAGAAACGTCTGGTCCGCATTCCCCCAAAGTGGCAAAATCCAAAGACAGGGAGGCTGGGGAACTGTCCCTGATCACAGGAGATGACTACAGAGACCTGACAACTAAATGCAACAACTGATCCTGGATTGGGAGGACACTGCTATTAAACACACTATTGGTGGGATGTCCCTGATGGTCCAGTGGTTAGGACTCTGTGCTTCCACTGCAGGGGGCGTGGGTTCGATCCCTGGTCAGGGAACTAAGATCTTAAAAGCCGTGCAGCACGGCCAAAAAAAAAAAAAACCAAACCAAACCAAACCAAACCAAACAAAAAAAACACCAACCCACTATTGGTGAAATGTGACTACAGACTAAGGATTAGATACTGCTGTTATATCAAGATTCGACTTCCTGGTTTTGATTAGCTGTGATTAAGAGAATATCCTTGCTCAGAGGAAATAAACTGAAAACATTTAGGTGTAAAGGGGCAGTGTCTCAAATACTCCAACTTACTGTCAAATCATACACACACACTCACCTATTGAGAGAGAATGATGAAAATGGGGCAAGATGTAAATAATCAGTGAATCTGGGTAAAGGATACATGGGGTTCTTTTATTATTCCTGCAAATTTTCTCTCAGAAATTAAATAGAAGTTAGAAACAGCCATGTAACAAAGAAACGTTTACTGAGCACCTACTCTGTGCCAGGTGCTGGAGGTACATGTGGCCCATAGAAAACATGGGCCCCGCCCCACTGAGCTTAGAGTTTAAAGCAAGAGATACTAAGCAAGCAAAGAAATACTGCAAGACAATTTCAGACAGTGCTAGGGGTTAGAGGATAGAAAAAGAGTGTGACAGACAGTGACGAGGGAGGCCTGATTTAGACAGAGGGTTGTCAGGGACAGGTGGCCTTGAATGTGGAGAGAAAAGTGGCAGAAAGGGGACCAGAGGCAGGATTGACCAACGGACTGTAGTACAAGGCTGGTCATGCACTCCCAACAGACTGAATCGAAAATGCTCCTATGTACAGAGGGCCTGAAGTCTCCTGAAGGATATTTCTCTCTCAGTCTCTCTCTCAGCATAAACACACAAACACACACACACACACAATCAGAGACAGAAAGCCTGTGTGTGGAGAGAATAAAATGACGGATTTGGTGAGGATCACAAACCCTGCTCTTTCCTTGTCCCGTTTTCTCTCTTCACAGGGGTTAGAAATCTTCATCAGGGAGCCTGAGAGGTCCCACACCCCAAATTTGGAGATACCAACTTTTTAGCAACTGTTGGCCTGTATTATTTCCAAAGGGGTCTCTAAATCTAAAACACCGTGATATGTAAACAGGGGTTCTGACCTGCTTCTGACTCAGATCACACTATTAGGGAACGTGGGATTTTTGTCTGACTGATCAGTTCTCCATTCTTTTGCAGGAAATAACTCAGTCCTCTAAGTTTAAGTGGTTTCCTCTGAAAAGAACAGATGAGTCGCCCAGCCAGTGCGTGCTGTTTTGCAGAGAGAACCATGACTTCTGAGTGCTTGACCGATCTGAAAGCCACAGAAAGTCTACTTCAGAATAAGGGTCCACTGTTGGAAGGGCTGGATTTTAATCCGATTTTCCCGTCGGGGGTGGATAACATGATTTTGGACCTGATTCATGTGTATTCATCTGTCCACTCTGGAAGGACGTGTGTGTGCAGAGAAGCCCACGTGGGGACAGATCAAAGAGAAGCTCTGTCGTTTGGTTTTGCACTGGGCCAAACCTCTCGGCCTCGATTCTGATCCCTCAACCGGATGGTTGCAGCTACCCGCCAAGAGGCAGCCATGTCCACTGGAAATGCACAAGCCACAAGAAAGGACATGCATCCAGATACCTATAACTGGGTCACCGAGCACTCAAGTTATCTCCAATAACCAGGATGCAAGAAAAAAAAACAAAAAACAAAACCACTGTGTAACAAGGAGGTGCCCAGACAGAGCCAGGCAAGAGGGAGCAGAAAAATCAGTGATTAGTGAAGAAGAAGGGGGACTCCCACAGGATTTGGGGCGTGGTACCCCAGCAAAAAAGCAAGCACAAATGGGACTGAGGTGTGTCCAGAATGAGCAAGCTGATTTTGGAGTTATCCAAGAATGAGTTTTTAGGCAAGTAAAAACAAAGCTGATAACATGAAGAAGAGACTGACTGTCCTTCCCAATTTGCTTCTCCTACGGTAAAAAACATGCTCCCTATTCCTCCTGAAAGAGAACTGCCTTGAGAGAGGTCCTCAGCCCCACCGGAGGGAGGGTAACTAAGGTGAGATCTGCAGAAACCCCTGCACACAAAGGCCTTTTCATCAGCAGATCCAGAAGAGCAAGTTTGTGGCAGAGTTCACCACAGAGCTCTCAGGTTGCAAGAAGGGGGCCCCTTTCAGTTATAATTAACATTCGTGGGTGGCATGGGACTGGCAGACCTTGGGGACATCGGAGGGTCTGAAAACTGTGTCAGGCCCACAAAGGTGCCTGAATAAATCATGTGAATTAAATCTTGGACTGTTTCCATCCAAGGACTCTTCTCTTCTGTCAAAAGGCAGTAGAGAGTCAGAAGAAGCAGAAAGTAGCTAGGTACAGAGCTAACTCAAAGGAAGAGGCAATGCAAAAGCCCACACAGCCTTCCCAAAGGCCAATACAATTTACTCTTTCAGGGGACAGGAAATTGGCGAGGACCACTTTCAGAAATCGACATGCGGTCCCCACCATCATACAGTTTGCAATGAGCCAAACAAGCACCACACACCCAAACACACCCGTTCACATCAGCTCTGTATAGTCTTGTTCCTGTGTTCAGAGAAGGTGATCCCAGTTGAACTGGCGTGAGGTACTTACTGGCCCCTCTTAGGCACGTTGCCCTCTTCTACCTGAGTGAGAGTGCAAGATCAGAGAAGAAAATGCTGCAGGGGACGTGGGCGGGGCGAGTCATCTCTCCAGCTGATTTTATCTAAACAGCACACAGGCGTGCTCAGCGCTCTTTCCGGCTCCAACAGGAAGAAAGGGCACACACTCACTGCCCCCACAAGTGGAAAACTGGTTTTCCACAAGGGGTCAGGAAGTCCAACCAGCCGGGACACCAAAACTAAGGACGAGTGTTAGCAGCCTGCTTTCCTAACAGCAGTCTCCATTGTACTCCCTTCTTTCTGCTTCCACCTGAGTGCCTGCAATAGAAAACTTGAGACTCTATCCAGTCTCGGGGACCTGACTGCTTCTGAAAAGGCTTCTTGTCGTCTTACTACTCGGAGGGGGACCCCTGCATCTTTCTGTAGACAAACTTAGGGGAAAACTACCAAGTGTTCTAAACTCAGAGAAGGGATCCAGGGTGTGACATCAGCATGCTGTCACCCTGCTGTGGTTCAGAGGCCGTGCCGGCCACCGAGGAGCCCCAGGGTGGGGTGGGCGTGCAAACCCCTCCCACGTTACCTTCCACAGCAGCTCACACTCCCGCTCCTCCAGGGCCTTCTTGTGTCTCGCAGTCACGGCTTTGACCTCCGACTGTACCACTTTTGCCTTCATCTCCACCTGCTCTGCCACCGTCTGGGCCTGCTCGATGCTCAGCTGGAAAACCAAAAACAATCTCAGAGCATGAGAAGTACCTTCCCTCCTCACACACAACACTTAAGGCTGCTTTCTTCAGCCCCGAAAAGCTAACGCCTTAGGCCCCCAACCCAGACCTCGAGGTCCACGTCCTTGGAGAGGAAGCAGGCCCTGGGGGAGAGAAGGGCATCTGTTTGACATGTAACTGAAGGAGCTGCTTGGCAAGGGCTGCATTTCTTTGTATGAGAAATAGCACCTACACAGTGAATGTCAGGACTATTAAGAGATAGTCTGACACAGTGAAACCAGTGTAGCTGGGTCACAGCCCAAAACAGACTGGGGATCAGATGTGAAATGTACTACTGCAGGTGCATGAGCAACTTCCCACAGACTTTCCGGCCAGGCTCCCCACCTGGGGGAAACCTCACAGGCTGGGCACATCCCTCGGGAGAAGGTGTGCAACAGGCTGCAGCCCAGCTCAGAACCAACGCCAAGTGCAAACTGGGAAACAGTGTCTGATGCACCTGAGAAGCCATGTCTATGGCCAGAGACCACCTCTGCACCCCCATGCCCCCAATCTGTACCACCAGCCCCCGTAAATCTGCCCGTTTAATCAGACGTATGATTGTTCATAAAAAATTAATCCAGACAGAGGCCTGGTGTTTTCATGAATATTACATGATATGCCTTGAAAAGCCACAAGGATTGGAGATACTGAGGTATTAAATCAGGGAACCCAAACTGACTGCTGATGCTGCAACAGGCTTTAGAGCAGGTGTCCCAGATCAGGAGGGACCCAGGGAAGCCTCAAGGGTTTAGAACCTGCCTGGGTTCAGGAATCAGCTACAGGTGACCAGTCATCTGTGTGCCCTGCAGAGAACGGTTTCTGGGACACGAAACACATCTAAAGCTGGCACAGTCCTGGACAAGCCAGGCTGGTCATCCTAGGGCTCAGGAAACCCAGGTTCAAATCCTAGCTCCACCTCCTACTGGTTCAGACAAGCTCCTGGCCTTCTCCAACTTCGGAGTGAAAGTGAGAAAAATGCAGGACAATATGTGGGAAGAGCTGAGTCCAGCCCCTGGTCCAGAGTCAAATACTGCTCTTATTAATAGCACTCAGCTGATAAACCCCTGCGACAAAGGCTCAACCATCCTCCCCCCTCATCCTACTTAGCTCGCATCATACAGGTAGGCCTAGTCACACTTCCTACCTTGTTTTGTTTTTAAACTGTAGTAAAATACATGCAGCATAAAATGTCCCACGAGTTACATTCAGCACATGCAATGTGGTGCAGTCACCACCACTATCTGGTTCCAGAACACCTTCCTTACCCAAAACGAAGCTTCCACACCCATGAAGCAGTCATTCCCCATCTCCCCTCCCTCTCCCCCATGGCATCCATAACCTATAGTCTCTACAGACTTGTCTATCCTGGATATTTCACACAAATGGAATCAAACAATACATGACCAGCCTTATTTTCATGAATATGCTCCCAGCTAATCAGCTATGACTCATTCAGTCACTTACAACTGGGACCCCTAACTGACCACCTTTCATGCTCTCAGCCTGATGACACATTAATGGCACGGCTGACAAGGTTAACCGCCCACTGCACTCCCTGCCCCCATCCCCGTGAGGCCTAAGGATCCACTGAGCGGATCGGAGCTGGCACCTGGCCAATCTGGGTGGCTCACGGGCTGGTTATCCTTGCCTTGGGATGCCTTTCTCTTCCAAAGTCACCCTAAAATCTCAAAACCCAGCTCAGATGCCGCTTCTTCTCTAAAATCGGAAGTAAAGGACACCTATCCACAGTGTTTCTGCTCCATCTTCACTATCCTGGCCCAAGTGTCATTACAGATTGAACTAAGGTGGGGCCAGGTACACAGTGCACGGTACTTAGCACTGGGTTCTAACAGGAACAATCTATACATTTTATACTTGCTCGTGTCAATGGCCATGACCGTGTTTTATCAAAGCACTACATAACTAACTGCACTGGGTTAAATATCGTCCTGCCAAAATTCAGGTGTGCCTGCAACTTCAGAAAGTGGTTAAGATGGGGTCGTATTGGACTAGGGTAAGTCCTAAATGCGGTGACTGATATCCCATAGGGCCGTGTGAGGACGGAGGCAGAAACTGAAGTAAGGCAGGTACAAGCCAAGATGTGCAGACCACGACCTGCAGGAAGAAGCAAGGGAAGGTTCTTCCTTAGAGCCTTCACATGGAGCACAGCCCTGCTGACACCTTGATTCCTGACTTCTATCCTCCAGAACCGTGAGAAAATAAATTCCTATTGTTTTAAGTTACCCGGTTTATAGCAGCCCTAGGAAACTAATACAGTAGCCAACAAGTTGAAATAGATGGCTGTATCCAAATTACCCGAAACACAAAAAAGACTGACGGATCAAATAAGTGTGCATGTAAGCAGATACCATAACAGGGTGTCTCGGGCTGTCTGTCAGGATTGATTCAGAAAAAGAGAAACCTCACTAGACATTTAAGCAGAGACGATTTAATATAGGGAATTTGGTTCAACGGGAAGCGGGGAACTGCTAATGCAAAGGGCACCCTGAGGATTAAGACAGACAGTGACTGCAGTCAGTAGCTACCACCCCTTGGGCTCAGAGAACGAAGAAAGTAGGGGTTACCAGGACCCAGAAGTATGGGGGAGGGACACCCCAGGCCCAGCTCATTCTGGGAGTGGCAAAAGCTGGAAACTGGAACCAACTTCTGCTGCCAGGGTAAAAAAAAAAATACTGCTGATAAGAACAGGAAGTCAAAAGGAAGAAGCAAGTCCCTTCTCCCCACTTCCAGACACGTGGTTTGAAATGAACACTGTAGCCCCAGCCTAACACGGCACGACTGTGAAAGGGTAGGTTGGTAGGTTATTAACCGGTACACCCTGTTTTCAGATGTGTTGGTTATTAATTAGCACAGAGCTGGTATCCACACCAATATCTGACTGAGGCAACCAAACCTATGTCCATAACATTTCTTTAACGCTTCCTCAATGGAAAGCAAAGGCAGCAAACTGCCTTCTATTTATATTAACATCATATTACTTAACCAAACTGAGTTTCCATTAAAATCAGAAGAGATGGAAATAATAGGTCCACATTCCTACAGGGCAAAAACTGGCCGGAGAGCAATGACCACCCCCTCCGCATGCACAGTAAGTGTCTGCTCGCCGCCCACCCTCCTAGCCAGGCTGCTCCCAGTGTTTCCTCCCAGGTCCCTAGCAGGCCCTTGGGTTAACTCCCATCCTAGGACAGGAGCTATTTCTTCCATTTTCCAAATAGGTCAAAGGGGAGCAAAGCTCTGGCTATAATTTGAGTCATCCCCATTCCTAGAGTCATAAAAGTCCTAAGTGAAGAGACCAAATGGATTTTTCCTCTCCAAATCCTACACAACACCCCGGCAAGCACTGCATTCCAAGACGTGCAGACCAGGACCTGCTTAACTAGTTCCCATTATCTAAGCAGGGCATATTTGAAGGACGCCAAGAGGCAGGTGGGTTGGGGGAAATGGCAGTGGGTAAAAGGGCTGGGGAAGCTCTGAAAACAGAAACACGCACTTGAAAGAAAGAAAGAAAGAAAAAGAAAGGAGGAAGGAAAGAAAGGAAGGAAAAAGGGAGGGAGGGAGGCAGGGAGGGGGGAAGGGTGGGTCACCTAACAAGCATGGGGACTTGAGAAAAAATGTTAACTTCAAATGTTAACAGATTCAATCAAACACTTGAAGTTGAGGCAAGTCAGTGATGCCAGCTGACTGCTGAGTGGTGGCCACTTAGTACTGAGGAAGAGTCTGAGGCCAAATCTGGGTTTCACAGGGAAGGGTGCAGAAAGTGATTAGCGATGTCTGCCATGGAGAACAGTGGTGGCCTGATGACAGGTATTTAAAGTGTCCTGATAGAAGATAATAGAGAATGCAAGTGTCACCCATAAGCTCAAAGGCCACCATACCGGTACCAGATGGGGGAATTACTGTAGTTCACTCTAAAATGTAATTTTTATCACATTTAATATCTTTGAAACTATGATTCATTTTAACACTGTCAGTGGGTTTTTTCCCTTTGTTAGTTGTATATAAAATGAATGTGCATCTTACAGTTAATGGCATCTTAAATGTGATGAAAGAAATAAAAGTAACGAATCAAGGCTGTCTTACATGGAGAGCAACTATATTCCTGATCCAAACTCTGGATGTCCCCCAGGGAATCTGTGCACCTTTATGAAATCGTCTAATTACATAAGTGACCAAAATGTTGTACTTTCATGAAGAGTGAAAGTGACTTGGATATCAGATTACTTGACTCATCAGAAAGATCACTTCAGTATCACACATAGGAATGCTAATAGCTGCTGAGAAAGTTATTAAAATCCTAAACCATCTGCCCGCCCTAGAACACACGACTGATTCTTTATCATTTCCAAAAAAGGTCTTGTGTTAAAAATAATTCATGTATTCAAATACTCGTTCTAAACAGTTTCCTATTCGATTACTTTTTAAAATATTTATCTATCTATCTATTTATGGCTGTGTTGGGTCTTCGTTGCTGTGCGCAGGCTTTCTCTAGTTGCGGCGAGTGGGGGCTACGTTTCATTGCAGTGCGTGAGCTTCTCATTGCAGTGGCTTCTCTCGTTGTGGAGCACGGGCTTCAGTAGTTGTGGCACGTGGGCTCAGTAGTTGTGGCTTGCGGGCTCAGTTGCTCCACAGCATGTGGGATCTTCCCAGACCAGGGCTCAAACCCGTGTCCCCTGCACTGGCAGGCGGATTCTTAACCACTGCGCCACCAGAAAGTCCTAGCAATGTTTCTTGACTTTCAAGCTTATCCTACCAGGTGAGGCAAACAACCTAGGATTTTTTTGTTTTCCTAAAACCTTGTCACCTGGATCAGGCAAGAAGATTCAAAAATTAAGGCACACTATTACCTGCCTATGTAAGAGAACTTCACTATATCTCAGAGTTACACATGTCCCTTCCTAGCCCCAAAGGGATGGGAATTCAACAGAAACAAGGGTCTAAATTACCAGGACGTCTAATGCTTCCAACAGAACAGAAGAGAATAGCATGGCATAGCATAGCAATAACTAATGCTTCCAGTAAAATAAAATTAAAAATAAATAAGTAGGGGCTTCCCTGGTGGCGCAGTGGTTGAGAGTCTGCCTGCCAATGCAGGGGACACGGGTTTGAGCCCTGGTCTGGGAAGATCCCACATGCCGCGGAGCTACTGGGCCCATGACCCACAACTACTGAGCCTGCGCGTCTGGAGCCTGTGCTCCGCAACAAGAGAGGCCGCGATAGTGAGAGGCCCGCGCATCGCGATGAAGAGTGGCCCCCGCTCGCCGCGGGGGGAAAAAGAGAAAGCCCTCGCACAGAAACGAAGACCCAACAGAGCCATAAATTTAAAAAAAAAGTACAAATGCACAATAAAAATTGTAAGTAAGTGAGTGAGTGAGTGAGTGAGTGAGTAAGTAAGTAAGTAAGTAAGTAAGTAACCATGGCATGACCTTTATTTATCACCCAGGAAAGAGTCTGAGGTTCAACCTTAAATAAAATTTCCCGTGCTCACTTATTTCTCACCTATAAACAAATCTGAGTAGCAAGGTGAGCACCCAGTCCTTCTATAGTCCTGACTGAACACCCTAATGTCCACTTGGATTTGGGGAGGCGGCTGGATGGCAAACAGGCAGCTGATGTGACGGGGTCCAGCCAGGGTATCTGGAAGAAGCCCTGACCAGCCAGTAACTCCAGCCACATCACTGTCATCTTCACCAGACTGTGAGGTCTCCGTGCACTGCCCGCCCCCATGTGATTGCTGCTGCACGGGTGTCACATGGGCTCATCTGGGTCATTGTCCCATGGCCTCCAGACACTGGTGTCTGCCCAATAATCTACACACGCCATCTGAAAGGGAGTGGGAAAGGTTTCATATGCAAGAAAGAACCAGGCAAACAGGTGAAGGGTGCGGAGGGACTGACCTGGATGGCCTGGCGGCCCTGCTGGGCATCAGCCAGCAGTTGGATGGTGAGCGCCCGTGAGTCCTGCAGCGCCTCCTGGAGGTAGACGAAGCTGTGGCCGCCGTGCCGGCCCACAGTACACTCTCGGCAGATGGGCACTGAGCACGTGTCACAGTACAGGTGCAGCACCTGGGGACCAGAGAGGGCCAGGTGTTAATGACAAGGGGGTGGGTGGCGGGGTGCCCTGCATCCCAGGACCCCACAATAAACAAGCACACCCCATAGGGAGCGGGAGCCCTGCAGGCAACTGTGAGGACAACTTGCTCCCCCCACCCCCACCCAAAGGAAAAACAACCAACACCCCCTCGTTTTACTCCAGTTCCATTCACAACCACAACTGAGACACCGCAAAGGCAAAGATGAAACAAAATGATCCTCCAGGGACTTCCCTGGGGGTCCAGTGCTTAAGACTCTGCGCTTCCACTACAGGAGGCACGGGTTCGATCCCTGCTTGGGGAACTAAGATTCCGCATGCCGCGCAGTGTGGCCAAAAAAAATAAATAAAAAATTTTTTAAAATGTGGTGCTCATCAATTGACCTTAGTAATTGACAATAATTATACAGTCATATGAATAAAACTATTTAAAAACAAAAACAAAAGAAAACAATCATCCTCCATAAGAGATTTCCCTGTATCTGAGATTAATTACCCAGAAAGGTTCCAGGATTGATTGTCTCCCTGGTCTGAGATTGGTGGCCGGGATGAAAGGATAAATCGACAAGTTCCTCTTGCCACCCCACGCTCTGGGGTGGAAACCAGGCTGGGGGCCAGGATCAATCCCCCTCACACGGCAGTTGGCTGCCACCGTCCCCCCATCAAGGACACGAGCGCACCCCAGGCACTCAAGCAAGGTGCGGGCTTAAGCTTCCAGAACAGAGGCCAAAGGCTAATGGTAAAGTCAGCCAGCTTCTTCTCTTTCTTCTTCCTGCCAAGTTGTTCCAAGGGGCTGACCCTGGGAGGGCAGCCGGTGCTGAGAGCGCCGCTTTATTGGATGCTCTGTGCCTCCCTGGGGCCCTGCGTGCTGTGGGGGGGAGCAGCTTGGCACCACCTCCACCTGCTGATAAACCTGCTGAGAGTCGAGCTCTCAGGAGCCAAAGCTCCTTGGCACAGAACGGGGCCAGTCCCGTTGCATCCCTCCCCAGAGCCGGGACTTAGGGCCACTGTCTATAAATGTTTGCTGGCTTGCTTTCAAGAGCAGAGCTTCAGTTTGCCTCTGGTACACCTGGGGTGAAGGAAAGCGAGCCAACACTCGACAGGCAGGGAAGGGAGCATGTGTGTGCGTCGGGGGGTGGGGGGGGTGTCTTTCACATACACAAGCACTCATCTCGAGGTGAAGAGGCTGCACAGGGAGCAAGGGCTGGTCCCAACGCATGGAGGCTGGTTACCCTGTCCAAAGCACAAAGCACAGAGACCCAGAAAGTTCGTTCCTATTAGGCTGAAAGTCCCACACAGAAAGGGCCTGGGGCAGAGCGAGAACGCGGCTCCCCTCATTCTCCAGAGACCAAGGTCTCGGCGTAGTGCACGTCCACGAGGAAATGACTGCCCAAATGACTGTCAGCCAAACAGGCTGCTCCACATAGGGGGTGTGTGAGCCAGCAGGGGTTAGGTTGCTTCTCTGGGAACTCTGGGATCCAGGAATGGAAAAAGGAAAGACTTAGGATATCACGTTCCTACTTTGAAGAAATGGTTGTGATACGGCAAGTTTTCTGGACCTTATTTTACAGGAGGGAAACGTGATCGGGTTTGTAACTTTAGTGCCGATTTTTGTCCCGTGCTGTACGTTTCCAGCAGCCGTGGGAGACGGAACCCAGGAGGCATCTGCCTTCCTTTGTGAAGGCTAATCACTCTTTGAAGAAGGTCCACCATTTAGAGACTATCTAATCTTTCTCATTTGATGAATCTAAAATTCCCAAGCCAGCCTTAGATACTAACCGAAAAAAGCTAAACTGGATAAATGTGGGGAAATTCCCCGACACTCATTTTACGACATGGTGCTAAAGCAATTCTCCAGCCAGTTTCCACGACTCAACCACATCCCTCCCCTCTGCTCCCTCCATTTGTCACGGGAATAAAGGGATCACTCCTGCTAATGTGAAGTGTGAAAATCTCCTGGCAGAAGGCTCCCTGCTCTTACCAAACAGCTAAGCAATCTTCTCTTTACCTCTGCTCAGGAGTTACCTTTTCTTGGACAACGGTGTGGACTGACTAGTGTCCCCTGCTTTAGGAGTCTGTGGGCTCCTGCGAGTGGGGAAGAACCTTAGGCTGCAGGTCCCCGCATGTCCAGCCTGGAGAGCCCAGGTATCTCTAAAATGGGTAAACGGGGGTCCTGGGATGTGACCCCACCTGACAGTGTTTCACATGGGACTGACGCAGCTCTAAGCGCCTAGAACACCCTGTGATCTTGGAAGTGCCAGTGCTTCTGCCGTTCCAGGCTGACTATAGGACCCCACAAGGGTGGGGATGGGGGTGACAGTATAAGTGGGTAAAAGCAGAGCCTCAGTGGTGCTTTTAATTAACTGTTGATTTTTTTTAAAAAGAACACACTGTCTAAAACCTGAAAATGAGATCACATTTTGTACATTTTTTTTTTGGCCGCTCCATTTGGCACGTGGGACCTTAGTTTCCCCGACCAGGGATCAAACCTGGGCCCCTTGCAGTGGAAGCATGGAGTTTTAACCACTGGACCACCTGGGAAGTCCCACATTTTGGAAACTTTCTAGTGAAATATCAGAGTAAAACTTTGGGAAGATGTCACATTCCATTTAGAAGCGCCACATCTCACTCACCGGGCAATTTCTAAGGTCAAAAACTTACAATTTTAGAGCTTATGGAACTCGGTGAATAGGCAAAGGTGCACACGGGTGTGCATGGGTGCAACTCTCTCTGAACCAGCTTACTTAAGGTTATTTTAAAAGAATAAACTGGATGACTGTTCAGAGGGCCCACCGCCAGAAAGAAATGTGGCAGAGGCCATGAACTGTGGCTCTGGGAAGGAGCAATCCTCTGGCGGCAGGAATTCCAAGGCCTGAGCTGCCCGTTTGGGGCTTCCCGGGCAGATGTGTGGACACGCCCCCTCCCCCCCACATGGCGACAATCTGGCTGCCCAGCTGAATGGGGCAGGCCTGACCTCTGACCTTGCAAGTGACCACCCTCTCCCCTGCCCCCAGCTTCCAGAACACGCCCCACCCACTGCCTTCCTCTCCCAAAATTTCTAAAATACCAGGCGGAGACAAAGACCTAGGAATGTGAGCCCAGCAGGAGAGGAATGGGGGTGGGGGTGGGGGTGGGGTAGAGGAAATAAATAAATAAATAAAAATACCAAGCAGGCAGGTTTACCTTAGCCAGGGCTTAAATAAAGTGCTCTGTTAATGAACGAGAATGTTCTACGTTTTATATTATTGATACGTGTGATCCAACAAGGAACACACACACACACACTCACTCACTCACGTTGGAGCACCAGGTTAAAATACAACTATCCACATCAGTGAGAAGTGTAAACAGAAAAGTATGGAGGGGGCCTCTCATTGTCAAGATCCCTCAACTGAAATAATAAATATTAACTGCTATAAACTTATTTTTTGAGATTTCTTTGACATCCCTTAAAATGACTGGGGACATGTGTCCTCCCACAAACTCAGGCCTAGACAGAAGGAGGTCTCCACCCACCACTACAGACACGAAGGGGAGGTGGGCTGGTGACAACCAGAAGCCTTATCTGTATGTAACACTCGGCAGGCTCTCCTATTAAAATATGGTAAACCAAATTCAAGGAGTAAAGTCCAGCCACGCAACTAAGTCTATCCAACAACACCAAAACCAAGCTTTACTTGATTTAGGGAAAATACATTGAATGCCGGTGTTCTCAAACTCGCAGAAGCCCTCCTACATCTCTGGCCATGTGCTGCCACAGAGCTGTGGTCTTGGGGGGCCTGGGAAGAGGTGAAAGAAAGGAATCGGGACCCTCCTTCTTACACAATCACCACCAGCTCAAGACAGCAGAGTCCAGCTGTGGACAAGTTACTTCTTTCTGGGGGAAAGGAGTCAGAAACTTTTTAAGACAAGTTAGGGAACACACATGCATTTTTAATGCAAGAAGATACACAGGTGCAAGTCGTTTTTTAAAAAATCTGCCCCAGGGACTTCCCTGGTGGCACAGTGGTTAAGAATCCACCTGCCAATGCAGGGGACACAGGTTCTATCCCTGGTCCAGGAAGATCCCACATGCCTCAGAGCAACTAAGCCCGTGCGCCACAACTACAGAGCCCAGGTGCTGCAACTACTGAAGCCCATGCTCCGCAACAAGAGAAGCCACGGCAGTGAGAAGCCCGTGGAAGAGTAGCGCCCACTCGCTGCAACTAGACAAAGCTTGCGTGCAGCAATGAAGACCCAACGCAGACATAAATAAATAAATTAATTAATTAAAAAAAAATCTGCCCCAGTTTTTCAGTTGTTTCTACTTTTTAACGTAATCATCCAAAAATATGCTATATTCTATACATAGGTGAACTTTTTAAAGACACAAATAGGAGAGCATTATACTAGACCTTTTCACTTAATTATATTAACTGGGAGAATGTTTTGAGTTGGGCTGCCTGTTTTATGAGTGGCTGCATGGTATGTCGCCTGAAGATGATAGGATTTTAATGTTCCCTGATTTTTGAAAACTCACAAGCAATGCCGCAGTGAATATCCTTTTCTATTGTTCTTTACAAAGCCCAGAATTGTCAATTTGATAATATATTCAACTGCTACATCATTTGATGAATCAGAAGAAAAAAATCTACTTGCATGTGTGTGGACAGTAAGGCTTCTCAAATTTAATAACTTGATGTCAGGTCAACTTCCATTCACGTGAAGAACAAAGGTTGTCAAGTGCCAATTTCTGTTCCCAAACAAGATCAGACCTACACGAAAGGCCGGCATGGGGACGCCAGGGAGCCGGGCAATGTGGGACTGGGAGTCCAGGTCCACTCTGCTTGGCTGGAAGGTGGCAGGTGGAGGCGGAGACTGAAGAGAAGCCCCAGAGGAGCAGCAAGAAAGCAAGGCTTGTGTTTTGTGTGCTCAGGATTGGCTGCTAGATTTTCCAAAACACAAGGGTAGAGGCGAGTGGGCCCGCATGTTGGGATGATTCCAGAGTTGGACAGTGAGGGTGGTCTCAGGCAGTGTAAAGGAAGAGGGGAGTCCCAGAGGGTATCATTCAAACACCCGGTGAAACAAACATGGGCAGCCTCATAACAAGCCCAGAACCCCATTCTGAAATCCCCAAATTCAACAGATCTGGAGACCAAAAGTGTTTACACAAGCTGTTTGGCAGCAAAACCTGAACTGGTGTGAAAATGATCTCAAATTTTTATCTATACCATTTAGTGTGAGTTTTCATATATTTCACTGAAGAACTGCTAATATTCATTATTTTGTGGTGCTGTTTCACAGTATAAACTTTCCAAAATCATAAACGTTGAATGTCAAGGCACATCTAATCCCAAGGGCTAGGGTTAAAGACCTGCCAGGCCAGCTAGCTGAACAAGAGTCATTCCTGGGCTTAACAGGCAAGAGAAGAAGTTAAGACTACCGGGTGGTAGAGTGGGATGGGGGTGTACATGGGGGTGTACAAGTGGGGTCAGAGCACTTCTAGGCCAAATTTTTTTGGCTCCTGTGGATAAGGCAAATTTGAAAAGGAAGAGTTGGAAACAGGAGTGCTATCAGCTCGAACAACTTTTTTTGTTTTTGGCTGCACTGCACCGCACGGCTTGCAGGATTTTAGTTCCCCAACCAGGGATCGAACCCGGGCCACAGCAGTGACAGCGCCGAGTCCTAACCACTGGACCACCAGGGAACTCCCAGCTCTTAACAACTTTAGACTCAATGTGGTTTCTGGTACCAAGGGAAGGCATAGTTCAATGATGACTGAACGTCCCATGCTGTTCCCTGGAGGTTTTTGTGCCACTCCGAAAGCCACATCATGATCCCTTTCCTATTTTTCAAAAGAAAATTTTCACACTCCCAATGACCACTGCTTCCCAACACCGACCAACCACCACGTACCACCCAGCAAGACCCAGCTCCTCCAGTGCCTCCCGCTGTTGTGGGAACAGGTCTCAACACCCCAGAGCCAGGCACACAGGATCCCCACTTTATATTCCAGCAGTATTTATATCTTATACTTTATATTCCCTGTCTCAGGGCCCTCCTCCAGGAAGAACCCTCCCTGGGCACACAGCTTCTAATATTAACACGTGCAAAAAGCAGAACCATTGCCTTTTTATAAAAAGCCACAGGTAATTAAAGGAGTAAGTTCTGTTCCTACAGTTAAATGACTGAATTTGGCTAAGCTCACTTGCAGATTTGGTAAAAGAGAAAAAAAAAAAAAAAAAACCTCAATTTTTGGCTCAGAAAACTGTCAGAATTATTAAAAAGCATGAAAATGAGTTCATCCTAGAAAGGAAACCACTTCCCCTGTAGCACTGAAGCCCCTGAGAACAATGACACACACCGCCTTCCTCCAGTGTTGCCAGAGTCATAGACAAAAGAGCCTTACAAATATTTCTTACCATAGCTCCCCTCCTAAAACTGAGGCTGCAGCAGTAAATCTGACTCAAATACGGCCTTTAGGAGGCAAGGAAGGACATATAACTTGAGGTGTGTGTGTTTTTCTGGGATCCTGACGATACTCGGGGACTGTGCAGCTGGGTTTTCAGGGCAGGAGAATCCTCCAAGGGAGCTCTAAGGGCAGAGGTCGAGGTGACGAGGAGGGTAGGAAAAAGAGCAGGCAGAAGACAGCGCTTCCCACGTGGAGCTACAGTCAGCACTTCTCAGAGCCTTTGTAAAGTCCCCCAAAGAAGCATGTTTTATAAAGGTATAATCAGGATGTCACAAAATACTCAGTGTGGGACAATACACATGGGAACTCCAGAGATGAGCTATGCCTCTGTCCCTTCACTTCGAGTACCCGGAGTGCCCTCCCTATGCCAGCCGGCTATACTCAGGCCCCCGGCAGCGGAGCTGGCATCACTGAGAGCCTCCTCATGGGCCTGTATCCATCCTGCTCCCTCCCCAGATGCTGATAAACAAGTTCTCCATCCAAACCTCTGGGGGGACCCAACCTGCAAGAGCTCCTTCGCTCTTTGGACTATTCATTTGCCTGCTGGTCGGATTCTGGTTTTCAGGCTGGAGTCTTGGTATCTTTGCCCAACCACACAGCTTTGAGGCACAGTCATGGCTGGCCACCACCACCAAGGCCACCAGGGTTGACTGCCCACAGCCTGCAGTCTCTCTCCTTCCTGGAAGGCTTTAACAATGGCCCACACAAAAGAGCAGGTAACACCCCTGTGCTGGGGGGTTTCCTCCAAGAGATCCAAGTTACATGACATTCAGTGACACTCTGGAACATACCAGAACTGTGTTTGGGGTTACTGCCTACCAAACGGTTTTTCACAAATAAACTTGTTGACTTAAATAAAATGTGGGTGCTTAAAAATTCTTCCAGTTCAAAAATAAAAACCAAACTTCCCTATCAACAGAGAAACAGACAGGTATATACGTCCACACAATAGAATACTTTTAGCAATGAGAACAAATTACTGATTTTGTGCTATCACACAGATGCTTGATGGAAAAATAAGAATCAAAAAAGCATATACTGCATAATTCTATTTCTATGAAGGCAAAACTAAGGTGAAAAAAAATCAAAGAAGTTGCAGGTGGAAACGGGTGACTGGAAGGAACTCAAGGGAGACGTTCCAGAGCCATGGATGTGTCGTTATGTTGTCTTGGTGGAAGGAGTAGGTACACAGGTGTATAGAATTGTCGAAATGGGGAACTCCCTGGCGGTCCAGTGGTTAAGACTCAGCGCTTCCATGGCGGCAGCGGGGATATCTCAGGTTCGATCCCTGGTGGGGGAACTAAGATCCCGCAAGATGTGCAGCATGACCAAAAAATTTAAAAAGAATTGTCAAAATGTATACTTTTTATTTATGTAAATTATTCCTAAAAAATAATGTGAGGAGGAAACCCTCCCAGCGACCACCTAGTGGTGGTGGGGTGAGGCTTGGAGCCCAGCCTCAGCACGGGTTCCTCACAGCTAAAGACCTAATAAATACTCTTTGAGCCCATAAATGAGTTACTCCAATAGCCCCACATAATTTACTTCTAATAGGTCACTACCATTCTTCCCACAATGTTCCCATTAGGTATTATTTTTCCTTTGCCCTCCACTATAAATATTATCTTAAGTTTAATCTCACAAGAGGCAAGTCGGACTAACTCCCTGGAGGTTTTGATAAAAATTAGAACCCCGAGTCCGATTTACAGCCCCACAGGCGGCCAGCGGTCACACAAAGCCCTACGAAATCATTAGTGTCCCAGCTGCCGCCCAGGCTTGCACCTGACCTCTGATGTACTAATGAGTGGTCCAGGCAGCTTCCAGCAGCAAATAAAAGAGATTTGTTCCAACACGGAGATCACCGCCCACGTAAATTACAGACTTTCAAATCAGGCACGAAAAGATGGATTTTGACACAGATACACAGTTTTCCTGTCGCAAAAGCAAGGTCCAGTTTTAATCTGTTGTGTTCTAGACCAGAATCGGTGGTGCTGAGAGGCTGACTGTAAAAAATGGCCAGACTGTAGGTGGCCACGTAACTCAGTCCTCACCTCTTAAACAGTGGGCGAGGCCGTGCACCCGAAACCTTTCGCCACCCCCCCTGAAGTAGCAAAGAGGGTCTCAGTGGCCTGCATGGCTGAGATCATGTGGACAGGTGGATGTAAAGCAAGGGAAAGCACTCACCTGGAGAAGGGAAGCAGAAATAAAGACTCAGGTAAGAAAAGAAAATTCATAACAAAAAAGGTTTTGAAATATTACTAGCCATATCTTATCCCTCCAGCACAACCCAATATAATTGTTCCTTTCTCTCTCTCCCCAATTCGGCAAGTTCTATAATCCTGAGTAGCTCGGCGCCTCCGTTACTCAGCTGTCCGCTGCCTTGGGCAACACAGGTCCAACACTGGCCTTCCCCGATGGCCCCGTGTGACACTGTCACACCTGGTGACAATTTTAAGAGTCAGCTAACCTTACCAAGCACTGCCTCCAAATCAGGAGGTGAACCGAAGATTTAATGCTGTAGGAATCTTATTCACAGGCAGGAATGATTTAAATTGGGGAGGGGGCCCATCAAGGAAGCAGTAGATGGACTCTGTGAATTCTCTCAATGCCAGTAAGGGCCGCCCCTCGGCGTGGGGCTGGGACGAGGGCTCCCCGTGTGTCTGTGGAGCCCCAAGCCTAGGCTCTCTGGCGGCACTCCTCAAAACTGCTGCCATCAAGGAGAGCATCAAACAGAGAGCAGACACACACAGTCCTCTGTCCCCCGTGACACCTCAGAAATCACCAGAGGCTTTCTCAACAGTTTCCTCTGTGACCAAGAGCAGAGGGGCCTCAAACCACAGCTCCAGTGCAGCAGCTGAGGGTGAAAGGAAAAGCCTCAGTCTTATCAAGAAATGGATTTCTTTTTAAAACCCTTTTCAAGTTAGCACTTTGTTAGGCAATTAATTTAAATCACACCCTCCTTCAACTCCAACAACAGGAAACTTAATCCCACAGACACCCCTACAAATGAAACAGAGCCAGGCCAGGCCAGGAGACCAGCTTTATTTAAAGAGTCACCTGTCACCCATGCTGGGCTGGGCAACACGGGGAGGAATAGGAGCCCCGGGGCGGTTCTGTGGTCCAGGCAGTCTACAGGGTGGGTCTTACTCCCTCCCCCCATCCCAAGGGGAAAAAAATCCAAACTGCAGCGAGCAGTGGAGACCTCAAGCTAGCAATGAAGCCCTGAACCCTTGGAGCTCACCCACCTCTCTGCCCACCAGTGTGCACAGATCCTGACAGCTGCGGTCCTAAAGCACTAATTACAGCAGGATTTGGCAAGGAGTCAGGGAACCCCAACACCGGGCCAGCAGCGCGCTTTCAGGCAGGGAAATGCCAACTAACCAGGAATAAGATACAATCTGAAAAAAGATCAACGTCTGGGGACACTACGGGTAAAACCACTGGAGTCAAACTCCTGTTTAGAAGCCTGAATTCCCAGGACCACTCATCATGCATGAATGAAGGTGCAATGAGAAAATAATGGTAATGAGAAAAAATTCAGGTCTCAGATATGGGTGGAGCTTCATCAGAAATCCCACTTCATTCCAACAAAGGAAGCCTGAGCTTCACCTCTTTGCACTGCACCTGCGTGCTGTTCAATAGAACTTGACAGCCTGCTGACCCTGACCCGGCAGGTAATGCAACCAGGAGACGCAGGAGGGGAGGGGCAGAACCTCCCCAGCACCCCCCAAGCCGATACTCAAGGATAAACTCCAGTTCAAAGGCTAGACCTGACAGGGTGGGGAAAGAAAATGTACAAGCTCTGAGCTGGGAAACAATCAGGTGGAGTGTTATGTAAGCTAAAGTTCAAGGCGGATGATAAAGGAACAGCCCTTAAATTGGTCTCTCCTTGGGTTTTTTAACTCCTGACCTGCTTCGTTTGGCTCTCTGTGGGAGAGGGAGCGGGCAGTCGCCCTTACTTTGGCTGGCACCTAACCAGGAACGGTGAGGTGCAAGGCCAGGGAGGTGCAGACGTTTGTCTGTGACAGATCCTCCAATTGCTGTATTTTGAAATTCTGGCCCCAGGTGGCTCTTCCACAGTCCTTCTACACATGAACCCACTGCACCTCGAACTCCAAGGGCCTTCCCCAAGCAAGAGGCCCACTGGGAGTCTCGGGCTGGCCTGTCCACTTCTGGGTCAGCCGCGGGGAACCTCCTGGCTCTCCCAACCTTTTTGCCTCCTGGATGTTAACTTCATCTATTTCAGAGACAGCTTTAATACAGGTTGTAGTCTCTGAGGCCATGATGTCCTTAACAAGTATCCAGTGTTTGCAGATTTTTTGAACAAACTTTTTCTTTATTTTCAGAAACTTGTTTTCCTTCAATACACCTAAACTTAGGCACTCGTAGGTCTATTTATTAAAACAGAGAGAATAAACCATAATGGAAAAGAATATTAAAAAAAAGAATGTATATATGTGTATAACTGAGTCACTTTGCTGCACAGCAGAAATCAGCGTAACACTGTAATAAATCAACCACACTTCAACAACAACAACAACAAAACCAACATAGAGGGAAAGCTGTCCTAGTAAAGATACATTGCAACATTTGCTGATTTTTTAAAACCATTTACACGGGACTCAAGGCTTTCAGCTAAGAGCCTTGGGAGGTTTAAAAAACAACTCAAGAAGTTTCCAATCTCCTACAAGTCTTGGGTGGTCAGTTTGGGGAAGTCCAGTCTGTTCGTGTTGTCTAAGCATAATTATTAACAACACCCTCCTTCACTCTCAAAAATGACCCAGTTTGGAAACCCACTGGACAGAATCAGTAAGACAAATGGGGAACTAACCAAAATACATGAGGGCAGATAGGAAAAACTGCCACCCAGAGAAGTACCAAATCCCTTCATAGGACTTACTGTGGTTGCATGGCCTGGGGGTGGGGCAGATAAGTCAGAAATGGCTTCTTAGAAAGAATGGGATAACGGGATTTTTTTTTTTTTTTTTAAAGCATGGGATGGAAGATTTACAAGTCCAAACAAAAGGAACACCTCCAGCAGAGAAGCACATTGTTCTTGGTCCAAGTGCAGGGAAGAATCTGGAGTAGACTGGAGGGGAAAGTTAGCTGGGAGCTCAAGGGCTGGGGGGACGAGGGAGTTGCGGATAGGTGGCCTCTAGGGGACGACATGGAAGGAGACCAGGGCACAGCCTGGGGTCACCTTTTTTGTTAAGTCAAAAAACCTGGGTTCAGATATTGATGTGGTCCTTCCTTCTCCAGCTCTTTTGGTTAAGTGGGCTCACTGAGCTGTTTCCACCCATAAAATGGGGAGAACACACTTCATCTCGTGGACGGTGGTGAAGAATTCGTAAGAGAAGTGCGTGAAATGCAAATGCTGACCGGCAGTTCCAGCAGCAAAGAGCTGGGTGGCGGCCTGCCTGGGAGGGCTCCAGCTTGGTAAGTGGCCAGGCAAGTTAAATCAACTCCAGGAACCTGTTTGCAGGGCTGGATATGTTTGCAAGGCAGGACTGATAAGGGCTATAAAGCCACTCCAATGGCCTTTGGGGCTGGTGTTCACCAGAGCTGTGACTTTCTTTGCCCACTGAATGGAATGTTGAGAGACTCCATAAATACGCTTGGAAAAGGCATACTGGAAGACCACCTCTGACTTGTACATGTCTCCAACTTCCTATGCAGCCACCCTGCCTGCCCCTCCACTCTCATCAGTCAGATCAGCCTCTCTCAGGCCCTACCAACAGATGTCATATGTTCAACATGAATCCCCAAGGCAGGCACATTTCCTTACTGCACCCGCTCCTGGCACCAGGCCCTTCCCCTCAAAGAGGTGACAGTCCACCAGGAGGGATGATGAGTAAGGCCAACAAGTTCAGGGCTGGGGGAAGAAAGCTAACACTGGGGCTTCGATGTAAATCTCAGCACATTTCCTGGAGGAAGGGAAGCCCGAGTTTAGTCTAAAAGTGCAAACAGGAATGGGTGGGATAAAAGGTCCAGACAAGGAAGACTCCGGCAGGGAAACGCAAGACACCTCACTCTGCCTGAGATTCCACCGTCGCTGCCCTACAGTCTCTTCTCCACGGGGAGAGCACCTTTTAAAGTCAGAGACAGCACCCCCTCCTTGAAGCCCTCCAGTGGCTCCCATCGTGCCACTGTTTGGATGGGTCACCCCGGACGCCACCTGTCCTGGACTCCACCTGCTGTTCCCTTTGCCTGAGAACTGTGCCCACCACCACCACCCCGCCGCCCATCCATATAAGGCTCCCTTCCCCAGTTCATTCAAGTCTCAGTATCACTTCCTCAGGAAGACACTTCCCCTGACCACTGGCTTCCCCTGCTGAATTTTCTTTGTAGCACTTTTCACTACCTGAAAGTATCTATTCACTGGTTCATGGTCTGTCTCCTCACTGGAATTTAGGCACTGCAAACGCTGCGAATTCTGTCTTGTTCAACGCTTCCTTCCCAGCCCCTACATGTCTGGCACACGGATGCTCAGTAAACAATTGAGTAACTCTACGTAGGTGAGGGGTTGGTGCTATATCCACCAGAACACACAGAAAAGGGGTGACGGCCAGCACTTCTGCAGCAGGTCCCCAGATGAACTGAGATGTTCTGGCCACCTGTTTGACCTTGTTTAGCCATCTCACTAACTGCTGATGAAAAACACCCCACTTCAAAACAAAAACAAAACAAAAAAAACAAGGAAAGTGGAAGGGGAAGGAGACAGTGGGAGATTTGTTCCAAGGTGTGCAGGTCTAAAATGTGAACAGAAATCTACGTTATGATAGGGAAATCCAGCTCCCATCACTAGCAGGTAGTATCTGGGTGAATTTATGAACTTTTCCAGGAAAAGCCACTCGTGTGCAACTGCAGATGGTTGCACATGTTTTGCTATACCTCTCATCAAAATATAAAATCTACTTCCCCTCTGCTTGAACTGGGGCTGGTCTTGCAACTTCCCTTGCCCAGTCAGAGGCGTGGTGGTCACGCTATAAGCCTTGATGTGCTTGGTTGGAGCACTCACTCTCAGAGCCCAGCAGCCGTGCCCTGAGAAACCCAGGCCACAGGGAGAACCCAGGCACCCCCGGCTGCCAGCCTTAGCGGACCACCAGCCAGGGGAGCCAGCCCCCTTGGACCTTTCAGACCAGCTGACTTTCCACCTTCAATAACAAGGACAAAAGGCACACCGCGGAGTCATGAGAAATAATCAATAATCAAAACACCATTTCGATCTTATCCATGAGAAAAGATAAAATAGTTTTTCACTGAAAATAACGCCTTCTTCCCTTCCCCAGTAAGGCCTAGGGATAGAATAAGATAGTCAAGGTTCCTTCCCAGCTCTGCCCACAGCTAATTCCATCAAAATTCAATTCGTGGGTTCCATTCCAGACCCTGATCAGGCAGCAGCCACAGAGGGAGAGCCTGAGGAAAATGCAGATTCTTAAAACCCCAAGAGCTGGTCACAACCTCTCAGAGCCACAACCGCCTAAGCCCACCCAGAAGCATCTTTCCATGTCTGAGACAAGGTCTGTGAACAGGTGGTTCTCCAGAAATAACTACCCAGAACATGGTAGAAAACCATTAAAGTGGGGGAAAGGAGAGTGAAAATCCCCAGTAAGCTTCCAAAATGATGTTTTCCCAGGGGTCATCCCTAAGCCACTGTCTCCCACACACTTCTGACAAAACCAAACTCCAGATCTGACACTCCTGTGGGTCTAGAGCTATAATCCTATTTCTCAACCCGGCCCACTGTGGTTCTCAGGAAAAGCCTTAATCTCCATTTCTTCTCAGGAAAAAGAGAGGGCATACTTATCACTCCTCCAGCAACAAGAACCTTTACAAGCTTTATATTCAAGCCATCCAGCTAGGAATTCGGTACTTCCTTGAAAAAAAGATGATTTATAGCACCATGTTTGAGATTGGAAGCAAACTAAATGTCCACCAATAGGAGACTAGTTAAACAACTGTTAAATAGATTGATTACTGGGCAACCATGAAAAAGAATATGATCCACAGAATGAACTCCAAAATACACTACTGAGGAAAAAAATAAGGAAGGAGTAGTGCGCTACTATTCGAGTGAAGGAAGAAAATAGGTTCAAGAATTCAGGAGTACCTGAATGTGCTTAGATGCCATAGGATACTATTGTGTAGTATTTTTCACCCCAAGCCCAACTGCAGTGTGTTGACGTAGTTATTTATTTATTTTTACTTAATTAATTTATTTTTGGCTGCGTCGGGTGTTCGTTGCTGCGTGTGGGCTTTCTCTAGTTGCGGCGAGCGGGGGCTACTCTTCGATGCGGTGCACAGGCTTCTCATTGCGGTGGCTTCTCTTGTTGCAGAGCACTGGCTCTAGGCGCGTGGGCTTCCATAGCCTGTGGCATGCAGGGTCACTAGTTGTGGCACACAGGCTTAGCTGCTTCGCGGCATGTGGGATCTTCCCAGACCAGGGCTCGAACCTGTGTCCCTTGCATTGCCAGGTGGACGCTTAACCACTGTGCCACCAGGGAAGTCCCAATGTAGTTATTTAGAACCTAATGAACTTGTAAATACTTTTTGCTATTCCCTCATATTCCTAAAATATTTGCTGAGATAAGCTACACGTTTAATTAGTTTACACTAAATAAATAACTAATATCAGATATTAACATGATATAATGTGAAGTGAAAAACAGAATACAAATAGTATGCACAGTATGATCTTCATAGGGGAATGGAGGGGTGCCCACTTTCTTTTAAGCCATAAAATCAAGAATGATATAAACCAGGGAGTTCCCTAGTGGTCCAGTGGTGAAGACTTGGTACTGTCACCGCCATGGGCCCGGGTTCAATCCCTGGTCAGGGAACTAAGATCCCACAAGCCCCACGGCATGGCAGAAAAAAAAGGATATAAACCAAACTGCTAACTCTAGGTTAGGATGACCAGCCACTTAGTTTTCTATATTTTTTTGTTTCCACATAGGGCATCTATTAGGGGGCTCGAATGAAGCATAGGGCTCTCCCCTGAGGTTCATTTACCCAAGCACCGTCAGAGCCAGAAGGAATTTAATAACGGCAAACACGTCTCGAAGTGTTTACTGGGGTCAGTCCCTAGACCAGATGCTGTACACACATAATCTTGTTTAATCATCATCACAGCCTTATGGGTTAGCGAGTATTATCAGTATCCATTTTACAGATGAAGAAACTGAGGCATAGATAGTGACTTGCCCAAGGACACAAGTAGAAAGTGGCAGAGCCTGGCTCCAGAGTCAATGTAGAAACCACAGGGGTTTGCCGCCTCTATTAACGGTGACAACACTCCCTCCCCCACAGCCTTGGAAAACTCACCTCTGTAATCTCCCACCACCCATCTAGGGTTTAGTAATACTGTGGCACAACACCCACTGCTAACATCAATCCTCCGACTCAATTTTTTTTTTTTTTTCATGAATCCCCAACTCACCAAACCCTTGATGGCTCCCCACTGCCTATGGGTCAAGAGTAAACTCAAGTTGAACACGTCTTACTTTAACAGCATATTCCCCAGACACCCTAAAATGAACTCAGGAAGATGAAACCTCTCTGGGCAGAGGTTTTTGTCTTGCTTTGGCCTCTGCTCCTAACCGCTCGCCTCTGAGGGCCCCACCCTCCCCCTAGCTCTTATGGAGCCCCTTACCCTCTTACAGAGGGTTTATCCCAACCACTCATCAAATTTCTACACAACCCCCACCCTCAGGCATAACCTAGTGAACAGGCAGCAGAGCTTGAAGAACCTATTCATCAGTCTCCCAGCCCTCACAGCCCTGTGGTCCGAGGGAAGGAGCACGGCCCTCAACGTCCTTGTCCAGGATGTGCCCCAGGGCTCCAGTTCAGGCCACAACACTGCCCCTAATTTCACTCAGGCCCCACAATCCAAAAGGCTACCCGCCCCCCAAGGGGATCTGTGATCAATTTGGTCCAAGGCTTACGGCCAATCATAAAATAGCTGGGTCCAAGATGGCGGCTGGTCCAATACGGAGCCTTTGTTCCTAGCGACTCCCTCGGAGTCACAATCTCCCTCCCGCCCTGCAAGAGGGAAGTTGACAGAAAATTCCTTCCCCACCTCCCCCCCAAGAGACAGTTGTTTATGCCTGGATGGTGAAACGAGGTTTCCTTTCTTTCTCTTTTGCAACTTCAATACTTGCCACCCTGAAATCGTTAAGCTCCAAAAAGGAAATTTCTAGGATTGTCACACAGGAGGTAATTACTTTCAACCCGAATCGCCCCATCCCTCTCAAAGCTGCCAGCTCTAACATCGTTACCAGTCAGAAGAAAAGGTGTAGGTAACAGCGACTAAGAGACTTCAAACAACTCTCTGCTAGCCGAGTGAATTCAGTGGAGGAGGAGGAAGGCCTACAATCAAAGTCAACTCTGCACACGCTTCTTATTTATGGACTCAGCTCTTCTGCTAATTGTTTGCGTTCAACTAGTACCGACTGCATTCATCTATCAACTGAATTCACTTTCTTTGCTCACTGTAGGCTGAAATTTAAATTTCAGGATTTGGGATTTTTTTTTTAAGTAGGAGCGGGGGTGGGGATGGAATTAAAACCAACGCCTATCAAAAAAGAACACACTTTTCCCAATTCCCCCGAAGAAACACTGTCAAACAGGTTTTAAAATGCAGGAGTTGAACTAGGGACGTTTCCAGTCACATTTCGGGAAAGGGAGCTTTTTTAATGGCCTGTTCATGAAAGTCCTAAAACAACAGGAAGATGGAGAAGGTTGTTTTTAAAAACTAATAATGTTTTTCTCATCTTGTGTATTTTGACAAGTAACTTTTTCTATTCAAGCCCCTCCCCCTCTCTCCCCCTCAGGTTTTCTAATGTGAATGGGGTTGCTGGTGGGGGTGGAGAAATGACTTGAGATTTCGGGATTTGATCAATGCAACATGTTAGGGGCAGAGCACAAGGTCAAAAGGAAATGATTAATCCCACAAGAGAAACAGGCGGATGGGGCAGGGAATGGCTCCCCTACAAAAGCCTCACTAATAAATAGGTCAAAAGATTAAAAAAAAAAAAAAAAAAAAAACCTCTGGTGAGCAAGGTTTCCTCCCCAACTCAGACTCAGCAGTTCATCCTAAAATAGTTTCTAGAATCCAAAGAACATTAGTCGACACAAGCCAGTTTTCCTTCGGGTTATTTTTACTGGCTGATTACATTCCAGCTGTTGCCAAAGGGGGTCCAGAATCGGGGGAGAATAACCCCAGTCATCTGGATGACTAGACACTCTATGACAATTTCCATTAGTGGAGGGAACCATGCTGTCATTAATGGAGACGGGGATAT
Source organism: Balaenoptera physalus (assembly GCF_965194825.1). NCBI lineage: Eukaryota > Metazoa > Chordata > Mammalia > Artiodactyla > Balaenopteridae > Balaenoptera > Balaenoptera physalus. Next base: position 58,789,860 of record NC_138896.1, on the reverse strand, counting down.
TTCAGGCCTACTTAAAAGAAGTTAGCAGTCCAGACATACAATATCCCTTTGAAATGCTATGACATCAACACTCTGAAAGTACATAAATAGGTCAAACACAAGGAGTGGGGAGGGAAATGCCTTACAAAAATCCTCTGGGAGACAATTTTCCTCTTAGCTTTTTTCACCCTCCCTAATGCTTGCTTGCTTTTAGAGCATCACATGCAAAAATTCATATTTCTAATTAATGATGCACATTTTCACCCTCTAATCACCACATTCTCCTGTTCAAACAAACCCCAGACTGGCCACAGGGCTGGCACTGTAAACAAGCAGAGTCTGGCCTCAACACCCTTCTGCTCCCTTTACCTACCTCATCCCCCAAAGAACCCAGAGACTGGAAGGCTTCCTCACCAAGGGCCTCAGGGGCTCAATCCTGACACTGTCCAGGCTGGGTGGGGTTCCGTTCCACTTTTAAAATTTCATGGTAACAGATGACTATCTCGATTGAAAGGCACTCAAGACATCCCCTAAGAATGCTTTGAGCCACAAAATCTTTTTTTTTTTTTTTGGTTTGTTTTGTTTTGTTTCTGGCCGCGTGGCATGTGGGATCTTAGTTCCCCGACTAGGGATCGAACCCTCACCCCCTGCATTGGCAGCACAGTCTTAACCACTGGACCACCAGGGAAGTCCCTGAGCCATAAAATCTTACACATTACAGGGGAGCAGCCCTCAATTTGTGTCCACAATTGTGAGGGTGCATGGTGTCAGATTCTCAGAAGTCCCTGACTATTAAAAAGAAAAAAGTAGGACTTCCCTGGTGGCACAGTGGTTAAGAACTGGCCTGCCAACACAGGAGGCGTGGACTCGAGCCCTGATCTGGGAAGATCCTATGTGCCGTGAAGCAACTAAGCCCGTGCACCACAACTACTGAGCCTGCGAGCCACAACTACTGAGCCCTCGTGCCACAACTACTGAAGCCTGTGCACCTAGAGCCCGTGCTCTGCAACAAGAGAAGCCACCGCAGTGAGAAGCCCGCGCACCGCAATTAAGAGTAGCCCCCGCTCGCCGCCAACTAGAGAAAGCCCGCACGCAGCAACAAATACCCAACGCAGCCAAAAATATAAATAAGTAAATTTACAGAAAAAGGAATCCAGTTAATGCACTCAACTCTGCCCCTTCCATGAGACAAAAAAGCGGAGTGGAAGGAGGCTTGTTTGTCCAAGTAAACAAGCGTGGTTAATATAGCAATAAGTATCAGAACTCAGCCCTCCAGGGCCCCCGATCCAGGCTCCTTTCTCTAGCCAGGATGCTTACAAATCCGTCCTAGTAGGGGATCCATCCCAATGCCAGGTTTATAGTCCAAAGCCAACCAGAGGACTCCGCTCTACCTTCCCTCAGCCCCACAAGAAAAGATCTGCTTGCTACCTTCTGACCTGATCCGTCCAAACCGAGGCCCATTTCCCAAAGCACAGCTTTTAACTTTAAATTGCAGTCACTGTGCCCATCCCCCCAACTCTCTGCTTAAGGCCCCCCGCTGACCTCCCAGGGCCAGGATCCCCAGGATCCCATTTCCTAAAACAAGAGAATCCTTGAAATTTTTAAAATAGTGTCTTAACCCTCCCCCAACCCCGGACACCGAGGCTGCAGGGAGCCCGCTGGCTGAGGTGGAGGTGGGGGGCGTTGGGGGGTGTGGGTCCCGGGTGGCAGGGCCGTGGCTCCTCCGGCGGAGCTCGGCCAGGGTCAGGGAAGGAACAGCAACCCATCCACCACTGCGAGCTGTAGCCACAGGATGCTTTGCTTGGCTTCCTGGGTTTTCCTGCCACCTTGAGTCCCAGCTGCTCCTCCACTGGCTCCACCGCAGCCTGGCTACTGGCCCAGGCTTCAGCCAGCTGCCAGGACTGGTGGCCAAAGGGTAAAAATGAAGAACACACAGCATTGTTTAAATGCCCGGCAAAGGGAAAGTAACCTCATACTCCTGTTCACGGATGCAAGTATACTGTATTTCTGAGCCTCATTTCCCAAAAGGAGCATGAAAAGAAGCAATCCTTAGGAATATGAAATGATGAAGAGGGGGCAAAGCATCAGCAAAAACCATCTCCGTGTGTCTTCAGAGAGATATTTCCAACAATCCGATGCCCCGATGACTCAGGGCCCCATTCCCCCCCGGGGCAGAGGGGTAGTACCAGGATAGCAGTGAGGAAACCAGCTGACTTCTGCAGAAACGGAACAGCAGATGGGCCAGACCTGTGGAACTCCCTTGGCAGGATTCCTCGCCCCATACGACCAAGAGGGCAGAGAGAAACGCACCCTACCCCGAGGTGCACAACTGTCAAAACTCAAAACATTTCAGATTGTGCATACAGGAATGCACCTACCCTGATCCCTACTCAACAAATAAGGAAACCGGGGCAAAGGGAAAGAGGAACGACCCTGCAGAGAAGGTCACACAGTTGTAGGTGGCGCTTTGCCACTTTCACATAAAGGACACCCAAACACATTCCTTCCACGATGTGTCCTATCACAACTAAAAAGAAAAGAGCAGAGCCCCATATGGAGAGCCACCTGAGCTGAGACTCAGAGGCTGTGAGGAAGGGGCAGACCCTAAGGCAGATCTATCTGGTTATTAGCACATTCCTCTGCCACATGAGGAAGGGGCTGCATTTAACGGAGCACAGATACTCGGTGGATACTTGCCAACTCGATGGATATAGTATTGTAAGTCAGGCGCTGGGCTGGATGCTGCCCTGCCTCAACAGGTTTAAAAAGCACAACTCATGGGCCATGACCCACCCCATCTCCATTTCACAGATGGTGGAAACTGACGTTTGGCCCAGGTCACATGGCTGGTATGCAATGTGACCCAGAAACTGCATGAAAGACACCAAGGGGCTTTATTTTTATTCCCTCACGGGGCTGGGCACGTTAATCTTATTAATCCACAATATGCACAACTGGTTTGTGATGGCATGTAAAGCTCAAGTTACCTAGTGCCCACTGCTTTAAGGTCTGTATGTATAACCCTACACAACTGCCTACAACCCTGCTAGAGTGTGCCAAAGGCACAAATATCGGTTTATAAAAGAGCTAACTGCTTTGTAGGCAAGACTTAAAAAGAAAGGAATGATGAAATGAAGGAAGGAGGGAGGGAGGGAGGAAGCCACCCCTGGAGTAGTAGCAGGAGCCGCTCAGACAGATGAAGGACATGGGGACTGAAAACTAGCTGTGAGCAGAGCAGCCAGCAGCTGCATTCTTCCATCCTCTGTGCCCCTAGGGAATCCTAGGTTTTTTCGCAAGATCTTTGTAGGTCTAGTTCTGTATCAGGAGCAGGGTATGGGCCACTATCTCCCAGTCTCCACCCAAGCCGTGGAATTCACAGTGCGCAGTAAATGGCAGCTTCACAGTGGGCAGTAAATGGCAGCCCTGGGGGCAGGTCTGGGGGACACATCCACAAGCTCACCGTTTCAGCCTTGTCTTAAAAATCACTGTACTCCCTCCATGGCATAGCGGTGGCTGCTTTAATACAATCTTCAAATGAAAGGGACACTTGGGGAAAATGTGTCCTGTTTAGCACATTCCTCCCTGCACTCGTCAAAGACTCCTCTCCTGGGGGTGGGCGGCAGTGGATGAATTCAATCAAGGTGGCCTTTGCCACTGTAAAGAGTCTGGATGAAACAACTAGACAGAGGAGGGAAAAAAGAAAAGAGCTTTACTTACTGACTTGGTCTTTTGACACAACATGGAATTTTAAAAAACTGGGATACAGTATAATATTAACAGATCAATTTCCCAAGGAAGAGCAGTGCAGCTCTAAAAGAATGATTATTTCTTAACCCAAAATGAAAGCTGAATGTGCAGCACCCCCCCCCAAAGGGGCGGTGGGGGGGGAGGGGGAAGGCCCGGGCTTTCTCGGGGCTGCTACATGGTCTCCCCGACTGGGCACGGGGTGATGGCCCTTACTCTCCCCGACAAGCTGCCCTGAGATGCTCCTGCGGCCTCCTCGCAGCCTAAGTGCCTGCCAGGCCCCGCGGGCCCCGTGCCTGTCAGACAGGTACCTGGAAGGCCTCCAGGTGGCTCCCATGCGGCTCTGTTTAGACAGAGGAGGTGCCAACTGGCAGCAGGAGTAGCAGCTGAAGACCTGGCAACAGACGCAGCCTCGCCCTGGACGGCTGCGCGGACACCGAGACTCTGGCCCTGGGGCCCCGTCCCAGAGGGGCTAACCTAGTTCCAGCTGCTTTTGTCCCTAGCAGTTCCGCAGTTCCGTGGGCAGCAACTGTGGGGCATTTCACTCCAACACAGGCCAAAGCGCTTCGTTAACCTGCCGAAATTGGATTTTCATCCCGATGTCAGTAAGACTGGAGAACTTTGGGGATATGAAGTAATGGACCCTTGACCCTCTTTTCAAAAGTGGCTCAGAGGAGGGGACAGTAATGTCATAGCTTGAAGTGAAACACCAAATAGTATGTTAGAGCATCATTTTTATCAAGGGCTGCTGAAATCAGGGCATCCTTTGGATAAACAGGTGTATTGACAATTGGGGTTAAAATGCTAATGCAAAAAAAAAAAGTGTGCCTGGGGCTCTGCTGTGACCTTAAATCTCCTCTCCTAGGGCACCGCTTAAAACCTCTCTCTCAAAGGGGCCACCTGCATCAGAACCCCAAGGTGCTAGCTAAAAATGCAAATTGGAACCCCACCCCAGTTTTAAAGAATCAGAATCTCTGTGGGGTAGGGAGCCCTGGGGTTAATCAACTCCAGTCGTTGTTAAACTGGAAAAGGCCGATTTAAACAAGAAGAATGAAATGAGAAATGTAAGCGAGCTCAGAGTAGGCAGTCACTAAAAATGCTCTTTGCATAAAATACTTTATAATTCTTCTGCTCCAATAGTTGAGGACACTTTTTTATTTATTTCACCTCCAGGCACCTTAACAGAAAAAGTACATTATCTGATGTTATTTGCGTAACATTAAATCCAGGAGCGCCTCCACAAAGGAGGGCTGGTGCTCTGTGTAACTGTGGGAAGAGTCCACACCCTGGTTGCTTTCTGGTTTGGCTCTGCACCTTCCCAAGAGGGAGCAAGACAGTTTTCAGGGAGGTTCTAACCGCCCTTGGGCAAAAGGACTCCTTCCCTGAATGTTACTTGTCCTTGGCTAGGCTGGAACAGAAAATCCAGCAGGTTAACAGGATAAGCATGCAGGCGGCAGGGCAGCCTGCTTCCCGAGGAAGACTAAACACAGTTCATTAAAACCCTGCAGAATATGGGAGGCAGGGGATTAGTTCGTAGGGGGAAAGGGGGTACCTGCTAGCAGGAGAGGTGATGCCTGCCTACCCAGAGCTCTCTCCCTAATCAAGATCCAGTGTGCACCCCACCAGCCATCACTCCATTTGACAAGACCCAGCATCCTTTACTTAAAGTCCACTCTGTAAAGCCTGTCCCAAGAGCTGGGCAACCTCAAATGCTTTCTTCATCAAAAATGAAGCTTACTGAGGAGTTAACTGCTTTATCTTAAAATGCTGAAGAATTAAAAAAAGGTGGGGAGGGATCCTCTGAAATGTAATAATCACTCAGCCCTTCCCATCTCTCCCCGCCCCACCCCGTCCCGCCCGCCAGGATTCCCCTGCTGTCCCGGCCAGTCACACCTAGCTCCAGCACCCAGGGGGCCCTTGCTCAGTCACAAACTTTCCAGCCCGGGCCCCGATGGGAAGGGCTCAAGCCACCACCCCAGTAATCCTAAAAGGTTTCCCACTCCACCTCCCAATTACAGAAAACCAAGGGCATCACCATCAAAAAGCATTTATTAAGCACCTAACTGCCTAAAGCCCGGGCAAAGATTCACAGGAGCCTGGCCCCTGCCCTGGGAGAGGGTCATTTATGACCATTAAGACCAGAGTAAGGCAGGCTCCCAGAGGCCCATAAAACTCCCAGGGGAGGAAGTGGGGATTAACCACTTCCTCCCACCCCTCAAGAAGGGGTTTCAAGCTCTACCAAATTGCAGAATAGAAGGATTCCCAGGGTGGGAGAAACGGGGGATGTGGGTCAGAAGATCCCATACCCGGGCCACAGCCTCTACCAGGGGACACGACTAACCCTGGGGTCTCTCAAGTTGCTTTGATTTTTACAGATGAGGGCTTCTGAGGTCCTGTTGCCCCTGCAGTTCCGTGGGGCACATTCTAGCAAGTCTCCTCACCGCCCCCTGGCACGGGTCTGGACTCTGTCCAGGGAGGGACAGGGCGTACCCGAGGATTACGTGTTTATTTGACAAGTACTATGCTGGTACAATAGCTTAATTCTTTTACATACACATCAGCCAGATTTATTGGGTTGAAAACTGTCCCTATCCTGGGCAGTTTACAACCCCCTCATCTTTCACTCAATTTTTATTGAAACTTATTTCAGCAACTCTTACCCAAATCTAAGAAGAGCAGCTTACAAAGAAAGCCAACAACATGCAGAACCATGCTTGAGTCAGCAAAGGAGAAGCATGTCAATGAGCTGTCCTGCACTGAAACCAGGAGTTTGGCTCTGAGCTTCCTGGCAGTCAGGGCAAAATGGGCAACACGCCACAACTATGTCATTGTCAAACCATCCACTTGAGAGGGCCAATAGTTCTCCTGGCAGCAGATTCAGACACAGCAGCGAGCCTGTAAATCCCCCCTCCTCCGGGAAACACTTTAAGGTCTGTACGTGTAACAAATACACAGCTGGAAACACACTCGTGTAACCTGCTCTCTGGGCTTCCCTTCTCCCGAGTTACAGAAATCCCTGCTGAAATCCTCCAGGGATAGTCTTTCTTTTTCTTGCTAGAGAAAAGCAGGTACAGGAGAGCTTCCCCAAAAATCCTCTTCTAGAAATCTCAAAAACTACTCTTCCCAAACTACTGCCCAAACCCTTCAAACAGGAGTGCAATCTACCCCAGCCCCATGACGGCCTGTGGGGGGGTGGGGGTGGGGGTGGTCACTAAGACCCCAGAGTGTTTGGCAACAATGGACCAGGAGTGGGGGAAAGAGCAAAGCTTTCTCCCACCTCTGCGCTGGCATTTGGTTTCCAAGCTAAGTTTCCATCTCCCCACCCCATTTTAGCCAGGACCCCCTTCCTTTGCCAGAACCTGCAGTGACTGGGGTGGGGGTGAGGAGGTCAGAGGGATCCTGTTCTAGGTATTCTGTCCCGTGAAAAACCAGTCACCTATGAGGAACTCTGCAACAAAAGGGTCTGTAGGACCCAAATGCAGAGTTGGGGAGGGGTGGATCCTGCAGGGGGTAGGGGGAAGCCTTTCAGGTTGGGGATTTCAGCCCCTCAGTAGCTTTAAGGAGTGTCAGGAGAACTGCCATATAAACTACAGCACTACAGCCCAGTTAAATTTTAAATTCTAACAGACACTTTTTTGTATAAGTGTGTCCCAAATATTGTATGAGACATACTTATACTAAAAAATTGCTTACTGTTTATGAACTAGGCATCCTGGGCGGGGTGCCTAGGAGGGAGCTAGAGCTGGCAATCCTGGTCAGGAGGTTTCCTGCTGAGTTATGGGGGGGGGGGGGAGTCCCAGTGGAGTGAGGCAAATCTCTTGCCAGAACTTTGAGATTACTCCTCATTGGCTTTGTAACAAGGTTTTTTTGTTTGTTTTTTATTTTATTTTATTTTTTAATGAGGGGAGGGGTCTTTAGTTTGACTGTGGTTAGGACTAAAGCTGGGGCACTTAATCCAGCCCAGGGGTGACTAAGCTGGGAGATGCAAACCTCACCCCACCCCCCCCACCCCCGCCCAAGAGCAGAGACAGAGGCTTCAATGGTGCTGGCCACTCAGCCAAAGCATCAACATTCCAGGAGGCAGCATTCCCGCCCTTCAGGAGGAACAAAGGGCCTGGGGAGGAATTCCTGCTGCCCCAAGCATGGGGGTGGGGTAGTATCCAAACAAAACTGGGCAGAAAAAAGTGCCCCCAGCAAGAGGCGCTAGGAAGAAGCCCATTCCCTCCAAGAGGAATGAGAAGGCCCAAGGAAAGACTCCAGCACGGATATTAAAATTCAGCCTTACAAACACGGAATGCAATCTGGGGGCTAAGTCTCTATCTGCGATGGAGTAAAGTTCAAGAGAGAAAAACCTCTAAAGGAAACAGGCCAAAAGCTCCGAATTTAATCATTAACTTTACCTTGAGGGTCTTCTTTGTATTCTTGCTACTGGCTGGCTTTTACTTAAAGTAACCAATGCGAACATTTCACTGTCCTTCAAAGAGGGTGGGATTCGCGGGTTTGTTTTTTAAACTACAACTCCTGCGTCACCCACAGATGATCTCCCAGGCAGATTCTAATCGCAGATCCCCAGCACAAAGGACCTTCGGAAGGAGGGGAGCAGGTGCGGGTGAGAACTGGGAGAATCGGCCTCGTCTCTGGCCCACGTGCGGGGGGCACCCACCTCTGGGGACCACAGTGGACAGGATCTTCAAACAGCTTGAGGGGAGTTGAGAGACTTGGGCACTCCAGGGCCTCGGTAAAGAAGGCTGGGGACAGACTGACGACTTCGAGGTTATCTTTTGCTTTGAGGGCAGAGGTGTTTCCAAGGGTGACCCCGCTCCCGTGGAAGTCCCCTTTCACCATCCCCAACCACAGGTTTTAAAGGGGGCCCCACAGCTCCCTGGAGCCTGTCTGAATTAACACTAGTTGAACACCTGCTTTGCAGATAAAGTTCTAATCACCAAGGGGTCCTCAGCAAAGTGCTTCCCAGTTTTTCAGATGCCCTCAAAGGCTCCCAGGGCTTTCTTCCTGGAGACCATGACTGGTCCTCGCCCTCCACCTGAGTCCCCTCCCCACCCTCACCTCACTCTCGCTGCAAAAAAAAAAAAAAAAAAAAAAAATCATTTTCACGCCTTGTAGCCGATTCTCACAGTATCCAATCCTCACTCCGTCCCAGCTCCAGCTCAGCAACCTACTACTTCCTTCAGCAGCCCGGTTCTCACTGGGGGCAGACGCCAAACACCAGGAAAGAGGAGGAAGAGGGCAGAAACCAACTCTGGATCCTGACGGAGTCTGGCGGTCAAGGACCCCTCCCCCCACAGCAGCACTCAATGATCAAAGGACTCAGCAGTTCTGCACACGGGAAACAGCCTAAAACCAGGGGAAGGTGGTTCTGAATGACACTTACAACAGCTGGTTCAGGGCAAGGAACTGCCCCCACCCCTAACCCCTAAGTGAAGCGTCCTCTGGTAACAACTCAAAGTTTCTAAGAAGCTCAAAACCAAAATTTTCTGAAAAGGAAGGGTCTTTGGGAATGGAAGCCACCAACCTGTCACCTCCAGTTGAGTTGGCAGGCCTGGGAAGCTATGAAGTTTCTCAGAAATGCTCAGGACCACAGGCCTAGACTCAAGAATAAGAACCCTCTGAAGCACACCCAGGACGCTGGCACTCTGCTGGTAGGACTTCACTCCTCTACCGAGTTACCCTTTCCTGAGCCCTGGAATTTTTTTTTTTTTTTTAACACATAAGCATGTAATACCTAATCAAAAACAATTTAGTACTTTACATGTACATCATTCACCAGAATACCCCCAAATCCCCGGGCACTCTATTTCCCTGTATAGTAATGTAAGGGTCCCCAGAAGGCAACCTCTGTTCTGGTCCTTTGTGTCCTCAAACACCCGGAGAGAGCAGGCACATGGCTGGTGTTCAATGAGAAGTGTGTTGATTGAACGGAATTCACTTCCACATTTTCCGAGCAATCCTTGAGGAATTTGCCTCCCAGCAGGCAAGTGCTTGCTGGAAAACAATGTTCCCTGACCATTTGCATTGTGGCCCTGAAACAGCAAATGTTTAAAACAGGAAAAGAAAGGGGGGGGAGGGGTGAAATCTGGGCCTTTGCAGAGGCCAAAATGCCTCAAAGGTAAAGATTTTAGGGCGTTTTACAGCTACCTCCACCTCAGCAATAAACCAGGACATCAGACATGGCAACTTTCCGTCATCAGAGACTCATTCACATCCAAAAGCCCATGTCTCACTCTAGTTTCCATAAATCCTCCCCAACACCCATGACCAGAGCAGCAGACCAAATTCTCCAGAGATTAGCACTGAAAGGTACTAAAGCAAGGGAACTTTCTAGGGTGTCTTGATTATGATGGTGGTAGTATAGATGTATAACTTTGTCAGAACTCACCATCAAAATGCATGCTTAAAAATGAGTGCATTTGATTGTGCCTACACTACACCTCAATAAAGATGATAATGAATGAACAAACTGTATATTGTCATGCAAGGATGTGCTAGACTATCAGATTTAAAAAAACAAAGCAAGATGTAGAACTATAGATGCAGTATACAAATATTTCCCAACAACTTCATTAACATCAGTGTGCGCACAATTAAAGATTAAATGATAGGGACTTGCCTGGTGGTCCAGTGGCTAAGACTCCGCGCTCCCAATGCAGGGGACCTGGGTTCAATCCCTGGTCAGGGAACTAGATCCCGCATGCCACAACGAAGATCCCTTACTCAGCAATGAAGACCCCACGTGCCACAACTAAGACCCAGTGCAGCCAAATAAATAAATAAATATTTTTTAAACGTAAAAAAAAAAAAAGATTATTAAATGATAAATACAGTCATAAAGATAATGTTGCAGAAGCATAGGAAATGAGACCAATGATACACTCCAACCCCTTACCAGTAGTTACATCTGGGGAGTGGAATCAGCAAGTTGTGTATTTTTAGCTACTTAGCACTTGCCTGTGTTAAAATGACTACTTACTTCTCTTCCAGTTAAAAAGCCCAATGAAGATAAAAACCAAGGGGAGAAGCGGCAGGTCTGTAGGGCCCTGCCCAATAACTGGTACACAGTAGGCAACAGAGCAACACATGCTTAAACACTGACTGATGTGTAACAGGCCTACACCAAATCAAGCATTGCCACTTATCTGTTATCTATTTCCTTAATAGCCACCAAACATCAAAGAGATTTTTCAGAGATCACCGGTATATGACCACAAAGCATGAACACTCAATATACGTACATTAAACTGCAACCCAGTCGGCATTCACTGAGTACAGGCCTTAACACACCCTTCTCTTCACCCCCAGCTGACAGCTATATTCATAACTGTTTCCCAGAATTGTACGGGTTCAGAGGAAAAGGGGAAATGAGACCATTCACTAACAGTCAGGACACCAGGCTCATCATTTGTTCTAGATAAAATTAGACCCCACCTCCTATGATACACTAAGAATGTATTCTAAGGTAGGATTAAAGACACAATATGTAGAGACAGTAGAAGACGATCATCAGTCACAGTAAAATTTAAAATGTATACCAAGTTAAATTAAACTGAGGCAAGCCAAGGACTCTGAGAAATCCACTGCAAGAAAGAGCCAGTACTCAATATTTTGGATAAAATGCCTACAAATTGATTTTTTAAAAACCCAGGAGGGAGAGGCCCGGGAACCAAGGCAATCTGAGGAGGAAACCCAAATGGTCAATAAACAAAAAGACGCCCACCCCACAGTCATCACAGAAATGCAAAGTAAGCCAACAGGACGAGCCATTTTTCTCCCATTAGATTGATGGCAACAAGGCCGGGTGGGGTGGGAGGAAATGTGGCTGGCTAGGAGGCAAATTAACATTTCAAATGTGCCTCTCCAGCATCTTAGCAAGTCCCCGGCTGTGGGAGAAGGGGGAGAAAGGGGACCTTCCCTCCGGAAGCAACAAGGACACAAATTGATGGCAATGGCCAATGTAGAGAAAAATCCCACATAAGGGAACAGCTAAGTAAATTTCACACCATGAATACCAAGTTTGGAGCAGTAATGACTAGCTAAGTAAGTACAGGAAAATGTCTACATGTTTTTAAAGACTGTATGTCTATACTCGTGTGTGTGTGTGTGTGTGTGTGTGTGTGTGAATGGCTGTTAAGGTTTGGAAGAAAACACACCCAGATCACACACTTTGGGAAGAAGTAGGACTGGGGGTACGCTTTAAAAATTTTTTTACAGATAATCTGAACAAAGATATTTATTACTTGCATAATTAAATAAGGATTAGAGTTAAGTGGTCCAAGTTACTTCCTGGGAGGGAATACAGGTAGCCCTGAGAAAAATCTCAATTTTCCATTCATCCAGCAACTACAAGCTGAGGATGGTGAAGGAAGGAAGGAAAGGTCAAATAAATAAAGTCACAGAGACATGCACATTCAGAAAAATTACCACCCAAAATGACAACTGCTGTGAAGTCTAAACAAAAGTCAGTTAAGGAAAAAACAAGTCAGTTAAGGAAAAAACAAAAGTCAGTTAAGGAAAAAAAACTTCTCAATGTTGTTAAAAGAACACAAATTTAAAACAAAATTGCTACCTCTTCCCCCTTTATAGCCCCTGTCAAGTGTTTGCAAATGTTCTATGGTTTGTATTAAGCACTCATTCATCCGTGTTCCTCTTTTGTGTTCGCTGTGGCAAACCTATCTCCATTTAGCACCAAGAAGGGGTGAGACCCTCCCACAGTGAGTGACAACATTTACAAGTGCCAACTGAAAGTCGAGGAGCCGAAATAAGAAGGGCCTGGCAGACAGGACAGGGATACCTCCCCCAGGTAGTTTTTTAGATTTTTTTTTTCTTAATCTGCTGAAACCACAGAATGTTATGCTCTGGATACCCTGGCTCCCCCCATGCAACACCCCCTCCATCATGCTTTACAAGCCAACATCGAGGACTCAGAAGAGCCTGAAACTCAATCCTTTCTCCCAAACCAAGGCCAAATATCCCCTCCTCATCTTCATCATTTGATCTTAGATGCTTCTTAGATTTTATTCTCATTTATTTACCTACTGCTTTTCATGCGCTTTTGTTGTTGTTGTTTTGTTTTGTTTTTGGTGGAGAAAAGAATTGGTTTTGCATCCCAACAAGCAAAGAAATGGAAAAAACCTTGAAAATAAATTCTGTGGGGCTAGAACAAATAGGCACTGATGAACATTAAGTTCAGACAAATTCTGTGCTTGGTTCTGCAGTAAACACGATACAATCAATACAGGAAAAAAAAAAAGGACCACTAATATGAATGCTGAAAACAGCAAATGTGAACACCATCCGTCCTTTTATGAGCAAGGGAAATGTTTGCTTTCCAACTTCAAAACTAGCTGCACTAGAAGCATTTTCACAGTCTGAGATGCCCAGATATAATAAGTGCCTTTCTTTGCATGTTTCTGTATGTTACTAACATTTCAATATAATTAACAACTATACCTCAGTTTTTGGATCTCAAGGTACATCTGTCTTTTTACTGCACAATATACTTAAGGATGAATAAGATTACAAAATTAATAGCTGTTGTGAACCCCAAATGTTGTCCACAATTAACCGCTATCTCTTGCTAAGAGAGGATTTTGCTACGTCTTCATAACTTGGTTTCCACTCATCACCATAAATACAAACTCAAACGTGAAACCCCCTTTTCCCCTACTAACCTTCAGTTTAAAGTGGAGACACAAACCTAACTTCATTTACACTCCCTGGAGGCGATTCTTTCCAAGATTCCCTCAAAGCTCCAGATATTTGGGTTGGTCCATCGCTGATGAGAGCTATGCTTTTTTTATTTATTTGCACCCATGTGGCTTTTTAAAAATCTGGTTAAATTGGTAAAATAAATTTTCCTCTTCGCATATTCCTCTAAATCTCTGAAAGCTCTGATAAAGCTAACAACAACAACAATAAGGGAAATAGAAAACAAAGGGGGGCTTCCTTGGTGGCACAGTGGTTTGGTTAAGAATCCACCTGCCAGTGCAGAGGACACGGGTTCGAGTCCTGGTCTGGGAGGATCCCACATGCTGCGGAGCAACTAAGCCCGTGCGCCACAACTGCGGAGCCTGCGCTCTGGAGCCCGTGAGCCACGACTACTGAAGCCTGTGCGCCTAGGCCCGTGCTCAGCAACAGGAGAGGCTGCCGCAATGAGAAGCCCGCGCACCGCAAGGAAGACTAGCCCCCACTCACCGCAACTAGAGAAGGCCCACGCGCAGCAACTAAGACCCAACGCAGCCAAAAATAAATGTAAATAAAATAAATAAATTTATAAAAGAAAAAAAAAACCAAAGGGAATTTTTCTGAGAAGTTATTAAAAATAAAGGGCAGGACTGGTGGCTGGCTGGCAGGTGCTTCCACTGCCCCCTGCAGCACTGCCCCCAAAGCGATTCCTTCACTTTGAATTTCTGTCTTCACTTATATTTATTACTTTAGAAATTCTTTTATTGAAGTAGGGTTGATTTACAGTATCGTGTTAGTTTCAGGTATACAGCACAAGGATTCAGTTATATATGTATATATACTGCTTTTCAGATTCTTTTCCCTTACAGGTTATTACAAAATATTGAGTATAGTTCCCTGTGCTATACAGTAGGTCCTTGTTGTTCACTTATATTTATACATAGCACACACTGCAATTTTTCATCAGAAAATACCTCATTTGATTCTCAAACAAAAAAAGACAGCCCTAGGCAGACGAATGCAAATGTTACCATCCTATAGAGTGATGAGGAAAACAGGAGGCATACAGCCACACACTTTTGCTGACAAATGTTCCTGATCAAAATGGAGGCTCCAGCAGAAGACAGTGACCAACACTCAACACAGCACTGCTCATATTCCAGGCATTAACATAAACAGTCGCCATCGCCAAAAACAGGAAACACGAGTGCCCTCCAACTGGCGAATGTATAAACTGTGGTACATTCATACAACGGAAAACTACTCAGCAACAAATAGGGAGGCACCACTGATTCCAGCAAACGCAGCTTGGCAAGTGGAAAAAGCCCGACTCAAAGAGTCAACACTGTCAGATTCATGATCTTCTGGAGAAGACAAAACCATAGGACTGGAGAACAGGTAGAGGGCTGCCTGAGGCTGGGGGTCGGAGCATTTGGGGTGACGGGATGCTCTGAACTGAGCATGGTGGTGACTGCACTCTATGCTCTTGTCAAAAGGTGCAGAATTGTACACGAAAAAAAGGTGAATCTTACAATGTGCGTATCTACCTCAATACACAAAAACAAATACCAAAAAATCAAAATAGGAAATCACCAGACTTAGTAAGAAGTGAGGCCTTCCCTCTCAGCCTAAGGTTCTGCAGCACAAACTGCCCCCTGAACTGCAGGACAAAGCCAGGGGGGTGGGGTGGGGGCAGGTCGTCCCAAAGGCCGAGGAGAGGAAGGGGAAGCAGGGAACGGAGCTCCTTCCTGCAGGGCCGAGGCTCCTCCCCTCACTCAAGATTATAACCATAATGGGCTGCACGGGTCTAGCTCACACCAGGGAGGTACCCACGGATGCCCCGGTGCACCAGCCTTTGGGGAAGGCAAGGAGAATCCCCCAATCCCAAACTGGTTGTGTAAGCTCCACAAAGAAAGGGATTCGGGGCTATTTTGCTCACTGCTCTTTCCCCAGGGCCTCCTGCTTTACACCAAATCCGATTTCATAGAAATTCAGGTCTGCTTACCTAGAAATGATCTGCACTTGTTTCATTTTTACTTAAACTGTGTAATTACACAAACAAGTACGAAGAACATACATACGTCTGGGAACAAAAGCAGCAGCCTCTCTTGGTAAGCACATACATGACTCAGAGAGCTGGAAGCAGGGCGTGGGCTGTCCGTGGCTGGTGCAGCCTGCTGGCAAGTCAACAGCAAGCTGGGTTAGTCGAGACTGGAAACACACTGACAGGAACGGCACTGCTAACTTTGGACACGTTCTGGTCCTCCTTAGCCTGAGGTCTCCCCCCATATTTTCATGAAATTTTCAAATGGAATCAAGCACCAAGTAGTGCTGCCGGAAGGAGTGGCCCAAGTGCGATTCCATCTTCCCAGCTGTGCTGCTTACTGAATTCTCATGGTCTCTCAGCTCGAACCCACCCTCCTGAGTAGACCACATCTCTGCTTTGCCCGCTGAATCCCTGTGACTCAGACAATAGGGGATGTGAGGGGGAGAAAGGCTTCGCTCTCTACTGTCCCGCTTCCTGGGTGGTACCCTCAACAGACTTCTTACTCCAGCGTCATGGGCCCCTGGCCAGACCCATAGGTACCCACCCATAGGTACCCTCCTATGTCTTACCAACTCCAACCTTTTCTCTTCTGATCTCCCAGCCCTTGGGTGGGAGCTGCTTCCCACAGCTGCTACTTCCCAGGTACCCGAGTGCTCTCTCCTTGCACTGCAGCTTCTCAGTTAACTCAAATAACACTAACAATTCTTTACATTAAATGACCTGTTAAAGTAACTAAAGTGGCTCTGGCTCCAGACTGATATTTATTTCTTCTACGTATCAGTAACCACCCCCGCTAAGAAGGATAAAAAAGGAGGGGATCCCTAAAAAACAGAACTACCAAATGACCCAGCAATTCCACTCCTGGGTAGATATTTGGAAAAAATGAAAACGCTAATTCGAAAAGATATGTCCACCCTTATGTTCACAGCAGCACTATTTACAATACCCAAGATACGGAAGCAACCTAAGTGTCTGTCAACAGATGAATGGATAAAGATGTGGAATAAATATACAATGGAATACTACTCAGCCACAAAAAATAATGAAATTTTGCCACTTGTAGCAACTTGGACCTAGAGAATACTATGCTTAGTGAAATAAGTCAGACAAAGACATCCGTTATTCGTGGAATCTAAAATATAAAACAAATGAATAGCAAAACAGAAACAGACTTACAGACATAGAACACAAACTAGGTACTTCCCTGGCCGGTCCAATGGTTAGAGACTCCATGCTTCCACTGCAGGGGGCACAAGTTCGATCCCTGGTGGGGCAACTAAGATCCCTCCCACAGCAGTGAGGCAAAAAAAAAACAACAACAAAAAACACAAACTAGTGGTTACCTGTAGGGAGAGGGAAGTGGGTAGGGGGACGATAGGGGCATGGGATTAAGAGGTACAAACTACTATGTATAAAATGGATAAGCAACAAGGATATACTGTACAGCAGAGAGAATTATAGCCTTTATTTTGCAATAACTTTTAATGGAATATAACCTAAAATACTGAATCACTATACTATACACCTGAAACTAATATAATATTGTAAATCAACTATCCTTCAATTTAAAAGGGGGTGAGGGGACCCTAACACCTTTCTTGGGGATGCTGAAAGGAAAAATTAGATAAAAGATCAAGACTACACACCCTCCTCTAGAGTCAATCCAATGCAGGCTCCTTGAAACCACTCCTGCCTTTCTTCCATCTTCTACCTAAATCCCACCATTCTCCAAGATTCATCTTAAACTCCTCTCTTTCAACCCAAACTCATCTCCCAGTCAGAACCTCTGTTTAGATGCCACGAGCTTTTAACACTTATTATTTCCTCTGATAATGTAAATGAGACCACATATAAAGTAGCCACCCTGAAAGGTAAGAATCCCCCTTCCCCATCAACTACTTTCTTCCAGTTCTGTCTTCCCAGTAGACTAACTGCAAGGCTCCAGCATCCTCCGCAAGGAGCATAATTCCTAGCAGAAAACAGACATTCAAATATTTTGATGACAAATCTTAACACATCAAGTCCTGTCAGCAATGAGAAACCGCCCAAATTATTTCATGGTATCAAATATCGCTTGGCCATCAACCAGGAAGTATTTTTTTAAGAAGGATAAGCAACATATTTAATTTGACGAAGAAGGAATTTTACCCGTTTGGCTGCAACTTGCGGAAAAAATTGAAGCCAAATTTTTTTTTCAGGAGACTCACACAGTTATTTACATGTATATTGAAACAAATTTTTCTAACTCCTTCTTCAAAGCATCTTCGTATAAATCATAACTCCCCTCCACAAATAGGTCTCTAAAACTACTCCTACCATTTCCACCTAAAAGGTTAAGTGACTTGTCCAAGGTCACACAGCTACTTCTGCGTAACACCAGGCTGTGAACCCGGGTCTTCTTACTCTAAAGCTCATGCTCTTGTCTTTACACCAAGAAGCTACAAGCATTTTCCCATTTACTGTTCCCCTTTTAATCCCCCAACTACATAATGTGAGAGAGAACATTTTCAGGGCATTCTGTGGCTTGAAAAGGAAGAGGTCTCCTTTGTTTCTGGCAAAGGGATCATGGCAGCATCACGAGCATATTCTGATTAAACCCAACTTGCATCACCACTGAGAACCAGCAACCTGGCAACATCTTTCACGAATTGGTCCTTAAGTCCACTAACATCAACCAAGGCCAGATCTGGTGTAAGAGCCCCACCAGTGCCAGAGTAGTTGCTCTGAAGTGCTGGGGCCACAGGGCGAGAGTAACTGGGGCAAGGGCGGGTGGGGGTCTCCACTGCCTGAGATCACGGAAGAACAGGCCTATGTTAGAGGTTGGTTGACAGAGAAAGCACCCTTCTCACTTTGATACTGTAGAGATCTACTGAGACAGACATTTGAGACTAATTAAAACTCAAGGCCTCGGACTTCCCTGGTGGTGCAGTGGTGAAGAATCCACCTGCCGATGCAGGGGACACAGGTTCGAGCCCTGGTCTGGGAAGATCCTACATGCCACGGAGCAACTAAGCCCATGAGCCACACAACTCCTGAGCCTGCGCTCTAGAGCCCGTGAGCCACAATTACTGAAGCCGGCACCCCTGAGAGCCCATGTTCTGCAATGAGAAGCCACCACAATGAGAAGCCCGTGCACCGCAACAAAGAGTAGCCCCTGCTCACCACAACCAGAGAAAGCCCGCGCGCAGCAACAAAGACCCAACGTAGCCAAATAAATAAATATATAAATATATCAAAAAAAAAAAAAAAAAAACCAAAAAACTCAAGGCCTCTTCCTTGCTAAATCATTGTTCTGATAATACTTCGCATTAAGTTCATTCTGGAAGGAGAAGTAGTCACGGTAATGACGGTCACACTCACTTTTGCCAAGAGACCATACCGTGGCCCATTTGTAATTACCTGCGTACTATTTAATTTTCTCCTTAATAACTTAAAAAGACCAAAAACAAGATAAAACACAAGAAGCTAAAGATTCAAGCAAGAAATTTAATATTAAAAATCAGACTTGGGCTTCCCTGGTGGCGCAGTGGTTAAGAATCCGTCTGCCAATGCAGGGGACACGGGTTCAAGCCCTGGTCCAGGAAGTTCCCACATGCCGCAGAGCAACAAAGCCCGTGCGCCACAACTACTGAAGCCCACGTGACAAGAGCCCGTGCTCCGCAATGAAGAGTAGCTCCCGCTCGCCGCAATAGAGAAAGCCTGCGTGCAGCAAGGAAGACCCAACGCAGTCAAAAATAAATAAATAAAAATAAATTAATTAATTTTTTTAAAAATCAGACTTTTATGGACTAGTTTCAAAAAAAACAATAAATCTGCCAAATATTGTATATATTGTGGGGAGTTCCCTGGTGGTCTAGTGATTAGGATTCCAGGCTTTCACTGCCATGGCCTGGGTTCAATCCCTGGTCGGGGAACTGAGATTCCACAAGCTGCACAGCACAGCCAAAAAAAAATTTTTGTTTTAATTTTTAATTAAAAATTAAAAAAAAAAAAAAACTAGCAGTGTGAAAAGAGTGCTAGACTAGACAAGTTCCTGCTTAAGTCATTTCATCACCCCCCAGCCTGTCTCCCCATTTGTAAAGTAGCAGTTTTTCTATGATGATTTAAGGCCTTTCTTGTGATAACTGAAGTTTCCTCTTCAGGAACACCTAAACACACACCTGACAACACCGTGAAATTAAAGCTTATAAAATATTCCAGTCCCTGAAATCAGACTGTTCCCTTGAGCAAGTTGATCCATTTTCCTTGAAATGTCATGGTGCCAAAAAAGATCAAGTCTTTAAAGATTAATGGTTGTCAAATACATCATATAAAATGTGAACAGAAACAGTGGCCTTCCATCTCTAAAAAAAAAAAAAAAGCTGAGGGCATTGATGTAGCCTCTAAACACAGCTGTGCCCATCTTTTCCCATAGGCTCGGGGAGCCCTATAACCCTAAGATGGTCTAGAGCAGAAGTTAAAGTTGAGGTCCAGTTTTTCTAAGGTGAAACAAGTTTTATGCGTGTTTCTCCAGCTCACTTTGCATCACCTGAAAGAATCACTACATCCTTCTGTTTAGATCATAGTAAACTGACAGAAGCCACAATTTCCAACACTGACATTAGTTTTCTTCTACAGCATCGGCTCTAGGGGAAAGAGGGGTGGAGTGGGGAGTCTGCTGCAATACTCAACAGTTTATTAATAAAAGCTATTACAAACAACTAGGTCCTACTGTATAGCACAGAGAACCATATTCAGTATCCCATGATAAACCATAATGGAAAATACATTAAAAAAAGAATATATACATATATATATAACTGAATCACTTGGCTGTACAGCAAAAATTAACACAACGTTGTAAATCAACTATACTTCAATAAAAAAAATTCTTAATTAAAAAAAAAACCTGGGACTTCCCGTGGTGGCGCAGTGGTTAAGAATCCGCCTGCCAATGTAGGGGACACGGGTTCAAGCCCTGGTCCCGGAAGATGTCCCATGCCACAGAGCAACTAAGCCCGTGCGCCACAACTACTGAAGCCGGTGTGCCTAGAGCCTGTGCTCCGTAACAAGAGAAGCCACTGCAATGAGAAAACTGTGCACCGCAACAAAGAGTAGCCCCTGCTCGACGCAACGAGAGAGAGCCCAACACAGTCAAAGATAAATAAATAAAATAAATTTATAATAAAACAAAACAAAGCTATTACAAGTGTTTACAATTGGCTTCTACTGTGCTACAGACTCTTTAAATATGTTAACTGGAATCCTTAACACTGCAAAGTGTTACAGATGAGAAAATGAACACAGAGCAAGAAATCTCAACCTAAAACCACATTGCCTAAATGCTTAAGTAAAAATAAAGCTAAATAAACAGACAGCTTTAATAAGAAATATCACAAAAACATTATCCCAATTCCTACTAAAACTTCCTTTACCATATCCTCTTTTCTGCTCAACACTTACCCAGTACAAGCTTACAGATGATCCTAAGAGAAAGATCTCCCTCTGACATTGATCTCAAAGAGAGGCAGAGGGCACAGAACAATATCTGCGGATGTGGTCTATGTAAACACACCATCATCATGACTGCTGACGCCACCTATTCACAATTCTCATTTTTTAAACACCTGTGCTGAAGATGTTCTATGGGATCCATATTTAGCAGCAAAATCTCCATGTGCAGATTTTTTAGTAGAAGAACATCTTTATAACTATCCCAATTAGTCGAAAACATTAAAGAAATCTGCAAACTCCACTGGCATTTCAACAAGGCTAGATAGAAGGAAATGGCTGCCCGAACTTTCCAGAAACAACAATAACAACTAAGGATACAGTTGCTGACAGATGTTTGACAGAGGCTGGGCAGGGGGGTTTCCAAAGCCCACTCAGGGACCCTCAAAATTCACAAGATGTGGGAGCCATGAGGGGAGCCCTCAGTCTACACAACTGACCTGACCCACTTCATTGTCTTGTGCACACTGCTCGGTTTCATTCAAATCCCATTAATATTAAAAAAAAAAAAAAATCCCATTAACGATGACAAAATGTGCAATTTTGCACAAGCCTGTCGGATAAACAATCACAATCAAGAAAAGCCTGTCAGATAATAATCACAATCAAGAATTGCACCCTTGGGACTTCCCTGGTGGCGCAGTGGTTAAGAATCCGCTTGCCAATGCAGGGGACACGGGTTCGAGCCCTGGTCCGGGAAGATCCCACATGCCATGGAGCAACTAAGCCCGTGCGCCACAACTACTGAGCCTGCGCTCTAGAGCCCGCGAGCCACAACTACTGAGGCCTCATGACACAACTACTGAAGCCCACACATCTAGAGCCCATGCTTGCAACAAGAGAAGCCACTGCAGTGAGAAGCCCACGCACCGCAACAGAGTAGCCCCCGCTCACCACAACTAAAAAAAGCCCACTCGCAGCAAGGAAGACCCAACACAGCCAAAAATAAATAAATTAATTAATTTTTAAAAATTGGCCTGATGTCTTCGGATTAAATATGAATCTCTCAAAATTGCAGTTGGGTGTTAGTGGGAGATTAAACCCAGGCATTAGGGGTCTTCACCTGTTTGATTCCACTATACCTTCAAAGCCAACTGTAAGCCAACTATCTAAAACATGAAGGAAACTGGAGATGCAATCTGAAGAGGCAAAGAAACGCTGGAATAGGGTTTAAGCCAAAGTTTCAGATGTAAATTGCCCACGCTCATCCCCCCCACCCCTCCCAATTTTTCTGTTAACAAGCCAGAGTCTTGTCAATCAAAACAGTCAATCTGGTTTCAGTCAACTAGGTTTGTGGGTACAGACAAAACCTCAAAGGGAGAGGAATAATTTAGTATTGAAGAAGCAGGAGGTCACATCAACTGAAGAGGAAAGATGGCTCAAGCCTCCTCCTGCAAATCACAAAGCTTGAAAGGTCAAAGAACGAGGAACAGAGTGGGCTGCAGTGGTGGCATCTTTTGCTCCCTTTAGGCAACTGTAATTCTTTATCAGTATTTTTCCCCTCTCTTCCAAAATAAGAGAGATGGCACAACAGCCTTAGTGAGTCAAGCCTTCAACTCTTTGTCAGTGTTATGGGGAAAAGGGGGAGGAAACACTACTTTGAAACCGCCTGCATGGTAGAATTCTTCTCAACCTTT
The DNA here is from genome assembly GCF_965194825.1 of Balaenoptera physalus. Taxonomy (NCBI): domain Eukaryota; kingdom Metazoa; phylum Chordata; class Mammalia; order Artiodactyla; family Balaenopteridae; genus Balaenoptera; species Balaenoptera physalus. The sequence continues at coordinate 58,767,267 of NC_138896.1, read as the reverse complement.
CGCATAAGTGTCATGAAGAATGACATCAAAATGGTCCTTTATTAGCTAGGAATGAATACATCTGAAATAAACCTTGCCCTGTGTGAGGAGCTGGCGAGTAAGCAACCCATGTGACTTCAGTTAGCACCAAAGGAAATAAAATTTGGAGGGGATTAAATTTCAGAGCTATATAGAATTATCAAGTAAATTAAAATTCCTCATAATCAGAAAAACTTATAAAACCCTTTCTTCTGGCAAACTACCTCAACAACAAAAGCATTTGAACCATTTCACCTCCTCATTTAAGGCTTCCTCCAAAACTAACTCCCTTTCTATATATACACAGAATTTTTTAAATGAAAACATAAAAAGCCAAACAGTTGTGCTCAAAATTTTACATGTTAGGAGAAATTAGAAAACTACACATTTTAATGTTGGTTTTAGTGACCTGAAATATGTTTTAAAATTACATGTGTGTGCATTTTCTTCTTCTTTTTTTTTTTAATTGGCTATGCCTCGCAGCTTGTGGGATCTTAGTTCCCCAACCAGGGATTGAATCTGGGCCCTCAACAGTGAGAGCATGGAGTCCTAACCACTGGACTGCCAGGGAATTCCCCATTCATCAAGCATTTTCTTAATTCAACAGATTTCAATCTACAAATATCCACCTGCTGAACTAGATTCAAAGCAGGAACCTCCAATTATTTCCAAGGTATGGAAAGTTTGGTTTTCTGGTGACTAGGTGAGATGTGTGTGCTATGCAGACACATATCTACCTAGTCCTATAGAACGGGTTGAAGATGGGGCACAGAAACAACTAGAATGCACATTTCTACTCACTTTTTCTCTCTTGTCCTTAAAAAAAAAGTCTCTTGCTATAAATTTTACAATGTACAAAACACACGCATATTATTTTAAAACATACACTGAGTATGCATGCCTGAAAAAGCTTAGACTCTGGGAATGCAAAATAAAATACATTGGTGCCAACACTGGTACAATCACCATTTACAGGAGCTTATTCAAAATAAGATACAAGAATTCATTCCACAACCAATTATTTTAGGCAGCAAACCGTCTTCCTCAAAGTGGTTTGAGGCTGATTTTTTGAGAGTGGTTTCCTGGGGAAAGATAGTCCCCCCCACAAGCCTAGGATAGCTCAATACTTAGGGTCACACTGCACTGGCATTCTAGAACCTATATTTCCAGGGAGTGAAAATAAATTGCATCAGCACCTACACCCCATTTTCCATCCAGAACACTCAGGAAAATCCACCCTCACCCCCGCCTTCATAACGGGGAACAATACTGCCATCCTCGAGCTACAATATATCCCTCGGCTCAAGATGGCAACTGGGTCACCACCGCCCCCCCCCCCACAGTGACAGGGCCTTTCCCGGGGACCGGAACAGGCTCAGACCCCACTCGGCTTCTCGCCATTTACAGAATCCTACCGCCCGAGCTCTGAACACACTCACACACCCTTTCAGCTTCCAGTGTCGCCTCCAAAGCAGCCAAGGGCTCACGTCCCACGTTAAACGCACCTCGTGAAGGTGGGAGCAGCGCGCTCCAGTCCCACTCAACTCCCTAACTCTCCCCACCAGATGCGTGCAGACCCCGTCTCGGCCCCGCCGCCTCCCGCTCGCCGAGGCGGGCTCCGGGCCGGCCGGGCTGGGGCTGGCCCACCGCCGCAGCGCCTCCGCCCGCGTCTCCCAGGCCCCGCGGGAGGCGCGCGGCCAGCGGTCAGTAGCGCGGGCCCCCAATTCCCGGCCTGGCTAACCGCCGGCCTCGGCGCCTGCAGGCCTTTCGGACTGACCACCAAGGCGAAAACCCCAAACTCTGTTTTTTAAATGGACCAAATACAGAGTGGGAGCAAACAACCCTCATCATTCCGTTGGAAAACCCAGCTCCCTCCTTTTAGATTTTAAAATTAAGTTTTAAACCAGTGCTCAAAACACCACCTTGTCAGTCCTGAGGGGCCGTTTCCGGGGGGGGGGGGGGTGCGGGGAATGCTTAAGGAAAGCAGTCTGGGAAGAGACCCTACCGGCTGCTTCCCGCACCCCTAGGTGGCCGTCGGAGGCACCCTCCTTAAAATTAAAGGGGAAGAGTCAGGCGTCGGGGCCCTCTTCCCAAGGTCAGGGGGCATTAGTCACCATCAGGCAAGGGCGCCCTGAATTATTTAATGGAGCCTGTTGACCCGGGAGGCAACTCAGTAAAGGAGCACGTTTCAAAAACTGAAGTACACTGTACCTACTGTAAAACACATGGATTTAGGCATCCAGTCCGTCACAATCAAATAGAGGACAGGACGATCGTCTTCCACAGTGCCTTCAGTCTCCTTTTCCCAATCCGAAGAATGGTTTTTTAAAGGAACAATATTACTAAACTGTGAAGGATCACTCCCTTGGAAGGAAACGAAGAATTTAGGCCGTGGGTGGGATCCCCTCTGTGAACCTGGTGCTTTCCCTCCCAACACTTGACTTCTCCATTCACAGCATTGGTCTGTCCCTTTAAACTTAAATTCCCTAACATTCCAAATCCAGGAACGATTAAAGAGATCTAACAACTGTTTTCCAAGTTTTCTTCTTTTAATGAAAAACCAAGAAGGGGAAGTAGAATTTTGCTCAAAACTGAGCAAATGTCATGTTTTAAAAGGATAGTTGGTCTAACAGTGCAATATCTTAGTGCCTTTGCCAAACAACTTCAACCTAGTATTGCACACGTTAAAAAAAAAATCTAAATGTTCAGGGCATCCAGGTACCTCCCAGGGTGAGGGGAGCGACACTTCACACGCTCCCATACCTTTTGAATGGTTTAATAATTTAAAAAGTGTATAAACCTTTTACAAGTCTGGCAACACTGAGCATCTACTGTTTTAACCCAAATAAAACGTATGTGGATCTTTAACTGGGAATATAAATAAAACCTGACATTTAAACTCAACTGCTGGGAGGGAGGGTTCAATCAACGCCCCTGCCAGGAGGGAAACTGGCGGATTCAAGGCGCCCTCTCCCTCCCCCCCCTCCCCTCCCCCTCGACGCTAATCTTCCTGGCGAATTGGCTCCCTCTTTCCATTCCCGGGATTCGGATCGGTATTTAACTCAATCCATTTTTGAAAGAACCTACTAGAAACATTCAGCCATGAATGTGGGAAAACTTTAAAGATGAGTCCATTCAAAGCTTAAAAAAGGAAGGAAAAGAATAGCTGCCCCTTAGGCTTCATACCGAGAAAGAAACTTTTAAAATGAGGCGTCCACAACAAGTAGATTAGAATTTCAACTTTTTTCCAATAGGAGAAGCCGGCTTAAGGCCAGCAGGCAATAGCTCCGCCCTCCTCCCCAAATAACAGGTTAGGCGTGGAAAAGGCTGCGCTCGGCAAGCCTCAGCCGCGTTCGGAACCAGCACGCCCACTCCACCTAACACGCAGCCAACTCGCACCAGGAGCCGTCTCCTGCCCGCGTCCAAGGCAAGACTAGCACCAAGTCTCATCAAGGGGCTACAGGTAGATCGCATTAAGTCACCGACCCTCTCAGAGAAGAGGCTGCGTCTCAAAACTTCTGGCCCCTTCCTCCAATGGGTTCGGGTGAGTGGAAGGTGGCACAAGACGTGAAAAATAAGCAAGAAAGGTTTATTCAACAAACAGCCAATAGAGCCAAACAAGCTTAAAGGCTGCAGTGCAGCCCTCGGACTCTGCGCACCCGGTTCGAGCCGCGTGCAGCTTGGGTCGGCTTGTTTTCCATTGAGAAGTCGAGCCCCAGGTTGAACGGGGTGGGGACACCTCCCAACCAGGGAAACCGGTTCCCGTAGAGATCGAAGCCGGGGCAGGCGGGGGCGGCCCAAGGACTTCCAGCTGGGTGAGGGCAATGGGCAAGGCCCCCCGATTCCGCAGCTCCCGGTGCAGCGGTGGGCCCACGAGGCCGAAGGGCGATTCCATACAAGGGAGGTTCAGGGGCCAGAACACGCTTTTTCCACCGTGCGGGAACAGAACCGCGGAAGGCTGTTCTTACTCCACACAAGGAGGCAACGACTGCTACGGTGTCCCAACAAAAAGCACAGTCCTCCCCTCACAAGCGCGCACGTGGAAACCAGGTATACACGCGCAAGCGCCCCCCACACTCACCCACACGACCATCTCCTCCTGGCTCATGCCCTACTTAAAAGCAACAATCGATGAGTTTTACAAACAAAAACAAGGTTGGGAAAAAAAGCTAAAGGAGAGCCCTCAGCATGCTGGGAGGCCTCTGGTGTGCCCGCACAAGGAGACCACGTCTACACACACACACACGTTTCCATCTCGTGTCTTACTTAAAACAATAGCCTGCACGCTTTGTCAAACAGGAATGAGGAAACCAAAGTCCCTAAAGAAGAGGGGGTGTCTCGAACCTCGGGAACCGTCGGAGGACAGAGGAGGGACCCTCGCACACGGAGACCAGGTCTACACAGTCGCACACAACTACCTCTTCCCAGCTCATGCCTAACTGGAGACAGCAGCTGCCACATTTTGCCGCACAAAAAATTAGATATGGAAGCGGGGGACTCTGCGTTTTGGGACCCCTCGCAGCCCGCACACAGAGGCCAGGTCTTCTCCACACACACTTCCCAGGTCAGCATCTGCTTGGGGCAGCGACTGCCGCGTAGCCAAAAGAAAAACGAGAAATCCGGAAGGGAGAAAACCCCCTCCCCTTGCTCGGGGACCTGCCCGGATGCCCGCGCGAGCACCCACGCGGCTCCCCGGGTGCCAGACCCGCGCCCCACGCCGCCCGGCCGCAGCCCCCGCGGGAGCGGCCCCCGAACTCACCTCGTCGTCGTGGTGCTGGCAGAAGCCGAGGCGCTCGGGGAAGACCGAAAGGATGGAGAAGGGCGCGCCGGGGAAGGTCGGCCCGAGCCCGAGCTGCTGCGCCGCGGCGGCGGCGGCGGCGGCTGTGGGGCCGGGCGGGCCGCGCTCGATGTAGTGGTCCTTGGTGAGGCGCACGCGCTGGTGCGCGCGGACGCAGTTGTCGCACAGGTGCTCCTGGCAGTCGAGGCAGCGCGACGAGGCCGCGTTGCCCTCGTCGCAGGAGCTGCAGCCGTGAGGCCGGCGCAGCAGCAGCGCCGACGGGGAGGCCGCAGGGCCGCCGGGCGCTGAGCGGGGCGGCGCGGGCGGCGGCGGCGCTGGCGGGAGCGGCGGCGGCGCCGAGGCAGAAGCGCGCGGGTGCGCGTGGTGCGCGTGGTGCCGGTGGTTGCTGTGGCCGCCCGCGCCGGCCGCGGCGCCGGCCCGCCCGTTCTTGGGCGGCGGCTCGTCGGCCGTGGCCACCACGGCGTCGAGCAGGTTACTGAGCAGGAAGGCGGACGAGGGCAGCGCGTCCATGCCCGCCGCCTCGGCCAGCACGACCTTCTGGTCGCACACAGGGCAGCGCAGCTTGAGCGGCTCTCCCGGCGCGCCGCCGCCCGCCGCCGGCAGCCGGTGCGCCTCGAGGCACGGGCGGCAGAAGGCGTGCAGGCAGGGCAGGACGTGCAGGCGGCGCGCCGCAGCCCCGGGGCCCCCGCCGCCACCCCCCGACGACGTGGACGTCTGCGAGGACGACGACGACGCCGACGAGTTGGAGGAGAGCGGCGCCGGCGAGCCGCACATCTCCTTGCACAGCAGGCAGATCTGGAAGTCGGTCTCGGAGAACGAAGCCATTTGCAACCAAGCCCGGAGGAGGGAGGAGACCAGAGAGGAAGAGGAGGAGGAGAGGAGAGCGCGGACGAGGTGGGTGGGGGAGCCGCCGACTCACTCAGAAAAAGGCATCAATTAGGCCTGCGATCCAGGAGCCGGCACCAGAGCGGCGCGGCCCGCTCGGCCTCGCCGCGTCCGGCCCGCGCGCTGCCACCCCCGACGCTGCGGGCATTAAATGCCACTCTCCGGAGGCGACACAGATTCCTCCCGGAAAAGGACGCGGGGGCCGCGTTCTTTCCCGAAGCGGGAGCGCCGGAACAAGTCCCGACACGCGAGGGGCGAGCGGGGGCAGGGAGGTCAGAGGACTCCCTGGAGCAGCTGTAGCTTAGCTTCTCGCCAGCCGAGGGGAGTACCCCCAAGTCGAGTCTGCTGTGCAATCCCAGTCCCGGCGGGAGAAGCAGAATTTGGTTCGACGAGTATTTGGTGCGTGGCTTTTCTTTAAACGGATTTAGTCTCTTCTTGGGACAGGAAGGCTCCCCAAACTAGTAAAGGCGGGAGCGGCGCGACGCCGAGCCCGTGTCCCCCCGCGCGACGCCGACCGCCCCGCCGCATGACGCGGCGGCCAGGGGCTCCTGGGTGGCCCGGCGTGCGGCGCTCCGGGCTTGCGCACGGCCCGGCGCGGCCTCCCTGCAGGGCGGTCGGCCCCGCCGCAGCTGCAGCTAGTGGGAGCCCGCTGCGGCCGCACGCGTGTAGTACGCACGCGCGCCCCACGCGCCTCGAGTCTCCCGCGCGCCCGCCGAGCCCGGCCGCGCTGCCGGCTCTTAACACGCACGCGCGCCCCACGCGGCCCTGGGCCCTCTTGCCCCCGCCTCGCCGGGCCTGGGCGCCTCCAGCGAGCTCCTTCTCCGGTTTAGCCGCGCCGTAACGCGGGACCACAGGTCCCCGCGGGCCGTCGTGAATTATTCATCGGCAGGAAGATATTAGATGTACCCGCTGCCCGCTCCGCGCGAGCCGTCGTGCAATGCTATCCGAGCTCCGCGCGCGCCCCGCGCCCCTCCTCCTCCTCGCGTCCGTCCTCTCTGAAACCTTGGCAGCGAAGGGGGATCACATTTCCTTTGTCATCGGGCCATTTCGCCCTCGCGTTGGTCCCCCCCCTCCGATCCCGAGCCGCGGGGACGGAGCCTCCACCGGGGCGCGCCGGAATCAGTGGAACCGGCAATGGCCCAGCGCGGTGAGCTCGGGAGCCGCGTGGTCAACGCCGCCGGCCCGCTCCCGCGTCATCTTCTTTCTGAAACGAGTCGCCGAGCAAGACTCGGGTGGCCCCGGCAGCGCTGCTGCGCCTACCGGGCTTTGCTCGCGCCTTGCGCCCTGGCCTCCTGGGGCTTTGAACAACTCCCCAATTCGGGTTGCCTGCGTGCACGCGCGCGCGTGCCCCCTCTTTCTCTGCTTTGCCGCCTCTTCCTCCTCCTCCTTCTCTCAGTACGCTGGATATTGGGACTGATCGGAATTCGGAATCCTTTTAATCTCCAAAGGAGCAAACTCACTTCCGCCCGAGTGCTGGGAGGGGGCTGGGGGAGGGGACACAGGGGAGGGGGTTCCAGGCAAACAGGAAACATTAGCCCTCTCGGCACGGCTCGCTTTTGTGTGCTCCCTCCCTCCTCCCTCCAACCTCCTCCCTTCTCCGGGCCGCAGGGGAGATGAACGCCCCCGGGCTTCAGTGTGACGACCTTTGAAACCTTCCGAGCGAGGAGTGGAGAGCGACTCTTCCGTTTATTTAAAAAAGAAAAGATTTCATTCTGAATCCCGGTTCTGCAGAGGCTGATATCCACTGCCCGTGAGATCTGGGGTCCCCCCCACCAAGACCTTTTTTTTTTTTTTCCGTTTTACGTTTTCTTAAAGACTGCATATCTGTGATCAACACCAAAACATCACGCAGTTGGAATTAAACGAATCTGAATTTTGATCTGCAGAGGGGCCGGTTTCTTTTTTGAGTTTTACTGGGGGGACGTGGGGGGCAGAGGGCAGCTGTTCTGGGGAGGTTCCCGGTGAAGGCCCCGCGGCCATCTGGGTGGTGCCCGAGGCTGCCTGGGCGGTTCTGGGAAAGGAACTCGCTGGGCCCTGGAGAGAGACTAACTTGGAAGAGTGGAGAGGGTCACATACCAGGATTTAGAGGGTATTTGGTGTGGAGGCCAGCGGGTGGAACAATTGTCCCCGTCTTAACACCATCAAGCTGTGACTGACATCTTGGGTCCCACTTCTACAAGCAACAACCTGGATGAATCTCAAAAACATCATGTTAGAAGAAAGGAGCCAAACACAAGTTCGTAGTGTGTGATTTCATATACAGGAAATTCTAGAACAGGCAAAACTAAGCTTTGAGGATAGGAAAAGAACGCTTGGGGCTGAGGGAGTATTGACTGGGAAGGGGAATAGGAGAGAACCTTCAAGGGTCGTGAAGTAGAAATATATTTGTGTGTACATTTGTCAAAACTTATAGATCTGCCATTTAAGATCTGTGCAAAATTTCACTGTATGTAAATTATACTTAAATTGAAAAAAAAATAACTTGGTGTCCAACCTGATAACCATGCCTGTATCATAAAAGTGAAAGAAAAAAGAAAAAACACTTTATACACAATTCCAGCTCCTCCTCTGAATTTGCTCACCAGAATTCAGGGAGGTTTCTGAGGAAATACCAGCCTGGAAGGAACCCTTAGATCAACCTGCTGGACAAACATGCTGAAGGCCCCAGGCTGCAGAAACACCACACTAAAGGGAGAAAGCCATTGTGGGGCCCGGTGCTGTCCTGAGATGGGAAGAATTCTAGGACAAGCTAGCAGCCAAAGTCCTCAGCTGCTGTCAGGAGGGCTCTCCTCAGCACCTGGAGCAAATCTAAGCTCAGTGAAGATTCACCGAAATGTGTGAGGAGTGCAAAAATTATTATCGAATAAACGCAGAACATGTCAATTGTATCTCAATAAAACTGGGGGGGAAAAAGAACAGATTTCCTTCTTTGACCAATGAAAGAGAAGTAAACACTTTATACTTTAAATGTTAGAACTAACACAACATTGTACATCAACTGTACTCCAATATAAAATAAAAATTTAAATAAATATTAGGAGCTTTTCACGCAACTATCACCAATATATGTTTGTGTTTCTTCCACAGTTTGAGACGAGCGTGTAAACGCGTACATGCTTACACATGAATTTTCCTACAGAATTTTGTATCATGCTGGCCTTGCTTCAGCAGAGGTGTTGTATGTATTCTTTGGTTTTGTTTCTTTTCCTTTCTTTGATTGTTTTTAATTTCTTTCCTTTTCTTTCTTTCTTTCTTTCTTTTTTTTTGAAACAAAAACAAGAGGAAAACAGATGGGGGAAGAGAATTGCCAGAAGGAAGATGGCCCCAGAGGGTCAGAAAAGGGATGGGCCAGACCTGCTGTCTCCCTCTTGGTTGGCCCCACCCACCAGCATCTAAAAAGGTTTAAAAAAGATGACCAGAGAGGGGGAGGGGAGAATTAGCAGTCCTCCTGGTCCTATGACTCTAAATATCTTGCAAGTGGATGGCAGAGATGGAAAGTCAGCTGAGACATTGTGGAGGAGCAGGAAGGCTGTAACTCCAGAAAGAGGAATCAAACTCGACAGCAGTTGGTGGGTTAGTTTCCTGGGGACAATTGCTCAGAATAAGCCAAAAAGAAAAGAAAAAAAGAAAGAGGAGGAGAAAAAAAGGTCTTGATTTCTATTCATGAAGTAGCTTCCCCTTCCTTTCTTGAATTGACAGGACATTGCCAGGAAACAGAGCTGCAGTGTAAATTGTTAAATTAGCACTTTTCTAATTTCCATTAAGACTTAATTTACCATAGGTGGGAAAGAGGGAAATTTTTAAAGCAACTAATTTAATCCCAATTGTATAGAATTACAGTTATGATTTTTTAAAATATGGTATAGTGATAAAAAACAAATTAGGATGAGATTTTAATAAGACCATAGCTTATCCATGAGAGGAACAGGAGCCGTATATCCAGATGAAAGGCCAAAGACAGTCCCCTGCTGTAAACTAGTATTAGATTTTTCACTGCCATCCTAGCTAATAAACACCCTTTCGTAGCAAGGGAGGAGCAAGCAGCCGTCCAGTTTTCCCTAACATTAGAAAGAGAGTATGTATATATCTTTCCTAATCCTGAAAATAAATCATTTGTATTTTAATCAGTAACTACTTATCAAAAGAAACCAGCCCTAAAATGATGTAGGCAGTAAATTTGCAGTCTTTCTCGAATTCATCCATAACCATATTTTGTTTTCAAAGATGACACTGGCCCCTGCTGCTCCCTCAGGCCTGGGGCTGGGGTTCCACCACATTTCCATCGAAGTGAATCTGCATCTGCTTTTTGCATCTAATCCTTTAATCAAATATTTGATGCACCCGCTTGTTTTGATGTCAAAGTTGCACCTTTCACCATCATCCTAAGGGTGCTTTCACGTAATTTTTAAATACATAAATCACCAGAGTATTCTTTTTAAACATTAAACACACATTATATCACAATAACTCTTTTAAACCAGTGGGGGTTAGGGCCAGGGGGTACCAGACGAATAGACTACCCGTGAATCATCGTCTGCGTTCTGCCAGCTGAAGGGGAATGGCGTTCGACACACCAGGCCAACTCTTAACTCTGCCCTGACTCCGGCCTTGGGGTCATTATGAGAAGTGTGTCAGCTGCTTTCAACAACCCAGAGTTCAGAATAGCAACAAGTAAGAGGATATCATGTAAGCTCTAGTCACCTAGAACTTCATAGACTATAGTAAAGAAGCTTGAATTGCACATAGGACAGGTAAAAGTCAACATCCAGCTTGGTTAGTTAAATTAGTTCAGAGCTCAGCCAGGCTTATATCCCAGCTCAACACTCTTTAACTGTGTGACCTTGGGCAAGTTACTTAACCTCTCTGTGCCTCCAATTTCTCATGCGTATAGCAGGGGACTGGTGCAAGTACCTAGCCCATCAGGGTTAAATGAGCTACTAAATGTACAGAGCTTAATATAGTACAGATCACGTGTAACTGCTCAAGCACACAGTTAAATATTAGCTTTCTGTTTTCTTTATGGTTATTCAGCAGAGTGGTTTACTGCCTGCCTACCCCTTAAATTTGTCATTGCCTAATCACTACCCTCCCCTGGACCTCAGAATTTCAGGCAACCAATCATGTCCTCTTTCCCCTCCATAATAGAGAGTTGTGGTCTCATCTCCTGTCACTCACAGCTCAAGACCTCGCAGTGGCTGCCTGTGGCCCGCCACGTTTAAGCTAAGCTCTCAGCCTACATTTTCTTTTTTTTTGGCCTCACGGTGTGGCATGTGGGATCTTAGTTCCCCGACCAGGGATTGAACCTGTGCCCCCTGCATTGGAAGTGCAGAGTCTTAACCTCTGGACCACCAGGGAAGTCCCTCAGCCTACATTTTCTAAAATGAAATGTGTATCTTTCATAATAAAGGGCAAAAAACTATAAAAGTTGTTTTTTAAATAAATATAGCAGAAAATCAAAAGCTACATAAATCAGTAAATACTGTTAAGCCCGACCATTCCTTCTCATTCCTTCTGGAGAGACCCCGTGGAGGGTCCTGAGTCTACATGGAAAGGGAAAGGGGCCCATTTTATCCCAGCCTCCCAGCCATCCCCAACAAGGTACCAGGCATGTGAGTGAAGCCACCTTGGATCCCCTAGACAATCCCAGCCTGAATATAACCCAGTTGGTTCCACAAGGCTTCACTCAACTGAGCCAGTCTAAATTCCTGATCCACAAAATTGTGAAATACAATAAAATGGTTGTTGTTTTAAGCCACTAAATTTTGGGGTCATTTGTTACACAGCAATAATTGGGACACTCCACCCCCACCTGCCCCATATTTTCTGCCAGATTAACATCCCTAAGTTTCTTTTTTCTTTCTCTCTCTCTCTCTTTCTCCCCTTCCCTCCCTCCCTCCCTTCCTTCTCTCCTTCCTTTCTTTCAAAACAGCTTTAGGGAATTCCCTGGCAATCCAGTGGTTAGCACTCTGCACTTTCACTGCCGAGGGCCTGGCTTCGATCCCTGTCAGGGAACTAAGATCCCACAAGCCCCTTGGCCAAAAATTTAAAAATAAAATAAATAAAACAGCTTTGGACTTCCATGGTGGCGCAGTGGTTAAGAATCCGCCTGCCAATGCAGGAGACACGGTTCGATCCCTGGTCTGGGAAGATCCCACATGGCATGGAGCAACTAGGCCCGTGCGCCACAACTACTGAGCCCATGCACCACAGCTGCTGAAGCCTGCGTGCTGCAACAACTGAAGCCTGTGTGCCGAGAGCCCGTGCTCCACAACAAGAGGAGCCACCGCAATGAGAAGCCCGCACACCGCAACAAAGAGTAGCCCCTGCTCACTGCAACTAGAGAAAGCCCGCGTGCAGCAACGAAGACCCAACACAGCCTAAATAAATAAATAAATAAAACAGTTTAATTGAGGTACAATTGACATACAATAAATAAACTACACGCATTTAAAGTATACAGTTTGAGGACTTCCCTGGTGGTGCAGTGGTTAAGAATCCGCCTGCCAATGCAGGAGACATGGGTTCGAGCCCTCGTCCAGGAAGATTCCACATGCCACGGAGCAACTAAGCCTGCGCACCACAACTACCGAGCCTGTGCTCTAGCGCCCGTGAGCCACAACTACTGAGCCTGCGTGCCGCAACTACTGAAGCCCACGCGCCTAGAGCCTGTGCTCTGCAACAAGAGAAGCCACCGCAATGAGAAGCCCGCGCACCACAATGAAGAGTAGCCCCCACTTGCCACAACTAGAGAAAGCCCGCATGTAGCAACGAAGACCCAACGCAGCCAAAAATAAATAAATAAATAAATAAATAAATAATAAAGTATACAGTTTGATAAGTTTGGATATATGGCTATCACCACACCAAGAGAATGAATACATCTCACCCCCAAAAGTTTTCTTGGACGCCCTGAAAAACCCTCCATGTAACCTCTCCCCAGGCAACCGCTCATTGCTTTCTGTCACTATAGATCAGTTTGCATTTTCTAGAGTTTTGCATAAATGGAACTATATAATACGTATTCTTTTGTACAATTTGTACTTTTTTTCGGGTGGTGGGGCTCTGGCTTCTTTCACACAGCATAATTACTTTGTGATTAATCCATGATGTTGCGTGGAGCAGTAATTCCTTTCTTCATATTGCTGAGTAGTATTCCATGGTATGGATGTACTGCAATTTGCTGATTTACCTGTTTGAGGGATCATTTGGGTTGATGGGTCATTTGGGTTTGTTTTCAAGTTTTGGCTATTACAAATAAGGTTGCTCTGGGACTTCCCTGGTGGTCCAGTGGTTAAGACTTCGCCTTCCAGTGCAGTGGGTGTGGGTTTGATCCCTGGTCGGGAACTAAGATTCCACATGCCTTGCAGCCGAAAAACCAAAACATAAAACAGAAGCAATATTGTAACAAATTCAATAAAGATTTAAAAAAATAAGTTGCTCTGAACATTCATGTACAAATCTTTCTTTGGACACATATATCTTTTCTCTTGGAAAAATACCTATTCATGAAATGGCTGGATCACATGGCAGGTGTGGTTTTAAATAGTGGTTGTACCATTTTACATTCCTACTAGCAGTGTATGAGAGTTCAGTTTTGTCTACATCCTCACCAAACTTTGTATAGTCAGTTATTTTTTTTATTTAATTTTAGCCATTCTTATAGGTGTATAGTGGTATCTCACTGTGGTTTTAATTTTCATTTCTCTGATGTCTAACCTTCTTTTCATGTGTTTATTTACAAATCATAGATCTTCTTTGATGTAGTGTCTTTTTAAAAAATATTTATTTATTTATTTGGCTGCATTGGGTCTCAGTTGCAGCAGGCGGGATCTTTCTTGCAGTGCACGGGCTTCTCTCTAGTTGTGACACGTGGGCTCCAGAGTGCCCGGGCTTAGTTGCCCTGCGGCGTGTGGGATCTTAGTTCCCTGACCAGGGATCGAACCTGTATCCCCTGCATTGGAAGGAGGATTTTTAACCACTGGACCACCAGGGAAGTCCCTGGTGCAGTTTCTGTTCATAGATTTTGTCTTTTTTAAATTGGGTTGTTTGCTGTCTTACTATTTGAGAGTTCTTTATATATTTTGGATATGAGTCCTTTTTCAGATACATGCTGTGCAAAGATTTTTCTCTCAGTCTGTAGCCTGTGTTTTCATTTCCTTTTGAATGAATTTTATATTTTGATGAAGTTCAGTTTATCAATTTATTGTTTTTTAACAGTTTTCACAGCAAAATTTATTAAAAGAAGAGTGGTTTTGAAAAGTCTAGCATCCGGTGAGAACTACCATCCACAACATTATAGCTGGGAATTTTTCTCCAAAATGTCACGGTCAAGTAACACAATGGAACCATTAAATCTTACACATGCACCAAAAAACTAGCACATTTGACATACAGAGCAAAAAAGGGGACCTCATGGATTAAAGTTTTATGTGTTCATCACATACATTAAGACACAGCTTATTTTATTTTTTATTTTTAATTTTTAAAAATAAATTTATTTATTTTTGGCTGTGTTGGGTCTTCGTTGCTGCGCACGGGCTTTCTTTTAGTTGCGGCGAGCGGGGGCTACTCTTCGTTACAGTGCGCGGGCTTCTCATTGTCATGGCTTCTCTTGTTGCAGAGCATGGGCTCTAGGTGCACAGGCTTCAGTAGTTGTGGCACGTAGGCTCAGTAGTTGTGGCGCACGGGCTTTGTTGCTCTGCGGCATGTGGGATCTTCCCGGGCCAGGGCTGGAACCCATGTCCCTTGCATTTGGCATGCAAATTCTTAACCACTGCCCCACCAGGGAAGCCTGAGAATTCCCTTTAGATGTAAGCTATCAAATATTAAAGCGGAAGAAGAATCTGTTTTGTTAACCACAGATAGTTCTGCAGAAAACCAAAGGAGTTTTAAAGAATAAAGCCCTCTAGCAGACAAGTCATAACATTAAAGATGCAAAGGGTTAAAACACTGGAATTAGAACACATCAGAAGAAACTTGTCACTGAGGACTTCAAGGCTACAAAATATGCTGACAAAACTGTCTGCGATATGTAGACTAAGACTTTTGCTAATTTTCTGACATTTACTTACTCATGTTACAGCATCAACTTTGGCAGAATCACTACTAATAAACTCAGAGCATTCCTGGCCCAACTGTTCCATCACAGTGGCCAGCGCACAGAATTCTCTAAAGACACTGTGTAAACTACAACATTGAGGTCAGACACCGAAGGACCAGTGCTTGAATTTAGCAGTAGAATGCTGAAGAAGCCAGAGCCATGTCAGTTTATTCTTCTAGGGATTGTGCTTTTGTTATTGTATCTAAAAAGTCTTTCTCTAGGCCTTGTTTTCCTTTTCTATAAAATTGGGATAAAAATAGATGCTAATAAATTGGGAATTTGGGATTAACAGATACACACAACTTTATATAAAATAAACAACAAGGTCCTACGGTTATAGCACAGGGAACTATATTCAATATCTTGTAATAATCTATAATGGAAATGAATCTGAAAAAGAATATATAAAAAGAATATATATATATATAGCTGAATCACTTTGCTGTACACCCGAAACTAACACAACATTGTGACAAGACCTTGCTCAGTGGGACACTCACCCCTGAAACCCTGAGCTGCTGTAATAGAGGTGCCATGTGGAGAGGTCCTGAACATTTGTAATGATGGATGGAGAGACAGACAGATAGGTAGACAGATGGTAGATGATAGATAGCTGGATGGATGGATAGATAGATAGATATCCAGAGAGCTCCAACTATTCATGTCATCCCAGCCAAGGAACCAGACACGTGTGTGAAGTCATCTCTAGATGATTCTACCCTCAAACCCTTAGAGTCACCCCAGCCATTCAGGTCTTCCCAGCTGAGTTTTCAGGCATCGTGAAGCTGACACAAACAACCTCTGCTGTGCCTTGTCTGAATTCCAGACCCACGTAATCTGTGAGCATAGTAAACTGGTCGTTGTTTACACAACTACATTTTGGAATCATTTGTAAAGCAGCAGTGGATAACTGGAGCATATACCATTATTACCATATGAAAAAATGTGCCTATTCAAATTAATGAACTACACTGTATTTTGAAAGTAGAGCCAGTAAGATGTGCTGATGGCTTGGATGAGAGAATGATAAAAATCAAGAGGTGGGAGTGGGGATGATTCCAAAGTTTTTGGCCTGGGCAGTTGCATACATGGTGATACCATTTCTTGAACTACAGAATGCTGGGGGATTGAATGAGTTTATGCTGATCATGGCACTAAAAATGTGCAGCTTACGTGTAGGGCAGAAAACAATTCCTGGAGAAGTCCTGACTGGGCTGCTTTGGGACCTGTGTGCCCTCAGATCTGTTCCCTGCCCTTCCCAGCTCCGTTCTGAGTCGCAGAGGGCCTGATCCTTGCAGCCCTACTCCCCAGGTTCCTGAGTCAGCTGGCTTCTGGCTGGGTTTGGCCAATAGGAGGCTGGCAGCTGATTAGAGAACCGGAAGAAGGGAAAGGCCAGGGCTTTCTCCCCATCACCCTCTCTGCCTTGGGTGGCAACTCCAGTCTCCAGCCATGATTGCATCTCTTCCTGGCTCCATCTCCAGGCCTGCTGTGATTTCAGCTTCTAGCAGGGGACCCCTGGGTTCTGATAACTCCATCCCCTCCTTTGATCCTCCACCCAGCAGAGGTGTGGTAGCAGCTTCCTGCTCTAGCTGACCTCTGGGTTCTATCATCTGTCCTATCAAACCTCTCCATTCAATTCCCTCTGTTATAAATATGTAAAGTCATTTCTGTTTTGCTGGGTTGCCCCTGACCGTGGCACTCTAGGCTGAGGACTCAAGTGCAAGTGTGCAGGCTCCAGTGAGCGGCAAACACCTTGCCCAGCCCCACCTGGGGCAGACTCCCAGGCTCCAAGGTGTTTACCAGACCTTCACCTTGGGATTTGCTCATTCCTGACCTCTGCACTTTTGTACCAGACATTCTCCCCATCTGTGTGCAAAATGTGGTTTCTGCATATCCGAGGCAATCCCTGCTCCAACCGCAGCTCAGAACCCGTGGCCTCCTCTAAGCCTGTCACCAATGGCTCACCTGTCCAGCCTCCAGCCTGTGGCCTTGGCTCAATGAAAAATCACTTGCTGACAAATCGCTCAGTATTGCATCCTGTCTCCCACCTCTGTGCTCAGCAGACTGGCCCCTCTACTATTGCTCCCAACTTCCCTTTACTGAAAAATTCCTACTCAGTCTTCAAAACCTACTTCAAGTGTCCCACCTGGGGAGTAAGTAATTTCTGGCTGGTTTCCTCCCCAGACCGAGAAGCAAGCTTCCACATTCCTGCTGCTGTCCCGGTTCCTGGCAAACCACACTGCAGTCATTTTACATGTCTGTCTCCCATATACAACTGCTAGCTCCTTGGAGGCGGAGCTAAGTCATCAGCTCTGGTCTGGGCACCGGTGGCCCTCAGGGACTCTTGGTTGAATGCTGGCTCTGGACGCATGGTTGACCATGGATTTTCAGTGATTGTAGGCAAATGCCTTCAGTCTTCCCAGTCTGGTTACAAGCTTCTCTTAGGAGGTTCCTATTTCTTGTGCAGCCTGTTGGTACCTATTTTAGGGCTTTTTTCAGGCAGGAGGAAACCAATAAATGTTGCCATCAGACATGAACATTTTGTCTATTTCCTTTAGTACCACACCTTTTCTTCCTTCCTTCTTTTCCTCTCTCCCTTCCTTCCTTCCTTCCTTTCTTTCTTAGCTTTTATCTCTTCTTAATTTATTTAGTTTTACTGATTTGTATTTTTGCTAACTTTGTATTTTGAAATAATTTTAAATGTAGAGAAAAATTACAATAATACAAAGAACTCCCATCTATTCTTCTAAAGGTTAACCTTTTCCCCATTTTCATGATCACTCCCTCTCTTCCTCCCCATATATATGTATTATTATATACATATAATATGTATATAGTACATAATATATAGGTATTATATATGTATATATGTTCTATGTGTAGCTATGTATAAAATATAGATATCTATAAAATAAAATACGTATATAGATTAAAAATTGTTTTTCTGAACCATTTGGGAGGGGGTACGATGCCCTTCTCTATTCCTAATCACTTCCTGTGCCTTTCCTAAGAATACAAACATTATCTTATGTAACCAAAGTACAGTATCTAAATCAGGAAGTTTAGCATTGCTACAAGACTACTATCTAATCCACAGACTGTATTCACATTTCACCAGTTGTCTCAATTATGTCCTTTCCAGGCACATTTGTTTTTCCCTTCCCAGGACCCAGTCTGGGATCACAGGCCGCCGTCCATGGTCCTGTCTCTCCAATCCTCTTTAATCAGGGCAGACCCCTAGCCCTCCTTTGTTTTTCGGGACCTGACTTTTTTTCTTTTTCTTTTTTTTGGCCATGCCATGCAGCATGGGGGATCTTAGTTCCCCGACCAGGGATCGAACCCATACCCCCTGCAATGGAAACCCGGAGTCCTAACCAATGAACTGCCAGGTATTCCTAGGACCTGACATTTTTGAAGCATTCAGGCCAGTTGTTTGGTTTCCTCGCAGGTTTCAAAATGCCCCCTAAGATTTCACCTCTCACCACTTTGTTACCCAACCCTCTTCTTGTCCAGACTCAGGGGAGGACTCTTTGCAGGGCCTTGTAAAACCTTAAATAAACGACACAACAAATTCCACTTTGACCGCTATCTTGTTAAAATTCCTCAAAAAAGTTAACTCATTGGCCCCAGAGTATCTTAACAAAAGCCAGGCTGTACTTGTATTCCCCCTTCCTCGAAGGGTTTTATGTGCTGTTTAATGATTTTTCACAAATTGTCTTTCTTGCCCTTAAAGTTGGATTAATTGAATTTTAATTCAGTAGGATCACCCTCTAAAAAGAGCGACACTGGCTCTGCAGGTCAAGTTAGGGCCGCTCGACCTACTTAAGGCCTTTCTTGAGCGGAGTGGGATTCTGAAGGTTAGAAAGTCCAGCCATGCAGCACCCTTAACTCATCTCTATTTTGGATCATAATGAAGAAATCCCTTAAGAATTCCCCGGCGGTCCAGTGGTCAGGACTCCGTGCTTCCACGGCTTGGGGGCGTGGGTTGGATCCCTGGTTGGGGAAACAAGATCCTGTATGCTGTGCAGTGCGGCCAAGAAAAAAAAAAAAGGAAAGAAAAAGAAAATGAAATTCCCTTTTCCTTCTCAGCTAAGGAAAACCTGGATGGCCTACGAAGGGAAGCCAACCACCAGGGCTTTCTGGGCTCCATCTGCTTGCCTCTCATATTTAAGGCTCCCGCCTTCAATGGGCAGGGGGGGCTCCTCTTATTAGTCCCCTTGCTTCCTTTAAAATTTTTTTTTGAACAACTAAACATAGTTGAAATTTCCAAAATACAAAAGACTATAACAAGAAAAGTCTAGACTTTCTCTCCCGAATTCTGGCCTCAATCCCAACCGTTCATAGCTGTTTCTGGCTCAAGCCGGTTTCCAGAGGACTCGAACCCGTTTGCTGTATGAATTTTACTGCATGAATCCATGGATGAGGGACCAAAGCTTGTTATTTCCTCCCAGAAGAATCCTGCCCACTGTTTTCCTCATCAGCCTGGTCTGGACTTGAGTTAAAGATAGATAGATACATAGATAGATGAATAGACAGACAGACAGATGGGTAAGACAACCCATACTCAGAGTTCTAGAAAACACTGTGACATCAAGCGGAGAGGACAATTATCACAGAAGTACCAGGCTAGCCAACAGCCACTCCGCTTCTATGGCCTCTGAGGGGCTGACTGAGGCCAAATGAGGGGCTGCTAGTGACCTCAGATTCCTGATCCACAAAGCCACTCTATTCTTTTTGTTTTTGTTTTTTGCCATGCCACACAGCTTGTGGGATCTTGGGTCCCCGACCAGGGGTCCAACCCGGGGAACAGCAGTGAAAGCGCTGAGTCCTAACCACTGGACCACCAGGGAATTCCTAGCCGCTGTTGGGTTTTTCAGGGGTTTTCACACTGTTCTTGGGAAAGACCAGAAAGGAAGAAAACACCTATTTCCTTCTCTGAGAGAGAAGGCCTGGAAAAGTCAGAGGCTCCAAGCAAGGGGCAGCCGGGTGAGGCCCTTTCCCTGAAAGGGAGGGAGGTCCTAAACCGGAGCAGGACCCTATGATCCTTGCCCCCCCATGTCCTCAGCCTGCCTTTTTTTTTTTTTTTGGCTGCACTGCGCAGCGTGTGGTATCTTAGTTCCCCGACCAGTGACTGAACCTGCACCCCCTGCATTGGAAGCACGGAGTCCTAACCACTGGACCGCCAGGGAATTCCCCAGCCTGCCTTTTGTCTATGGAAAAACTTTAGCCAAAGAATAAGTTTAAGCTGAGAAGTGAGAAAATGCAGAGAATAAGTTTAATCTGAGAAGTGAGAAAATGCAGAAACAAAGGAAAACAGTCCAGCAAGACTAAATAATAATAGATTAGTCATTAAGCAGAGTCAAGGACCTTTAGTTCCTTCTCAAGGGGCTATAGATAATATTCTGAGCCATATCTATAAGAAACGGCTCAGAATATTATCTATAGCTGTCTTATAGATACTGAAACCCCCACCAGGTGGAAGAAGCTAACTACATGATGACCAGACTGTAGCCATGACATAAGCTGCCACAATTCCAAGAATTGGCCTCAAGGAAATGGTAACAAACCGACCCTGGAGCTGAAAATTAGCTGTACTTAAAACAATCAAGATGATGGTGGTCAGCGCACCTGTGGTCAACTAATCTATGACAAAGGAGGCAAGGATATACAATGGAGAAAAGACAGTCTCTTCAATAAGTAGTGCTGGGAAAACTGGACAGCTACATGTAACAGAATGAAATTAGAACACTCCCTAACACCATACATAAAAATAAACTCAAAATGGATTCGAGACCTAAATGTAAGATCAGACACTATGAAACTCTTAGAGGAAAACATAGGAAGGACACTCTTTGAGAAATCACAGCAATATCTTTTTTGACCCACCTCCTAGAATAATGGAAATAAAAACAAAAATAAACAAATGGGACCTAATGAAACTTAAAAGCTTTTGCACAGCAAAGGAAACTATAATCAAGACGAAAAGACAACCTTCAGAATGGGAGAAAATATTTGCAAACGAATCAACGGACAAAGGATTAATCTCCAAAATATATAAACAGCTCATGCAGCTCAATATGAAAAAAACAAACAACCCAATCCAAAAATGGGCAGAAGACCTAAATAGACATTTCTCCAAAGAAGACATACAGATGGCCAAGAAGCACATGAAAAGCTGCTCAACATCACTAATTATTAGAGAAATGCAAATCAAAACTACAATAAGGTATCACCTCACACCGGTTAGAATGGGCATCATCAGAAAATCTACAAACAACAAATGCTGGAGAGGGTGTGAAGAAAAGGAAACCCTCTTGCACTGTTGGTGGGAATGTAAATTGATACAGTCACTATGGAGAACAGTATGGAGGTTCCTTACAAAACTAAAAATAGAATTCCATATGACCCAGCAATCCCACTACTGGGCATATACCCAGAGAAAACCATAATTCAAAAAGACACATGCACCCCAATGTTCATTGCAGCACTATTTACAATAGCCAGGTCGTGGAAGCAACCTAAATGCCCATCAGCAGACAAATGGATAAAGAAGATGTGGTACACATATACAATGGAATGTTACTCAGCCATAAAAAGGAACGAAACTGGGTCATTTGTAGAGACGTGGATGGATCTAGAGACTGTCATACAGAGTGAAGTAAGTCAGAAAGAGAAAAACAAATATCGTATATTAACGCATATATGTGGAACCTAGAAAAATGGTACAGATGAACCGGTTTGCAGGGCAGAAATAGAGACACAGGTGTAGAGAACAAATGTATGGACACCAAGGGGGGAGAGTGGTGGGGGTGGGGTGGTGGTGGTGGTGGTGGGATGAATTGGGAGATGGGGATTGACATATATACACTAATATATATAAAATAGATAACTAATAAGAACCTGCTGTATTAAAAATAAATAAAATAAAATTCAAAAATTCAAAAAAAAAAAGAAAAGATGATGGTGGTTAGACCACGGATGACCAATTTCAACATGACGGTCAGAGCTGACTGTGCTGTTTCTGCATGTAGCCCCCTCCCTCGCTCTATAAAAGCTCTTGCCCACTGATTGTCAGTGGGAGGAGCGGCCTTTGGACAGGAGTCCGCCTATCCCCCTAGGTTTCCGGCCTCCAAAATAAAGCAAGCTTTCCTTTCCACCAGCCTTGCCTCTTTACTGGCTTTTGAGCAGCGGGCAGCTGGACCCTCTTTTGCTAACAGATTTTGGTTCCCAGCGTGAGGCTGGGCTCTCGCGATATCTGGCTCCCGCGTTTTCCTGAGTAGGGCCGCCGCCATGAAGACGCGTTGGGATGGCTGCGAGGAGCTTCCTGGTTGTGGCTCACTGGACCTGCCCTGAGAGCGGTTTGGCGGGGACATTCCTAGTAGCTGCCCAAACCATTTGTTTCGGAGCTCCTCCCTGTTTCCCCCCTGCTCGGCACTGGCTGCCAATGTACGCTTTTCCTTGGTGGAACGGAAAGATGACTCCGAACGAGCTGACGAGCTCCAAGACCAAGTAAGTCCAGTGGTGTGCACCCGGCAAACTTCTCTTTTGAGCACCAGGTGCTATTTGGGCATTTTGCCAATTGGTTCTGATGTGTGTCTGACGTTGAGGACCGTTTGTGTTGGGGAGTGCACTTAGAGAAAGCTAGCTTGATAAAATACTGTTTTCAGAATTCTGACCCTGAGAGAACAAAAATATGCCTAGGAGAAAGCTTGAAGTTAACTCTCATCATGTCCTTAGAATACAAACAAAGCCCACTTTGCCTGACTGAGACTTAAGCCTTGGGTTAATTAGTAGAATTTCAAAAGATGTTTGGGTTTATTAAATATGTATCTTGTACCACATTAAAGAGAAATTATGATATGAGAAAAATGTAAGTTTTTAGAGGTTATAGAATATATTCATAAGTTTGCCAGTCAGTAAATGCTGATATCATAGTTCAATTACTTGTTTCTTGGTTTTGTTAAGGCTTTTAAGGGTTAAAAATTGTAATATGTAATTAAAGCTACTAAAAATAAGGGAAGCATTTCAGTGTGTAAAGCAAGTAGGATATGTGTCGTCGGTGAGGGAAGGTATAAAGAATGGAGATATTTTTGTTGAGGAAAATGATGATAATAATTTTGTCCTAGAGCTGTTTGTTTCTGGATGGGGGAAAAATAAGGGATAAATCATATGGATACAAAAAGTGATAAAACATTTGTGATAAAAGGGAACTTTGAGAAAAGAATTTTATAAGTTGTCAGGAGCGATTAAGATTAGATTGGATTTAATTAGGTAAATAAACTTTGTTACTAATAGTAAGCTGGTACAAGACTGGAATTTGTGTTTGTTTGTTTTTTCTTGTACACGCAGGCCCCTTGGCCCTACTACTGACTGTAGCAACGGGAGCCACGAGGTCCAAGGACTGAAAGGAGGCTTCTTTCTTTCTATCCCTCCCACCCATGACAGTTCTAAAAGCCCTATGTGAGCTGGAGGTCCCCAAAGACCTGTCCCCACCTGCAGATGGATTAACCCCCAACTCAGGACTGCTGTCCACCCTGTGTTTCACCATATGCGGGTCAGGCATGAACAGCCATGGCCAACCCCTTCTTTTTTTTTTTTTCTCTTTTCAACTCATTTATTTATTTGTTTGCTTGTTTATTTATTATTTTTGGCCGCGTTGGGTCTTTGTTGCTGCATGCGGGCTTTCTCTAGTTGCAGCGAGCAGGGGCTACTCTTTCGTTGTAGTGCGCGGGCTTCTCATTGCAGTGGCTTCTCGTTGCGGAGCACGGGCTCTAGACATGCGGGCTTCGGTAGTTGTGGCACACGGGCTTAGTTGCTCTGCAGCATGTGGGATCTTCCCGGACCAGGGCTCGAACCTGTGTCCCCTGCATTGGCAGGCAGATTCTTAACCACTGCGGGAAGCCGGGCCAACCCCTTCTTACCACCGTGGTGCTTCTTCTGATTCCAGTAGGTTTCCTCCAACCAGCGTCTTGGCCACGGCCCTGGGTCTGCAACCACCTCCCATACCTCCCAGATCCTTCCCTTTCCAGTGCTCAGTGCTAATGAAAGCCACAATCAGTAAATAGCAATACAAAGTTGAGTTTCTCAATCCAGGAAGAGTGCCATTTTTAGAAAGGGAAATTTGGATGTCTTGGTGCTTTCCATTTTGGGTTGTTTTGGGCGTGGTGTAAGGATAGGGGTGTTGGAATCTCAACAGACAGGGTAGCAAGAGCAGAACATTTAAGAAACCAGGGTCTAGGCTTCTGAGGAGAGGTCCTTCAGCTGGGGGGAGGAGGCGTCAGGAACGGAAGCAATGGCCCCCTCCTCATAAAGATGCATGTAGTCATCAAAAAATAATCAGATAAATCCAGATGGAGGAAACTTCTGGAAGACCATGGCCTGGAACCCTCAAAGCCATCAATGTCATGAGTGACCATAAAGGTTGGGGGAATGTTCTGAATTAAAGAGGACTTAGAACAACCAAATGAAATGCAGGATCCTGACGTGGAAAAACAGCAACAAAGGGCATTTTGAGGACAACTGAGAAAATTGAAATATGTACTGTGTCTTATTAAAGACAATTATTATAATAAAATTATTATGGTTTTGCAGAGAATGGCCCTCTTCTTAGAGATACAGGCTTAAGTATTCAATGGTGAAGTATCATCATGTCTGCAGTTTACTCTCAAAAGTTCATTTGAAAAATAGAGAGGGAGACAGAGAGAGAGAGAGAGAGAGAGAGAGGGGAGAGGTGTATGTGTGTGTAGTGTGTGTAGGGGAGAGAGAGAAAGAGAGAGGAAGAAAGCTAAAGCAAATGTTAGCAAAGTGCTAACTGGTGAATCTAGGGTATAAAGGTGTTCACTAAACCACTTTTTCATCTTTTCCGTAAATTTAATCTTTTTCAGAATAAAAGGTTGAGGGATGATAAGGTGAAAATTCAGAAATGCAATTCGTAGTGCTTTCCAGACAATTAATAGCAAATAAATAGTGACTCATTCTCCCCTTCTCTGAAATTACATACACCATATGCACAGGGTCTTTGGGGGTGGGTGGGTCACAAGCGCTATGACCTCCATGGAACCCAAAGAACCACAGTGTCTGAGAGCTGAGACTTCCCTGACAAATGACCCCTTGCCTACCTCAAATTACAGACCACTCTCCCTCTAGCAGCTGAGACCCACCGCAGTGTGACAAGAAAAAAGAAAAAAAAAACACACACCATAGGAACTTCTTTCCTAGTTTTATCTGTAACATGCCCCCTATGGTCCAGTCACCTGTAGTTGTCTCCTGCCCCTCTACCTGCCCACCTGAAGTGACACTTCCTCCATGAAGTTTGTTCGAATTCTTGGGTCCTTGTCTCCCATCCTCATGTTGGCTTGGAGCTCTAGAGGCAGCTATCCAGAGAAGGTACCTTGATGGAGTTTAAATATTTGATTGACTGGACATGCAACGAGCGTTTCACATTGTGTCAACTGGAGAAATATTTATTAATGGCTTTTGGTGAACACATTTCCCTGGTCCAATTATGACATCAAACCTCGTCCCTGACTTTAAGGTGCTTCCAATTTAGTTGTGGAGATTAGACAAACATCTTGAATAATTAGCTGAGATTGTATTTATTTTCACTATTTCCCAAAACTCAGAGGCAGGAAAATACATGAACCTTAGAATAGGATGAAAAAGTTTTCCCTTCAACCACAAATAAAGTAAAATAAGAAAGTAAAAACAAATGAAATGAATCAATGAGATAAAATGAATAAAATAAAATAAAATAATAGAGAATATAAAAACAAAGCAGGGGGCTTCCCTGGTAGCGCAGTGGTTGAGAATCTGCCTGCCAATGCAGGGGACACGGGTTCGAGCCCTGCTCTGGGAAGATCCCACATGCCGCGGAGCAGCTAAGCCCGTGAGCCACAATTACTGAGCCTGCGCGTCTGGAGCCTGTGCTCCGCAACAAGAGAGGCCGCGACAGTGAGAGGCCCGCGCACCGCGATGAAGAGTGGCCCCGACTTGCCGCAACTAGAGAAAGCCCTCGCACAGAAACAAAGACCCAACACAGCCATAAATAAATAAATAAATAAATAAATAAATAAATAAACAAAGCAAAATAAATGAAATTAAGTAATGAAATAAAAGTAGTAAACCAAAATGAATATGAAATGAAATAATCAAGTAAAATAACGAAGTGGAATAAGTGAAATAAAAACGAAATAAAAGGAAATAAATAAAAATAAATAAAGCTAACACAATAAATATAAGAAAATTAGTAAAATTTAAAGGAATGTAATTGAAGAAACACCGTAGCGATCGGAGGAAACAGTATGTTGGACAGGATCTCGTTTTTCTGCCTACATCTCTGGGGCCCCGGGTGTCGGCCAGAGCTAACGCGCGGCGCCGTCGGGTGGGGTGGCTTTCCGAGCTGGTAAACGTGGAGTCTCGCCGGGGACGAGGGGTCCCCCGGGTCGGCACTGTCTCAGCTCCTCTGGGGCTGGTTCACTGCGCCGACACTGCTACCGGCAGGTGGCGCTCTGGGCCGCGAGGCCCGCCCGCGGGACCACCGGCCCCGCTTAACCCTTTGGACTCTTCCCTCCCCCCGCCGCCTGAGGGCTCTCGGCTGCTCCCTCGGAGGATGAGCCGCGTAATGGTTACTTTGGAGCCCATGCAGTGTCACATCAAACGCAGGGTTCTTGCCACAAGAACATTAGTGTGAAACGGGACTGCAGGATGGTTCATGCAACGCCTTGATCTTCCTCGATGGAATAAATTGTGTCATATAAAATAAAGTGTAAAATAACATCTTGAAATTGGAGTAAAAAAATTCACCTGCCTGGTGCCTCAGGGGAAAGGATATTCATTCAGAAAATTCCAGAATAGCTACCTGTGGCTTTAGCGGGGACTCAGTGATGGTAGAGGACGTTTGCAGGCGGCCTTCCCTCACCCTCAGTCTCAGAAGCCCCCAGGAAAGCCGTGCTGCGGAGAGGGGAGGGGAGCGTTGGGGGTGGGGACGGGGACCGGGGCGCCCACATGCAAATGCAGCAGTGACAATCCGGTCGGGCGCCTCCGTACCTCCGGGAGGCCGAGGCTGGAACAAAGCGTTAGCATTTTCTACATGTGAAAAGCCCGCATTCCTGGGCGGGGAGGCCGCGAGGGCGCCGCCCCCCTCTCCCCATTCACCCTCCGGACCACACAGAGCGGCTCTCGCGCCAATTGCTCGAAGGTTCGCTCCAGCTTTTCTTTTGACTAGGGCGATGCATACGAAATGTAGATATTTCCCTAAACGCCGGCTTTGACATTTAATGCGATCCTAAGTAGCCAGAAATGTGGACGGGATTAGGAGGAGGCTTGGGGCCCACAGGGACACTTGGCCAAATCCGCCTAAATCCTCCAGGACGATTGTTTGTCACCACACGGATCCCCTTTGCCCCAAATGAGGGGACTAATGAACTTCGCTGCCTCCCCCCCTCTGGGGCACTCCCACTCCCACCCCAGGGCCTGCACGTCGGCCCGGTTCTTCCCAGGGAGGAAGGGAAGCTGAGTGTGTAAACTGCTTGCTGTGTGTAGGTATAGGTTCGGTTACTTTAGGCTGGGCCAGCTGAGTCTGACCAGTAACCCACCCATCCTGGGTCAGTATTTAACTCACTTGATGAGGCTCAGAGGGTCAAGGATGCTGAGGCCCCGTGAACCCTGGGATTATGTTAATAAGCCATCCCCACCTTGAAAGAAGTAGTTCCTGTGACACTGCCAGACCTAGAAAGAAAGCACCCAAAGTTCTGTTCTGCAGACTTTGTTTATCTAGAACAATCCACACACTGTATAATGCACAGCCCTGTCTTCAAAGTACTCACAATCCAGGAAGGGGAAGGAAACATGACAAAGAACAGAACATAGACTGAGCCTGAAGATCTGCCAGGTTACCACGGGGCTCCGTGAAAAGCTCACCAATCCGGAACACGCCTCCAGTAAGCACATGTGGAATGAATGAAGACTTGGGATGTAACAGGTATCTCCTTGGGAGTTAGTGTGAGACAGCCAGGATGTGTACACACTGAAACTGGAACGAAGTTCTAGGGAGTGGAAGAGACTGAAGCAAAGTCCTAGGGATGGGAAATGGTGACCACTTTTGGGAGACAGCAGATTCCAGTTTGGATAACACATGGGGTGTAAGGGAGGGATCAACAGCTCAGTAGGAAGAGGGGAGCAGTTACCATGAAGAGGCCCCCAGCGGGAGTCAGGGCTGTGCTGCAGGCAGTCACAGGCCACAGGCCGAGGTGAGGAGGAAAGGGTGGGGAAGAGACCTCTTGTCATCCAAGGATGAGGGTCTGGGTGAGGCAGGTAAGAATGGGATGAGAACACAGGATGCCAGGATCTACTGAACAGCTCCTACAGCCCAGACACTGGACGTATCCAGAGTGAAGGAGACAGCCATTTACCTGGAGGAGTCCCCCTGCTCTCTACCACCCAACTCCACAGTGTCAGTGGCTCAGAAAACAGTTTCTGCTTTGGTTATCCCTTATATTACACAGTAAAAAATTATAGAGTTCCCCTTTGTACATTTGGAGTTCATATCCAGCAACAACGTCCAGGACCTTAAACCTCATTCCAAGCCTGTGAGGTAGGTACTGTCAGTGTCCTCCTTTTACAGATGAAGAAACTGAGGCACAAGGAAGCAAAATAACTTGTTCCACATCAAGCTTGTCCCAGTGAGAGAGCTGAGATTTGAAGCCAGTCCAAGAATCTGGCTCCAGGGTCCACAATGTCGTTGGTCACCTTTCTCCAGGTGGCTTCCAAGAAGGGGGCTGGATGGGAGCCTGAGAGAGGCAAGGCTGAAAGGAAGGCAGTGTCAGTGTCGAGGGTGACTGGGCTGAGCAGGTCCTTTGGGCAACAGGAGGGTAAGTGAACTCACCTGTAGTGAATGCCCACCCGGTGCCCTTTGCATTCATCATCTCATCTTAATCTTCACACTAGGCCCTGAGGAAAGTTAGCCTCGTTGTGCAAACCCATCAAAAGCCTCGAGAGCGATCAAGTCATTTGGGCTGGATAAGGGGCAGAGCTCCCAGCTTTAGTCGATAAGGGGTTCTGCATGGTGGGAACAGCAGGTGTGTTGTTCTGAGAGTGGGGTTGGGGTACAGGCGGGGCAGGAGAGGCCCCTGAAGGCGCTGGCTCCGCAGGGGTGTCGTCTTGTGGGGTAAGGGCCTGGGCAAAATGAAAGACTACTCCAGCTCTTCTGAGGGTTCATGCCTTGCAGTTCTGGGGACACTCACAATCACATTCTCTCTGGGTCTGTGAAGGGACCCATGCAGTGAATTTTGCCCCATTTTGCTGGTGATGGAGCCTGAGCAGAAACTAACGAGGCTCGTCTCAGAATTCACAACCCCATCAGATATGACACCACCCTTTGAGCACCTGCACCTGTTAAACTACAGAATACCATATACCATAGAAGAAAAGGTATGATCAAGGGACACAAAGGCGGGGGAGAAACTGGGACAGCTAGGAAACACTTCAGGGACGTGGCACCTAAAAATTCTCAGCACAGTTAGGATTATCTCCGTTAGCAGACGTGGTGCTAACGGATTGGGGCAGGAAAAACAGGTGGGAGAAGCCATCTGGCTGATGGACTCCATATGACAAGTCACAGAGGTGAAGAGCTTACATGTACTGTGCCCAGATCTGCCAAGGGCCACTGTGGAAGGCAAAGCTGGGCTGCTGGGATCATAATTTGACAACACATCATATATAGAGTTCTCCAGTTGGGAAAACACTTCACTGGCTTCCCTGTAAGATGTGCAGGGCTGTCCCAGCACCGGCAGCTAAGGATAGCTACATGACTTGCCCTACAAAGGAGAGGGAAGCCGAGGTCTGCTGGGGGTTTCTGGGAAAACTTTGTTCCTGATGGTCTCCTGTCACGATAGGCTGCCTTTGCCCTCTTCTTCTTGCCTTCAGTGCAGATGTAATGCTGGAACATCCTGTGCCCACGGGGACAAAAGCCCAAATGCTAAAGACAGTGGTGTGAGAAAAACAGAGCTGAGTCCCTGATGGCATCACTGAGCACTAGAGCCAAGGCCACCAGCTGCCTACGAACCACCTTCTCAAGTGAGAGAAGAACTACCTTTGTTTAAATCACGGATCCATTTTGTGCTACTTGCAGCCAAGAGCATTATTTAACACAGCGACGTGGGGCCTAATCTGCCTCATAGCTATTCCTGCTTTCCCCCCAGACCAACCTGCAAGCAGGAAAAGTTCTAATTTTTTTGAGATTTCTCCAAAGATGTACTGCCCTCGAGTACAATTACAGGCCTTCTACCACCATACACTACCCAAGACCCTGTGGGTTCCCAGCAGTTTATGAAGCATGTGTACTCTGTCCAGGAAATGCCCTGGCTAAGCAATGCTGCTACCACCCTGCAGCACACAAGGGGGTCCCACGGTGCTGCTGCTTGTCTGGGGCTTGGGAAAGCAGCACCTGCAGACTTGGACCAGCACCAGTGCAGCTTACGGGTCCTACTCCCATCCCATTTGGAAAAGCCTTCTTCAAGAGGCCCAAGGGAGCTAGGCCACCTCTGTTTCCTGTATCCTCCTGGAAAGAATCTACTCTGTATATAAAACAACTGCAACGTGGCAAAAGAGCAGTTGAGCCCTTGTGCACATCCATCCCGTGTTCAAGTGAAGGAAGAATTGCTCCCCTTCTCTGAGTCATCTGTGGGCAATGTCTAGTCACATCACAAATACTCAGTTCTTGTGTAGATCCCTAACTAAACTGTTTGGTATCAGCAACAGAATAATTCAGATAAAGTTTCGGATAAATTCATGTGCTTATCCAAACACTCCCCTCTCCAGTTGTGAAACCGAGTAACCATGTAGATTCAGCTAGTGTGTTTCCCTATCTGAACCTGGTCTCCAAAGTTGGGAACTGAAGAGATGTCGACAGCAAGGGATGATCCTAAACGGCAAGCTCTGATGAATCTACCAAATGTGCTCTTGACTAGGGGTCACCCAGTTTTTCTAAAGCAAGCCTGTAGTGTGTTTTGTTTTTCCTACTTACAGTTAGTGTATCGACCCTATGGACAAATTTTGGCCATGTCAATCCTGCAACACATACCTGTCTTGGAAAGAAGCTTTTAAGTTCCTGTTTGCATTTCCAAAGGGGTTAGCAATGAACCTTGAACTCCCTGCTAACAGGGTCCAGAACCGGTGCTTCTGCCTATGGGTACAGGAGGGTGAACAAGACCAGTGCCCTGAACTCTGTTTGTCTTCATCTGTAATTTTTAAGCAAACGATTGATTCCTATCAGATCAGTCATCTCTTCTTAACCCAATTTGACTAGCCCTATGGGTTTTATTACGCATTTTCTGGCCCTTTTAGTCCTAACTAGGCATACAACACACCAACCTCCCCTCCCCTCTGATCAGCTTCTGGACTGGCTACTCATCTCCTGCTCATGCCGTTCTCTCCATTTTTAAAACTTTAACACTAAATCTCAGATGCCAAAATACTCTAACCGTTGCAAGAAAGACAAAATGTATTATACGAGACTGTTCTGGTGAGACTGTTTTAATTGCCTATGACACAGATATATCACATAATGGCTCAAAAATAATAGTCTAGCAAAGATTAAAGGAAAACCGATGAAAATGAGCTGTGAATCCTTAATTTGACGTAAGCTTCCGGCAAAAAAAACGGGGATTAGAATCATTTCAAAATTGTGTCTTCAAAACTAGTATCCTTTACCATCTGTCTTTTATTCATTTTGCTGCGATACAACTAAAAAGGCCTGTAAATACTCCCCTGGGTCTCAGGTAACAGTTTTCCAAGAGCAAAATATCACTTTCTCTGTACAGTGAACGCCGGCATCTGGATGGGCTGGATCGGGTGGACGGGCTGGAACACCGGCTTCTTTCTCATTTCAGAGAGTGTTTTCACTGCAGGGAGCAGCTGATTCCTTTTGATGATCTGTAAGGCCAGCTGGGTATTACCTATAAAAACACTTCCCATCACAAAAAAAGCATATAACAATACCACCACATACAAAGCAAGCCATCAGAATCCCGCAAGGGGGTAAAAGGTGATGGAGAAGAGCAGTGGGCTGCAACCTGTGCTATACACTGGAATCACGTAATGCCCGCTGCACCATCCCCAGAAATTCTGATTTAAGAAATTTCGTGTGTGACCTGGGTGACGGGATTTTTAAAAGCTTTGCACTGATTCTAAGGTGGAGCCCAGTTTGAGAACTTGTCTACAGGCGGACTGCACAAAAGAAGGGCTCTAAGACCATGTACTAACCCTACCACACCTTTTAGGAGGACAAGGCCTGCTGGGTGCCAGGCACTTAATGCTGCTTCAGCTATAAAAAGAGGGGAGCCTTGGAAGGATTTCAGCAAGGGGGTATGACTAAGAACTCTTAAAACTTCTGTACCCTCTCATTTCCCCCATTCAGCTCTCCTTTTCTACTTCATGCCTTCTCTTATGTAGGGCCCACAGCCTTTCTTCCAGTAAGCTATATCCTCGAGGTTGTATATGCCCCAGAGGCATGACCTGGATTTAGGTCTGAATAAAAAATTCTCAGCAGGAACTGGCTTACTGTAAAACTCATTAATGACACCTATGTTTAAAACACTAAGGCATACAACTCAAACCCACTGCATTCTGACTCAGGTTCTCAATTAGAGTCATTTGGATGCCTAAGAGAAAGGTTAATTAGTAGAGATTAATTATAATTGTCAGAAGTTACGCTATTCTGCATTTTCACAGATAAAAGGAAATATGCTTAACCTGCTAGAAGTAGGAATTTGCAAGATACCAAGAACTCCCTCGCTACATTTTTGTTTAGAAGAACTTGATGGGTAATACCTCTTAAATTTCGAAGAGAAAAAGCAGACACCAGAAATCTCGGGCTCTTTGCAGGGCTCCAGTCCTAACTCAAGAGAAGAATCACTCACCATTCTGTAGCTCAAGGTAGACGGCCAGCAGGATGGCTTCAGGGGGCACCTCTTTAGGATGGATCATTGAGGCCGCCTGTGCTCAAAACAAAAAAGAGACCCATGAAAAACTGATAGCTTAAGATACAAACTCCAAGTAATGTCCAAAAAAAAAAAAAAAAAAAAACAAAGGAATGTCAACCTACCAATGACAAATTAGCAAACTTACTCAACCTCACTGGGACACTACAGTTATGCTCGGATGGTCCTCAGCTGTCTTTGTCTTTTTGTTTTTTTAAAGCTACTTCATTATAACTCTTTTATTTTTTATTTAATCTAATTTAAATATTTATGTTTTCGGCTGCGCTGGTCTTCATTGCTGCAAGCGGTCTTTCTCTGGTTGTGGCGAGTGGGGGCTACTCTTCGTTGCAGTGCATGGGCTTCTCACTGCGGTGGCTTCTCTTGTGGCAGAGCATGGGCTCTAGGCGCACGGGCTTCAGTAGTTGCAGAACGCGGGCCTTAGAGCGCAGGCTCAGTAGTTGCTCTTCGGCGTGTGGGATCTTCCCAGACCAGGGATCGAACCCGTATCCCCTGCACTGGCAGGTGGATTCTTAACCACTAGACCACCAGGGAAGTCCAGCTGTCTTTGTCTTGATCCCTCCCGATTAAACTAGACATGTTATTTTTAGTTAAATATTTATCTTCCCTTGCCTAATCCATAATGAGTTCTTAATAGGAGAAAGCTTTCCTTCTTTCTTGGTTTTCTTCTATCTCTTGGCTGTATTTGGTTTTGAGATGGGTAATCAGACACTCCTGACTCTACACTCCAGTCACCCATCCAGGTCTGCTGGTAGTTTTTCACCAGACACAGTTGCACCTCTATCCAAATCTGCATGTCTATTTTTTTTTTCCTAAGTAACAACTTAGTATTGTAAGCTGCAAATTCGCAATGTCAGGAATAAGAATTCAAACTTAAAAGGCTGAAAATATAAAAAAAATATACCACTAAGCATGTTAAGGACTTCCCTGGTGGCACAGTGGTTAAGAATCCGCCTGCCAATGCAGGGGACGCGGGTTCGATCCCTGGTCCGGAAAGATCCCACATGCCGCAGAGAAGCTGAGCCCACGCACCACAACTACTGAAGCCCGCGTGCCCTAGGGCCTGCGCGCTGCAACCACTGAGCCCATGTGCCGCAACTACTGAAGCCTGTGTGCTGCAACTACTGAAACCCGCATGCCTAGAGCCCGTGCTCCGCCACAAGAGAAGCCACCACAATGAGAAGCCCGCACAGCGCAACGAAGAGTAGCCCCTGCTCACCACAACTAGAGAAAGCCCGTGTGTAGCAACGAAGACCCATCGCAGCCAAAAAAAAAAAAAAACAAAAGAAAGCATGTTTAATGTCTCCGTTCTTAAGGACTGAAACAGTACAATTTAGTCAAATAAAATTATTTGTTTAGGCAACATACTGTCCTTTCCTAGATCTGAGAGCCATAACACCAGCCTGCAGTTTTCTGATTTAGTCCTGTTCTGGTTGAAGGTGCTGAGATTGTAGGTTTATTCCCTCAGTCTGGGCCCCTCTGGGCCGCAGCCTCTTCCTCGTCTTACCATCAACTGGTATTTCCCCATCCAGATTCAGGTGCTTATGCTTCCAGACTGCTTTGTGTCTTCCCTTAATCTAATCAGAAAGTGTCCTTTACAAATATTTATTGACCAGAGGTGGGTGTAAGACAGGGACTTACCCTGATAATAAACAGCATGCAAATAACAGTAATCCAAACAAATTTACTGTTAGGGAGAGAGGAAAGTGAACGTAGTATGAATACGAAGAGAGAGAAGAGTTTCTTTGAATGCAGAGCTTTTGGGCAAGGGAAGCCCGTCTCTGTCTTCCAAGGGTGGATACCTGACAGGCAGAAAGCGGGGAGGCATGGCAGTGCAGGCCACGGGGTGAGTGTGGGAGACATCTGGGGGACCAGAAACGGGCACAAGGTCAGGTCAGGGCAGCATTAAAAGAAATCTCAGACTAGTGGGGGTTCTCGTCCAGAGCACACGCTCCCAGGTTCCTCGTGAATGAAGCAGGGAGGCTTTTTATTCCTCCTACCACATCACTGATGTACCACAGCTCAGTTCAGAAAATGAGATTTTATACTCTTGGCCTAGCTTTAAATAGGCAAGACCACCTTTACATCATTTTGTGGATATTAAAATCTCCATTTTCCTTCCAACTGGCTAGTTAACACAGGTCATCTATTGTTCTTTGCACTGACTGCAGCCTTTTCTAAAATACAAGAACTCATGGCAACAACTTTATAAGAGAATGGTATTTTGCTTACTGGCCGTTCATAATGGTTAGTGGTGGGCAGGCAACCTCGGAAACCTCTACTTGAGCCCTTTCCAACTCTTCACGCATCACTGTTCTCCCTCACAGGCACGGTGGGCCTCCCCATTAACAAGGTCCAGCCACTGGATTAACCTAAAAACCAAGGGACCAAAACAAAACCCCCTTCAGACCCCAAACCAGGCCTGACCCCATCTGCCTCTCCCAGTGTGGCTGCCGCCATGGCCACCTGCTGCACAAGAACCTGAGCTAGAGTGTACACTGCAACTTCACATCCAAAGCCTGTGTGCTGCAGCCCTTGAGGTCCACGGGCACTTTCCAAAGGGCTGTTCAACAGCCCAGCCTTGCCACGGAGAACAGCGCAACATTTTAACTCTTCCCGTTTAACTCCTGCACTCAACTCCTAGATAAGATCAAACGTGTTCCCTGGACAGTCCATCACTTCGCTTTGCTGATTTTGGATCAGAAATGCTGACCAGATGCCACTAAGTTGACTAAATATCACTTATGGTTATTTTCCACGTGGTAAATCTTCACTTCTACACACAACAAGGTCACCTTCATAGGAAGCCGCCTTACCTCCTGAGAATAGGTTTAATTTCAGTTTCAGTTACTCTGGCAAACATATGGGGATGTGGGTTCTCTTATGTGCTGCCAGTGAATACACCATCTGGCACAAACTTTCTTTTTTTCTTTTTTTATAAATTTATTTATTTATTTATGGCTGCGTTGGATCTTCGTTGCTGCACGCGGGCTTTCTCTAGTTATGGCGAGTGGGGGCTACTCTTCGTTGCGGTGCGCAGGCTTCTCACTGCGGTGGCTTCTCTTGTGGCAGAGCACAGGCTCTAGGCACGCGGGCCTCAGTAGTTGTGGCTCACGGGCTCTAGAGCGCAGGCTCAGCAGTTGTGGCGCATGAACTTAGTTGCTCCGCGGCATGTGGGATCTTCCCAGACCAGGGCTCGAACCTGTGTCCCCTGCATTGGCAGGCGGATTCTTAATCACTGCGCCACCAGGGAAGTCCCAGGCACAAACTTTCTATATTAGAAGTCTGAAAATTCTGCATAACCTCTGATCTTGCAATTCCCTTTTTAGGAAGACATCTCCTAACTGTAAGGTCCATGGGGGCAGGGTTCTATCACGTCCACTTATTTACTACTGTCTTATTCCCTTGGCTTAGCCCAGAAGTACGTGCGCTGAATTAATATCCTTTTCTTCCCCCTAATTTTTTTTTTTTTTTTTTTAACTCTTTTGGCCGTGCTGCACGGCATGTGGCATCTTAGTTCCCCGACCAGGGATCGAGCCCATGCCCCCTGCATTGGAAGCGTGGAGTCTTAACCACTGGACTGCCAGGGAAGTCCTGAATTAATATCCTTCTGAGGAACTACCCCTTTCCAATTCTGGGAAACTCCTCTGGGGCTGCCAATGGCAGTACCTGTTCTCCTACTACAGGTATGGGTCCCTGCCCATGATCAGTCCAGGGATGGGCAGGTGACCTAAAGAGGCCCAATCAGAACCTTTCTTGAGACCTGCTGATGAGGCCCCTCTCAGTGGCAGAAGTCAGAGGTCTATTTTAGTTACACATTGCCAGGAGCTTTCTTTATTGTAGATGGAGTTTCTTTGGTACTGACTTTGTGAACCCTTCTTCTTAAAAGATGTATTTGTAATTTAACTTTTTGAGTGGACAGAGATTCATACAATTCAAAGCTAAAAAGGATATGAGTATCCAGTGAAAAGTCTCCCATTTCAGTGCTCCATCTACACAGTACTTATCTTGCCAGCCCTGCAGCCAATGTTAACAGTTTGTGGTGTGTTCATTTGGAGATCTTTTCTGCATATACAGGATTATATAAAAACTGTTTTGCATCTTGTTCTTTTCATTTAGTATGTCTTGGATATGTTACCATTTTAGTATATAGGGTTTACAGCTGCATTGTGTTCAACTATATGGACACACCATTATTGATTTAAGTGAGCCCTTATTTAGATGGTTTCCAATCTTTTGAAATTTCAATAATTAAAATCTTCAGGAAAACTCTCCATTAGGTGCCTAGGTTCATTTGCAACAACAATCAGTTGTGTACCTTCCAAGAATACGTCTGGAGGAGTAATATTCCAATGTTTAACAAACTGATCAGAAGCCTCAAACAAAATAACAGAGCCTAGAAACTCCAAACCCTCTGCTGGCTGCCTCACAAGATGGTCTGGCACTGGCCCAGCCTCACCTGGTGGAGACACTTCCGGGCTTTGTCATACTCGCTCCTCAGGCAGTAGGCGCTGCCCAGGTTGAACAGCATCACGGTCCGGGCCGAGTTGACGGAACTGGGGTAGCATTGAGGGGCCCGCTTCCCAGCTGGGGAGAAGACCAGACACATGTGAAGAGGCCAGGCCAAGGGCCAGGGAGCAACCCCCTCTACTGCCCGAACAGCTGCCCAGAATAAAGCCTAGCTCTACTCCTCAGGCGGACAAAGGAAGGACACAGCGGCTCGAGGGTGAGTCTTTGGGAAGCAGGCCAGGCTACTTAAGTCTTTACAAAACGTCTTACTTACAGGATTCCATTGCTTCATTTTCACCTTTGTCTGATCCTACAAAGACATGAAAATAAATCTGAGGGGGTCGGACAACAGAGTATATTTTCTAAAAACCTAATTTTCTTTATGAAATGGAAATCTAATATTAAAGCAATCTACCACAATATTTCCTTTTCATGTAGTAGAGGTTCTAATAAAAGATATGAGAGTGCTACCTACCACCACCACCACCATGGCCTGAGAAATAACCCTGAATAAAGTGAAAACTAGTCTCACTCCCTCAAAAACTTAGCCATGATTTAAAACTGACTTTTGAATGCCATACTTTTACTCTCCCCTGGATTGTGGAATCCCTCTGAAGAGAAAAATATAAGAATCAAAACAAACTGTTCTAACACTATCAGCCTTTCAAAAGTTAGAATTTAGACCATGTGATAATCAACTCCTAGGTCTCCTCAGCAAACAATTAGTATAAAGTAAGTACAGCCAAAACCGTACAGTGCCGACCTAAAACTCCCTTCCCTTTACAACCGTGCCCTTAAATTTCCACACATCCTGAGTTACAACAGAAAGGCAGTGGAAATGGTGAAGAGTTCTGATCAAATGTGTCCTCATTAACCTTGGTCCTGCTCATTTGAAGAGATCCCTAAGGAGACATCAGTGACATTCTCCGGGTTCAAATGAGTAATAGCATCAGAGATTCTGTCCAGAGAGATGAGGGCTTCTGCAGCATATAAATGGCCCAGAAACCTAAAATGAAAAAAAAAAAACCAACCAGATTCCAAACTGAAAAGTAGGTCATCACAAAAATACCCAAGTATAATAGAATTTGGTATATGTGTGTTTCACATATTTCAAGTCTTTGAATTGAAATCTAAGTTTATAAATGGATTGATTAAGGGTCATTTAAATTTTATCTCTTTAAAAATATCTTAAATATACAATAATTTTTATGTTCGCTAAGTAGGAACAAATGACATATCAATTAAGAGAGCAGTTTAGGGGCTTCCCTAGTGACACAGCAGTTAAGAATCTGCCTGCCAATGCAAGGGACACAGGTTCGAGCCCTGGCCTGGGAAGATCCCACATGCCGTGGAGCAACTAAGCCCGTGCGCCACAACTACTGAGCCTGAGCTCCAGAGCCCGCAAGCCACAACTACTGAGCCCACGTGCCACAACTACTGAAGCCTGCACGCCTACAGCCTGTGCTCTGCAACAAGAGAAGCCACGATAATGAGAAGCCCGCGCACCGCAACAAAGAGTAGCCCCCACTCGCCGCAACTAGAGAAAGCCCACACACAGCGACGAAGACCCAACAGAGCCAAAATAAATAAATTAAAAAAAAAAAAGCAGTTTAAAGTTGGCAGTAAATCAACTATATTTCAATAAAAATATAAAATAAAATAAAGTTGGCAAATTTATGCTGTTCTGTTTATACAGAAAATAACGTAAGAAGGTAATGAAGTTCTAAAATAAGAGGCAGCTCCAAGGACGGATTCCCTAGGAGCGGAGGATCAGAAATAGGGTCCTCCAAGGAGTTCCCTGGTGGCCTAGTGGTTAGGATTCTGGGCTTTCACTGCTATACCAGGGTTCAATCCCTGGTCGGCGAACTGAGATCCCGAAAGCTGTGCGGCACAGCAAAAAAAAAAATAAAAAAAAAATGAGAGAAAAAGAGAAAAAAAGAATTAGGGTCCTCCAGCCTCTGCTGCTGGAACAGTCAAAAGGCACCAGGACGCCAGACCAGATCTGGGTTGGATCAGCTTTACTTCTTATTCCAAAGGTGTCCTCCTTTTCACATCGTCTATTTTATGTCCACTGATGTTGGGCAGATGTGCTTTCCCCAGGTTTACAACAGCCTGCTTCTTCCAGTGTCTTACTTTGAGCCATTTTCCCCATGATCATCTGATTGATTTTTCAAAATTAAAACAGCCTCAGCCATATTACACCCTTGCTCAAAATCTTAACGACTTTTTCTACTTGAGAACAAAATAAGACAAACAAAGCTAAACTTATAGATTTAAAGCTCTCCACAATTTGGTCCCACTTTCCTGTATTCAGTCAACATTCTCATTCCCCCAAAGATTCTTCTGTTCCCACCAGACACGGTGTCCTGGGCGGGACACCCCACTGTGCTCCCTGCGGCCTTGCCTCCTGGGGTGCAAAGCCAGGCCAAAATCCAACTCCTTTTAAAGGCCAGCTCAGTTCTCACCTCCTTTAGTCGGCCTGTCCCAACTGAGTCTGTCCACATGGATCTTGGGTCCTCAAATCTTAGGCTCTTTTCAATTTGACCATTTTCTGGGATTTATGCACATTAATCACTCAAGAGCTATTTCTTTATTAAGCAATTTCTTTCTTCTAACTAGCAGGAGCTGTAATGCCCTTCTATTTTGCTTCCCCACCAAATACCCTAAAAGAAATGACAACTTTTAAAAAAAATCAGTAACCTCAAATGTACTTTGAAATAAGATATTTTAAAAAACGTTGTTAAAGCAGTATCTATAAGCCAATAATCATTATAAAACACAAACACACAAATTCAAAGAACTACTTCAAATTGTTTTCTGTGAATTTACTTAAAAATTTTTTTAAACCAAGTTAAATGCATTCATGACACTCAGAGCCCAGAACTCCAGATGAGGTGTACGGAAGGCAACAAGCAGCTGGGTAAAGCTGCTGTGGTATCTGGGCTGCCACAGGCAGAAAATGCTCATCCTCACTGGAAAGACAGTGGCCTGGCCAGTAATTAGAAACCAGTGCTTAGGATAGAATAGTTAAGAGAATTAAAGATGAAGTTATCAGACATGGCTTGGCCAACCCCTCAAGGTTGGCTAAGAAATCATAAAATCTAAGAATTTTATTGTTTTGACGTTCAGAGGGAAGAAGTTGATAAATGAGGTTAAAAACCCTCCAATAAATGCCAAGTAAAGAATCTAATTGGGATTATTTGAGAATAGTGATCACAATGTCAGCCAGAGGATTAAAAAAAGCAGAGAGGATTCGTGTTTCATTTTTGTTAAAAAGAAAAAAAACACACACAACTCTGCTCTACTGACAGCCACGCACACCACATCTGAGCAGCGCGGGTCCAGTGGGGCGCAGGCCGAGGTTCCTGACTGGTATTTCACGGGGCTGGGCCACGGGAAGGAGGGAAGGCGCCTTAGAGGTAACGCGACCGCCCTGACCTCGAGCTCAGGACCCTCCAGGCCTGGATATTAGACAAGGTTTTCTCACAGGCAAGCAGGAGCGCTCACACTTGAATTGTGACAGTCTCTTATGTGCCTGGATGCTCTTTTAATTTTGTTTTTTTTTTAACACAAAGCATGAAAAAAAACAAAAAAACAAACAAAAAATAATAAAACACAAGGCATGTTTGGGGAACACTGACCTGAAACAACCTTAATCAATGTTAATTTTAGATGCTTATATAAAGTAATACTTTTTTAAAAGACAAAAATAATTAAACATTTATAGAATTGTTCCTCTGAGTATGATCTCACAGTTCTAAATGTTGCATGTTACAAACAAAGGGCGCTAGAAGGCAAAAGAACATATTTTGGAAATTATAACTATACACCCACAGGATGAATGAAAAAAACAACTGTCCTAATGCTATGCAGAGTACTTGTGGTCTTGGATAAAATTTCTAGCATCAGCATCATACAAAGATTCAAAGAATGCTGCATCTTCCTCAATTTCCATAAAAGAAAAGATCATGTGCTTTAGAAAAATTTTAGAATGACAATGACACTAATATTGAAGAGGCATCTGAAGAGTTTAAATAAAACTCATGTACTCAGGAAATGGTACAGTAGTCTGGAAAAATATTTTAAAATTCTTATTTGTCTACTTTAATTGCATTCTTCGAAGCAGATTTATCCTGTTGACCAAACTCCTTTTTGTGTGGGTCTTCTCCCTGAGGACTCAGCTTGTTTGGGAGCTAATATGTGATAACATGCTCCAGTCAGACCCAGCAGTGGACACTAGAGAGCCCAAAGATTCTGCTTCCTAATGCTCAGAACGGCAAATGCCATTTCCAATAACCCTTGAGGTGCAACAAGTGAAAAAAATTTCACTACCAAACACACAATTACCAAATTCAGAAAGAAACTTTTTGCTTTCCCTAAGATAATTTTCCACTGGAGGAGTAAAAGAAGCAATATGCACCGCAAACTAACTGAAACCCTCCAAAGGAAACAAACCAGGGACACACAGGGCAAGTCACACTTACTTCAGGGATCCTGACAGCTTGGGCTGCTGAAGAAGTTTATCTGCATGATTCAAAGCCATAAGGTTATCACCCAAAGCCAGAGCCACGTAAGCACTACAGGCGAGTATGGAGCATCTGGAACACAAAAGGCAAGGGCTGAAGACCTGAGTTACAAAGTGACAATGATGATATTTGTTAAACAGGAAAGAATGCCCTAATTATAGCTGTGGCAATCTGGACACCAGGAAAGGAGAGAGGAAGCCACGGTACTAATGGTAAGAATTAGAGTGATGTGTAAACTACCCTCTGAGGCTCAGTTTAGCTATTTACCTAAATCATCTTTAGCTTCCATCCCATCTCCAACAAAATAACCAAATGAAGTTCTCCAACAAAATAACCAAATGAAGTTACAATATATATTTAGCCTGTAAAAAATTAATATAGTTAATGGCCTAGTGAGAACTTACTTCCATAGAACATTTCTTTTAACATCCTAGAAACGACACTACGGAAGCACATTTGCGACTCTGCTAAGAAACACAATTAACTTACTAAAAAATCCATTTAGCTCAGCTTACTGTAAAGTGTTCTCCTCTGAAACTATTAAGAAGTCTATAGGTCTTGCTAAGGAACAGTATCAAGAGTAACTAAAAGAATTTCATTCACATAGGTACTATTATCCTAAGTGAATATTCAAGAAAAAAAACCAGGCTGAATAAATACATGTGAAGATAAAAAATTTAAGTTACACCGATTTTGCTAGGTTGGGTTGGAAACCTAAATTTCTGTTTTGTTTTCTACTTAAGGGTCAGCTCATTTAAAACAAGTCTAGCCAAAGACTTGACACTAATAGATCATTTGAATGTTAAACAACCGCTCCACAAAGCAATCTTAAAATAAACCCTTGTCAAATAGAAATGAGGTCTGAATGGCCGACCACAAATGACCTGCTCAGATACAGGGTTTTGAGTTATGTTTACAAAGTACAATACATATGTATATCATGAAGTGCACTTGGGTTGTAATTTCAGTCTAAGGAAGAATGTAACCATCCTGGCAACACAGAGTTTTCTAACACTCTGAAATCCTCTGACCAGAAATGCCCCTCTGGTAAAAGCATAGCCAGGCAAATTCAGAAGCAGCCTGCTGTTTCCTCCTTACTGGCTCACTCCGGGTTGCTGGAACCTTAGAAAATTATCTACTAAACGAAAAGCAGCCCCTCAACTCCTAACAACACAGAAAAGTAGACTGGCACAAGGAAATTGGTATTTACGGCCTTAGGTTATGATGATAAGGGCTAGAAGATTGCCCACTGTGGGTCCTTGTTTTCTATCAGTGTAGAAACTGAGATCCAAAGTGATTAAATATATTCACTAGCTTAGAGTATGTGATTAAAGTCTGCTAACAGGCAACACTGTGGACTCTCAATTCACAGTTCTTCCCATCCTATCACACTGCTTCTCTGTCAATTCATAAGACTGCCCTAAAAATAAAGTAGAAAGAAAAGATTACATTATGATTTTCCTAATGCATACATAACTATGCATGCATATATAATCTGTCTTTTTAAAAAGGAAGAAAACAGAATTTAATTGAAACATTACAAGTTTACATTTTGTTACTGAGCACCTAATGTAAAATCTGAACCCTGTTCATAGAAGAGAGTAATTTAAGAGCAGGCAAGTAGTGTTATTTCCAAAGGGATTCTCCTGACAAGCCGACTGTCATCCTGGTGTCTCCAAGAGCTGTCTTCACTTAGCAAGGCTACCCTGTAGCTACAGCCCCTGGGGGGAGTCCTCTCCCTGATGTAAGACTCCAGGGCCCACAGGACGGAGGCACTGGCTAATTATCTCCCATTTTCAGGAGCACTTCAGTGCTCAGCTCTATCTGGTGAGATTAGGGGACTTAATTTCCTCTTTTGGTTTATTTGTAGTTTTATTTTTAAATGGCAATAAACATTCATTCATCAGCCAGATATGCATTATGAAGACAAAGAATGACGTTTAAAGGCCTAAGTCTCCAGAGGCCCAAGACCACCATCAGCTCATGGCAGTCATACAATTTAATATCCATTTTCATCTGTGACTTTGCCAAAGGCCAGGGTAAAACATAGCTCCTTAAAAGCAGAAGCCTGCATCTTTTGTTTCCTACACAAAGAAGAGAGCAATTTCTCACCATCTGCAGTAGGTGTTTAATAGGTAATCACTGACGACCACAGCTTTCAACATTTTAGATTTACTTCTCCAGGCACCCAGACCCCCACCTGTCCTGCTGGCAGGCCACCTTGCTGACCAGGCCAGTTCCTTCCCGGCTCCCAAACACAGGGGAGTCACCCTGCACACTCTAGGTCCTAGAGTCTAGGACAGGCCTCACCTCAGGCAGGCTTGCTGGGAAAAGCCTGCCCCGGCCTCTCCTGACAGTAGGGGGGCTATTACTGCTCCAGCCCACTGTCAAGCCCACTTTGGGTCCAGAAATCAGTC
The DNA here is from genome assembly GCF_965194825.1 of Balaenoptera physalus. NCBI lineage: Eukaryota > Metazoa > Chordata > Mammalia > Artiodactyla > Balaenopteridae > Balaenoptera > Balaenoptera physalus. The sequence goes on along the minus strand of NC_138896.1, from coordinate 58,723,021 downwards.
ATGTAAGATTTGCAGCAGGATTCTGTTTCCCAAACTATAATTATGTATAAGGTAAAAATCTTGTTTTCCTTAGCTTTTACCTCTTTCCCCATAAGATACCATATCAAATTAGAACAGGGTGAAAGATTTATACTAATAATACAAGCCTCCTATTAAAAAATACTTGAATATGTGAATGCAAAACTTTGGGGCATTTATGCTCCTCTTCTCAGAGTGCCTTCCAACCCACCCTAACTCATCTCTCACCACCCTCTCACTCATCCTCCTTTTCCTCTTAGAAAACAACACTCCACTCTACATAGTTCCTGCAGACCAGTCACACTAGAAACACGCACGGCTCTCTCTACTGAGCCTCTGGAGAAATCACTTTACTTCTGATAGCTGCTACTTAAAATACTGACCCCCACCCACCCGCCTGCCCCACTACTTTCTTACTTCCTTGAGTCACTGTCCAATCTGCTTTACCAGCCGCTCAGTGGATCTGACAGTTCATCAGACTGGAAGAACTACACCTCAAGGGAAAGGACACGCTAGCTTCTCCCCCCAACTGCGGCGGATCTGACACAACCCCACCCTCTCCTCCGCATGCTGGAGGAGCTGGCTTTAGGTCCACAGAATGCCAACCCTTGGAAAAGAAAGGAACAAAAAGATGAAGGAGAAGAAAGAGAGAGAAATGGGGAAATAATTTTCCTTAAAGGACCAAACTACAGCAACAAGCTATGTTAAGACTGGGCATTAAAATTTGTCAAGCCATATATTCTGTGAGTAAAATGAACCAAGTGTCTGAAATAGCTCAACCCATATCAAAAGAGGCTAAAATGGGGGTAAATCCAGTCAGTCACCATCGGTCAAAGGAAAATAAATTCACAAAGTAACTTCATGGCAAACATTATTTGAAAAACTGGCTCAAAAAATCCTATAAAGAATTTCTTCCAATAAACTGAACATGGTACTGGATTTTAAAATTAAAAAAAATATACAAGCTGTTCCCATTTAGCTACAAAAATCTAGAAAATGTTAAACCTGTCAACTTCCAATTCAAGAAAATTTAAAAGTTAAATTAGATAAGTTTTTCACTTCATGTCTTCTGTAAACACTTTGCTTTCTTTCTTTTTTTTTTAACATTTTGCTTTCTAATAACAGTTCTGTGCAAAAAGAATCTTACTGACAAACACACCCCAAATCCAACACTAATATAAGCCCAGCTCAAAGAAGCTGAAGAAGTTTTCCTCCTCAACCAAATCTAGCATCTCAAGGAACCCAGTCTTACCCCTGGTGGCAAATAAAATGCAACAGTCACAGACATTGCATTTTATACATGGACAGGACCTTAAGATCATGCAATCCAATTTGACAGAAGAGGAATGAAAGGCCCAAAGGGGTTAAATGATTTGTTCAATGTCAGCAGGAGCCCTGTGGGGTTTCTCCAGAGTGGGAGACCACTGAAGAATTATTCTAACCCTGGCTTGTGATCAATGTGATCATCAGTTCAGCTGAATGGGGTCCTGGGACTCAGGTGTGAATCATGCTGATGTAAACACAAACTGCTGATAAGGTGAAGGATATGTCACACAGGCAGGTTCCCGCTTTGGCAGAGTTTATTAGATAAAAAAGTTTCAGTAGGACCAGACCCAGCTGTAAGACTGAAATGGGGTCAAGTCTCTAGCAAGAGCAATATGAGATTCAAAAGATTATTAGCTATAATCCTGTTTTAGGAATGTCTCATGAGCTATAACAGAACCACTTGTGTAAGACCAAAAGAAATATGATTCCTTAAGTACACTAAAACTGCCTGTAATATTAATGTTATCAACCATTTGTTTGACTCATCTTCTTTTAAAACACTGGCCCATGGGAGGTCCCTTTTAACTGAATGGGAAATAATTCACTGAGTGTCACATCAGAGTCTAAAAGAACTAATTAAGGTTCCATAATTTATACCTGTGGAATAACTGGGCCTAATTAAATCTGGTCTGAACATTTCCTTTTATCCATTTTGAGCCTCTTATTAAAAAAAAGACAAATTGAAATTTCATTTTTATCTTGTACGCTTTAAGTCTGGCCCCAATGTTATATCCTACCCTTTTCTAGTTCTGTTATGCTCTTTTCCAGGTTCTAGAGAAGCCTCCAATTTAGTTTTAGAAACTAAAAGTTCACTAATATCACAATCTCAGAATGAATAACAAAGACGTCCTATATTATGCAACATATAAGACTTCGTACATATCCATGACAGTTATTAAAACACTATGCGACAATGACATTTTTTTTTTTTTTTGGTTGCGCCACTTGGCTTGCAGGGTCATAGTTCTCCAACTGGGGATTGAACCCAGGCCACGGCAGTGAAATCGCCGAGTCCTAAGCACTGGACCACCAGGGAATTCCCTAAAATGTTAATATGTGACTAATCCTATGAACTTATTTCTTTATCATAAGATACCACTAGTATGCAAAAGAATTAATAAGTTGAGCTCTTACCTCATACTGTATACAAAAATTAACTCAAAATGGATCAAAGACCTCAACTTAAGTGCTAAAATTATAAAACTCTTAGATGAAAATATAGGGGTAAACCTCATGACCTTGAATTTGGCAGAGGATTCTCAGATATGACACGAAAAGCATGACCAATAAAAGAATAAAACATAAATTGAACTTCATCAAATGAAAAATATTTGCGATTCAAGGACACCTCCAAAAAAGTGAAAAGACAACCGACAGAATGGGAGAAACTATTTGCAAGTCATATATCTGACCATATATCAAAATCTTGGATCTCAATACACATTTCTCTAAAGGAAGAGACACAAATGTCCAATAAGCACAGGAAAAGATGCTTGACATCCTTAGTCTTCAGGGAAATGCAAATCAAAGCCACAGTGAGATACCACTTGATATCCACTACAACGTATATTCAAAAACATGAATAACAAGTGTTGGTGAGGATGTGAAGAAACTGCAACCCTCTTACACTGCTGGTGGGATTGTAAAATGGTGCAGTCACTTTACAAAACAGCCTGGTAATTCCTCAAATGATTAAACAGTTACCATAGGACCCAGCAATTCTACTTCTAGGGATACACCCAAGAAAAAGAAAAACGTATGTCTGCACAAAAACTTGTACATGAATGTACAGCATTATTCTTAATAGCCTAAAGACAGAAACAATCCAAATGTCTATCAATGAATGGATAGACAAAATGTAGTATACACATACAATGGAACATTATTCAGCAATAAAAAGGAATGAAGTACTGATACAGACTACAACTTGGATAAATCTTGAAAACACTATCCTAAGTGGAAGAAGTCAGTCATAAAAGCCCACGTATTATATGATCCCATTCATAGGAAAGTCCCAAACAGTGAAATCTATAGAGAAAGAAAGTAGATTAAGGCTGGGAGTAGACTGGGGATAAAGGGGTCACAGCTAAAGGGTGCAGGGTTTCATTTTGAGGTGATGAAAATGTTCTAAAATTGACTGTGCTGGTGACTGCACAATGCTGTGAATATACTAAAAAACACTGGATGGTACACTTTAAATGGGTGAATTGTATGGTATGTGTGAATTATATCTCAATAAAGCTGTTTTAAAAATATAAGATATGAGTGACAGTCAATAAATGTTTGACTTAAAAAAAATAAAATATGAAAAGTAAATCCTTGGGACTTCCCTGGTGGCACAGTGGTTAAGAATACACCTGCCAATGCAGGGGGCACGGGTTTGATCCCTGGTCCGGGAAGATCCCACGTGCCGTGGAGCAACTAAGCCCGTGCACCACAACTACTGAGCCTGCGCTCTAGAGCCTGTGAGCCACAACTACTGAGCCTGCGTGCCACAACTACTGAAGGCCACGTGCCTAGAGCCCGTGCTCCACAACAAGAGAAGCCACTGCAATGAGAAGCCTGCGCACCGCTACAAAGAGTAGCCCCTGCTCGCCGCAACTAGAGAGAGCCTGGGTGCAGCAACAGAGACCCAATGCAGCCAAAAATAAATAAATAAATTTATTAAAAAAAAAAAAGTACATCCTTATAACCAATCACTATATGACAATCATTATCTCCCAAATGCATGTGGCAACATTAATATTTAAATCAAAGCAAATGGCCAACATGTCAATCCCACACATGCTTCTACATTCTAAGATTCATTTGGACCTTAGGCCTTTTAAAGACAAATTTTTCAGAAGAGATATTCAGCTAAATTTTGTGGCATGTGAGAAAACTGGCATAGGAACAATATTACACATTTGTAGAAACCATGTATCAACAAATACAAACACTTCAAACAGTTCTAAAACCTTAGAGGCAGCACTGTCCAACAGAAATATAATTGGGGTCACGAGTGTAATTTTATATTTTCTAGTAGACACATTAAAAAAACCAGAAACAGGTGAAATTAATTTTAATAGATTTAAATTAATCCAATATATCATTTCAACATACAGTCAATATAAAAAATTACTGACATATTACATTTTTTAAAGTTTTGAAATCCAGTGTGTGTCCTACATCTGACCTTTCACCAGCCACGTCTCATGTGCTCAGGGGCCACATGTGATGAGTGGTTCTGGTACCGGACACTGCAGCCTTAGGGTCTAAGGAATACACGTAAAATACAAAGAAAGGGTTTTTTTGTTGTTGTCAAGAAACCAAGTTTTCCATGTCATATCACCCCATAAGTGATATATATGTAAGAGAAACTGACCATTTATCAATCATTAGTGGTTAAATTATATTTCCCCAAATAATATATTTAAAATTATATTAATTTTGAAAAATTTCAAAATACCTTAAAAATTTTAAGTTAGGTATAATTTTTATACCTTAAAATATATTATTTTAACTGCACAGTTTGATAAGTCTGAATATACACAAGTAGCCACCAGCCCAATTAAGATACAGAATATTTCTTTCACCCGAGAAAGATTCCTTCCAGTCAGTTCCCCAACCACTGTTCTGATTTCTATGAACATAAGTTGGTTTTGTATAGTTTTGCCTGTCGTATAAATAGTATAAATAAAATCATACAGCATGTACCTTATATTGAGTAAAAGAAGAAACACGAAATGTTTTGAGTTTCATATCATGTTGACTTGTGCATCAGCAGCTTGTTCCTATTTACAGCTGAGTAGCATTCCAATACACGGAGTTGCCTGCAATATATTTTTTATTCTTTATTTTCTTTTAACTCTTTTTTAAAAATTTTGGTTGCACTGCAGGGCATGCGGGATTTAGTTCCCCGACCAGGGATCGAACTCGTGCCTCCTGCAGTGGAAGCGTGAAGTCCTGACCACTGGACTGCCAGGGAATTCCTGGCCTGTAATTTAGTTATCCATTCTCCCACTGATGCATGACTGGGCTATTTCTACTTTTTGTCTATCACAAGTAAAGCTGCTATGAAATTTTTCCATGGACAAGTTCTCATTTCTCTTAGACAAAACCTAGAAATAGAATCTTCTATTTTAAAAATTTAAAGTCATCACATTTATTTAACTCAAGGCTACAGAGTGTGTGTGTTTCTTTTTTTTAAAGAAATAAATTATTTATTTATTTTATTTTTGGCTGTGTTGGGTCTTCGTTGCTGTGCACAGCCTTTAGTTATGGCGCGCGGGGGCTACTCTTCGTTATAGTGCGTGGGCTTCTCATTGCAGTGGTTTCTCTTATTGCAGAGCACAGGCTCTAGGCACGTGGGCTCCCGTAGTTGTGGCACACAGGCTTAGTTGCTCTGCAGCATGTGGGATATTCCTGCACCACGGCTCAAACCCATGTCCCCTGCATTGGCAGGTGGATTCTTTTTTATTTTTTTTAACAAATGTGTCTTTTTTTAAAAAATTAATTAATTAATTTATGCCTGTGTTGGGTCCTCGTTTCTGTGCGAGGGCTTTCTCTAGTTGTGGCAAGCGGGGGCCACTCTTCATCGCGGTGCGCAGGCCTCTCACTACCGCGGCCTCTCTTGTTGCGGAGCCCAGGCTCCAGACGCGCAGGCTCAGTAGTTGTGGCTCACGGGCCTAGCTGCTCCGCGGCATGTAGGATCTTCCCAGACCAGGGCTCGAACCCGTGTCCCCTGCATTAGCAGGCAGATTCTCAACCACTGCGCCACCAGGGAAGCCCGGCAGGTGGATTCTTAACCACTGCGCCACCAGGGAAGTCCCTGTGTGTGTTTTCTTAATTGAATGAAACCAATGGCTTTGCAGAGCTTTAGGTGGTTCAGGAACTGAAGCAATATTCTCACAGTGTCATTATATATATGCTTTTCTTCATCATTATATCGGTATCTCTAAGTTCATCTGAGCCTCACAATTAAACTATTTAGTTGATTTCTGAGACATTTTCCTGTTTGGAGGACAAATTTCTGTTTTAATTGTGAGAATATTTTTCTGAAAGCTACCTTGATTTTAATACAGAATCTCACAATTGCTTGAGGTGTCTTATGCCTTCTGAAAACATACTTGTAACTCGGTTAGAATGAATTTTTTTTGGCCCCATCTTCTTTTATATACAAATGAAAAAAAAAAGAAAATAGTCAAGAAGCTCTGAACCATATGCTAACAAGTGGCCATCAGGACAGTCATGATAATTTACAGCATATTAGTTATGCTGGAAATAGGAAATGAGGTTTTGCACTGGTGTCTTGGGTATTATAGAGCAGAGGGGTCAAATATAATAGTCCATAAAAACTAAACTGTACACTAGTCACACACATTTCCAATCACATAAAAGAATTCAGGTCAGAAATGGATGAAATCTCTAAGAATTCCAGGATCTCAATGGAGAACCACTATGTCAGACCCCTTTCTGTAGAAGACAGCTGGCTCCTGCCACAGAACTGCCCTTTAACACACCCAACTGTGCTGGGAGCTTTTATAGCTTTGAAAATTACGACACAAATCTTTTACGACTCCTTCCCCCACACCATTTGTCTGCACATTACCATTACTACTGTCCTGCAGAGCGGTTCTTTTTATAAATCTACCCTGAGGCTCCTTCTGTCTTGTTCCATTTCCCTTCTCCCATCTGCTCCATAAGAAAAAAAGGTTAATATATATCAGCAAACCCATCTTTACCTCACTTTATGATGATGGAATTCCCTATGGAGACCCTTTGCCCCTTTCCACAAAAATAGGGAAGTAGTTTTATTTTCTCTGAAAACCACCAATCCTCCTACTAGGGTGTGTGGAAAGAAAACAGTTGTGAAAGGCACAAAACTCTTTGAGAGGAGGTATGCCACCCTGCACATACCCTTCTCTTTAATGCCACTTACAGAAGGTAAAGTTAAATTACACAACTCTGCAGCTGTTCAACCAGTGTGGAATCATAAACTTCTTAAACTGCATATGCATACATAAAGCAACCTTAAGATTAGTATTCATTCAAATATATTTGTAAAAATTAAGTTAACCTTAAATATCGTTTCAAATACCTTCATCATTAAGGATTCCCCTTAAAAACTGTGCACAATGATATTCACTGCAGCATTATTTGTAGTAGAGACTGAAAACATTATAAATAGCTAAATATAAATCAGTGTTAAATAAACTGTCACATCCATATAATACAATTCTATGCACCCATTAGGAAGAATGAAACAGAGCTCTTTACTGATATAGAACAATCTCTAAAGACATACTGTCAAATGCAAAAAGTAAGGTATAGAGCAGTGTGGAACTCTGCAGCTGTAGTGTAAAATTCCCATATATACATATACTGGGATGATAATGAGAAATCTCACTGGAAGGACACATAGGAAACTGGTCAGCAGTTGCCCCTCAAGGGAGAGGAAGCAGAGGACTGGGATTGGCCAATATTCACTTTACACTGCAGAACCTTTTGTCTTACTTGTATTTTTACCATATAAAATAACCTATTAAAGAGAGATGAACCCTGAGATAGCTATAAAATGCAAGTGGCTCCATAAACAGAGAAATGTATAGAAAATATTAGGCATATTGGGGAAGAAATGGTACATTTTTTGGGCAAATTAAAGCATTTTCCCAAATATGGTCCTGGCTGAAATTTACAATCCACCCCTTCCCATCAGCTCACTTTATACCAAACCCAGTTTAGCTTTACTTAACTTGCTCTGTTTTTACACACTTCCACTTGGATGAAAATCTAGCATAGTGAGTTTATTTTAGTTATATGGTTGGAATTTGATTTTTTTTTTTTTTGGCCACGCCATGTGGGATGTTAGTTCCATGACCAGGGATCGAACCTGTGCCCCCTGAAGTGGAAGGGCAGATTCCTAATCACTGGACAGCCAGGGAATCCCCAAATTTGACTGTTTTTTTTTTAAAAAAAATTCCATTTTAGGGACTTCCCCTGTAGCGCAGTGGTTAAGAATCCTCCTGCCAATGCAGGGGACACGGGTTCAAGCCATGGTCTGGGAAGATCCCACATGCCGCAGAGCAACTAAGCTCGTGCGCCACAACTACTGAGCCTGTGCTCTAGAGCCCACGAGCCACAGCTACTGAGCCCACGCGCCACAACTACTGAAGCCTGCGCGCCCTAGAGCCCTCATGCCGCAACTACTGAAACCCACACGCCTAAAGCCTGTGCTCTGCAACAAGAGAAGCTACCACGAGAAGCCTGCGCACCGCAACGAAGAGTAGCCCCCGCTCGCCACAATAGAGAAAGCCTGTGGGCAGCAATGAAGACCCAACGCAGCCAAAAAAAAAAAAAAAAAAGAAAAAAAAAATATTGCTGTGGAGTGAAATAAAATGGAATTAAAAAATTTTTTTTAAATTTATTTTTGGCTGCATTGGGTCTTCGTTGCTGTACATGGGCTCTCTCTAGTTGTGGCGAGTGGGGGCTACTCTGCTGCCGTGCGCAAGCTTCTCATTGTGGTGGCTTCTCTTGTTGCGGAGCACCGGCTCTAGGCACCCAGGCTTCAGTAGTTGCAGCATGCGGGCTCAGCAGTTGTGGTGCGCAGGCTCTAGGGCATGCGGGCTTCAGTAGTTGTGGCATGTGGGCTCAGTAGTTGTGGCTCGCGGGCTCTAGAACGCAGGCTCAGTAGTTGTGGTGCATGGGCTTAGTTGCTCTGTGGCATGTGGGATCTTCCTGGACCAGGGATTGAACCTGTGTCCCCTGCATTGGCAGGAGGATTCTTAACCACTGCGTCACCAGGGAAGTCCCACAATATTCTTTTGTATGTTTTGTTTTTGCCATTGTTTCACCAGTAATTTGTCATAGTATTTTTTTATTTTCTTGCTATCTTATGACTCATACAAGAAATAAGAATTCAAGAAATTTTAATATAACTGAAGATTGAATAAAACAATTACCTTTGTCAAGTTTTAAAAAATCAAAACACTACTTTCAAAACCTTATATGACCAACTCCTCATTTCTAACTAAATTTGAGATTTTAGATTTTCCTCCATATAATCAGAAGATTAATGCTTTCCTCCTGACAATAGGACACAGTGGGAATATACACATACATAAAACCCAGGAAAGAAAGGTTATTACTGCAAAGTAGGAATCTGACAGAATAAAATAAAGAGATAAAAAGCTGCTGTTTTGTTGAACAGGGTGCCTGGAGCCATGAGCTCTTTGACAGCAATGCAGTGCCATGAACACACTGACCTGACAATACATGACCAGAAAAGGGCACATCTGCTGGCCAGTCTTTCCTCTAAAGGGATTCACTAAGATTAATGAAGTAACTTCATTTTTTAAAAGTTGGAAGAAACAGATATCCAGTAAGAAGATAAAAATCATCAGTTATCCCACTACTAGGAAGATTCTGACATAGATCCCTCCAGACTTTTTTTTTGCAAACAGACATATGTGTACGTTATTTTATAAAAATGTAATTTTAAACTGTTTAGACACAAATTTTAGCATTTTATAGCTCTGTACCAAGATTTATTTGGAAAGTTAAATGACTTTAATCAAATGAACTATACTATGAAAAATTACACAATTATGGATAGAGCCATACCTTATTTGTTTATATAAAATAAATTCTAGATGAAACAAAAATTTAGATTCGTGGTTGTGATAGTGTATCAGTAAAAGTGGTAGAAAACATGGCTAAATTATTTTTTAAATCTTGGAGGCAAGAAGGCCTTTCCAAACATTGCACAAAATGGAAAAAAAAGTAAAGAAGATTGATAAATATGATACTTAATAAATGAAACTCTGTTTTACAAAATACCAGAGGGACTTCCCTGGTGGTCCAGTGGTTAAGACTCCGTGCTCCCAATGCGGGGGGCCCAGGTTCGATCCCTGGTCGGGGAACTAAGATCCTATATACTGCAACTAAGCCTGTGCACCGCAACTACTGAGCCTGTGTGCCGCAATGAAGATCCAGTGCAGCCAAAACAAAACAAAACTAAACTAAATGCCAGAAATAATGTTACAAGACAAATGATAAAGGCCATTTTCTTTAATATAGAAAAACTCTTATAAAAACAAAAAGGATGAAAAACCCAATACGAAAATGGTAAATCCTACAAACAGGAGGTTCACAGAAAAAGTAATATAGGTGATCAATAAACCTTGGCATCAGACTAAGCACCTAGAATGGATTGAAAGAAATGCAAAATTTTAAAGTGAGGTCATTTTCCACTTATCAGGGTGATCAAATTACCATAAGAAGAAAAGATGCCCCAAATCTCACCACCTAGTAGCTAATCTACTAAGTAATATAATTTTCTCCTAAGTGTTTGCCATCTGCTTTTGAGGGCAGTGCTTTTTGTTTTACCTCTGAATCCTCTGCAACTAGCACAAGAATGTTTGTTGGAAAAAACGGGAATAAACGAAATGCTTTCCAAAAGTAACGCATCAATTTACAATGCTACCTGCAATATATAAATGTCTTAACTATACTCTTGTCACTTTTTGCAACTTAATAGGTGAAAAAATAAGCAATGATGGTTTTCTTTCCATTTTAATTTGCAGTCCTATTATTGAAATCATTCTTAAAAGTAATGCTGAACCATTAATCAATCCTACTTCCAAAATATGAAAAAATCATGGTCAAAATATCCCGAATTTGTTGAAAGATAAATTTATAGACTTAAGAAAGTCAGATGACCCCAAGGAAGATTAAAAACAAAGAAAATCACACTTAGACTCATCATAGTCTAACTGCTGAAAAACAAAGACAATCTACGTTGACAGAAAAATGGCACCTACAATACAATGGCTGTGATCAGACAGTGGAGGCCAGAAGATAGTGCAGTGACATTCTGAAAGAGCTGACTGAAAAGAAAACAAAAACAAAACCTAAAATACTGTATTCAGTGAAAACATCCTCCAAGAATGAAGATGAAATAAAGACAATTCTAGATTTAAAAAAGAAAAAACAAACAAACATAAAAACACAAAACCTTAAGAAAACAAAGACATGTACTATTAGAAATGCTGAAGGGAGATCTTCAGACTGAAGGGAAATGCTTGCTATCTTATATAAAAACTAGACTCATCAGGAAATGGTACTCATGTGGCTAAACATAAAAGACTACTCTGTTCCTTTTAACATATATATGACTGTTCAAAGCAAAAATAATGGGGCTTATAATCTACACAGACAAAAATATAACTTAACCAAACTGACACAGATGAAATAGAAAATCTGAATAGCACTCATCGATTGAAGAACTTGAATTCATTATCAAAACTTTCCCGCAAAGAAAACCCTAGGCCAGATGGTTTCACTGGTGAATTCTATCAAACGTTTGAGGAAGGAGCAATACCTATCTTATATAAACTCTTTCAGAAAACAGAGGAAGAAGCACTTCCCAACTCACTCATATGTTCAGTATAACTCTGAAACTAAAACCTAACCAAGACACCTTAAGAAAGAAAAGCATGGACCACCTTTCCTTGTGAACACGGAAGCAAATATTCCTCACAAAATATTAATAGATCCAATCCAACAATTTATTAAAAAGGTAATAAATCCTGACTAGTATGGTTTAGTCACAAGATTGAAAGGTTGGTTTAATATTTGACATTTAACCAACATAATTCATAATATTAACAAAATAAAGGAGATAAACAATGTGCTTACTTAATAGATACAATGCTAATTTTGTTTAGATACTCACTTTAAGTTTTCTAATTCCTGTTTTCTCAGTGGGGAAGAAGGTGGAGCTGGAATGCATTTATCTCCATCGTGGCTTTTACTGCTAAAATAAAGATAGACTGCTAATTATGAAGTGCACAAATAAACAACTAAATGTAAAATTTTGTTTCCCTATACCCACTCCCATGCAACTTTTTATGAAAAAAGTGTAAAAGAACCAAAACACTGAAAAATGCTTAGTAACTTGGTATCACTAACATGTTAAAGCTACACTGCATATGAGTTTCTTTTTCCCAGTACATGATACCGCTTTAAAAAGTCTCTAACAGAAGAAATATCTCTACTATACAAAGGAAACCACTCCAGTATTTTCACACATTTCTCATTCTTCTGTCTTTTACTAAGTATAGTAAAGCATAACCCCTTGATGGAGGAAAAAACATTCCACAATTTTGTTTCAAATTTTCTATAATAAGCATGTTTTTCTACTATAATCAAGAAAAAATGCTGAGATGGAAGATTTGAGTTTAAAGGTGCCATGTGTAAAAAGAACTCTCTACATATAAGGGTGTTTGTTTTATTACTAGATAAACTCTCCCAATTTCTATAGATTGGCATAATATTTAATTGATAGTAGGAAACCAGAAATGTATAGAAATGTTCTGGAGGTCAGTGGTTTACAGTATGTTAAGAGAAAAGGCAGAAGATAGTAAGAAAAGAGAAGTTTTAGGGATTTAAGTATTTATTTTAATAAAAGTAAAAAAAAAAAAAAGCCATCTCTGACAGCAACCAGATTTCTTGCAATGATTCCTCCTGGCAGTGAAAAGCTGTGACTTTCAACTTTTCTCATTTAAGGTTCTTTCCTCACTTAGGCTTCACCTTATTTCTCTCTTCCAGAAATACTTAAACATTCATACTTTCCTTTCTTATTACTCAAAACAGAGAACTTTGGAAATTCAGGCTGCAGATTTCAGGAATTCAACTACAAGACAGAGGCTGGGGCTTCCCTGGTGGCGCAGTGGTTAAGAATCCGCCTGCCAATGCAGGGGACACGGGTTCGAGCCCTGGTCCGGGAAGATCCCACATGCTGCGGAGCAACTAAACCCGTGAGCCACAACTACTGAGCCTGCGCTCTAGAGCCTGCGAGCCACAACTACTGAGCCTGTGTGCCGCAACTACTGAAGCTCGTACACCTAGAGCCCGTGCTCCATAACAAGAGAAGCCACTGCAATGCAACGAAGAGTAGCCCCCGCTCACCGCAACTAGAGAAAGCCCGTGTGCAGCAATGAAGACCCAACACAGCCAAAAATAAAAAAATAAATAAATTTATTAAAAAAAAAAAAAAAAAAAGACAGAGGCTGACTAATGAAGTCCTAAAGATTTCACCAAGGGAGGTCAAAGGGGTCAGAATACCTGCAAGTGTCACTGCTTTCGCTGCTCTCTGTGTTGCCACCTAATTGATTACTATTTTTAGACCCATTTTCCTGCTTTGGATCTTGCTGTTCTTCAGGTAACAGCAACAAGGCATTTCTGAGACAAATGGCTGCAAACTCCATACTGGCTACAGGAATGGCTGAAGACTGTCCATCACTAAAAGAACAAAACCAAGTTAGCTAAGAAAACGAAAACAATAAATAAAACTTTTCTATTATCAGGAATAAAACCAATATAACTGTAAATAAAAACTTTGCCCTCTAAGAGGTAGAAATTTTAATATAAGCAGTTATAAGAGAATGCTAAAGAACCCAAATCCTAAATATTATACAGGCATACCTTGGAGATATCACGGGTTCGGTTCCAGACCACCACAATAAAGCAAAAATTGCAATAAAACAAGTCACGTGAATTTTCTGGTTTCCCAGTAGATATATAAGTTATGCTTACACTACCCTGTGGTCTATTAAGTTTGCAATAGCATTATGTTTAAAAAAACAATGTACATACCTTAAAAAATACTTAATTGTTAAAAAAAAAATGCTAACCATCATGAGCCTTCAGCGAGTCATAATCTTTTTGCAATAGTACCATCGATGACCACTGACCACAGATCACCATAACAAATAATTACGAAAATGTCTGAAATATTCCAAGAATTACCAGAATGTGACACAGAGACACAAAGTGAGCAGTTGTTGTTGGAAAAATGGCACCAACAGACCTGCTCTATGCAGGGTTGCCACAAACCTTCAGTTTGTAAAAAACAAAAACAGCAACATCTGCAAAGCTCAATACAGCAAAGTGCAATAAAAGGAGGTATGTCTGTGTATAAGACATAAAAAGTATAAATAATAGATTGCAAGTATATACATTAGACACCACATTGTGTCTATAGGAATGGGACCGAGGCTAGGAGACAACCTGAAGGATATCTGCAACGTCAATGTTAAACTAACAAAGGAGTTATAGACAAGGAAAATTGTAGTGAAGGCCAGGACAGGTACAGTCAGAACTGGAAAGAAGGGAAGAAAGTAGATTTTTCACATTTGAGCCTTGTTTTGGTTGATGTTTGCTTTTGGAAATACCTTATTTACACATTTTGAAAAAGCAGCGTTATTTGTCTTATAACTTTGTTGAGGTTTTATATAACTTCCTATTGGTTTTATATATCAAACTAAGTCAGCTTTATTAGGGGGAAAAAAATGAAAAGTAGTAACAATTTTGAAACTGTAGGAAAGTGATGCTTTAACTTGTCTTTTGAAAGAAATCTGCATTATTGTTGAAATAAATGAAGAGCAAAATATTGTGTGCCAGATATTGTGTGCCAAAGTTTTTTAAAACTTTGGGAAAACTTTTAAATGGTAGTGAACAATTTTATTTTTGGGAAAAGAAAAAAAGCAAGTTTTTTACAAAGCCTACTACTTTAGAAATAATAGCAACTCCAAATTGGAATCTTTGTAAAAGATAAAGATGTTCATATTTAAAAGCTGTTCAATTGAAAACTTGTTCTACATGTGACAGCTTTATAATACTTTTGTTTATATATGTGTTAGTACTTTTTTCTCCTGATACTAAGAATTAGCTTTAGGGACTATGAGAAAATAAAAATAACTAAATGAAAAGTATCAATGATAAACTATATAAAAAGGAAACATCAAGATGCCCTCTTCTGGACATTCTGAATAATGGCACTGAATAGACCAGGGTTTCTTAGGGCATCAACAATTTCAACACCCATGGTTGTAATAAACCAAAATCATATGTCAAATAACATTCACCACATACCTATGTATAGAAGTCTATTTCTTGAAGAAGCAATAAAATCTAATTACAAAGTGGCTCCTCCTATGAAGTAATTCCTAAGCATATTTTTTATACATAACATTTCTATGAAATATTATTATACACTTTCTCTTAGCAAAATACTTACTTATATACAGTATTTTGTATGGACTGTGATGCCAGAACTATCTTACGATGATAGCCTTGACCAACAATAGACTGTACAATTCCTTTTTTACTTGGAAGACCTTTAGTTTCTTGTTCAGAAGTCTACAAAATACAAATAATTTCCAATTAATTTAATGGAATTGTAAGATGGGGTATGAAAAATAATCCAGTACCTTTCACAATTACTCTAAGAAAATTCTTAAGATCCTTAAGATTCTTAAGATCAATGTGGAGTTTTGGGTGATACAGGAAATGTCTGGTAGTGAAGAGAAGGGTACATGAGTCTGAAAGTCTGCGATATACACTACACTTTATTAGTATAAAGTCTGAGGTAATTATGAGGAAAAAAAGCAATTCAAGAATGACTCAAGTGGGACTCCACTGCAGGGGGTGCGGGTTCGACCCCTGGTCAGGGAACTAAGATCCCACATGCCACAAGGTGCGTCCAAAAAAAAAAGAATGACTCAACTAACAAGGTCTTACTATATAGCACAGCACAGAGAACTACTTTCAATATCCCATGATAAACCATAATGGAAAAGAATATATATAAAAAAAAGAATGTATTAAAAAAAAAAAAGAATTACTCAAGCATTTATTTAGAATGATTTATTTGGACCATTCTGTGCCCCAGGCACCATGCTGCATGTGATGGGCACCTCGATGTCAGAGTAAGGAAAATAAAAGCCACAAAAACACAGTGAACAAGAGAAGGGAAGCAGCTACACTTCCTAAAACACAGATCTTTTCCTTCTTAATTCAAAGTATTAATTAAAGTGTCAACAACATATACATACTAACAAGCTATATATGTCAAAATTTACGTGGGCACAATTCTTACCTTCTAGGAAATTAAAATTCTAAAGCCCTGTAAACATTAAACTGATAAAAGCTACTTACACATACACATAGTTGTTTTTTTTTTTTTTGATATTTCACTACAATACATCATCTCACTACAGAAGCCTGGTGGTGCCAATTTCCTTTATCTTCCTCCTTCACTCTAAGTCTCCGATTTACCTGCATTTTGTAAAGTCCTGCAGATTCTCATACACAGGAACAAACTGGAGCCAATTCATAGGAACTTGCAGAGATAAACACTGCCCTGCAAAAAGTCCATCTCTAAACACAAATGTTTCTGTACTATTACTTCTTGCTCCGTAACAGAACTTTCTTATAGTTGTACTTCCATATATGTATGACTTTTAACAAGGATTCACTTGTAGATTCATTTTAGAAAGAAAGTATTACATAACACAAAAAATACAATAAAACTGACTGGAACTAATTTTGTCTTGAGGAGGCAGCTAAGGAACATTAGTGAAAAATAAGAAAGAGTGGATATTCTGAACCATGATAGGAAGGCCTTCTCTTCTGAACTTTTTTCCTGGTGGGGGGATAAGTTTGTGATGGTTTGTTCATACTCTCTTCCCTGATCCTTAAGGCTGTAGAAGCTGATCAGATGGCTAGATATAGATAGAACTAAAAATCCACAATAATATGCCATAGCTTCAATAATAGATCAGTAGCCAAAAAAGTGTGCCAAAACAGTCTTTCTTTTCTTTTTTTTCTCTTCTTCTTTCTTTCTCTCTCTCTCTCTCCCCCTCCCTCCCTCCCTCCCTCTCTCTCTTTATTTCTTTCTTTCTTTATTGCTGCGTTGGGTCTTTGTTGCTGCGCGCGGGCTTTCTCTAGTTGCGGTGAGCGGGGGCTACTCTTTGTTGCGGTGCGCGGGCTTCTCATTGTCATGGCTTCTCTTGTTGCAGAGCACGGGCTCTAGGCGCTCAGGCTTCAGTAGCTGTGGCACGTGGGCTCAGTAGTTGTGGCTTGCGGGCTCTAGAGCTCAGGCTCAGTATCTGTGGCACACAGGCTTAGTTGCTCCACAGCATGTGGGATCTTCCAGGGCCAGGGCGCGAACCCGTGTCCCTTGTATTGGCAGGCAGATTCTTAACCACTGTGCCACCAGGGAAGCCCCCAGAACAGTCCTAATGTAAAATAATGATTTGTAATTTAAGTATTTGCAATTTTATAGTGTCTTGGCAGTAGGAACTGCACTCAAGAAATACAAGTTTCAGAAAAGTAAATGGTTCATGGTGATTTTTTAAGTAGCCTTCTCTCTTTTTTTTTTTTTAAGAAAGAAGGAAATTCTACCATTTTTAATGAATGAATGAATGAATTTGGCTGCATCGGGGCTTAGCTGTGGCATGTGGGATTTCTGTTGCGGCGCTTGGGCTCAGTAGTTGCGGCATGTGGGCTTAGTTGCCCTGCACGTGAGATCTTAGTTCCCCGACCAGGAACTGAACCTGTGTCCCCTGCATTGGAAGGTGGATTCTTAACCACTGGACCACCAGGGAAGTCCTAAGTAGCCTTGCATTGGGGTCTTCGTTGCTGCGTGCAGGCTTTCTCTAGTTGCAGCGAGCGGAGGTTACTCTTCATTGCGGTATGCAAGCTTCTCACTGTGGTGGCTTCTCTTGTTGTGAAGCACGAGCCCTAGGCACGTGGGCTTCAGTAGCTGTGGTGTGCAGGCTCAGTAGCTGTGGCTTGCGGGCTCGAGAGCGCAGGCCCAGTAGTTGTGGCGCACGGGCTTAATTGCTCCGCGGCATGTGGGATCTTCCCGGACCAGGGATTGAACCCATGGTCCCCTGCATTGGTAGGCGGATTCTTAATCACTGCGCCACCAGGGAAGTCCCTGAGTCTATGTTTTTTATCTAGCAAATCTTTTCTTATATATCATACACTGCCCAGGTAAACATAAACCCTGCATCTGCCAGAAGAGGTCTGAAACAACATGCATCAGATAATGAGGACAAAATGACCTCTTTGGCATCACCAATTTAATAATTAAATTGGTTCTGTGTATTAAAAAATGAATTTATTTTGGAAGGTACAAACTGCTCTGTTCAGCATCCTTTTTGTCCTGAGTAAATAAATGTTACGAAATTTTATTTGGAGTTCATAATTTCTCCTCTTGGGATTTTCCTCAAGTGTATTTTGGGGTTGTTTTTACTGTCTTTTCGGTCACCTCAGGTTTTATTTTACAGTCCTTTTTTTTTTTTTGGCTGTGCTGTGCGCAGCTTGCAGGATCTTAGTTTCCCAACCAGCGACTGAAACTGGGCCCTTGGTAGTGAAAGCACTGGACGGGCAGGGAGTTCCCCACCTCAGGTTTTAGAAAGAGGAGAAGCACAAAGATAAACAGATAATTATTTATAGCAAATTTCCTATTAGTAGCACAGACTGTGAGTGTTCTGGTATCCACCAAGTTATGACAACCAAGTCATCTTTACCATCGTTTAAAAGTTACAAATTTAGAACTTTCTAGAAAAAATGGGAGGAAAAAACCATCAGAATGGAATCCATAGAAGAAAGACAATCCTAAAAGTACTACTTCTAAAAATAAGTAATTTTAAAAGAAAATGTTAAACCTTACTAAGGCATCCAACACTGATTAAATTCATCACATTAAAAAGAATAAGCAATTTCTACAGATTCTTGTTTTAAAAAAGTGTAAATTCTGCCTAGAGTTGTTTATCAGCTAATTTAAGAATTATCTAATAAGAACGTTGTCCCTTAAAAGGGACAATGAAATAAACCATTAAAGCCTCAAAGACAACATTCATCTCTTCCCCCAGTGGCATACTCAAATCATAAACTACTTTAAGTATCAAGTGTGAAAACTGCCAGGCAAACACACCTCTTTAATCCCTTTAGTTCCTGTAGTTGCTTTTCAGGAAGTGTTATCACCTATGGCAAGCATGCCAGGCAAAACCTCAGGATGCCATACCCCCCACCTCCACAGACCTGATGAGCCTGAGTCTGGCAACGGCGGGGGGTAGGGGGTGGCTAGGAAATGGGGTGGTACAGACATCTGGTGATTCTGATACAACCTGTCTTTCCCCTACCTCCCACTGACCCCTCCCCACTTGAGATTCAAAAGGCTTTCACCAACTGCCGTTTGGAGATAATCTAGCCATGGACACTAGTGTAAACTGGCCTATTTCTCACGGCCACCGTGGATGAACACGTGTCAGAGAGAAACAGCCTGGTAATCCACTAACTCGACAATATTTACTGAATCAAAAGTAAACCCTGCCGGCACTGGAGGAAGCACAGTGTAAAGCGGTTCTTTCCACACTCACTGTGTTATCAGCAGCCCTCCTTTAATCACTGGGCGCACACACCACTCTCACGCCAGCTGATGGCGTGGCCCCTGCCCCAGCAGCTCGCAGACCACTGTTTCAACAGATATGACCTTCTTAATGGCTTCAACTTTTCAACATGACTGCTGACACATGTTGCCGTGCTCACCAAGAGTCAGAAAGTGAACACATGACTTCATGAAACTAAATTTTGTTCAACTGATAAAGAACAGAAGACTATCTTTACAAATTCCCTGAGAGTTAAAAAGGGGAGGAGGTCTTTATGTGACCAAGTATTTATTGCTCTCCATGCAACAAGTGGGGGTGGGGTGGGGGTTCAGAAAGACAGAGACTCACCCCCTTATTGGCAGCAATGCAGCACTCAGCCAGCCTCAGCCAGAGGCGGGGGTTTGCATGGTAAACCTGAACAGCTTCAATCAGACACTCAAATGCAGCAAGAGGCCTTCCAATGTGAAGCAGCTGAATCCCACAGTTATACAGCAACTCATACCTCTTGTTGGTTAGTAATGTACACATGGGTCTTCCTGAAAATTTTTTGCCTGATGATAAAAAGCAGATGAGAATCATCAGATTTAAAATAACAGCTCCACTGAAAACATTTATACCACTAAGTACTCAACTACTGCCTTTTTGACATCAATGACCCCAATCCCCAATTTGAAGTTGTAAACAGCTCTCACCACAATGATGATCTCCATCCCCAACCCCACAAATATCCTCCAGAGGCATCTCAGTTGTCTGTGCTTGTGGGGCCAGAGATGTGTCTTCTCACTACCAGATCCTCAGGCAACAATGTTCCAGGAAGGCAAAGACCCACTCTCACTCCACTGAACCTTACACTACCTTTCCACACTTTTAGAGCCTGCAAGAAGATTCCACTCTTTTTCACTTTCAGTTCAGTTAGCCATGTTATCATTACGTGTTTTCTTAACCAGAAGCATTCTGTTAATCTTAGGGTGTTGGGGAACTTTACCACGGAAATAAAAAATTAATGTACTATACCTACAATGACTATTGTTCACTCATTCTTTTTTTAAAAAAATTAATTATTTATTTTTGGCTGCGCTGGGTCTTGGTTGCTGCACACGGGCTTTCCCTAGTTGTGGCGAGCGGGGGCTACTCTTTGTTGCGGTGCGTGGGCTTCTCACTGAGGTGGCTTCTCTTGTTGAGGAGCACAGGCTCTAGGTGCGCGGACTCAGTTGTTGTGGCTCGTGGGCTCAGTAGTTGTGGCTCGCAGGCTCAGTAGTTGCAGTGCACAGGCTTAGTTGCTCCGCCGCATGTGGGATCTCCCCGGACCAGGAATCGAACCCGTGTCCCCTGCATTGGCAGGCAGATTCTTAACCACTGCGCCACCAGGGAAGTCCCACTCACTTATTCTAACTTTTGCAGGCCATAATAAAATGAGACTAGGGAATTCCCTGGCAGTCCAATGGTTAGGACCTGGCACCTTCACTGTTGGGGCCCAGATTTGATCCCTGGTCAGGGAACTAAGATCCCACAAGCCGAGTGGCGTGGCCACAAAAAAAAAAAAGAAAAAAAGAGACTGTGATTTTTGGGATACATTTTCCATCAATTAAATAGTCTTTAAAATATTTTAAAAAGCAGGACTTCCCTGGTGGTCCAGTGGTTAAGACTCCGTGCTCCCAATGCAGGGGGCCTGGGTTTGATCCCTGGGCAGGGAACTAGATCCTGCAGGCTGCAACTGAGAGCCCACACAAGGCAGCAAAGATCCCGTGTGCTGCAACTAAGACCAGGCGCAGCCAAATAAATAAATACATAAATATTTTTAAAAACAATAAATATTTTTCAAAAAATTAAAAAATTTTTAAATATTTCAAAAAGCTAAATAATTGCCTGATTTTAAGCATTTCAGATCAAGGATCCACATCCTATGAATATTAAAGGAATAAACTCCAAGAATTTGCTTAAAGATTGTCAGGTGCTGTCAACAGTATCACATTTGAAACCGTGAAAAGAAGCTAGAATAAAACTAGTTTGGCACAGTCAAGAAATCTCAGCAAGGGCTTCCCTGGTGGCGCAGTGGTTGAGAATCCGCCTGCCAATGCAGGGGACACGGGTTCGAGCCCTGGTCTGGGAAGATCCCGCATGCTGCGGAGCAACTAGGCCCGTGAGCCACAACTGCTGAGCCTGCACATCTGGAGCCTGTGCTCCACAGCAAGAGAGGCCACGATAGTGAGAGGCCCGCGCACTGCGATGAAGAGTGGCCCCCGCTTGCCACAGCTAGAGGAAGCCCTCGCACAGAAACGAAGACCCAACACAGCCCACAAAATAAATAAATAAATAAATAATAATTAAAGGTGCTAATAATTAAAAAAAAATAGAAACCAGGGATCTCTGGCTGATTTACCTTTAAAAAAAAAAAAAATCTCAGCAAAATATTTTGCTTTATCACATTTACCATATGGGATTACTGACTTTCAAATCCATGAAAAAGTGAATGTAGCTTAAACTTCTTTAATTATTACTCAAAGGAGCAACATCTACAAAAAATCCCCAGAGTCAAATTTTTGGGCAGGATCAGTGTTAAGTGTATGTAAGAACACATGGCATGCATTTTAACCAGATGCTTGCTCTTTAAAATCGTATTTTCCTCAAATAGTAAAATATAAACTGTCCCCCTTTAATGGGCTTACCTGGATCAGTGCTACCTGCACTGAGCTGTGCACAGACGTTGTCGTTCTCCTGCAGAGCCTTTTTAAAGTAGAAAATTCCCAAATTGTGCTTGCTCATGGCAAAATGGATACAACCAAGATTATTCCAGAACATGCACCTCAAGCATTCACCTGAGAAAAACATACGTAAGTTTATCCACAGATTTTATTGTTGATACACATCATACAAGAATCAGGCTTAGCGAGCAAGAGTTAATTATATATGCAATTCTACTCAGTCCTTACAGAACTGTTTATAAGGCATTTGAAATTTAGGAAACATCTGAAAATTTTGTAAACTCCTTTTCTCTTAAAATCTCTTATTAAAGGTGATAAATCAATCCTGCATTTTGATTTTGTTAGCCTGTTTAGTTTTTTCTTCTGATTTAATTTTTAATAATCATAGGCAAATGATACAAAAATGCAAAGGACAAGAAGTATTTATTAGTAACATAATATGTACGCACTGCATCCACACAACAAAATATTATGTACAAACTGGAAGGAATGCAGCAAGCTACAGAAACAGTCAAAATATATTAAATGAAGAATAGCAAGTATATGTAAACAGAACATGTAAAATCCTGCTTTGGTTTGTTCAACCCTAAGTCTCCACTCTTCTTTCCGTTCACACTCCTTTAAATATGACTATGGCTGAGCATCTATCTTCCCATGTGTGTTGGGCATTTGTATTTCTTATCCTGTACACTTGGCTCTTCCTGCTCTTTACCCATTTAAAAAATTTGGTTACAGATGTTTTTCCTATTGGTTACCTGCTAGTGTGTATGTTATAGAAACCTTCTGTCACATCTGTTTCAATTATTTCCCTCCACTTCCAGTTTGTCATCTGTCTTGTGACTTGGTTCAGAGGGTGTGTGTATGCTTGTTTTCAATCATAAAAAGTTTTACATTTTTATGTGGTCAAATTTAGTAATCTTTTCTAAACTGTATGGTTCTTGGATTTTGGATAATGTTTAATCGAGGCTTCCCCACCACAAAAATAAAATATTCATCTAAGCTTTCTTTTGCTGTTTTTATGATTTTATTTTTACATTATAATCCTGCATCTCTCTAGATTTTATTTTGGTGTAATGAAAGCAATCCAGGTTTTTCTAAATTGTTTCTTTTTCTAAATGGTTTCCCAAACATTCCAAAACAATTTACTGATAGTCTGTCTTTTCCTCAATGATATAAAACACCCAACTAGATTGATAAAATTAATAATCAGAATATTCATTCAATGCTAAAAACTAAAGGTTGGCCTCTGATATATTTTAAAATTAAACAATGAGAATATTTAAGAAAGAAAAAAAACTAGGCTGAGGAAAAAAGAGTAAGAAATATACTAATATGTTTTAAAGGAGGTTGCTTCTGGCGAGTGGCATTATGAACAATTTAGGAGAAATTCTATTCCCAAATCTTCTCTAATAAGCCTATTTTATCAGCAGCAAACACTGAATTTTATGTGTGGGAAGCAAATTAAAGATTTTAAAATTAATACTATGAAAAATATCAATACATTAAAGTATATAACTATATATAAAATCTATCCTATTAGATTATCATAACTGTTGACTAGTCAACTACATGTCCTGCTCCATTTTAAAGACTGACAATATCTGAAATTCTGAAATCTGTGTCAAGACAATTCTAAGTAAAATTTCTGCAATGTATATTACCTTTTTAGTCTGAGAGACCGTTCCAGTTTGGGTGTTAGAGGGTCTCTGAGGGGAAACTATGACAATAAAAACATGAAAAATAAAAATTTAACAGAATCAGAAATGGGTACTCAGAACAAATGGAGTACCCAAGAGAATTATAATGGAAAAAACTGCCTTTCTCCATCCTCTATGACTCCACTGAACTGAAGGGGTGAATGGGGGAAGGTTTGAGTATGCTTGCATGTGTGTTCTGTGCATTGGTCTGAATAGAATCTCAAACAAAACAAACACTATATTCATCCTTTGCATTCTGAACTTGGTACAAAATATTTTCAATAGTTTAACCTTGGGGACTTCTCTGGTGGTCCAGTGGTTAAAGACTTCGCCTTCTAATGCAGGGGGTGCGGGTTCGATCCCTGGTTGGGGAGCTAAGATCCCACATGCCTCGTGGCCAAAAACCAAAACATAAAACAGAAGCAATATTGTAACAAGTTCAATAGAGACTTTAATTAGATTTCTTTTTTAAAAATAATTATTTTATTTATTTATTTATTTTTGGCTGTGTTGGGTCTTCGTTGCTGTGTGTGGGCTTTCTCTAGTTGTGGCGAGCGAGGGTTACTCTTCATTGCGGTGCATGGGCTTCTCATTGCAGTGGCTTCTCTTGTTGCAGAGCACAGGCTCTAGGGCACGTGGACTTCAGTCGTTGTGGCACGCAGGCTCAGTAGTTGTGGCACGCAGGCTCTAGAGCGCAGGCTCAATAATTGTGGCACATGCGCTTAGCTGCTCTGCGGCATGTGGGATCTTCCCGGACTAGGGCTTGAACCCGTGTCCCCTGCATTGGCAGGCGGATTCTTAACCACTGCGACACCAGGGAGGTCCCAATAGAGATTTTAAAAACGGTCCACATTAAAAAAAAAATCTTAAAAAAAAAAAAGTTTAACCTCATTTCTTGAATAGTTTAACCTCATTTCCTTCTTCCCCATAAAACAGCAATGATATGAACTTAAATGACAGCTGCAAATTTTACCTTTCATTTTACTATCATATTATTCACTGCTTTTATGCGAGAGAAGGGAAAAGTAAAAACATTATGATCTCATTTCCTTAAAAGGACTCATTTCACAAAGCAAAAGACCAAGGACCTTATGCCCTGGACATAATTTCGAAGCTGGTATTAAAACCAAAATGATAGAAAGAGCATGTGAAGTGAAAGAAAAGTAAAATAAGAAGGGAGGCTTCTTTTAAAATGGAAATGAGTAATAAAATAAAATACCAGGAATTTTCTGAAGCAGCAATAATAAAACATTTTCATTTAAAAAATTAGCAAAAATCACTCTGAAGAGCAGTCTAGGGAAAAAAACCAAGGAACAAGGCATAAGAGTCAGGAAGAAAATACCAAAACTTCACAATTTTCTTTTACCTGTTTTCATGAATCCTGGATGCTCAGCAATGTTTGAACTATTCAACAGCTTCACAGCTTTTCGATAATTGCCTCTTAAGTACTCAAAATTGCTTTTAAGAAACAGGGAGGGTGCGGACTGTAAAGAAAACATAAGTTTCTTACAGTTTGTACTCAGATGCCTAATGTGCGATCATAATCAGACTGTTGCACTGGCATGTGGTCAAGAGCATACATGAGTCACTTAAGCCACTGTCACAAAAACTATGGTCTCTGAGCTTTCCATTGCTCTCACAATCTAAAACAATGAAACCTGGCAGAGAGCACTTTACAAACTGAATTATTAAAGGTCTACCTAAAAAAATACATACAACATATATGAGTAAGAATACAGTCTGCAAAATATCCACTGACTGTCTTCATCTATTACACTATTAATTGAAAGCCAATTTAACAGCAGAAACTAAGTCCTTCATTTTAATGGTTATCACAGAGACTGGTGATCTCCCTTATTTTTTAGGATATAAATACACCTCCATTAGAACCCAAAGAAGTACAAATAATCAAATGCTTTTCCAAGTGGGGGAAAAAAGTGTCATTTTATGAATGGAAAAATTCCCTAACAGAATTCCTTATTTTCAAGGGCTAATCTTGCTGTTACAAAAATCATGCTTTAGATCACAGACCACCTTTTGCTTCTCCTAAAACTTCCTCCTGAAGTTTTCCCTGATTTGGGTATGACTAACAATTATTTATTTTCCTGTTTGTCTCTCCCCTCTGACTATGGCATCCTTTAAGGAAGGGAATCATGTCTTTTCTCCCAAGAAAGGTTTGATAATGGCTGGCTGGCTACTTATACTTAAACCTTTCCCTCTTAGCCTCAAGTCTACCCTTCAGGTCTAGGCTACAACTGTTCTCAAAAATCACTTGAGTAAAACTGACCCAGTGGCCAATTTGGATCCTGCCTGAGATTTCTAGAGTCAATTTTCTTGAACTATTCCTTCTATAAACCGTATCTCTTTATGATTTCACACTTTTAGTTAACAGTTTTCCTAAACGTATCTGTCTCTTCCCTCTACTGTCTTTAAAAAAATTACTTATTAGTGGAGGGATGGGGTGGAGGGAAATGAAAGAGTAATTATAACTCAAGTACTCTGGCACTAATCAAACTGAAGGTATTGTCAAGCCAAAGATCATTTGGAAGGGGAAGGTTTGGGTTACAACCAGACTGTTTATCTTCAATAAATGTTTTGAGTATAATCTAAAAAAATCCTAAAGTGTCTAATAACAGTAAATGTTTAAGTGAATTGTGATAAACCACTCAAAGAATTCTGGATAGCTATTCAAAATGGTGGTTTTGAAGGCTATATACCAAAGGGAAATGCTTGTTATAATTTTAGGTGAGAAAAGTACGATGTTAAATTATAGACACAGTATGATCACTACTTCACAACTCAATATAAAGGTTTACAGCTGGCAGTATATATGCACTATAATAGACTGTGATAAATTATTTAAAACTGATAATACCTATTGTCCAAATAAGAAAATTTAGGACATAAAAGCTGCTAATTGAAAAAAAAAAAGAGAAAACTCAAGAAGAAACTTACATTCCCAGCTGTGTTCATGACAGACTTGATTTCCCTTTTGCATGCCTTCAGGGACTTCATTTGGATATACGCTCTTACTTTATACTGTCAAAGGAAAAACGCTAGTATGTAGGAACTGTAGTGGATTTACAGATGCTGAAGCAATTTTACTTTCTAGTTAAGAAAATTAAACCCAATCTGTTCACAACAGTTATACCAGTTACTTGCAAAAGTGAGTTTAAAATTATCTTAAATAATCTATTTTTATTGTACTCTTGGAATATACTTTTAAAAACTAAAACATGGCAGGATGAAATTTATAACTAAGTTCCAAGCAAAAATCCTATTAATTCTTAACTGCATATGCCTAACAATGAATTTTAAAATTCTACAAACTAATTTTTATCATCCAATACATTCCCAGGCCATTTCTCTCAATTTTCTATAGAGAAGTAAAAGAAATGACATTGCATTATCATCTTAAGCAAAATATATTTAGAAGGATAAATGTGCTTCTAAACTGTAATACTTCAAAGCCAAATAAACATACATGCCTTGAATTATTTACTGCTCTCAATGATCTATCACATTCTTCATCATTCATAACTCCTAGTAAATACATGTCACATATAACTTCTCTTAAAATTTATGCTACCTGATGTATCTTTGACTTCGCAGCTTCTATTAGAGCTCCACTTTCAGCTTTATGATTAGACCCATCTTTGTTGCTGTTATTACCAGTCTGTAGGGTGGTGAAACAAAGTTAACCAAAATTAAATATTTTTGACCATAATTGAAATCACTGATTTCCAAGTGAGCTAATCTGAATCACCTAGAGAACATTTTCAAAATTCGGAATCCCAGGTCCCAGAGATTCAGGTTTAATTGTTTGGAGTGGGTCACAGATGTAGAGAACAAACTTATGGTTACCAAGCAGGGAACGGAGGGTGGGACAAATTGGGAGACTGGGATTGACATATATACACCACTATATATAAAATAGATAACTAATGAGAACCTACTGTTTAGCACAGGGAATGCTACTCAATGCTCTGTGGTGACCTAAATGGGAAGGAAATCTAAAAAAGAGAGGTTATATGTACACGTATAACTGATTCACTTTACGGTACAGCAGAAACTAACACAACACTATAAAGCAACTATACTCCAATAAAAATTTTTAAAAAAACAGTTTGGAGTGGGTGACAAGAAACTCTACTTATAAGAAGCTCATAGTTTAGTATAGTGATGGGCTAGGTTTAAAAAGGCTGGCTATTGGACTTCCCTGGTGGCACAGTGGTTAACAATCCGCCTGCCAATGCAGGGGACACAGGTTCGATCCCTGGTCTGGGAAGATCCCACATGCGGTGGAGCAACTAAGCCCGTGTGCCACAACTACTGAGCCTGTGCTTTAGAGCCTGCGTGCCACAACTACTGAAGCTCACGCGCTCTAGAGCCTGTGCTCCCCAACAAGAGAAGCCACCTCAATGAGAAGCCCGAGCACTGCAACGAAGAGTAGCCCCCGCTCGCCGCAACTGGAGAAAGCCCGAGCGCAGCAACGAAGACCCAAAGCAGCCAAAAATAAATAAATAAATAAATACATTTATTAAAAAAAAAAAAAAAAAAAAAAAGCCTGGATATTACTTGGTCAGAACTCAGATTGTCTTTCTACAACCCATAATAGATCATGTCATTCCCTCTTTAAAAACTTTCTCTGGGGACTTCCTTGCTGGTCCAGTGGCTAAGACTCCACGCTCCCAATGCAGGGTGCCTGGGTTCGATCCCTGGTCAGGGAACTAGATCCCACATGCTACAACTAAGAATTCGCACGCAGCAACGAAGATAATGCGTGCTGCAACTAAGACCCGGCGCAGCCGAATAAGTAAATAAATTAAAAAACAAAACTAAACTTTCTCTGGTATCAACACTGCCAACATCATACCCTAAATACCTAGCAAAGTATTCAAAGTCCTTCATGATCTGACCCATATTTGAGCTGCCAATCTCACCCCAATGATCTCCATCACATCCGTCAGGTACTCCCCAGGTCAGATTACCAGAAATCCCTCCCACCACCACTCTCTCTCCTTCTGTACTCTCTGCTCTGCCAGGACGGTCATCCTGCTCCATCTTTCCTCTTCTGACTTGTTGAACTGTTACATCTTTCAAGGCTCAAATCAAACATCCAAACTGCTCTGAAACGTTCCCTAACCTCCTTCCTCCTTGTCATGAACAGATTTTGCTCCATCTTTCTCTTCCCACAGACGTGAGCTCCTTGAAAAGCAACAACTGCAGTGTTTTCATTTTTGTCACCTTAGTACCACCTCATAGAGCACACAGCATCTGCTGAAATGAGTTATATTTCATCAACTATTACAAGTACTGAATATAAAAACGAAATATTTTACTACACAACAGTGTTTGGGAATAATGCTAAGATTATTTAACTGAACTCTCAGATATACACACTTGTAAAAAGTAACGCTAAATGTTTATTTTTAAACCTCAAGAACTTATACAGGCAGAAAGAAATGTATTGATAATCTGTTTTCTACAAACACTCCTTTTTCAACAAAGAAGCAGGAAGAGGAAGAAAGAAGGATCATCCCTTGGCGGCCAGAAGCACAAGCAAAATGAAAAACACAAGAATGAAGATGTATTCTTAATTTACACCAAGTGTCTCCAGAACGTGGTGAAGCTTAATTGTCATAAATATGTCCTCTTTTTGAAGAACTTTAATGATGAAATTTCCCCAGATTATGGAATTTTGTTGTCTTCATTCTAATCTTCACATTCTGTAAAACTAATATCTCACACATGAAAAGATGTGAACATATATCCTTGGTCATTAGGGAAATCAAAACTATTATGAGGTACTACTTCATACCCATTAGGATGGTTACAATTTTTAAAAGACAGGTAAGGGCTGGTGAGAATGTGGAGAAAATGGAACCCTCAAAAGTTGCTGGTAGGAATATAAAATAGTGCAGCTACTTTGGAAAAGTCTGGTAGTTCCTCCGAAAATTAAACATAAGAGTTACCAAATGATCTGGCAATTCCACTCTTAAATACACACCCAAGAGAATTGAAAACATATGCCCCCACAAAAATTTGTACATCAGTGTTCATAGCAGCATTACTTATAACAGCCAAAAGAGGAAAACAACCCAACGTTCATCAGCTGATGAATGGATTAAAAAATGTGGCATATCTACATAACGGAATATTATTCGGCCATAAAAAGGAATGAAATACATGAAAAAGGAATGCTACAGGCTACCCATGGTAAACTGAAAATAATATACTAGAGGCCAATCACAAAAGGTCACATAGTGTATGACTGCATTTATATGAAACGTCCACAAAAGGCAAATCCACAGAGAAAGAAAAGTAAACTAGTGGTTGCCAGAGGCTGAGGGAAGGAGGGAAAGGGAATCACTGCTAACAGGTACAGGGTTTCTTTCCGGAGTGATGAAATCATATAGTGGTAATGGTTGCACAATTCTGTGAGTATACTAAAAACCACTGAATGGTACACTATGAAACGGTAAATTTTGTGTATGTAAATTATATTTTAATAAAGCTGTTAAAATAATATTTAATAACCACAAATATTAATCATACTTTACATTTTAGTCTGATCACCTCAGAACACTCACCTCATTCTTTCCGTTTTTGTTATTGTTGCCCTGTGAAATCATTTTTTCTAGAACAGCAAGAAGATGTAAAGCTTTCTCAGCTTGGTAGGTTAATATATACAGGTCTACGAGCAAAAAACACACTGCTTGGGCAAATTTTTCTTCTGGCGGGAAAAAACATGAAAAGAAAAGTCACAATCCAAAGTGAAGCAAGTATCTCAGACCATTCCCCACAGAAAAAGCTCTAAAAAGCAAAGCCTGAGTCTTGACTTAAAGGAATGTTTATTACCTAGAGCTGTGGATGGAACCGACAATGTCATTCTATTAGGCACCTCAAGGTCTCTCATATCAGGGATTCTACTGTCTGAAATTCCTTTGGCAAAATATCTACCAAATACCAGCATATGAAATGAGGAGTATTACTTTAGGTGGAAGGAAACCCTAGTTGCAGTGCCTGCTTGGCTACTTAATAGATGTGCAGCCTCTGCACATCACTGAACTACTTAGACCTCAGCTGGCTGACCTGTAAAACGGGGAGAATACTTCACATGCCTGAAGGCAGGGGGTGGACCAGGCGATCCCCTGAGGTTCCTTCTAACTCTAAAAAGGTCTATGACTCTAGGAAAAAGACTTCCTTTCTAGGCACAGAGATGGGGAAAAGAAACAGGGTGATTACAGACACAAAAGAAACAAGGTGTGGACTGGAGTATACCAGAAAATTGAAACAGCCAAGAGGAAAATATGAAGACAAAAACTTCAAAGGAAGAAGAGCCCAGCGAAGAGAGGTATATGTCTGGTATATGACATAACACTATTTTCCTTTCCTTTCAAAAGAGAAGATAAATGGAAAGGGTCTAAAAGAAGGCTGCTATAATCAAGAACTGAACATTGCAAAAGCCCTTAAGAGCCTCCTAACAAGTCTTCCTGATTCCATTCTTGCTCTTACACAGTGGCCAGAGTAGAATCCATTTAGAACTAAAGTCAGTGCAGTTGATGTGCAAAGGTCACACATCTCCAAGGGCTGCGCACCACACCTGAAAAACAGTGAGTCCTTCCCCAGGCTAAAATGCTAACCCTGTGCTCCCCACCTCGCTCCAGTCACCACGGCGCTCCTGCTGCTCCCCTCACTTGCCAGGACCACGCTCACCTCAGGGCCTCTGCACACACTATTACCTCTGGCTGTGATGCTTTCCCCCAGCTGCGTGGCTCACCTCTTCTCTTCATTCAAGCCTCTCTCAAACACTGTCTTATCCCAGGCCTTCCTCAATTACCTTATCTAAAAATAACATCCCCAGTCAATCCTCTTGCCCAATTTTAGCCTTTCTTTGCAGCATTTAACTACCTCGCCATATGTATTTATCGTATTGCCTCTCTCTGCCATTAGAACATAAGCTTAATGAGGGTAAAGACTTTCTCTATTTCATTCACTGTATTATCTTCAGACCCTAGAACAGTGTCTGCTCCATAGGGTATGCTCAACAAATTTATGTTGTATGAAGAGCCAAGTAATAAAGTTAAAAAAAAAAAAAAAAAGGTTTTCAAAGAAGGAGGAAAAGTGGATCTAAAAACTGACTAGTTGGTTGCTATATTCTGCTCAGCCATAGTAAAGATGAACATCATTTCATTAACTGTTCTGGAAATTCTAAAAACCAGCTTTCTAGCAAAAGCACATCTGTGCCATCCTAGAAATATAACTGATTTCCAGCTTTACAGGGGAAAGGAACTGGTCCCTAGTCACACAATCTTTCACCACTGAGGTCTCCTGCCTAGTCTGTCAGCCACTGCATCCTCAGGGCTGAGGGGCAGAAGAGCACCCGGAAAAGGCCTCCCTGGAGCCACAGTGAGAGCTCTCCAGCCAGCTGTCAGCACCAGGGACCCTGGAACCTTCCCAAGGCACCAGAGCAGGTACAGACCACCACCTGTCCTGTGGTGACCATAACAGCAATAAGGGGTTTATAAATCAGGAATTCGCCCCAGTGATTTGAATTTAAAAGAAAGGAGCCATGGAGAAAAAGCCAATTGAAATCTGACTGCTTGCAGGCTGGAAACCAGCGGCCCTCTCAAACATTTCCTGGGTCCAGCTTTGCTGCTTTATTTGCTCCCTCTTCTTTCTTTGCCCTTACTTGTCTTACTACTCTTACTTGAGGCTAGTAATTGTAAGCTAGTTAACAAAAAAGCTAATTGGGTTCTATACTATCTACTCTATGATTACCCACAAAAATTTCAATTAGGCAATATACAAAATAAAATACTACACTGTCCCCTAACATTCCAAAACACTCCTTCCTTAATACACTACTCAAGAAAGAAAGGATCAGGTACATGGAGGTGGTGTTTAAACATCAAAGAAAAAAAAAAAAATCAGTAAATCTTTTCAATTAGAAATAGCATTTCTAACAGTTATCATCAAAAATTGGGATAGGGGTAACAGTGGGATATTAAAGGAAAACCTGGATTCATCTAAAAGTGATATAATTTTTATTTTTTTCTAACCATAAAGAAAACTCGACACAGCTTTTTTTCTTTCTTTAAACACTCACATGTAATTCTGATTCAGGTTATTATCTAGATTAAAGTATCAGAGACCTTCACAGGTATGAGAAGATAGGCAAATTTCTGATTTGACAGATAACATACCAAAAGGTTCTATGAACTGATAAAGTTTTTCACCAACGGATATGGCTTCTGTATACTGCCGGAGATGATACAGGATGACTGCTTGATTGTAATACAACATACTGTTTTCAACATCATCTAATCCATCCATTTCTTCAACAGCCGAGTGCACCTATTAAACAATCAACAGGGATTATGTTCTAACAGTAATAAAGAGCAAAAGTGAAAGAATCTAAATGAATAAACAGGAACACAGGCCAACATTTTTTACTCTAAAATTTTCCACATTTTTAATAGGACCTCTAGATTTTAATTACTCTCACATACTAAAAATTATTTCATTCATATAAAATTCTGCTAAGTAAAACATTCTGATGGGACTTTATTAAGTACCTCGCCCAAGGCAAGGTGAGTCTCTTCCTTGCCACTGTGAAGCTATCCTCAGTGCTTTCTAAAAGCCAGTGTGGCTTCTGAGTTGGATTCCCACTTTCCAGCCTCACGCAGCAAGAGGCTACATAGGGAGTGGGCAAAACTCAAAATGACCTTTCCTATGAGAATGTTATGAGGTACTTATACATAAGCTTGATTCCATTTTGTAAAAACCAAAGTAAATTTAAACATTAACAAATAATACTATTTAACTATGTGCCAGGCCTGCTACGTTAAACCTTTTACAGAGAATACCTCCTTTAATCCTTCTCATACCTCAAGGACATAGATATTATCATTTCCATTTTATAAATAAGGAAACAGCAAAAAAAACCTTAATTATCTTGCCTGAGGTCATATGACTAGAAAGTATACTTTCTGATTTTCCTACTATGTTCAGGTTTTATTCTCACAATTAAAAAAAAAAGATTTTTCAAAGTAATGAACAACAAAAATATACTTTGTCACACATGGTGGTGAAAATCGGCTTTTAATGGCTTTACTAGAACCCTAACATCCACATCTGATACGAAAAGAAGAAAAGTCACAACACTTAGCATTTTAAAGCTAATGACTATCTGTATACCCACTTTCTGTAATAGGCTTTTAAATTTTTATCAAGTTTTACAACCATTCTGTAATTCCATGGAACACATTAAAATGGAATTCTACCTGTATTAAAATTTATCTTTCTTTGCCACCACAAAGACTGCAATAAATTACTGAGAATGTTAAGTAATTAATTCTAATACTGACATTTTCCTAAATTAAGCAGTGGAATTTTGACATACAGTTGGCCCTCTGTATCTACAGGTTCCACATCTGTGGATTCAACCAACCACAGATTGAAAACACTTGGGGGAAAAAATTCCATAAAGTTCCTAAAAGCAAAATTTGAATTTGCTGTGCGCTGGCAACTATTTACATAGCATTTACATTGTATTAGGTATTATAAATAATCTAGAGATGATTTAAAGTATACAGGAAGATAGGAAGATGCGTGTAGGTTATATCAAAATATCATGCCATTTCATATAAGGGACTTGAACTGTGGATTTTGCTACCGTGGAGTGGGGGATCCCCGGAATCAAACCCCCGTGGACCTCCAGGTTTGACTGTACAGGGACTTAACAACCTTGGTCTAGCTAATGATAAGAAACAGAAAGTTCATGATACATAGTGATTTGTAATCAGACTTCTGCAGATTTCAATCACCCATGTGGTGAGCCTGACAGGAGGGTTCAATTGTTAACAATTGGTCCTAGCTAGCTAACAGCATGTGCATCTCAATGAGTTTGGGGTCTTTATAATTTTCACTTATCAAGTCTCTATCTTCAAGTGATTAAAAATAGTCTCTTTAA
The DNA here is from genome assembly GCF_965194825.1 of Balaenoptera physalus. Taxonomy (NCBI): domain Eukaryota; kingdom Metazoa; phylum Chordata; class Mammalia; order Artiodactyla; family Balaenopteridae; genus Balaenoptera; species Balaenoptera physalus. The sequence continues at coordinate 58,688,079 of NC_138896.1, read as the reverse complement.
ATAGAGAAAACTCAAATTCCAAAGAAAGATAACACTTCTAGGTAGTTATGCAATGAAGAAAGAATAAGCTAAGAAAGGGATAATTCTCAGCCAGAAAAAGGGGTTTTGGACAAATTAAGGAGTTTTGGTTTCAGCAAAGGTTGAACTTATGAATAACTTTGCCACATTTTCTATGATTCACCAAAATAATCTAGTAATTGCTCCAGCCAGAACAAAATCTACTCACTAAATGAGATAAAAAGTCACTGAAAGTGGCATGGATTGACAAGGTGTGTCACTATGCCCAAAACATGTGACTGAACAGAAGTATGATTTAGAGAAAGCAAGGAGACACAAGTACAAACACTTGTAGGAAACTCAAGAGAGTTGGAAGGCACTGTGCGTGTGTGTGTGTGTTACTGAACCAATCTTATTAAGAATAAAGGCTGGGACTTCCCTGGTGGTGCAGTGGTTAAGAATCCGCCTGCCAATGCAGGGGACATGGGTTTGATCCCTGGTCCAGGAAGATCCCACATGCCGTGGAGCAACTAAGCCCATGTGCCACAACTACTGAGCCCACACGCCTAGAGCCCGTGCTCCGCAACAAGAGAAGCCACCGCAATGAGAAGCCCGTGCACCACAACGAAGAGTAGCCCCTGCCTGGTGCAACTAGAGAAAGCCCACAAGCAGCAACGAAGACCCAACGCAGCCAAAAATTAAATTAAAAAAAAAAAAAGAATAAAGGCTGATGAAAGGATTTCAAAAAACAGTTGTCTTGGCTTAACAGGAAGTTTGCAGGAACCTCTTATTCTTTATGTTTTTTAAAATTAATTAATTATTTTATTTATTTTTGGACGCACTGGGTCTCCATTGCTGCATGTGGGGTTTCTCTAGTTGTGGCGAGCGGGGGCTACTCTTCGTTACGGTGCATGGGCTTCTCATCGTGGTGGCTTCTCTTATAGTGGAGCATGGGCTCTAGGCGCGTGGGCTTCAGTAGTTGTGGCATGCAGGCTCAGTAGTTGTGGCTCTCGGTCTCTAGAGAGCAGGCTCAGTGGTTGTGGCACACAGGCTTAGTTGCTCCGTGGGATGTGGGATCTTCCTGGACCAGGGATCGAACCCATGTCCCCTACATTGGCAGGCGGATTCTTAACCACTGTGCCACCAGGGAAGTCCCCAGGAGCCTCTTATTCTAAAAAAGGTTTTCAGGATGAACTTGTACTCAAAGCCCAAATTAATGTTCCCTGCAAGAAACTATGGGGTTGTAGGGCGCAAGTACTAGACATCAGCAAACATCATCTTTCCTTTGATTCTGGAGCTCCAGATAAATCATGGTTAATAAGACTAGAGCAATGATGTAATGTGATGACATATACATTTATAGAGACTGAGGCAGTTATGAGAAGAGGCTCAAGAGTCAGAAGGTCTGGTTCAAATCCTGCTTCTCCCCTTCCTAGCTGTAAATATTAAAATTAATAGGCTCTCTAAACCTCAATTTAAAATTGAGATAGGGGACTTCCCTGGTGGTCCAGTGGTTAAGAATCAGCCTTCTAGTGCAAGGGAAACGGGTTCGATCCCTGGTCGGGGAACTAAGATCCCACATGCCGAGGGGCAACTAAGACCTCACGCTGCAACTACTGAGGCCGCGCGCTCTGGAGCCTGTGCACAACTAGAGAGCCCATGTGCTGCAAGTAGAAAGCCTGTGCACCGCAAGGAAGGATCCCGCATGCTGCAACGAAGATCCTGCATGCCACAACTAAGACCCACTGCAGCCAAATAAATAAATAAAGTATTAAAAAAATTAAAAATTGAGATAACAAATACCTACCACAAGGGTTGAATGTGAGGATTATATGAGATATGACATAAAAAGCACTTAATATGAAATATGGAATCAAGTAATAACCATTTAATAAATGTTGGCTATCATTCTCCTTTTCATTGACGAATTTTAATAGGGTTGAAAAATTACTTTACTCCTATAAAGAGTCATGAAGAACCTGAAGGGGTCTCTTATTTCTAACCATGTCACATTTTAGGTGATGCTTCCACAGTATGGTGGTACTCATGAATCCAGGACAGGGGCTCAAAAAGGTCTCAAGACCTTGTACAGCATGAAGCAGTAATTAAAAACACAAACAGAACTGGGTTCTTGTAGCTCTTATTACTTAAAAGCTTTCTGTCTTTTGACAATTTATCCAAGCCATCTGTACCTCAGCTTTCCCATCTGTAAAATGAGAAAAAATATAGTAGCTACTTCACAGGGCTACTGGGAAGAATAAGTGAGATGTCCTATACGAGGTTCTTAGTTACGTAAGGTCTTGTTACACAGTAAGCACTAAAGGTCTGCTATTAGCCCTCTTGAATATCAAAGGTCTACCCTTGTGAGGCTGTTATGCCCAATGACCAAGGCAAGTCCCAAACCATATATAAATCAGAATATCTTCTATTTGATCAGTTAATCATCTCCTAATCCAAAATGCTAAAACAGTTTGACATTATTATTAATAATCAGATCTTTGCAGTTATAAATAAGATAAAATCTCGGCAGCTACTCTTCTATTTCAATTCTTTCTCAAAACTCCAAAGCTCATTCAAATTTTGTGTATTAGCTTATTCTGTTCAAGTTCAAAACCAATAAAAGGACTTCCCGGGTGGCACAGCGGATAAGAATCCGCCTGCCAATGCAAGGGACACGGGTTCGAGCCTGATCTGGGAAGATCGCCCATGCCGTGGAGCAACTAAGCCCGTGTGCCACAACTACTGAGCCTGCGTTCTAGAGCCCACAAGCCACAACTACTGAGCCCATGTGCCACAACTACTGAAGCCTGAGCGCCTAGAGCCTGTGCTCCGCAACGAGAAGCCACGACAATGAGAAGAAGCCTGTGCACTGCAACAAAGAGTAGCCCCCGCTCGCTGCAACTAGAGAAAGCCTGTGCACAGCAACAAAGAGTAGCCCCCGCTCGCTGCAACTAGAGAAAGCCTGTGCACAGCAATGAAGATCCAATGCAGCCAAAAAAAAAAATAAACCAATAGAAAATAAAATCACACAACATACCTTTCATTTCATGGAGTAAGAATTTTATACAAATAAAATTAATAGCAACAAATGTTTTATATTAGAAATCATGCTATTAATATCAGATAAGAAGTCAAATTAATTTTACTCAACTAACTTTATTTCACAATCTAGAGAGCACCACAATATTTTTATAATGAAATTCATTTATGTATCACCTGATTCTTCAGCTGGTTAAGTGTCTGTCTTAAACTATCTGTTGTTGTTTGGCTACTTTTGAAAAACTCAGCTACTGCTGTATTCAAAATTATTTTATAATCGTCTTTGTTTATATCTTGTAGGCAGGCAAGATGTTGCAGACAGACATCATAATTTCCAGCCTAAAACAAAAACACACAAACAAAATTACATACCAACTTTAAGAACTATACATTCATTTCCAAATATATTTCATTGATCTTTATTTAAAAATTCTTACAAAGACAAATATAATTCCCCTAAATATACTAATTAAAGTCACTAGATGAAGTGAGAGTCATGCCAATTAAGAAACTGTGATATGTCAATTATATCTCAATAAAACTGAAAAAAAATTGTGGATATTTATTTCCTAAGAATGAAACTCTAACAGTGATACATGTGCATTATATCTACAAGACACACACACACATATGGGTATGTAATACACCTATATATAATATATATTATAATCAGATAGAATATATATTAGTACATATTGCTAGCAAGGTATAATAGCCAAGGCTAGCCAAGAAAGGTAATATGATTAATTACTCCAAATTTTAATTTCTAGTATACTTGGAATACCCAAGTATCAAGTTCTTCCACTTACATGTATGTAACTTGATAATAAAATAATGTTTTCTTTCATGTCGTTTAATGTCAGAAAAGTTAAAGTTTTGACAATAAACTTTTGGGGTTCCATTTTAAAGCACAGTCAAGGAAGAGAATTGAAGAGAGTAGTAAAATGAAAAGACTGACCCACATATTTACAAATCTAAACTTAAGAGACTTAAAAACAACATTATGACAGTTAAAATATGTTTATGGAAACACAAAAAGTTGGAAATGGCTCAAATTACTCCCATTCCTTTCACCATATTTAAACTCTAAAATTAAAAAAAAATTTTTTAAACCTAAACCTACTCTCTAAACTTAAAACTCTGGAATTAGTACAGAACAAAAATTATAAATTAAAAAATTCACTGTGAAAATATTCATGCTTGACAGTTACTAAAAATGGAACAGATTAAGAGAAACCATTTCTTACTGTAAAAGCCTGGAAAGCACTGGTGGACAACTCCTTCTCTTGATCAGTGATCCCAGAGGACTGACCTGTCCCTTCATGTTTCTCTGCTCCCTGATCTGCAAACACACAAGTTTTATAGTTCTTTAGAAATAACAGTAATAACAGCAGTGAATGTGTCCCTAGTTTTCTTCTTCATTGTCTTCTTCCTAATGAAGTTGCCAAAGTTAGACCTCTCTCAACCACAATGGCTATTAGTGTCATAAGTGAGGAAGAAGCCATTCCTTTGAAAACTTAAGAAATGTTTCCTTTTGCTGTGGAAATCCTTATGTAAGGATTACAGCTCTGTCCGTCAGGTCATTCAGGCTGAGAATATTGTGTTCTCTTAAAAATATTAGATCCGTCCCCCAGCCATATACCAAAAATCCCACATATTCAAGAAAATATGCCAGGCCCTGCAGACACAAGGAGATTATAAATACATATACAATGCCTTCAAAAAGTTTATAATCCAGTGGGAACACAGCAACATTTAACAATGAGAAAACTACATTGATAAGAACTCATAGGTAATCTCCAGGCAAAGAAATCCAAAAGCCAAGATTAATACATTTAAAAAGCTTCCTTGGGGGCTTCCCTGGTGGCGCAGTGGTTGAGAATCCACCTGCCAATGCAGGGGACACGGGTTCAATCCCTGGTCCAGGAAGATCCCACATGCCGTGGGGCAGCTAAGCCTGCGTGCCACAACTACTGAAGCCCGCGCACCTGGAGCCCGTGCTCCGCAGTGGGGGAGGCCACCGCAGTGAGAAGTCCGCGCACGGCAATGAAGAGTAGCCCCCGCTCGCCGCAACTAGAGAGAGCCCGCGCGCAGCAACGAAGACCCAACGCAGCCAAAAATTAAAAAAAAAAAAAAAAAAAAGCTTCCTTGGGACTTCCCTGGTGGTCCAGTGGTTAAGAAACCACCTTCCAATGCAGGGGACGTGGGTTCAATCCCTGGTTGGGGAACTAAGATCTCACATGCCACAGGGCAACAAAGCCCACACCCCACAACTAGAGAGCCCGTATGCTGCAACTACCGAGCCCACGTGCTCTGGAGCCTGCGTGCTACAACTAGAGAAGCCTGCGCGCCACAACTAGAGAGAAGCCCATGCGCCCCACAACTAGAGAGAAGCCCATGCGCCCAACGAAGAGCCCGTGCACCACAATGAAAAGATCCTGTGTGCTGCAACTAAGACCCTACACAGCCAAAAAACAATTTTTAAAAAAGCTTCCTTAACAGAACTGTCCATGTACATTCTAATATTCACAATTTCTACCCAATATACTCTTCTAAAAATTAGATTTTTTTAAATTTAAAAAATAAACATAAAAATCTCAGCTGAACCAAGTCTTAAACTACTCAAGGACAACACCTGTTGGGTCTGAGTGTAAACTGGTTAAGACCTCCTGGTAAGGAATTGCCAATACCTGTCTATGTACATAGCCTTGACCAAACAATCCCACTTCTAGGTATTCACTCTACAAATACACAGAGATGCTCACTGTAGCACTATTTATAAAAGTGAATGTCTAGAAATAACACAACTAGAGATATCCTTAAATATCCCTCAGTTAAGAAATTGCTAACTATATATTCCAATTTAAAAAAAATTGCTAACTAAAGCATGGTATAGGAATACAATGGCACACTAAACAACTGTTAAAGAAGCTGAGTCTACATGTGTTGACATGGAAAAATATCTTCAACATCTTAAAGGAACAGATTGCAAACAGTTTTTTAATTAATTAATTAATTGATTAATTTTTGGCTGCATTGGGTCTTCGTTGCTGCACGCAGGCTTTCTCTAGTTGCGGGAAGCGGGGGCTACTCTTCATTGCGGTGTGCGGGCTTCTCATTGCGGTGGCTTCTCTTGTTGTGGGGCATGGGCTCTAGGAGCGTGAGCTCAGTAGTTGTGGCTAGCGGGCTCAGTAGCTGTGGTGCACGGCCTTAGTTGCTCCGTGGCATGTGGGATCTTCCCGGACCAGGGATAGAACCCGTGTCCCCTGCATTGGCAGGTGGATTCCTTCCTTCCTTATTTATTTACTTATTTTTGGCTGAGTTGGGTCTTTGTTGCTGCGCACGGGCTTTCTCTAGTTGCAGCGAGCGGGGGCTACTCTTCGTTGAGGTGTGCGGGCTTCTCATTGCGGTGGCTTCTCTGGCTGTGGAGCATGGGCTCTAGGCGTGAGGGCTTCAGTAGTTGGGGCTCACAGACTCTAGAGCACAGGGTCAGTAGTTGTGGCACACGGGCTTAGTTGCTCCGCGGCACGTGGGATCTTCCTGGACCAGGGCTCGAAGCCGTGTCCCCTGCATTGGCAGGTGGATTCTTAACCACTGCGCCACCAGGGAAGTCCTGCAAACAGTATTATACAACTGAACTTCATGTTTTGTAAAGATATATACGTAGATATGTACTTCTGAATATGTACAGAATAAACTTTGGAAGGATATACATCAAACTCAGTGATTACCTTCAGGGAGTGGGATGGAAGAGGGAGAGATTTTACTTCCCTTCCTATTCCTTTCAATTGTGAAACTGAGCAGGACCCTGTCTGTGGGGCCCTCCTGGATACAAAAACCCTTCCAAACACCCCTCCCACCCTGTTTTCTTGTTTGTAGAAAAAAGCTTCGGGCTCCTAGACCTTTCCTGAGTACCAAAGGGCAGATTCAAACAGTAATTAGAGAAGGGAGGGAATGCAGAAACAAAGGTGGAGCAGTCAAGAAACAACAGTGCAGAGTCCTGGTTCCTCCTCAAGGAATATATATAACACATCTCTTGAGTTCTTCTGCAGGAACTAAGGCCCCCACACAGGTGGAGGATGGTATAACTTCAGGCTGAGCACAAGATTCCTGGATACCACCCTGTTACCTCACTACCAACCAATCAGAAGAAAGCCACACACCCTGCAGCCCTCACCCCAAATTTTGCCTATTAAAAACTTTTTTCCAAAAACCATCAGGGAGTTTGGGTTTTTTGAATACAAGCCACCCAATGTCCTTGCTCGGCCCTGCAGTAAACCTTTCTCTGCTCCAAACTCTGACATTTTGGTTTGTTTGGCCTCACTGTGCTTCAGGCATATGAACTTGCATTTGACAACACTTGTTTAAATTTTTATAATTTACATGGGTTACCTTTTTTTTTAAGTTTTAGTTTTAAATGCCTGCTTAAAACTAATACAAGGTTTTAGAATTCAGATAAGGGGTTAAGTTTTATTTTTAAATGCCTGCCTAAAACTAATACAAGGTTTTAGAATTCAGATAAGGGGTTACCTTCAGGAGTCTAGTGGCTGCAAGATGCATGGGGTGGAGAATGGAGGGTGCTTCTGGGTGTGTGAGAATTCATTAAACTGTATGTATACTTATGATGTGAGCATTTTTTGATAACCACCTAGAAACCTGTTTTCCAGGATCATTTCAACAAATGAGTCCTCAGTAGAGCTGACTTTGGGAAGCCCTGGCCTGGCACATATCAGCAGTAAGCAAAGACCCCCAATTTCCCTCTGTCAAGATGACATCATGGTATAATGAAAACAAACGTCTTGGAATCAGTCACATCTTCAGTCTGGTCTCCCCTTGACCATCTAACTCTCTTAACTAAATATTAGCTTCCTTCCCCCTTTCCTTTTGACAGAACAACTAAGGATTCCATTGTGGTTTTTTTTTTGTTTTTTGTTTTACAAAATACTTATTTCTGCACCTTAAACATACAAATAAACAGTGAAATTAGATTTAGTGTGAACAGCTCCACAGATCACTGCAAAACCCCTATTATTACAATACTCTTGAGAATCACCACTTACACTTAAAAACAAAATATAATTTGTGCTTAAGTGAACTTATCTAAGACTTAGATCTGCCCTACAAAAAAAGGTATTCTGGTATTTGGGGTTTTTTGGGTTTTTTTTGTTTTTGTTTTTTTAGAGGTAAATTTTATTCACAGTGTTGTTTTTTTTTTAATATTTATTTTTAAAATTTATTTATTTTTATTTTTGCCTGCATTGGGTCTCAGTTGCAGCATGCGAGATCTTTATTGTGGCACGTGGGATCTTTTCACTGCAGCACATGAGCTCCTCTCTAGTTGCGGTGTGCGGGCTTTCTCTTCTCTAGTTGTGGTGCATGGTCTCTAGGGTGCATGGGCTCTGTAGTTGTGGTGCGCGGGCTCCAGAGCGTGAGTGCTCTGTAGTTTGAGGCACGCGGGATCTCTAGTTGAGGTGCGCAGGCTCAGTAGTTGTGGCGCATGGGCTTAGTTGCCCCACGGCATGTGGGATCTTAGTTCCCTGAGAAGGGATCAAACCCGCGTCCCTTTCATTGCAGGATGGATTCTTTGCCACTGGACCACCAGGGAAGTCCCTGGCATTGGGGTTTATTAGAAGTGTTACCTCTGATAATTAAAGTTAGATAAATTAGTATTTCATTTCCACTTTTGCATACAAATAAATAAGAATTTATTCGTAACAGGGAGGACAAAAACCTAACAGTTTAATGGAGAGAGCTCACTGGTTTAAGAAGACCCTGACAAACAGCTTTTTCTTTAGAAAGCCAGTAACAGTGAGTTACTGTTAACTGTTTACACAATACACCTGCTTTGCAAAACTTTCAGGTGCACAATAACAGTAAGGACCATTTTCTTTAAAATGTGTAAAAATGGGGACACAGGATTTCAGGATCCCAGAAAGCCAGGTATGAGTTTAGATTGAGACAGAACCTCAACTCTAGGTATATTCATCGTAAAATTTTAACAATGAACGTAAATACTTTGAAATTTTTTTAGGAAACCTAAAGTGTTAAAAAACTTTATCTCCCCTCATAAAGAAGTACACTAAATTTAAACCAAATGCCCAAAATTCTTAGTTTGCCATTAAGTTACCTCCATAGTTTCTTCTAAAATATAGCCTCTCTAAATTAGATGACATTCTTTAATGGGACTTCTTGGCCCAATTGTCATTTATAAATTATGATTATAAATACAAGGCAGAGGGAAACACCCAACAATTCACCAAGGCACTGAAGAGTTTAAGCTTCCACTTTCCACCAGAAGCAGATTGGCTTATGTGGCCACTGCTATCATTATCCTCTAGGAACTGTAAAAGTCTTCTAAAATCTTCCAAATAAGGAAAGAAGCTAATTTTAATAAGCTAGACTCTAAGGATGACAAGAGTCTCTGAAATAGACATTTTAGAGAACTGAGCTCAGTAAACAGCCTTTTACATGTTAACCAGCTATTATTTTACCTACATTCTTTTACTTCAAGATAAAACTAGGGGAAAAAAACCCCACTCCAACAGGATTACTATTCCTATTTTCCTTATCTTTCTGCACTTTTCAAGTTTTCTGCAAGGAACAGGTAATATTTTCACAATCAGTCTTTAAAACATTCACTTTCTTAGTAACTACTGACTTCTTACCAGAAAGAGGCTGCACATAATTCCACAACATGTCTTTATTTGTCCAGAAATAGTCTCTCTTGCCAATTGAAAGAGTATATGACCGTTCATCCATAAACCTGACCTTCCTTCTACTCTGGCCTAATGAACAGGGCTGACCATCTAGGCGAACAGAGCTCATCGGCACACAGACCTTGATGTTTTTTAAGCCAACAGGCTTCATTTCTAACCAAACAATTAGGTCTAGACTAAGTAGAAAAGAAACACATTGCTTTTCCCAAACTGGAAAAAGTCAGTTAACGGAAAGCCCAGGCACATTCCAACACAGAATGTTAAGAATTCAAATCTGATTGGAGGGGTTTCCCTGGTGGCGCAGTGGTTAAGAACCCGCCTGCCAATGCGGGGGACATGGTTTCGAGCCCTGGTCCGGGAAGATCTCACATGCCGGGGAGCAACTAGGCCCGTGCGTCACAACTACTGAGCCTGCGCTCTAGAGCCCGTGAGCCACGACTACTGAGCCTGTGAGCCACAACTACTGAAGCCCACACGCCTAGAGCCCGTGCTCCACAACAAGAGAAGCCACCGCAATGAGAAGCCCGCACACCACAATGAAGAGCAGCCCCCTCTCGCCACAACTAGAGAAAGCCTGCGTGCAGCAAGGAAGACCCAACACAGCCAAAAATAAATAAATAAAACAAATAAATTTATTAAAAAAAAAAATTCTGATTGGAGGATCTTCCACACAAGCTACACTTTTCAAAATACAGCTCCAATGATGTTCAAGAAAAGAAAAATTTTCCCAAAGTAAAAGAAATGCAGGCCTAAGGAAATCTACTGCTACTCTCGCAAAACAGTGTTGATGCGTTTGTGAAGGAAAAGTTTAAATAAGGAGGATGCCATTTCAAAGAAAAAGAATGCAGGTTTACTAAAGCCACCATCCAGCTAAGGTTCACACACCTCACGTGTGGTTTTCTATCACATGACCAAGTACACCTGCCTTAGCAAAGCCCTACATACGATGGCTGATTTCTCCATAGCTCAGAGCACTAACATGTGACCAGCAATGCTATAGACTTGAGCACCCTGTCCAGCAGTGCAGAAACAAAGAACAGAATACCAAGCTTCAGGAATATCAGCACACTTTGGGAAAGACAGGCAAAGCAGAATGCTACCAGTGTTGATGACTGTTTTTATTTTCATATCTGAGAGTAGTTTTTATGCATGGAGAAGAGATTTACTCTAGTTTTCAAATATTAACACTTATTAATTTACAGTTCAGAATGACTAGATTTTCGTCAAACTTTTACATTCAATGTCGACATCTTACTCTATTTGGATTTTTCATTTTAAAGGGCTGTGATGAATGTTTGATTTCACTTACACCTTCAAACAAAATTATAACTACTTTAAATAATTTAATATATTCCATTTTAACTACAACCTTAAAACATTTTAAGTACAGCCTTTGACTTAAAAAGACAAAATTTCTGAGAACTCAAATAACTTATAAATCTAAAAAATTAAGCTTACTGAAAACAGTGACTCTTTAATGTCCATGCAATAACATAGTAAGGCCTCAACTCATATTCACAAATATAAATCAATTATTCATTTTAAATTGGAATCATAAGACTCTAAATTCTTAAACATTAAAAACACCTAAAATACCCAATGCAGAGACTTCTCTGGTGGCGCAGTGGTTAAGAATCTGCCTGCCAATGCAGGGAACATAGGTTTGAGCCCTGGTCCAGGAAGATCCCACATGCTGCAGAGCAACTGGGCCCGTGCACCACAACTACTGAGGCTGCGCCCTAGCGCCTGCGAGCCACAACTACTGAGCCCGCATGCCACAACGACTGAGCCCACGTGCCTAGAGCCCGTGCTCCGCAACAAAAGAAGCCACTGCAATGAGAAGCCTGCACACTGCAGAGTAGCCCCTGCTCTCTGCAACTAGAGAAAGCCCGCGTGCAGCAACAAAGACCCAACGCAACCAAAAATAAATAAATAAATTTATAAAAAAATAAAATAAAATACCCAATGTAGGTCACTTAGAGAAGATACTTTATGTACAGACTCCATTAACTATACTTCAATTTAAAAAATGCACAGATTCTTTACTGGACCTTGAAAAAAGCAAATGGCAAGACAGCATTGCACAGTTTATTTCCTCATTTGCACGTGTGTGTGTGTGTATATATATATATATATACACACATATATATATTTTTTAGTCGATGTAAGCTTGGGTAGGCATAGAAAAAGTCTGGAAGAACACACAAACTCAGTGTTAGTTACCTGGACAGTGAGACTGGGTGGGTAGAAGTGATAGAGGACTTCATGTTTTTTACCTCATACAGTTAATAACAATAAAAAGGTTGGGGTGTTTTAAATAAAATAAAAATAGCCTTAACTTAAAGTTTTCCCATTTTTTTTGTTCTTCCTACCATTTTTACAGTCATCGTGGCTCAAAATGTCAAAGCCATCTTCAAGAACTCTTCTCCCGATTTCATGTTACTCATCTGGTCTTGTCTTTCCCTTATTCATAATGTCATCAACCTTTTCCTATTAAGCCTACTACTGCCATCCTCACAGTCCAAATTCTCAGATAAATTCAAATCTAGGATTTTGCATCCTAACTCCAGCCACTTTCTCCTTTCAAATAACTATCAAAAGTAAAGTCAAATAAATCACCCTAAAATATTGCTGGTGTTTCACACCACTTTTATGTTACATAGGGACATGAACCTTGGAACTTTCAACTGCCCCTTCAATGTTTATCTTTGAATCATAAAGGGAGGATGGGATCAGGGTGGATGGGAACCCCCTCCCTTTACGATTTGGTTGAAATACAAATCAGGGTGTGAGAACTGCTGGCTGATCAGTCACTAAGAAGCCATGCAACCTAGAAGCACAGGTAAATTAGTTCTCCAGGAGGTGAGTCTTGACCAACTGGAAACAGGAAATGGGAGAAAGCTGGACAAATAAATCATCCCTTCTTTCTCTCTCATATGGACTATTCTAAAGTGTAATTTCTCCTCGAAAACCTTACAGAAAAGTCCCATATGCAAATGGCCTACTACGTCTCTTCACAGGTCATGGTGGAACAGTAGCTAGGGCTGTAATGTAGTTCATCTTCCTTTGCCTTCCTTCCTTCTCTCCCTCACCTTCACTATCCTGGGCTTGCACCTTCCAAAAAGTGAACACCTTAATAGGGTTCTGCTTCCCAGATGATGTGGGCTAAAACATACAACTCACCTCAGCTGATCCTCACAAACTGTAACCTGGGGAGGTAAATAAACTAGAAAGCTATTAGGAATAAATTAAAGGATTATTAGGACCCCCATTTTACAAATGAAGAAACTGAGGCTTAACTCAGAACCTTTCCCAAGGAGCAAGGCTTTGTGTTCACCTACTACCCCCGATCAGTCACAAATTCTGCCAATTTTACTCCCTCAGCGATTCTCACACCTGCCTCTCCTCTCCATCAACCTCTACCCTAAAGTAATAATAGCCAGCAATTTTTTAAAACCAGGGCCTAACCTGAGCTCATTTAACCCTTTTCCAACACTGTGAGGTTGATGTAATTATCATTCTCATTCTCTACACAGGAAAGCTAAGGCTTAACAAAATGGTTTCTTAAAAAATACACAAATACCAAGTGATACAACTAGGATGAACCTAGGCTGTCTGATTCCAAACTCCATGCTCCTAACTCTTCATCACTTCTTACCTGGTTCAGTTAAAACATGAACTAAACCACGAGATGCCCCTGCTGAAATCTCCCAATGGCTTCCCATTAGTTAGAAAGAAATTCCACCTTCTTCCATGGCCTACACAAGGCCTGACAGAAGCTGTACCCTGCCACAACTCTGACTTCGCCTCCTGCCGTGCTTCCTCTGCTCACTATGCTATAGATATGCTGTGTATAAATATGCTGGCTCCGATATGCCAGCCGTTGGTCTACGCGCTGGAGACAGCACACGACTAACACAGACAAACGTGCCTGTCCTCAAGGGGCTTATGCTCCAGGGGTCTTCTTGCTGTCCAAGGGGTCTGTACAGTTGATGCTGCTCCCACCTGCATCATTCTTCCCCCATATGGCTGGCTCTTTCAGGTCTTTGTTCAAATGTCACCTCTAAGAGAGCCCTTCCTTCTCTAACCAATCCACTCAAAGTAGGGTCCCTGCTCTCAGTTATTCTCTATCCTTTTACTCGTTTTTTTCTTTTCTTCACAATATTCATCACAGCTTGAAATCCGAATTATTTCTTACTTTGTTTACATGTTTATCTGCCTTTCATACTACATTACAAGCTCCTCATGGACAGAGACTTCGCAGTGTCTGGCAGAGCAGGCTGTTGGTGAATATTTAATGAATAAATTAATATCACAACATGAGCTGGCCTCATCTAGTTTCTGAGCTTCCAGTCTTGTTTCATTTAAATCCATCCTTGGACTTCCCTGGCAGTCCAGTGGTTAAGACTCCACGCTTCCACTGCACAGGGCACAGGTTTGATCCCTGACTGGGGAACTAAGATCTAAAGGCCGAGAGGTGAGGCAAAAAAAAAAAAAAAATCCATTCTCTACCACAGTCAGTGTGATAAGGTCACTTACCTTCTTAAATCCTTTCATGGGCCTCTTTCTTACCTAATGAAGAACAAGCTCCGTGAAAAGGGTCTTGGGCTCAGGAGCTCAGAGTTGAAGCAGCATATAAACTAGATTTTGAATGAGGGGCATGTTCACCAGATAGAGAAGAGAAAGAAGGGCATCACTGCTCAGAAGCTCAAAAGAACAGGATACTTTCTAAGAATCATTTCTGGTGTGAAGAGCTAGATGTGATGATACAGAAGTATCAGATGGAAAAAAGATTGTGAAGAGCCTCACAAGTGACATTAAGGAGTGAGGATCTGATGCACAAAAAATGGCACAGTCTTAGAAAGTTGATAGGCAAGGAATGGTATGATCTAAGTAGTGTTTTAGAAATAAAGTGAAAACGCAGCAGTGAGAATGGACTGGATAGGAAGAGACAAAACCATTCAGAAGGATGCTCGATGTGAAATAGACCACATCAAGAGACAAAGGCCAGATGTATACGTATAGCTGATTCACTGTGCTGTACAGCAGAAACTAACACAACGTTGTAAAGCAACTGTACTCCAATTTAAAAAAAAAAAAAAAAAAGAGAGATAAAGGCCAGAACAACAGCACTTGAAATGGGGATGCAGAGGAGGAGTGGAGAGATTCACGGGGCCACACTAAACACTCATCTACTTAATACAAATTCAACCTTATTATCTAGGTGGGAAGTTTCCTACATTGTGGCCTATAAGCTTAAACCAATCAAAGACATAGGCCCCAAATCACTCTGGACCTTATTCTTCTACTACATATATTACATAGCTCTTCCCAAATGGGAGTGCCACTATAATAGGGCTGACTCTAACGGACTGAATAGCAGGTCTTCAAAAGCAGGGAGTGTGTCATATCTATTTCTTTAATATCAAAGGCAGTGCCTGGCACTCAATTTTTGTGAACGAATGAATGAATAAGTAGAAGAATGCTTTATGACTGAGGTAGGACTTTATTTTTTTATTTTTATTTTTTTTAATGTGATGATCCATTTATTTATTTATTTATTTATTTATTTATGGCTGTGTTGGGTCTTCGTTTCTGTGCGAGGGCTTTCTCTAGTTGCGGCAAGTGGGGGCCACTCTTCATCGCGGTGCGCGGGCCTCTCACTATCGCGGCCTCTCTTGTTGCGGAGCACAGGCTCCAGACGCGCAGGCTCAGTAATTGTGGCTCACGGGCGCAGTTGCTCCGTGGCATGTGGGATCTTCCCAGACCAGGACTCGAACCTGTGTCCCCTGCATTGGCAGGCAGACTCTCAACCACTGCGCCACCAGGAAAGCCCTGAGGTAGGACTTTAAAACGACATAGGTTTTAGGCCTAAAAAGGTCATTCCAGGCAAGTGCAATGGTATGGGTGAATAGAAATGGTAAACCTGGGGGAGAGACAATGTCCTAAACTAAGATGGAATATGTTGGTCCTCTCGGTCCAGCCTTGGATAGGCCATGCTTATTCCCTGCCTGGAACTTTCTCCCACCCACCCCTCCCCATTCCGTACGGCTCACCCCTTCATTTCACTGGGGGTGTCTGCTCAAATATCACCTCACCAGAGGCTTTCCCTGACCAGCCTACCTAAAATTCTCTAGCACCCTCGAAAGGTTTAGCCTCACTTTCTAAACCTTTTCTCTTGTTTTTCTTCTTAGTAGATAACTGAAAAGATGCTCTGACAATTTCATTCATCTGTACCTGTATTAGGCTTGGCTCACTTTAATTTCAAATCAAGTTCGTCAGTTATTGAGATCAGGACCTAATAAAAAACTTACAGCACATTGAGATTTTCTTTTCCTTTTTTAAAAAAATTAATTTTACTGTAAAAAGTCTAGGTGTTGACCACTTCTAAGTCCTGTCATTTAAGTTCCTTCCAACAAAACCTGGATGGATGCCACACAGAACATTATTTTCTTACAGGAAATATACGCCAGACCGTCCCAGAGTAGGCAGGAAAGAATTTTATATTCCTCAATGGAGAAGATTCTAGGAATGGAGCAGTAATCCATAAAGAAAATCGTCGAGATTAACCTTGAGGGGAAAACAGGTTCTAAACGCAAGATATTATAGAGAGCACAGCTCGAAGTGAGACACGATAATGTTTTGCTTATTTCAGTAAGTTGTTTTTACAAAGCTAATTACACAAGACGTCGCTGACCATAGGCAGGCTGATGTGG
The DNA here is from genome assembly GCF_965194825.1 of Balaenoptera physalus. Lineage (NCBI taxonomy): Eukaryota > Metazoa > Chordata > Mammalia > Artiodactyla > Balaenopteridae > Balaenoptera > Balaenoptera physalus. The sequence goes on along the minus strand of NC_138896.1, from coordinate 58,671,611 downwards.
CCGAAACCACCCAGATGAGTCCTAGCCCGAGCCGGGGGCATCAAGGTAGCTGCGTCTCCGGGGTGAACTTTCCTTGCTCTGCCTTCCTCAGTGGGAAGTCGAAAAGTCTGTGAAGCGGCCACCTAGATTTAAGCTTTTTAAACCAGAGATATTCCGGAGAGCCGGGCAAAGGCGGTCAGAAGCGGCTTCATATTGCACTTGGTAAGAAACTATCGGACCTTGGGCCCAAAGACTCACAGTAGCGACGGCCGAGGGAGGGGATGGGGGAGAGAAATGCACGCCCCAATTAGAGTCGCCCTGGAGTCCCCACCCCTCGTCCCCACCCGGGGCCCCGCCACCGCAGCATAGGGTCTGCCCGCCCCCGTGGGTCCCGCCGCCCCAACGCGCGAGGCGCCGGCGCCTCACCTGCAGGCTTGTCTGCGGCCATCTTCCCGCCTCGGCTCGGGTCCTTCCCCTCAGGTGGCGTGGCCTCCACTCCAGCTGCCCGGCTGACCGCTATCCTGGACCTCGGAGGGCGACCCTGCGCCCACCCCGGCTCCGGGCCCCTGGGTTCCGGCCTGGGGAGTGGGCAGACGGCGGGCTGAGGAAGTGACGAAGACTAGTTTGTGTCGTCTAGCAACAGCACCAGCGTCTCCGCCCCGGGCGGCGCCACTACCTCCAGCCATGCACGGCTTCCGCCCCGCCGCGTCCCTTGACACACTACTTCCGGGGGCCGCGGCCGGCGTGGGAACTGCGGCTGGCCCCGCCCCACGCTGGCGTCCCCGGCGGCCCGCCCCCTGCGGCGTGAGCGCGCGCGCCCGGCCGGATGTGGGCTCACCCGCGCGTCTGCGCGTGTGTCTGGTGGGCTGGGTGAGAGTTGCGCGCCGCTGCCGTGTGCTTATCCTGGTGAGAATTCTCAAGTATCCGAGCTCTTGTCCCTCATTTTACATAAAACCACAGTAACTACACCTGACATCTACGTGGTAAGCATTGAGCCTTGCACTTGGCTTGTACACTTTTAATGATTTCTCACAGCTCTGTGAGAAGGCACAGTTGCGATTCCCCGTTTGAAAACAAAACGAAACATTTTATTTTAGAGGTTTTAGATTTAGAGAAAAATTGCAAAATGATACATGGAGCTCTTGTATACTCCTCACCTAGTTCCCCCTGTTGTGATCGTCTTGAATAATTATTACATTACTGTGGTACATCCATCACATCTAAGAAACAACTTTGGTTGGAACATTACTATTAACTAAATTCAACATTTAAAAAATGAAAAAAACTTTTTTCAGTCAATGTCGCTTTTCTGTTCCAGGGTCTTGTCCAAGATACCACATTAAATTATTCATGTCTCCTTAGGCTTTTTTTTTTTGCGCTCTGCTGCGCCGCTTGCAGAATCGCAGAATCTTAGTTCTCCAACCAGGGATCGAACCTTGGCCAGCATCCAAGTCCTAACCACTGGACCGCTAGGGAATTCCCTCCTTAGGCTATTCTCGTCTGTAATCACTTCTCAGATTTTCCTTGTTCCTGATGACTTTAACAGCTTTGAAGAACACTGGTCAAGATTTTTGAAGAATGGACCTGGATTTGGGTGTATCCAGTGTTTTTCATGGTTAGACTAGGGTTACAGGTTTTTAGGAGAAAGACCACAGAGGTGACTTGCCATTCTCATCACATCAAATCAAGAGTACGAGCTAACAGAATGACTTACTGATGATGTTGACCTTGATCACCTGGCTCAGGTAGTGTTTGCCAGGCTTCTCCACTCTTAAGTCACCTCCACACACTACTCTTTAGAATCATTAAGTGTAGCTCACAGTCGAATGGTGGGGGGTGTTAAGCTCTGCCTCCTGCCATGGGGAGTCTGTGCATAAATTATCTTCTCTAAGGGAGATTCGTCTCTTCTCCTCCATTTAGTTACTTATTCAATTATATATTTATGTCCGTATGGACTCATGAATGTTTATTTTATTTATTTAAATTGAAGTATAGTTCATTTACAATGTTGTGTTAGTTTCTGGTGTACAGAAAAGTGATTCAGTTATCCATATATTTATTCTTTTTCATATTCTTTTCCATTATGGTTTATTACATGATGTTGAATATAGTTCCCTGTGCTATACAGTAGGGCCTTGCTGTTTATCTATTTTATACATAGTAGTTTGTATCTGCTAATCCCAAACTCCTAATTTATCCCTCCTCTGCTATCCCCTTTGGTAACCATAACTTTGTTTTCTATGTCTGTGAGTATGTTTCTGTTTTGTAAATAACTTCATTTATATCATATTTTAGATTCCACATAAAAGTGATATCATATGATATTTGTCTTTCTCTCTCTGACTCACTTCACTTAGTATGACAATCTCTAGGTCCATCCATGTTGCTGCAAATGGCATTATTTCATTCTTTTTATGGCTGAGTATTATTCCATCGCATATATACACCACATCTTCTTTACATGAACATTTATTTTATATTGTGGTTATAATCCAATACTACATTATTTTGTTGCTCAAATTGTTTCAGCTTTGCTAGTTGGGAACCTTTTCAGGTTTGCTCCTATGTCCCTTTGACATGGTTGCTCATGTTTTAAAAAAACCTTCTAAACAATTCATATTAACATATACACAGAAAATGCACAAAGCATAAGCACAGTTTTTTGAATTTTCATCAACTAAACATATCCACATAACTAGCACCCAGAGAAAGGACAACACATTACCCGCATGCAGAAGCCCCCTTCATGTCTCCTCCCATCCCTGCACAAGGGCAATTCCTAACCAATGGCTAATACCATTGGATTGAGTTTTAAACTCGATAAAAGTGGATCACAATATATTTTCTTTAGAGTCTAGCTTCTTTTGCTCAACCTTACAAGATTCTTGCATGTCATTGAATGAAATTAGTTTCTCATTGTTATGTAATGTTCCATTATGAGAATGTACCGTAATTTGTGTATTCATTTTATTGTTGAGTAGTTGGGTATTTTGTCTATATTGAATAAGCCCAATATGAATATTCTAGTATGTCTTTTGATTAGTATGTTAGAGCCCACATAAAAAGACACCTGCAGTGTTTATTGATCTTGCCACTGTAAGGAGCCTCTCAATAAAAAAGGAATTAAAAGGAAATTGAGAGAATTTGGGCTTTTGCTGGATGATTTTAAAGAGGGATTAGGGAAGTTGAGGTGTTGGCAATTTTGGATTGGAGGCAGTTGGGAAACAGACAATTCAGTGACTGAGTGTCTTAGTTTTTATCTAGGAGGCAGGAGGATTAAAGCAAGGCTAGAGAGTTGTCATTGGTCAAGGAGCTGCATCACTCATGTTAGAAGAAGTTGTTCCCTCATTTTTGTGCGTATGGAGGGCTTCATTTCTGTCTTGTCCCAAACACAATTATGGTGTAACCTTCTCTGAACATGTTCGTATTCTGTGAGTGTAGTGTATGTCCCGCTAGGAATGTTCTGCTAGCAGAATTGTTTTTCTCTTAGTCTCCAGGCTTGTCAGCAGAGCCACTTTTCACTTTCTCACATGTGGTCCCACCTGTTGGACCTTATCCATTTCACGGATATGGAAAATGAGGTGTTAACCCACTTTCCCAAGTAACAAGACTAGTAAGCAACTATTATCTTAACTGTTACGTTCAGCTTTAAAGGTTCTAGAATTCGCCTATGTGGAAAACATCTTGGGTCTCTTCTCTCACCTTTCCATATCGGCAGCTCTCCCTCGTTTACAGGGAGGGAGAAGAGTTAATTCAGATGTGGGAGGTGTGGGACTTCCCCGGTGGTGCATTGATTAAGAATCCGCCTGCCAATGCAGGGAACACGGGTTCGAGCCCTGGTCCGGGAAGATCCTGCATGCCGCGGAGCAACTAAGCCCGTGCGCCACAACTACTGAAGCCTGCAGGCCTAGAGCCCTTGCTCTGCAACAAGAGAAGCCACCGCAATGAGAAGCCCGTGCACCGCAACAAAGAGTAGTCCCCTCTCGCCGCAACTAGAGGAAGCTCACACGCAGCAACGAAGACCCAACGCAGCCAAAAATAAATACATAAATAAATTAAAATTTATTAAAAAAAAAAAAAGAAGTGGGAGGTGGAAAATCTCAGTGGGACTCTGCATGGTCAACCATGGCAAGTCAGTTCACATCCAGCTAGTGATGGTACCACTGTGTACCCACAGTGCCTCAAACCCAATGTGGTCCTTGCCACTTGTGGAAGACTGTCTCCAAGAATGGTTGTCACCAGTTCCTCCCATCCCAATATGAACATTGCTGCTCTTCCCTTCCCTTTGATTATGAGTTGTGACTTGCTCCAACCAGCAGAATGCAGAAGTGATGCTGAGCCAGTTTTGGTTCTAGCCCTTGAAAGGCATGGCAGTGTCCACTTTTCCTCCCTTGTACTCAGCTACCATGCTGTAAGGCTATAAGACTGTCCTGCTGGAGCGAGACCATGAGAAGGGGAGCCAAGATGTCCCAACTGACAACCAGCACCAAGGTTCTGGACATAAAAATGAAGCCTTCTTGAACCTTCTAGCCCAACCCAGCTACCAGCCCAATGCAGTCACATGAGTGATCCTAGCTAACATCATATGAAGCAGAAAAACTGCTCAGGGACTTCCCTGGTGGTGCAGTGGTTGGGAGTCCACCTGCCAATGCAGGGGACACAGGTTCGATCCGTGGTCTGGAAAGATCCCACATGCTGCGGAGCAACTAAGCCTGTGTGCCACAACTACTGAGCCCACGTGCTGCAGCTACTGAAGCCCGCGTGCCTAGAGCCTGTGCTCCACAAGAGAAGCCATCATAATGAGAAGTAGCCCCCGCTGGCCACAACTAGAGAAAGCCCGTGTGCAGCAATGAAGACCCAATGCAGCCAAAAAAAAAAAAAAGAAAAGAAAAACTGCTCAGTCAACCCCCAGAATGGTGAAAAATAATGTTATTGTTATTGGACAATGACTAATTTTAAAAATTGAGATATAAGCACATACCATGCAATTCACCATTTTAAAGTATATAATTCCATGGTTTTTAGTGTATTCACAAAGTTGTGCAGACATTACCAATATCTAATTGTGTCAAACCAGCAAGGTAGAGTGGGGTTTTTTTTTGGGTTTTATTTTTTGGCCATACCTTGTGGCATGCAGGATCTTTCCCCACCAGGGATCAAACCGGTGCCCCCTGCAGTGGAAGCATGGAGTCTTAACCACTGGACCATTGGTCCTGTGTTTTTTGTTTTTTGTTTTTTAATGACTCATTGGTGCCTTCTCCTTGAGGACATTTCCAATTTACAAGTGAAGAAAAAAATATGTATGTTAAACATATTTTTATTACTCTCTAAAACCTGAATTCAGAAAGATTATTCAACTACAAATAATGGGAAAATTGAGTAGTTAAAATTTTATCATCATCGTGAGATATTTCAGAACACAGAAAAGTACAGAATATATTATGACAAGTTTATTTACCACTCAGATTTGACAAATGTCAACGTTTACCACATTTGCTTCAGGTCTTTCTTTTGAAAACCGTTACTGGTACAGATGAGTCCAATTTATATTCCCTTCCTGATTGCATTTCCCTTACTCTCTTCCCAGAGGTAGCCACTTCTCTGAAGATAGTATGTGTCCTTGTAGTTCATGTTTAAAACACGATATACCCATAAACAACATTTATTATTATTCATTCAACTTTAAATATCACACTGACAGTATCATTCTGAAACTTGCTTTTTAATTTTTTTTATTTAAAAAAATTAAAAAGGGACTTCCCTGGTGGTGCAGTGGTTAAGACTCTGCACTCCCAATGCAGGGGGCCCGGGTTTGATCCCTGGTCAGGGAACTAGATCCCGCATGCCACAACTAAGAGCCAGCATGCTGCAACTAAAAGATCCTGCACATGGCAACAAAGATCCCGCGTGCTGCAGCTAAGACCCGGCTCAGCCAAATAAGTAAGTAAATAAATAAATATTTTAAAAATAAAAGTAAAATAAAATGTTTTAAAAAAATTTTTAAATTAAAAAAACATTTTTTTTGCCACACCGTGAGGCTTGCGGGATCTTAGTTCCCCAACCAGGGATTGAACCCGGGCCACGGCAGTGAAAGCGCCAAGTCCTAACCCCTGGACTGCCCGGGAATTCCCTGAAACTTGCTTTTTCAACTCAATGCTACATCTTTGAGATTGAAATATATATTCATAACATATAATATTTATTTTAAATATATATTTATATAAAAATATTATAAATGTATTATATATATATTAAACAACATATATAGTTTATAGTATTCCAGTAAATGATGATCACTTAGGTATACTTTTGTAGCATGATCCCTACATAAAAGTCTCATAGGGACTTCCCTGGCAGTTCAGTGGTTAAGACTCCTCACTTCCAACGCATGGGGCTTGGGTTCAGTCCCTGGTCGGGGAACTAAGATCCCACATGCCTCGCAGTGCAGCCAGAAAAGAAAAGTCTCATAAATAATAAAGGCATTAATTATCTCACTGATGAGAAATCTGCAGGTAGACTGTTCCATTGCCAAGTCAGTGACTCAGCAATGTCAAGATGCAATTTGGCATCCCTGGGATTCTATCTTCCTCTTGTGGTCCCAAGATAACGGCCATAGCTCTGAGCATCATACCCTTGCCTGTCGCGGTATCCAAAGGAAGTGGAGGAAGGGGGAAAAGAATTTTCCTTTTCCAGCCTTATTCTCTAACATATAGGTACCACATTTCATCAAACCCAAGATCCTATCAATTTACTACTAAAAATAAAGAGTGCTGACAATTAAACTGGCTTAATGCTTTCTTATCCCTTAGAATTTATGTTTAAATAAATAGCTCTTTGAGACCTAGACATAAAATTTTTAAAATTATATATTACTCCTGAGTATACAAAACAAGAAAATAGAAATGAAATAAATTGTTTAAGGTATTTTCAGAACGTCTTCCCACCAGAGTTCCACTCTAAATTACTTTTCAATTCAGTGCCTTCCCTGTCTGTGTTCATCACCCTCTGTGCCCTCAGGAACAATGGCAGGACAGCAATCTCCTCACAGAATCACCACTGTTGTCTCAAGAAGGCCCATTCTGCAGGTTTTAATTCTGGCACTTTCTGGATCTTACCAGAAGTCACGAATGGTAGGTTTTCAGATCAAGTTTGCACACACATGTGGAATGACAAACACACCATAGCAGCCATCTGACAGAGATTGTGAGAAGCCTGGTAATTTCAGAAACAAAAGAAAGAGTGTGTGTCTTAGAATCAATGAAGTACAGTGAATCTTTCCCAGAAGTCTCTCACCAAAATCTCCCCTTAGTTCTCCTCGGTGAAGTTGGTTGCCTGCCCACCACTGGATCAATTACTGGCAAAAGAGATTCCAACTTATGCCTTGGATTCATCACAATGCATCCATAAAACATTTATGTGGGGGATAAATAAAATCAGGATTTTATTAACCAGGAGGAGCAGGAACGGACTGCTGAAAGGACAGTCCCTTATCACTTAATCACTGTTTGTCTCTTATTGACAGACTCAAGTCATTTCCAATTTTCATTTTACAAACACAGCTGCAGAACCACCCTTGGACATGCGCACTGTTATGGGAGCTGCTCTAGGATACATACTATCAGGTGTAATTTATTTGAAAGTATAACAAATCCTATGTGTCTATCTTCTAGCTTCGTTTCATCATAGACTTATTTCATCTCCCCTGTCCTCTTCTTATGTTTTTGTTGCTGGAATATTTTAAAGCAAGTCCCAGACATCATACCATTCACTTCTAAACACTTCAGTATGCACCCCAAAAGGAATATCCAAATACTTTCTTGCATAACCACGCCATTATCACATCTAACACAATTCAAAATAATTCCTTAATATCATTCAATTACCAAGCCATACTCAAATTTCCTCTATTGTATAAAATACTCTTTCTGTAATTTCTGTTTAGAATCAGGATCAAACAAGATCTCTTTTATTTGGTTATGTCTCTTGTGTTTCTTATAAGTCTTTTAAGTCCTATGTTTCTCTTAATCTAGAACAGTCCCCTACCCTTTTATTTTTTCTTTCATTGACTGGTTGATGAAATTAGAGTCCAATATAAGATCCCTCCTTTGAGATCTGGTATATTGCTTCCTTGTGGACTACATCCTTTATGCTCAATATTTCCTGTGGACTGGAGATCAGTTTTAAAGGCTTGATTATATTATGATTCAAAAAAACTTTTCCCTGAGAATCTTTTCCTAGGTGGTGCTGTGTACTTTTTGCATCACTGTCTGGAGGCATGTTATACTTTCTGTCTCATTTTTGGTGACATTAAGATTGATCCTTGGGTTCAGAGAGTAATAGTCTGATTTTTTTTTTTTTTGCTGCGTTGGGTCTTCGTTGCTGTGCGCAGGCTTTTCTCTAGTTGGGGCGAACGGGGGGCTGCTCTTCGTTGCGGCGCACGGGTTTCTCATTGTGGTGGCTTCTCTTGTTGCGGAGCACAGGCTCTAGGCATGCGGGCTTCAGTAGTTGCAGCACCTGGGCTCAGTAGTTGTGGCTCGTGGGCTCTAGAGCACAGTCTCGGTAGTTGTGGCACACGGGCTTAGTTGCTCTGTGGCATGTGGGATCTTCCTGGACCAGGGCTCGAACCCATGTCCCCTGCATTGGCAGGTGGATTCTTAACCAGTGCACCACCAGGGAAGTCCCTGACAGTCTGATTTTTATACATTTCCTACCAGCCTTTCTCCTAGTGGTTTCTGAAGCACTAATGACCACTGCCTTAATCAGTTATTTCACTAATAGTTGAAACAATTTTCGACTTTCAACACTCCTGCCTCTGTTAACTAGAATCAGGGCTGAGAGCCTCCATGAATTTTATACACTAGGCATCTCCCTTGCCTTACCTTAGTCCTAGCCCTAGCTAGAATTCTTCTGCACTGAAAAACTTTCCCTTGTCCACAGTGATATTTGGTTACACTGAAATTCAGTTTATATCAGAAAGGTAGGATGAATGCTTAGTTCTTTCCCTATAATTATTGATGTTCCGAGGAGTAAGTTGATGTCCCAACAATCTCTAGGACTATTTCTTTTCTAAAAAATTATTCTGAGCTCATATATTTTTTTATATGTTCAATATGTTTTAATCAACTGCAGTCCTTAATCTTTCTGAAATTAAAATTATTCCATGTGTGGACTTCCCTGGTGGCGCAGTGGTTAAAAATCCGCCTGCCAACGCAGGGAACACAGGTTCGAGCCCGGTCAGGGAAGATCCCACATGCCATGGAGCAGCTAAACCCGTGCACCACGACTGCTGAGCCTGTGCTCTAGAGCCCGTGAGCCACAACTACTGAGCCCGAGTGCCACAACTACTGAAGCCCGTGCACCTAGAGCCCGTGCTCCACAACAAGAGAAGCCACTGCAATGAGAAACCCGCGCACCGCAACAAAGAGTAGCCCCCGCTCACAGCAACTAGAGAAAAGCCCGCGTGCAGCAAGGAAGACCCAATGCAGCCAAAAATTAAAAAAAAAAAAAAAAAAAAAGCATTCTCAGAGAACTGTAGCCCTATCCTCACCTGCACTCCCCTTTCCCATTATCTAGTCTTTTTATCCTTTTCCACCCACCCACCCCTGGTAATCAACTTCTTAAGTTCCTGAGAACTGCAGTTTCCCCCCACCTTTTAGAAATATGTAAAATGTGAACATTTCTGAAGTAGAGACTCTTAGCCACCTACCCCAAATGAGTTCATCTTCCAAAGTCATACAGTCAGTGGTGGGAGGAGGGATAAATTGGGAGATTGGGATTGACATATACACACTGCTATGTATAAAATAGATAACTAAAAAGGACCTACTGTATAGCACAGGGAACTCTGCTCAATACTATGTAATGACCTGTATGGGAATAGAATTTTTTAAAAGTGTGGATATTTGTGTATGTATAACTGATTCACTTCGCTGAACAGCAGAAGGTAACACAACATTGTAAATCAACTATAGTCCAATAAAAAAATAAAGCATTGAATATTAAAAAAAAGTCATACTATCTATAATTTTCACTTATCAAAGGCTCCCTTCTCCTACTCTCCCTGGCAGCTAGGTGTAGTCACAGGACTACTGCTTTAAAAGGTTTTTGCATGTCTTCTTTCTCTCTTTTTCTTTTTCTTCCAATTCTCCATCCTGCTGCCTAGAATGTAAATGTGATGGCTGGAACTCTAACAGCTATCTTAGATCCTGAAGCCAAGAGTCTGAGGGATAGAGGAGTGGAAAGCTTAAAGAGCCTGCATTCTGGATGATATCGTAGACGCTCCATACCAGTTCCAGACTGCATTTGTGTGTGTGTTGCATGCAAGGCTTATTCATTGTTTTTTGGTTTTTTAAAAATTTATTTTATTTATTTATTTATTTTTGGCTGTGTTGGGTCTTCGTTGCTGCGCATGGGCTTTCTCTAGTTGCAGCGAGCGGGGGCTACTCTTTGTTGCGGTGCGCAGGCTTCTCATTGCGGTGGCTTCTCTTGTTGCAGAGCACAGGCTCTAGGCATGCGGGCTTCGGTACTTGTGGCAAGTGGGCTCAGTAGTTGTGGCTCACGGGCTCTAGAGCGCAGGCTCAGTAGTTGTGGCGCACAGGCTTAGTTGTTCCATGGCATGTGGGATCTTCCCGGCAAGGGCTTGAACCCTTGTCCCCTGCATGGGCAGGCGGATTCTTAACCACTGCACCACCAGGGAAGCCCTTATTCATTGTTAATTTGGGTGTTCTATCACATAAAGCTGAAACTAATGTTTTTTTTTAAAATTAATTTATTTATTTGCTTGCGCCGGGTCTTAGTTATGGCAAGCGGGCTCCTTAGTTGCAGCTCTTGGGCTCCTTAGTTGCAGCTCGAGGGCTCCTTAGTTGTGGCATGTGAACTCTTAGTTGTGGCATGCATGTGGGATCTAGTTCCCTGACCAGGGATTGAACCCGGGCCCCCTGCATTCGGAGCGCAGAGTCTTAACCACTGTGCCACCAGGGAAGTCCCTGAAACTAATCTTAACTGCTTCAGTCTCTAAATGAAACTAAGCAAATAGATCTGATTTTATTTTTGCTTGTGTCATTTAAATTTATTATTTCATTATTTACGGTCCCACATAAATCCTGTAATAACTCAGAATGAAAACCATAAGTTTGCATTAGAAATTTTGGTATTGTGATGTCGTCAGGGCTAATATTGATATATGGTTAGTGTTCATGCGTATGGTTATGGGGGCTGTTTACAGATGACTCCAGTACTGAATGAAAAGTGCCTATGCCATATTTCCTACTAAATATTTCAAAAATCACCCCAAATAAGAATTGCATTCACTGATTTGCACATTTAACAAATAGTTATGGAATGTACTGTGCTAAAGTGTCAATTCAATGGAGAATGAAAATGAACACAGACCCTGTCTATTTACAAACCAATGAGGCTATAGATATTAACGAAGAGTCATAGGTATGTATATACATTTGATTGTGTATATTTGTTATTATGTTATATGTTATGACAAATGAGAGGTAGAAGGAGCAGAAAGATGCGATTCTGAGAGTGCTTTTTGTGGGATGTGACCTAGCCCAGGAGTCAGGAGGCTCAGAGAAAGCCTGAAGAAGCTAGATCTGAAGGTAGAAATTAACAAGGTAAAGGGAAGAGCGGGTACAAAGGCCCTGTGGTGAGAGGGATCCTGCTGAGTGTGAAGGATGAACATATGTTCAGTGTGGCTTGGGCAGAGAGAACGAGGGGCAAGGGGAGGTCCCTGGGGCAGGGAGGAGCCAGACTGTTCCTGGTCACACAGGCCATGTTAAAGAGTCCTGTTTGTTTCTTGTCCCACAAGGATCACTGCTTTTTATCACCTGATGTCCAATGTTTTGAAAACCATTATTTTTCATATTTTTAAAAATTAATTAATTAATTTATTTGTTTATTTTTGGCTGTGTTGGGTCTTCGTTTCTGTGCGAGGGCCCTCTCCAGTTGCGGCGAGCGGGGGCCACTCTTCATCACCGTGCGCGGGCCTCTCACTGTCGTGGCCTCTCCCGTTGCGGAGCACAGGCTCCAGACGCGCAGGCTCAGTACTTGTGGCTCACGGGCTCAGTTGCTCCGCGGCATGCGGGATCCTCCCAGACCAGGGCTCAAACCCGTGTCCCCTGCATTGGCAGGCAGACTCTCAACCACTGCGCCACCAGGGAAGCCCATATTTTTCATATGTTTTTGAAATATATTTTCTCTACCTTTTCCTCTAATGGTTACTTAATATTTCATGGTATAGATGTGTCTTGATGTATACAACCAATCCTGCATGGTGATCGCTGAGATATTTTCTAATTTTTTGCTGTTTCAAAGTGTTACAACCAACATCTTTACACATGTACCTTCTCTTCCATTGCATGATAGCTGTGCTGACACAATTTGTCAATAGAAGGCGCTGATGGAAGAAAAGTCAAATGCAGACACCCTTTAAGTAAATTGAACAAGACTTCTCTCTTATGGTCATTTTTCTTTCCAGAACCTGCTGTCTCTCACTCCAGGCCAGCCGCCTTCGGGAAAGCCCAGTTTACTAGGTAGGTTGGTACCTGTAAACCCCTGTTATGAATTGTTTCAAGTTCCTTCTTCGTGTGTAGGACTGCTCGGCCATTGGCAGTTAAGAGGTAGAGTTAGGCAACTGTTTTATTTATTTTTATTTTATTTTATTTTTAAAATTTTGGCCACACCGCGAGGCGTGTGGAAACTTTGGGAATCTTAATTCCCAAACCAGGGATCGGACCTGCACCCCCTGCATTGGAAGGCAGAACCCTAACCACTGGACCACCAGAGAAGTCCCTAGGCAACTGTTTTAAATGTCCCTGAACCTTCTATGATGAAGAGGAGGCCATTCTGACCACAGCACGTAGGAGTTTCTAGAGCCTCACTTCCTCACCCGGGTTTGTCAGCTGTATTGATGAATGTCAGTAGCTGGCTCCGAGGGAAGGAAAGCCAAGCCCAGTCACCCCCTTGGGTAAATCAAACAGGTTTTACATACCTAGGGGATCCATAAGGAAGCGAGCAGTCAGAAACAAATCAATCAGCAGCAATCTTTGGGATGGACAGAAGTGCAAGCTTCAGAACCTAAACAATCTCACCATAAATGTGTGTGTGCTGGTGGTGGGGTGAGGTGCAGATGGGAACGTCTGGGTCTCCAGGGTCACATTCAGCCTCCAGGAAGCTCAACTGCCCACTGTTGGGCCCAGACTGCTGTGTGTATGTGTCAACCTGATACGTGCTGGGCCAGGTGACCCTCACCAATCCTGGGGCTAAACACTATGGGGTTTCACTGTGGGGCACCATTTACATACCCTCAGCATGACTGATCATCACCCTGCCTGACCTCAGGTAAGCCGTCTGGTCTACAATGTTCCTGAACTCAGAGCTGTGGACACAGGACATGGCTCAGTGTGTTGGAGTCTCTGGGATCATCCAGCAGATACTTAGACCAGATGAACGGCCTGGCTGTAGGCATACAGGGTCAAAACCTAGAAGCATCTTTCACCGTCCATTCTTGGGAAATGCCTGTTACAACCTTTGCCCATTTCCATAGCCACTGCTGCACCTTTTCCAAGACCTCATCATACTAAGCCTCAGAATTGGCCTTGGACATGGCCTTCGTGGGCCCCGGCTCTCCACACACCTCCCACATATGTGGCTCTCATTACACGTGTACTAGCGTGAGTTTAGACCTTTGGGATTGGTGTACATACCTACACCCCTAACTTGAAAACGTAAATTTCCCACATCCACTAGGTGACACCCCATTACAAGTTATACATTTAGGCTCAGCATTTTAAGACTGCTTGCTTTGAGAATATGTGATCTGACCAAGATAATACCTCCCTTTGTACTGTCAAGTTTAAACATGGTGGGTCCAGTTCCAATATGAATTTCAAGAGCTTGACTGAACGATATACACAAGTAACCATATAGAGAGACTGGTTGTGATCTCTCACTCTGCTCCTCCATTCAGTCTGTATCTGTTGAAAGGATGTATTTGTTGCATGGATTAGCCACTGTCTTTATATAGAAACATCTCCTCTATGACTTGTTTCTCTCTGGAGTACCGGAGACCCTGGTGCAGGCCAATCTCAAGTCTCTCCTCCTCAGTCCAGCTGGTTTAGTCTCACAGCTTTGCCAACTGGCAGTATGTCTTCCACCTTTGCCCTTTCATTTATCAATAAAACAGGAGGAAGAACAATAGGGCCACAAATCCCTTTCCTTAGGCAGTACAAGGAGGCCAAGGCCATGCTATTTATAGCAGGTAATGCAAACGGAAATAAATCAAGATATTGTCTCCTGTGGCTAACTTTGATTGTTCTGGCTCCTGGCTACTGTTTAACTTCCTTTGGTGATTGTAGCCATATTTTATAAACCCTTCCAGCAGCTGGACCTCGCTCAATTGCAGCAAATGCTGGGAAATCAGACCCAGCTCTCTCTATATATACCTTGTCCTGTGCACTTGCAAACCGACAAGGCTTGCTCTCTGATTTCCTGTCCTGACAATTTTGCTTTATTTCATGTCCTTACCATTAAAAAATTTTTTTTTAAATTGAAGTATAGTTGATTTACAATATTATATTAGTTTCAGGTGTACGATATAGTGATTTAAAATTTTTATAGCTTATACTCTATTTAAAGTTATTATAAAATACTGGCTATATTCCCTGTGCTATACAATATATCCTTGTGGCTTATGTATTTTATACATAGTAGTTTGTATCTCTTAATCTCCTACCCCTTCTTGCCTCCCTCCCTCTCACCTCTCCCCACTGGTAAACCACTAGTTTGTTCTCTGTACCTGTGAGTCTGCTTCTGTTTAGTTATATTGATGAGTTTGTTTTATTTTTTAGATTTCACATATACATGATGACATACAGTATTTGTCATTCTCTGTCTGACTTATTTCACTGAGCATAATGTCCTCCAGATCCATTCATATTGTTGCAAATGGCAGAATTTCATTCTTTTTTATGGCTGAGTAGTATTCTACTGTATATATATATACCAGATCTTCTTTATCCATTCATCTGTTTATAGACACTTGTTTTGCTTCTATATCTTGGCTATAATGCTGCTATGAACATTGGGGTGCATGTATCTTTTCGAATTAGTGTTTTCATTTTTTTTGGATAAATACTCAGGAGTAGAATTGCTAGATCGTATGGTAGTTCTTATTTATTTATTTATTTAGGCCGCACTGTGCACATGCAGGATCTTAGTTCCCTGACCAGGGATCGAACCCATGTCCCCTGCAATGGAAGCTCAGAGTCTTAACCACTGGACTGCCAGGGAAGTCCCTGGTAGTTATATTTTTAGCTTTTGAGGAACCTCCATGCTGTTTTCCGCAGTGGCTGCACCAATTTACATTCCCACCAACAGTGTACAAGATTTTCAAGTTTACTCTACATCCTTGCCAACATTTGTTATTTATGGTCTTTTTGATGATAGCTGTTCTGACAGGTATGAGGTGATATCTCGTTGTGGTTTTGATTTGCATTTCATGTCCCTACCATTCTTGATTTCAGCCCGCAGTATGTGTCAAGGCTCTGTTTGTACTGTACACTGGCCACTCTGTGAAGGACTTTGCCCCCAGCAGGGTATTATAGAAGGCAGAGGACTTTAAAGTAGGGAAAGGGGAGGGAAGGACTGACAGGTCAGTTTCAGTGAGAGATAGCAGTCCTGCTAACAACTGTGGGCAACCCCTGCTGGTCTGTATTCTGTTTAACTATTTTGAGAGAAAACAGAAAGTGAGAAACCAGCAACGCGTGAAAAGATACTGAGGGCTAACCTACTTTCGGTTTGTGGGATTAAAAACAATTCTTGTTTTCTGATCATAAACCTCAGGTTTATCTGTAGACAGTAATTCATATACACAATGCAGCAACGATATAAGGCTTTGGCTTTATCCAGAGTTGGCAAATAAAATGACAGTGGTTGAGCTTAGCTGTGTGAAGTCACCAGGCAAACTAGACTGTCACCCTGACCCAGGGTAAGATGGAGGCTGGTTAATTGATGATATTAGGAAATGAAAAGGAACAGGTCAATGGGAGGGGTTAGGGTCCATGTAGAAATAAAGGAACACAGTGACAGAAGGAGGCTATGAGAAGGTCAGAAGCACAGGTCCAGCCCTGCCTGGAGAAGCCAGTGCTTCCAACATGATTGCCCTTCTTTGTGGCAAATATATTATAATGACTGCTATTTTCATTGAGGCCTCCTTTTCTTTTTCTTTTTAAAAATCATTTATTTATTTTTTATTGAGGCATAATTGTTTTTAATTAAAAAAATTTTTTTAAATTTTTGGCTGCACGGCATAGCTTGTAGGATCTTAGTTCCCCGACCAGGGATTGAACCTGGGCTATGGCAGTGAAAGCGCCAGGTCCTAACCACTGGACCACCAGGGAACTCCACTGAGGCATAGTTGATTTACGATATTAAATAAGTTTCAGGTGTACAACATAGTGATTCACAATTTTTACAGGTTACGCTCCATTTATAGTTATTATAAAATATTGGCTATGTTCCCTGTACTGTACAATATATCCTTGAAGCTTATTTATTTTAAACACAGTAGTTTGTATCTCTTAATCCCCATACCCGTATCTTGCCCCTCCCCCCTTCCCTCTCTCCACTGGTAACCACTAGTTCGTTCTCCATATCTGCGAGTCTGTTTGGGCCTCCTTTTCTTTATCTGTGAAATAAGGAGGTTAAACTAGACAATGTAGGGGAAACCGTGAAAATCATTGAAATGTAGCAAAATGATTACTGGGTGTCTTCAGTGGAAAAATAGGCAGACATTATCTGAACACACCCTGCTGGGTCATCTAATTCTAATGGAGTATCATCTGCACCTTTCCTTGTCTTTGAGCTCTTTTGTAAATTCATAAATTGTAGATAACTGATGGCAATGCAAATGATTCTTGTCCATAGGCATGCAAGTAAAGTTTGATAGGTGGAAATGCAATTGAATTCTTTCTCTCCCTGCGTTCTTACAATCGTTTATCAATTTGTAAGTTCATTATTACCGATTGCTTATATATGTGGTTCTTTGTATTATCCTTTGACCCAATTATAATATCTTATTAGTCCTCTAATTTGTTAACGAGTTAAATAAAATCTTTGACCTATTATTATTTTATATTTTTATGAGTGTCACGATTTTACCGTGTTTAAAAAACTATCCTTTAACAACAATTGCTCAAAAATCCAATGATCACAAAACTATTTGGTAGAAAACCATAGTTTTTTTAGGAGGATACTGTGGTGAAAGTGATGAATTGCTTCCAAAATTGCTTAATTTAGCCTGTGGTTATAATTATACACCAGAAAGATATAGATTAAAAAGATCAAATGCTTGCTATACACCTGAAACTAACACAACATTGTAAATCAACTATACTTCAATTTTTAAAAAAAGATCAAATGCTAGAGAGTAGTGGATTTACCAAATACCCCAGGTGTATGCCTGAGTCATGTAGAAGCTAATTGGTTCAAGGTGTTTTCTGAACAGAAATTTTATTGGCCAGTCTTGTACCTGAGATCATCCAGGGTAGAGACTCTTCCAGCCTTTGCCTCGGCTATACTTTGGTAAATATGCCTTTGTCATGTGCCATCTGTGTCCACTTGGGGCTTTCTGTTGACAGAAGCAGCTACAGCTTACTACACTGGGGTGGTTTCAAGCAAGACCATTGTGCAAGAAATGATAGTGGAGTAAGATTTGGGGTGGGCAGCCTTGAGAGGAAATGTACATATGGGAGAAGGAATTCTGGAAGGGATCTTCACAAATCAGTCAACACTTGTACAGACCTATCTGTAAACCAGGTATGAGCTTTTTCTTTATCCAAACCTGGTCCCAGGAAACTCTCCACGAGGTCATGGTGTGGCTTGATGGAGGGGCGGCAATGCAACAGGAGTGAGTGTCACAGGAGAAGTAGGTGTTGAATAAGTCCTAGCCATATGCTTACACACCTTGCGTATGCCTTTTAGACCTGCTCCCCTCTGCTCTCGTGTGTACGTGTACCACCACCATCTGAGGATGCGATGCTGCTGCACACGCCTGGCCTCATGGCTTGGCGGATCAGAGAGCAGCCAGTCTATAGAGTTACCAGATTTCTCACAGCCAAGCAGCTGGTCCTATCAGGGCTTAGTAACAAACCAGAAACTTTTTCTCAAAAGCAGAATAGTTAATAGCAGAAGAGAGCATGGCTTTGCTCCAAAATTGTACCTATTTAGACTATGATTTTCCCACTGGGGCTTTGTCTGGTACTTTTATTTACCAAAAACATTCAAGTGCTATGCTGTGTCAAAAGGCCCAAGTGGCAGGGTGGCTTGTACCGCAGCCTGGATTCACTGCAGAGTTTTATTGCTCTGGGACCCCACTTAAAACTGGCTTCTTTAAGGTAAGTGGGCTGGAGCAGCACATTTAAAGGTGGTAAAATTTTGCCTTCAAAATCCAAAGAAGCTAAAACTATAAAATTCTTAGGAGAAAACATGGGTATGAATCTTTGTGACCTTGGATTAGGCAATGGTTTCTTACATAGATATGTGGTTTAAGATATGACACTTCAAGCACAGCAACCAAAGAAAAAACAGATACGTTGGACTTCATGAAAATTAAAAACTTTTGTGCATCAAAAGACACTATCAAGAAAATTAAAAGATCACTCACAGAGTGGGAGGAAATATTTGCGATTACGTATCTGGTAAAAGTCTAGTATCCAGAATATAAAAAGAATGCTTACAACTCAACCATAAAAAGACAACCCAATTTAAAAATGGACAAAGGGGGCTTCCCTGGTGGCGCAGTGGTTGAAAATCTGCCTGCCAATGCAGGGGACATGGGTTCGAGACCTGGTCTGGGAAGATCCCACATGCCGCGGAGCAACTAGGCCCGTGAGCCACAATTACTGAGCCTACGCGTCTGGAGCCTGTGCTCCGCAACAAGAGAGGCTGCGATAGTGAGAGGCCCGCGCACCGCAGTGAAGAGTGGCCCCCGCTTGCTGCAACTAGAGAAAGCCCTCGCACAGAAACGAAGACCCAACACAGCCAAAAATAAATAAATTAATTAATTAAAAAAAAAAAATGGACAAAGGATCTGAACAGAAGTTCCTCCAAAGATATCCAAATGGCCAATAAGCACATGAAAAGATGCTCAACATCATCAGTCATTAGAGATGCAAGTCAAACCATAATGAGATACCATTTCACACCCACTAGGATGGCTATAATAAAAAAGATGGGCAATAGAAAATGTTGGTGAGAATGTGGAGAAATTGGAACATACATTGTTGTTGGAAATGTAAAATAGTGTAGCCACTTCCAAAAGCAGTTCAAAAACTTAAAACCCAGCAGTTCCGCTCCTAGATAGATCACCCAAGAGAAGTGAAAACAAATGTTCCCACAAATACTTATACATAAATGTTCATAGCAGCATTATTCATAATATCCAAAAAAAACAAAAGGAAACAGCCTGTCAACTGATGCATGGATAAACAAAATGTGGTATATCTTATACAATGTAACGTCATTTGGCCATAAAAAGGAGAAAAGTACTGACACATGCTACAACATGAAAACATGCTAAGTGAAAGAAGCCAGTCGCAAAAGACCACATACTCTATGATTCTGTTCATACGAAATGTCCAGAATAGGGAAATCCATAGATACAGAAAGTAGATCAGTGGTTTCAGGGCTGGGAGGAGGGGGATGGGGAGTGACCGCTAATGAGTTTGAGAGTTTCTTTGGGGGATGATGAAAATGTCCTGGAATCAGAGTAATGAGGATTGCAAACCTCTGAGAATAAACTAAAATCCACTCAATTGTACTTAGTTCTTCTTTAATCTGAAAACAGTTCTTCAATATGTCTTTGTCTTCCATGACATTGATGCCTTTGAAGAATATAGGCCAGTTATTTTGTAAACTGTCCTTCCATTTGAGCTTGTCTGCAGTTCCTTCATGTTTAGATTCAGGTCATGCATTTTGGGGCAGAAATGATGTTGTCTTTCTCAGTGCCTTATTTCAGGAGGCACCTGCTGTCAGTTTTCCTGGTGTCACTTTGTCTCAATACTGGTGATGTGAACTTGGATTGCGTGATAAAGCTGCTGTCTGGCAGGTCTTGCCACTGTCAAGTTGCCCCTTTACAATCAATATGTAATTTGTGGGGAAGTACTCTGACACTATGTAAAAAACCTATTCCTCGTGAAACTCTATCATTAGCTTTAGCATCCATTCACGATTTTCTGAATCCTCTAAGGTTTTTTTGTTTTGTTTTGTTTTTAAATTTAATTTAATTTATTTTTGGCTGTGTTGGGTCTTTGTTGCTGCGTGTGGGTTTTCTCTAGTTGCAGCAAGCGGGGGCTACTCTTCGTTGTGGTGCGCGGGCTTCTCATTGTGGTGGCTTCTCTTGTTGCAGAGCATGGGCTCTAGGGTGGGGGGGGCTTCAGTAGTTGTGGTGTTCGGGCTCAGTAGTTGTGGCACACGGGCTTAGTTGTTCCGCAGCATGTGGGATCTTCCCGGACCAGGGATTGAACCCGTGACCCCTGCATTGGCAGGTGGTGAATCCTCTAAGGTTTAAAATGACTTGTTTCTACTCAGACTAGAGGCTGTTTAAATAGTTGTTGTTTTACTCCTAAACTAATACCAATTCCTCTACAAAAGGGTTTTTTTGTTTGTTTGTTTGTTTTTAAAAGTCTTGATACTCTCCTGATCACAAGAAAGGCATCCAGGCAGAGAAAAAGTTTGACACAAAGAATTAAAAAAACAGCAGGGTGCTTTCCTTTTTCTCTTCTCTTTTGTTTTCAAATGCAACCTCTGTGTCTAGACATGGAAATAAACACACAGTTGTTCAGTGTAATTATATCTATTGTTTAGGGGGCTGAATCAGACTGGTGGGGAGGACTCGCTAATGTAGAGGTTAACACTATTTTTTCCTTCCCACTCAGCGCCCATTGGAACAAGTACAGCTTTGGAAATGCAAAATAATGTTTTCGATGTCTTATGAAGCCCATCATTTGATTTCCTTTTTTGGTAGTCCTGGTGATGGTGGGTGCAGATATTGGGGAAGCCAGTGGCTCAGGAGACATTCTGGAAATAAAATGCTACAGGAACAAGTGATCAGATTCCACTGATGCATATCTCAGCACGCTGCTTCCTGGCTACAGACAACCTTAACTTCAGTTTTCTAAGCCTCAGTTTCCTTATCTGAAAAGTGGGAGGGGATAATAATAGTACCCAACTAATTGTTTAGCTGATTAAATGAGATAATACACGTGAAGCACTCGGTATGGGGTTGGCACCTAATTAAATACTCTGTAATGTTTGTTATTATTATCATTATTCAGTGGTCTTAACTGGGCAGGGATTATTGCAGTGACTGCTTTAGGAGGAAGACTAAGTTGCCAGGCTGGATGCTCAATCCTAAAATCCTAATACCACTGCCTACTAATTTCATCAGTGTAGCCTCAGCCTGTTTGGGCTTTGAAGGGCTTTGTAGCTCCAGGTGTTGCCAATTAAAAGGCAAAGGCCTGAGGACATGTTCACCTCCTGTGCTGCCTTAGAGAGCAGAGCCCTGGGAGGGACAGAAATGCAGGCAGGAGAGCTCCAGCTCTAGAAGGATGGTAAGGGAGTGTCTGTAGCATCAAAATATCTGGATTTAAATCTCACCTCCCAGGAATGAGTGGTGTGAGTTTCATTACTGTTTATTTTTTTTACTGGAGTATAGTTGATTTACAATGTTGTGTTAATTTCTGCTGCACAGCACAGTGACTCGGTTTTATATATATATGGGAAGCTAGTGGCTCAGGAGACATTCATGGCCATATGTGTGTGTGTGTGTGTGTGTGTGTGTGTGTATGTTTTCATATGCTTTTCCATTATGGTTTATCCCAGGACATTGAATATAGTTCCCTGTGCTATACAGTAAGACCTTGTTGTTTATCAATTCTATATATAATAGTTTGCATCTGCTAACCCCAAACTCCCAGTCCATCCTTCCCTTACCCTCCTCCCCCTTGGCAACCACAAGTCTGTTCTCTCTGTCTGTGAGTCTGTTTCTGCTTCGTAGATAGGTTCACTTGTGTCATATTTTAGATTCCACCTATAAGTGATATCATATGGCACTTGTCTTTCTCTTTCTGACTTACTTAACTTAGTATGATAATCTCTACTTGCATCCATGTTGCTGCAAATGGCATTACTTTGTTCTTTTTTATGGCTGAGTAGTATTCCATTGTATATATGTACCGCATCTTCTTTATCCATTCATCTGTCGATGGACATTTAGGTTGTTTCCATGTGTTGGCTATTGCGAATAGTGCTGCTATGGACATAGAGGTGCATGTATCTTTTTTTTTTTTTTTAATTGTGAGAATGGGTACCATTTTATTTATTTATTTATATTTTTTAAAAAATTATTTATTTATTTATGGCTGTGTTGGGTCTTCGTTTCTGTGCGAGGGCTTTCTCCAGTTGCGGCAAGCGGGGGTCACTCCTCATCGCGGTGCGCGGGCCTCTCACTGTCGCGGCCTCTCTTGTTGCAGATCACAGGCTCCAGACGTGCAGGCTCAGCAATTGTGGCTCACGGGCCTAGTCGCTCTGCGGCATGTGGGATCTTCCCAGACCAGGGCTCGAACCCGTGTCCCCTGAATTGGCAGGCAGACTCTCAACCACTGCGCCACCAGGGAAGCCTGCATGTATCTTTTTGAATTATAGTTTTGTATGGATAAATGCCCAAGACTATATATATCCTGGGATTGCTGGGTCATATGGTAACTCTAGTTTTCTGAGGAACCTCCATACTGTTCTCCATAGTGGCTGCACCAACTTACATTCCCACCAACAGTGTAGGAGGGTTCCCTTCTCTTCACATCCTCTCCAGCATTTATTATTTGTAGACTTAAAAAAAAAAAAATTTATTTATTTATTTATTTTTGGCTGCGTTGGGTCTTTGTTGCTGCATGCGGGCTTTCTCTAGTTGCAGCAAGCGGGCTTCAGCTTCAGCGGGCTTTGTTGTGGTGCACGTGCTTCTCATTACGGTGGCTTCTCTTGTTGCGGAGCACAGGCTCTAGGCGTGCAGGCTTCAGTAGTTGTGGCGCGTGGGCTCAGTAGCTGTGGCTTGCGGGCTGTAGAGCACAAGCTCAGTAGTTGTGGCGCATGGGCTTAGTTGCTCCACAGCATGTGGGATCTTCCCGGACCAAGGCTCAAACCCATGCCCCCTGCATTGGCAGGTGGATTCTTAACCACTGCGCCAGTGGGGAAGTCCCTGTAGACTTTTTAATGATGGCCATTTTGACTGGTGTGAGATGATACCTCATTGTAGTTTTGATTTGCATTTCTCTAATAATTAGTGACATGGAGCATCTTTTCATGTGCCTATTGACACATGACACTGCCTATATGTCTCCTTTGGAGAAATGTCTGTTTAGGTCTTCTGCCCATTTTTTTTTTTTTTTGATCAGGGATCAATCTCTTTATTCACAACAGCATTTCAGAAAAAGGCAAACTTCGCCTGATGCCCTTTGATGAGGCGTAGACTCTGCCCCCACCGGGCGTCTCCATGGAGCTCTGCACCCCTTGGGGACCTTCCCTGAACCCCCAGCACGTGGGAGCCCCAAGGGATGACGGCCAGGGAGTAAGCTGAGGTCGGCATCACAGAAGAAAAACCAGGTGGCTCTTGAACCCCATTCTCTCTGGCCTCACACCACAGTCCAGAGCGCCAGGCAGCCCACAGCACAACTTACTGTACAGAACACCCAAGGGCTCCAAGTCCAGGAAGAATCAAACACAGAGAGCCAGGGAAAGCTCTCCCACATTTCTGTCCACAACAGCCAGTGCTGTGAGGACAGACGGCCAGCCAGAGGCCTCTGGTCGGCACCGTTCTGCTCATGTTTTTGATTGGGTTGTTTGATTTTGGTGTTGAGTTGTATGAGCTATTTGTATATTTTGGAAATTAAGCCCTTGTCGTTCACATTGTTCGCAAATATTTTCTCCCATTCTGTAGGTTGCCTTTTTGTTTTGTTTATGGTTTCCTTTGCTGTGCAAAACTTGTAAGTTTGATTAGGTCCCATTTGTTTATTTTTGTTTTTATTTCTTTTGCCTTGGGAGACTGACCTAAGAAAACATTGGTACAATTTATGTCAGAGAAGGCTTTGAGTTTCATTATTTATATCATTCTTTGGTTCATCAGTTTCCCCATTTGTAAAAAAAGGAATAATATTAATAATAGTATTTATTATATGTTGCCCTGTGGGATATTTGAAAAAGGCAACAGGTTCTGGCTTTGTTAAATCCCCAGGAGCTGGACGCACACAGTTTTCCCTCCCGTCCAAGGAGGGTGCCTGGACTGGATTGTGTATGTGCACAACATGGAACTAGATTATTACCAGAGGTAGGTGATGTTGGTGGATATAAAACAGATCTGAGTTAATCTGGACCAAGAATCAGAAATCTCAAGTGGCCTTGATAATAATGGCCAGTATTTTTTTTATACCCCTTACCCTGTGCCAGGCAGTTTAAATACTTTACAGAACCAACTCATGACTCTTTACCAAAAACCTATGACGTAGGTTGTGTTTTGATCTCTGTCTTAGAGGCTTGAAGTCTCAGGCACAGAGAGGTCACAGCTAGTAAGGGGTGGGGCCGATTCAAACTCAGGCAAGTTCATGCTTTTCATCAAAGTATCCAGAAACACAAGGAGGGTAGAACCCAATGTCACTAAAGAGCGAGATCATCACAGACAGTCATCAGACACTTATGTCTTGGTTTACGGAGCCAGGACCTTGCTCCAGGGGCCTTGCATCCTGGGAATTCACCGCTGCCTTGGGGAGTTTGTCCAAGCGGGAGCCTCTGTGCAGATATAACACATCATTGCTCTCTCTGCGGGGGTTTGTACATGCAGGGGAAAAAAGCTCCTTGGTGCTTTTTATAAAAAATAAAAGCCTTGAAGATCCATAACTCTGAGTACATTCTCGGGGTGAAAACAAGTTCACCTCAATTTGCTAAGTCTGGCAACCCCAGGCAGTGGCTGCCCCGGTTTCCCCCTCCCCACCCATCTTTTCTTCCAGAGGTTGCTGCAGGCACTTGCTGAGAGCAAGTGTAGCCTGACTGCACCTGGCCTCAACTGCCCTGAGTCTCTCTTTCTGCTCTGGGGGCAGCTGTGTGGGCTCCGCTGTGTTTTGTGTTTCCACTCCCACAGCGTGAATACTTAGATTGTGTCCAATTATCTGTCAACACAAACTATACTATGATAAACGCTCTCATCCTGGTTCCCATATGGGCCAGGATGAAAAATCCTTTGGGACATATAACCAGGAATATATTCTGTGGCCCAGGGTATGTATATTCTTATGTCACTAAGAAATGCCCGATTGCTCTTCAGAACATCTGCACCACTCCTGCCAGCGGGGCCTGCAGGACCCTATGCCCCTAATCCCAACCAACACGTGGCATTATCCATCTTTCTAATTTTTGCTGGTCTAAAAAGTGTAAAGTGAACTCTCAATGCTGTTTCCTTTTGTATTTCTCTAGTTACTAGTGAGTTTGAGCATCCCAGCATAGGCCTTTTTGCTTTGTCTCCTATTAATTGCTCATTTTCCCATGGGGTTCCTTCTTGTTGATTTGCAAGAGTCTCTTGTACATCCTAGATATTAGTCACCTATCAATTTTAGACATTATAACTGTCTTCTCCTATCTTTGTTATTTGTTAACTTTTTCCATACTGTTCTTCATTGAACACAAATAGGTCATCAGCTTTATCAATTTTTTCCTATGGTGTGTGCTTTTGAGTTTCATTGAAGTCCTTCTCAACATAGACAGTCTCTCACATTTTCTCATTTTAAATTTATATGCTTATCTTCCCATTTAGGTCTTTCATCTGTCTGGAGCTCACTTTTGTGTGTGGTGTTAGGTGGGGATCCAGTTTTTTTTTCTCTAAAACGTGAGCCTTTTTTTTTCAGGACCTTTCACTAAACAACCGCTCTTTTCCCATTGCTTTGTGGTGCCAGAAGGTACCATGTTTGTCCTGTGCCTTCTTGAGATTAGACAAACCAGAAGAAGGCAGAACCTAGTGGGGGACAGAGGGGAGAGAGGCCGCTGTTTGGACTCCAGATATTTCTACATCCAGAAACCCTAACCCTGCCTTGTTTTTGCTTTAGTTTTTGTCATTTGCAACTGAAGTGACTATTACAACCATGATGCCTTAATCTAGCTTCTGTCTAGGAGAGCATACCCTCCTGACTAAGGCTGCCTGGGTTCCAATCCCAGGTCCACGACTAAGTGGCTGTGTGACTTTTTTTTTTTTTTTTTAAATCTTTTCTGGCTACACGTTTATTCAACACAAAACAATCTCTTCCAAACTTTACTGAGGTGGCTGACCACGTCCACGACCAAATCTGCCTCTAAACTGGAATTCGGTTGCTGACCCCACCCCGGCCTCAGCTTTCTTGTCGGCACCAGAGGGCACAGCGCTTCGTCTGTAGGTGTCTCTGTCGGCTTCCCCTCTTGTGAGTCTTGCAGGTCGCTCTCCCTCCAGACCTTTGGGCTGTGGCCTGCCAGTCTCAGGACGACTGCGGCGCAGGTTAGCAGGCACAATCTCAGGGGGCAGGTGGAGGTAATCCCGGAGATAATGGATACCCTCCTTGGTTAGGTACCAGTAGAAATGTCTCCAGGCAAACTGTTCCTTCATGTAGCCTCATGATTTGAGAGACTGCATGGCCTTCATGACGTGAAGATTGGGCACATTCTTGTCTGCCAGCTCGGGGTGCTTAGGCATGTGGATGTCCTTCTTGGCTACCATCACTCCCTCCTTAAAAAGGAGTTCATAAATGGCAATCCGGTTCTTCTTGGGCATCAACATCGCGACGGCTGCTGTGTCCGGGGTCGGAGCTGGAAAGGAAGGGGTATCCGCTGTGTGACTTTGTTATAAGTTACACGATCTTTCTGGGCTTCAGTTTCTCCATCTGATAAAATCAGGGTAGTAATAGTACTTAATTCATAGGATTATGGTGAGGATTAGATGAAACAATACTTAAAGGAGAACAGCGCCTGGAATGTAGTAAATAATAAATGTTATTCACTTGCATAATCCTATGTTCCCAATTAGCTGTGAGTAAATCGTGTATGATTTTGATCTATCTGGTTATATTCTAATTACACCTGAGAGGCCATTTAGGAAGTCATTTAGAAAATTAATTTTTTTGGCATACAAATAAATTACTCCTAATCGATCTATTTAAAAAGTCCTTTTCAGGAAGTCCCTGGTGATCCAGTGGTTAAGGTTCCGCACTTCCGCTGCAGGGGGCGTGCGTGTGATCCCTGGTTGGGGTTCGGGCTGGGGGAACTGGGATCCCGCATGCCACACCAAGCGAGGCCAAAAAAAAGAAAGCCCTGGCGGGTTTCCCTGGTGGCGCAGTGGTTGAGAATCTGCCTGCCAATGCAGGGCACATGGGTTCGAGCCCTGGTCTGGGAAGATCCCACATGCCGCGGAGCAACTGGGCCCGTGAGCCACAATTACTGCGCGTCTGGAGCCTGTGCTCCGCAACAAGAGACGCCGCGATAGTGAGAGGCCCGCGCACCGCGATGAAGAGTGGCCCCCGCTTGCCACAACTAGAGAAAGCCCTCGCACAGAAACGAAGACCCAACACAGCCATAAATAAATAGATTAATTAATTAAAAAAAAAAAAAGAAATAACTGGCAGTGGAATAAAAAAAAGAAAGTACTTTTCCTGCACTGCCTTCTTGGGAACTGTGACAGTCGCCGTCACTAGGTGGCGCCTGAGTGGATTCCGGGAGCGTGAAACAATGGGCCTTAAAGCAGCAGTCCCCAGGTTTTTGGCACCAGGGACCGGTTTCGTGTAAGACAGTTTTTCCACAGTCCCGGGGGGGTGGGGGTGATGGTTCCGACGGTAATACGAGCGATGGTTCAGGCAGTAAGACAGATGGGGAGCAACGGGGAGCGGCAGATGAAGCTTTGCTCGCTCCCCCGCCTCTCACCTCCTGCTGTGTGGCCGGGTTCCTAACAGGTACCGGTCCGCGGCCCGGGGGTTGGGGACCCCTGCCTTAAAGAGCATCTGAGCCAGGGTCAGCTCACCATGTGCCAGACGGATTCATAGGTGAGGTTAATTTGGCCTGCAAGGAATTCACAAAACGTTTTAAAGTGCATCTGCTAATATTCAAAACTCAGGAGATTCCATATAAAAATCCGACTTCCAGTGCCCGGATAAATAGGAAAGCCTGGCAACCTGGGACCTGCAGCGGTGCTTCCTTGAGGGTGGGTGGGCTCCTCCAGTCCCACACAGCCCCATTTGTTCCTGTCATTTGTCCCTCCCTGGCTCCTCTAGGCATTTGAGTTTCTAACCCCTAATTATCCCAGTCATTCCCTTTGCATATTGGAGGCTGAGGTCCTACAGAGAAGGGAAGGGCTGGAACTGGAATCTTACCCGACAGACCAGGGCTCTTTTTTTTTTTTTCTTTTTGGCTGTCCCTCAAGGCTTGTGTGATCTTAGTTCCCTAACCAGGGCTTGAACCCGGGCCCAGCAGTGAAAACATGGAGTCCTAACCACTGGACCACCAGGGAAGTCCCCAGGGCTCTTTTTTATACCCATGTTGTTTCTTTTACACTTGGTTGTTTTGAGAGACTGACTGAAGCTAAAAAGTGGGTAAGACATTGTGGAAGAACTGAAATTTGGGAATTTAGGGGCACCAGTTAGATGATTAAAATAAGGTGTGGGGGGACTTTGCCGGTGGCACAGTGGTTAAGAATCCGCCTGCCAATGCAGGGGACACAGGTTCCAGCCCTGGTCCAGGATGATCCCCCACGCGGTGGAGCAACTAATCCCGTGCGCCACAACTACTGAGCCTGTGCTCTAGAGCCCGCGAGCCACAACTACTGAAGCCCGCGCACCTAGAGCCCGTGCTCCGTAACAAGAGAAGCCACCGCGATGAGAAGCCCGCGCACCACAACGAAGAAGAGTAGCCCTCGCTCACCGCAACTAGAGAAAGCCCGCATACAGCAACGAAGACCCAACGCAGCCAAAATAAATTAATAAATCAATTAATTAAAAAAATAAGATGTGGGAAAAAGTAGAGGTCAGTAGGATTCTTTTTCTTTTCTTTGTGGAAAGTAACTTCATTGGTTTTGGGGGAAATAATATATGTTTAGTGCAAAAGATTCAAACAATACAGAAAGATACAAAGAAGAGGGTAAAGATTTCCCCAAATTCCACT
Source organism: Balaenoptera physalus (assembly GCF_965194825.1). Taxonomy (NCBI): domain Eukaryota; kingdom Metazoa; phylum Chordata; class Mammalia; order Artiodactyla; family Balaenopteridae; genus Balaenoptera; species Balaenoptera physalus. Next base: position 58,642,409 of record NC_138896.1, on the reverse strand, counting down.
TTCCATTTATAACTCCCATTCATTTTGGTGTCTATGCTTCCAGCCCTCTCTCTGTGTATTTATAGATACACTTAATATAGGCACTGTTTGGGCCAAGGAGTATCTGGGAGTATGGGGCCTTAAAGTTCCCACACCATCTTCATCAGCTTCCCTCCAAGTAATTCTTTGATATGGCCCATTGGGAGTTTTTTCAATTATATTAAAGTGGTATAAAAATGAAATGTCAAAACTTTATGCTCACCCCCAACTCTCTTCCAATCAGATTGCTATCCAGCCCACCTATATAGAAATTCTATATAGAAATTCTGGAGCTGCCAGTGCATGTTTCAAATTTCCCTAAATGAGAACATACAAGTTGTTTTGTAAACTGATTTTTCCACCAATAGAATTCCTAGAATATCTGTCCCTAGTTTATAAATACAGACTTTAGAAATGAATAAATAGGGCTTCCCTGGTGGCACAGTGGTTAAGAATCCGCCTGTCAATGCAGGAGACACGGGTTCGAGCCCTGGTCCGGGAGGATCCCACGTGCTGCGGAGCAACGAAGCCCGTGCACCACAACTACTGAGCCTGCACTCTGGAGCCTGCAAGCCACAACTACTGAGCCTGCACGCCTAGAGCCCGTGCTCCGCAACAAGAGAAGCCACCACAATGAGAAGCCCAGGCACTGCAATGAAGAGTAGCCCCTGCTCGCTGCAACTAAAGAAAGCCTGAGCGCAGCAAGGAAGACCAAACGCAGACAAAAAGAGAAAAACAAATACTGTATGCAGCCAAAAATAAAATTAAAAAAATAAACAAATTTATTAAAAAAAAAAAATCTGGGTTAAAAAAAAAAGAAGAAATGAATAAATAAATCTCACCTTCAAGAACACCCTCAGCAGACTTCCCTGGTGGTGCAGTGGTTAAGAATCTGCCTGCCAGTGCAGGAGACAGGGGTTCAAGCCCTGGTCCGGGAAGATCCCACTTGCCGTGGAGCAACTAAACCCGTGTGCCACAACTACTGAGCCTGAGCCCTAGAGTCCGTGAGCCCCAACTACTGAAGCCCTCACGCCTAGAGCCCGTGCTCCACAACAAGAGAAGCCACCGCAATGAGAAGCCTGCGCACCTCAACGAAGAGTAGCCCCCGCTCGCCGCAACTAGAGAAAGCTGGCGAGCAGCAATGAAGACCCAATGCAGCCAAAAATAAAAATAAAATAAATAAATAAATTAAAAAAAAAAAAAAAGAAGAACACCCTTAGTGTCATCAGGACAAGCCAGTCATTTAATCAGACTTTACTCCATCTGACTGATGACTGGAAAGATGGGGACCAGCTAATCAGAACCCAGCGTGCACATTCTAAAGTCTGTATGATTGCTCACAGTAGGCGCTAATAGGAACAATCTTTTTTTTTTTTAACATCTTTATTGGAGTATGTTTGCTTTACAATGGTGTGTTAGTTTCTGCTGTATAACAGAGTGAATCAGCTATACATATACATTTATCCCCATTTCTCCTCCCTCTTGCGTCTCCCTCCCACACTCCCTATCCCACCCTTCTAGGTGGTCACAAAGCACCGAGCTGATCTCCCTGTGCTATGCAGCTGCTTCCCACTAGCTATTTATTTTACATATGGTAGTGTATATATGTCCATACCACTCTCTCACTTCATCCCAGCTTACCCTTCCCCCTCCCCGTGTCCTCAAGTCCATTCTCTACATCTGCATCTTTACTCCTGTTCTGCCCCTAGGTTCTTCAGAACCATTTCTTTTTTTTTTTTTTGATGACCGTATTAGTCAGGTTTTTGCTGTAATAATATTACATAGTAATCAGCTCCCAAATGTCAGTGATTTATAACTACAAACGTTTATTTTTCTCCCGCTGGTCTGCGCGCAGCATGTGGGTGGCCAGGCTTCCCCTGACCTTAGATTTGGGTCTGCTCCACGTGTTTCTCATTCCAGGACCCAGGCTGAAGGGGCAATGGCTATGCAGGGCATTCTCTCCTCATAGCAAATGTGCAGGAGGTCAAGCCAAATTTCACAAATTCATGTAGAGCCTCTGGTCAGACACGACGTTTGTTACATTCACCCACATTCTCTAGACCAAACCCAAAGTGAGTGAGTTAGAGAAGCGTGCTCTGTCTGTAGTAAGCCATGGCGAGGATGGGGAGGGAAGAAAGAGTCATGAACAAAAATACTATCTACCACAGGGACCAACCAGGATGGGAGATAAAATGAAATTTAGACTAAGACCTATCGTTAAGCCTTATAAATGCAGTTTGAACCCACGCTGCTTGAGAACCGCAACTGCTTCATCTAGTGTGTCCCTTAATCAAAGAACCTTTGTCCTCAAAGACTCTTACTGAAGGCTCCTCTCTGATCGTACTCACTCTGCCTTTATATTTTATATGCTTTATGCTTTTGTATAGTATATGCTTTTTATGCTATTTAAAGTTATGAAGACCTCACCTGGGTCTTTAAAAAAAGGAAAAGGTTAAACTGCCCTATCAATTTTTGATTGCTGAGAGAACTATTTTGTCCTTTCCCTTTCCCTGCCAAAGTTACGCCAATCAGCAAAAATAAATTTTCCTGTGAGTAAAAACAAGGAGTATTGCTGCCAGGCATCAAATGAGAGAGCACTATTTTTATGTTTTTTGGAAGGTGTAGCATCTTGCTCCACTGTTACCATGGAGAATCCCAATTGTCAAGTTTAATCAAATGCTGGAAAATTGAAATTTATGCAAAGAGACTAGCTTAGTAAGCAATTACCTTTGCTAAGTGACAACTAGGAGAAATATTTCGATGAAACCTCTTACCACAAATCAAGCATTATCCCTTGGTATCAGTTGACTCAAATTAACACTTTCATGTGTGTCAACTGCTTTTCTAAGGCTATTGCAATAATATTTCAACAAAATCACAAATTGCATGCACACCACTTCCAGTATAAATCACCATGGATGTTTGGAGCACATATGAACTGCATCAGAATACAGTAAGGAATATATAAAGAATGGTTGTAAACAGGGAATTCCCTGGCAGTCCAGTGGTTCGAACTTGGCACTTTCACTGCCATAGGCCCAGGTTCAATCCCTGGTCGGGGAACTAAGATCCCGCAAGCTGCGCAGTATGGCCAAAAAATAAAAAAAGAATGGTTGTAAACAAAGGTGTCTCTTTTGTTAGTGTGGTAATGTATCAGTTTCTAAAGTTCTTCCCAATAAATTAATAAGAGAAAATACTCAACATAATTCAGAAAAAGTAAAGGAAATGGAGGGAGGGTGGAGTTCAGAGACCAGTCCTATCAGATATTAAAACATACAGCCTTTCCGGCAGTGACGACCTTCCCACGAGAACATGCCTCTTGCAAGGATTTCTTTCATCCCTCTCCAGAAGAGAAGATGAAACACAAGAAGAAGTGCTTGGTGCAGAGCCCCAGTTCCTATTTCATGGATGTGAAATGCCTGGGATGCTATAAAATCACCACCGTCTTTAGCCATGCACAAACAGTAGTTTTGTGAGTTGGCTGCTCTACTGTCCTCTGCCAGCCTACAAGAGGAAAAGCAAGGCTTACAGAAGGTTGCTCCTTCAGACAGAAGCAGCACTAAAATCACCCTGAATCAAGATGAATGGGAAACCATCCCAATAAACACATTTTGGATACAAAAAAAAAAAAAAAAATTAAAACATGCAGGATAACCAAACGTAAAATAGATAGCTAGTGGAAAGCAGCCGCATAGCACAGGGAGATCAGCTCGGTGCTTTGTGACCACCTAGAGGGGTGGGATAGGGAGGGTGGGAGGGAGGGAGACACAAGAGGTAAGAGATATGGGAACATATGTATATATATAACTGATTCACTTTTTTATAAAGCAGAAACTAACACACCATTGTAAAGCAATTATACTCCAATAAAGATGTTAAAAAATAAAACAAACAAAAAAACCATGCAAGATAAAAAAGAAAGGTATCCTTCTGATGAAAGAATAGGCAGCTAAATGGAATAGAATAGGGAGGTATGATAAAGCATATGAGCTATTTCTATGGTATATACCCCAAATAATCAAAAATTAGGACTTGAACAAATATTTGCACACCAAAGTTCATAGCAGTGTTGTTCACGATAGCCAAAAGGTGGAAACAACCCAATATCCATCTACAGATGAATGGATAAACAAAACGTGGTATGTACATACCATAGAATATTATTCAGCCTTAGAAAGGAAGGAAGTTCTGACACATGCTGCAGATGAACTTTGAGGACATTATACTAAGTGAAATAAGTGAGACACAAAAGGACCTGAATATAATTTTAAAGATCCTAAATGCTGCTGTTGTGCTATTGCATATTTATTATAATTATGGGCTTTGCTTTCCTCTTCTCCAGTCAAGTTCTGCTCCTGACAAACTGAAGACTTTTCTCTCGTATTAGAGTTAAGTGATGCTTAGAAGGTGAGGTCAGATAATTATCTGAACTGTTTCAAAACTGGGGAGAGTTATGCTGACTGGGACACAGGATCCAATATACCTATTAGAAATATACATGAACTAAAAAAACAAAACAAAACAAACAAATAAAATGGAATCCAAGAAGTTGTGTGAGGGGTCCTGTCCCTGTGAAGTGAAAAGGAGAGGTGGTCTAATACCAGCCCAGGCAGTTGGCTATGAACCACAGTGCTTTGGGGAGAGGAAGTTCCAAGAATAGAACCTCCAACTGCAGGCAGCCCTCCTTACCACTGGGAAGCCACAAGAAAGGGGAATGAATCTACATCAAGGTCAGAGTCCTTCTTATGGGAGTCAGTGAAGGCCAGTCATAGGCAGCAGGCAACACAAAACATGCTGGTCATTCAAGAATGACCCTGTGTGAACAACACATGGCACAATAGCCCAGAGCAGAAAGAGAAAACTTGGATGTCCAGAGGGATCCACTGATGGAGTAAAAGGAAGGGCTCAGGACTTGACTAAGGTGGGACCGGAAGGAACCAGCCCTAGATCTCCCTCTACAACACTCCCCGCCACATGTGATGGTCCAGGTTCCACTCTAAAGAAAAACAGAAAACTGAGACAGAGTACTAGGTTGTCTCAAAATATATGCACCATAGGCTCGCTGGAGTGATTTTATGAAAGACCCGGAGGGACTCAAATGGCTTTCCTAGACAATCTGCAATTATTCTACCTGCTGGCTTCTTCTTGGGCTAACAAATGAACACTGAAGGCTGAGTGTTAGTGAGTTAGCCGTTTACACCACTTTCTGAGGATCAGTTTGACCAACTTGTTTTCCTAAAGTTGAGTTGGGATTCAATCAGGGGGTGGGAGTTTTAAAGGGCAAGGAGGAGAAGGCGGGCAAGGAAAAGAGAGGGAGGGTAGAAAGATCTTCAGAGAAGGAGGTGTGAGAATAAGACCAGGAAGGAAGTTAGGAAGAAGAAAAGGCAAGATGGGCAATGGAAAGGGAGGGGCAAAAGAAGAAAAGTGTACCCACAAGGTTTTTGTTCAAATGGACCTGCCTTACAGCCCTCACACAGCAAAAATATCATACAAACCTTGACTTTGTGTCCACCATGTTAGACTCACCATAGTGTCTAGAATTATGTCTAAACTATAGAAAATGGATTTCTGTGTCTTCTATTTAGACAAATATTTCAGCCCATAAATGTATTGTTTTCACTTGTATGATACCAAAAAACTAAAACTAGAATCTTGTTTGACTTAATTTTTTTCTCATGAACTAAATGTGGTTCCACAAAGACCCAGATACGTCTCTCTTTTTTTTTTTTTTTTAAAGAAACTAGCTCTTTTTTTTTTTTTTTAATTTATTTATTTATTTTTGGCTGTGTTGGGTCTTCGTTTCTGTGCGAGGGCTTTCTCTAGTTGCGGCGAGCGGGGGCCACTCTTCATCGCGGTGCGCAGGCCTCTCACCATCGTGGCCTCTCTTGTTGCGGAGCACAGGCTCCAGACGCGCAGGCTCAGTAGTTGTGGCTCACGGGCCCAGTTGCTCACGCGGCATGTGGGATCTTCCCAGACCAGGGCTTGAACCCGTGTCCCCTGCATTGGCAGGCGGATTCTCAACCACTGCGCCACCAGGGAAGCCCCCAGATACGTCTCTTTCTGTTTAGAGGAATAACGCCTTGTTTGGAGAAATGGCATTATTCCAAATAATGTCATCATGGCTGGAGGCACCCATAATGGTCCGGAAACAGTCACAAACCTAGCTAAAAGCAGAAATTGGCTTTAGAACTAAAAGGAATTACTTGCCCTGAAGAGCCAGAATCATCTTGAAAAAGAAAAACAAAGTTGAAGGATTCAAACTTCCTGATTTCAAAACAAACTACAAAGCTACAGTAACCAAAGTAGTGTGGTATTGGTATAAGGATAGACAATAGACCAATGGAATAGAAGTCCAGAAATAAACCTACATATTTATGGCCAACTGATTTTTGACAAAGGTTTAAAGACCATTCAATGGAGGAAAGGATAGTCTCTTCAACAAAGGGTGCTGGGGGAGTTCCCTGGTGGTCCAGTGGTTAGGTCTCGGTGCTTTCACTGCTGGGGCCTGGGTTCAATCCCTGATCAGGGAACTAAGATCCTGCAAGATGAGACATGGCCAAAACAAAACAAAACAAAAACTAAAAAATAAAACAAAGGGTGCTGGGACAACTGGATATCCACATGCAAAAGAATGACTCTGGGTCCCTACCTCACACCGTATGCAAAATTATCTCAAAATGAATCCACAATCTAAATATAAGAGCTAAACTTTAAGACCCTTAAAAGAAAACATAGGCTAAGTTTTCATTGGCTGCATTGGGTCCTCGTTGCTGTGCATGGGCTTTCTCTATTTGCGGTGAGTGGGGGCTACTCTTCGTTGCAGTGTGCAGCCTTCTCATTGTGGTGGCTTCTCTTGTTGTGGATCATGGGCTGTAGGCACACAGGCTTCAGTAGTTGTGGTACACAGACCCTAGAGCTCGAGGGCTTCAGTAGTTGTGGCACATGGGCTCAGTAGTTGTGGCTCATGGGCTTAGTTGTTCCACAGCATGTGGAATCTTCCTGGACCAGGGATCGAACCTGTGTCCCCTGCATTGGCAGGTGGATTCTTTTTGTTTTGTTTTGTTTTAAAATTTTATTTATTTATTTATTTATTTTATTTTACAGCTGTGTTGGGTCTTCGTTTCTGTGTGAGGGCTTTCTCTAGTTGTGGCAAGCGGGGGCCACTCTTCATCGTGGTGCGCGGGCCTCTCACTATCGCGGCCTCTCTTGTTGCAGAGCACAGGCTCCAGACGCGCAGGCTCAGCAGCTGTGGCTCACGGGCTTAGTTGCTCCGCGGCATGTGGGATCCTCCCAGAGCAGGGCTCGAACCCGTGTCCTCTGCATTGGCAGGCAGACTCTCAACCACTGCGACACCAGGGAAGCCCGGCAGGCGGATTCTTAATTAACCACTGCGCCACCAGGGAAGTCCCTGGTAATGGATTCTTAAATATGACATCAAAAGCATGAGCAACAACAACAAAATAGTTAAATTGGATTCATCAAAATTAAAAACATGTGCGTCAAAGGACATTATCAAGAAAATGAAAATACAACCTAGAGAATGGGAGAATTTATTTATTTATTTATTTATTTATTTATTTATTTATTTATTTATTTATTTTTGGCTGCATTGGGTCTTTGTTGCTGCACATGGGCTTTCTCTAGTTGTGGTGAGTGGGGGCTTCTCATTGAAAGGCTTCTCTTGTTGCGGAGCACGGTCTCTAGGCACATGGGCTTCAGTAGTTGTGGCGCATGGGCTTCAGTAGTTGTGGCATGTGGGCTCATAAGTTGTGGCTCATGGGCTCTAGAGCACAGGCTTGGTAGTTGTGGTGCATGGGCTTAGTTGCTCCACAGCATGTGGGATCTTCCTGGACCAGGGCTTGAACCCATGTCTCCTGCATTGGCAGGTGGATTCTTAACCACTGCACCACCAGGGAAGTCCCGGGAGAAAATATTTTGTGATAAGGGGTTAGTATCCAGCATATATAAAGAAGTCTTACAGTTCAACAATAAGAAGACTATCCAATTTTAAAATGGGCAAAGGACTTGGGTAGACATTCCTCCAAAGAAGATGTACAAACGGCCAACAAGCACATGAAATGATGCTTATTAGTAATCTGGGAAATGCAAATCAAAAAAAAATGTATAAATACACATTTCCATCTCTTTATGTTTTGGAGGGTTGAAAACTGTCTTCTATTATTTGTTCATATGTCAGATGAATGCATTTCCAAAACAATTGGAGCACAATCACAACTAGTCAATCAAGCAAATCAAGAAATTCAGTCCTAAGACTTTGTTTCAATTGCTATGGTTGGGGGAGCAAAGATGAGTTAGAGGTAGTGCTGCAGATTACAGGATGAGGGAGATACGGATGGATGGAGATTGAGGAAAGACAGCCTAATAAAATAAGGAACAATGACACACATCAGCAAAGCAAGGTCTCAACTGCCCCCACTCCCTCCTCCGCCTCATTTTTGGAGGGAGACAACCCATGCAGATACAGGGACTCTAATGTTATTTTAATGTTCATACAATCTTTTCTTAAGAATCTGTTTATTTTATTTATTTTTGGCTGTGTCAGGTCTTAGTTGTGGCATGTGGGATCTTGCGTTGCAGCGCGCGGGCTTCTCTCTAGTTGTGGCACGCGGGCTCCAGGGCACGTGGGCTCTGTAGTTGTGACGTGCGGGTTCCAGAGTGCGTGGGCTCTGTAGTTTGCAGCACACAGGCTCTCTAGTTGAGGCGTGCAAGCTCAGTAGTTGTGGCACGTGGGCTTAGTTGCCCCACGGCATGTGGGATCTCAGTTCCCTGACCAGGAATCGAACCCACATCCCCTACATTGTAAGGTGGATTCTTTACCACTGGACCACCAGGGAAGTCCCAATGTTCATATAATCTTTACCAGAGTGTTTTTTTCCTGTCTTCTCTGACTACTACATAAGTATAACCGGGTAAGCCAGTTCTCCACCCAGAACCATTAGGGACGAGGCAGCCTCGAGTCATCTTGGAAAAGAAATAAACATACGATTCAAGCTAGATGAGAGCCATACTTGCCTCTGGGCAAAATATAAGAGAATATGGCTTAGATGAGATTAGAAACAAAAGATCAGAATAAACACTTCTTTAATCTCTTATGAGAATAAGAATTTCGAGCCTCTCTCTGGAACTTTCTACCTGGCCTGATCAGCTGTATATATACACATCAAAAAAATTAAATCATATGAAAAAGTTCAAAATCACCCTTCCTTGTCCTTCCGTCCTATTCTCTAGGAGCAACTGCATTTAATACTTTAATTTGTTTATTCTTTTATTGGTGCAGGTTTCTAAATAATTACATTAATATTTTATTTATCAAATTTTGACATAATTTATGGCTTTCTGAATCAGTCAGTTTTAAGTCAGAGAAATAAAACCCTCACCATTTAGTAGAGAAAATGTAATAAAAAGGTTGGAACGGTAGTTCTCAACTGGGGGTGATTTTGCTCGCCAGGGAACATCTGACAATGTTCTGACAATGTCTGGAGACATCTTTGTTGTCAAAACTGTGTGGAGACTACTGGTATCTAATGGGTATATGTATGTGGGTATATGTATATATATATACATATATATATGTATTTGGCCATTCTGTTACCAGGTATAATCAAGAGAGAGGCTCAAAATACTTATTCTCATAAGAATATTATATATAATATTCTTGTATATATAATATATCATATATAAATATATAATATTATATAATATATAATATAAATTATACATTATATATAAATATATATATATAATGTTATATATAGAGAGAGACAGAGAGAGAGGTGTCTCCCAGATTTCAGTTACATTTATATTTATGTCACTGAGACTAGATATCTTTACTCATTAATGCTGTCAATCATAATTTAATGAGCAATGTTGTTTATTCACGTTGTAAATGTTAATCATAGTTATGTTTCTTTTCTTGTACAACTTTTTGTTCTTTCTTGGAATTAACAGTAGTCTCTTTTTTTGTTTGCTTAGTTTTCTGTGCATTTATCACTAATTATTCTCAAATTCCCCATTAGGTCTATAAGACTTCTTTGATATATGTTTTTTTTTGATGCATTCCTTCAAGTGCATTAGAAAGTCTATTAGTTTCTTTTCTTTTTTTTTTTTTCAGTGATCTCCTTCCTGTATATCTTTCTCCTTTAGTGTCAGTCCTTTGACTATATCCGTAAGTTTCATTATCTTTTCCTTTTTGAAAAATGGTTTACTTTTGTAAAGGAGCTGTTATTGTCCTCTAGAACTAATCAGAGAAGTGATGAAACACTTAACACTTTGCCTCCTCCAATAAAGCCTAAGTAGGGTAATTAGATGGTTCAGCAGGAGAAGAGTTAGAAGTGATTTTCTGAAAAAATTCTATACCAGGTTAAGGACATTTTTGACACTTGAACCACCAAAAGAAAGTTAAGTATTCTCCTTGTAGTTGAGTAGGGAGGCCAAGATGAAGTTAAAGTGGTAATTAATGGCCTAAGAGGATGAGATGAAAAGGTACTTAATTTGAAGACATTTTTATTTCTCTTAATACTGTTCTATATTGTTCCGCCTTGTTTTATCTCATAATTAAGAACTGCTAGTTATATTGACAAAGGGTTATGTTTTTGTAGGAAAGCGTATAAGAAGCTTGAGGTACATTTCTGTTTCATGCTGATAATTCGTGTGCTGGATCTTGGGGCAAGCTGCATCATTCACCTGGTGAAGGCTGATACTTTATTTATTTTTTAATTTTATTGGAGTATAGTTGATTTACAATGTTCATTTACAATGTGTTAGTTTCAGGTGTACAGCAAAGTGATTCAGTTATACATATACATATATTCATTTTTTTCCAGATTCTTTTCCCATATAGGTTATTACAGAGTGTTGGGTTCCCTGTGCTATCCAGTAGGTACTTGTTAATTATCTATTTTATATATAATAGTGTGTGCAGGTTAATCCCAAGCTCCTAATTTATCCCTCCCCCCCATGTTTCCCCTTTGGTAACCATAAGTTTTTTTTGAAATCTATGGATCTGTTTCTGTTTTGTAAATAAGTTCATTTATATCATTTAAAAAAAATCAGATTCCACATGTGAGTTCGTCATATATTTGTCTTTCTCTGTCTGACTTACTTCACTTAGTATGATCATCTCTAGGTCTATCCATGATGATGCTGCCAGTGGCATTATTTCATTCTTTTTTATGGCTGAGTAATATTCCACTGTGTATATGTATCACATCTTCTTTATCCATTCCTCTGTCGATGGACACTTTGGTTGCTTCCAGGACTTGGCTATTGTAAATAGTGCTGCAGTGAACATTGGGGTGCATGTGTCTTTTCGAATTATGGTTTTCTCTGGATATACGCCCAGGAGTGGGATTGACGGATCATACGGTAGCTCTACTTTTCGTTTTTTAAGGGACCGCCACACTGTTCTCCATAGTGACTGTTACCAGTTTACATTCCCACCAGCAATGTAGGAGGGTTCCCTTTTCTCTACACCCTCTCCAGCATTTATTGTTTGTAGACATTTTGATGATGGCCAATCTGACCGGTGTGAGGTGACACCTCATTGTAGTTTTTTTTTTAATAACTTTTTTTTTAAGAGTGTTAAGATCTTTATTATTTATTTATTTATTTTTGGCTGCGCCATGTGGCATGCGGGATCTTAGCTCCCCGATCAGGGATCGAATCCGTGCCCCCTGCAATGGAAGTGCATAGTCTCAGCCACTCGACCACCAGGGAAGTCCCCTCATTGTAGTTTTGATTTGCATTTCTCTGATAATTAGTAATGTTGAGCATCTTTTCATGTGATTTTGGGCCATCTGTATGTCTTTGGAGAAATGTCTGTTTAGATCGTCTGCCCATTTTTTGATTCGGTTGTCATTATCTATTTCTTTTAAAGAAATTTTTACCTCTTCTTACTCTGTCTGTTGGGTGTCTCTCTGTTCATTACATTATTTTCCCCAATGAGACAGTCTACACAATAATTGATCCCTTTCATCTTATCTGTTTCAGAATTAATAGCAGTCCCAGGGTTATTACATCAGTCTACAGATGGGAAACCCTGGATTTAGTGAATCAAATCCAACTACCTTGCCTTTATTTTTATGGTTGTAGTAGACAGTGCTGGTGCCCTACCCTGATCCCATTTACTGTGCTAGCGCCCCTCTTCCCAGCTATTCTAAGTGTTGCTGATAATGGCTCAAGCTTATACCTGTCTCTGGAGATTTATCCTTGGCCAGGGGGAGCCACCTTATTGGGAAATGCCTGGGAAGTGCTATTTCCCCTCAGGGCATCAGGCAGCCAATGACTGACTAATACGAGGATACAAAAACTGTCCCCTTGCCTCAAAGGGGACAACTCTGTGGTGACATTCACACTCCAGAACTGGGATCAGGCTGAAATTAGACATCAGCTGAAACCTCATCTTTGTTTAGCCTCTTCCCCTGCTTCCCTTACCTTTTTACAAGTTTCTCCTGAAAGCACGACTTCAGGGTGTCACTTGTATAAGAATCTCTGCCTCGGTCTCTGCTTCTGGGAACCCAACCTAAGACAGTGGTGAACATTTTTTGCCTTCTTAGCATTCATCCTCCCTTCTTAATAGCACCAGAGTTTCTTCTTGGGAAATGACTTTCCCATCACCCTATTATGGACAGTCTTGATGTGACTAAAGCTAGGTACCTGCCCTTCCATCTTGGAAACTGAAGGGGTTTGTGGAGGGTCCTTCCAGTAAATTCTTCCTCTCACTGCCTTGGGACAGCAGGCTCAGGCTTTTGACCTAAACTCCGCCAATGTGACATTCTCTCCAGGGATTATGAATCTTGAGTGAGCAATACAAAGATATTTGAAGTTCGTTTTTCTCATCATGGGCTCCTGCTAGCCTGTTTCTCCTTCTCCACCTTTCTGTGGTTCCTGCCTCTTAACTTCCAGCACCTTGATTCCTGCCCACTCCCAAGCTATTTGGTTATCCTTTTGTGAGTTATCCCAATCCTTCCAGTAGTTTCCCTTTTGTGTAAGGTCTCTCACTCAGGTTCTCTTGCTTATAAGCAAAAGAATCATTAACGATGCAGTTACCTTAGTCTCTTTTATCTAAGTGCAGAGAGGAAAAGGATCTGGGACCACATCACTAATTCAGAAGAGGGGAGACTTAGGGCTTCTGAGCTTGGTGAGTAAGAGCCTACCTGGACAGCTCTTCTTGCTCCAATGAAGAGGTAGGAGTTTGCAAAGCATCTTTCAACTGAGTAAATTATACTTTGATCTTAGGTGAGATTCTGAATTAATTTCTTCTCTTAGAAAGCTGGTGTCTGGGGACTTCCCTGGTGGCACAGTAGTTAAGAATACACCTGCCAATGCAGGGGACACGTGTTTGAGCCCTGGTCCGGGAAGATCCCACATGCCGTGGAGCAGCTAAGCCCATGCGCCACAACTACTGAGCCTGTGCTCTAGAGCCCGCGAGCCACAACTACTGAGCCCACGTGCCACAACTACTGAAACCCGTGTGCCTAGAGCCCGTGCTCCTCAAAAAGAGAAGCTACCGCAATGAGAAGCCCGCGCACCACAACGAAGTGTAGCCCCCACTCACCGCAACTAGAGAAAGCCTGTGCGCACCAACGAAGACCCAACGCAGCCAAAAAAAAGAAAAAAAGAAAAAAACTGGTGTCTGGCTTTCAGCCGCAAAACATACATCTCTGTCTGAAACCTCCTCTCAGTTGGCATTTTTCCTTTTCTTACATGTTAATGCATTTTTCCTTTTCTTTTCTTATATGTTCATGTAACAGTCCTAAAAACAGAGCAATTCAACTGCATGAAGAGAGCTGTACTTCTTAAAAATATCTTCTGTAGGAAGAGAGACTTTCTTATGAGTGGAATTCTTCTCCCTAAATTGTTCAGTTCTGGGATTGTAGGGAAGGAAATGAGCTCAACAGAAAAACCAAAATAGATGCACTTGATTCCAGAGGAATCTAAAGACAAACCTCTGTTCTGAGTTACCAGGCAACTGTTTCTCCAAGGATGCTGTCATTTTGATTTTATAGAATAATAGGGTGCCTGAATTTCTGCCTCAAGAGATTTTGGGATAATAATGAGTTCATCTTTTGTTATTTAAAAAAAGTATAAGGAGAAATCTCTCTCTTGCTTGGCACACGTTTCACTCTTTTTTCTTTCAGTTTCTTTTTTGTGTGTCTTCAAAGCAAACAGGTTTTCATCTGTTTGGGATTTTTTAAAAATTTATTTTATTTAACTATAGTTGATTTACAATGTTGTGTTAATTTCTGCTGTACAGCAAAGTGACTCATGTATGTGTATATATATATACATATATATATATATACACACACATTCTTTTTCATATTCCTTTCCATTATGGTTTATCATGGGATGTTGAACATAGTTCTCTGTGCTATACAGTAGGACCTTGTTGTTTATCCATTCTGTATATAATAGTTTGTATCTGCTAGTCTGTTTGGGATGTTTTTGTTGGGTCCTGCTGAGAGTGGACATGGCTGGAAGACCACTCAAGATGTTGATTTTTCGCTGCTTCAGATTCTCATCTTATGGTTACTAATTTGTTTTATCCACAAGGAACAAAAGAAAAAATTGCACGTAAACATCGCCTAAAACAATAGTCCTGGGAAGCTCAGCCTTAGGCCTAGAAGCAAGGTCACCCACACAGGTAAACAAACTATTATTGGATAAAGAGCTGGACAAAGAAACAGACACATAGATGAGTCTTTTCATCAGTATTTGAAAAAAGAAATCCTTGCAGAAACACAGTTGTTTGTTCAGGTACTTGTGTATTAATCTCAGAATAGAGTTTTCTAAAAAATTCCATGGCTAATTTTCCAGTGTCTTTTTGTCTGTACCATGATTTGTTACTTTTTATTCATTTGTTTCTTAGTGAAAGCCTAAATTGTGCAAAGGTCTCTGCTGGACATGAGTCGACTCCAGTGGAAGAGTCCACAGTCCTAGGCTTCAAGGCATCTACTGTCTAGAAATTCGAAGAGACAGGCCAACAACTCTTGAGCAATGATACAGAATGGAAACTAACGCAACAGAAAGGGAATGTAGGAGAAGGATGTCAGGGGAACCAAGTGTGTACAGCTAGGCTTGAAAAGGTGCAGCCTAAGGGGCTCCAGGAGGCCATGCATCAGGAACCCCAGCAGAGGCCACACTTTAGAAGAGTGTAGTCAGCAAGTCCCTGCTGCCTGCAAGGAGTGACCTCCAAACCGTCCCCTCCTCCAGGTGTCATTCACTCCAAATTCCAAACTCTAGGAGAAAGCACCCAGCCCTCTGTCTGTGTTGGGCTAATCAGGGAGGACCTTCCTTTTAGGAAGCTGCAGAGACTTTCCACTAAGGCCACACATGTGGGGCGTCCCCCAAACAGAGAGCAGCAAATAGGAAGGTGAGGTTAGAGTCTAGAAACAAAGGGAAAGAGCCAAGCGTCCACTGCATGTATTATTTATCTTTGAATCTCAAAATCTAGGCAGAGTCTAGACACGGTGAAGACAATTCTTAATGTTATTAGGGGAGAAATTATCTATAGAAGATTGGAAGTAAAATCATCTACCCCAACCCTTTTATTTTAGAGTTAAGGGAACTGATGCCTTAGATGAATGTGGCCTACTGACATCGAGCCAGTTGAAGAGGCTGGATTGCTATTCACTGTCTCAGTCTCTGGTTGCCATACCCTGCATTGTTTTTAGGGCTGACATCCAGCTGGCACACACTTGATTGGCTGTACTGATTGTCAAAATATTGAAATACTTCTGAACAAGTTGGTAAGCAGCCACTGCCCTGATCCCACTGGTACAGACAATGTCAGGGCTCCATCCTCCACCTGACTCTCTGGGTGGTTTCACCTCCAGCACCTGTTACTCTGCAGCAGCTGCTCAGCCAAGGCACAGAGAGCCAGACGTGCGTGGGAAGGAGATCCCTGCCCGATGTGGCCGTGAAACAGTGACCAAGAAGTGCTAAGATAACAAGCGGCTGGCTCCCTTGCCTCTGGTTGGGAGAAATCTGCAGCGTAGCTTCAATCCAGAACTTCACTTGTTTATTAGTGAAAGCCTAAACTGTGCAAGGGTCTCTGCTAGACATGAGTCTATTCCAGTGAAAGAGTCCACATTCCCAGGCTGTGGCATCTGGGATGAGGCATCCCTGAGGGGGTCTGTGATGGTTAATTTTAAGCATCAACTTGACTGAGACACAGGGTGCCAGATATTTGGTTGAACCTTATCCTGAGTGTGTCCAGATGAGATTAGGATTTGAATAGGTAGACTGAGCAAAGCAGATGGCACTCCCCAATGTGAGTGGGCCTCACACAATCTGCTGAGGACCTGAATAGAACAAAGGAAGGGCGAACAAAGAGACAGAGGAAGGGAGAATTCGATCTCTGTCTGATTGCTGGAGCTAGGACATCAGTCTTCTCCTGTCAAGGGCTGGGCCTTACACCATCAGTGGTCTTTGTTTCCAGGCCTCCAGATTTTGACTAGAAGTTATATCACCCATTCTCCTGAATCTCAGGTCTTCAGATTGACTGCAACTGTCTTTTCTGGGTCTCCAGCTTGCAGGCAGCAGATGGTGGGACTTCTCAGTTTCCATAATCATGTTAGCCAATTCCATATCTATATATATGGAATCATATATGTGTATATATATTCATTCCTCCCTCAGTATCCAGGAGCCCTCGCATATACCGAAATCTGCAGATTCTCAAGACCCATAGACAGCCCTGTGTTTCTGCATCTGTGGATTCACCCAACCCCTGATTGTGTAGTACTATATATATTTATTGAAAAAAAATCTGCGTATAAGTGGACCCATGCCGTTCAAACCCATGTTGTTCAAGGGTCAGCTGTACACGTGTATTCCATTGGTTCTGTTTCTCTGGAGAACCCCAATATAGCACCCTTGCTTGGCTTCCTCTCCTCCCCTGTCTTGCTTCATCCACTTTCTTAATGGCCTTCCCTGGGAACATTTCCTTAATAAATCACTTCCATGTAAATCTGCATCTCGGAATCTACTTCCAGGGCACCTGAACTTCTAGGAAAATTCCCCAAAGCCCCACCTCTCCAGGGCCACCCTGGCCCCTTCCATAGTATGCCCCATACCTCCCCATGACCTAGTAACTACAGGATTAATGCCTGACCCAGCAAGGACCCTCCTGGACCTTATTTCTAGTCTACAACCAGCATTGGTTGGACTAGTCACTGCCTGGGTCATAGCAGTTGTTAAATATTTTGAATATAACCCTGAACCTATTGAAATGTTAGGGCTACAAAATATAGAAACTAACGAGTGTCTGCTCTACTCACAAAATCTTTCAGTTTCTGGGAAGACTCAAATATGTCAGGGCAGGTTCAAGCCACATGAGCTGGCCATTCTGGCCATGGCTGACTGGACCAGGGATAGACACTGCACCTAAGCTGAGCCAATGAGTTTCTCTCTTCAGAAACTTGACCTGAAAGACACAGCAGTTGGGACTTGTTGGGGCTGAGTCACCATAATGACATCATTGCCCAAAGGGGAAGGTCCATGAATTCCTGGTTCTGCCCTACCCAGGGTTTGGATGTTTAACTCTTCCAGTAATAGCTTTCCAATAAGTTCCCATTTTTGCTTACATTTGCTGGAGTAGCTGTTTCTTGTAACCAGAAGACGCTTAACTAATATCCTATATTAGCATGTGGAATGACTACTACTCGTTTGTCTTGTTCACAGCCTCCAGCACCTAGCATAGTGCCCAGCATGGATTAGACACTCAAGAAATATTTGCTGCCTCAATAAACAGCTCTCTGTAGGAAGGAGAAGAGCACCTTGAATCTATCTATCTATCTATCTATCTATCTATCTATCTATCTATCTGATTTGGATAAATATATAGGGTTGAAAATGGGGAAATTTCATCCACATTGCTTGAGTATGTATGGTCTCTGGAGGAAAAACAAATTTACGTGCCTCTTGCTTTTGCTCATATTTTTTTCTTCATTAAAGTTTCCTCCTAACTAATTAGCTTATCTCATGGTCTATCTTCATTTCTTAAATGGAAAACATTTAATATGCTAATTAGTGTCACATAGCTTTAAGGTAAAAATCTTTTTATAATTTTAATTTTAATTTTTTGGCTGCGTCGGGTCTTAGTTGCGGCATGCAGGATCTTTGTTGCGGTGCACGGGCTTCTCTCTAGTTGTGGCTTGCATGCTCAGTAGTTGTGGCACGTGGGCTTAGTCGCCCCGCGGCATGTGGGATCTTAGTTCCCCGACCAGGGATCGAACCCACGTCCCGTGCATTGGAAGGTGGATTCTTAATCACTGGACTACCAGGGAAGTCCCTAAGGTAAAAATCTTAATTCAACATGAATTTAGGAGGTTTCTGAAATACATATCATGTTGGTGAGTACATATTCCCAGCTAGTGAAGTAAACCATTTGGGCACCATCTTTGATGTCCCTATGTCACTACTACTTACTCCATTGATTGCCTTTCTTTAACAGCTCTAAACTCTACACCTCCCACTGCCCAGTTTTGATCTCTTAAGTTAGAAAGGGTAGCAACTGCAGTTTAGGAATTTTGCTTAAATGAAGAGAAAGTGTGCTCATGATAAAGTCTTTTTTTACACTGGTAAAACAAACTAGCTCTGTAAGTAAGGAGAAATAAATTTGGGGATATAAGGTAATGAATGAACCATACAGTTGTATGTTCTTCCCAGGCATCTTGAGAGAGAATTCTAGAAATTTCATTTCCAGAAATCAGGTTGTCGCCATCATCATAGAAAATCACCTCAGTCAAAGGCTGTTCTCTGACACAAAACAACTGGTTTTGCTGGTGGTGGCTTCTGTTGAATCATCAGTAGAAGTTAGACAACATGTGGGTGTAAACTGCAACAGTCAAAACAAGCAGAAACCCAGAGAAAGAAATCTGGGTTGTTCTCTCTCCTGCCTGTCAGCAGAGCAGTCTCTAGTTATTGCAAAGCAATTTGAAGGTTTGAGCAGACAGAGTAAGTCCTTTGAAGGACTTGCAGGTATTGCTGCTTAATGAGGATGTCTGGGAAAACCAGAGGCTTAGAAATGGGGCACGTAGACTCAAAGAAAATGCTTTTGTGTGTGTAGGAGCAGAAAATGGACTTGAACCCATAAGAACTGTGAAATGTTTTCATTTTCTGCCATTGGAGAAGGATCTGTGTGTGCCAAAGGTGTCACAGGAACTTAATAATAGAAAACAGTCTATGAAAGACACCTTCACATCAGAGGGTGTGACAGCTCATGAGAAAGAGCCTTCTCTTCATGGCTCCAGAGCATTACCTCATTTTGCCCTGGGGTGGCTCAAGTGTACCCATCAAAGCAGAGCAGCCGTCTGAACGCTGGGAGCACGCCCACGAACACTGCTGTTTATTAACTTGGGACCTGTGAAGACAAAGCCACGTCCTCACTTGGAACATGGAAAAGCTGAAGACATCGGGCTCTTGCTTATGTCTCTTGATTCCACCCTTGCAATAGTGAGACCAGGTACCGGTTACTGAGGGCTTAGATGTGCTGGGCACTCAGCTGGGCCATCCTACACACTGTGTCTCAAAATCTCCCAGACAATTCAGTGGGGCAGGTATGAACCCCACCCCCTTCTTTACAAATGAGGGAACTGAGTCTCAGAGAGGTAAAGTGACTTGCCCAGGACCACCCAGTGGGTGGAGAGCTCTATCTGTTCCCAAAGCCCAGGGTCTTCGCTTCACGGAAATGCCTGGAAAAATTGACGGTTGCTTGCTGCCTTTCAGAGCTGCAGGAAGATGTCCATCGCTTCTCTCTCATCTTCTTTGCTACTTAGTAGCATTTCCTGGCTAAGTGTGGTCCCCAGACCAGCAGCATTCTGGAGGCATCTTAGACATGCAGAAACTGGGGCTTCCCCCCAACCCCAGACCTGCCCTCCAAAGTGGGAGGAGAACTGATCACCTTCCTCACTGTACATTCATTTCAGGCCTTTGATAATGTGCTAATTATCCTGTGAGTTACCTCAGAGCAACTCTGAGAAACAGTTTCTGTGTGCTTCATCAAATCTTTGAATTTCAAAGTGTGTTCCTTCAACTGAAAAAGGGGTATCACTTCTGCTGATCTCTTGCCCCAGAACAGAAATCTCCATCAAACAAGCAGGGGAAAGAAGCAAGGGAAGCATTCCAAAAGGTTCTCTGATGAGGCTGTGGGCAGCTGCATTTACCAGCACCTGGGTATTACCAGATAAGGCTAAATATTAACACCTAAGAAGATTAGTGGAGATTGCAGGAGGGGGACTCTCATTGGGTTAAAGGTCATTTGCTCTCAAATCTCTTGCTGGGGAGGAGCCTCACAGTGGAAGTGACAAGGCAGGAGGCCAGGAGAAAGGGCACAGTTATGGGGACGAGGCTTAAAGGGATTTCTCTTCTAGAGGGGAAGGTGGATGACCATGGGAAGAGCTTCTTGTGGCTCCAGGTTTTTGGATAGAACAAGGGGTTACAAGGCAAAGGAAATTAGTCAACAAGAGAGATAAGAAGAGAAAGACTAAGCTTAAAATACAGCCAAGAGGTTGGCAAATAGAAGAAAGTAGTAATTCAAGACAGAAGAGAGAGAAGAAATTCTTCACCCATGGAACCATACTGGAATCACCGTATTTTGCGATTTTTTTTGAGATTCCAACTTCTGGTTCCTTGGAAGTCTAAAGCCCTCCCAAAGATTTCTTCAGATTACCAGGAGCTTATTTTCTTACAGTTCTATCAAGTTTATGGTTTGCACATCTTTCTAATGCTTGAGTCCCGCCTATGAAACCCCATGCAGTCATTATGTGCAGCATAATACATGTTTTTCTTATTCAATGCATAGAATGATTCTGCCCAGAAGGAATTATATCCTGATTATTTTATGGATAAAGAAGGTAATGGTGGCTCAGAGAAGTATAGAAATTAGGCCAAAGAAATATAGCTAGCAAGCTGAGGAGCCAGGATTTGCATTCATATCCATGTGACTCACTGGTGGCCGCCAGTAACCCATGCCTCCTGGTGTTCATGCCCTGTGTGTTCCCTTCCCCTTGCGTCTGGGCTGGGCCTGTGACTTGCTGTAGCCAACAGGATGCAGGCAGAATTCCAGACACAGGCTCCTGGGAGCCTTGCAGTCATGCAGGAAGACTGACCACCCTGCTGGAGAGACCATGTGGAGAGGGAAAAGCTCTGAGACCACATGGAAGAGAAGCCAGGCACCTGGCAGCCGGAGTAAGCTAAAGCCCCAGACATGTGATCCCAATGTAACCATTCCTGTTCGCCACCAGCCTTGCCAGTGGTCTGAGCTGAGGCGTTGGACATGGTGGACATTAGGCTTCAACAGACATCAGGTGGAGCAGAGATGATGGGGCTGAACCTGCTCAAATCCCTGACCCACAGAACTGTTGAAAAATGCTAAAAATGGTTGTCTTAAGTCAGTGAGTTTTGGGTAGTTTGTTGTGTAGCAATAAGTCACCAAGACACACGCTGCTGTCCTGTGACTGAGGAGAAAGAGACAGTGATGAACTCACGAGGTCTTTGAATAAGAGGGAAGGAGAGGCGGGGAAAGAGTGGGTTAAACACGATTGTCAGGGTGGAGAGAGGAAAAAAAAGGGCATAATTATGCAGACCTTTAAGTAGGGGAAACAAGAAGTAAAGGAATCCTTAGGTTACCTTTACCAGGCAGCATTTCTGCTCTAGAGCAAATCCTCACAATAGAATTCATGCAAAGAAAATAAAAAGGCAAGATACAGACTATTTTCAACAGGAAGGTAATAGAACAAAGTGTTTAGAGTGGCTGTCTCTGGGTGGTGGGATTGCAAATAATGCTTTGTTAGTCTTGCATATTTTCCAATTTTTCCATATTTTCTACAATAACCTCTTAAAATTTAGCTTAAAAAATTTTAATATCAAACAAGCAAAAGTACACGCATTTATTCCTGTCCTGCCCCTAGGTTCATTAGAACCTTTTTTTTTTTTTTTTTTCACATTCCATATATATGTGTTAGCATATAGTATTTGTTTTTCTCTTTCTGACTTACTTCACTCTGTATGACAGACTCTAGGTCCATCCACCTCACTGCAAATAGTTCAATTTAATTTCTTTTTATGGCTGAGTGATATTCTGTTGCATATATGTGCCACATCTTCTTTATCCATTCATCTGTCAATGGACACTTAGGTTGCTTCCATGTCCTGGCTATTGTAAATAGAGCTGCAGTGAACATTGTGGTACATGTCTCTTTTTGAATTATGGTTTTCCAGGGTATATGCCCAGTAGTGGGATTGCTGGGTCATATGGTAGTTCTATTTTTAGTTTTTTAAGGAACCTCCATACTGTTCTCCATAGTGGCTGTATCAGTTTACATTCCCGCCAACAGTGCAAGAGGGTTCTCTTTTCTCCACACCCTCTCCAGCATTTACTGTTTGTAGATTTTTTGATGCTGGCC
This sequence comes from Balaenoptera physalus, assembly GCF_965194825.1. Lineage (NCBI taxonomy): Eukaryota > Metazoa > Chordata > Mammalia > Artiodactyla > Balaenopteridae > Balaenoptera > Balaenoptera physalus. The sequence continues at coordinate 58,619,961 of NC_138896.1, read as the reverse complement.
ATTCTGACCGGCATGAAGTGATACCTCATTGTAGTTTTGATTTGCATTTCTCTAATGATTAGTGATGTTGAGCATCCTTTCATGTGTATATTGGCAATCTGTATATCTTCTTTGGAGGAATGTCTATTTAGGTCTTCTGCCCATTTTTGGATTGGGTTTTTTGTTTTTTTGATATTGAGCTTCATGAGCTGCTTGTATATAGAGAATGGACTTGAGGACACAGGGAGGGGGAAGGGTAAGCTGGGATGGAGTGAGAGAGTAGCATTGACATATATACACTACCAAATGTAAAATAGATAGCTAGTGGGAAGCAGCTGCATAGCACAGGGAGATCAGCTCAGTGCTTTGTGACTACCTAGAGGAGTAGGATAGGGAGGGTGGGAGGGAGACACAAGAGGGAGGGGATATGGGGATATACGTATACATATAGCTGATTCACTTTACAGCAGAAACTAGCACAATATTGTAAAGCAATTATACTCCAATAAAGATGTTAAAAAATAATAATAAAATGGAAAAAAAAAGTACATGCATTTAAAAAATTTCCATATACACAAGTGCTGCAGTAAAGTATTTGCCCTCTGTCCCATCCTTTCTTTCCCATCTTGAACCCTACAGGCAACTCCTTTAACTATTTCTAGTTTACTTCTTTGAGTGGTTAAGTCCACATCCCTAAATAATGTGCTTGTGCTTCTATTACTTGATTTATTAACATGAGGCATCTATTGGTTCCCTGTCTCAAAAGTCTTATTATTTTATTCAACAAACATGTTGAATATGATGTGCAGGTGTTACCAAGCAAGGGCTCTTGTGCCTGCAGTGCAGAAAGCCAAACTCTGACAGTGGGTGTTTTCAGCAAAGTAAGGGTTTATTGCAGGTGCCAAGCAAGGAGAAAGGGCAGCTCATGCTCAAGAGACCCAAATTCCCCAATGGCTTCCAGGCAAGGGTTTTTAAAGACAGTGTTAGGGAAGAGGGTGGGAGGATGCATGATCAGCTTGTGGAGTTTCTTCTGACTGGTTGGTGGTGAAGTAACAGGGTGATGTTTCAGGAATCTAAGCCTTCTGGTTCCAACCAGTCTAGTGTCTGTGTGCTTGTGGTCAGCATGTAGTGTCACCATCCTCCACTTGCATAGGGGTCTTAGTTTCTGCAGAAGAACTCCAAGATATGCACCAGGTTGTTAAGTATATCCCTTTAGGAGGAGCTAGGAGTCCTATGACTCTGTTGTCCTGATCATTAACTGCTTGAACTTGCTCTTTGGAACTTGGGGAAGGCCTAGGAGACTAAAGCCTTTTTTTCTATGAACAAGAAATGGGGGACATGGAAGGACTTTTTTACCTGGGAAGGCCCCACAGGGTCCTGCTTGGTTTCAGTCCTCCATTTTCTTTGCTATTCCTCAATCCTAAAGGAACAGGGTTTTGGATAGAGAGATTAATCATAACTCAGGAGAACTTGGTTTTAGGGGGACTCGGTTTCACACGCACCATTCAAGTACTGGTAAGAGGACAGAGAATAATAAAGAGAGGGTTCCTGCCCTTTTTAGGGCACATATTCTAGTAAAGGGCGATGGCTGATCAAAAACAAAGAAAGAAATAAAATAATATCCAATAATAGAAAGTACTATGGAAAAAACCACATAGGGTATGGACAGTATGGCTGAGTATATCTTCCAAAAATTGGCTGCAATAATATCTTCCATTCCACATGGCTCATCTAGATTCTTATCACTCACTTATGAAGAGGTAGAGTGTATTTTCCTTACCCTTGAATTGAGGTGGATTGGTGATTTACCTGTAACCAACAGAACACAGCAGAAGCAATGCCATGTAATTTCCAAGGCTAGGTTGTAAAAGGCAATGACGTTTCCCCTGTTTGCTGGAATACTTTCTTGAGACTGTTGGCTGCTATGGGAGCAGTCCAACTGCCCTGAAGCTGCCACACTATGAGGAAGCTCAAACCAACACACAAAGAGAAACCACACGGAGAGGCCCTGAAACTGTAAGAGAAAGAGGTGCCCAGCCAGCCCCCAAGTGTTCCAGCCCCCAGCCTGTCCCCTCCAGCCACCATCTGATAGCTAGCCTGAACCGTGAGAGAGAGCCAGCCTTGGAAAGATCTAGAGGTGAAGTGGTCCAGGCAGAGGAAAGAGCAAGTGAAAAAGACCTGAGTTAAGAATGAGATTCACACCAAAAGACAAAGACAAGAATTTTCACAATAACTTTATTCACAATAGCCCCAAACTGGAAACAACCCAAAAGTCCATCAACAGAAAAATGAGTAAACTAGTATTAATCATACAATGGAGTACCATTGGGTCATTAATGCAATCAGTTTACTACACTTACATTCCCAGTTCCTCAAAATCATGCTGCGATTTTTCGTTGCTTCCTACATCTTGTACATTTGTTTTCTAATGTTTCTAATTGGTTCTCTTTTGCTGTTGAAAGAAGAAATATATGCTTTCTTTACTACATGACTAATATCATTTAGCTTCTTCTTCCTTTTTCCTATTGTTTGAAATGTATTCCATGTTTCTTAAAAATATTCTTGTGAGAGCTCACTGAGTCTTTGATCTAAGGTGAACTGGTTGTGCTCAGGCTGCTTGAACAGCTGAGAAGCTGGAGTTTCTTTTCATAGCATTCCTTGGGGAGTTCCACTGTGTCCTATATACCACATCTTCCTTTGACAGAAAGGATACTTGAGAGGCAAAATTTCTAAGCTCTTTCATGTCTGATAATAAGTTGGATGCCTTAATCTTTTTTTTTTTTTTTTGGCTGCGCTGAGTCGTCGTTTTGGTGCGCAGGTTCTTCTTTGCTGTGGCGCACAGGCTTAGTTGCCCCGCAGCATGTGGGATCTTAGTTCCCCGACCAGGGATCAAACCTGAGTCCCCTGCATTGGAAGGCGGATTCTTAACCACTGGACCACCAGGGAAGTCTCTGGATGCTTTAATCTTTTCCTTTATTTGTGATCTGTTGTTTCTTACCTTCCTAGGAAGATTGAGGGTCTTCTCTTAATCCATGATGTTCTGAAGTTTCCCTTTGGTACCTAGACTTGGGTTTTAAAAAAAAACCAACTTATTAGACCAGGAACTCAGAAGGCTCTTTCAAAGTAAGGGCATATATCTTTGTAGGAAATTTTGTTCCATAGTTCTTTAATAATTTCCTTCCTTTGGTTTCCACTTTCTCTGTTTACTGACTTCCTACTATTTAGATGTTGAACTTCCTAGGGTGGTCTTCTATCTTCATTACCTCTTCTATTTTCCATTTCTTTGATTTTGTTCCATTTCCTGGAAGAGTTCCTTTTCTTTCAAACTCTCTGTGGAATTTTTTATATCTGCCATTATACTTCCAAAGATTTTTCTTGTGCTGTTGACTGTTTCCCCCCCCCGCCCAGTATTCTGTTCTTGTTTTATAAATATAATAGCTTCTCAAATCTCTTTGAAGTCACTTAAGTTTTTTTGTTTTTAAATTATGCTTCCTGGGCTTCCCTGGTGGCGCAGTGGTTGAGAATCTGCCTGCCGAGGCAGGGGACATGGGTTCGAGCCCTGGTCTGGGAAGATCCCACATGCCACGGAGCAACTAAGCCCATGCGCCACAACTACTGAGCCTGCGCTCTAGAGCCCGCGCTCCACAACAAGAGAAGCCACCGCAATAAGAAGCCCACGCACCGCAATGAAGACCCAACGCAGCCAAAATAAATAAAAATAAATAATTAAAAAAAAAATTATGCTTCCTTCTGTTCTCTAGTTTATCTCCATTTCCTCTGGGGTTAATTGTACCTTTGACTTGGTCTTTCTTTTTCATGTTTCAAATTTTCTTAATGTTTTTGGTAGCCCTTTGTTAACTGTACATACCCAAGAGTAAGAGACTGGATAGATTTTTCAAGGTATTTGGTACTGAATCCTTCTGCTGGTGTATATGTCATGCTCTTTCTTTTGGTCCTCAGCTGAGAGGTGAAGTGGGCAGGGCTTATTTATTGGCAGACTTTGCTCTAGAATGAACAAGAAGGGAGTAGGCCTTGAGATGATAAGATCTCAAGATTCCAGAATGGGGACAGCTTCATTCTGGGAGCCCTCCAGGCAGTTTATTCAGTTTCTTTAGAGTCTCTGCCAGATTGTTAACAGGATGGTTCCCAATGAATCAAACCTCCCTGTGTCCATGCCTCTTTAACAATGGCTTTGCAGCTCCTCCATCAAAAGATGAAGTCTATTTCTTACCTGTTAAACCTGGTCTGCCCTTGTGACTTGCTTTGGCTAACTGAATGCAGCAGAAGTAACACTATGCATGTTCTGGGGCCTCAGTCTCAAAAGGCCTTGCAGCCTCCAGCTTCTCTCTCTTGGAAGCATGAGCTAGACTACTGAAGTGATGAGAGACCATGCAGAGAGGGGGCCAAATGACAGCCAGAACCAAGGCCCCAGGCCATCTTAGACTGCCCAGACCTGGTGGAGCTGCCAATTGACCGCAGCCAACCCATAAAATTGTGAGAAATAATAAATGAATGTTATATTATGCCACTAAAATCTGGAGTGGTTTGTTGTACAGCCATGATAACTGATACAGAGCTTTAAAATTTTTTTTGTTTGGATTGCCTGTGTTCCACATGTGCGAGGTAGATGCAAAGTGGAGATCTAAATGGTTCAGTTATTCTGAAAACAAACATTCAACTAACCCCTGTTTTCTGTCCTTCGCCTTGCAGCCCTCTGCACCAAACATCTCTAAGCCTTGGATCTTTCTTGGTAAGGCAGAGAGGGGTAGTTATCTGACCCAACAGCCCATTCTTTTGTTCCCTACTTAATAGCACCACTCTGATTTTAGCAGCTAAGACTGTATAATTCTAGGGCTCCTTTGCAGCTTGAGGCTGCCACATGAAGTTCTAGACAATGGGATCTAAGGGGAAGAGTTCTACGAGGTTTCCAGGCAGACTGCTTAAATGGAATTGACCTGCTAGGAAGGGTTCCTTTTGCTCTTCTGCTCTTCCTTCCTTCTGCTGCCTAGAATGTGGATGTAATGGCTGGAGCTCTAGTTGCCACCTTGGGCCATGAGAGGATGAAAGCTATACACAAAGGATAGTAGGGTTGAAAGACCAGACTGAATCTGATGGCAGAGTGCAGCTGCCCTTTTAGTTATGCAGTGCCTACCTCCAGATTTCTTTTACATCAGAGAGGAATAAGCTTCTCTCTTGTTTAAGGTACTGCTAATTACCACCCCCTACCCTGTTTTATGTAACCGAACCTAATCCTAGTTATTATAATTTGACCTCTGCCTGTCAGCCTGGGATCTTCATCTACTGTCGATGTTTATCTTGGTTGCTTTCCTCTCTCTATTTCATCTCTAGCAGTTCCATTGGACTTTAGAATATTTTCCATATCTCATCTTATTATGCTCTAACTTTTTGAAAATACAGAACATAATTATAATAATGATTTTAATGTCCTTATCTGCCAATTTTAACATCTGTATCAGTTTGTGTCTACTCCGCTGATCGAAGTTTCTCATATCAAGGTTTCCTACAGTTAATTCTCAAGGGGCTACATTCTCTTAGGTTGGGTTCCCCTAGAAGGAGACATGGACACAAGCATTTGAGTTGGGGGTGATGCCAGGAGAACTGGTAGGGGAGTAGGAAAGTAAGACAGAAGGAAAACCAACCAATGCAGGGTATGTTAATGAGCAGGTTACTGCTCCAGGCGTCTGTGATCCACTCACACTGGGACCTGTGTGAGATGGCAGAGAACAAAGATGTCCTACCCACAAGACAAGGAAACAGGGATTATTAAACACCAACTCCCATTGGTCATTGGTTGATGGTTGCTCCAGGAGATGGCTTCCTGCCCTTCTAGCCTGCCTGTTCAGATGGGCCTGAGCAAGACTCCTGCAGCCAGAGAAAGCCCTCAAGTAACACTTCTTAGATGCTTGTAGTAGGAAGTGGTTGCTATATCTGGGAACGGTGTGTGCTGAGGGAATAGGAGCAGGACTCTGACAGTGTCTGCAATACACACCATACCTGGAGTCCAAATCTTCATTCAACAAACAAGCAAAGAATGAGCTGCCTTCATGAAAGTCTTTGCCTTTCCCAGTGTGGGTTTCATTGACTCACTCTGACCCAATGCATGGTGTTCCTTCTGATTTATTTTTGCTCCTAGGCACTTCACCAAGCCTCGTGGTTTTTCCAAATGAAGGAAGAGATATTTTATCCTATTATATGTAGTCAGCTGATGGGGAAGGAGGTACCCTTTCAGGCTCTCAAGCACCAGAAGAACATAGCCTTCCTTCTAGCTGGGCAGCCAGCCGCCTGGCCATTCCATCTTCTGTGTCATGATGTAATTTAATTTCTAAAAACAACCCAAGTCTGGAGCCTGATGGCCTGGCCAAGTCTGGTCCATCTGGGCTGCTCTCAGAGAGGCTTGTTGAGGGCTTACACATATGCCAGAAGTGGCAGACAGTGCCCCAAAATTGCAAGGGACTTAACCTCTTGGGGACTCAGTTTCCTATCTGAAAAACAACAAAGAGGGTGTGGGAGGAGGCTATCTCTAGGGTTCCCTCAAACTTGAGGACCCTGCCTGGCCTGCAACTCCTTAGCCAAGAGAGTCATCTCTGTCACAGATTCTCTCTAGGGACTGCTGAGTGGAGGCCGCCCCTTCACTCGGTCCCCAGACTCTTGGCCTCATTCCCTTTGACTCTGTAATCCCACACCTGAGAGTACATCGCAACAAAATACCCAGAGGTCAGATTGTCAGCACAAAGGTGTTCACCACAAATTCACAGAAGAATGGCCAGATGGTTTATGGCATATCCAGGTGATGGAATAGGATTCAGATGACAGACACACTGTGAATTTGTCAACGGCATACAGATTCACACAACCCATGATATACTTTATGAAAAACAGGATATAGAACCATGTATGTAAAAGGATCCCAACTGGCTCTAATATATGATTATATTATAAAAGATCTGCATTTTCTTTATATATAGATTTACCTATTTTGTTTATGTATTTATACAAGATCAGAACATGAATTATAGTTCATTTTTTCCCTTCTTTACCTTATTCTGTATTTTCGAAGTTTTGTAAAATTACCGGAAGTATGTATTATTTTTATGAACAAAAAGAAAACAAAAGTATTTAAAACAGTACATATTTGGGACTTCTTATTTGTCTGCAGGAGCTCTAGTGTAGGCACCAAGTATCCGCTGGACGTCTTTGACTCGGTGGGCTTCATCGTCATGGCCATCACAGGTATTTAACATTGTTCCCTGCATTCTCTAGATACAGATGATAGAGTCTGAGCCCTGTTCTTTTTTGGCTCTTGCAAATGCTGCTGTCTCAGTTTTCAGCTGAGAGTCAACGGCGTCATCTTCTGCCCAGACTTGTGCTGACTCTACAGGGGGAGAGTGACCTCATTTACTTTGGGTGGAGCTGGAGAAGGGGGATGGGAACTGCAGATGATAAAGGCTTCAATTCCAATTTGCTTTTGCTCCACAGCCAATACCTACAGCTGGATTCTCTGCTTCTTTACTTAAAAGCAAACAGACCAGGGCTTCCCTGGTGGCACAGTGGTTAAGAATCTGCCTGTCAATGCAGGGGACACGGGTTTGAGCCCTGGTCCTGGAAGATCCCACATGCCACGGAGCAGCTAAGCCCGTGCGCCACAACTACTGAGCCTGTGCTCTAGAGCCTGTGAGCCATAACTACTGAGCCCACATGCCACAACTACTGAAGTCCGCGTGCCTAGAGCCCGTGCTCCGCAACAAGAGAAGCCATCGCAATGAGAAGCCGGCGCACCGCAGTGAAGAGTAGCCCCCACTCACCACAGCTAGAGAAAGCCCGCGTGCAGCAACGGAGACCCAGTGCAGCCAAAAATTAAAAAAAAAGAAAATAGACCTTGCAAGGCAAAAATGGTTGTTCAGAAGTCCATACTGTGTGTGTGTGTCTGTGTGTGTGTATGTATATGTATTTGGCTGAGAGGCTTGTGGGGTCTTAGTTCAACAGCCAGGGATCGAACCTGGGCCCTCAGCAGTGAAAGCATGGAGTCCCAACCACTGGACCTCCAGGGAAATGCCCATACTGTATATTTTAAATGTGGGTCACATGGCTCATTTACGAATCGGACCCTGACCCTTGTCACAGATGCTGTCAGTGTCCCACCCATATGTCCTTCGGCTTCGTGGAGAACTTCCTAGTCTCTCTGTCCAAGACAGTCTCTGACCCTGGGAAGTGGGGCTGCTCAGTCCACTCCAGGGCAGACCAGAGGCGTCACATAATTAATGTCCCACACTCAGCCCTTAGTCCCTGAGGGATGGGAGTGGGTGTATACACACTCCATCTCTCCGCCCTCAGTGGGATGGTTCTGAGGCATGTTCCAGGACCTCCAGAGTCCTCAGAGGATGAAGCCACAGGGGCCATGACAGAGACCTGTTGATGAGCATCTGCTTCATTGTTTCTCCACCCTCCTTTCTCCTCTCCCTCACTGTGGTCCTCAATAAACCTCATGCACCAAAATCCTTGCCTCACTCCATGCATACCTGACAACGCTCTGGGCCATTTGCAATAAAAGACATCACCTTTATCCTCCCCAAACCAAGGTGGAATTAGGGATATCAAGTTCACTTACTGCATAGGCCATAAAGCAGGAAAGTACCCTAAATTCCAGTGGTTTGAAACGCTCTCAGTTGGATATGAGCAATGAATCGTTTCCTGTTACTACAAAGAAAGAACTCATTCTGGACAGTGGCTGGAAAAGAAAAGAGAACCTACGTCATTTCCCTAAAGCGCTGGAGACATTTCCTCCCAGGCCAGCAAGAGCTTTGAAATGATCGTGCCCTAAAAATAACATTCTCACTCCTGAATGCGTTATAAAAACTGAAACGGTGGGTTATTTTCATCCACCTCCAGAGCAGCTGCTCAGGAACTCTGAACATCGGAGGGGATTATGCAATGACTTGGCACTGTCTTCCGCTTGGCAAAGTAAATCATTGTCTGTGATGGGCTTTCAAGGTAATGCAATAGGACGTGTGAGGATCCACGCAAGGAGGGAAGGAAAGGGGTGAAGAGTGGGGAGAACGAAGAGAGGATTAGAAAGGGGGTCACACGCAGGGCCTGCCTGCCTTCCTGCTTACCTTGGAGAGCATCCCGCACTCGCCCTCTGCACCTCGCCCAGGAAAGCCCTGATCCTCTCTGCCTTATTCGCCCTGGCTGCGACTTTCCCCACACCACCCCTGGACCTGACCACTGGTCTAGAATTCACTACTGACCTAAGCTCCACTCCTGACAGGTCCTTGGAGAACACACAGGCTTTCCAGTGGAGTCAGACGCTCCCAGCTTCCTGGAAGAAGCCACTGAGGCCACACTTGATTACAACTCAATTTACACAGAGAGCTTTTTCAGTGGAGATTATACAGATGTCACTGGTGTTTATCATGACTGGAGCACCAGACCAGCCCAACACCTCCTTGGGAAGTGACAGTTAAGTCCCAAATAAAGAATTATTTTTCTCATATATCGAGAAGTCCAGAGGTAGGTTGTTCAAGTCTAATATAGCAAATTCACAATGCCCTTAGGAAGCCAGATCTCTTGCACTTTTCTGCTCTTCCATCCTTAGCATTTGACTTTCATTCTCTTGGCTACAAAATACTACTCTACCTTCAGGCATCACATCTGTATTCAAAGAAGGAAGCCAGAAGGACAAAATCCGTATGTCAGCTGAGTCTTTCCTTCTCTATCATTAAAATACTAATTTTGTGGAAGCCCCATCCAATAGACTGCTGACCAAATCCCATTGGCTAAGAATGGGTCACCTGGTCTGCCCTAACCTGTATGGGAGACTGGGAGATGACATATTTTAACTGGAACATTGCCCCAAAACAAAATTGCAGTTTTGTTAGTGAGGAAGAAGACAAGAGTAAACACTGGATAAACAATTGTTAGCTCATGCCATTGAGCCCACCTAAGCACACTGGGAATGGGGAGGCGGAGCAGGCGTCTGGCCCCAGGCTTCCCAAGGCTTATCACAGGGAGCAGACAGGGCCACTGGCTTTGGCCTCAATGTCACAAAGGGCCTCAGAGTTTGTCCTTTGACCTTATATTTGTTCAATCATTGCATTTTGTGTATATGTTAAATTATAAATTTATTAAAAATAAATATTTGAGGGGACTTCCCTGGCGGTCCAGTAGTTAAGACTCTGCCCTTCCAGTGCAGGGGGCACAGGTTCGATCCCTGGTTGGGGAACTAAGATCCCGCATGCCGTGCGGTCTGGCCAAAATTTTTTTTTTTAATCTTTTTAAAAATTAAAAATAAAAATAAATAAATAAATATTTGAGATATATATTTTTTTCCCACAACTCTCTTTTCTTTTTAAAGGTAGTATTCCTTTTAGTTAATTTATTTTTTATTTTTATTTTATTTTTGGCTGTGTTGGGTCTTCATTGCTGTGCGCGGGCTTTCTCTAGTTGTGGCGAGTGGGGGCTGCTCTTCGTTGCGGTGCGCGGGCTTCATTGTGGTGTCTTCTTCTGTTGCAGAGCACGGGCTCTAGGCGTGCTTGCTCAGTAGTTGTGGCTCACAGGTTCTAGAGCGCAGGCTCAGTAGTCGTGGCATGCAGGCTCAGTAGTTGTGGCTAACAGGTTCTAGAGCTCAGGCTCAGTAGTTGTGGTGCACGGGCTTAGTTGCTCTGCGGCATGTGGGATCTTCCCAGACCAGGGCTCGAACCCGTGTCCCCTGCATTGGCAGGCAGATTCTTAACCACTGCACCACCAGGGAAGCCCCCACAATTCTCTTTTGACTTTTCTTCACTAAAATATCTTCCCAGGAGTTTAAAATATATCCCAGGTCTCTCTCATTTTCTGGCTTTGTTGCAATGACTTAACTAGTAATGATGGGCAGTGGATGGACATATGGGCCCTCACATACAACAAAAGCTCTCTGTGATCCAGGGAAGTCTGCAGGCAAGGTGGGAGCAAAGCAAAGCAAGAGATGTGTGATGCTGTAATTTTGGTTTTACCCATGGGTGGTAGAAGGTGGATATCTTGGGGCCATAGGCCTTTTGATGGTCTTGACCCTACCCAAGGGGCTTCCATAGACACTTCCCAAGGCAGTGCCAAATTAAACTCCTGCCTCAGTATAGCCAAGGTCTGTTCTCTTAGGCAGGACAATAGACAAGAATTCTGAGTCAAGACCGTGACATCCAGGGCACCCGCTTTCCCCGAACTACTCCCTGTCCCCCCCTCTTTCTCAGCTCTCTCCTGTGAGGAATTTCAGTCTGTCGGCAGACAGGGCAGATGCTGTAAGGGAAAAGTTGCTGTATTAGGTTCAGTTGAAGCAAACTCTGCGTTCCACTTTAGCCAGTTTCTACTCCCTCCAAATTCAGACACCAAAGCACCCCTAGCCTTTGGGTTCCCGTGTACTCCTCCAGCTGCATCAGCTGTTTTCCTCCAATTGTTGGAGAAAACACCAATAATGTTAAGAATGATGCTTTAGACCCTTCTACTCAAAGTGTGGTCCATACACCCACATCATCTGGGAGCTTGTTGGAAATGCAGAATTTCCATCCTTACCTCTGATATTCTGAATAAGAATCTTCATTTTAACAAGATCGCTGGTGATTCAAATGCATACTGAAGTTTGGAAGCTCAGCCTTAAATGTTAGCACCTTAAATCATGAATCATAAATCTAGCTCTCTTTGCTCATTCATTCAGCCACCTAATGATTGTAATTTGACTGCTGCAGCAGAAATGCCCGACCCAAAGTCCTTTTCCTTGCCTTCTTTTTTTTAAAAAAATATTTATTTATTTGCCTGCGTCGGGTCTTAGTTGTGGCATGTGGGATCGTCATTGCAGCATGCAGAATCTTTAGTTGTGGCATGCAGGCTCCTAGTTGCGGCATGTGGGATCTAGTTCCCTGACCAGGGATTGAACCCAGGCCCCCTGCACTGGGAGTGCAGAGTCTGAGCCACTGTGCCACCAGGGAAGTCCCCTCCTTGCCTTCTTTTTATTTATTTATTTTATTTTAAAATTTATTTATTTATTTTTGGCTGCGTTGGGTCTTCGTTGCTGTGCGCGGGCTTTCTCTAGTTGCGGCGAGCGGGGGCTACTCTTTGTTGCGGTGCGCGGGCTTCTCATTGCGGTGGCTTCTCTTTGTTGCGGAGCACAGGCTCTAGGTGTGCCGGCTTCAGTAGCTGCGGCTCAAAGGCTCTAGAGCACAGGCTCAGTAGTTGTGACGCATGGGCTTAGTTGCTCCACAGCATGTGGGATCTTCCCGGACCAGGGCTGGAACCCGTGACTCCTGCATTGGCAGGCGGATTCTTAACCACTGCGCCACCAGGGAAGCCCCTCCTTGCCTTCTTAATAACAGACTTCAATTTTATTTGGGCAAGAAATATGCCTGCCTAAATGACCACATTTCCCAAGTACCCTTGCAGCTAGATGAGGCTGTGAGATTCTCACCAATGACATATAGGTGGAAGTGTTTATGGGACTAATGGAAAGCCTCTGAAAACCAGGTGGTATAGCCTTCTTTCTTCTTTCCTCTTAACTGCTGCCTGTGATATGGACATCACGGCTGGCCTTTAGAAGTCATCTTGGGACATGAGGTGACGTTGGGAACAGAAGTCACAGGCTGAGAATGGCAGAATAGAAAGATGAAAGCTTATGTCCCAGAAGACACAGTGAAATTACTGTATCAGTCTGGATATGCTGATATAGTATCATATATTATATCATATGTGGTGTATGTCCAGACTTCTTTTATGGGAAACTTCTATCTTGTTTAAGCCACTGTAATTTTGGGTTTTCTGTTATATGTAGTTGTTATTTGGGTAAGTGTCTAGAACTTATTGGCAAAAAAAAGAGCAAATATTCAGCCCCTTAGCAATTAAATCTCTCTTTGTACATTAATGAGATTGAGATTCTGGTTTATGCATCAGTCTCTCTGAACTCTGGTAATGTGAATCTGTTCCTGAGAAATGACCTGGTGACTAAGTGTTGGGGGAAGGGCAATAAGGGTGCCAGCCGGGAGGACCACCAGGTGGCCAGCTGGTCCCTTTCCAGGCAGCACCCCTCTCTCTTGCCTTTCATTTTCTTCTTTTTTTTTTTTTTCATTTTCTTCTAATCTTAGTACATACTATTAGCAAGAAGAAGGAGAAATAAAAAGCCTAATAATTCCAGACAGAATAATCCATTGTTCAATCTCTAATCAACTTATTTATAAACTATTTTCTGAGTTATGAAGAGTTAATTGGTCTTTATAAACACATCAATATTCTAGACAGAACATCTCTTTTGAAGACTATTGTTCTATTCTTATTATTAAGCATGGAGAATTTCACTGTAATTCTGACATCTTAAATTATTTTCCAAACTACAGTTACTAATAATAATATTTGTTGTATGCTCTCTACCTTACAAAGCCCCTTCACATACTTAGTTTTATTTAATCCTCTACAGCCCTGTGAGTAGGTATTCAACCCATCAACTTATAGATAAGGGAACTAAGATTCAGAGAGGTTAAGTAATGTGCCCAAAGTCACACAGCCAGAAAGTAGTAGTAATTTCACCAGGCTCCTGGCCACAGTGCCACACTGCTCTAATCCTTTGCAGGGACTCACTTAATGGGGCCAGAGAGGATATACTGGGGAAGTGGCACATAGCATCTTCTTCCATCACATCATATAGCCTTTGCATATTTATGTGTGCAACTGTCTTTTTTATGTTTTTATTTTTTATTATTATTTTTAAAAACATCTTTATTGGAGTATAATTGCTTTACAATGGTGTGTTAGTTTCTGCTTTATAACAAAGTGAATCAGCTATACATATACATATATCCGCATATCTTCTCCCTCTTGCATCTCCCTCCCACCCTCCCTATCCCACCCCTCTAGGTGGTCACAAAGCACTGAGCTGATTTCCCTGTGCTATGCGGCTGCTTCCCACTAGCTATCTATTTTACATTTGGTAGTATATATTAGTCCATGCCACTCTCTCACTTCGTCCCGGTTTACCCTTCCCCCTCCCCATGTCCTCAAGTCCATTCTCTACATCTGCGTCTTTATTCCTGTCCTGCCCCTAGGTTCTTCATAACCTTTTTTTTTTTTTTAGATTCCATATATATGTGTTAGCATACAGTATTTGTTTTTCTCTTTCTGACTTACTTCACTCTGTATGACAGACTCTAGGTCCATCCACCTCACTACAAATAACTCAATTTCGTTTCTTTTTATTGCTGAGTAATATTCCATTGTATATATGTGCCACATCTTCTTTATCCATTCATCTGTTGATGGACTCTTAGTGCAACTGTCTTTTTACAGCTGCAGGTTACACACAGGCTGCAAGCTGGTTTAAAGTTTTCCTTTCTTTCAGAGGTAGAAAGGACATGAGGTTATCCACTATTACGTACCCCCATCCCTCAGATAAAGTCTCCAAAGCCCAAAGAAGTGAAACAATTTAATCCAAGATCTCAGTTAGTTAGATACAAGTCCTAGACTAAACCCCCAAACCCCTTACCTCTGGCAGAGTGAACACTTCTCCTAAAACATCACCATGATTCTCAGTAAGTTCTGAGCAGATCATGTTATCACAGTAATGTCTTGACAAAAATAAAGTATCCTTGGTTTATATATCAAGATGCAACACTGGTTGCTAGTTAGATCTGGCCCAGACTTCCACTGATTAACACCAAAATGAATCACTGGCTGCTCTAGGACCCGCATATTAGTACAGGAATGAGTCCACCTAGAAGCTACTGTCTTAAATCAGCACATGATTACCTTTGAACTACCCTGAATTGATATTTGAAAAAAGCCTGAAATCAATCACTACATAGGTTTAGACGTAAGTATTACTCTACAGGGCTGTAGACATAAAACCAGTTTTATATGTAAGCCCCAAGCAGCCAGCTTTTTTTGCAATGCAGGAGCTGTTTCTTCCACTGAGCACCAGATGAAGTAGCTGACTTGCAGTTAGGCTTCATGTTGTATGAAAAAACCTGTACCTTTACTAGAAGCACGTTCAGTGTGGCCAGACAGCCCCCTACGAGAGGCAGGTGAGCAGTGATGTGCCAGTTAGCTGGCTCTCTGAAACAAGCATCCTGATTTGTAGCATTTGTGACATCTATGGGGTGAATACTCCCACCATAGGCAATTTCAGGCTACCAACATGATGTCACTGAACACAGAGTTGGGAAGAGATGTGCACATTTGCTCCAGTACCCGACTGAGAGCCGAGGGCTCACTTGCCTGACTCAGAGATTAGTGAATTCTATCTCCCACTTCCCTCTCATTTCAGAATTCCAGAGCATACGTCCTGAATATCAGACATAATTAGCTGCATGATTGAATATTTTTGTTCTTTTCTGTGTTTTGTTTTTTTGGTCAAATGCATTTAATTGAGTCAATGCAAATGAATTGTACCTCTGATGTCTGTCTCGCCTTTAGTTGGGAAACAGGTAAAATCTTTCATGCTCAGATAAAGTGGATCACTTAGATGATACTCATGGTGGTCACTTGGGAACCAAAGGTCCCTGTGATGGCCAGTCTGAATTTACGAGACACCGAAGAATGTGTTCTCCCATCTCCACCTCAGTCTCAGCAGTACCCCCAGATTCCTTTCTGCCTTGGTCTCTCCAGGCGAACAGAATGAGGAGCCAGCTTCATGCTGGCAGCAACTTTAATATCCCCTACCTGCACAGATGTGTGGATGTTGAAACTTTATTTTCCATCACTTTTTGTTATGTTGGTGGATATTATTTATGCAAGGTAATAAAAAGAAAGTACATTAGCTGGATCCCACTAAAAATAAAAATTAGAATTTGTGTAAAAGCATTATAAATTTTTTTGGCAAGAATCATATTCTTGACCTTTTTATTAAGGTTAATATGCATATATTAAAGTGTATGATGTACATTAATCTTAAATGTACAGCTTAAGGGATTTTTACCTAGGTACACACACATGACTAACATCCAGATCAAGACCTAGAACATTTCCAGCATCCCAGAAGTCTTCCTTATGCTCCTTCCCAGTCAGTAAGTGCCCCCCCGCCCCGCTGCCCCGGCCACCTGTCCCAGGTATTTTATTATTATTATTTTTTTTTGTCTGTGTTGCACGGCTTATGGGATCTTAGTTCCCGGACCAGGGATTGAAACCGGGCCCTTGGCAGTGAGAGAGCCAAGTCCTAACCACTGGACCACCAGGGAATTCCCTGCCCCAGTTATTTTAATGTTTGTTGTTGTTTTTCTAAAGATAATTCTTAATCATTGGCTCATAAAATGGTAGAATTCATCCAAAATGCTTATTGTACTGATGAGGCAATGGAAACTTAGAGGCCAAGTGACCCTCCCAAAGCTGTCAATTTGTTGTCTGGGCTGCTTCTAGGAGCCAGGACCCAATTCTAGTCCAGCGGTTCTTAATGTGTGTCCTCCAGACCAGAAGCAACGGCATTATGTGGGAACTCACTATAAATGCAAATTCTTACGTAGCCCCACTCCCACCTCCTGAATCAGAAACTCTGGGATGGGGCTCAGCACTCCATGTCTGAACAGGCTCTCCAGCTGATTCTCATCCTCACTCAAGGTTGAGAACATCCCACTCACTTCACTCATGTGCCTGCCCCACCCCTACAGGTGTTTGATCTGTGAGGATTGAAAGAGACAGTGTATGAAGAATCCCTAACATGGAATGAAGAATATCTAGCTTGGTGCCTGGCATGCAGTTGATTCCAAAAATGTTAGTTTCCTTTCACTCTGTTTATTCATCTTGATCCCAGAAAAGGACGTTCGGTTTCCAACTTTACCCTGACACTCAGTTGTTCAATGTGTACATATAATTGAGAAGGGATATAATTGAGAAGGCCAACAAAATGGGTCACATCTAACAAGGTGAGGAGACCAAAAAATGAAATCAAATCAGGAGAGAAGAAAGAGACTGAAATTCTTCAGTCTAAGAAAATAAAGGCTGAGAGGAGACACAATCAAAACTATAAAATCTTGGACTTCCCTGGTGGCACAGTGGTTAAGAATCCGCCTGCCAATGCAGAGGACATGGGTTCGAGCCCCGGTCCAGGAAGATCCCACATGCCGCAGAGCAACTAAGCCCGTGCGCCACAACTGCTGAGCCTGCGCTCTAGAGCCTTTGAGCCACAGCTACTGAAGCCCGCGCGCGTAGAGCCTGTGCTCCACAACAAGAGAAGCCACCGCAATGAGAAGCCCGTGCACCACAATGAAGAGTAGCCCCTGCTCGCCTCAACTAGAGAAAGCCTGTGCGTAGCAACAAAGACCCAACGCAGACAATAAATAAATAAATAAAGTTAAAAAAAACCACAAAACTATAAAATCTTAGACAGAAGGTGTGAAAAGTGAGAATTTTGTTCAGGATATATTCCTTCCTTCTCTGACCCACCTGCATGGGAAAACAGTACCTCCACATCCCATGGATGCTGGGCTTGGCCATGTGGTTTGTTTTGGCCAATGGAATGTGGGCAGAGCCGACACACTGTCAATTCTGTGTGTGTGTTTGTGAGCTCTGCACCTGGGCCTCTGGAAGATTCTGACCTCCACCAGGAGAAGAACGTGACCCGGGTAGCCACTAGCCCTCATCCTGGACCCCAGAAGGAGCCCTGTGGAGCAGACCCACAGGCTGGAACCAATTCCAGCTGACCTGCAGACCCACAGCCATAATACATGCTTAGTGTGGTATGCTGCTGAGTTGCGGGGTGCCCTTTTATGCAGCATTATTGCAGCAAAAGCTGACCACCTGGTATATCTGGTGAAAAACTTTTATAATTCCCTAAATGCAAGGACCAGGCATCTAAACATTGTTCTGTGTGAAACTTCAAAAGAGAAACCATTTCTATCTGGTCCCTCTTCTTTAAAGCCTCCATTCTTACTCTCGATGTCCCCTCCCTCCGTTGCCCCCGATTATTTGGTTTCAGTCATACACTGTGGGTAGATTTTCCCCATCTCCTTATTTCCTCAAAATGAGCTGTCCTTTGGGCCATTCCTCAGAGTTTTACTTCCTCTCCAGTGATGATGATAATAATTAAAGCTAATAATAAATAGTGCTTTCTACGAGGTAGGGAATGTTCTAAGTGCTTGACAAAGTTTAACTCATTTAATTTTCACAGCCATCTATGTGGTAAGTACTATTTATTAATTTCCATTCTGTAGATGAAGAACTAAGGCAACAGAAATTAAGTAATGGCTCCAAATAGCACAGGGTTAGTAAGTGGAGAACTGAGGATTCAAGCCGGGTAAGTTGACCCTCCACTCCAAGCTCTTTGCCGTTGTCTTTTCCTTTTTAGTGGTGGGTTAAATGAATCAGCTAATCTACGTTAACATTAATTAGTTATCCAGTATTGGTTTATTATTTCCTCAGATACCATAAGGTCAGGGACTTCCCTGGTGGTCCGGTGGTCAAGACTCCACGCTGGCAGTGCAGGCGGGGCGGGTTCAATCCCTGGTTGGGGAACTGCGTGCTGCGGGGCCGAATAAACCCCCCAAAACCTTAAGGCCATAACTCATTACGTGTGTAGAGGGCGCCCTGAAGAAATGAATCTAATGATGGAATTTCGCCCTGTGACATGCCACTAAGGAGATAACTTGAAGGAGATATTTTTTCCCATGCCCCTCGGATCACACTCTAATTTCAAGAAGGCCAAAGAATTAGC
This sequence comes from Balaenoptera physalus, assembly GCF_965194825.1. Taxonomy (NCBI): domain Eukaryota; kingdom Metazoa; phylum Chordata; class Mammalia; order Artiodactyla; family Balaenopteridae; genus Balaenoptera; species Balaenoptera physalus. Next base: position 58,601,312 of record NC_138896.1, on the reverse strand, counting down.
AAACTCAGACTTTGAAAGAAGAAATTTTGGCAAAAAAAAGGAAGTGACTCTTCTCTTTGGACAGTGCGTTCTCCGCATGCAAATCACATGACTGTCAATGCACACCTGAGTGTCGCGGAGGGGGTCCCTCCTACCAGGTGCCTCCCCAGGATTTCAGACTCTACCTCCTCATGCCTGTCTGGATCCTGGCAGCTTCGGTTCTATTGTTCCTGCATCGTGTCTGGATACAAAACTCCATCTCCTCGGTGGTTCCTGCAAGAATATCAATGAGACTAAGCATACGATTGTTTTCTATTTTTACTGAAAACATGTTAAGACACAGAGGAGGGGATCACATCGCAGATCACACAGTCTCTGCCATCTCGCGAGGCCCCATCCAGCGCCTCAGGTCACCCCCCCCCTTTCCAAAACCACGACACCCTGTGTACACAGAGCCTTGGTGGGCAGTCCCCAAGCTTTGGCTGCTTCTCTCAAGAGGACCAGGCCCACCAAGCCATCTGTTTCTCTAGCTTTCAGCTACCCTTTCCCCTAAAATTCTGATAAATCCAAATTTCTCTATCTTGTTACAGTAAGAAGTACTAAGGAAAGTGGTGGGCTATGATACCATTCCCCCACAAGGAAATCTACTCGAAATGAATAAAACAGTTCAGCAAAATTGGTGGATAAAGGATCAATATACAAACAGCAATAGCATGCTGATATACCAGAAACCAACAATTACATAACCTTAATTTATTATTATTCCATTAATAAATAACACATGAATCAATGCCATTTAGCCTATTTACCAGAACTATAGGGTACCTCGTGATAAGTCTAACAGAAGATATCTAATAGAACAACTTAACTCTTCCTTTGAGGGAGAGTGGATTACATAAACTGGATTATTCATACAGCAGAATTCTGTATAGTAACTAAAATGAACGATCCAAGACCCTCCTATATATCTACATGGCTCAATCTTGAAAATATAATATTGAGTGAAAAAAGCAATTTGTAAAATGTATAAACACATAGTATAAAATTCCTGTAGGGACTTACCTGGTGGCACAGTTGTTAAGAATTTACCTGCTGGCACAGTTGTTAAGCAATTTGTAAAATGTATAAACACATAGTATAAAATTCCTGTAGGGACTTACCTGGTGGCACAGTGGTTAAGAATCTGCCTGCCAATGCAGGGGACACGGGTTCAATCCCTGGTGCGGGAAGATCCCACATGCCGCGGAGCAACTAAGCCCGTGCACCGCAACTACTGAGCCTGAGCTCTAGAGCCAGTGAGCCACAACTACTGAAGCCTGCGTGCCTGGATCCCGTGCTCTGCAACAAGAGAAGCCACCACAATGAGAAGCAGGCGCACCGACCGCAAGGAAGAGTAGCCCACCCACCCCAGGTCACCGCAACTAGAGAAAGCCCTCGTGCAGCAATGAAGACCCAATGCAGCCAAAAATAAATAAAATAAATAAATTTATTAAAATAAAATAAAATTTATGTAAAAATTTAAAACCTACAATTGAATATCCAAATATACATCTGCATGAGAATGAAATTCACCTATTTATTTTTTTGAGATTTTTTTTTGATGTGGACCTTTTTTCTAAAGTCTTTATTTAATTAATTTATTTATTTAAATAAATAAATAAATTTATTTATTTATTTTTGACTGTGTTGGGTCTTCGTTTCTGTGGGAGGGCTTTCTCTAGTTGCGGCGAGCAGGGGCCACTCTTTATCGCGGTGCACGGACCTCTCACTGTGGCGGCCTCTCCCGTCGCGGAGCGTAGGCTCCAGACGCGCAGGCTCAGCAGTTGTGGCTCACGGGCCTAGCCGCTCCGCGACAAATGGGGTCTTCCCGGACCGGGGCACGAACCCGTGTATCCCTGCATTGGCAGGCGGATTCTTAACTACTGCGCCACCAGGGAAGGGAAGCCCTGAGTCTTTATTGAATTTGTTACAATATTGCTTCTGTTTTTTATGTTTTGGTTTTTTGGCCACAAGGCATGTGGGATCTTAGCTCCCCGACCAGGGATCAAACCCGCACTCTGCATTGGAAGGAGAAGTCTCAACCACTGGACTGCCAGGGAAGTCCCCAAATTCACCTATTTTCAAGATGAGGCTACCTCTAAGAAAGAAAGGATTGGAAAAGTGGACTGACTTTAAAAAATTCTAAGAGGATTGTATACCTAAGAGGATTGTATTCTAAGAGGATTGTTATACAGTGTTATATGTCAAATATATTCGATAAAAAAAATTATAAGAGGGAAAGACGTTCTATGGTGATATTATGTTACTTTCATATAATGTGCATATTATTAATGCATATTAATATAACAATAGATATATATTACTTTTTGGTATTTATACGTTTGAAATATTTTATAATTAGAAATTGAAATGGAAATTTTATATGGGTTCAAAAAAGGATTTCAATGCGATAACGCTGAAAAACCTTTCATCTTCTTTAATGACTTTATTTTGGTCTAATCATGTATATTTCTAAATGTCCAAGACAAAAAAAGGAAAACGAAAATTTGGTCCTTAGCAGGAAGCTAGAGAGACTAACCAAATGTTGTAAAATAAGAGATCAAACTCCTTGATTGAAATTTTACCATTATGGAAAGATCAGATCAGATGTGCAATAACTTGCCCTTATTTTGAGAGGTTTTTAGGTAATGCTGAAACAGGGCAAGTCACTTAACAATCCTGCACCTCAGTTTTCAGATCTAGTGGCTGAACTAAGAAGTCCCATCCAGGTCTAACATTTTATGAGATCCTAGAACCCTACGCTCTTCGTGTGAGCTTCGAACTCAGATCAGCTTGCCTGGAAGGGCCTGCTCCTGGCAAAAGTTAAAAGCAGTCTCTTTTCTGTCAGCTGGAGAGAATCAAACAGGGAAGGCTCAGAATACAGAGGACAATGTGGAGAGGAAATCAACACCTAGACTTGGCAGATCAGTTAAGAAGCGGCAGTGAGGGGAAGGATGTTGAGGATGTCAGTCCTGCAGGTAAGACGATGACTGCCCTGCCCTCTTTGACAACAGCAATGTTTAGGAAACAAGCATTATTTACTTTGTTCTTAAGTGTGGGGCTATTTTGAATTCTACTTTAACATGTATACATGCATCTCATTAACTATAGTAAAAATTGGATGGTAATTTAAATATATGCTATAAATTCAATAGTTGCAGTATGTTTGAAATGATTATTATAACGGTATAATGGTTATGTTTTTTGTTTGTTTTTTTGGCCGTGCCGTGTAGCATGCCAGATCTTAGTTCCCTGACCAGGGATCGAACCCGCGCCCCCTGCACTTGGAAGCTTGGAGTCTTAACCACTGGATGGTCAGGGAAGTCCCCAATAATGGTTATGTTTTTAAAGAAAAAGAGTCCTTGGTTTTTAAAAATATGTATTGAAATATTTATGGGTAAAATAATACTATGTCTTGGATTTGATTTAACATAATTCAGAGATGGAAGAAGAGGGTGAGGGTCAAACTAAAATAAGACTGGCCATGTGCTGGTAACTACTGAAGCTGAGTGATGGGTTCATTATACCTCCCCTCTATGATATATGTTTGACATTTTCCATACTATAGAAGGTAAAAATACTGTCGGTAAAATAAAATGCTTCACAAGCTAGCTTCTTTCCTCAGTTATCTCAGTTACTTGTAGAAATTCTACCCACTCTGACTTTGGGCGCCACCACTTGCCTGGGGCATTTTCCCAATCTGTTCCCACAACATTTGCTTGCCATGCAATGACAAACTTTTAAATCAACGTTGAAGTGGATTTCATAATGATTGAATTCTAAGAAATTTTCAAAGATTGGAATTTTCAGCTTTTCCACGAAGGAAAACTACTATAGTCTCAAAACTACCATAAGTCTCCCATACTGGATGGACCAGTAAAGCATTTCTTATAGAAAAACTGAACTCAGATTTGTTAAGTACTTACAATATGTCAGGTATTGTTTGAGTTCACTATTTTTTATTTAAAGAAGATTGATTTAATTAGAAATACATATTATTATCTCCATCTTAGAGATGAGAAAGCTTGACCTTACCCAGGTCATACTGCTAACATGTTTGGAGCCAGGATCCCAGTCTGCAGGTGGATAAATCCAAAGCCTGAGTTCTTTCTACCACATATCCTTGCTTTGTGGTCCAGCAGTATAGATACCCACTTGGAAGCTTGTTAGAGATGCACTCTCAGGCCCCATCCCAGTCCTACTAAATCAGAATCTGCATTTTAACAAGGTTCTAAGGAATTCGTGTGCACGTTTAAACCATTTCAACATTGAGAAACCCTGCTCTACAAAACACCTAATAAATTTATTTCAAATAAGAATAACAGTAAGTATTTCTGCTGAGTCCTCACTATACGTCAGATTCCATTTGTTTACCTCACAACTCTATCAGAGGTGAGGAAACAGGCTTTACAGTTTAAACAACTCCAAGGTCACATAATAAGTGGCAGAGTCTAGATTTGAACTCAAATTGGTCTGATTCTGGAGTCTGGGCTGTACCCATGACCCCATGCACCTCACTGCAAATGCTGAATCCAAACACTTTATTTCATCTAAATGATGCAAATCAGCTATCTTTTTCTTTCTTTCTTTCTTTTTTTTTTTTTTTTTTGCTGCATTGGGTCTTCATTGCTGCGCAGGCTTTCCCTAGTTGTGGCGAGGGGGGGCTACTCTTTGTTGCGGTGCACGGGCTTCTCATTGTAGTGGCTTCTCTATTGTTGTGGAGCACGGGCTCTAGGCATGAGGGCTTCAGTAGTTGCAGCATGCAGGCTCAGTAGTTGCAGCACATGGGCCCTAGAGCTAGAGGGCTTCAGTAGTTGCTGAGTGTGGGCTCAGTAGCTCCGCAGCATGTGGAATCTTCCTGGACCAGGGATCAAACCCGTGTCCCCTGCATTAGCAGGCAGATTCTTAACCACTGTACCACCAGGGAAGTCCCTGCAAATCAGCTGTTTTACCACTTGATTTATCATTAACATTGTTTAATCCAATACTTAGGTTTGATGGTGTGGACAGAGTCTAAAATGTCAGACTCAATATAATATTGCTGCTATTTAAAAGCAAGATTTTAAACCATGAGGTCATATGGCAATATAATCCTTAGGCTAGAGCCGGTGTATTAAAAAATATATATGTACTAGGGTGAAAATTCTATTAGGTTACCTGTCATCATTTACCAATGAACTGAAATAAAAGGTGAGGTTGATTCTTCAACACAATCCTGAGATTTTCTGAGGAAGAATCGGATAGGACATTCTGCTTCCCGATTTCACCTTTACAGTACTTGGCAATGCTAACTTTCTGTTTTCTAATAGTAAAAAGTTGAAGATCATTAGAATCTCCTTAAACACCTTCGAATAAACAACTCTTTAATCTTACATGGTGTAAAATAACTGATTCATTTTGCTTATAAGAAACTTCCCACTGGGCAACTCATTCATCCTCTTTCCCATGTGGGGAAAAAAGAAACATATGTAATGTTTTTGTTGGTACAGAATATAATAGGTTATATTCTAGGCTTACTTTTAGTAAAGCAATAAGAAACCATAATTAGCTCTAGACTAAAGTAGACTAAATTGTTATGAACATGAAATCACCTGCAGCTCCAAAAGACAGTGCATTTCTAAAAATGCCATGGAATTTCATATTTTTTGCCTCATGTAGAGCCCCCAGAGCAGAAAAACTTAATGACCTTGATGATCTAGTGTTGGCAGATCTCAATCTATAAAGTCAGTTACTAGATACCTTCTCCTTTAGGAAGTAAAGAGGCTGGCGGAGTGTAATTCTGGAAATCTAAGAAGTAAGCGGCATTAAAATCACTATTCTTTTGAAAAGGTAATGGACTTGAACTTCAGAGTATCTGATTACAAGGAAATGAGATCCTCCAAAAACATATGTAAGAACTATCCAGCTAACAATATATTAATCAGTGAACCTTTTTCTTTCTTCTTTTTAGTGGGAAAGAACAGATTAAAACAACAATGACAACTAAGCATTCTAAAAATCCTAATTGTTCTGTATTAAAAATGTATAAATAATTAAAATGTTTAGATGAAGAAACATTCTTCTAGCCTAAAAGATAAGTCTCTTTGTTTTCCCTGTGTCTCACAGAGCATCTACTCCATGTGAATGTGGATTGATTTACAGGTTGTTACCCTTTCATTCATCACCCATTTTCCAGGAATGAACGTGGATATTGTGGTGAGGAGCTCAGTCCAAAACGAAAAGACAATTCTAATTATTGTCTTATTCTGGAATTTTAAAAACTATTCAGGGCATATTATTTTTCAGTGATACATTTATAAGCACATGAAACATTTTTTCTTTGTGAACTGTAATCCTCAAGTATGCTTGTACACAAACACACACAAATGCATACACAAGCATTTATTTTTTTAAAAGGAGGGGCACGGATTTCATTTTAGACCCAGAAATAGAGGAGATTCTCTTCTGCTGTTTCCTATGAAGGGGGGGAAAAAAAGCCCCTAAAAATGTCTATTTCCATCTTCTCCTGTCAGGTATTTCCCCACCTCTTTCTTTGTCTAAGGTATGAAGTTCTGCCAGGGCTCACCTGATAAAAATCCTAGGTGAGTGGTAGGAGAGAGGTTAGATCTGTAATTTAGAGGGACTGGTGACTGAAAAGTGAATTAAATACCCATCATTGTATTCATTCTAAGGAGGTACTTAGAGTGAGATAAAAATGACTCAAAGGAAAGCAAAAAAACCAAGATTCGTTGTCTCTTTTCCCTCTAATTGGATCCCTGGATCTCCTGCTGGAGAGTAAGAAAGGACTTTTACTTACTTGTAAGCAAGGACTCTGCCAATTCTAGCATTACCGTTTTGTCTCAAATGTCAGGGGTGTTACCAAAAAAAAAAAAAAAAAAATTCTTACATCATGTAAGGGAGGGCACTCTTTAACCTCTGAAGTTCGTTCTGACACTTTTGTTGACACTTTATGACAAGTTGTTCATAAAGTCAAATTTTAAGGGGCCACTCATCGCCTTGCTTATTTCTTTTTTCTTTTGGTTTTGGCTTTTCAGCTGGCATTTGTATCAACTGTGATTGCATTTGGCGCAGTGGGTGAAGCAAGTCTTGTTTGAAAATCTGCCAGAGGCGGCCTGTGGAAGCTGGTACAACAGGAAGCAGCTTGAGGGGTGGCTGCTTTGTCTCAGTTCTCAAACTCAGAGGGAGGCATCCCTGGCAGAAAGAGGAAGTGGCCTGCATCCCCCACCTCAGCCCTCCAGAAGGTTCCCCTCCCTAAGCAGTTTTCTGCAGAGCTCTTGTGCATGACAAATGATTGCTTTTCTTTCTTTTTTTTAATATATTTATTTATTTATTTATTTATGGCTGTGTTGGGTCTTTGTTGCTGCTCGTGGGTTTTCTCTAGTTGTGGTGAGCGGGGGCTACTCTTTGTTGTGGTGCGCGGGCTTCTCATTGTCATGGCTTCTCTTGTTGCGGAACTCGGGCTCTAGGAGCGCAGGCTTCAGTAGTTGTGGCACGTGGGCTCAGTAGTTGTGGCTTGCAGGCTCTAGAGCTCAGGCTCAGTAGTTGTGGCGCACGGGCTTAGCTGCTCCGCAGCATGTGGGATCTTCCCGGGCCAGGGCTCAAACCCGTGTCCCTTGCGTTGGTAGGCAGATTCTTAACCACTGCGCCACCAGGGAAGCCCTGATTGCTTTTCTTGAGATACAGAAATACCTAACTGTGACCTTGAGGAAACTGTTGAGTAAGCAGAGGATGATGGTTGACAGAGAGGGAGGAGAGACATAGCTCCCGAGAGACGGAAAGCTGGGGAGAGGAGCTGTCCCTTCTCTGACTAGTGTTCCATTTCCCACTTCCAGGCGCCTGGGCTCAGCTGAATTAGAAACGAAACCAAAAAGGATATCTGGGGTACACCCTGGAGTATCCCAGCAGGATCTAAGACTTGCCCATACAACAGCAGGATACTATTGAATATTATCGAGAAACCTAAAGAGGCCCAGAGCCTTCAAGAATAGGTAAATCAGTATTCAGGCAACCTGTTAAAGTAGCAAGAGGACGTGGAATACTTTTATATCAAAAAGTGGTTAAAATATTGTAAAAGAGAGCTCCTGCTTTCCAGTGTTGAAGAATTTTTTTGTATCCCCTTTTCTTGAAACACACACACACATCGTCATCATCATCATCCTGAAATTTTAGAAACCTGGTGACAAGCAGTAAATCTGTTCCTTTATCCATATCTTCAACAAATCTTCACTGAACGTCTGCTATGTTCTAGGCACAAAGTGCTTGGGGTACGTTAGTGAAGCTCTCAAGAGCTTAAGTTCCAATAAATAAGTAAATTCTACAGTCAGCCCTCTGTATCTGCAGGTTCCATGCCCACAGATTCAACCAGCCTCATATTAAAAATATTTGAAAAAAATTCCAGAAAGTTCCAAAAAGCAAAACTTGAATTTGCCATGTGCAGGCAACTATTTATATAGCATTTACATTGTATTTACAACTATTTTCTCAGCATTTACATTGTATTAGGTATTATAAGAAATCTAGAGATGATTTAAAGTATATGAGAGGATGTGCATAGGTTAAATGCAAATACTACCCCATTATATATAGTTGAGCATCCATGGATTTTGGTATCTGTGGGTGGGTCCTGAACCAATCCCCTGCAGATATCGAGGGATGACTGTACTACGTTAGGAGGTAATAATCAGTACATTTTATACTATGTTAGAAGGTAGTCAGTGTTATGGAAAACAAAAAGGCAAGCAAGGTAAGAAGAACCTGGAATTGCAGGGGTGAAGATTTAAGTTGCAGCATTGAATGAGGTGGTCAGGGTAGACCTCATTGAGAGGCTGAGAACTGAGCAAAGACATTGGAGGAGAAGGAGTTAGCCAAGTAGCTATCTGGGGGAAGATATTGGTTTGGGCAGCTGCTTATCTCCTTCATGGCAGAGGGAACAGCTAAATCAAAAGGATACACAATATGTTTAAGGAACAGCAGTGGAGCCAGTGTGGCTGGATGGGAGCAACGGAGGGACACAGTGGAGCAGAAAGTCCAGAGAGGCAGTGGGGGCCAGATTCTGTAGAGCCTTCTGGGTCATTGTAAGGACTTTGGCATTTACTCTGATTGAAATGAGGAGCGACTGTGGGGTTTTGAATAGAGGAGTAACATGATCTGATTTTTTTTCCCGGTGTTGAGGGGTGACGCTGGCTTACGGGATCTTAGATCTCCAACCAGGGATTGAACCCAGGCCTCGGCAGTGAAAGCACCAAGTCCTAAACACTGGACCACCAGTGAACTCCCTTTTGGTCCACCAAGGAACTCCTTTTTAAAGGATCTCTCCAGCTACCATGTTGAAGAGCCTTTTACAGCAATTCAGGCAAGAGATGATAGCTCAAAGTGGTATCAGAGAATGAGTGATAAGAAGTTGGATTGTGGGTATATTTTGAAGGTACAGACTCCAGGATTCCTAATGGATTCAATTGTGGAGTGTGAAAGGAATGGAGGAGTCAAGAATAGCTCAGGCAACAAGGAGCCGCTACCTAGTGGGGACGGTGATGGGTGAAGCGGGATTTGAGGGGAGAGGTCAGCAGCTCAATGTGGAGCATGTTGAGTTTGAAACGTGCTGTTAGACATCCAAGTGGAGACGTGGAAGAAGCAGTTGGGGACTTCCCTGGTGGCTCAGTGGTTAAGAAGCCGCCTGCCAGTGCAGGGGACATGGGTTTGATCCCCGGTCTGGGAAGATCCCACATGCCGCAGAGCAACTAAGCCCATGCGCCACAACTACTGAGCCCGCGTGCCACAACTACTGAAGCCTGCACACCTAGAGCCTGTACTTCGCAACAAGAGAAGCCACCACAATGAGAAGCCCATGCGGCACAACAAAGAGTGGCCCCTGCTCAACGAAGAGTAACTAGAGAAAGCCCGTGTACAGCAACGAAGACCCAACGCAGCCAAAAGTTAAAAAAAAAAAAAAAAAAGCAGTTGGATGTATTAACGTGGAGTTCTAGATGGAGCTCTGGGCTGGAGAGAGAAACCTGGGCGTTTTTATCATACAGATGGAATTTAAAGCAACAAGACTGCATGAGATCACCAAAGGAGTGAGTATAGATAAGAGGAACAAAGGCTGAGCCTAGGAGTCCTGTAACATTAAGTGGTCAGGAAAATGAGGAAATGGTGGAGGAGACTGAGCTAGTGAGGCAGAAAATAAACCCAAGAGAACATTGTGACCCGGAAGCTATGTGCAGAAGGATATTTAGAAGGGGTGATCAGCTGTATCATATGCTGCTGAAAGGTCAAGAAAGACGAGGAAGGCGAATTTACCATTGGACTTAGCAACAAGGAGATCATTGATAAGAAGAATAAGAGCAGTTTCTGTGGAGTCATGGGGTAAAAGTCTGATTGAAGTGGGTTCTAAGAGCAACGGGGAAGAGGAATCGAAGACAGCATATAAAGACAAATATTTTAAAGAGTTTTGCTGTAAAAGGGAGGAAAGAAATATAGCAGCTGGTGAAGGAGCAGGGTTAAGAGAAAATGATCCAGTTGAAATCAATAAATGATTATATAGAGAAAGAGGGGGGAGAATTGTTGGAGCAATGTCCTTGAGTGGAGGAGAGGAAATGAAATCTAGTGCACAAGTGGCGAGATTGCTTTAGTGTAAGGGTATGGATTATTTGTCTATGATAACTGGCAGGATAATTATTATGACAGTGCAGGCACTGGAAGGGGGTATATGTGTTAGTGGAAATCTGTGTAAGTTCTAAAAGTCTCCAAGTAGGGGAAAAAAAAAAGAACACTTAACAAAGGATTAGGAGTCAGAATGACTTTGGATTTCTCAGGGACAACACTAAAATCTAGCAGACAAGGGGTCAAGGCCTTGAAAAACCTAAGGGAAGATAATTTGCCACCTAAGAATTCTATACCCAGCCAAACTATCACTGAGTATAGACTACATGCAATTTCAAACAGACAAGGTGAGCTCGATATCTTGTTTGCCCCTCCAGATCCACTCTGCACCCTTCTCTATCCTTCTTTGTGCTCAGGTAGGTAAGCCTGCATAGATTGCTTTGCTTGAGTTTTTTGCCCTCTGGCTTCTGGTAGGGTTGCAAATGTGAGACACTGGCAGGATACCACAGGGCAGAAAGAGCGGTTAGTGCTGTGTTCCTTTACTCAAAGCCACAGATCTTGCTGATCAGCACTTTTCCTATAGCTGCAGCTCTCTGGATTCTAGCAAACATCCCTTCCTTTTTCCCCTTCAGCCCTAAATCTTCCTGCTGTTGCTAGCCGCATCTCTTCGGATCAGTGACACCTTTGTAAATAGTTCCTTCATTAAGCTTTCATCTGGGCCTTGATTGAATACACAGGTCTCCAAAAATGTAGCCATACACCTTTTTCTCATAAAACTAATGGAGAAAGTTCTCCACTAAGATAAGAAAGAAGACGACACAGGAATGAGGCAGAGAATTTGCAGAACAATGGTGAAAAGAGATTCCAGGATGAAATTAGGAATCTCTTTTGTATTACGTACAAAGAACAACCAATTCCAACTGCAGCAGGCGGGACGGCAATGACAGTGCAGCAATTCCACACCCGCTGCGGGGTTTGTGGACCCGACTGAAGAGTGGGAGGGCGCACTGTTCACCTGACACACCCCAGCGCGCCCAGCTGCAGCCTAGGGCTGCGGAGGGGGTGGCGGGAAGCTCTTCAGCCCGCTGAGCTCAGGACGACTAGGTCTGCAGCACGGCAGCCCGCCGGGCCACCTGCGCACGCGCATCTCCTCCTCGCCGGCTGGCGGCCTGCTACGCACGCGCAGTTCGCCGTCTCTCGCTCCGTCAGTCCCTGCAGGGCCTGGGCCCCACCCCCGCAGGCCCCGCCCCGCCGCCGTGCGCCAAACGCTGCATATCCGGGTTCTCGCCTCCGCCGCCGCCGCCGCCGCCGCCGCCGCCGCCTGGCTCATTCAGCTTTGCCGGGACCGGTGAGATTCCCGACCAAGATGGCGGCTGTGGGGCGAGTCGGCTCTTTCGGTTCCTCTCCGGGGGGATTAACCTCGACTTACACGGGCGGCCCCTTGGCCAACGAGCTAACCTCGGGCAACGGCGGCGCCGCGGCAGGGGACGACGAGGACGGGCAGAACCTTTGGTAAGGACCGCACCCTTCCCCGGTCCCCGCCGGTACCCCCGGGCCGGGGATGCCCCGGGGTCGCGTGCCCGCCGGAGCTCGGCGCCCGGCCCAGGCCGCCGCGTTCTCGGCCGCCCCCGCCCGGGCGCGCGAGGCTGGTGCCGTTTCTCCCTCGCGGGGCTCCAGCCTGAGCGTGCGCCTTGCTCCCCGCCAGGTCCTGCATCCTCAGCGAGGTCTCCACCCGCTCGCGCTCCAAGCTCCCCGCGGGGAAGAACGTGCTGCTGCTGGGTAAGTGCCCCGACCTGCTCCGCCCTGCGCGGCCCCCCAGCGTGGCCTGGGTCTGAGTCCGCCCGCCGCTCTCTGGCTCGCTTTGTGCGGACAGCCGGGGCTGGCCCCGCCCCGCCGCCCGACCTGTGGCTGACAGCTGGGGGAGAAGGAGAACAGGGACCCCTGCCCCGGGACCTGCAGGGACCCGCCCTCCCCTGAAAGTTTCTCCTCCCCTGGGTGTGTGGGGTTGGCCCTGACAGCTTCCTCCGGGAAGGACAATGCGATAGCCCATCTGAGAGATTCTAGTGGCTTGGGGTTTACCTAGAAAATAAGGATGGTTTTTCTTTCATGACAAAAATTGGTAGCAGGAGGCTCTTCGCGATAGCTCCAGTGCAAATGGCATGCCATCAATATTTAATAGCCGGCTCTTTGTATAATTTACAGAAGCTAGAAATGAGACCTGGTGTAGTCGTGATAAATGTAATTATTTGATTCAGCTTTTACGGGTACAGTGGGCTCGTGTTGCAGCTGTCTTTTTCACTGTCACTTATAATTCTGAAATTTGTAAAGTGCAGTAAACGTTTACCTTTCTCGCTCAGTCCCTTCGGCCTGATGGGTGTAATAAGGATTAATGGTCTAATGTCTCAAATCTCCTGATTGTTCTATATTCCCTCTGCTCTCTGGAAGTATTTTGTTTCTTTACTGACTCTGGGGGTGGACGTGGAGAACAATTCACAGGTTCACATTTTTGCAGGCTTAGCTCCAAAGTAACTTAGAGGTTCTTTCATATTCTTTAGATGTGAAAATTTGAAGTTTGGCTTATAGGATGATCGTTGAATTTTAAAACTTTGGTATTGATGTCTCAAGACTTTTTAATGTTCATTTAAAAACAGGAAGGGAAACAAAGAAGTCAAATGATACTTGTCAGGGTCCGCTTTTAATGGGAATGTTTAGGTAGAAACAAATTATTTTTCATGAACTCTTGACAATCTACAATATATGATTCTTGGCGTTATTTATTTAAAGTTACTGGAGCTAGTTGAAAAATTAGTGTTACCTTTGTTTTTTTTTTTTTTTTTAATATATATCACTTTATTTATTTATTTTTATTTTTGGCCGTGTTGGGTCTTCGGTGCTGTGCTCTGGCTTTCTCTAGTTCCGGCGAGCGGGGGTTACTCTTTGTTGCGGTGTGTGGGCTTCTCATTGCGGTGGCTTCTCTTGTTGTGGAGCACAGGCTCTAGGCGCGCGGGCCTCAGTAGTTGTGGCACGCAGGCTCAGTAGTTGTGGCACGTGGGCTCAGTAGTTGTGGCACACGGGCTTAGTTGCTCCGCGGCATGTGGGATCTTCCCGGACCAGGGCTTGAACCCGGGTCCCCTGCATTGGCAGGCGGATTCTTTACCATTGTACCACCAGGGAAGTCCCTACCTTTGCTTTTAATGTGATTGAAAGTACCTACTGCGGATTCACCTGGGTTCATTCATGACCCTATTACATACTAGTCCTATGATCTTAAGCAAGTTCTTTGACTTCTATGACCCTCAATTTCTTCTTCCTTAAAATGGATGTTATAGAAATAATAATGCCTACTTCCTAGTGTTATGGGGAGAACTGAATGAGATTATGTTTGTGAAGTGATAACAGCACAGTGACTTTTTGTGATGAGTCTCTTAACTGGATTAGAAAATATTTTATCAGAACTCTTTTTAAAAATTGAGTTAGTGCCTACGTAACTGATATTTATAGGGCAGAGATAGATTAGGATCCAAGAGCAAAAAAAAGTTCAGAAAATGTTTTCAGGTTACTAGTTTAAACAAATTACTATTAAGCGCTAAACTAAAATGGACCTAACACAAAGTGACCTCATTGAAGTGGGTTATGTTTCAAATACTCTAAGTTAAATAAGACTTCTTTTCAAATACTGCCATTGTAAAGATAAGATTCCTGAATTTTGTTTTCATTTTATAAGTTCCTCCCAGTTATTCCTGTGCACTAGATGTTAGTTAGATGGTTCTGTTTTTAGTGAAACAAAAGTGACAGTTTTGTTCATTTCTTAACGTTCCTAATTTGCACTGAGGTTGCACCATGCTTTTTTTTTTAAACCCTTTTTTTAATCTGCCTTTGACACTGGGTCAGTGCATATGGCTGAATATATTTAGAGGCTCTAGACCTCCATCCTTCCAAACTTAGAACAGATTAAATTTCCTTTTATATAAGCTTTTTTTTTTAACTTATTTTATTTTTTGGCCACACCATGCGGCACGCAGGATCTTAATTCCCCAACTGGGGATCAGATCTGTGCCCCTTGCAGTGGAGGTGCAGAGTCTTAACCATTGGACCACCAGGGAAGTCCCTTATGTGAGCTTAATAGTTCATAAAGCTCCATCTAGTATCAAGTTATACAAGCTTAAAATTAAAAAAATTTTTTGAGTACTGTTACTATTGGGACTTTAATCAAAGTCCTTTTCAGCTTTGGAAAAAGCTGATAACAGATTTTTATACTGATTACATAAATAGGGTTAATTTTCTAAAATACCTCTAAAGATTTCTTAAAGACATTTTACCATCACATATTATGGCCGCATTCAGTTTATGCTGGTAGAGGGGAGAAATAGAGAAATAGGGATTGTGGTTTTCTTTGTTATGAGTTTGAAGGTGCTAGGCAGGAGGATGCTTGGCCCTAATATGTCTTTCATGAATTATGGTGATCTCTGGAGTCTCGTATTTAAAAAACCAAATCTGAGACTATAACAAGGTTTTACGTTTCCAGCAACTGTATAGAATAGGAACATTGATCAAGGCTTAAGTACCCCAAACACAAATTGCAGTTTAACTTTACCTTGCTACACGGCCTCCCCTCCCACTGCCTGTGGGTGAAAGGGGTCAGAACTAGCAATGTGTGCATGTGTGTAAGCCATCCTCAAAGCATTTTCATACAAATCTTAGTTTGCCTCCTCTGTCCCCCTTTCCCCATTCCCCCCAAAACCTGGGAGATAGATGTTAACACCAATTATAGATGAGGTACTGAATCTTAGAGACCTGTTCAGTGAGTTTTCCGAGGTCACACAGCTGTAAAGACCGTGCCTTCTGTGGCTCTGGCCTGGTTTTCCAACTTGATAGAAGTTCCTTCAAGGGAGTAAGTGCCACGTACTCTTCCTACTGCATAACTTTTTTAAAAGGCCATCTTTGAGTAAAAATACTAATGATTATTTTAAAGTAAAATCCAAATATTTGTTGGATTCTAGGATGTAGCTTAATGAGGGACACGTCTGTTGCCATGGCATTTGTGTTGAAGCAGTCATTTACTCTACCTGGGCCTGACCCCTAGTGAAACCCAGAAACACTATGGCATTAGCATTTAACCATTGTTTCATGAAAGATTTTGAGAATGAACTTGTTTGTTCTTAATATTAAAAGGAAAAACTTTTTTTAATATTTATTTATTCATTTGACTGCGTTGGGTCTTAGTTGTGGCACGTAGGGTCTTTCGCTGTGGCGTGAGGGCTTGTGGGCTCTGGAGCGTGCGGGCTCAGTAGTTGTGGCGCGCTGGCTTAGTTGCCCCACTGCATGTGGGATCTTAGTTCCGACCAGTGATCGAACCTGCGTCCCCTGCATTGGAAGGTGGATTCGTAACCAGTGGACCACCAGGGAAGTCCCTAAAAGGCAAAATTCCTTGTGCATGTATTTTAAGTAGGATTTAACTTATAAATGGTCCTTTGAAGAACTGTTTTTTTCTCTTTACCCTTTATATTTAATCAAACTTTACTACAGAGATTGTAATTACATGTATTTCAATAGCTGTTTTTGAGGACACTTTCTTCATACCTCGGTTACTTAACCATGTTTTGGTAAGAAAACTACCTAAGGAAAATAACAACAACAATGATACCTAAAATTTATAGAGCACTTACCTGTACCAGCCACATAAGGATTGTTTACATACCGTGATTATCCCCTTAAAGATCAGGAAACAAACACAGAGCTGTTAATTAAATTGCTGTGAGGTTACATAGCCAGAAAGGGGCAACATCAGGATTCTGAATTGTGCAGCCTGGCTCCACTGGACTGTCTCTCTACAGAAAGAGAGCTTTCTTTGTAGGAAAAGCAAAAAGATGTTGAGCAGTTATTAAGGAATTTTATCTGATTCTCGTGATGTAATCTGTCTCACTGCAAAAAAATCTTACTGATAAAGATTAATTGAATTCATTGTCTGTGAAGATACATATGTAGCCCTGGACCCCAGCACAGTGCCTGGCTTATAGAAAAGACGTCAGTATAACTTCCTGATTTAAGGCCAGCATGAATTAATGAAAACTAGTTGGCCCTTCGGTAAATCATGTAAGCCTCATCTTTCTCATCTGTAAATTAAGATATTTGGATTTAGTCATCTCAAGTCTTATCTCTTCTGACATTCTGTAATTATTTCTAATTGTAAAGCTTGTGAGTTGTATATTTTTAAAGAAATGTTTTGAGAACATATTGCAATTGGGTTTAAATTAATAAAGTATTTCTTTGTATACGTGGGCTGTTTGATTCCACTCAGGGAAGAAATCTCGAGTCTGCATTTTTCCCCGAAGGTGCTAATTCAGGATAATGTGCAGCCAAACAAAGCCCCACAAAATACTGAGCATCATCAGGAGTAAAACTAGTTTCTATTATGTTTGAATTATTGCAAGTAGGAAACCTTAAGATATACACTGGACTAGAGATCTGTTCAGAGAAGTAACTTGTCAAGGAAGTGAATGGTTTTCTGTGTGAGGACTTACTCTAAAAATAATGAGATTGTTCAGTCAGAAACTTAATTTTGGGAGAAGCTGAGATTAAAGATCCCCAAGGTTATATGACTTGTGGGAAACACAGATTTTTATCAGTAGATGCTGTTTTCTGGCATGATTGGTTATGGGAATGTGATGCAAGGAATAGTGTTACCACATATATGATACTGGACTGGTAATTTTCAAAGGATTAACGAAACTATTGCCTGTTATGTGTTACTACTGCTAAAAAATATAAAATGTTTTTGAGAGTCCAATGGCATATTGATATTTTATGATGGTCAGCAATCTATTAAGGCCACATAGTAAATAATCCAGGCTCTGTGAGCCATAATGGTCTCTGTTGTAACTACTCAACTCTGCCCTTGTAACCCCCAAAGAGCCATAGACAATCCATAAGTGGATGGGTGTGGCAGTATTTAGTAAAATTTTATTTACAAAAACAGCACCTCCCAATGCAGGGGACACGGGTTCAAGCCCTGGTCTGGGAAGATCCCACATGCCGCGGAGCAAATGGGCCCGTGAGCCACAACTACTGAGCCTGCATGTCTGGAGCCTGTGCTCCGCAACGAGAGGCCGCGACAGTGAGAGGCCCGCGCACCACGATGAAGAGCGGCCCCTGCTTGCCCCAACTAGAGAAAGCCCTCGCACAGAAACGAAGACCCAACACACCCAAAAATAAATACATAAATTTTTAAAAATAAATAAATAAATAAAACAGGCAGCAGACCAGATTTGGCCTGTGGGCTCATTTGTAGACCCCTGCTTTAGGCTATTACGGGCATCAATTTTATCAGTAAGCACAGGTGCCAGTTAATAGAGGTTTCTGGTTAATGGAATATGATGTTTGGCCCCTAATAGGTGCTCAGTAAATAAACGTTGGATGATTGATGACCAGCTTTTACTTTATTCCAGCTAGAGGTATAGTTTCAATGCAGGTTTAAGAAATGTCAAGAGTGGTTCATATATTTCCCCTTAGTGCTGCTGTCAAAAACAGAAAACAGAGCTGGAAGAACTGCAGATGTCGACCAGTACAGTGGTAATTCAGCTGGTGTGAAGTCCATGTGAGAGAAGGTCAGCAAAAGTACTTTGAAAATGCAAAACACACAGGAGCTTTGTGTTGGGAAAAAGAAAAGACCCAAGTTCAGCATGGGACTGTTGCTATTGAGTGACCATGGACTAACATTTTGGGGCCTTATTTCTAAAGTCAGGGCAGTGGCTGTTAGACTTCACAGGTAACCTCTTTATTTATTTGTTCATCAAGCATTTATTAGAACGTGCTGTGCATAAAATGCTCTGCTGGGTCATCTGGAGGAAACGGGGCTCACTAGGTCCGTGCCCTCCAGGAGCTTATAACTTTCTGTGGGGAAGGACTCAAAGTATATAGTAAAAAAATCAAATGCCAGTCTGAAATAATTGCTAAATAGCTTACATAAGTTTTTATGGAAAAGGTGGTATCTGAGTAAAATTTTGCTAAGTAGGGTGGGGAGGAGGACACTGCAGGACTAAGGGAACGTGTTGCTGTAGCTACGAACGTGGTGAAAAGGCCCAGGGTGCTCAGGTGTGGAAGAGTCCTTAACTAGAGGCCCCCCAGGTGTGGGAGTCAGCCCTTCCTACCATTCGAAGCTGTGGGATTGTGGGCAAATTACAGCCTCCTAACTGAGATTCTTTCATAGTTCCTGGGATTAAAAGAACTGAAAGAAATTATGTGTAACATACCTTCCTCTTAAAATTAGTATTCACTGTTTTAAATTATAAAAGTAATACATGTTTCTTGCCAGAGAGAGAGAAAAAAAAATGTATGAGGATAGGAATGTTCATTTTTTCTATGTGTATATTTGTTTTTTTAAACAAAATAGGCTCATACCTTGTATTTTGAAGTCAGATGTTTTTTCTTTATGTATCAGAGGGTTTTTTTTGTGTGGCAGTAGATATGGATTTCTTCCCTTTTAATGACTGAATAAAATATATGGCTCTATCATAATTATAAGATTGGTAAACAGATTATTATTGTTATACCCCATTTTCCACTTGCCAAATATTATCTTTGGGATAAATTCTTGTTAAGTTAAATTGCTGGGTCAAAAGTATATATATTTTAAGTCTTTTTGTATATTACTAAACAGTATTTTTGGAAAGCTGTACCATTCTACATTCCCACCATCAGTATGTGAAAGTACTTGTTTGTCTAGCACTATTGCTGACACCAAGGATTATTCATTTTAATCTTTGCCTATCTGGTAGGTAGGTTAAAAATTGGCCTGTTAATTTAAAGGCAATTTTATTGTAAAATATATTTCATGTTTGTTAATTAAGAACTATTGCATTAGTGTGACTTTGACCTTCTGGAGCATAGGAACTGTTAATAACCATTGGGATCAGCACTTGTTGGCCTTGGTGAATGTCTATTGAATTAAACTCAGTGGTTTTCAGTTCATGTCTAGTCAGGCTGCAAGAGTGAGAGAAATGATAAAGGAATAAGTTCTATTTTTTAATGTGATGTGGATTGCTGAATGATGATATTCAAAGGTAGGGCTTTGGCCAACTGATGGGGTGGGAGTATCATATATTATGCTTGTTACTTGAGTGTTCTGCTAGGTGCTTTACTATGTAGCATGTTCACTGTTTTGGAGAAGAGGGCTTTGAACCCCAGGTTACACAGCTGAGCTAGGATTCAGGGTTGGGTTTGTCTAACTTTCCACTGTCCGTGCACTCCTTGACGTATTGGAGGGAGGTAGTCTTGAATCACCGGGTGCAGATGCTACAGCTGGTTAAGTTTCTCCCTGCTCTTGCCGGCTGAGGCAAGGGAGGAGATGCTCTTTGTGAGATGGACAGCAGATCAAAACCCCCCACCCTATCTGGGTCATCAGATAATTTATGGAAGGCCATGAAGAAGGTCCAAGCCCAAAAGTACCTCCAGTGATGACTCCTCATGGCTCTTGTCACCAGAGCTTTCAGGTAAAATAGGATAATTTATTTTATATCATACAAAGTCAAATCAAAAATGTTAATTTTACAATGTTGGTATCTTACTTGGATAAAGAAGGAATATGGCAGGTTAGAATTCTCTCTGTCATGATGCTGTGGACCATAAAGTTTCCTACAGAAGTGTGGAAGTGTGAATCAAAGGTCTGCATAGAAAGCAGGCATCAGGCACACAGACCTATGCTGAGCAAGAAGAGTACAGTGCTTCAGCGTTCCACGATAGCAGGAAAGGAAACTGGGAGGAAAGGGAGGCAGAGTGCTGCTTAATTTTACCTTTTGTCATCCCTGTCTGTCTTGAGCTGGGGGGAGAAGACTGGAAGCTGCTCCCGATCAATGACAGTGACAATAGTGTGGAGGAGCATTGCTGGATTTAAATCCTGACCCTTCTTTAGCAAATTGCTTAATCTTTCAGATTATACTGTTTGCCTTTTAGGATTATCGTGAGGATTGTATGAGGTAATGTTTGTAAAACACTTCAAACAGTGGCATACATGGGAAGTGTTCAAGATAGCTGTTGCTAACGTATTGTGTGTACTTAGTGTTCTGACTGCTCATTTTCATGATTCATGTTTTTATGTTGTCTTTTTAAAACACTGTTGATGTCTTATAAAAAATTTTTTTTTCTAGTGTATCACTGATCAAGGAGGTAGGAATTGTAATAGTCAAAGAATTTTAAATCCATCACTTTAGAGATTGTCTGGATTTACCTCCCCCTCTGTTTAGAAGACAGGGAGCAAATGGAAATACCTGACTTGTCCGGTTTCACACATCTAATGGTGACGATGTTATAGTTGGAAATCACATCTCCTAGATCTTCACGTATTTAATTCATTAATTAAATTATCATTATAAAGTTTATGGACAGTACATCGTATTGCTGAATTAGATCTTTTGAGGACATAAAACAATATCATGAGCACACCTTTACCTCTATACTGTTTTGGTGACTTTGTGTGGAGTTTTTCTTTTGTAATCAATTTGGTTTTCAAATTTGAGCTGAGAAGTGAGAGTTGATGGCTGTTACTACTTTATGGTAAAACCGAAGTTCTTTTGAGTGCTTGGACCCTGTACTTGGTTCACTCACAGAGAGTGACTTATCTGAATAGGGTTCAGACAAATAATTTGAAATACAGGCTTATTTGCTATGGAGAATTTCACTGTAATTGGATCAACAAATCTTTCCTCCTTTTGGTCCATCCACTAGGACAGGGTTTGGCCTATAGACTGTTTTAGTATGGCCAGCAAGCTAAGAATGGGGTTGGTTTGTTTTTTACATTTTTAAAGAGTTGTGGGGGGGAACTAAAGATAAATATGTGACAGAGACCTTATGTGACCTGCAAAGCCTACAATATTGCTGTCTAGTCCCTTACAGAAAAAGTTGCCCAGTGCCTGGATGAGGACATGAAAATAACTTTATTATAATAGAATTTGATCTAATGAAAAGTTAGTTTTTTAAAAATTTTTATTTTATGTTGGGGTATAGTTGATTAACAATGTTGTGTTAGTTTCAGGTGTATAGCAAAATGAATCAGTTATGCATATACATGTATCTATTCTTTTCCAAATACTTTTCCCATTTAGGTTATTATAGACTGTTGAGCAGAGTTCCCTGTGCTATACAATAGGTCTTTGTTGGTTATCTATTTTAAAAATAGTTGCGTGTACATGTCAATCCCAAACTCCCAATTTATCTCCATCACCACCCCCCACCCCCAACCCGCCCGCCTTTCCCCTTTGGTAACCATAAGTTTGTTTCATTCTATGAGTCTGTTTCTGTTTTGTGTATAAGTTCATTTGTATCATTTTTTAAATTAATTAATTAATTAATTAATTTATTTATGGCTGCATTGGGTCTTAGTTGCTGCACGCAGGCTCTCTCTAGTTGTGGCGAGCAGGGGCCACTCTTCTTTGCGGTGCGCGGGCTTCTCATTGTAGTGCCTTCTCTTGTTGTGGAGCACGGGCTGTAGGTGTGTGGGCTTCAGTAGTTGTGGCTTGCGGGCTCTAGAGCACAGGCTCAGTAGTTGTAGCGCATGGGCTTAGTTGCTCTGTGGCATGTGGGATCTTCCTGGACCAGGGCTCAAACCCGTGTCCCCTGCATTGGCAGGCAGATTCTTAACCACTGCGCCACCAGGGAAGCCCCACTGTATCATTTTTATAGATTCTACATATAAGTGATATCATATGATATTTTGTCTTTATCTGTTTGACTTACTTCAGTTAGTATGATCATCTCCAGGTCCATCCATGTTGCTGCAAATGGCATTATTTCATTCTTTTTAATGGCTGAATAATATTCCATTGTATATATGTACTGCATCCTTTTTATCCATTCTTCTGTTGATGGACATTTAGGTTGCTTCCATGTCCTGGGTATTGTAAACAGTGCTGCATTGAACATTGGGGTGCGTGTATCCTTTTGAACCTTGGTCTTCTCTGGATATATACCCAGGAGTGAGATTGCTGGATCATATGGTAGCTCTGTTCTTAGTTTTTTAAGGAACCTCCATACTGTTCTCCATAGTGACTGTACCAATTTACATCCCCACCAACATAGGAGGGTTCCCTTTTCTCCACACCCTCTCCAGCATTTATTGTTTGTAGACTTTTTGATGATGGCCATTCTGAGTGGTGTAAAGTGATATCTCATTGCATTTTTTTTTTCCCTTTGGCTGCATTGGGTCTTCGTTGCTGCGCATAGGCTTTTCTCTAGTTGTGGCGAGCGGGGGCTACACTTCGTTGCAGTGCACGGGCTTCTCATTGTGGTGGCTTCTCTTACTGCAGAGCACAGGTTCTAGGTGTGCGGGCTTCAGTAGTTGTGTCACACAGGCTCAGTAGTTGTGGCTCACAGGCTCCACAGCGCAGGCTCAGTAGTTGTGGCGCTCAGGCTTAGTTGCTCCATGGCATGTGGGATATTCCTGGACCAGGGCTCGAACCCATGTCGCCTGTATTGGCGGGCGGATTCTTAACCACTGCGCCACCAGGGAAGTCCCTCGTTGTAGTTTTGATTTGCGTTTCTCTAATAATTAGCTATTTTGAACATCTTTCTTTGTGTCTCTTGGCTAGCTGTATGTCTTCTTTGGAGAAATGTCTATTTAGGTCTTCTGCCCACTTTTGGATTGGGTTGCTTCTTTGATATTGAGCTGAATGAGCTGTTTGTAGATTTTGGAGTTTAATCCCTTGCATCATTTGCAAATATTTTCTCCCATTCTATGGGTTGTCTTTTCATCTTGTTTATGGTTTCCTTTGCTGTGCAAAAGCTTTTGAGTTTAATTAGGTCCCACTTGTTTATTTTTGTTTTTATTTCTATTACTCTATCAAAAAAGATATTGGATCAAATCAAATGATCAAATGGATCAAAAAAGATATTGCTATGATTTATGTCAGAGTGTTTTTCCTATGTTTTCTTCTAAGAGTTTTATAGTGTCAGGTCTTACGTTTAGGTC
Organism: Balaenoptera physalus; assembly: GCF_965194825.1. Taxonomy (NCBI): domain Eukaryota; kingdom Metazoa; phylum Chordata; class Mammalia; order Artiodactyla; family Balaenopteridae; genus Balaenoptera; species Balaenoptera physalus. The sequence continues at coordinate 58,577,737 of NC_138896.1, read as the reverse complement.
TTTAATCCATTTTGAGGTTTTTTTTGTGTATGGTGTTAAAGGATATTCTAATTTCATTCTTTTACAGGTAGCTGTCCAGTTTTCTCAGCACCACTTATTCAAGAGACTGTCTTTTCTCCACTGTATAGTCTTGCCTCCTTTGTTGTAGATTAATTGACCATAGGTGTGTGGGTTTATTTCTGGGCTGTCTATCCTGTTCCATTGATCTATATTTCTGTTTTTGTGCCAGTATCAAACTGTTTTGATGACTGTAGCTTTGTAGTATAGTCTAAGTCAGGGAGCCTGATTCCTCCAGCTCTGTTTTTCTTTATCAAGATTGCTTTGGCTATTTGGGGTCTTTTGTGTCTCCATACAAATTAAAAATTTTTTTGTTCTAGTTCTGTGAAAAATGCCATTGGTAATTTGGTAGGGATTGCACTAAATCTGTAGATTGCCTTGGGTAGTATAGTCATTTTGACAGTATTGATACTTTCAATACAAGAACATGGTATATCTTTGCATCTGTTTGTGTCATCTTCGATTTCTTTCATCAGTGTCTTAGTTTTCCGAGTACAGGTCTTTTGCCTCCTTACGTACGTTTATTCCTAGGTGTTTTATTCTTTTTCATGCAGTGGTAAATAGGATTGTTTCTTTAATTTCTTTTCCTGGTCTTTCTTTGTTAGTGTATAGAAATGTAATAGATTTCTGTGTATTTATTTTGTATCCTGCAAATTTACCGAATTCATTGATGAGCTTTAGTAGTTTTCTGGTAGTATCTTTAGGATTTTATATGTATAGTATCATGTCATCTGCAAACAGTGACAGTTTCACTTCTTTTCCAATTTGGATTCCTTTTATTTCTTTTTCTTCTCTGATTGCTGTGGCTAGGACTTACAAAACTATGTTGTATAAAAGTGGTGAGAGTGGACATCCTTGTCTTGTTCCTGATCTTAGAGGAAATGCTGAATTTTCTTAGCTTTTGCTTGTCAAATCTGAATGAGAACCTTGCTGAGTAGAGTATTCTTGGTTGTAGGTTCTTCCCTTTCATCACTTTCAATATATTATGCCACTCCCTTCTGGCCTGTGGAGTTTCTGCTGAGAAATCAGCTGATAACCTTATGGGAATTGCCTTGTATATTATTTATTACTTTTAATATTTTTTCTTTGTCTTTAATTTTTGTCAGTTTGATTGCTGCGTGTCTCAGCATGTTCCACCTTGGGTTTATCCTGCCTGGGACTCTCTGTGCTTCCTGGACTTGGGTGACTGTTTCCTTTCCCATGTTAGGAAAATTTTCAGCTATTATCTCTTCAAATGTTTTCTCAGGTCCTTTCTCTCTCTCTTCTCCTTCTGGGAACCCTCTAATGCGAATGTTGGTGTGTTTAGTGTTGTCCCAGAGGTTTCTTAGACTGTCTTCGTTTTTTTATTCTTTTTTTCTTTATTCTGTTCTGTGGCAGTGATTTCCACCATTCTGTCTTCTTATCCGTTCTTCTGTCTCATTTATTCTACTATTGTTTGTTTCTAGTGTATTTTTTATTTCAGTTATTTATTGTTCATTTCTGTTTGTTCGTTAGTTCTTCTGGGTCTTTGTTAAACATTTCTTGTATCTTCTCGATCTGTCCCTCCATTCTTTTTCCAAGATCTCGGCTCATCTTTACTATTATTACTCTGAATTCTTTTTCAGGTAGATTGCCTATCTCCACTTCACTTAGTTCTTTTGGGGTGTTATCTTGTTCCTCCATCTGGGACATTTTCCTCTGCCATCTCATTTTCTCTAACTTACTGTGATTGTGGTTTCCATTCTGCAGCCTGCAGGCTTGTAGTTCTTCTTGCTTCTGCTGTCTGCCCCCTGGTGGATGAAAGTGTCTAAGAGGTTTGTGGAGGCTTCCTGGTCAGAGGAACTGGCTCTTGCCTTGGTGGGTGGAGGTGGGTATTGTCCCTCTGGTGTGCAGGGTTGTGTCATGGAGTGTGTTTAGTGGGGAGCTGTGTGCTCAGGAAGACTTTAAGTATTAGTCTGTCTGCTGATGGGTGGGGCTGTGTTCCCACCCTGTTGGTTGTTTGACCTGAAGTGTCCCAGCACTGGAGCCTACAGGCTGTTGGGAGGGGCCAGGTCTTGGTGAGAAAATGGCCACCTCCAGGAGGGCTCACGCCCCTGAGTACTCCCCAGAACTACTGCTGCCGGTGTCTTTGTCCCCGCAGTGAGCCACAGCTGCCCCCCGCCTCTGCAAGAGACCCTCTAATACCAGCAGGTAGGTCTGGTCCAGGTTCTTATGAGGCCACTGCTTTTTTCCCTGGGTCCTGATGTGTGTGAAACCTTGTGTGCACCCTCCAAGAGTGGAGTTTCTGTTTCCCCCAGTCCTGTGGAATTGCTGCAATCAAACCCTGATGGCCTTCAAAGCCAGATTCTCTGGGAGCTTTTCCTCCCATTGCCAGACCTGCAGGCTGGGGAGCCTGACGTGGGGCTCAGAACTTTCACTCCTGTGGGAGAACTTCTGTGGTATAATTGTTTTTCAGTTTGTGGGTCACCCATCCAGTGGGTATGGGATTTGATTTTATTGTGATTGTGCCCCCTCTTACTGTCTCATTGTGACTTATTCTTTGTCTTTGGATGTAGGATATCTTTTTTGGTAGGTTCCAGCGTTTTTTTGTTGATGATTGTTCAGCAGTTAGTTGTGATTTTGGTGTTTTTGTAAGAAAAGGTGGGCTCACATTCTTCTACTCTGCCATCTTGTCTTGGAAGCTCTAGTTATGGTTTTTGTTTTTTGTTTTTTTTGTTTTTTTTTGGTTTTTTTTGCTGTGCCCCATGGCTTGTGGGATCCTAGTTCCCTGACCAGGGATTGAACCTTGGCCATCAGCAGTGAAAGCATGGGATGCTAACTGCTGCACCACCAGGGAATTCCCTGATTTGTTTTAAAAACACCTTTAAAATATGCCCTCTTTAAGAAAACCTAATATGGAAATGCAAATTTAGATGAACTATTTAGAGAATAATTTTAACATCCTCACTAAAGAGTGCTTTGTAGAAGGGCTTTCATCTTAGTCTGTTTAAACAGGAACTCTCTACTTGTACAAGTATATGTTTACAGATCATTAACTATTTGGCTGGCACACTTAATGCTGGTGTGTCTGTTTCACTGCCAGTTGAAGGCTGAGGAACTGAAGATAAAACTTTCTTAAAGTTCATAGATGTTACGTAGGTGCATTCTTTCAGCATTGTTTGAAGCCACACAGGCCCCATTGCCCTACTTGCCACCCTAAAGGTATATTAATTGGGTAGAATGAAGTATGTATGTAATTCTTACTATATTTTACTCATACTATTAGGCTCTGTGTTTTGTTTTCCAAAAATGACTTGGAATTTAATGGCTTTTGTTTATTGAATGGTTAGGCCATTAAAGGTGATTTTTAAATGTCCATCAATTCCAAACATAGGCATCCTGAATTTTAACATTTTTTGATCCTTCTAATTGTATAATAGAATAAAGAGGAGGTTCATGACGGACTTTTTAGTATCTTAAAACTAAGTTCAGATTGGCTGTGGCAAGGCAGCTCAGTACAGTGACTAGAAAGTTTTCCTAAGTTTAGTGAAGGAGGTATGTTTTATGATCTGTTATTGATGAGAGGGAGCCGCTTAAATTTTATAGATATGAGTGATGAATTACTATAGTAGATTGTGGTAAAGGTCCAGGATAAGCAATGACAGATGAGGTATAGTTATGAATACAGAGACTGCATGTGGTTGTGATTAAGAAATAAGAATGTTGCTAAAGGGTCTTCTCTGTATAGGACAGATGCTATAGAGTGAATGAGTCCCCTCAAATTCATGTTGAAATTCTAACCCCCAATATGATGGCATTAGGAGGTGGGGTCTTTGGTAGATGATTAGGTCATGAAGGTGGAGCCCTCATGAATGGGGTTAGGGCCCTTACAAAAGAGATGCCAGAGAGCTCTCTCACCCTTTCTGCCATGTGAGGACACAGTGAGAAAACTGTCCCTGACCCAGGAAGCCAGCCCTTACTAGACACCAAACCTGCCAGCACTTTGATCTTGGACTTCCCAGCCTCCAGAACTGTTAGAAATACATGTCTGTTGTTTAAAGCCACCCAGCCTATGGTGTTTTTGTTATAGCAGCCCAAAGAGACTAAGATATGGTTTCTGGTTTTGGTGAGCAAGCAAGCAAGTGCCCGTTAAGAATGGGATAATTTTTTTCCTGTAAGCATCTTAAAAGCAAGAACTTTATATCTTGCTTACTGTTAAGAGAACTTGCCCAGAGAATATTTGTTGAAAGAAGGGGACAGACGTGACACACTGAAGGAAACACACAAATAAGCTGACACACTACAGTGAAGTATATGAAGTGTGTGGTATGTTGTGGAAGTACAAAGGAGGGTGCTTAACCGGACTTCTGGAGTCAGAGAAAGCTTCTTAGAGGAGACTAAACTGAGACAGGAAGGATAAGGTAGGGTTCTCCCAGGTGCAGTGAGGGGAGGGGAAGAATGTTCCAGAAAGAAGTGAAAGTGTGTGCGAAGATTTAGAGTTGAGAGAGAGAGGCCTCTCTGCTGCACTGGAAGAAGTTGTGAATGGCTGGAGCCTAGCGTGCAGGTGGTGGGACATGGTGAGAGATGGGCAGGAAAGGTGAGGGGGCCTTTGCAAGGGACATTGGCCTTTACAGTTTGCCCTTTACTGCGAGAACAGCAGGAAGACCCTTAGGGTTTTTTTTCTGACATTTTATGAAAATTCCAAACATACAGAAAAGTTGAAGGAATTTTACAGTTAATATTCATATACCCAAACCCAGATTCTTCCATTAACATTTAACTATTTTTGCCTTATCATATGTGTCCCACCATGCAACTATGAAAAAAAATGCATTTCAAAGTAAATTGCAGATGTTGGTATATTTCCCTTTAAATACTTCAGCATGAATATCATTAACTAGAATCCCTTTCAGGGTCTTAAGAGGGAGCGTGGCATGATTGTTTCAGGAAGATCACTCAGCTGCAGGGTGCGGAATGGATTAGAGTGTGGTATGAACTTGGTGAATGTTCACTTTTGAGTGGTATGTTTATGTAGTGAGAGAAGAGAACTGGGAGGCTGATGGGTTAAGACAGAGAGAAAAAGCAGTCTAACAAATAATGTGGTTGGAAGGTGTGTATAACCCTAGAACAAGACTATATCTTTACAAATACCTCAGATGAGATTTCTGGAAATAGTAGGTAACAAATGAGATTTTGTTTACAGAGTATGTCTTCATTGGCCTTCTTAGACATTTTAGAAAGTCTATTTTCAGATGTCTACATTTACCATCAAGACAAATCATGTCAGAGTTCATTTAGATGTTAAAAAAAAAAAAAGGTGACAGCAGCAGAAAATGGTCATTATAATTGAGGCCTTGAGGCCTAAGACTTATTTTAAAATGTGTAAAATATGAATGTTTAATTTTCAACCAACTATAATTTCCAAATGTCGTTAAAGTTGAAGAGGGGAGAAATTTTGTTCCCAGAAAGATTTTGTTCAGCAAGCAAAGTGCGTCTTCAAACATCTTGAGAATCTTCTCTGTTAGGTTTAGAATATTCTTGAGAATAAGATATTCTTCTGTTTTTCTTCCCTCATTATATTTTCTTCTGAGGACAAAGGGGAGTTGAACTATTGAGAAGGTTGACTTGGATTCTCTTGGGAGGTTTGGGTTACTGTCACCATGCTCCCACAGTCTTTGTGACTGTGGCCTGGCCTCAGTTTCCTCATCTCTAAGTAGAGAGGATGTCGTTGAGTTCCTTATAGCCTGTGTGTGTTTATGAAATGTTCTTTATTCTCATTGTGAACACTTGTAATTTGTTACCAGAAATGAGAAATTTCAAATCACAGAATGGGAGGAAAAAATCTCTAACTACCATATTTACCATATAAAAATCTCTAACTACCATATTTACCGTATTCCATTTATTTGACAGTACTCTTTTTTTCCAAATTTAATGTTGTAAAATTTTTCTTAAAATGGGTCCCCAAGGTTTAAAATTCCAGGAGAGAAGAAATTACTAGTATAGTAAAACAAACTTCATTCCCAGTCCTTAGAGGTAGAATCAGGAGAATGGGAACATAACCATCCGTCACTCAGAGGCTGCCCACAGAGAGGAATGCATTAAATCATTTTTCTTTTTCTTCTGAAAATAAGTGACCCCTGGAAGCAGGAGTGTCTTATTCTTTTGTCATAATACAAAAATAATAAGCAGTATGTTCAATAGTCTTCTAAAGATTTAATTATTGTTTATTGTATATTGGAAAGAGGGTGCTTTGGAGTTCAACTCATATGAATTCAGATCCTGGCCTTGTCATTTCCTACTTGTTTGAGACTTTGGATAAGATACTTTAACAATTCTGAGCCCCAGGTATCCTCAAATGGGAGGTAATCATCGTTCCGCTAGAGTTGTGGTTGTGTTGGAATTACTGCTGGTTAAATGCATACGGTAGGCACCGTGTGTTTGCTGCTACTGCTGCTTCCATAGAGATGGAAGCAGAAGCCACTGATGGTTCTGTTTGACTAGGCTGTGGGCGAAGGGAGGTAAATTACAGTCCTTTAATTTTTCTTATATAGAAGTACATTGATGGCCTTGAAATTTCATCCCTTTTCTGTCCTGACTTCTGAGGCTTTTGCATTAATGCACACTAAAGTTTAAAAACCCTCCTGGGACTTCCCTAGCAGTCCAGTGCTTAAGACTTCGTGCTGGGACTTCCCTGGTAGCACAGTGGTTAAGAACCCACCTGCCAGTGCAGGGGACACGGGTTCGAGCCCTGGTCTGGAAAGATCCCACATGCCACGGAGCAGCTAAACCCGTGTGCCACAACTGCTGAGCCTGCACTCTAGAGCCCACGAGCCACAACTACTGAGCCCACATGCCACAACTACTGAAGCCTGCGCGCCTAGAGCCCATGCTCCACAACAAGAGAAGCCACTGCAATGAGAAGCCCGTGCGCTGCAACGAAGAGTGGCCCCCGCTCACCGCAACTAGAGAAAGCCCACGTGCAGCAACAAAGGACCAACACAGCCAAAAATAAATAAATAAAATAAATAAAATAATTAAAAAAAAAAAAGACTCCATGCTTCCACTGCAGGGGGCATGGGTTTGACCCCTGATCGGGGAACTAAGATCCCGTATGCCACAGGGCACGGCCAAAAAAAAAAAAGAAAAAAGAACCCTCCCTAAGTGGGTAAGGGGACAGAATTTGCATTTGTTCATCCAGGGATTTGTGAAACTTGTATTAATATCTTGGCATATTTTTTTGTTGTTTGAGACAGTCTATCAGTGGCTACTGTGTAGGAGGATTAGGAATATACTTTTCACTATGAAGAGTTAATAGGCACTGGAGATGCAGCAGTTATCAAAACACAAAAATGCCTGTTCCTCTGGAGTTTTGGAGGGTAGGGAGTGACTAAGCAAAAAAAAGAAAAAGCCGTATTATGTTAGTAAGTTCCATGGAGAAAAAACAAGAAGCAGTAGGGGTGTTGGGAGGTTGTGATTTTATTGATTGATTGATTGATTGAGGTTGTGATTTTAAATGAGGTGGTTAGGGACAGCAGCCTACCTGAGGAAGTGATATTTGAGGGAAGTTGTGAAGAAGCTTAGGTAACACATAGAAGAGTATGTTCTAGATAGAGGGAACAGTGGATAAGGGCCTTCATGTGGGACTCTTTTATTAATAATTATGTAAGTGAATGTTTGGGGGGGAAAATGCAAGATAATGATATTAATACTTCTGTGCATATTGAAATGTGAGTTATTTATGGGACATCCAAATAATGATGACCAGTAAGTAGTTCAGGAGAGACTGAGGCTGGAAGGAAGTCTATGAGTCACCAGATTATAGGTGGTATTGAAGTCTTGTGTGGAGATTCCCCTAGAATTATATGTAGAGCGAGAAGAATAGAGGTCTGAAGAAGGAACCCTGGGAAACACAAATATTGGGGCGGGGGGGAGGTGGAAGCTTGCAAGGAAGACTTAGGACCAACCACCGAAAGGTAAGTGGTGGAACAGGAGGGGTGGCGCGACTATCGCTGTGGCAAGGGAGGGACTTCTCTGCCCTCTGTGTTTCCCTTAACCTCTCTGCCAGCTCCCAGCCAAATCAGCCTTTGAGTCCAGCTGTCCCACCACACCACTAATACTTTAGTTCAGGCCTACCTCATTTCTTGCTAGGACTCCAGTAATTGTCTATTATCTAGTCTCTTTACTCCCAAACCTACCCTTGTCAGTCACTCTTCCACACCTTTGTGATAGCAGTCTTTCTAAAATACCTAAATACTGCCAGTGACTCTTCAGGATAAAGCCTAACCATCTCAGCCTGGCATAGGATGCCCTTTGTGATCTGGCATTCCCTTTTTATTCTCACTTTCTGGCTCCTTTTCCCCCTCACATTCTAAATTTCATGCATTCAAATTATTTGTCCTTTCTAGAAGGACACTTCTTTGTCTCCAGGCCACTGTATATGCTTTCCTACTTCCTGGAATGACTAACTCTCTGTGGTTCATTAACACTACAAGATCTGGCTGAAGTGCTACTTTCTGTGCAAAGCCCTTTTTGACTTCCAGGCAAATCCAGGATCTTCCCTTTGGTCTGGTTTCCTGCTTGTTGCACATCTCAAGTGCAGTCCTAATGGCAGTATCTTGAAATTGTCTTGTTTGTTTTCCCTCCAATTTATGAGCTCCTAGGACAGCAACTTTGACCTGTGGATCTTTGTATTCCTAGTGCTTGGCTTAGTGTAGTAAACATCTAAGTAACGTCTAAATGTCTGAGTTCTCAAAGTGTGGTCCTTGGACCAGCAGCATCAGCAACACTGGAAACTTGTTAGAAATGCAGAGGCGTGGACCCCACCCCAGACTTACTGACAGAGAAAGCCAGGAGGTGAGGCCCAGCAGTGTGTTAATTTAACAAGCCCCCCAGGTTATCCTGATGCATTTTGAGAACCATTAGTCCAGTGAAATGAATGATGGTCAGCATTCACTGGGGAGGAATAAACTCTGGTCTCATGATAAGTGGGGGTGGCCCCTTCCGTTTGCAGTCAGCCATCACACTGTGCTGATGGGTGCAAGAACTTAGAGTGGTGAGCGTGTGCAGCTACGATTGACAGTATTTTTGGTACCATGAATTTGGGCTCAAAATCTATTCTGAGCTTATTGACTTAAACCTTTGAAGTTAGAATTAGATAAACTAAAAGGAAGACACGAACTTATTACTTAAGGAATCACTCATAATCTTACCATCAGAGATAACCAAATTATCGATGATTATTTCTAAGGGATATTATTATGGTTTTATTCTTTTTGCTTACGCTTAAGATTACGAGTATATATATTTTTCAGAAACTTTTGTATATAAAATATATATTTGAAATATTAAAAAGAAGTTGAAACAGACTCAAATTTTTGACCCTTTTAAAGATACGTTGGGACTTCCCTGGTGGCGCAGTGGTTAAGAATCTGCCTGCCAATGCAAGGGACATGGGTTCGATCCCTGGTCCGGGAAGATCCCACGTGCCGCGGAGCAGCTAAGCCTGTGCACCACAGCTGCTGAGCCCACACGCCACAGCTACTGAAGCCTGCGCGCCTAGAGCCCGTGCTCCACAACAAGAGAAGCCACCGCAATGAGAAGCCTACGCACCACAACGAAGAGCAGCCCCTGCTCGCCACAACTAGAGAAAGTCCATGCACAGCAACGAAGACCCAGCACAGCCAAAAATAAATAAATAAATAAAATTTAAAAAATAATATAAAAAATAAAGATACTTTTTCACTTTTTAACATCTAAAGTGGGAATTAAAGAGATAAGATAAATGCTGGCTCATATTAAGTGAAATTTTATCTGACTAATTACTGCGTATTTTTATGGATCTCTATATATTATACTTCGAAAATTCTTAGTGAACATTGTATTGTTGATTTAAGCTTCTACGATAAGTCTGGGTACTAAGTGTTTGCTTATAATACATAACACTGTTTCTGTGGGGTAATAAGTTTTCAATTGGTGTCATTTTAACTTAGAAGACTCCTTTCAGGAAAGTAGCCTGTCATAAGAAAAATCTTGATTCTTTCAAGTTATAGAACAGACTCAGACTCTTTTTTTTTTTTTAAGTTAGTAAACTTCATTTTTTTAGAGTGGTTTTATGTTCACAGCAAAATCGAGTGGGAAATATAGAGAGTTTCCAAATACCACCTGTCCCCATATATGCACAGCCTCCCCCACTATTGACATCCCACACGGTGTTACATTTTTACAGTCAGGGTACTAACATTGACACAGCCTTATCACCCAAAGTCCATAGTTTACACGAGGGTCTGTTTTTGGTGTACATCAGATGGGTTTTGACAAATGTCTAATGACTTGTATTTACCATTATAGTACCATACAGTATAGTTTCACTGTCTTAAAAATCCTCTGCTCTGGGCTTCCCTGGTGGTGCAGTGGATAAGAATCTGCCTGCCAACGCAGGGGACATGGGTTCGATCACTGGTCCGGGAAGATCTCACAGGCCGCGGAGCAACTAAGCCCGTGCGCCACAACTACTGAGCCTGTGCTCTGGAGCCGTCGAGCCACAACTACTGAAGCCTGCGTGCCTAGAGCCCATGCTCTGCAACAAGAGAAGCCACTGCAATGAGAAGCCCGTGCACCGCAACTAGAGAAAGCCCGCGTGCAGCAACGAAGACCCAACACAGCCAAAAAAAAAAAAAAAAAAAATCCCTCTGCTCTTTCCTATTTAAACACTCTTTAAAAGAAAGTTTTCATAGGTCTCACACGGTGATTTAGATTATTTTTATTATGTCTAATGCTCATGCCTACTGAGGTGACTAGATATAAATTCTTTAAATTTTTTTTATAGTTCTTGAACTATAAAAACAAATTATAAATTAAATGCCATAAAAACTATGGAACTGATAAAATTCAGATTAGTAATCAGTATAACACATGATGTTTTGCTGAAATTAAATGAGTTTAATAGTAGACAGAAATATTTATGTATTTTATTTTTCACTGGTTAACCTTATGATGTCCATTTTAAGCATGATCATAATGGAACTCATGTCATTATCATAGATATTCCTGATTTCAACCCAGTCTGTATTTTGCTGGACCATTTTAATGGTTCACTGCAAAAATAGTACTATTTAATAATAGTACTATTTAAGTAAATATTTAAGTAAATATTTAATGGCAAGTTCTTTATTGCCTAGTTAAGTCTATACTTATTGCTGTGAAATGTTGGAAATGGTTCAGAACCATTCTGACCAGTACAGTTGAAAATAGTACTGACTGCTTTGGGACACTTTCTTTTGAGTTTGGCATACCTATGTGGCCACTCTCTTCTCTGTTCTGTCTGCATCACTTGGCCTCCGCTTGGTACCAGAAGGATGATAAACACCAGTGCAGAGGTGGGTACTGCAATTTTCTGACAGCATTTAGATATAAAGATAGTTATTCAGAAGATCCAGGACATACAGAATTTTTTAAGTGCTTAACATGAAAATGAAAATAACTTTTAAATTCTCAGAGAACTCATGAGTCTCCACTCGTAAGTCCTTAGATCCAAGAAACTCACCTTTATTAAGTACCAATAACACAATATTGCCAATAACAAAACAAGTCCATGAAATAGTAACATGTAGTATTTAAATAAATTCACAATATAAAAAAAACTCACCAAAACATTGACTAGCTATCCTAGTTTTAAACTTTTAAAATTTGTGCCAAGTTTAAATCACATGATTTCTTGCTATTAATATTTTTTAAGTTACATTTTATTTTTGTCTAGTCTACATTCTCTCTGCCCTTGTTTTTGCCCAACTCACTATCTCCAATCCTCACCCCTCTCCTTTGCGCATATTTCTTATGGCTTCATGGTTTTGGTGAGGCTACAGTCACAGTTCCCTGCCCAGGTCAGTTTTTATGTATTATCCTTCCTCCATGAGTGGCCCTTGGGTGTGCACATAACCCCAGCTGGGCCAACTAATAGTCTTTACCTGAGAGTCTTCAGACTGAAAACTGACAGAGAGAGTCTTTTGTTCCTTGTAGATTAAATGAGGATGTCATAAGAGTTGAGCCTCCTGAAAAATACCCATGGAGGAAGCCATTTGTAATAGGGTAAAATGAGACTTAACAAGAGGAGCAGAGATACCAAGAGAGAGAATCCTGGAGGTGAAGTCCGCATCTTCACCTGTGTAATTACCTAGTTATCTTCCATCAAATTACCCTTTTGGTTGAAGCTAGTTCCAGTTGGGTTTTCTCTTGGCACACTAGAAAGCGTTCTTAAATAATCCATGTTATAATTTTAAAGATTTGTCCTTTTTTACAGGTGAAGATGGAGCTGGAAAAACAAGCTTAATCAGAAAAATTCAGGGAATAGAGGAGTACAAGAAAGGAAGAGGATTGGAATATTTGTACTTAAATGTTCATGATGAAGACAGGGATGGTGAGTGTCGTTTATTTGTAATGTAAGTTTACTGAAGTCTTTCCAAGTTGCACTGCTGTCCGTATTAATATTAGTCTTTGACTTTTCTTAGTGTGTCATTTTTTACTAGGAGACCTACTGTGTCATGCCAGTCAGTAAATAGTTATGTTAGGGCATACTTTTATTGGTTTGAGATTGGGATTCATATAGTGGTATTTTTAAATGTCTTAGGGTATTGGTGTGCAGACTTTAGCTTTCTTGCTAACCTTGAAGAATCTCAATTTTTCAGTTCATTTTCCCTCTGATAGTGAAATAATAGTATCCTATGATTGTTTTGCCCTCTTTTTACCCTCATCTCATTTTTTGACGTGAAAGTGTCATTTACTCCCCAGCTTTTCTCATCTGATCAGCCAATTTTTTCTTCTATAGATCACTTGCCTTCTCATTTTCATATATAATATCTTGAATATGCATGGCTCTATCTGCTGATGGTAAGAATAGAAACATGTTATTCAGTCTGTGGTTTGGGATTGAGAAATATGAAGTAGAGGATGCTGATTTTCTGTGTTGGCAGTTAAATCATTTTCTTGAGTATTCATTAGGACTTTACTGAATTGGTAGATGTAACCCAAGTAGGTGAACCTTGCCAAAGGAGACATCTCCTGTGGAGATGCCTTAAAATACCAAGTAGTATTGTTAGTTGGATGATGAAATGACATTATCCTGTTGCCTTGGTAACTTTCTTTTGTCTGTCGTAGATCAAACAAGATGTAATGTATGGATCTTGGATGGAGACCCGTATCACAAAGGCCTCCTTAAATTTTCACTGGATGCCATTTCTCTGAAGGACACTCTAGTTACGTTGGTTGTTGATATGTCAAAGCCTTGGACTGCTTTGGATTCTTTACAGAAATGGGCAAGTGTTGTTAGAGAACATATTGACAAATTGAAAATTCCTCCTGAAGAAATGAAAGAAATGGAACAAAAGTGTGAGTAATCTAGAAAATATAGATTTCAAAGACAAAATGTCCTAGCTGACTGTCAAAATTGTTAGGAACTTTTGACTTTGAATAAGGTTTAATGAGGAAACTCAATGAGAGTACTGCTTTTGAAATTCAATTTGAATGATGTGCTGTTTTAATATAGTTTTACATTGGAAACATATACATAATGGCAGACTCTTTAGTAGAGGCGCCTTTTCTTCTTTGCCAAAAGGCCGTATGTGTTCATTTTGGAAAGTGGGTTTTCAGGATAAAAAAATTTGAATCTTTCTTCAGCTGCTCATTTTCAGTAGTCTCGTTTCTTGATAAGTAGAACAATCTTTACTAACCTTGTCAAAATGAAGTATGTCCATAAAGATGTTAAGTAACAGCATAAATATAAAGATGTTAAGCTGGTTGTATGATTTACAAGGTACATAATATATTTTGTATGTGCCCATGTAAGTTGGAAATTCTCATGGAAATTATGAAAATGATACGGGTCATTTCTAACAAGTTGTAAGCCACTTGTCACAGTTCTTAATTTCACTGAGAGCTCTTCATATGTCATTGTTGCACTTTGCTTAAGAAAATATACAGATGGTATGCTGCCGTTCTTTACTATTGTTAGCCGATAACTTTTAGGGGAAATTTGACAGCTTACTGGAATTTATATGCACGGAAACAGTAAAAACTTAAGAGAATGTATGTCCTAAATTATTGAAAAGGGTGTCTAACTGTTTTTAATCTATACCTTTTTTTCCTTGTTGGCCATTACCTCTGGGGCTTTTTTTTCCCTTCTCTAAGTTTATACTATAGCAGTCAGTGGTTTTCAGTGTGTGGTCCTAAGACCAGCAGCATCAGTATCAGTACAGTTGAGAGCTTGTCAGAAATACACATTCTCAGGCCCTATCCCAGACTGCTGAATCAGAAACTTCTGGTGCATGCTAAAACTTGAGAACCAATTAGATTTCAGCCTCTGATTTGAAGGGTAATAGCTACCAGAGCTGCTAAAGGTATACGCGTGCCCCCCTGTTCCTGATGCTCAACTGTTCAAGATTCCCTCTTCCTGACCCCATGTAAGTTTAGGACAGTTTTCCTCCTTTGTGGCTCTGTATAATATCCCCTCATATACTGTTTTAATCCTGCGCTGTGGATAATTTGTTTCCAAATTTGTTGTTTTGCCTTTAAACATGAAAATCACTTGTATGGAAATCCCTGTGTGTGTGTGTGTATTTGTCAGTGGTCCCTTAAGATTTCCTTGAAGAGTAATTACTAAATCAAAGTATACATTGTTAAGCCTCTTTGTATATTCACATTAACTTTTTTTTTTTTTAATTCAAACAGAAAATCACAAAAATTATGATCATCCTCATCAGTTCACTCAATCCCATGTAATTAATTTGTTTTTCATCTTGATCTTTTGTTAGCACTTTTATGAATTCATCAGTTTTCCATTAGAGTTCTGAAAATGCTTATTCATTCAGTTCAGCAGTATAGTCAGTTACCAGAAACCTGTACTTGTCAGAGTCTTTTCCATGAATTCCTTGAACATTAAACCCTTTTATAGGAACATTTTTGCGAAAGCATCAGAGTACACCCAGAACTCTCTGTAAATAACAAAAGACTTAAAAATGACCACGGTTAAGATTTGATGAAAGTTCATAATAATGCAACTGACAAGAAAATTTAGTTATTTCTGAGATATACATTTTAAAGTAATAACTAGAATTATGACTTATAACATTATACCAGAACATGTAAGATTTTTAGAAATTTCATGTAATGTCTGAAACATTTATATTAACATATTTCCATACAAATAACCCAAAGAAAGTTTAGTATTAGTTGTTTTTTTGTTTGTTTGTTTCTGTTTTTTTATACTGCAGGTTCTTATTAGTCATCAATTTTATACACATCAGTGTATACATGTCAATCCCAATCGCTCAATTCAGCACACCACCATCCCCACCCCACTGCGGTTTTCCCCTCTTGGTGTCCATACATTTGTTCTCTACATCTGTGTCTCAACTTCTGCCCTGCAGACTGGTTCATCTGTACCATTTTTCTAGGTTCCACATACATGCGTTAATATACGATATTTGTTTTTCTCTTTCTGACTTACTTCACTGTGTATGACAGTCTCTAGATCCATCCACGTCTCAACAGATGACTCAATTTCGTTCTTTTTTATGGCTGAGTAATATTCCATTGTATATATGTACCACATCTTCTTTATCCATTCGTCTGTCGATGGGCATTTAGGTTGCTTCCATGACCTGGCTATTGTAAATAGTGCTGCAATGAACATTGGGGTGCATGTGTCTTTTTGAATTATGGTTTTCTCTGGGTATATGCCCAGTAGTGGGATTGCTGGATCATATGGTAATTCTATTTTTGGTTTTTTAAGGAACCTCCATACTATTCTCCATAGTGACTGTATCAGTTTACATTCCCACCAACAGTGCAAGAGGGTTCCCTTTTCTCCACACCCTCTCCAGCATTTGTTGTTTGTAGATTTTCTGATGATGCCCATTCTAACTGGTGTGAGGTGATACCTCATTGTAGTTTTGATTTGCATTTCTCTAATAATTAGTGATGTTGAGCCGCTTTTCATATGCTTCTTGGCCATCTGTATGTCTTCTTTTTTTTTTTTAAATAATGGAGACATTCATTTGGATTCTCCTACAGGATGGTAGTCATTATTAGTAGCTCACACTTTTTTTTTTTAAATTAATTAATTAATTAATTTATTTCTGGCTGTGTTGGGTCCTCGTTTCTGTGCGAGGGCTTCTCCAGTTGCGGTGAGCGGGGGCCAGTCTTCATCGCGGCGCACGGGCCTCTCACCGTTGCGGCCTCTCTCGTTGCGGAGCACAAGCTCCAGACGTGCAGGCTCAGTAGTTGTGGTTCACAGGCGTAGTTGCTCCGTGGCATGTGGGATCCTCCCAGACCAGGGCTCGAACCCGTGTCCCCTGCATTAGTGGGCAGACTCTCAACCACTGCGCCACCAGGGAAGCCCCATCTGTATGTCTTCTTTGGAGAAGTGTCTATTTAGGTCTTCTGCCCATTTTTGGATTGGGTTGTTTGTTTTTTTAATACTGAGCTGCATGAGCTGTTTATGTATTTTGGAGATTAATCCTTTGTCCGTTTATTTGTTTGCAAATATTTTCTCCCATTCTGAGGGTTGTCTTTTCGTCTTGCTTATGGTTTCCTTTGCTGTGCAAAAGCTTTGAAGTTTCATTAAGTCCCATTTGTTTATTTTTGTTTTTATTTCCATTACTCTAGGAGGTGGAACAAAAAAGATCTTGCTGTGATTTATGTCAAAGAGTGTTCTTCCTATGTTTTCCTCTAAGAGTTTCATAGTGTCTGGTCTTACATTTAGGTCTCGAATCCATCTTGAGTTTATTTTTGTGTATGGTGTTAGGGAGTGTTCTATTTGCATTCTTTTACATGTAGCTGTCCAGTTTTCCCAGCACCACTTATTGAAGAGACTGTCTTTTCTCCATTGTATATCTTTGCCTTCTTTGTCATAGATTGGTTGACCACAGGTGTGTGGGTTTATCTCTGGGCTTTCTATCTTGTTCCATTGATCTGTGTTTCTGTTTTTGTGCCAGTACCATATTGTCTTGATTACTGTAGCTTTGTAGTATAGTCTGAAGTCAGGGAGTCTGATTCCTCTAGCTCCGTTTTTTTCCCTCATGACTGCTTTGGCTATTCGGGGTCTTTTGTGTCTCCATACAAATTTTAAGATGATTTGTTCTAGTTCTGTAAAAAATGCCATTGGTAATTTGATAGGGATTGCATTGAATCTGTAGATTGCTTGGGGTAGTATAGTCATTTTCACAATGTTGATTCTTCCAATCCAAGAACATGGTATATCTCTCCATCTGTTGGTATCATCTTTAATTTCTTTCATCAGTGTCTTATAGTTTTCTGCATAAAGGTCTTTTGTTTCCCTAGGTAGGTTTATTCCTAGGTACTTTATTCTTTTTGTTGCAATGGTAAATGGGAGTGCTCCCATAATTTCTCTTTCAGATTTTTCATCATTAGTGTATAGGAATGCAAGAGATTTCTGTGCATTAATTTTGTATCCTGCAACTTCACCAAATTCATTGATTAGCTCTAGTAGTTTTCTGGTGGCATCTTTAGGATTCTCTATGTATAGTATCATGTCATCTGCAAACAGTGACAGTTTTACTTCTTCTTTTCCAACTTGTATTCCTTTTATTTCTTTTTCTTCTCTGATTGCTGTGGCTAGGACTTCCAAAAATATGTTGAATAATAGTGGTGAGAGTGGACATCCTTGTCTTGTTCCTGATCTTAGAGGAAATGCTTTCAGTTTTTCACCATTGAGAATGATGTTGGCTGTGGCTTTGTCATATATGGCCTTTATTATGTTGAGGTAGGTTCCCTCTATGCCCACTTTCTGGAGAGGTTTTATCATAAATGGGTGTTGAATTTTGTTGAAGCTTTTTCTGCATCTATTGAGATGATCATATGGTTTTTCTTCTTCAATTTGTTAATATGGTGTATCACATTGATTGATTTGCATATACTGAAGAATCCTTGCATCCCTGGGATAAATCCCACTTGATCATGGTATATGATCCTTTTAATGTGTTGTTGGATTCTGTTTGCTAGTATTTTGCTGAGGATTTTTGCATCGATATTCATCAGTGATATTGGTCTGTAATTTTCTTTTTTTGTAGTATCTTTGTCTGGTTTTGGTATCAGCATGATGGTGGCCTCATAGAATGAGTTTGGGAGTGTTCCTTCCTCTGCAATTTTTTGGAAGAGTTTGAGAAGGATGGGTGTTAGCTCCTCTCTAAATGTTTGACAGAATTCACCCGTGAAGCCATCTGGTCCTGGACTTTTGTTTTTTGGAAGATTTTTAATCACAGTTTCAATTTCATTACTTGTGATGGGTCTGTTCATATTTTCTATTTCTTTCTGGTTCAGTCTTGGAAGGTTATATCTTTCTAAGAATTTGTCCATTTCTTCCAGGTTGTCCATTTTATTGGCATAGAATTGCTTGTAGTAGTCTCATAGGATGCTTTGTATTTCTGTGGTGTCTGTTGTAACTTCTCCTTTTACTTTTCTAATTTTATTGATTTGAGTCCTCTCCCTCTTTTTCTTGATGAGTCTGGCTAATGGTTTATCAATTTTGTTTATCTTCTCAAAGAACCAGCTTTTAGTTTTATTGATCTTTACTATTGTTTTATTGTTTCTATTTCATTTATTTCTGCTCTGATCTTTATGATTTCTTTCCTTCTGCTAACTTTGGGTTTCATTTGTTCTTCTTTCTCTAGTTCCTTTAGGTGTAAGATTAGATTGTTTACTTGAGATTTTTCTTGTATTTTGAGGTAGGCTTGTATAGCTATAAACTTCCCTCTTAGAACTGCTTTTGCTGCATCCCATAGGTTTTGGATCGTCGTGTTTTCACTGTCATTTGTCTCTAGGTATTTTTTGATTTCCTCTTTGATTTCTTCAGTGATCTCTTGGTTATTTAGTAACGTATTGTTTAGCCTCCATGTGTTTGTGTTTTTTACGTTTTTTTCCCTGTAAATCATTTCTAATCTCATAGCGTTGTGGTCAGAAAAGCTGCTTGATATGATTTCAATTCTCTTAAATTTACTGAGGCTTGATTTGTGACCCAAGATGTGATCTATCCTGGAGAATGTTCCGTGCGCACTTGAGAAGAACGTGTAATCTGCTGTTTTTGGATGGAATGTCCTATAAATATCAGTTAAATCTATCTGGTCTGTTGTTTCATTTAAAGCTTTTGTTTCCTTATTTATTTTCATTTTGGATGATCTGTCCATTGGTGTAAGTGAGGTGTTAAAGTCCCCCACTATTATTGTGTTACTGTCGATTTCCTCTTTTATGGCTGTTAGCAGTTGCCTTATGTATTGAGGTGCTCCTATGTTGGGTGCGTATATATTTATAATTGTTAGATCTTCTTCTTGGATTGATCCCTTGATCATTATGTAGTGTCCTTCCTTGTCTCTTGTAACATTCTTTATTTTAAAGTCTATTTTATCTGATATGAGTATAGCTACTCCAGCTTTCTTTTGATTTCCATTTGCATGGAATATCTTTTTCCATCCCCTCACTTTCAGTCTGTATGTGTCCCTAGGTCTGAAGTGCGTCTCTTTTAGACAGCATATAGATGGGTGTTGTTTTTGTATCCATTCAGCAAGCCTGTGTCTTTTGGTTGGAGCATTTAATCCATTCACGTTTAAGGTAATTATCGATATGTATGTTCCTATGACCATTTTCTTAATTATTTTGGGTTTGTTTTTGTAGGTCCTTTTCTTCTTTTGTGTTTCCCAGTTAGAGAAGTTCCTTTAGCATTTGTCGTAGAGCTGGTTTGGTGGTGCTGAATTCTCTTAGCTTTTGCTTGTCTGTAAAGCTTTTGTTTACTCCAGAGAATCTGAATGAGATCCTTTCGGGTAGAGTAATCTTGGTTGTAGGTTCTTCCCTTTCATCACTTTAAGTATATCATGCCACTCCCTTCTGGCTTGTAGAATTTCTGCTGAGAAATCAGCTGTTAACCCTATGGGAGTTCCCTTGTATGTTATTTGTCGTTTTTCCCTTGCTGCTTTCAATAATTTTTCTTTGTCTTTAATTTTTGCCAATTTGATTACTATGTGTCTTGGCGTGTTTCTCCTTGGATTTATCCTGTATGGGACTCGCTACACTTCCTGCACTTGGGTGGCTATTTCCTTTCCCATGTTAGGGAAGTTTTCGACTATAATCTCTTCAAATATTTTCTCAGGTCCTTTCTCTCTCTCTCTCGTCTCCTTCTGGGACCCCTATAATGCGAATGTTGTTGCGTTTAATGTTGTCCCAGAGGTCTCTTAAGCTGTCTTCATTTCTTTTTATTCTTTTTTCTTTAGTCTGTTCCGCAGCAGTGAATTCCACCATTCTGTCTTCCAGGTCACTTATCCGTTCTTCTGCCTCAGTTATTCTGCTCTTGATTCCTTCTAGTGTAGTTTTCATTTCAGTTATTGTATTGGTCATCTCTGTTTGTTTGTTCTTTAATTCTTCTAGGTCTTTGTTAATCATTTCTTGCATCTTCTCGATCTTTGCCTCCATTCTTCTTCCGAGGTCCTGGATCATCTTCACTATCATTATTCTGAATTCTTTTTCTGGAAGGTTGCCTATCTCCACTTCATTTAGTTGTTTTTATGGGGTTTTATCTTATTCCTTCATCTGGTACATAGCCCTCTGCCTTTTCATCTTGTCTATCTTTCTGTGAATGTGGTTTTTGTTCCACAGGCCGCAGGATTGTAGTTCTTCTTGCTTCTGCTGTCTGCCCTCTGGTGGATGAGGCTATCTAAGAGGCTTGATGGGAGGGACTGGTGGTGGGTAGAGCTGACTGTTGCTCTGGTGGGCAGAGCTCAGTAAAACTTTAATCCACTTGACTGTTGATGGGTGGGGCTGGGTTCCCTCCCTGTTGGTTGTTTGGCCCAAGGCAACCCAACACTGGAGCCTACCTGGGCTCTTTGGTGGGGCTAATGACAGACTCTGGTTGGGCTCAGGCCAAGGAGTACTTCCCAGAACTTCTGCTGCCAGTGTCCTTGTCCCCACAGTGAGCCACAGCCACCCCCCGCCTCTGCAGGGGACCCTCCAACACTAGCAGGTAGGTCTGGTTCAGTCTCCCCTGGGGTCACTGCTCCTTCCCCTGGGTCATGATGCGCCCACTACTTTGTGTGTGCCCTCCAAGAGTGGAGTCTCTGTTTCCCCCAGTCCTGTTGAAGTCCTGCAATCAATTCCCACTAGGCTTCAAAGTCTGATTCTCTATGAATTCCTCCTCCCGTTGCCGGACCTCCAGGTTGGGAAGCCTGACGTGGGGCTCAGAACCTTCACTCCAGTGGGTGGACTTCTGTGGTATAAGTGTTCGCCAGTCTGTGAGTCACCCACCTAGCAGTTATGGGATTTGGTTTTACTGTGATTGCGCCCCTCCTACCGTCTCATTGTGGCTTCTCCTTTGTCTTTGGATGTGGGGTATCTTTTTTGGTGAGTTCCAGTGTCTTCCTGTCGATGATTGTCCAGCAGCTAGTTGTGATTCTGGTGTTCTCACAAGAGGGAGTGAGAGCATGTCCTTCTACTCCGCCATTTTGGTTCCTCTCCCACATTAACTTTTTTTAAGTGAAGGTTTTGACAATTTTGCAAACGAGTTCTAAAAACTTATTAGTATTGGTAATATCTCCCTAGTTTTTATGGGAGTTATAGAATAAACATGGCTCAAGATTGCACCTAGGTAAAGAGGAGGAGACCTGAATAAAGGGTTTAGAGAAAGGAAGTTAATATTAGAAAGCCACCTGGAACTGTCTTTTAGATTGTGGAAACCTTCCCCCCCCGCCATATTTATTTATTTTTTATCCTTTCAGTGCTGTTTGTGAATTAGAGAGGGTAGAGGGACAAAGCTCAATTGTGACTTGCCCACAGTAATTTGCACAGATTGAACCAGGCCTGCATTGAACCCCACCCTTTGGAGCCCCTCAATGTTTTATTCTTCCTCCTGATAATTAATGTGCGTCCAGTGTTCCTATACTGTCTTTGAATTGGATTTCTCAAAACCTCTTTGTTTCTTACACAAGACTAAGTGTGAACTCTAGTAAAATATGTATTTAGACAGCAGAAAAGCTACCTCCTGAAATAAAAAGCCATTTCTAAACTACGTATTAAATTATTTACTTTGATTTTCAGTGATTAGAGACTTTCAGGAATATGTAGAGCCAGGAGAAGATTTCCCAGCTTCTCCTCAGAGAAGAAATACCGCATCACAGGAGGACAAAGACGACAGTGTGGTTTTACCTCTGGGTGCGGATACACTTACGCAGAACTTGGGCATTCCAGTACTAGTAGTTTGCACAAAGGTTAGTTTGCTTCCTACAGATTCTACTACTGATACTAACCAAGGATGAACAACTGTTTTATTTTCTAGGCTCCTTTTGGAGTTGACACATTAGTTTTCCTAGGTAACTTTTCTTAATAAGTAGATATGATAGTTTAAAATATTGAATGGTATTCACATGTTTGTTTTGTGAACTTAATCATAGTTTTCTTTGAAAGAAAATGTTACTTCAGATATTCTAAAATTTGTGATCAAATTTCATTTTCCTAATTCCAGTTAGACTTCAAATTGTATAGTCAGTTTAGTAGAGATAGTTACAGGTAAGATGATAGCTATCAACTTTATAAAATAAAATATTTTTCCACAGTAAGTTTTATATACTAATATCTTGATGTTAGAAAATGTACTCAAAATAAGATAGACTTAATTTAAAAGATGTATCAATACTCATGTAAAGTTGATATGCAGTTATCAAAGGCCTTTTATTTATTTAAGAGATTCTGGTAGGATTACTATTATAAAAATTCTGTTAATTTAGTTCTGTCACTGTATACACTTTATAATACAATCAAATTTCCTTTAAAAAATAATTTATAGTTCATCTTCTCCCCATTTGGTCCTAAGTAGTATGTCTTTACTGTGTAAGCCATGGAATAGTTAAGATAATTACAGAACATATAAACGCTTTTGAGATCTAAAATTATTATGTTTTTTGTAATGTAAAATTTGCACATCTAAATGAAGGAGGGTGTGGAATTTATTCACCTTTGGAATAAAAATGATAAAAAAATTTAAATATAGCTTAAGTTTTACTTTAAACACTATAAAAATTATCAATAACAAAGGAATGTGGGGGTAGCATTTAAAATAATTAAGTCAAAGTCTATTGTCTGCTTTTCAAATGGTGATTCAAGTGTAGTTAATTGTTACTTATATCTTTTGCATAAAACTGTGCTTAAACTCTTACAGTAGAATCCTTTTGTCTGCGGTTTGTTTGGGTTTTATTTTGTTTGGCAAAGAGCTGTTTATTGGCAGATATTTTCCTGTTTTACACCACAACTTGCCTTATAAAAAGCTCTTTATTTTCCAAAGAAAAAATGTCATGCTTTAAAGGGACCCAAATCAGTATCAAATGAGTCATAGGTTCATAAAATTTTTAAGCCAAAAGAGATCATCTATAGTATTTCACAGAATCTAAGACACCATCAGTTCTGCTTCAATTTAAGAGCTTTTAAAGTGTGTGGAGGGATGGGGGAATGTGTGTCTCAGGATAGATGAAGAATGGTGGTTCAACTCAGTTTAAAGACGCTTGAAATTGAGACTCAGCTAGGTTTCTTGCCAGATCCTCATATTTCAGTTAAAAATGTTTTTACTAAACTATCGTGCTTCACCAAAAATGTCATAAGTCAACAGTATAATAATTGTAAGTATCTTTAATAATAATGAAATAATTACTCTCAGTGTTTTATAACATGGACAGTATGCTATATCATGTTTATATAAGGAGACTGTTCTATGTTGTATATATGCATAACAAAAAATTACATATCAAAAAAAATGACATCAAATTTGACCCCAAACTAATATTAGGTATGATGGACATTGTTTATTTTTAGATTTCATAACCTTCAATTCACAAAAGTTTTGATGAAGTTATTTGGATATCATGATGTTTGAACATACCTTAATTTTTTTCCTAGCATTTTTTTTTTGGCAAGCAGAATTCAGAATTGTTTCATTGATTGTACAGGTGACATTTCAGAAATAGCCTGTAATTCCCCTTTTTTGCTGTTGGTGAAATTGAAGTGAGAGTGAATAAAAGCACCAGAAAAGAAATAAAGGTCAATTAAGAGCTATCAAATAAGCAGAGGAACAAAGGGGAAATAGTGAGAGGTGCAGACTCCCTGGATATACAGAGTGTTTTATAGAACTAGAATAGACTTTAGATCTTAAAAACTTTGTTCTAGGACATAAGTCATTGAGTTAGCAAGTATGACCGCCCATTATAAGGTTGTCCTGTTATTCTTCATTCCTTTATGTACTAAAATTTTCTCTTTGGTGTTCTCATCACATTCAATATACCATAGAAATCAATGCTTTTTAAAGAAATAAAAGTATTCATTAGTCTTAAGACTCCAACTAAAAGTCTCTAGACATAATAGGAGTAATTAATATTCTAGGTTCTACTGATCAGTCACTGTATCAGAGTGGTAGTTTTGTGATATTCCCTCACCCAACATTGAACTGTTTAAATCATTATATTATTATTTAAAGTTAATATTGTTTTTTAAATTATTTTAACTCATTAGTGTGATGCCATTAGTGTGTTGGAGAAAGAACATGACTACAGAGATGAGCATTTTGATTTTATTCAGTCTCATATCCGGAAGTTTTGTTTACAGTGTATCCTTTTAATACATTGATTGGTGCAGTGTTCCTTAGCTGTTTGGTTGTTTGTTTGCTTAAGTAAAGGAATAAATTGATGACTTCAGAAATTCCATAAACTTTTTTCCTCCTGCCTCTGGTTGGAAATTTCAATTCCCAAATCATTTATATCTAGGCATTTTGAGATATAAAAGCACATATTGAAATATGTAACTTTGATTTGCTGTTTTTAAAGTACTGTGATTAAGAAAAATAATGATCAGACTTATGTAGAAAATTCTAATGAGTTGGCATTGAAAACATTCTCGCTGAAAACTGGTATTCATTTCTTGGGGGTGGGTGGTAGGGAAAGATCAATATTTGGGTTTGTGTGTTCTTGTTTTTAATTTGTTTAGTATGTTATCTCCACTATAGTCTAATGCAATGGTTTTTAAATCTGGCTTTGCCCATCTGAGACTTACTGAATTGGAACATTCCAAGGGGAGGCTGGAGAATCTATGCTGAATTTTAAAAAAGCTTTCTGGGTAATTCTGATGATCACAAGGTTGGAAAACCTAGCATAAGGAATCTTGTGTAGTCTAGGTTGCAAGGATTATATGAGCCAGTGAATAACATTTACAACTAAACAAAGGATAAAATGAGTGAGTGCTTTTAAGAGAATTTCCTGTTGAAAACTTCAAACAGCTTGAGAGCACCGAAGAGAGGTGTTCTCACTTGCCCCCTTGGATCAGATGTTTTGCAGTTGCAGTCCCCAATCAAAGCTTTTGGGTCTGAAAAGTGAAGAAATGATAGATAGTAGCAGTAGACAGGAATAAGTAATGTACACATGTTTATAGTATCTGTAGTTTTTCATCATCATTAATGGACATTTAATTTAAGGACCACTTGGCAAGAGCCTCGTTGAATAATGAATAAGATCACTTGACACTGGGAGTTTCCCTTTTCCTTTTTTCCTTCAGTACTTTGTCCTCCATGGCACTTTCTCTTCTCATGTCACATAATGGTTAGTTGGATTGTATTAAAGGGCATTTGTCTGCAAAAGAAAACAAAAAGTAGAAGTAATTGAAGTAGGTGTTGATAGCCTTTTTGTTATCTTTGCAGATTAGAAAATTTGAGAACAAACAGTCTCTTTAAACATTTATTTAAAGCTACACTTGGAAATGTACATATAGAGATGTAATCAGGAAGGAGACTGTCCACTACAATAATTACAGACCTTTAGTAGAGCTGGTTGATTTTAAAAGAATACAAAACAAGAAATCACTTCAAGATAGTGAGAGGGGGGCTGCCCTGGTAGTGCAGTGGTTAAGAATCCTCCTGCCAATGCAGGGGACACGGGTTTGAGCCCTGGTCTGGGAAGATCCCACATGCTGTGGAGCAACTAAGCCCATGTGCCACAACTACTGAGCCTGCACTCTAGAGCCCATGAGCCACAACTACTGAAGCCCATGCGCCTAGAGCCCGTGTTCTGCAACAAGAGAGGCCACCGCAATGAGAAGCCTGTGCACTGCAACGAAGAGTAGCCCCCCGGCTCACTGCAACCAGAGAAAGCCCGTATGCAACAACGAAGACCCAACACAGCCAAAAATAAATAAATTAATTAAAAAAAAAAAAAGGTAGTGAGAGGTGTGTGTGTGTGTGTCAGTGAGGACAACAATTCAAAATCATCTTTATTTTAAAAATTAAAAAATTTTAATTGCATTGCAAATTTTCCAGCTGTGTAAATCTTCCAAATTATAAATTGGCTCTCGTGAGAAAGATCATTCATGAAAAGTTCACACAATTAAGCATTTACTTAAGATTATGGATGTTTGTTTCTACCAAACTAAGTATTATGACAAGTAGTATTTAGCAATACCATTTTAAGGTTCATAAGCCTTGGTTTGTGTCCTAGAAAATACGAGTATCCTAGTTCAGAAGTTAGACCATTCTCAGCATTTCCTCTTGGCCTGAGTCACCATCTCTCTTGAGACCCAATGGCTAGTGCCAGTGTTTTGGTCATGAAATCTACTTTTGCCTTGGATCGTTCTTAAAAGTTTCCTGATGGTTCTTGATGGTTCATCTTCTCTGTTCAGTGGATCTCCTGAGCTTTCTCCGCAAAGTCCTAATTCCTGGACTAGTAAAAACTGTAAGAGACACTAGTGCAAGCCATTTTTGTTAAAAAGGCAAAACAGTTTTTGATAAATAATATCCCTCCTTTATGGAGTTTAGGAAGGTTAAAAACAAAGATAAATTGCCTCTTCATATGCTTTCAATGTAGAGGTAGTAGTGGTGTCAGTTATTAAATTTACCTTTACTTTCTTGGCTAATGAGATTTTTGCCCTCCTAAGTTAAATCAATTATGTAGAGATAGTTCTATTTGCATTTTAGCCTGTATATAAGTATTTTATAGTTTTGAAAGTCTTGATTACCATGTAATTATGCCTTTGGAAATTATTTTTGAAACTAATATGCATAAATGCTAAGCTGAGAACCCAAAATTTTATGGTACCTGTTGATGGAGTTTGTCCAAAAGTTTCTTTAACGGTGTTCATTCAGATGGTGCAGCACTTATTTACACTTCAGTAAAAGAAAACAAAAATATAGATTTAGTATATAAATACATTGTTCAGAAACTCTATGGATTTCCCTACAAGATTCCTGCTATTGTTGTGGAAAAAGATGCAGTATTTATGTAAGTATACTCTTAATGTATTGTTTTATCATGTGTTGTTGCTCCAATTCGATGGTGCGCCATCATCATCATCTCATTCTCATTTGAAGTGAGACCAGTAGACTTTTCCATGATGAGTAGGTGAGAATCTGTTCCTAGATTGTTTTGTTTATAACCTGCCTTGATTTATTTATCTTTGCCTTTTAGTTTTACTGCTGGTCTGAACCCTTTTGAAAGGCTTGCTATTATAACTAAACTATCTATTGGGTGCATATATCAGTGTATCTACTCTCTAATTGGTTATGATACATAAAGGACCCAATGTATAATCTAGACATGCTTTGAAAAGTTATCTGAATAAATTGGGAGGTAAAAATAATTACCACCTTCTCCCCAAAAAACCTGTAATGACAGTTTTAAAATCAGGAAGGTTGATAATAATTTTAAGTAGAAATTAGTAAACTTGAGCATTATAATAAAACTGATTAATTTTCCATAATTGGTCAAATTTAACTTCATAAAAATATTCCCCTTAATATGATCATGGATTGAATGAAAGAATGACTATATAAATGCTTGAGAATTTGTCATGTGCATTTCTTTCTAGTCCAGCAGGGTGGGATAATGATAAGAAGATAGGAATATTACATGAAAATTTTCAAATGTTAAAAGCAGAAGATAATTTTGAAGACATCATAACTAAACCACCTGTCCGAAAGGTAACAGTTTTAGTATATAGTCTCAATATTTAGGCTTTTAAACTGAGGGGGAAGTCCATAATTTTAAGATTGTAGGTAGAAAGGTAAGGGAGTCCTTTGCTATCAAGTTGTGAACTTTACAACCTAGAGCTCAACCAAAAGCCAAGAACACCTTGTTAGAATAATTGTATTGGCTTCTGTCTGTCTAGGCAGATCTTGCATCTTCATGGTCATTAGTTATTCATACTAGCCCACAGCTGTCCAGGGGCTGCCACGTTCCTAGATTTAATTTTAGTCTTTACTATTACATGTCATTCTTATAACTATTAAATCGCGTTTCAGAAGGTATTCTTCTTTTATATATCTTGATTTGCTAAGCAGTATATGATGTTTTATGGTTAGATAGTATAGATACTTATGAAAAGTTGTATAAAAATGAGTGTTTGAAAAGAAAAAAAATGAGTGTTTGCATGTAGTACTTCTCACTGACTTTTAATTTGAACATGTTTCCGGAAAAAGTAATTTTGATTTAACATATAATGTTCTTAATTAAAAACCCAAATATTTACATTGAGCAGTTAGAAATAAGAAAAGTAACGTCAAATGAAAAATCAGTTGGTGTGTTACTTGGTTTGGATGTCTGTTAAAAGAAATGCACACATCAAAAAAACCCCCCAATTTTTCCCATTCTCTCTCTTACCAGCAAAATTGTGCTTTAAGTTGTCTTTTATTCATTTCGCAAATATTTATTGAGCCACTGTTCAGGCACTAGGTGCTGAATAGGAGGGTGATGCAGTAGTGAATCAGTATATATGCCACCTCTCAAGTGGTGATCAGTGCTATGGAAATGAAGCCGAGTGTGGGAAGGGTGAGTGAGAGGACCGAAGTGGGGAGGGCTGCAGTTTTAGGAATGATGAGGGCATGTCTCTGATGAGAGGGGAGAATGTTGAAGGCACAGGGAACAGGAAGTGCACATGCCCTGAGGCAGGAGTGTGTGAGGGGACCAGAGAGGCTGGAGAAGAGCCCCAGAGGGCCAGAGTGGTAGGAGAGAAAGGCCTCATCATTAGGCCGCAGTCAAGACTTTGGATTTCATGCTGAGTGGGATGGAAAGTGACGGGGGCGGGGGGGTGCAGGGGCGAGTTTAAGCAGAGGAGTGATATAATCTGACCTAACCTTTCAAAGGATCGCTCTGGCTACTGGGTGGAAAATAGACTATGGCGTACCTTGTACAGAAATAGGAGGAGCAGGAGACATTTGCAACTCCTTTTTTTCTAATTATTCAGCAGGTAGAAGAGACATTATGTTTTTATTTCAGGGAAACCAGGGCCAAGTTGATTTTCACTCAGCTGGGATATTATTGGCCCTTTTAAAACACCTGACTGTTGCTTAGCAGATTTTATAAGCATGACTGATATGCCTATGGCTCTCAGGTTGTGCTGTCCAGTACAGTAGCTACTAGTCACATACAGCTTTTAAATATAAATTAAGTACAACTAAATAAAATTAAAAATTCAGTTTCTCAGTTACAGTAGCCACATTTCAGCTGCTCAGTAGCCACAGGCTAACGTATTGCACAGCACAAGTATAGGACATTTATATTATTGCAGATAGGTATCAGACAACTCTGCTGTAGGGCCTTGGGGAGGGCAGCTCACCCATGTAAATATGGTTTAGGTAATGTTCATATTCTTGGTGTTTTTTAAAAAAATTAATCTAGAGAGTAAGTTATGAATGACATTAACATAATATATGAGACTTGCTCATTTATGCATTACTCATTTCAGTTTGTGCATGAGAAGGAAATTGTGGCAGAAGATGACCAAGTGTTTCTTATGAAGCTACAGGTATGAAATTACATCAGAAACAGACTTAGTATGATTAATGGTTAAACTATTCTTGTACATATTTTCTTTAAAAATACAGTAATACATGCCTGAATATCTAACCTAGAATTTTTTTGTGTTTTTCAGTCCCTTTTGGCAAAGCAGCCACCAACTGCAGCTGGAAGGCCTGTGGTCAGTATTACAGATTTTGACAAAATTATTAAAATGCAGTGCATATTGTTTTAGTTCTTTTTTTCTTAATTATATACCTGTCTTAAATGGGTATGCTTTAATATAAACTTGCATTAAGGATTCTCCTGGAATTTGTGAGATTTTAAAAGATAAAACTTCACTCCCGTTTAGAATATTGAAATCATAAATATCTATTTTGCAACATCTGTCCCACATGAGTTAACTGTGCCAAACCATTTATATGTGCTATTTTGTAAATCCTCACAACAGCCAGATGAGGCAGGTCCCCCATTTTGCTGGTGGGGAAATGGAGGCTTTGGAGGACATCATGGCTTGCCTGAGATTATACAGCTGGTGGGATGGGATGCAAGTCCAGATTGGAGTCCAGATCTGACTCCCAAGCTTATACTCGTAACCACACCTCATATTCAATATGTTCTTTTTCCATTGAAGGGAAAGTTAGTATTCTAAAATGCAGTGGGTCTCTGGTATTCTAATAATGAGGACACAATTGCTAAACACTTCTGCCCAGGGCTTGCAGCGTAAAGGGACCAGTAGAAGATATGGGGGACAGTTGCAAAGTAGTTTTTTTTTGTGATAACTTCTGTGAAGTTGAAAGTTTCAGGGTTCTGTAATTATGCCTTTCCTATTTTTACTTAGGATGCCTCGCCAAGAGTCCCAGGAGGCTCCCCTCGAACACCAAACAGATCTGTGTCATCCAATGTTGCCAGTGTGTCACCCATCCCTGCTGGGTCAAAAAAAATTGATCCAAACATGAAAGGTACATTTCTGTCTTTCTTAGAGAAAGCAACACAATACATTTAACAATAGAAATCTACCTAGAGTCATTCCACCTTTTGCTTTAGCTATTTTCATTTTTATTCAATAGCTTCTAATCTTTGTGTCTGTCAATACAATCTCATAGTTAATCAGACTGTGAACCATTTTATGGTGTAGTCTTAACATATCATCTCTGTGCTGTGAGCTTTATGAAAGCTTTGTGTTATATTTAATCATTCTGCTATGGTAGGTCATTGAAGAAATTCATGTTTTTCCTATAATGGGTTATCTGCAGTTAACATCAAGGAAAAAACTATATGCATTATAGTTATTTCTATAGGAATAATTGCCATAAGTAGGATTAGTAGGTGAGAGTTTGTACCTTTTTATGCCTTTTGGTGATGTTTCTCAAATGGATTCTTCAATTCACATGTCATCAACATTGAGTGTTGCAGTTTGCCCACACCTAATCAGCATTCTCTAAGTACTAACAAATAAGAGCTCTTCCCCCTAGTATTTCCTTTCTGTTTGTATTTTTCTTCTGTGAATTGTTTATTGCTATCCTTTGTCCATTAATATCTTAGAACTTCTGCTGGTTTTCATATAGCATTGGGTAACTTTTTGTAATACTTGAAGCAAATATTTCTCAACAGTTATATATTTTTTTTTTTTTTAAAGGAATTCCTTTATTTTTATTATTTATTTATTTA
The DNA here is from genome assembly GCF_965194825.1 of Balaenoptera physalus. Taxonomy (NCBI): domain Eukaryota; kingdom Metazoa; phylum Chordata; class Mammalia; order Artiodactyla; family Balaenopteridae; genus Balaenoptera; species Balaenoptera physalus. Next base: position 58,546,244 of record NC_138896.1, on the reverse strand, counting down.
TTTATTTATTTATTTTTGGCTGTGTTGGGTCTTCGTTTCTGTGCAAGGGCTCTCTCTAGTTGCGGCAAGCGGGGGCCACTCTTCATCGCGGTGCGCGGGCCTCTCACTATTGCGGCCTCTCTTGCTGCGGAGCACAAGCTCCAGACGCGCAGGCTCAGCAGTTGTGGCTCACGGGCCCAGTCGCTCCTTGGCATGTGGGATCTTCCCAGACCAGGGCTCGAACCCGTGTCCCCTGCATTAGCAGGCAGATTCTCAACCACTGCGCCACCAGGGAAGCCCAACAGTTATATTTTTGAAGAACGCCTTTCAAAAGAGAGATATATTTGCATCTAACAATCTGTTTTAAATGCCTTTGGCCTTTTAAAAATAATACTCTAATTTTTTAATAATTATCTTACTCTCTTAACACTCATATTTTGTTTTATATATGAGTAGATTAGAGAAGTTACCCAGCCTCAAAAGATTAAACTTGAATTTGGAACATTTTCTGTATATAATTCTACAATAATAATTTATAGAAAAGTTGAATGCTTTGAGTACAAGTTTTTTATCTTATCTTTTTTTTTTATAGCTGGAGCTACAAGTGAAGGTGTCCTGGCAAATTTCTTCAATAGTTTGCTGAGTAAAAAGACTGGTTCCCCAGGAGGCTCTGGTGTTGGTGGTGGTAGCCCTGGAGGTGGGGCTGGAGGTGGAAGCAGTGGTTTACCACCATCTGCCAAAAAGTCAGGTATAGTTACCTGGAGCTTTTTTTTTCCTTAAACAGCTTTATTGAGATATAATTTACATACCATGAACTTTGCTCATTTAAAGTGTACAATTCAAAGTTTTAGTATATTTACAGACTTACATAAACCATTACCATAATCTAATTTTAGAACATTTTCTTCTCCCTAAAAAGAAACATCCAACCTATTAGCAGTTATCCTTCCCTAACGTCCAGCTTATTAGCAGTTATCCTTCCCTCCCCTGCAGTCCTCCTAGGCAACAAACAATGTTTTCTGTCTCTTTGTATTTGCCTATCTGGAGATTTCATATAAATGGAGTCATGTAGTATATGCCTTCTTTAAAATAATGTTTCCGAGGTTCATCCATGTTGTAGCGTATGTATCAATATTTTGTTTTTTTTTAACTGCTGAAAAAATTCCATTGTATGGATATGCATACATATTTTATTTATCCATTTATCAGTTGATGGACATATGTTTTCATTTCTCTTGGGTATATATCTAGGAGTGGAATTGCTGGGTCATGTGGTAACTCTATGTTTAAATTTTTAAAGAACCGCCAAAGTGTTTTGCAAAATGCCATACCATTCTACATTCCCACCAGCAGTTTATGAGGGCCCCAGTTTTTCTCCATCCCTTCCAACAGTTGTTATTGTTAATCTTTGTGTTTTAGTTGTTTTGTTTTTTTTGGTTTTGCTTAACCAAGTCCAAAATGTCTCTCTATTTGTGTGTGTGTGTGTGTGTGTGTTTTAATTGAAATATAATTGATTTACAATATTATATTAGCTTCAGGTGTACAACATAGTGATTTGATATTTTTATATATTACAAAATGATCACCACTTGTCCATCTTTTTGGTTAGAGCCATCATTTTGGCTGTGAAGTTGTATCTCATTGTGGTTTTGATTTGCATTTCCCTGATAGCTAATTATGTTGAGAATCTTTTCATGTGTTTAATAACCATTTGTATATCTTCTTTGGTGAAATGTCTATTCAAATCCTTTGCCCATTTTAAAATTGGGTTATTTCTCTTATTGTTGAGTTCTAAGTGTTTTTTATATATTCTCTTTACTAGACCCTTATCAGATATAGAATTTGCAAATGTTTTCTCCCCTTGTGTTGGTTATCCCTTCACTTTCTTGAGTGTCCTATGAAGCACAAAAGTTTTGAATTTTGATGAAGTCTTTTCCTTTTGTTGTTTTTATAATTGCTCTTCAAGCAGACTTTTTAACCCATTCTCCTTTTTTAATCACACCTTCTTGCCACCTTTTTCACAAGTACCTGCAGCTACCATTTTTGACCATTTTACAGGTTCCTGGGTATAAATTGAATTATTTTCTGGCTTCTCGCACTCTCAGTGTAGAAGATTACCTTTCTCAGTACTGCTGATTTAATTACCACTCACTCATCTTTCCAGATTCTGAAATTTTGTTGCTATTTTTCTCTTTTACTGTTCTTATTGTTCTATGTCTTTAAAAAAGTATACCTTTATGAGATTAAATGGTAGGTGCTAGTTTTACTTCTATTTGATAACAGACCCCACAATTTAAAATGAGGGAATTCAGGGGCTTCCCTGGCAGTCCAGTGGTTAAGACTCTGTGCTTCCACTGCAGAGGGTGCAGGTTCGCTCCCTGGTCAGGGAACTAAGATCCTGCATGTTGCGTGATGAGGCCAAAAAAGAAAAAGAAAAGGGGAATTTTTTAAAAAATTAAGGATGTTTATATAACTGTGTTTTAGATAAAGTTAATGAAACCGTTGGCAGTTGTTAAATGAGGACACATTGGTGTTAAGGATATTTTGACTTATGTCTAAATCTTGGTTTCTTTTCCTTTATATAGGCCAGAAGCCTGTCCTGTCAGATGTTCACGCAGAACTAGACAGAATTGCACGAAAACCAGTTACAGCTTCTCCTGCAGCACCCACATCTCCTACAGAAGGAGAAGCTTCTTGAAGATACCAAATAAAGCCATTTATTCAGTTTTCTGGGATAATGTAAACTTGCCTCTGCCTTCTCCTTCAAAAGTGGTATTAGGGAGCTGGAGTGCTTTTTCAGCTGGACTAAATTCATGTCTTTTTTGTGTATGTGGTTGCCCATTTTATAAAAGGGAAGTATACAGAAGAAAAATTATTCTACACTATGTAAGATTGCTATTTGCATTGCCACTTTGCATAAGGAAGTAATTTTGGATTTTGAAAAACTCAAATTTATAGATCTGAAATACAGCCATGCGATCATATTCTAAAGGCTACTTAAAACATATAGGAGGGTTTGAGAAGGGCAGAAAATAATATGCTTTGGGCATTCGACTTACTTGGAAGGAAGTCCAAGCTTATTTTAGTTAAGACTATTAAAAAATCATTAAAAAAAATTATGTGTTAGTTTTGCTGGAAAAGAAGATGATCAGTTGTCAGATTTTCCACACCAACGTAAATATGCCACCACACATGGAATATGCTGAGAAAACGATCAGATAGCATTTGATACACTAGTCATTGTCTCAATCCATGATCCTGTAAGTTGTCATCAAAATATGATTTAGAAATATTGGTCAAGATTTGTTTCTTTAACTGAGAAGAAAAGAAAGCACACTGCCTAAATGTGTAAAAGAAAAATGCAGAGGTTGTTAAAATGTAAAGAGGTAACAGTCTTTGGATTTGTCTATATATATATATATCTACATATATATATATATCTATATATATCTATATATCTATATATATATTGATATATATATATATATGGCTCTGCCTTAATATACCCCTTTTTTGTTTGTGACTTTCAACTGTAATCAGTTAATAAAGTATTTATTCTCTGCATTCAGGTTCAAATAACTTGTTTCATTCTCTTATATTTAAATTTGTATTTATCATATAATGAATAAGATTTGTTAGTACTTTTTTAATGTTTGATTTAATAGGATTATTAAGCTTTCTGATCTTCTTTCTAAGAGACGAGTACATGAGATTCACTGCCTTGTCAAAGGAATTTACCTTGATCAGTACATCTTCCCCATCAACATGTCTTGAACTGCAGAATCTTACATCAGCATTCCTAGTAGAAAAAATAGAGCCTTTTATCATTATTTAATGGACAGGAGCTGTTTTAAAAGTTTGGCAAGTGCACTGAAACATAGCTACTCCCTTACAGGTGAGATCACCTGGTAATAGTTCCACCTTTTCAATACTCAGATTTCAGCGCTTGTTTTGGAACCTTCGTGAGAACAGTTTGATTTTCCTACTGAAGTTCAACTAAAGAACGCATGTACATTTGACCTGTTGTGTAATTTCAGATAATTTGGGGACAATGGTTACTACCCTTTATGTTGGTCTTTGTTGTAACTTTAAAATATATATTCCAAAGATTTTTTTTTTCAACAGAATATTTGAGGACAGTACCTCTACTATCAAACATAATTCTTTCATTAGAACTTTAAAATCTGTTTGGTTTTATAATAGTATTTGGCTTCTAATGGTTGAATGTAAATACTAAAAATATATGAGAGGGTTATAATTTGTTTCAGTGTGGGAAAAACTTAGGATGTTTGTGGGCATGGAAAAATTAATTTGCAAAAACATTTTGTTTAATAAAATATGAGATGAAAAATGCCATTAATAAAATCTTCAGTCCAGAAGGGGTTTTGCAATCCTGGTGTTGTAAAGACCAGTTTTTCTAAACTAGTAGTACTTGATGAAGTAAGTGAAACTAATGAAGACAGTTGCAGACTGTGCATTATGGTATACTTTGGTATGTCTGCTGTGTTTGCATGTCTAGACCAACTCATGTTTTTTTTCTGTGTGACATTGGAGATGTACTGGAAAATCCTCAGAATTACATTGTTACCTGAAGTAATTGTAATTGTTCACTTTATATGGGATTCAATTTTAACTAATCAAAAATCTTGTGTTTACTGCGTTTAAACCTATTTTTGTCCCTATTTTTGCAAGGAAGTTTGTTTTTAAACTACTTAATCTTTTTTGTTTGTTTTTTAAGCAGTTTTTATTGAAGTGTACAGTACAGAAAAGTGTACAAGTTACAGGTGTATGGTTTGAAATATCACAAAGTGACCACATATAACCAGCACCAGGATCAAGAAAGACAGCATTATTTGCACCCCAGGTGCTTTCCTTGTGCCCCTGTCCTCCCACCTACCAAGTAACTACTGCCCTTTCTTCCAAAGCTGTAGATAAGTTTTACTTATTTTTAAGCTTTATATAAATGGAATCTTACATTTATATTCTTTTGTGTCAGGCTTCTTAGTATTCTGTGGTTCCTCCATTTTGTTGCCTATAGCAGTTGTTACCCATTGTCATTGCACCATAGTATTTCATTGTGCAAATACACTGTAATTTTTACAGTATGCTATTGATGGGTGTGTATTAGTTTCCTAATGCTGCTATAACAATTTACCAAATTTTAGTGGCTTAATACAGATTTATTATCATACCATTCTCGAGGTCAGAAGTCCAAAATCAGCTGTACTAGGTTAAATTAAAGTGTCAGCAGGGCTGGTTTCTTTTGGAGGCTCCAGGGAGCATCTGTTTCCTTCCTTTCCAGCTTCTAGAGGCTGCCTGAATTCCTTGGTTCCTGGCCCCCTCTCCATCTTCAAAGCCAACAGCATAGCATCTTCTACTCTCTGCTTCCATCACATTGCTTCTCACTCTGACCCTGCTACTTCCCACGTATCAGGATCCATGGGATTAAACTTTGGCCCATGTGAGTAATCCAGTATAAGCTCCCTCAGCACGTCACTCTTCTTGCTTGCATGGTTTCTGTAAAGAAATTGGATGTTATTCTTACCTTTGCTCCTCCATAGGTGTTTTTTCCCTTTGGCTTCTTTTAAGATTTTTTAAGTCTTTGATTTTATGCAGTTTGAATATGATATGCCTAGGTGTAGTTTTTTTGGGGGGGTGGTTATCCTTAGTGTTCTCTGAACTTCCTGGATCTGTGGTTTAGTATCTGACATTAACTTGGGGGAAATTCTCGGTCATTATTGCTTCACATACTTTTTCTGTCATTGTCTGTCTTGGCATTTTCATGTATATGTTACATCTTTTGTAGTTGTCTCATAGTTGTTGGGTATTCTGTTCCCTCTTTTTCTTCCCCAGTCTTTTTTCTCTTTGCTTCTTAGTTTTGGAAGTTTCTTTTGACAGGCCCTCCAGCTCAGAGATGCTTTCCTTAGCCATGTCTAATCAGCTAATGAGCCCATGGAAAGCATTCATCATTTGTTAGTTTTTTTTTTAATCTCTACCTTTAAAAAAGAATTATTTCTTAGAATTTCCATCTCTCTGCTTACATTAGCCATCTGTTTTGGTGTGTTGTCTACTTTTTCTGTTAAAGCCCTTAACATATTAATCAGAGTTGTTTTAAATTCATGGTCTGATAATTCCAACATCTCTGCTGTGTCTGGATCTGATGCTTGCTCTGTCTCTTCAAACTGTGTTTTTTTGCCTTTTACTTATGCCTTGTAATTTTCTGTTGATAGCTGGACATGATATACTAGGTAAAAGGAACTCCAGTGAATAGACCTTTTAGCACTGTGGTGGTGAGGTGTGGGGCAGGGGAGGCATTCTGTAGTCCTATGATTAGGTCTCAGTGAACCTGTGTCCCTGGGCTGTGAACTTCATAAGTGCTTCTCCATCCCCCCTGCCCCCTTACACCATAGGTGGGACAGGATGGCTAGAGGGAGCTGGAGTTGGGCATTTCCCTTCTACCATGTTGTTTAGGCTCTGGTAAACCCCAATTAGGGAGGCTCTGATAAAATGGCTTCTCTTGAGGGCAGGCCTTGTTAAGAACAGAATACTCTGACTTATTTCAAAACAGTTAACTTTCTTCCTTCTCCTACCGGAAGCACCAGGGGATTTTTCTCTGATTTTCCCTTTGAGACCCTGGTAGGGCTCCAGGAGGTAGAACTCATAAAACAGTGGGGATCCCCTTCTAACTGGGGGTTTTTAACTCACAGACTTGTCCACTCTGAGCCTCCAGTAATTTGTCAGTTACAGCTCCAGCTTTCTTACCCCAGCACTGTCTCCCTTAGAGGTTTCTGCTTGGAAGTTTCTGCTTCAGTAAGTTGTGGTTCTCTGTGTCCACCTGCCTGCCTCTCCAATATGGAGGACTGCAGTTGGCCCTGTGACCTCACTTGTCTGACAGATCTAAAAAGAATTGTTGATTTTTCAGTTTGTTCAGCTTTTTACTTGTTAGGATGGACTTCCAAACTCCTTACTTGGTGGACCAGAATCCCAAAGTCTAATTTCCCCCTCTCAAAATCCTAGCCACACCTGCAGAGTCCCTTTGCCAAGTAAGGTAGCATTCACAGGTTCCAGGGATTAGGATGTGGACATCCTTGAGGGGCCAATAGTCAACCTACCACAAGATGTTTGGGTGGTTTCAGTTTTCCAATTGCTGTTATGAATTGTGTTGTTATGAACAGTCTTGAATGTGTCTTGTGGAAAACACGTTCTCTGTTGGGTGTATATGTAGACATGCATTGCTGGATTCATAGGCTATGTGTATATTCAGCATTAGCAGGTGTTAAATGTTTAGCCAAACAGTTTTTCCAAAGTTATAAGAGGTCCCATTCCTGGGAGAAAATATTTGCAAATTATATATCTGATAAGAGTATAGTGTTCAGAATATACAAAAACTCTTAAAACTCAATAGGAAGACAGCCCAATGTTGAAATGGACAAAGTATTTGAATAGATATTTCTTCAGAGAAGATATACGAATGACAAGCACATGAAAAGTTGCTTGATATCATTAGTAACTGGCGAAATGCAAGTCAAAGCCACAATGAGATACCACTTCACAGCTGAAATAAGAAATAAGTGTTGGTGAAGATGTGAAGAAATTAGAACTCCTGTACATTGCTGGTGGGAATGTAAAATGGTGCAACCACTTTGGAAAACAGTAAGGTTAAACATATAGTTACCACATGACCTAGCATTTCCACTCCTGGATATATACCCAACAGAAATGAGAACGTATGTCTTCACAGAAACTTGTGTACAAATGTTCATAGCAGCATTATGTATAATAGCTAAAAGGTGGAAACAAAACATCCATCAGCAGACGAATGGGTAAACAGAATATGACGTATCCATACAATGGAATATTTTTCAGCTATAAAAGAATGGGAGTTCCCTGGTGGTCTAGTGGTTAGGACGCTGTGCTTCACTGCCGAGGGAACTAGGATCCTGCAAGCCACATGGCGTGGCCAAAAAGAAAAAGGAATGAAGTCTTGATACATGCTACAACATGGATGTACTTTGAAAGCATGTTAAGTGAAAGAAACCAGTCAAAAAAGTCAGAATGTATGATTCCATTTATATGGAATGTCCAGAATAGGCAAATGCTTTGAGACATAAAGTAAATTAGTGGTTGCAGGAAGAGAGGGCAACGAGGAGTGACTGCTAATAGGTATAGGGTTTCTTTTGAGGGTGATGAAAATGTTCTGGAATTATACAGTGCACAGTCTTGTGAGTATACCAAAAACTTGATGTCACTTCAAAAGGGTGAATTATGGTATGTGAATTACATATCAATTTTTTTTAAAGGAATTCACATTACTACCAGCAATATATGAGTTCCAGTTGCTCTGCATCTTTGCATACACTTGGCTATTGTCTATCATTCTGGCAGGTTTTTTATTTATACAATAGGATCTCATTGTGGTTTTAATTGTATTTCCTTAATAACTAATGAAATTAAGCATGTTTCATGTTTATCGGCCGTTTGGATATCCTCTTTTGTAAAGTACCTGTTTAAGAATCTTAAGA